>NC_072376.2:7590357-8890714 GCF_028885625.2 Pongo pygmaeus
ACAATATTAAGAGTTACTGAAGATGAAGATCAATTCAGTTGCCTCATTCACTGTTGACTGGAATGTAAACCACTACAAACCCTTTGGGAAATGACTTGGCAGTATCTACTAAAGCTGAACATATACATGCCCACAGATCCAATAATTTTACTCCTTAGAATATACCCAACAAAAATGTACACCTGGCCGGGCACAGTGGCTCACACCTGTAATCCCAGCACTTTGGGAGGTCGAGGTGGGCAGAACACAAGGTCAGGAGTTAGAGACCAGCCTGGCCAACATGGTGAAACCCTGTCTCTACTAAAAATACAAAAATTAGCCTGGCATGGTGGCGGGCGCCTGTAATCCCAGCTACTCGGGAGGCTAAGGCAGGAGAATCGCTTGAATCTGGAAGGCAGAGGTTGCAGTGAGCCGAGATTGCACCACTGCCCTCCAGCCTGGGTGAAAGAGTGAAGCTCCATCTCAAAAAAAAAAAAAAAAAAAAGTACACCTGTATTTACCAAAATACATACACAAAAATGTTCATAGCAAAATTATTTGTAAAGGTCAACAATGCAAAAACAGTTCTATTTTGAATTCCAACAGATTAAAAGTTCATTAACAGAAGAATCATAAATAAATTGTGCTATAATTATACAGTGGAAACCTAGTGCTACATGCAACAAAATGGATATATCGCACAAGTATTATGTTAAGGGAAATAAGCCAGATGAAGTCATTACATGATTCTATTTATAGAAAATTCAAAACTAAGCACAACTAAGTTTTGACATTAAAAATCACTACAGTGTTTGTCCTGGAGGAAGAGGATAGTAATTGGAAGGGGGCAAGAGGACTTTGAAGTGCCACTGATCTACATGGAGAACACTTAGTGTGTTCCCAGGTGAAACTCAATACGTACACTCAGTCATTCGTGCACTTCTCCATAGATCTTATACTTCCATAAAACTTATATTAAAGTATCTGACTCTCCACATCTTATAGATCACTTGTTAATTATTGAGAAGTCTAGTTTTGTGGCTCATCTGTTGGGTGTAAAATGGTTTTTAATGTAGTTTTAATTTTAATTTCTTTGATTAAGGTGGCTTAAACAACAGAAATTTATTTTCTCATAGTTCTGAAGGCTGGAAGTGCAAGATCAAGGCATTGACAGGGTTGGTTTGAGTGACCTCTCTCCTTGGCTTGTAGACGGCCGTCTTCTCACCACACAATCACATGATCCTCCCTCTGTGTCTCTGTGGGTCCTAATCTCCTCTTTCTATAAGGACATCAGTCATATTGAATGAGGGTCCTAATGACCTCACTTTAACTTAATTATGTCTTTAAAGAACCTGTCTCCACATACAGTCATATTCTGAGGTACAGGGGGTTAGTGATTTATCATGAGAATTTTGGGGAGAAAGCAATTCAGAGTGAGCTTGATGTCTACTGACATTCAGTTTTACTGCTTCATGTAGAGTTGTACTTCTATCCACTAGCTTGAATTTTTAAATTGTGTGCTACTTACCATTTGATCTATCTACTAATGAGGGACGTGAGTTAAAAATCTCTCACCAAATATTAGATTTGTTCCTTTTCCTTGTAATTCTGGCAATTTTTCCTTCATACATTTCTCAATTTTATGTGAGGAGCATACAAGTTCAGAAATGTGAATTGTTCTTATGATTGCTGTGGTTATTCTCAGGATCCTAAAAAATTCCTTTTGCTGTGCAGTCAATTTGTACTATAACTCTTTTCTTGGTTTACCTTTTTCTATCCCATTATGTCCTGTCTTTCACTATCTTCATGCTTTTCATCATGACGCTTGTAAATAGGCTACACATAGGTTTTTAAAATATTCAAACTGAGAGTTTGGGTATTCTTTAGTAAGTTCAGAATGTTTATAACTATCGTGGTCACAGATATATTTTTATCATTTTATATAAAGTTGACCCTTAACAACACGGGGATTAAAGGCATCAACCCCCTCCCCACACTCAAAAATCTATGTATAATTTTTGACTACCTTAAGACTTTACTAAGAGCCTACTGTCAACCAGTAGCCTTACCAAGAACATGAGCAGTTGATTAATACATATTTTGTATGTAATATGTATTATGTACTGTAATCTTACAATAAAGTAAGCCAGAGAAATTAAAATGCTATTATGACAATCTTAAGAGGAAATATATTTACAATACTGTACTTTATATTGATACTGTAAGTTTACATCTCTGTTTATAAGATGAACAATTTGTTTAAAATGGTGGGCAACCACAGCTGCAGCTGTGGTACATTATCAAGTAATTCAACTTTTTCTTGTAATGTCATGATTTTTCTGTTTCTTGGGAGCGTTTCTAGCATCACAAGTGGCACTTTGTATGGGTCCATGGTGTTATTCAAGGTTTATAGTATTGCACTAAACATGATGAAAAATACACAAGAGCTGCGAGAGATCACTTTTTCTGTGATATGCAATTTACTGGAAAGATGAGCTGCTCACGTGGAGATGATTACTATCATATGGTGTTTTAAGCAGAAGCAACACTTGAGCTCACTGCATTGGCAACAGAAGGTGGCTGTAAAATTATTACCGTCATACAGTATGTGCTACAGTGAGTTTTATGCAGTTATAATTTCACACTACATCTTTACATTTGTTTACATGTCTATCAACTTTGAATGTCCCCATGTACGGTCTGTAAGGGTCTGTGTGTAAGTTTTAATACATTTTAACTTTTTATAATAGATTAATGTACATTTTATCACAGTAATTGATAAGACAAAAAAACCATAAGAACCCTTGAGTAGTTTTACTATATCATCCCTTCTATTATTCTATCCCTTCCATTATTATTGTATTCTATCCCTTCTATTACTGCTGCCTAAGTCTTCTCTTAAACCTAGTTTTTAGAGTTAAAGTTTACTTTGGTCTTAATCTTGTTCAATTTACTTGTTGCCATTTAAAACTATTTCCTTCTTCTTTCGCTGTCTTCTTTTGTGGTTTGATGGTTTTCTCTTCTTATGTTTTGAGCAGCTACTATAATCTTTTTGCTTTGCGGGTGCCATGAGGCTTACATAAAATATTTTATCCTTATAACAACCTAATTTAAGATGATAAAAACATGCCTTTAATCACATACAAAAACTCTATGCATTCACTCCCTCTCCCTCTTTTATGATTTTGATTTCAAAATTTACATTCGTTTTTGTAATTTGTATCCCTAGACAATTTTTGAATAGTTTTGTGTTTTAACCCTCTGAGTAGGAATAAAATTGCTTTACACACCACCCTTATGGTACAATTAGAAAATTCTGAGTATGGCAGTATATTACTTATACCACTGAGTTTTTTTTTTACTTTCATTTTTTTTTGTTATTAGTTAGTGGCCTTTTGTTTCAGCTTTAAAAAATAAAAAATAAAAAATAAAAAAAACTCCCTTTAGCAATTTCTGCAGGTCTAATGGTGATGAACTCCCTTTAGCTTTTGTTTGCCCAGGACTTTTTACTTCTCCCTTATTTCTGAAGAACAACTTTGCCAGGTAAAATATTCCTGATTTACAATTGTGTTTCCTTCAGCACGTTGAATATATCATCCTACTCTCTCCTGGCCTGCAGGGTTTCTGCTGAGAAATCTGCTGAAAGCCATCTTGGGGTTCCCTTGAATGTGATTTGTTTCTTATGACCTGCTGCTTTCAGTATTCTTTGCGTTTAATTTTTGATAATTTGATTATGCAGTTTCTTGGTGAATTCCTCTTTGGGTTCAATTTGATTGGCAACCTCTGAGCTTCCTATACCTGGATATTTTTGTTCTCGTTCCTTAGATTTGGGAAATACGGGGCCATTATTTCCTTAAATATGCTTTCTCGGACTTTTTCTTCTCTTTCAGGAACATCTTGATGGTGTCTCATATTCCCATTGGCCTTCTTTTTTCTTTTTTATTCTTTTTCTCCTTTTTCTTCTGCTGACTGGGTAATATAAACAATGGAATACTATTTAGCCTTTTAAAAAAAGAAGGAAATCCTATCATTTGTGAGAACATTAATGACTCTGGAGCACACTATGCTCAGCGAAATAAGCCAGGCACAGGGAGGGAAATACCACATGATCTCACTTATATGTGGAATCTAATAAAGATGAACTCATAGAAGTACAGAGTGGTTATCAGAGGCTAGGGAGGGATGGTCAGGGAAGGACATGGGGAGTTGTTCATCTAAGGCTATGAAGTTTCAAATAAATAGGAAGGATAGGTTTTGAGACCCATGGAACAGCAGGGTACTATAATAAATAATAATGTATTATATACAGTAGTTTCCCTCTTATCCATGATTTTGCTTTCTGTGGTTTCAGTTACCCACAGTCAACTACGGTCTGCAAATATTAAATGGAAAATTCCAGGAATAAACCACTCATAAGTTCTAAATTGAGTGCTGTTCTGAGCAATGTGATGAAATCTCACACTATCCTGCTCTGTCCTGACCAGGACACGAATTATCCCTTTGCCCAGTGTACCTATGCTGTATATGCTACCCAGCCAGTGGTCATTGACATTGTCATGGCTTGATAATCCAGGATCACCTGAAGCAAATGATCCTTCTTCTGTCTCATCAGTAGGTCTATAGTAGCCAAATGCTACCTCACAATGCCTGTGTCAGTCCCCTCACTTCATCTCATCAACTTTGTATCATCTCACATCACCACAAGAAGAAGCATTAGTATAGCGCAGTAAGGTATTTTGAGAAATATCACATCCACATAACTTTTATTACAGTAGATTGTATAATTGTTCTTAGTGTTAGTTATTACTGTTAATTTCTTACTGTGCCTAATTGATAAATTAAACTTCATGATAGGTATATACAGTAGGCCCTCTGTATCCACAGATGCAGAACCCATAGATACGGAAGGCTAACTATACTGTGGCATTTTATATAAGGGACTTGCGAATCTGTAGATTTTGGCATCTGTGAAGAGTCCTGGAATCAATCCTCTGCAGATGCAGAAGGCCAGTTTCATGTATAGGTAAAAAACATAATATATACAGGATTTGGAACTATCTGCAGTTTCAGGTATCTGCTAGAGGTTTTGGAATGTATCCCTCATGGATAAGTGGGACTACTTTATACTAACTAAGAGAGCAAATTTCAAATGTCTCATCGTCAAATGATAGGTAAGTGAGGTGATGGATATGTTAGTTAGCTTAATTTAGTTATTCCATATTGTATACATATATCAAAACCTCACATTATAACCCATAAGTATATGTAATTATGACTTGTTAATAAAAATATTAATAATGAATTAAAAATAGGTAAATCAAATTTTTAAAAATATATTTCAAAGAATAGAAAAAATATGTAACATATGTATCTGTGATTTGTAAATATAATTAAATAAATGGTATAGCCATTACCCAACTTAAGAAACAGAACCTGTCCAATGTTATCTAAACCTTGTGTGTTTCACCTCAAGTATGTCCTCTTCCATCCCCCAGATGGAAACACTAATTTGAGTTTTGCATTTATTCTTGTCTTGCTTTTTTACAGCATTAATACAGTGGTGCATATCTCTCAACTTTGTTGCTGAGTTTAGCATGACTTAAAATTTACATCATGGTATTATTTTTTATTTGCTTATTATATTTCTTTTTTAAATTTTACTTTAAGTTCTGGGACACATGTGTAGAGCATGCAGGTTTGTTACATAGATATACATGTGCCGTGGTGGTTTGCTGCACCCATCAACCTGTAATCTAGGTTTTAAGCCCTGTACGCATTAGGTATTTGTCCTAATGCTCTCCCTCCCCTTTGCCCCCAACCCTAACAGGCCCTGGTGTGTGATGTTCCCCTCCCTTTGTCCATGTGTTCTCATTGTTCAACTACCACTTATGAGTGAGAACATGCAGTGTTCAGTTTTCTGTTCCTGTGTTAGTTTGCTGAGAATGGACATCATGTTACTAATATACCATAGTGACTGATATGGTTTGGTTGTGTCCCCACCAAAATCTCATGTCAAATTGTAATTTCCAATATTGGGGGAGGGACCTGGTGGGATGTGACTAGATCATGGGGACAGATTACCCCCTTGCTATTCTCATGATAGTGAGTTCTCATGAGATCTGGTTGTTTTAAGTGTGCAGCCCTTCCCCCTTTGCCCTCTCTCTCTCCTGCTCTGTCATGTGAAGATTGTGTCTGCTTCTCTTTCCCCTTCCACTATGACTGTAAGTTTCCTGAGGCAACCCCAGCCATGCCTCCTGTACAGCTTTCAGAACTGTGAGTCAATTAAACCTGTTTTTTCCATGAATTACCCAGTCTCAGGTATGTCTTTTTTTTTTTTGAGACAGAGTCTCACTCTGTCGCCCAGGCTAGAGTGCAGTGGCACGATGTCAGCTCACTGCAACCTCTGCCTTCCCGGCTTAAGCGATTCTCTTGCCTCAGTCTCCCAAGTAGCTGGGATTACAGGCGCCCACCACCATACCTGGCTAATGTTTTTTGTATTTTTAGTAGAGATGGGGTTTTACCATGTTGGCCAGGCTGGTTTTGAACTCCTGACCTCAAGTGACCCACCCACCTCGGCCTCGCAAAGTGCTGAAATTACAGGCATGAGCCACCATGCCCGGCCAGGATGTCTTTATAGCAGTGCGAGAACAGAATAATACAGAAAATTGGTACCAAAAAGGTGGGGCATTTCTCTAAAGATACCTGAAAATGTGGAAGCAGGTTTGGAACTGCATAATGGGAAGGGTTTAGAACAGTTTGAGGGATCAGAAGAAGACAGGGAGACGAGGGAGAGTCAGGAAGATGAGGGAAAGTTTGGAACTTCCTAGAGACTTGTTGAATGCTTGTGACCAAGATGCTGATAGTGACATGGACAGTGAAGTCCAGGTTGAGGAGGTCTCAGATGGAGATGAGGAACTTACTGGGAACTGGAGTAAAGGTCACTCTTGCAATGCTTTAGCAAAGACAATGGCAGTATTGTGCCCTGCCCTAGAGATTTGTGGAACTTCGAACTTGAGAGAAATGTTGAACAAAAAAATGACCAGAAACTAGAACTTATATTTAAAAGGGAAGCAGAGCATAAAAGTTTGGAAAATTTGCAGCCTGACCATGTGGCAGAAAAGAAAACCCATTTTCTGGGGAGGAAATCAAGGCTCAGAAATGTGCATAAGTAAAGAAGAGCCAAATGTTCATAGCCATTAGGAGGAAATGCCTCCAGGACACTTCACAGACCTTTGCAGCAGCCCCTTCCATCGCAAGCCTGGAGGCCTAGAAGGAAAATGTGGTTTTGTGGGTGAGGCCCAGGGCCTTGCTGCTTTGTGCAGCCTTGCGACAGGGCTCCCCGTATTCTGGGCACTCCAGCTGCAGCTGTGACTAAAAGGGGCCAAGGTACAGCTTGGGCTGTTGCTTCAGAGGGTGCAAGTCCTACGCCTCGGTGGCTTCCACGTGGCGTTGAGACAGCGAGTGCACAAAACACAAGAGTTGAGCTTTGGGAGCCTCTGCCTAGATTTCAGAGGATGTATGGCAACACCTGGCAGAGCCCTCATGGAGAACCTCCTTTAGGGCAGTCCACACAGGATATGTGGGGTTGGAGCTCCAATACAGAGTCCCCACTGGGGCACTGCCTAGTGGAGCTGTGAGAAAAAAGCTACCATCCTCCAGAACCCAGAATGGTTGATCACTGACAGCTTGCACTGTGTACCTGGAAAAGCCATAGGCACTCAATGCCAGTCTGTGGATGCAGCTGTGGGGGTTGTACCCTCCATAGCCACAGAGGCAGAGCTGCTCAAAGCCTTGGAAGCCCATCCTTTGCATCAGTGTGGCCTGGATGTGAATCATGGAGTCGAGGAAGATTATTTCCTAGCTTTAAAATTTAATGACTGCCCTACTGGGTTTCAAACTGGCTTGAGGCCTGTAGCCCTTTGTTTTAGCCAATTTCTACCTTTTGGAATAGGGGCATTTACCTAATGCCTGTACTCCCATTGTATCTTGGAAGTAACTAACTTTTCATTTCACAGGCTTATAGGTGGAAGGGACGTGCCTTGTCTCAGATGAGACTTGGGACTTGGACATTCAAGTCAGTGCTGGAATGAGTTAAGACTTTGGGGGACTGTTGGGAAGGCATGGTTGGTTTTGAAATGTGAGAAGGATATGAGATTTGGGAGGGTTCAGAGGCAGAATAATATGGTTTGGCTCTGTGTCCCCACCCAAATCTCAAGTCAAATTGTAATTGTCAATGTTGGGGTAGGGACCTAGTGGCAGGTGATTGGATCATGGGGGCAGATTTCCTTCTTGCTGTTCTCATGATAGTGAGTGGGTTCTCATGAGATATGGTTGTTTAAAAGTGTGTAGTGCTTCCCCATTTGCTCTGTTCCCTACTCCACCTTGTGAAGATTGTTCCTGCTTCTCCTTCTGCCATTAATTGTAAGTTTCCTGAGGTCTTCCCAGCCATGCTTCCTGTACAGCCTGTGGAACTGAGACAATTAAATCTCTTTTATCCATAAATTACCCAGTCTCACATATGTCTTTATAGTAGTGTTAGAAGGGACTAATACCATAACTCTCTGTAACAATATTGGCAATATAGATTCAGTCCTCAGTACTTATGAGGTATATGCCTAGGTTTTCAAATTCGCAAGTGAATTTTTTTTTTCTTACTAGAGTCCATTAGAGACTTTTTGTTGTTTCTTGTGCTGATGGACACATTTTTGTTGTTGTTCTAGTTGACTCTTTAATGAAAGCACAGTCTTTGGAAGGTCCCCAGTTTATGTCGCAGTTTCAGTTCATACTCCCTGTCTCACAAGGGCCCAAGGTCTCATCTCCTATGCCCACATATGCGCTGAACCCCAACTCCCAACATAACTGAGACCAGCTCAGCTCCTTGATCTGCCCCCTGGGCAGCTGCAGCATTGGCTCAGATCCTTAATGCTCTGGTTTTCAGAAGCCTCCTTCCTTCCTGGTGCATGAAGAGTTTTCCTTTCAAGCTCAGTTCTGTACTTAATTTTTAAATGTATTTTGTCCATCATTCCTCAGCAATTTTACTGAGAGGCTCTTCATGTCATAGACTAGCCCATCCCCTTGCCAGAAGTCAAAACCTCCCACGTCATCTTCTACCTGCCACCCCTGGAGCCTGTCATTAGTCACCTGAGTCACCTCATCACTGACTGCCAATGATAAGTACAACAAAGTGTGGCTTCTTGATCAATTACTTTCATTTAGGCAGCCTTATGGTGGCTACGTGGTAAAGTGTCGCATGCAGCATTAAAAACAGTTTCGTTTCTAGGTCACTCACTCATTTATTCATTGAACAAATGATAATGAACACCTGCTGAGTGACAGGCCAGGTTTAGTGTGGGTCAAAATATTCTTATGGATGGTCAAAGGCATATTCCAAAGGACGAGATTATAGGTTGCCAAGAACATACCATTTTTTAAAAAATCTGTATCTGTCAATGTAACCATTTCAGATATGAAAGAAAAAATAAAATGTAAAGGCTCTTAAAGAATCTGGCGATCTGAACACTAGGAAAACCATACAAAGATGAACTGCACAGCTATAAATGATGAAGTGCAGCTTTTAATATCTTTTAATTTTTTTTAGTGAGTAAAACACATCCTATTAATTTTCACATCACAACCGGGTAGGCAGGTGAAAAGAGATTTTTAACCGCATGTTACAAATGGAGACAATGAGTCCAAGAGCGCATTCATAAGCAAACAAAGAATCAGACACTTCAACTTTCCAATGTCTATTTTAGCTGATCCACTGAAACCCCATTAAAATTGCTACTGTCTGACTATCATGTTCTAACGCTTCTAAGGCAGTTTAAAAAGAATGAATTGGCTGCCTGAAAAAAAAAATACTCCAGACAGCTTTCTTGTTCTGGAAATGACCTGTTCTCTAATAGCTTCTCCATTGTCCTTTGCTGAAAAGAAAGAGTGTGTTATGCACTTGCACAAATAATGATTCCAGTGAAGGAGGCACGTTGAAGCCAATGCTAGAAAGTGCATGACTCTCTGCACCATTCTGTCCACAGCACTGTCTTCGGAAAACACACAATTAAACAAGCTTGTTATATCCTATTTTGAAAACAAACAAAGAAAAAAGCCCAAACAAACCAACGTGTTGTCTTTCGAATGCCCCACATGTATTATAAGGATTTGGAGTCAGGCAGAATGAACTCCATAAGATAAAAGTTCATCTGGAGAAACTGGTGCCCATTCCAAAATCTGGCATTCATCTTCAGTGGGACCCAGTCCAAATGAATGGCATTAAACACGTATTTATAGAGTGTCCTCTATATGACTCAATTAATGAGGAAATTGGAAAACCCTGCAGGCTCTTGTTTTCACTGGGAGGCAATTCAGTGCTGAGGCAAAAAACAAGGGCTGGGCATTTGGACAGAGAAGTGGAAACTGCACCCCACTATTGGCCAGCTGTGCCTCTCTGGGCAAGCACATCATGTTTCCGAGCTGCATTTCCCCTCTTGGTAATATGATTATTGTAAAAATCATAACAAATCCCAGCCTCGTGATGAAAAGATGCACGTGGCAGCAGTTCGTAACACGTGACGCCTTATGAAAAATAGACACAATTACTATTCCATTAAAATAAAAAAAATCTGCTTGTGTTTTCAGTCCTTTGGTTTTCTTCTCAGCAAAGAATCTGCAACATGATGTATTAACTACCCTTTTGTTTGAGTTCCTTCAGGATTTGACGTAAGAGACACTGGAAACATCACATTTTCTATCTTGAAGTCATAGCTCCAAGAAGTGTCTAGAACGAAACCCTTCCATGGCAAGGGTGGTATATTAGGAGAGGGCCCCTTGCTGACCTCCCCAAAGTAGGATGCACATTCTAACAAGTCTGGATAATTTTTTATAAGACATGAAAACGTGATAAACCTGGCTAAATGTATTTTTTTTCTTTTTTTGAGATGGAGTCTCACTCTGTTGCCCAGGCTGGAGTGCAGTGGTGCAATCTTGGCTCACTAAAACCTCTGCCTCCTGGGTTCAAGCGATTCTCCTGCCTCAGCCTCCCAAGCAGCCGGGACTACAGGTGTGCACCACCACGCCTAATTTTTGTGTTTTTAGTAGAGATGGGGTTTTTCCAAGTTGGCCAGGCTGGTCTTGAACTCCTGACCTCAGGTGATCCGCCTGCCTCGGCCTCCCAAAGTGCTGGGGTTACAGGCATGAGCCACCATGCCCAGCCTAAATGTCTTTTAAAATATAGGCTGGCTGTGCTCTCATTTTGTTCTTTGACAAAGAGATGACTTGGGGTCTACTAGCAGGTCTCCTAGCAGGTGACTGCATGCATGGCTCCAAAATAGGTCCTGTTTAAAATACTACAAATCTTACATGAGAGGTCACTGCCCCCCCCCCATTCTCCTTCCTCCTCTCCCCACCAGTGACCTCGGCACCACCAGCAGTACTCAGTGTGGGTCACTCTCAGGGTGGTTCTGCTCACAGAGGACACTTTCAGAACATCTTTAACTCAGCCTTCAATCCCAATTCATTCCTCCATCCATTCCCCAAGGTGTCCAAAGTACCCACTACACACCATGTGCTGCAGAAACTGATGGGGGTGCAATGATGGCAATCACTGAGACAACATCAAAGCCAAGATCTGAGGCACGAACAGGAGTTAGCAAGCAACGGATTCACAGAGGGTTCGAGGGGATGGTGAAGACGTGAAATGATCCTGAAAGAGGCTGCACCTTGTCTGAGAGCTTCTTCTCTTTCTCCTCCCTGGCTGGGTGAGCGAGTGCCCAGACATGAACCACAATAAAAAGATATTTGCATCAAAATTGATTAGTGGCAGTTTTAAATAAAATGAACAAAACAGATTCTTAAAATCATGACTGGAAAACAATTATCTACCATAAAATAAGATCTGCCAAACTGGAACAAAATCAATTCGTTCTATCTCTCTGTGATAGTGGAACAAAAAGGCCAGACAGGATATGACTAAGTTGAATCTACATCATCACTTAATATTATATAATTGGTTTTGTTAACTGGGTGGGGGGATCTTTGCTCCCAAAGCTCCCAAGATGGTGGCAGGCTGCTTCCATAATGGTGGCAGGTCACTTCCAAGATGACGGCAAGCCTGGTGTTCTCTGACCTGGGGTTCTTGGCCTCACGGATTCCAAGGAATGGAATCTTGGGCCATGAGGTGAGTGTTATAGCTCTATTAGAAGCCGTGGGTCAAGGAAGAGAACCGTGGCACCCAGTGACTAGTGTTCAGCTCAATTAGGATGAACCCAGGCACTCAGCCATGCAGGAAGAATGTCAAGCCTTTAGCCCGATCAGGAGTGGCAATGGGCGCCTCGCTGGATCAGAAGCACAGCGGACACCCTGCCGGATCTGGAGGGATGAAAGTCAGCGGCGGGTCTTCGACCGCGGCAAACAGCAGTGGTGGACGGCGAGTGAAAGCTCAGCTCGAGCCGTAACAAACACGGACCAGAGGAGTGCAGTTGCAACTCGCCGTCCACCACTGCTGTTTGCCACGGTCAAAGACCCGCCGCTGACTTAAGTCAGTATGGCAATTCCTCAGGGATCTAGAACTAGAAATACCATTCGACCCAGCCATCCCATTACTGGGTATATACCCAAAGGACTATAAATCATGCTGCTATAAAGACACATGCACACGCGTGTTTATTGCGGCACTATTCACAATAGCAAAGACTTGGAACAAACCCTAATGTCCAACAATGATAGATTGGATTAAGAAAATGTGGCACATATACACCATGGAATACTATGCAGCCATAAAAAATGATGAGTTCATGTCCTTTGTAGGGACATGGATGAAATTGGAAATCATCATTCTCAGTAAACTATCGCAAGGACAAAAAACCAAACACCACATGTTCTCACTCATAGATGGGAATTGAACAATGAGAACACATGGACACAGGAAGGGGAACAACACACTCTGGGGACTGTTGTGGGGTGGGGGGAGGGGGGAGGGATAGCATTAGGAGATATATCTAATGCTAAATGGCAAGTTAATGGGTGCAGCACACCAGCATGGCACATATATACATGTGTAACTAACCTGCACATTGTGCACATGTACCCTAAAACTTAAAGTATAATAATTAAAAAAAAATATTTAATAGAGTGAAATAGAGTGAAAACAGAACTCCCCTACAAAGGGAGGGGACCCAAAGAGGGTAGCTGTTGCTGGCTGGAATGCCTGAGTTTATATCCTGATCCTTGTCCCTCCCGCTGTGCTCTCAGGCAATAGATGACTGGCTATTTCTTTACCTCCTGTTTTTGCCTAATTAGCATTTTAGTGAGCTCTCTGATTGTTCCGGCGTGAGCTAAGTTGCAAGCCCCATGTTTAAAGGTGGATGTGGTCACCTTCCCAGCTAGGCTTACGGATTCTTAGTCAGCCTAGGAAATCCACCTAGTCCTGTCTCTCAGTTTGTTTATCTCAATATGGTCTGCCCCACCCTACCCCCCACCATTAAAAGGGCAGCTTCATGAGGGCAGAGACATTGTCAAAAATCAATCGATCATATCTTTGTGGTTCTATTTTAAAATTCTGTTCTATTGATCTATTTGCGTGTCTCGGCACCAATACTACACTGTCTTGATTACTGTGTATTTATAATAAACCTTGAAATTAAGTGGTTAATTTTGTAACTCTATTCACTTTTTAAAGTTGTTTTAGCCATTCCAGGTCTTTTGCATTTCCGCATACATTTTTGAAATAGTTTGTCAATTTCTACATAAAATCTTGCTGGGATTTTGATTGAGATTGTGTGGAATATATGGATAAATCTGCGAAGAACTGACAGCTTAGCAATATTGAGTCTTAAGACCCATCAATAAGGCATCCATCTCCATTTATTTAAGCCTTCTTTTAGGAACGTTTTGTGGTATTCAGTGTACAGGGTTTTTTTTTTCACATGTTTATCCAGATCTATCCCTATTTCATATTTCTGTTGTTATTATAAAGATATTTAAAAAATTCAGACTGGGCACAGTGACTCACACCTGTTAATCCCAGCACTTTGGGAGGTCAAGGTGGGTGGATCATGAGGTCAGGAGTTTGAGACCAGCTTGGCCAACATGGTGAAACGCCATCTCTGCTAAAAATACAAAAATTAGCCAGGCATAGTGGCATGCACCTGTAGTCCCAGCTACTCGGGAGACTGAGGCAGGAGAATTGCTTGAATCTGGGAGGCGGAGGTTGCAGTGGGCTGAGATCGCACCACTGCACTCCAGCCTGGGTGACAGAGCACTCCGTCTCCGGGCGGGAGGGGCGGGGGGTGCGGAGGGAAGAAAATTCAGTTTCTGATTATGTTGACAGTATATGGAAATAGAATTAAATTTTATATATTGATCTTGTCTGCAACCCTGATAAACTCACTTATTAGTTTTACTATCGTTTTGGCAAACTCTGATTTTTCATATAAATGACATAAGCATATCATTTGCCAGCAAATAAAGTTTTATTCATCCTTTCCCATCTTAATGCTTTTTATTTCTTTTTCTTGCCTTACAGAAATAGCTATGCCCTCCAGTACAATGTTTACTGAAAGTAGTGAGAGTGGATATTTGTTCCAGATCTCAGAGGGAATGCATTCAATTGTTTCTCATTAAGTATCATGATATCTGTAGTTTTTCTGTAGACGCCTGTGATGGTTAGTATTGAGTGTCAACTTGATTGGACTGAAGAATACAAAGTACTGTTCCTGGGTGTATCTGTGAGGGTGTTGCCAAAGGAGATCTGCCTTTGAGTCAGTGGACTGGGAAAGGCAGTCCCACCCTCAATCTGGGTGGGTGCCATCTAATCAGCTGACAGTGCTGAATAAAAGCAGGCAGAAGAACATGGAAAGACTAGACTAGTTTAGTCTTCTTAAAGTTGTTTTAGCTATTCCAGGTCTTTTGCATTTCCACATACATTTTTGAAATAGTTTGTCAATTTCTACATAAAATCTTGCTGGGATTTTGATTGAGATTGTGTGGAATATATGGATAAATTTGCGAAGAACTGACAGCTTAGCAATATTGCGTCTTAAGACCCATTAATAAGGCATCCATGTCCATTTATTTAAGCCTTCTTTTAGTAATGTTTTGTGGTATTCAGTGCACAGGTTTTTTTTTACATGTTTATCCAGATCTATCCCGATTTCATATTTCTGTTGTTATTATAAAGATATTTTAAAAATTCAGGCTGGGCGCAGTGACTCACACCTGTAATCCCAGCACTTTGGGAGGTTGAGGTGGTTTCTCCAGTGCTGGATGCTTCCTGCCTTCGAGCATCAGACTCCAAGTTCTTTAGCTTTGGGACTTGAACTGGCTTCCCTGCTCCTCAGCTTGCAGACGGACTATTGTGGGACCTCACCTGTGATCGTGTGAGTCAATACTCCTTAATAAACTCCTCTTTATATATACATCTATCCTATTCATTCTGTCCCTCTAGAGAACCCTGACTAATACAATGCCCTAAACTGGGTTGAGGAAGATCCCTTCTATTCCAAATTTCTTGAGTTTTTTTTTTACCAGGAATGAATGTTGGATTTTGCCAAATGTTTCTTCTGCTTCTGTAGAGAGCATCACATGACTTTTCTCTTTCAGTTTGTATATATACTGAATTACATTGACTGTGTTTCAAATGTTAAACCAACCTTAAATTTCTGGTATAAATCTATTTTTTTTATATATTGTTGAATTTGAATTTCTAAAATACTGTTAATAATTTTTGCATCTGTTCCTGAGGAATATCCGTCTACAGTTTTCTTACATCTTTGTCTGGTTTTCATATCACATGATGTTAGACTCATAGAATGAACTGGGGTGTATTTCCTTTATTGCTATATGTTTAAGTTCACTAATTTTTTTCTACAATGTGTAATATGCTGTGAATTCTATACAGTGTATTTTTCAGCACAAATATTGCAGTTTTAATCTCTAGAAGTTTGATTTCGGCCTTTTTTATAAAATCATCTCTATTTTGAACATGAGGAATACAGTTATAATAACCACCTAACCGCCTTCGTCTGCTAATTCTAACAAATTGTCTGTTTCAGTTGATTGCTATATTACCTCACAGTGCCTCACAATGCGTTGCTTCTATGCATGCCAAACATTGTATATATTACCTTTTTGTGTTCCTAATCTTGAGCCTTAATTTGAAGTGCAGTTTATTTAGTTGGAAATAGTTTGATGTTTGTAAGTCTTGCTTTTTGTTAGAGAGGATTTGCAGGAGTAATACTTAATCTAAAGCTTAGTACCCCCCATTCCTGAGACCCTTCTATGTTCTCTACTCAATTCCTCTTGAATTCTGAGGTTTTCTGGTCTGGCTGGTGGGCACAGACTCTTTTCTCAGCCCTGTGTGAGCATCATTTACAACTAGTCCTTTTGGATGGTCCTCGCACACATCCACTGATCAGCACTCACCTGAATACTCGAGGCAGGCCCTCTTCATATCTCTCGAGGTCTCTGTGCATGCACTGCTCTCTGGTATGCTGATCTATGAACTCCAGCTGCCTTGGTCTTTCCAGACTCTCAATCCTGTCTCTTCTACTCAGAGAGACCCCTGGGCTCTTCCTCAGTTCCTGCTTCCAGAGTCACAACCTGGAAACTCCCTCAAGTCAGTAATGTGGGGTCATCCTAAAGCTCCCATCTTTTACTTCTGATCTTTCAGGGATCACTGCCCTCTGTTGCTTGATGTCCAGTCCAGTGTCTTCCAAATTATTGCTTATTGTTTTTTTCCCTTGTTTGTTTAAGGTAGGAGGGTAAATCTGGTCCCTATTATCTCATTTCAACCAGAAGCCGAAGCCCTTAGCCTGCTTTCTGCTGCAGAGGAGACTTTTCAAAGGAATGTTAATAAAATTGACAACCGTGGCATGTGCAGGTGCAGGAATAAATCGTGAACAGGACAGAAGGTCCCTACATCCTTGGAGATTACAGTCTAGTGGCAGCCAACCAGCATAAAGCAAAACATAAAGCCAACCAACATAAAGCATATATATTTGCTACACACACACACACACACACACACACACACACAGACCACACCGAGCAACTCCAAATAGTGCTTAGTAAATCAGGGTAATGATAGTGACCAAAGGAGCCGGGAAAACAGCCGGACAAACATTAGTCAAGGAATGTGTCTCTGACAAAGAAGGATTTGAGCTGAATGATGAGGAGAAGGCGGCTATGCAAAGGTCCTGGGGCAGAGCAGTCGAGGCAGATACATTTGCAAACACTAAAGTCCTGAGTAGGGAATGACCTTAGCACATTTGCAGTATATAATGAGGCCAGAGTGGCTGGCATGTGGCGAGAGAAGCAGGCGTTAGATTGCTTGAACCTTCCACATCAGAGAAAAAGGTATGCAGCGGAGTGTGGTAGAACTGTGCCCAAACACACAAAGAAATATCAAAGTGAAACTTTCTTTACATTCCTCTCTCTAAAATGATGCTCAACAAACCTCAGAGAAGTTGGCTTACCTTTCCCTGCAATAGCAGAGCATTTTCAGCCCACAGGCTGCTGGCAAGCAGAACGGAATGGCTCCTGAACCAACTGCTGTCCTGTAACTATTCTTGTACCTTGTCCAAAGCAACCTCCCAAGAGCATGCCCCAAGCATCGCTGGCAAGCCCTTCTCAGAGTCGGTAACCATCCTCCCTACTCTCTATCCCCCAAAGAGAGGCAGCAGAGCTGTCAGCTTCTGGGCAGCCTCCAGAGATGGTGGAGCTGAGGAACAGATGAAGGATTCACATATTCTCTTTTCATTAGAAAATATGGTACAAGCAGCGTCTCTTTAGAGTGGGTTGCCATTTACAATAATAAATGGGACCATTTTTCAGTTTCCTTCCCCCGCACTCTCGGGTAATTTGTTCTCTCTCTACTCTTTGGCTGTGAGAGTGGATGAGACATCAGGAGACTTGCATAACCAGAATATATGAATAAACTTGATCTTCGTCCCAGCTGTGCAACTGACTTACTGTGTGCCAGACTTGCTGCGCGACCCTGGGCGAGTCACTTAATTTACTGGAGCTTTCATTTCTTTTCCTGAGATGTGAGAATGCTCTCATTTTCCCACACTCTCCTAGGGGAGCTGTTGTTACTCAGATTGATAATACAGGAGTCCCTCCCTACCTAGATACAAAGCTTAGGTACAAACAAACCTCCATGTAAGAAAATTAGGCACTGAGCTGAGAAACTCAGGGAAAGCAGGGAGGGGGCGGGTAAAAGCATCAAGGTCACAGACTAATAAATGTTTTTCCTTTTATTCAATTTTAAAAATATAAAGACTGAACTGAATTTAAAAGCATGTCAATGGCATTGCACCCAGCCTGACTCAGCTATAATGGACACTGGACAGTTCTTTGTATTTAATACCCATTGCTCACTGGGAATCTTTCAGATCGCCCTCACTCACAGTTTCAACAAGATGACTGCAAATGTGGTTTTCTCTTTTGCAAACAATGCACATTTTTAGTACAATGTCCTCCATCCAAGCATTGCATGCCACCCTGGTTTTATGATTCAGGAATTCACCTCCCAGGTCCTATCTTGGTCCATAGACCCCAAAAAGTGTAGATGTTTGAGATGGGGAGCCCTCTGGTTGGCCTTTATTTAACCGGTGCTGCAGTGGGCAAAAAGATATTTTAAAGTATATGATCAAGGTTCAAGCAAAAGATGCTACAGTTGAAAAGGAATTATGAGCAACTTTAAACTAATGTTGGAGTTAACCAGGCATTTCCCTACTCTTGCTCTCATTTAACTTTGCAAAGTAAATGTAACTACTATTCTCTGCAAAGGCACAAGAATCTGGATCTCAAAGAGGCCAAGGGGAATTGCTAAAGATCACCAAGATGAAAAGAAAGGACCCCCACCCAGATTCCCATCCCATACTCAGTGCTCCTTTAAGCAAGCTAAGCTAAGAGAGACAAGTGGCTGAGGTAAAATACTGAATTAATATGAGACTAAAAAATTTTGATTCAGAAAACTGCAGATCTTCAGATTCACTGTATGTTCCTTGGCCACTTCACAGAGTTCCTTCTCTAATTTCCTCACCTTTTCCCGGAGCTCACACCACCTCTCAATGGAGTCCCATGTGTGAATTTAATTAACCAGCTGTTGTTGCAAGATCTCCCAGATCATTAATTAAGATCTTTGTATACTGTTTTTGAAACCAGACCTAACCCTTTTACCCCCGGTCACTCCCTGGAGACATTTGTGCAGCTCTGAAGAGAGCTGTTTATTTTAATCCCACATTATATGCTCAGTTTGCAGAGTGAGTTTTATAACTGTGCTATCTTAAAAAGTTGATTTCTCTAGGGACAGACTGTGAGCCAGTTCGGAATACTGTTTGTCAAAATCCAAACAAAGAAATTGTGTCCGAATGATGGTGATGCTGTTGTTATTATTATTGGGTAATAAGAGAAATCATTGATAAAATTCACTGTAGCATTCTTGGTTTAAATCCTAAACTTACTAATGAATTTGATTATTGGGAGACTACATGTATATTAAGAGACTAAATGAATACTATCCCTTTCATCCAGGAAACCAACACCTAGGAATTTTCCTTAAAGAACTGAAACAAAATAACTGAAAATTTGTAGGTACAAAGATGCTCATCATTTAATATATCACCAAATATTAAACTTACCTAATCCTATTATCTAAAAATAGGACAGTGAGTAAATACATTTTAGTACATCCAAATTATGGAATATTATGTGCTATTAAAATCAACACTATGCTATGACAAGAAAAACACTTGGAATATCAAGCCTGAAATAAAGAGGATAAAAAATGTAAAGTTTACAACAACTAGATTACATAAAAGTAGGCCAAAGACTAAAATGACAGGGAGAAAGTGAAAACAGTCAATTTTGAGTTATAAGACATGGAAAGGTTTATTAGCATGTTTAATTTTAAGTTAATAAATATGCAACAAATAAAAGTGAGACTACCATAACTCCAAATATTTTAGAAACATCTTGACGTTCTTGGTGTGGTTTGGAATATTTGCATTAGTAGTTCTCTACAGCAAATGTGTCAGTGCCTGTCCATAAACCTGGGACCCCATCATTTCAGTTAGCTCTGAGGTGCTTCTAACTGCAGGTGGATGGATGGGGGCAGCGGTCAGGCAAAGCTTTGGGGCGTAGTCAATATTTGAGCCAAGTCTTCTTCCACATGGGTATCACATTTCTGTGTCTGAGAACATTTATCTGGACCTGCAGAAGCCCATGCATGCAGCAGGTTAAAAGGATTAAAGAATTAACACGAGGGGAGGAGCCAAGATGGCCGAATAGGAACAGCTCCGGTCTACAGCTCCCAGCGCGAGCGACGTAGAAGACGGGTGATTTCTGCATTTCCATCTGAGGTACCGTGTTCATCTCACTAGGGAGTGCCAGACAGTGGGCGCAGGTCAGTGGGTGAGCGCACCGTGCGCCAGCCGAAGCAGGGGCGAGGCATTGCCTCACTCGGGAAGCGCAAGGGGTCAGGGAGTTCCCCTTCCAGGGGTGACAGACGGCACCTGGAAAATCGGGCCACTCCCACCCGAATACTGTGCTTTTCCGACGGGCTTAGGAAACGGTGCCCCAGGAGAGTATAGCCCGCACCTGGCTCAGAGGGTCCTACGCCCACGGAGTCTCCCTGATTGCTAGCACAGCAGTCTGAGATCAAACAGCAAGTCGGCAGCGAGGCTGGGGGAGGGGCGCCAGCCATTGCCCAGGCTCGCTTAGGTAAACAAAGCAGCCTGGAAGCTTGAACTGGGTGGAGCCCACCACAGCTCAAGGAGGCCTGCCTGCCTCTGTAGGCTCCACCTCTGGGGGCAGGACACAGACAAACAAAAAGACAGCAGTAACCTCTGCAGACTTAAATGTCCCTGTCTGACAGCTGTGAGGAGAGCAGTGGTTCTCCCAGCACGCAGCTGGAGATCTGAGAACGGGCTGACTGCCTCCTCAAGTGGGTCCCTGACCCCTGACCCCCGAGCAGCCTAACTGGGAGGCACCCCCCAGCAGGGGCAGACTGACACCTCACACGGCCGGCCAGGTACTCCAACAGACCTGCAGCTGAGGGTTCTGTCTGTTAGAAGGAAAACTAACAGAAAGGACATCCACACCAAAAACCCATCTGTACATCACCATCATCAAAGACCAAAAGTAGATAAAACCACAAAGATGGGGAAAAAACAGAGCAGAAAAACTGGAAACTCTAAAAACCAGAGTACCTCTCCTCCTCCAAAGGAACGCAGTTCCTCACCAGCAACGGAACAAAGCTGGACGGAGAATGACTTTGACGAGCTGAGAGAAGAAGGCTTCAGACGATCAAATTACTCCGAGCTACGGGAGGATATTCAAACCAAAGGCAAAGAAGTTGAAAACTTTGAAAAAAATTTAGAAGAATGTATAACTAGAATAACCAATACAGAGAAGTGCTTAAAGGAGCTGATGGAGCTGAAAACCAAGGCTTGAGAACTACGTGAAGAATGCAGAAGCCTCAGGAGCCGATGCGATCAAATGGAAGAAAGGGTATCAGCCCTGGAAGATGAAATGAATGAAATGAAGCGAGAAGGGAAGTTTAGAGAAAAAAGAATAAAAAGAAACGAGCAAAGCCTCCAAGAAATGTGGGACTATGTGAAAAGACCAAATCTACGTCTGATTGGTGTACCTGAAAGTGACGGGGAGAATGGAAACAAGTTGGAAAACACTCTGCAGGATATTATCCAGGAGAACTTCCCCAATCTAGCAAGGCAGGCCAACATTCAGATTCAGGAAATACAGAGAACGCCACAAAGATACTCCTCGAGAAGAGCAACTCCAAGACACATAATTGTCAGATTCACCAAAGTTGAAATGAAGGAAAAAATGTTAAGGGCAGCCAGAGAGAAAGGTCGGGTTACCATCAAAGGGAAGCCCATCAGACTAACAGCGGATCTCTCGGCAGAAACCCTACAAGCCAGAAGAGAGTGGGGGCCAATATTCAACATTCTTAAAGAAAAGAATTTTCAACCCAGAATTTCATATCCTGCCAAACTAAGCTTCATAAGTGAAGGAGAAATAAAATACTTTACAGACAAGCAAATGCTGAGAGATTTTGTCACCACCAGGCCTGCCCTAAAAGAGCTCCTGAAGGAAGCGCTAAACATGGAAAGGCACAACCGGTACCAGCCACTGCAAAATCATACCGAAATGTAAAGAACATCGAGACTAGGAAGAGACTGCATCAACTAACGAGCAAAATATCCAGCTAACATCATAATGACAGGATCAAATTCACACATAACAATATTAACTTTAAATGTAAATGGACTAAATGCTCCAATTAAAAGACACAGACTGGCAAACTGGATAAAGACTCAAGACCCATCAGTGTGCTGTATTCAGGTAACCCATCTCACGTGCAGAGACACACATAGGCTCAAAATAAAAGGATGGAGGAAGATCTACCAAGCAAATGGAAAACAAAAAAAGGCAGGGGTTGCAATCCTAGTCTCTGATAAAACAGACTTTAAACCAACAAAGATCAAAAGAGACAAAGAAGGCCATTACATAATGGTAAAGGGATTAATTCAACAAGAAGAGCTAACTATCCTAAATATATATGCACCCAATACAGGAGCACCCAGATTCATAAAGCAAGTCCTGAGTGACCTACAAAGAGACTTAGACTCCCACACATTAATAATGGGAGACTTTAACACCCCACTATCAACATTAGACAGATCAACGAGACAGAAAGTCAACAAGGATACCCAGGAATTGAACTCAGCTCTGCACCAAGCGGACCTAATAGACATCTACAGAACTCTCCACCCCAAATCAACAGAATATACATTTTTTTCAGCACCACACCACACCTATTCCAAAATTGACCATATACTTGGAAGTAAAGCTCTCCTCAATAAATGTAAAAGAACAGAAATTGTAACAAACTGTCTCTCAGATCACAGTGCAATCAAGCTAGAACTCAGGATTAAGAATCTCACTCAAAACCGCTCAACTACGTGGAAACTGAACAACCTGCTCCTGAATGACTACTGGGTACATAACGAAATGAAGGCAGAAATAAAGATGTTCTTTGAAACCAACGAGAACCAAGACACAACATACCAGAATCTCTGGGATGCATTCAAAGCAGTGTGTAGAGGGAAATTTATAGCACTAAATGCCCACAAGAGAAAGCAGGAAAGATCCAAAATTGACACCCTAACATCACAATTAAAAGAACTAGAAAAGCAAGAGCAAACACATTCAAAAGCTAGCAGAAGGCAAGAAATAACTAAAATCAGAGCAGAACTGAAGGAAATAGAGACACAAAAAACCCTTCAAAAAATAAATGAATCCAGGAGCTGGTTTTTTGAAAGGATCAACAAAATTGATAGACCGCTAGCAAGATTAATAAAGAAAAAAAGAGAGAAGAATCAAATAGATGCAATAAAAAATGATAAAGGGGATATCACCACCGATCCCACAGAAATACAAACTACCATCAGAGAATATTACAAACACCTCTATGCAAATAAACTAGAAAATCTAGAAGAAATGGATAAATTCCTCAACACATACACCCTCCCAAGACTAAACCAGGAAGAAGTTGAATCTCTGAATAGACCAATAACAGGAGCTGAAATTGTGGCAATAATCAATAGCTTACCAACCAAAAAAAGTCCAGGACCAGATGGATTCACAGCCGAATTCTACCAGAGGTACAAGGAGGAACTGGTACCATTCCTTCTGAAACTATTCCAATCAATAGAAAAAGAGGGAATCCTCCCTAACTCATTTTATGAGGCCAGCATCATCCTGATACCAAAGCCTGGCAGAGACACAACAAAAAAAGAGAATTTTAGACCAATATCCTTGATGAACATTGATGCAAAAATCCTCAATAAAATACTGGCAAACAGAATCCAGCAGCACATCAAAAAGCTTATCCACCATGATCAAGTGGGCTTCATCCCTGGGATGCAAGGCTGGTTCAATATACGCAAATCAATAAATGTAATCCAGCATATAAACAGAACCAAAGACAAAAACCACATGATTATCTCAATAGATGCAGAAAAGGCCTTTGACAAAATTCAACAACCCTTCATGCTAAAAACTCTCAATAAATTAGGAATTGATGGGACGTATCTCAAAATAATAAGAGCTATTTATGACAAACCCACAGCCAATATCATACTGAATGGGCAAAAACTGGAAGCATTCCCTTTGAAAACTGGCACAAGACAGGGATGCCCTCTCTCACCACTTCTATTCAACATAGTGTTGGAAGTTCTGGCCAGGGCAATTAGGCAGGAGAAGGAAATCAAGGGTATTCAATTAGGAAAAGAGGAAGTCAAATTGTCCCTGTTTGCAGATGACATGATTGTATATCTAGAAAACCCCATTGTCTCAGCCCAAAATCTCCTTAAGCTGATAAGCAACTTCAGCAAAGTCTCAGGATACAAAATCAATGTGCAAAAATCACAAGCATTCTTATACATCAATAACAGACAAACAGAGAGCCAAATCATGAGTGAACTCCCATTCACAATTGCTTCAAAGAGAATCAAATACCTAGGAATCCAACTTACAAGGGATGTGAAAGACCTCTTCAAGGAGAACTACAAACCACTGCTCAGGGAAATAAAAGAGGATACAAACAAATGGAAGAACATTCCATGCTCATGGGTAGGAAGAATCAATATCATGAAAATGGCCATCCTTCCCAAGGTAATTTACAGATTCAATGCCATCCCCATCAAGCTACCAATGACTTTCTTCACAGAATTGGAAAAAACTACTTTAAAGTTCATATGGAACCAAAAAAGAGCCCGCATCGCCAAGTCAATCCTAAGCCAAAAGAACAAAGCTGGAGGCATCACACTACCTGACTTCAAACTATACTACAAGGCTACAGTAACCAAAACAGCATGGTACTGGTACCAAAACAGAGATATAGATCAATGGAACAGAACAGAGCCGTCAGAAATAATGCCACATATCTACAAGTATCTGATCTTTGACAAATCTGACAAAAACAAGAAATGGGGAAAGGATTCCCTATTTAATAAATGGTGCTGGGAAAACTGGCTAGCCATATGTAGAAAGCTGAAACTGGATCCCTTCCTTACACCTTATACAAAAATCAATTCAAGATGGATTAAAGACTTAAATGTTAGACCTAAAACCATAAAAACCCTAGAAGAAAACCTAGGCATTACCATTCAGGACATAGGCATGGGCAAGGACTTCATGTCTAAAACAGCAAAAGCAATGGCAACAAAAGCCAAAATTGACAAATGGGATCTAATTAAACTCAAGAGCTTCTGCACAGCAAAAGAAACTACCATCAGAGTGAACAGGCAACCTACAAAATGGGAGAAAATTTTCGCAACCTACTCATCTGACAAAGGGCTAATATCCAGAATCTACAATGAACTCCAACAAATTTACAAGAAAAAAACAAACAACCCCATCAAAAAGTGGGCGAAGGACATGAACAGACACTTCTCAAAAGAAGACATTTATGCAGCCAAAAAACACATGAAAAAATGCTCACCATCACTGGCCATCAGAGAAATGCAAATCAAAACCACAATGAGATACCATCTCACACCAGTTAGAATGGCAATCATTAAAAAGTCAGGAAACAACAGGTGCTGGAGAGGATGTGGAGAAATAGGAACACTTTTACACTGTTGGTGGGACTGTAAACTAGTTCAACCCTTGTGGAAGTCAGTGTGGCGATTCCTCAGGGATCTAGAACTAGAAATTCCATTTGACCCAGCCATCCCATTACTGGGTATATACCCAAAGGACTATAAATCATGCTGCTATAAAGACACATGCACACGTATGTTTATTGCGGCATTATTCACAATAGCAAAGACTTGGAACCAACCCAAATGTCCAACAATGATAGACTGGATTAAGAAAATGTGGCACATATACACCATGGAATACTATGCAGCCATAAAAAATGATGAGTTCACGTCCTTTGTAGGGACATGGATGAAATTGGAAATCATCATTCTCAGTAAACTATCGCAAGAACAAAAAACCAAACACCGCATATTCTCACTCATAGGTGGGAATTAAACAATGAGAACACATGGACACAGGAAGGGGAACATCACACTCTGGGGACTGTTGTGGGGTGGGGGGAGTGGGGAGGGATAGCACTGGGAGATATACCTAATGCTAGATGACGAGTTGGTGGGTGCAGCGCACCAGCATGGCACATGTATACATATGTAACTTACCTGCACATTGTGCACATGTACCATAAAACCTAAAGTATAATAATAATAATAATAAAAGAAAAAAAAAAAAAGGTTGAACCATAAAAAAAAAAAAAAAAAAAGAATTAACACTTTCCAAAGAGCAGCCTTCGGCTAGTCTCAGGAGTTGTAGAAACACCCACACGTTCTCACCTGTCAGGTGGTGTAATTCTGAGGTGGGTTTTTTGCACTATTGTCCAGATTCTAACGAAGGACCAAAGAAATTTATTAGGAAAAGATTTTCTGACATTTAGGACTGGAACAACTGATTATCTACATGGGATTAAAAATATCAATGGCTACTTCACACCATTCACAAAGATAATTTGAGATCAATAATAGATCTATTAAATATATTTTCTAGAAGGAATACAGAAGACTACCTTTGTGATATGAGGGAGGTAATAATTCTTAGGGGATAGGAAGCGATGAACATAAAGAAGAAAAGTGGCAGTTCATCCAAAGTAAAATCTTATTCATAATGGCATCAAGACGTCACTAATAAAATAAAACGCAAGCCATATGTTGGGATAAAGAATTCACAAAATACATTCATGACAAAGAACTTTCATCAGGAATATATAAAGGACTTGTATAACACAACAATTTTTTTTTTTTTTTTTTTTAGACAGAGTCTTGCTGTGTCGCCCAGGCCGGAGTGCAGTGGCACGATCTCGGCTCACTGCAAGCTCTGCCTCCCGGGTTCACACAATTCTCCTGCTTCAGCCTCCCGAGCAGCTGGGACTACAGGCGCCCACCACCAAGCCCGGCTAATTTTTTTGTATTTTTAGTAGAGACGGGGTTTCACTGTGTCAGCCAGGATGGTCTCAATCTCCTGACCTCGTGATCCGCCCGTCTCAGCCTCCCAAAGTGCTGGGATTACAGGCGTGAGCCACCACGCCTGGTCACAACACAACAATTTTTTTAAAAAAAGTTTTAAAAATAGGCAAAAGACTTAGACATATACTTCACAAAGGAAGATACATAAATACTAATAATTAGATTAAAAGTGCCCAATATCACTAGTCATTGGAGAAAAGGAAATTAAAACCACAAAGAAATACCAAAGCACAGTGCCTAGAATGGCTATAATTAAGAAAACTGACAACTACAAATGTTGATAAGGATATGGAGTAACCAGAACTCTAGTAAAATTTTATGATAACTTTTGGAAAACTCTTTGTCAGTTAAAAGCTAAAAATATGCTTACTCTATACCCAAACAGTTCCATTCCTAAGTATTTACTCAAGAGAAATGAAAGCATATGTTCACAAAATCACTTACACAGGAACGTTCACAGCAGACTTATTTATAATAGTCCAAACCCAAAACAACCCACATGTGTATCTATCGAAGAATGAATTACCAAATTGCAGTATTTTCATGCAGTGGAATACTACACAATAAAATGAAATAAACTGCTCCTATATACAATGATATACTTGAATCTCAAAAACATTATGCTTGTGAAAAAAGCCAGGCACAATATTTTCATTCATATAAAATTCTGGAATAGGCAAAACCAGTGTATGGTGATAGAAATAAGCCCAGTGGTTTCCTGGAAGGCAGTGATAATAGTGATAGGGATTAACAAGGAGGCTACATCAAAAAAATTTGGGGGATGATAGAAATAGTCTATAAAGTGAGTATGAGTTACAAGAGTACCTTTGTCAAAACTGGTCCTTCGTCAAAACTGATCAATCGAATATACACGTCAAAATCAAACAGGACACTAAGATGTCTGCATATCATAATATGTAAAATACTGTTTAGGGAAAAGAAAAGAATGAAGCCATCCAACACAAGGGCATGCTTTCCTGATCACTCTTAGCCAGTGTGACGATTTTCCAGGCCAGGTGATTTTGCATAGGTGGATGGAGGTGAGTTCTGTGGCAGTTGTACTTTGGGGATAATAAGTAGAACATCCTCTGCATTTCACTACAGAGATGGACATCAGTGCTCCAACAGACTCAACATTTCAGAGTTCTGCAGGGAGAGGCTAATGGGAACACATGGGATGACACCCCTGCTGTGGCTTTAGGAGACTGGGCAGAATGTGATCTTATCATCAGCTGGGACCACTGGCCCAGTGAAAACCAAATCAAGCCTCAGACACACCCAGATGCTACATGTGAATTATATGGGACTGCACTGATGATACATAAGAATTATATGGGACTGCATTGATACACATGGGCCGTCCTCCAGTGAGAGGTCCCTCTTTTTTCACTGCCTTAGAGAGCACCAATTTATATCCACAAACATTATCTAAGCCCCTCCCGGTGTTGGGTGCTGTCTTTTAGGAGCTCATAGTCTAGTGGAAAGAGAGCTCTACAAACCAATTCAATAAAATAAGATGCTAAAATAGAGGTATGGGCAAGAGATGCTCAAGTTTTTGGCATGGGTGGGAGGGTGATCAGGGAAGGCTTCAGGGGATAGTTGATATTTGAGCTAAGTCTTCTTCCATGTGGGTGTTACCCAACTCAATGACTTTACTTTCATTATTAATGTAATAACTATTTACTGTGAAAAATACATATAAAATAGAAAAAAAGCACTGAGTATTAAATGAACATCAACCAACAATTTATCACTCAGAGATAAGCTCTGCAATGATTATAATGGTGTCTTTTCTGCCAGCAAAGTGCTCTCTATGTATTTAATATGAAAATGAGATCACATTTACATGCTGTATAATATGCTTTAAAAAATTGTTTAATACTTAACCATATATTGTGGCTGTCTCTTCATATCAGTATGAGTCCACACTGCCATTTTTTTTTTTTTTTTGAGATGGAGTCTCGCTCTGTCGCCCAGGCTGGAGTGCAGTGGCGCGATCCCTGCTCACTGCAAGCTCCATCTCCCAGGTTCACGCCATTCTCCTGCCTCAGCCTCCTGAATGGCTGGGACTACAGGCACCCACCACCACGCCCAGCTAATTTTTTTTTTTTTTAGTAGAGACGGGGTTTTACTGTGTTAGCCAGATGGTCTTGATCTCCTGACCTTGTGATCCGCCCACCTCGGCCTCCCAAAGTGCTGGGATTACAGGTGTGAGCCACTGCGCCTGGCACACACTGCCATTTTTAATGGCTGTGTAGAATTCCACACTGGAAGCTATTTTATAAGCTTCGTTATTTTTCAGCAAGGGAGAGATGATGCTACATTCTCAAATTATGCCTGCCTGCCAGCTCCAGACAGGCAATGGGTACCTGCTCTTCCTCTGAGCTGCAACTGGATGCATCTTGGCTCCAAGAGAGTCCAGTTAATTAGACTTGTGTCTGCCAACAGAGAGAGTGGACAAACATGGGGAGGAAAGTGTTAGCAGCAAAGAGGAGGGGAAGGACGGAGGGAGGGTGGAGAATCAGCAATTTGTTAGAGGCAATGAAATGGAGCGAGTTATGCCTCCTGCTAAATTACCATATGTGCTAATTGTATATGCACCAGTAATTGTTGGCTGCCGCTCATTTACATTTGATTATTATATTTGCAGTTTTTAATTGCATTTGAATATTTCTGCTGCTAATACTGTCAAGATCATCATTAGCTGTCAGCAATCCTCAGTGCTTCTGCTAATAAAATGCAGATCTGGTACCGAGGCCTTGATTTTATTCAGATAATGTTGGCAATAGTAGTAGTCATAGTAATAATAATAAAGTAATAATAATTACTTTATTATTATAATAAAGTAACAATAATAATAGCAACTGCCGTTCTGAGTGTCCAGTGTTTGGGGGAGCTGTCCTAGGTGCTAGTTCATAAGAAATGGTGCAGAATTTTAAGGATGGAATTGGGGTTTATTCCTAGCTCAGTTCCTTACTACTGTGTAACCTTACGCAAGTTATTAAACCTCTCTGATCTTCAATTTATGTGTAAAAATGCAAACTTTGCAGAACAATTGGGCAGGTTAGAAACAATAGGTTAAAGAGTCTGATGTGTGACAGGGTCTTAATAAATGATGATTGTCATTACTCTCCTTTACCCACAAATCCTCTATGTCCCCATTGCCACCATCTTTGCTAAGGGTCTCACCACCATTCACCCAGACTGACACAATAGCTTCCTAACAGGTATTGCTGCCTCCTTCCTCTCTCCTCTAGCTGACACACAGCAAGTCTTTCTAATATACAAATCCGGATGCATATATTTTCCATGTTCACAGAATTTTGATGGCTGTCTGCAGCCTCAGGATAAGTTCCAAGCCTCATAATTGGTGCACAAAGCCTTCATGAGCAGCCACCTTCATGAGCAGGGCCAGGCTGTAGTGAAGGATGCCATGATGTGCTACCCGGACCCCCTTATAGGACTGCAGGCTCGTCTCCCAGCTGCTGGAGGTACTGAGAGGAGACAGCCTTCAGCTATCGGCCATGTTTGGAGTTGTCTCCACTAAAGAGCTGCCTTGACCAACGTGTCCCCCTTCCTGGGGCAGCCCACAGTAATTGGCTGATTGACATGGGTGCATAAGAGCCTGGCCCCCTCACCCCAACTCAGGACGACTCTGAAGAACCATCCAGCTTCAGACCACCCTGGGGTCCACTGAAGCCTCATTGAGACTGCACCAAGGCCAGCTACTCCCTCTAAACAACTCTGCCTCCTTCCTTTCTGTTGCCTTCCCCAGATGTTGGTTCCTAGGGCCTTCCTAATTAGGCACCCCCTAGTAGACCTCCTTCTTGCTAACTTCCACCTCAGAGTCTGCTTCCTAAGGAACCAACTTGCAACACAGGCTACTTCTCCAGATTTGTATCCCACCTCTCCCTTCTGACATGTGCCAGATGTCTTTCCTTCCCTAATAGGCCATTCACTTCTCACGTCCCTGCCTTTACTTATGCTTCTCTCCCTTTCCAGAAGGCCCTTTCAAAGTTAGTAGCCTAGTGTACTCCTATTCCCCCAGCAAGTTTTAGATCAAATGGTGCCTCCCCCAGGAAGCCTCCCCGATCATTCCAGGCAGAGTTAAAGGCTGGGTCCTTTGTGTCCTGAGGGGCCTGTCTGTGTCTCTGCGAGCACTGATCTTACTGTATTGTCATCTCCTGTTTAGCTGTCTGCTGCCCACACTAGCTGTGTGCTCCTTCTGGCCCCATCTCAATCACCTCAGTGCTCAGCTGGGGTCTTGTACGTGTCAGAAGCTGAGTAAATTTCTGTTTAACGTATGAAAATCTTGACATGCCCAGTGCTGGGAGATTAATGGACATTTGGTAAGGGTGTTGCTAATTTGCAATGTTGGGAAAACTCAGAGCATGAAGCATTTGGCAGCTTTCTCCCTTTTTCACTTAATATAATCTTGCAAAAAATCTCGTGAAGCTGTAAATTTTAGTGTGTATGGCTCCGTGTGTGTGTGTGTGCACGTGTGTGTGTGTGCATGTGTGTATGTGTTTGCATATGGTTTCCACATTGGAGGATAAGAGTCATAAGAAGCAGGTCGGCATGACTTGACACCCCCTCAGGTAGATTCCCCTAGCTCTGCACACTTATGCTCCTCAGTGTGGAAACTCTTGCCCCATCCCCACCTACCACACCCCCAGGTCTTGTTCAGGCAGCACCTTCTCCAGTAAACCTTCCTGACCTCTGTGAGCAGGATTATAAGCTCCAAACTCTGTGTTCTGAGACCCTCCTAAATATACCCCTTATTATTTTGCATTAAAATAGTCTGGTGCATCTGTCTCCCTGACTAGAGTGCATTCTCTTAAAAGAAGAGTTGGGCCTTAGATCTCTCATCCCAGCACGTGATTTCTGCCTGGCATTCTAAAGGCTATTAGAAAGAATGAGGAAGGAAGCAGGTTTTGAAAATTATAGTGAAGATAACACTCATTGAGCATTTACTGTGTGTCCAGCAATATTATGAGTGCTTCACGAATGTTACTCATTAAATTTTTATGTAACTGTGTGACATAGTACTGTTATTCTCTCTGCTCTATAAAGAGAGAATGAGGGAACTGAGGTCCAAAGATGTTGAGTAACTTAACGGAAATCTGTAGTCAATAGGCGGCAGAACCAGGATCAAATTCTAGCAGTCGAATACCAGAGCCTGGGCTCTAAATCACAAACCTACCCTGTCTATGCCTGCATTCTGTGAATATCCACCAAGTGACATGAACTTTCTGAGCACCTAATGTGTGCCAAGCATACCTCTAGGTGCCGAGAACATTTTGGAGAAGAAACAGACATAAGAATTCCTGTCCTCATGGAGCTCACACTCTAAATGAGGTAGCCAGTAAATAAAAAGGTAGACATAAATATAAATATATCATGTTGATTCTTGCTATAGAAAAAAATATAGGAGGTGTGTGGGTAATTTTTGAAGGTGGCAATTTTAGATGAGGTTGCCAGGGAAGGCTTTCTTGAGAAGGTGTTGTTGAGTAAAGACTGCAGGAGAAAGGGAGGTTGTCATGTAAAACTCTGGGGCAGAGCATTCTAGGAAGAAGGTGCAACAGGCTCAAAGGCAGGTGCCTGAAAAACAGGCTTTTACAAGCCTGAAAAGAAGTGAGTGAAGCAGATGAGGCTGGAGAGATAACTGGCACCGACCACATGGAGCCTTGTAGACGATTGCTGGAAATTCAGCTTTACCTCCGAGTGAGATGGGGAACCTCGGGCTGGTTGAGAAGACAGGAATGACATGACCTGGCTGCGGTTTTAATAGGATCCCCTGCAGCTGCACTGGGAATTGACTAACAGGGGCAAAGGGACAATTGGGGTAACCAGGCATGAAGCTGTTACAATCAGCCAGTAGAGAGGTGATGGTGATTGGAACCAGGGTGGAAGCTGGGGAGGTGGAGAAGTGGCTGGATCCTGGACGCGCTGAAGGAGGAGACAAGATTTCTTCATGGATTAGATGTAGGGTGGGAAAGGAAGAAGATAATCATGGATCACTGATGTTTGAGGGCTCACACGGGGGAGAATGGAGCAGTTCTGGGAGCAGCCAAGAGCTTAGCTTTATGCACGGAAAGCTTGCAACACAGAGGCAGGGCACAGGCTCTGTGAGCCCTGAGAGGCTGTGGAGCCTAATGAAATGAACATTCATCAGCAACATTTATTGAGAACCGGGGGTACGTTAGGTACTGTTCAAATTATGTTCAGACATTCAATCTCATAATTGTCTCAAAACCTATGAGGCACAAACTATTATCACCCCAATGTACTGTAAGGGCACATGGGCGGTAAGTGACACACTGGGACTTGAACCCAGGCACTGTCCCCCTGCACGTTTAACTCAGATGTGTCACTTCTCAATATCACTATAATTTTTTGTTTTATTCTGACTTGATCCTCACAACACTAATAATGAATAGCGATGAAGTCCCTGACTATCCGCTAGGTGCTGTTTTGAGTGTTTCCTATGAATTGAGCCACATAACATTCAGTGAGCCATCCACAGGTACAGAGAGTCAAGTAACTGAGCCAAGTCACAGAAAGGAGTGAGATTTGAACTCAGGAAGTCTGACCACAGTCCACATTTCCCCTGCTGTATTGTTTTTTTTTCTTTTTTCTTTTTCTTTTTCGAGATGGAGTCTTGCTCTGTCTCTCAGGCGGGAGTGCAGTCGCACGATCTTGGCTCACTGAAACTTCTGCCTCCCAGGCTCAAACTATTCTCCTACTTCACCCTCCCGAGTAGCTGGGATTACAGGCGTGTGCCACCACACACAGCTAATTTTTGTATTTTTAGTGAAGACAGCGTTTTGCCATGTTGGCCAGGCTGGTCTCGAACTCCTGACCTCAGGTGATCCACCCACCTTGGCCTCCCAAAGTGCTGGGATTACACAGGCGTGAGCCACCATGCCCAGCCCCCGCTGTATTGTTTAAGTGAAGTGGGAGTCACTGAAGGGATCGTGGCAGAGGCATGATGTGATATGATGGAAATGTGTCTCCTTAGCTGCTGTGAGCAGAGGATGCAGGAGCCCAAGGGTAGAAGCAAGAAGACCCATAGGGCTGATGATGGTGGCTGGTGAGATGGTTATGGTGGAATGGGGAGGAGCTGCCATGTTCTGGACAGTGCTCTGCATCCATCCACTCACTCACTCACTCCTTCACTCACTCACTTAATCATTCACTCATTCATTCACTCACTCATTAACTCACTCATTCACTTACTCATTCACTCACCCACTTACTTGCTCACTCATTCACTTGCTCATTCATCTACTCACTCATTCATTCATTCACTCACTCATTTACTCACCCACTTAATCATCCACTCACTCATTCACTCATTCAATCACTCAATCATTCACTCATTCATTCACTCACATAATTACTTGCTCACTCATTCACTCACTCACTCGTTCACTCACTCATTCACTCACTCAGTTGCCCATTCATTCATTCATCCACTCACTCATTCACCCTCACGTTCACTCATTCACTCACTCATTCATTCACTCACTTATTCATTCATTTACTCATTCACATATTCATTCACTCATTCACTTATTCATCCACTTATTCACTTATCCATCCACTCACTCACACATTCAGCCCCTCACCCACTTATTCATCCACTCACTCACTTATTCATCCACTCACTCATTCACTGGGTACCTGCTCTGTGCTAGTTGTCAAGGAGCTAGTGGAGTCAAGGCAGCCCCAATATCCATCCTCACAGCTCCATCTCACCAGGAAAGGAGACAAGAAATACACCTGACATAGTTCATTTTTAAGAAGTTCAGGGTTCCATGGAGCATATATCCAAGAAGCCTAGTCCATCTTGTGCCCACAGCCAAGTTCAGCTAATAAAAGGCTTCAGGAACACAGAGAGAGATACTCAGTCACTCAAGCTCAGACAGGAGGCAGGAGAAGACTTCCCAGGGGACAGGATGTCTGACTCAGGCCTTAAGGCTAGAAAAGCAGTGGAGGAGCATTTAGACAGACAGGGCAGCTGGTGCTTAAACCTGGCTGAGGGTTCAGAGAGCAAGTAATGCTTTGAGTTTACACTGATGGATATAGCTTATTTACTCAACAGGGGAAGCAGTGGGAGAGTGGAAAGCTAGAGCCGGGGAAGAATTACTTAAAGACTGCTTGCTCTAGGTGTGTTCTTTTAAGTACCAAACTCCTTCCAGATCCATACCCCACAACCACCACTTCCTTAGATGACCTCAAGCCCTTCTCCTGGGAGACCAAGCTTAAACACTCTATTGATAGTTTCTAGTCTATGATAAAATTTTCTGTGAAGCAAATATCACACATCTATGAAAGATGGTCTCTGGCTTAAAAGACACTAAGCTTGTGAGATGAAACATCTGCAAGTGCCATGTGGTGATCAGAGGCCACTGATGACTGTGTGGTCCCGGGAAGGTCATGTCCTCTCTCTAGGCTCAGTATCTGCATCTCTAACACGGATGGGAAGGTCTGATGAGATCAAACATCACCCTACAGCTCAATTCCCACAATTTCCTTCTTCTAATCTCAGAGTATTAGACAACCAAAGTAACCATTTAGATTCAGTATAGTCAATATAGTGCTTTGGGGCATGTGACAGCTTCATACATGCTATGGGCTCTGTGTGTGTCACTCCATTCAACAACTTTATGAGGTATAAAATGCTCAAGGGACATGCATGCGTATGTTCACCATGGATAAGGATGTGCACAGCAGCTTTAGTCATAGAATCCCCCAATTAAACCAACCCCATTGTCCATCAGCAGTAGAATGATTAAATAAATTAGAGTATATTCATATAGTAGAAGAGTAGACAATAATGAAAAAGAATAAACTTATATACAATAGTATATCAATGATATTATGAATCTCAAAGATATTATGTTAAGTGAAAGGAGCCAAACATAAAACAGTATTTATTATATGATTCCATTCACATTAAGTTAAAAAGAGGTTACGCAAATGGCTTGTGTTAGAGATCGGAATAGCAGTAGCAGCCTCTTGGTGGGGCATTGACTGGGAATGAGGCATGAGGGGCCCTCTGATAATGTTCCGTATCTTGATTTGGGTGGTTGTCACTGACATGCATATGTATGTAAGAAATGTGTTGAGCTGTCTGGTTAAGACCAATTCACTTTGCTGTATGTATGTTACCTAAATAAAAAATAAATTTTAAAAAACCTATGAGATACATATTAATCAGTAAGAGAAAATCAAATGGTTGTGATGATCTGAAAATAATACAAGAGCTTTGCAAGATGCAAGCAATTAATTTTTTTAGACATCAAATCTCATTAAATTTTCTACATACAATGACAACTTAATACATAGGTAAGAGAACTGCCCTCCTGAACCCCCAAAACCCTGAACAAGCAGGCAAGATTCCTCTGCTATATGCTCTCAGAGAAGCATGTTCATTTCCTTTAGAGCATTTATCTCAGTTTAAAGTAACACACCATTAATCTCAGTTTAAAGTAACACACCATTCTGCTGTTTAATTGATTAATATCAGTCTGCCCTACTGGGCTGTGAGATCTGGGGTGATGTCTGATTGTAATCACTGTGAAATACCCAATATCTAGTTAAATGCCTCATGTGCATAAGATGCTCAATAAACATATATATATATATATATATATATATATATGAATGATATCAACTAGTAATAAGCTAAGAATCCTATATATGGAAAGTTTATTCAGGCTTGAGAATAACTCAAAAGAAAAACGAAGAACATCTACTTTATTTCTTGAGTCTCATCCTTTATTTTATTTTTTATAACCTTACAAAATGTATGGGTAAAACCTAAAAAACTGTGTCAAAGAACATAGCACCTGTGAGGCCAGAAAACAAGACCTGACTCTGGCCGAGTCCAATATAACTGTACAGTTTATGTTCTAGTTACAGTTAAATTAAGCTGGAACTCAACAAGAAAAAACTAAACAATCTCCAAATGTTTGGAAGTTTTTGTTTTTTTTTTGTTTTTTTTTTTTTTTTTTGAGACGGAGTCTGGCTCTGTAGCCCAGGCTGGAGTGCAGTGGCGCGATCTCGGCTCACTGCAAGCTCCGCCTCCCGGGTTCACGCCATTCTCCTGCCTCAGCCTCCCGAGTAGCTGGGACTACAGGTGCCCGCCACTACGCCGGGCTAATTTTTTGTATTTTTAGTAGAGACAGGGTTTCACCGTGTTAGCCAGGATGGTCTTGATCTCCTGACCTCATGATCCACCTGCCTCGGCCTCCCAAAGTGTTGGAAGTTTTATAATACGCTTCTCAAAAATTAGAAGTGGAAATTACTGTAGAAACTGGAAAATAATCTGAACTCACCTACAATGAATACATGGCATATTAAAACTTACATAAAACCATGCTGGGAAGAAAATTATCACCTTAAGTGCATTGTTAGAAAAAAAATGCTGAAAATCAACAATGTATGTATGTAAGTATTTATATACATAAATTAGGAAAAGAATATTAAAAACGACAAGTTAGGACATAATTTTTTAAGGGGTGGAATCAATGAAATAAAAACAAATAAGCAATATAGAAGATCAATAAACCCAAAAGCAATTTCTTGAAAACCACCAATAAAATTGATAAACCTGCAGTAACACTGATAAAGAAAATAGGAAAAAAACACAAATAACACTAGGAATGGAAAAGGGGACATTACAGAGCCTACAGACATTAAAAATATAATAAAGAGGTATAAATTTGCAAACATAGATAAATTTAAAAATTCTAGAAAAACATACCTTACTAAAGCTAACACAGGCAAAAATAGAATGTCTCAGTATTCCTTTATCTACAAAAAAAGATTCAGCTGGGCACAGTGGCTCACGCCTGTAATCCCAACACTTTGGGAAGCTGAGGCGGGTAGATCACGAGGTCAGGAGTTCAAGACCAGCCCGGCCAACATGGTGAGACCCCGTCTCTACTAAAAATACAAAAATTAGCCGGGCACAGTGGCTATAATTTTTTGAGCAGTTCCTAGTCTGGGGCCTGTTGCCTGGCATTTTACATACATTATTTCATGTAATGTTCATAACAACACTTTAGAGTAGATACCATTATCCATCCCCAGTAAAACTTTTTCTTTTTAGTTGTGACAAAAACATATAAAATTCATCATCTTAGATGTTTCCAAGTGTACAGTTCAGTAGTGTTAACTCTATGTACATTGTGCTACAGATCTCCAGAGCTTTTCCTTCTTGCAAAACCGAAACTCTGAAGGCCGGGCGCAGTGGCTCACGCCTGTAATCCCAGCACTTTGGAGGCTGAGGTGGGTGGATCACCTGAGGTTAGGAGTTTGAGACCAGCCTGTCTGACATGGTGAAACCTCATCTCTACTAAAAATACAAAAATTGGCTAGGCAGTAGTGGCACGCACCTGTAATCCCAGCCATTTGGGAGGGTGAGGCAGGAGAATCGCTTGAGCCTGGGAGGAGTAGGTTGCGGTGAGCTGAGATCGTGCCACTGCACTCCAGTCTGGGTGACAGAGTCAGACCCTATCTAAACAACAACAACAACAATGAAAATTCTAAACATTTTGCTAGATTCTGGAAATTTCAGATGAAAAAGTAATCACCTTTGCCCAAGAAGAACACCTGGTCTCAAATATATGTCTAGTTGGAGGCCCAGGTTTGGTTTCAGGTAGGCTTTCTTCAAGCAGAACTGAAGGGAACTCCCTCTAGACTGAGGGAGCAACGTAAGCTCTACCCAGGAAGCAACAGAGCATGTGGATCAACCCAATGCTGCTGGAGGGCTTCCCAGAGGCTTCCTGAAGACAGCACTGGAAAGAGTTGAGGCCAAATTTTGTAAATCCTGACAACCAAGGATGAAAGGTCTGGAATTATTTTAGTAGATCTTTTGGGGCCACAAAGAGCAAGGATAAGCCCTTAGGAAGAGTAAGTTGGCAGTGGTGGCAGAAGGATTAGAAGAGACAAATAGAACGGAGACATGGTGCACAGTGAGCGGGTTACAACAATCCTGGTGAGACAAGAGGAGAGAATCTCGCACATACTCAGCCCTTACTCAATGGCAGGCAACACACCAGGAACTTTATTAATCACTGCATGTAACCTTCATGCTGATTCTATGGTACTACTGCCTCCAGTTTGCAGATGGGAAAACCAAAGCGTAGGCTAAAAAGAATGCCTAAGACCACACAGGTTAGAAGTGGTACTACTGGGATTTGTGTTCAGGTGTGACTTCAAACAGCACAGGATCTTTCTCCTTACCTTTTTCATTCTCCTAAAAGTGGATAAGTGACAATGACAGCCTAGGGTAGAGGGGATGGCTAAGTGTAATAGAGTGGACAGGCTGAAAAACAGATTGACCAAACTGCAAGGGACAAGAGAACACAGAAATAAAGACCCGCACATGGGGCCACTCATCATCTGCCTTCCCAGTAATGCAGTCTGGGATGATGTGCAGCAGCACTGGCAATCATTTCCAATGGGTGCCACTGATGGTCCAGCTTCTTTCAATAGGAACAACTAATGGGACATTCTGCTATGAGCTTTAGCTTTATTTTCCTGTAAAACAGGAACACCGAAATTGATCTCACATTGTTCTTATAAGAATTGGAGGTTCTTTATCCAATGTGTCTAGCACTGGCCCTGAAACATGGTGGAGAGCCACTGAATAATGCTTTTATGGCCAATAATGACAAATCTTTGGCAAGTATTTATATGTGGGGAAGAGAATAAAAAGTAGTGACACTGAGCATAGAAAAGGTATCTCATCACAGAAACTACTCTTTTTAAATTTTCTTCCTAGGAGCACCTCAACTGAGACATCTGATGGGGGGTTGTTGCTGCCTGAGCTGGATTTCTTCAAAGACTGGTTGGGGATCTTCAGGTTGGAATAGTTCAAGGAATGTAAACTTCTTAACATAATCCTTAAACATATCCATTTACAACTGTACCTTCTCAAGTTGCTTTCATGGACATTGTTCTACCCCTGCATTACCTGCTGAGAAGCAGCAAGGACAGAATTGTCATTCAAGATGAAGAAATTGGTGCCCAGATGCAGTTTGACATATTATCAAATGTTACAAAACAAATTAAGATAAAAAAATGAAATACCTAGAAACACAGCTAACCAGGGAGGTGAAAGATCTGTATAACGTGAATTACAAAACACTGCTGAAAGAAATCAGAGATGACATAACAAATGGAAAAATATCCCATGCTCATGGATAGGAAGAATCAATATTGTTAAAATGACCATACTGCTCAAAAGTTTACAGATTCAAAGCTATTCCTAACAAACTACCAATGACATTCTTCATGGAATTAAAAAAATTCTAAAATTCATATGGAACCAAAAGAGAGCCTGAATAACTAAGGAACACTAAGCAAAAAGAACAAAACTGGAGGCTTCATGCTTACCTGACTTCAAACTATACTAAAGGGCTACAGTAAACAAAATAGCATGGTACTGGTACAAAAATGCCAGATCAATGGAACAGAATACAGAGCCCAGAAATAAAGCTGCACAGCTACAACCATCTGACCTTCAACAAAGTCAACAAAAACAAGCAGTAAGGAAAGGAATCCCTATTCAACAAATGGTGCTGGGATAACTAACCAGCCATATGCAGAAGATTAAAACTGGACCCTTTCCAGAAAGACTGAAACTTAACTCTTTCCTTACACCATATACAAAAACCAACACAAGATGGATTAAAGACTTAAATGTAAAACCTAAAACTATAAAAGCCCTTGAAGAAAACCTAGGAAATAGCATTCTAGACATTGGCCCTAGAAAAGGTTTCATTAGATGCCAAAAGCAGTTGCAACAAAACCAAAACTGACAAATGGAACCTAATTAAACTAAAGAGCTTCTGTGCTGCAAAAGAAACTATCAACAGAGTAAAAAGACAACCTACAGAATGAGAGAAAATATTTGCAAACTATGCATCTGACAAAGGTCTAATATCCAGGATCTGTAAGGAACTTAAATTAGCAAACAAAAAACAAACAACTCCATTAAAAAGTGGGCAAAGGAAATGAACAGACACTTTTCAAAAGAAGACATACACACTACCAACAAGCATATGAAAAAATGTTCAACATCACTAATCACTAAATAAATGCAAAAGAAAACCACAATGAGATGCCATCTCACACCAGTCAGAATAGCTATTATTAAAAAGTCAAAAAATAACAATTGCTAGAGAGGTTGAGGAGAAAAGGGAATGCTTATACACTGCTGGTAGAAAAGTAAATTAGTTTAGTCACTGTGGAAAGTAGTTTGGCAATTTCTTAAAGAACTTAAAACAGCCGGGCACGGTGGCTCACACCTGTAATCCCAGCACTTTGGGAGGCCGAGGTGGATGGATCACTTGAGGTCAGGAGTTTGAAACCAGCCTGGCCAATATGGCGAAACCTCCTCTCTACTAAAACTACAAAAATTAGCCGAGCATGGTGATACATGCCTGTAATCCCAGCTACTCAGGAGGCTGAGGTAGGAGAATCTCTTGAAGCCGGGAGGCAGAGGTTGCAGTGACCCAAGATCACATCAGTGCACTCCAGCCTGGGTGACAGAGCGAGATTCTGTCTCAAAAAAAAAAAAAAAAAAAAAAAGAACTTAAAACAGAATTACCATTCAATCCAGTAATTCTACCTTTGGGTATACACTCAAAGGAATACAATTTGTTTTATTATAAAGGCACATGCATGTTCACTGTAGCACTATTCACAATAGCAAAGACATGGAATCAAACTACTTGTCCATCAATAGCAGACTGGATAAAGAAAATATGGCACATATACACCATGGAAAAGTATGCCACCATAAAACTGAATGAGATCATGTCCTTTGCAGGGACATGGATGCAACTGGAGGTCATTACCCTAAGCAAACTAACCCAGGAACAGAAAACCAAATACTGCATGTTCTCACTGATAAGTAGGAGATAAACATTGAGTGTACATGGACACAAAGAAGGGAACAATCGAAACCAGCGCCTCCTTGAGGGTGGGAGGAGAGTGAGGATCAAAAACCATCTATCGAGTACTGTGCTTATTACGTAGGTGATGAAATAATCTGTACACCAAACCCCTGTGACACGCAATTTACCTATATAACAAACTTGCATGTATACCTCTGAAACTAAAAGAAAAACAAAAACAATAAATTAAGAGAGAGCCAGACTGAGAATCTGGGTTTTTAAGACCGTGGGAAATAGGGCTTTTAACCTACCTCTGTATTTGATATTTGGATCAAGGAAGAGTGTAATTATGCTGAGAAAATTATTTTAAAAAATGTTAAACCTATGTTTCACTATGAGTTCTATTATGCTTTGGGTTTTTGCTAACCCTTGCATATGCTTATATAATTAAGAAAGAAAAGAAGGAAGGAGAGAAGAAAAGTATAAAGGAAGGAAGGACAGACAGGCAGGCAGACATCAGACTCCTTGTCATAATCCATTCACTAATCTACGTATTCGACAAGATTTTTGACACTCAACTTTGAGCCTTCTTAGTTTTGAGACCTTAAACAAATTAACTTCTCTGAACCCCGTTCTATATATATCTTATATTTGAGTAATAGCAACTGATGGCCAGAATTCTTTTGAGAACTGAGTTAATGAAGATAGAAACCTTCCATAAACCACAAAATTCAGTAAAATGCTTGCCTGTAGCAGCAACAGCAGCAGGAGAGCAATGGTGTTAGCACACTACAAAAGTATTGATACAGAAAGCCATAGTATCTTTATTTTTTTATTGTTATACTTTAAGTTCTAGGGTACATGTGCACAATGTGCAGGTTTGTTACATATGTATACATGTGCCATGTTGGCGTGCTGCACCCATTAACTTGTCATTTACATTAGGTATATCTCCTAATGCTATCCCTCCCCCCTCCCCTCACCCCACAACAGGCCCCAGTGTGTGATATTCCTCTTCCTGTGTCCAAGTGTTCTCATTGTTCAATTCCCACCTATGAGTGAGAACATGCGGTGTTTGGTTTTCTGTCCTCACGATAGTTTGCTGAGAATGATGGTTTCCAGCTTCACCCATATCCCTACAAAGGACATGAATTCACCCTTTTTATGGCTGCATAGTATCCCATGGTGTATATGTGCCACATTTTCTTAATCCAGTCCATCATTGATGGACATTTGGGTTGGTTCCAAGTCTTTACTATTGTGAATAGTAAGGCACAGTATCTTTATATTCATCTTTTGGAAAACCTCTAAAATAAGTCACTGAATAGTAGTCCAGCAATAATATTCATCGCATAAAAAGACAAGTGTCTCCCAGGTGTCAAATTCGACTAACATGAAGAGTTAAATTGACCAGCACAGTTTTGCAATGGTGGCCCTATGTTTAGAAAGCAAATGGAAATATGTGTTTCTTTCTTAGCAAAATAATGAACATCTACCATAAGACACACCAGGGTACATTATGTCTCCAGGTCCCTTTCTTTGTAACATATGAGCTCTAGAAAGCTAAACGGCTATCCTTGGGGCATTACTAAAGCTGAAAGCCTAGGGCATCTACATGCCTGAATTCGTTACTGTAGAAAATAACATGTATTACAGAGAGCAGTGATCTTGGAGGCCTCTGAGTTCCAGCTCCTCCACTCACAACTGTGTTATACCGAGCAGGTACTTCATGTCACTCCAAACCTCATTTTCTCACTTATAAAATGGGAACACTAGGACCTCAGCAATATGGCAAATTGCATATCCTGAAAACACCCACTATGTTACCATACAAATGCTGCATGAAATAAACACACCTGTAGCTGAGGTTGCCAATAATGAAGAGTTGAAAATAAGAGTGGTAAGTTGAAGCTAACCCGTGGCTGCTCTGGGCATACTTGCTGATATCAGTAAAAAAGAGGCATGTGTTTTAATCACCCCAAGGAGATGAACCAAGACCCTGGGCCTATGCAAGTAGAAAAGCTGCAACTGAGACTGTAAAGCCAGGCATCTCTTAGAGCTAATGTCTCAGATATAGGGAAGTATGGGAAAAAGAAACAAAAAAAGCAAAAGAAGACACAAAAGAAAATGATCCTCCTTGGCTAGGGCTCTGGGTGGAAGAAAAAAAGGCTTCCTTAAGAATTTATAACCACAGGGGTGGAGCCAAGATGGCCGAATAGGAACAGCTCCAGTCTACAGTTCCCAGCATGAGCGATGCAGAAGACGGGTGATTTCTGCATTTCCAACTGAGGTACTGGGTTCATCTCACAGGGGAGTGCTGGACAGTGGGTGCAGGACACTGGGTGCAGTGTACCGTGAGTGAGCCAAAGCAGGGTGAGGCATCGCCTCACCTGGGAAGTGCAAGGGGTCAGGGAATTCCCTTTCCTAGTCAAAGAAAGGCGTGACAGACAGCACCTGGAAAATCGGGTCACTTCCACCCTAATACTGCGCTTTTCTGATGGGCTTAACACACCACACACCAGGAGATTATATCCCGCACCTGGCTCGGAGGGTCCTACGCCCACGGAGCCTCGCTCATGGCTAGCACGGCAGTCTGAGATCAAACTGCAAGGCAGCAGCCAGGCTGGGGGAGGGGCGCCTGCCATTGCTCAGGCTTGAGTAGGTAAACAAACTGGCTGGGAAGCTCAAACTGGGTGGAGCCCACCACAGCTCAAGGAGGCCTGCCTGCCTCTGTAGGCTCCGCCTCTGGGGGCAGGGCACAGACAAACAACAAAAGACAGCAATAACCTCTGCAGTCTTAAAGGTCCCTGTCTGACACCTTTGAAGAGAGTAGTGGTTCTCCCAGCACGAAGCTTGAGATCTGAGAACGGGCAGACGGCCTCCTCAAGTGTGTCCCTGACGCCCAGGTAGCCTAACTGGCAGGCATCCCCCCAGTAGGGGCGGACTGACACCTCACACGGCTGGGTACTCCTCTGAGACAAAACTTCCAGAGGAATGATCAGGCAGCAGCATTTGCGGTTCACCAATATCCGCAGTTCTGCAGCCACCGCTGCTGACACCCAGGCAAACAGGGTCTGGAGTGGACCTCCAGTAAACTCCAACAGACCTGCAGCTGAGGGTCCTGACTGTTAGAAGGAAAACTAAAAAACAGAAAGGACATCCACACCAAAAACCCATCTGTACATCACCATCATCAAAGACCAAAGGTAGATAAAACCACAAAGATGAGGAAAAAACAGAGCAGAAAAACTGGAAACTCTAAAAATCAAAGTGCCTCTCCTCCTCCAAAGGAATGCAGCTCCTCACCAGCAACGGAAAAAAGCTGGATGGAGAATGACTTTGACGAGTTGAGAGAGGAAGGCTGCAGAAGATCAAACTACTCCGAGCTAAAGGAGGAAGTCCAAAACAATGGCAAACAAGTTAAAAACTTTGAAAAAAAATTAGATGAATGGATAACTAGAATAACCAATGCAGAGAAGTCCTTAAAGGAACTGATGGAGCTGAAAACCAAGGCACGAGAACTACGTGACGAATGCATAAGCCTCAGTAACCAATGCGATCAACTGGAAGAAAGGGTATCAGCCACGGAAGACGAAATGAATGAAATGAAGGGTGAAGAGAAGTTTAGAGAAAAAAGAATAAAAAGAAATGAACAAAGCCTCCAAGAAATATGGGACTATGTGAAAAGACCAAATCTACGTCTCATTGGTGTACCTGAAAGTGACAGGGAGAATGGAACCAAGTTGGAAAACACTCTGCAGGATATTATCCAGGAGAACTTCCCCAACCTAGCAAGGCAGGCCAACATTCAGATTCAGGAAATACAGAGAATGCCACAAAGATACTCCTCGAGAAGAGCAACTCCAAGACACATAATTGTCAGATTCACCAAAGTTGAAATGAAGGAAAAAGTGTTAAGGGCAGCCAGAGAGAAAGGTTGGGTTACCCACAAAGGGAAGCCCATCAGACTAACAGCGGATCTCTCGGCAGAAACTCTACAAGCCAGAAGAGAGTGGGGGCCAATATTCAACATTCTTAAAGAAAAGAATTTTCCACCCAGAATTTCATATCCAGCCAAACTAAGCTTCATAAGGGAAGGAGAAATAAAATACTTTACAGACAAGCAAATGCTGAGAGATTTTGTCACCACCAGGCCTGCCCTAAAAGAGCTCCTGAAGCAAGCACTAAACATGGAAAGGAACAACTGGTAGCAGCCACTGCAAAAACATGCCAAATTGTAAAGACCATCAAGGCTAGGAAGAAACTGCATCAACTAACGAGCAAAATAACCAGCTAACATCATAATGACAGCATCAAATTCACACATAACAATACTAACGTTAAATGTAAATGGGCTAAATGCTCCAATTAAAAGGCACAGACTGGCAAACCGAATAAAGATTCAAGACATATCAATGTGCTGTATTCAGGAAACCCATCTCACATCCAGAGACACACATAGGCTCAAAATAAAGGGATGGAGGAAGATCTACCAAGCAAATGGAAAACAAAAAAAGGCAGAGGTTGCAATCCTAGTCTCGGATAAAACAGACCTTAAACCAACAAAGATCAAAAGATAACAAAGAAGGCCATTACATAATGCTAAAGGGACCAATTCAAGAAGAAGAACTAACTATCCTAAATATATATGCACACAATACAGGAGCACCCAGATTCATAAAGCAAGTCCTTAGAGACCTACAAAGAGACTTAGACTCCCACACAATAATAATGGGAGAATTTAACACACCACTGTCAACATTAGACAAATCAATGAGACAGAAAGCTAACAAGGATACCCAGGAATTGAACTCAGCTCTGCACCAAGCGGACCTAATAGACATCTACAGAACTCTCCACCCCAAATCAACAGAATATACATTCTTTTCAGCACCACAGCACACCTATTCCAAAATTGACCACATAGTTGGAAGTAAAACACTCCTCAGCAAATGTGAAAGAACAGAAACTGTAACCAACTGTCTCTCAGACCACAGTGCAATCAAACTAGAACTCAGGATTAAGAAACTCACTCAAAACCGCTCAACTACATGGAAACTGAACAACCTGCTCCTGAATGACTACTGGGTACATAATGAAATGAAGGTAGAAATAAAGACGTTCTTTGAAACCAACGAGAACAAACACACAATATGCCAGAATCTCTGGGACACATTCAAAGCAGTGTGTAGAGGGAAATTTATAGCACTAAATGCCCACAAGAGAAAGCAGGAAAGATCTAAAATTGACGACCTAACGTCACAATTAAAAGAACTAGAAAAGCAAGAGCAAACACATTCAAAAGCTAGCAGAAGGCAAGAAATAACTAAGATCAGAGCAGAACTGAAGGAAATAGAGACACAAAAAACGCTTCAAAATATCAATAAATCCGGGAGCTGGTTTTTTGAAAAGGTCAACAAAATTGATAGACCGCTAGCAAGACTAATAAAGAAGAAAAGAGAGAAGAATCAAACAGACACAATAAAAAATGATAAAGGGGATATCACCACCGATCCCACAGAAATACAAACTACCATCAGAGAATACTATAAACACCTCTACACAAATAAACTAGAAAATCTAGAAGAAATGGATAAATTCCTTGACACATATGCTCTCCGAAGACTAAACCAGGAAGAAGTTGAATCTCTGAATAGACCAATAACAAGCTCTGAAATTGAGGCAATAATTAATAGCTTAGCAACCAAAAAACGTCCAGGACCAGATGGATTCATAGCTGAATTCTATCAGAGGTACAAGGAGGAGCTGGTACCCTTCCTTCTGAAACTATTCCAATCAACACAAAAAGAGGGAATCCTCCCTAACTCATTTTATGAGGCCAGCATCATCCTGATACCAAAGCCTGGCAGAGACACAACAAAAAAAGAGAATTTTAGACCAATATCCTTGATGAACATTGATGCAAAAATCCTCAATAAAATACTGGCAAACAGAATCCAGCAGCACATCAAAAAGCTTATCCACCATGATCAAGTGGGCTACATCCCTGGGATACAAGGCTGGTTCAACATATGAAAATCAATAAACGTAATCCAGCATATAAACAGAACCAAAGACAAAAACCACATGATTATCTCAATAGATGCAGAAAAGGCCTTTGACAAAATTCAACAACACTTCATGCTAAAAACTCTCAATAAATTAGATATTGATGGGACGTATCTCAAAATAATAAGAGCTGTCTATGACAAAGCCACAGCCAATATCATACTGAATGGACAAAAACTGGAAGCATTCCCTTTGAAAACTGGCACAAGACAGGGATGCCCTCTCTCACTACTCCTATTCAACATAGTGATGGAGGTTCTGGCCAGGGCAATCAGGCAGGAGAAGGAAATAAAGAGCATTCAATTAGGAAAAGAGGAAGTCAAATTGTCCCTGTTTCCAGATGACATGATTGTATATGTAGAAAACCCCATTGTCTCAGCCCAAAATCTCCTTAAGCTGATAAGCAACTTCAGCAAAGTCTCGGGATACAAAAGCAATGTGAAAAAATCACAAGCATTCTTATACACCAATAACAGAGAGCCAAATCATGAGTGAACTCCCATTCACAATTGCTTCAAAGAGAATAAAATACCTAGGAATCCAACTTACAAGGGATGTGAAGGACCTCTTCAAGGAGAACTACAAACCACTGCTCAAGGAAATAAAAGAGGATACAAACAAATGGAAGAACATTCCATGCTCATGGGTAGGAAGAATCAATATCGTGAAAGGTAATTTATAGATTCAATGCCATCCCCATCAAGCCACCAATGACTTTCTTTACAGAATTGGAAAAAACTACTTTAAAGTTCATGTGGAACCAAAAGAGCCCGCATTTCCAAGTCAATCCTAAGCCAAAAGAACAAAGCTGGAGGCATCACGCTACCTGACTTCAAACTATACTACAAGGCTACAGTAACCAAAACAGCATGGTACTGGTACCAAAACAGAGATATAGATCAATGGAACAGAACAGAGCCCTCAGAAATAATGCCGCATATCTACAACCATCTGATCTTTGACAAACATGACAAAAACAAGCAATGGGGAAAGGATTCCCTATTTAATAAATGGTGCTGGGAAAACTGGCTAGCCATATGTAGAAAGCTGAAACTGGATCCCTTCCTTACACCTTATACAAAAATTAATTCAAGATAGAGTAAAGACTTACATGTTAGACCTAAAACCATAAAAACCCTAGAAGAAAACCTAGGCAATACCATTCAGGACACAGGCATGGGCAAGGACTTCATGTCTAAAACACCAAAAGCAATGGCAGCAAAAGCCAAAATTGACAAATGGGATCTAATTAAACTAAAGAGCTTCTGCACAGCAAAAGAAACCACCATCAGAGTGAACAGGCAACCTATAGAATGCGAGAAAATTTTTGCAATCTACTCATCTGACAAAGGGCTAATATCCAGAAGCTACAATGAACTCAAACACATTTACAAGAAAAAAACAAATGACCCCATCAAAAAGTGGGAAAAGGATATGAACAGACACTTCTCAAAAGAAGACATTTATGCAGCCAAAAAACACAGGAAAAGACGCTCATCATCACTGGCCATCAGAGAAATGCAAATCAAAACCACAATGAGATACCATCTCACACCAGTTAGAATGGCAATCATTAAAAAGTCAGGAAACAACAGGTGCTGGAGAGGATGTGGGGAAACAGGAACACTTTTACACTGTTGGTGGGACTGTAAACTAGTTCAACCATTGTGGAAGTCAGTGTGGCGATTCCTCAGGGATCTAGAACTAGAAATACCATTTGACCCAGCCATCCCATTACTGGGTATATACCCAAAGGATTATAAATCATGCTGCTATAAAGACACATGCACACGTATGTTTATTGCAGCACTATTCACAATAGCAAAGACTTGGAACCAACCCAAATGTCCAACAATGATAGACTGGATTAAGAAAATGTGGCACATATACACCATGGAATACTATGCAGCTATAAAAAATGATGAGTTCATGTCCTTTGTAGAGACATGGATGAAGCTGGAAACCATCATTCTCAGCAAACTATCACAAGGACAAAAAACCAAACACCGCATGTTCTCACTCATAGGTGGGAATTGAACAATGAGAACACATGGACACAGGAAGGGGAACATCACACACTAGGGACTGTTGTGGGGTGGGGGGAGCGGGGAGGGATAGCATTAGGAGATATACCTAATGCTAAATGACGAGTTAATGGGTGCAGCACGCCAACATGGCACATGTATACATATGTAACAACCCTGCACGTTGTGCACATGTATCCTAAAACTTAAAGTATAATAATAATTAAAAAAATAAATAAAAAAATAAAATTCAAAAAAAAGAATTTATAACCACAGACCTACCTATGACCTTATAGTTTTGGAATTCAAATGGATTCCACCTGTATGATCTTGGCTCAAGAATTTACTTAATGTTGCCCTCAGTTGTTTGCACTCCAGGTGCTGGTCAGATCCAACAACAAATACCTTTTGTAGGGACAGATGTTAAAGAAAATTATTATGCAATTTACATAAGTTTTTGTAAAAGAAAATAATGGGACATGGGGGAACAATCCTCAAATCTTTTTATTATACTGGTATATCATCTTGCTACCAAAACCCAGATAAGTGCAGCCTCATTTATAAACATAATTAACAAAAACAAATCCCTGACTTGGAAATCAAAAACAGCAGTGCAGACAAAAATAATACATCAGGAACAAGCTGGGATTGCTATAGCTATGCAGAGCTGGTTTAATATTAAAAAATCCACCAGTGAAATATATCACATTAGCACAATAAAGAAAAAAACTATGATATAATTTTAATAGATGAGGTAAAAATGTATACAATAAAACAGTAATTAACCTGATAAGAAGATTCTTCTTGAAGAACAGGATGGAAAGACTTACGCACAGAACCTACAATTTACTCTAAAGCTAAAATTAGTAAGACAGTGAGTTATTGATAGAAGGATAGACAAAGAGACCAAATAAAAAGATCAGTGAGCTCACATACAGATCCACACAAATATGGAAATAAGACAAATGGCAGAGATGGAATTTGTACATCAGGGAAGAAAAACACAAGCACAATCATCAAAGCAGAAAATTGATACATTTGACTGTATTAAGCCAGGCATAGTGGCTCATTCCTGTAATCCCACCATTTTGGGAGGCTGAGGTGGCTGGATCAGCTGAGTTCAGGAGTTCAAAACCAGCCTGGCCATCATGGTGAAACCCCATCTTTACTAAATATACGAAAATCAGCTGGGTGCAGTCGCACATGCCTGTAGTCTCAGCTGCTTGGGAGGCTGAGGCAGAAAAATCGCTTGAACCCGGGAGGCGGAGGTTGCAGTGAGCAGAGATCACGCCACTGCACTCCATCCTGGGTGACAGAGTGAGACTCTGTCTCAAACAAAACAAAACAAAACAAAAAAGAACCCTAAAACTTCTACATGTCAAAAGGTATCATAAGAGAGTGAAAAGTTAAGCCACAGACTTGAAGAACATATTTGCAACGTATCTGACCAAAGATTAATACTTAGGAGTTGTATCCAAACTGAAACACACACACAAGTGAAAAAAGCAGAAAAAAAAGATTCAAGATTGGAGGGAAAACATCAATTCGTTTAACATATGTGTGCTAGGAGTCTTAGGGATGATAGAATACTACAGAACTATTTGAAGAGATGAGTAAAAAAATTCCATGAACCCCAAGGAGAATAAATAAAAAGAAATTACATTTAGGCACATGGAAGTCAAACATGTCAAATCCAAAGAGAAAGAGAAAAATTAGAGAGAGAGAAAATAAAGGACAGGGGGAAAGAGAAAAAAAGGGAGAGAGAGACGGGAAAGAATGACAGTCAGGTACAGTTAATTTAACCCTTGTATGATTGGCCAGGTGAGTTAACCTTGCGAAGGATGGGGAGTCCCAGGCAGAGGGAACAGCAGAGATGAGATGCAGTGTGCAAGATGCATTTGGAACCGATCAAGTAGTTCATATTACTGGGGCCCAGATGTAAAGCTGGGGGATGAAGTTGAAGACCAGGGACCAGATTTTAACCTTTAGTCATTCATTCCAGAAAAAAAAAAATCTGACTCTTATTTAGAATAACCACATAAATAATTAAAGCTGCCAGCCAACACCCATCTTCTAAACTTGTCTCTGAGTCTCTTTCCACAACCCTTCTCATGCCTCTGGATTTTCTGAGAACACACACCACCTGTGGCTCAGCCCTGCCCAGCATCAGTTGGGTGCATGCTCAGTGCCAGTATCTGGGGTGCCCTGGAAGTAAGCCTCACTCTCCAGACCCAGCATCTCCCGCATGCTTAGGGAGAGCCAGAGCCCAGTACCTCACTGTAGCCACACTGCTCCCAAGGGGCTGAATCTTGGTCCCTGCAACTGTCTTCTCACCTTCAGGCCACAAGCAGGGGTCTGCAGGTAGAGAACAAATCACCTGGACAGACATGGTGCCGACCTCCTGCCTGCCTCCAATTCTACTGACTGCTTGGCTTCCCCTAGAGATCCCCCCACTGAGATAACCTCACTCCCACCCATGCATTATTTGCCCAGCAGCCAGAGGAATCTTTACAAAATATCTCTCTGTGCTAGTTCAAACCCTCCAGTGGCCTCCCAGAATGAAACCCAAACACCTACCCCTGCTCACCTCTCTGTCTCCTGTCCCCCTCTCCTCCTCTTGAACGCTGGGCTCCAATAACACCAGCCTTCACTACGCTCTCACCTCAGGGCTTCCCATGCACACACCTGCACACTTCTGCAGCATGGAATGCATCCCCACATCAAAGGGCTTTTCTGATTAATCCCTACTCCTTCATCCTTCAAAATGTAAGATAAATGTCGTGTCTTCTGGACACCTCCCAAATCTCTCCAAAAGCATTAAGGAATTCCTCTTCTACTTTCCGTAGTACCTCTTTTAATTGCTGTTACAGAACTCAATGTATTGCTTTTAAATTGTTTTCTCATCCATAGTCCCCCACTGGGCTTTAAACTCCTTGAGGGCAGGAACACTGGCATATGCTTATCTGTGCCTTGGGGTGCTGACACGCAGTGGACTCTGAGAACACAATTGTTGAGTGACTGAGTGAATGAATGAATGAATGAAAAATTTATCATGGCCCCACCTACCAGATCTGACTCTAAAGGCTGGCCTTTGTATTTTTCACAGTTAAATTTTAAATTGCCAGATTTGAACCCAGAATTTAAGCCAGAAAAGATACAAATGGATTTTTCCATCCACAGTTTAAACAATCCCTTTAAGAGGATGTCACTTAAAACTTCTGTAGCGGGTTGAATGTTGACTCCCTGGAGGTCATGTTCACGTGGAATCTGAGAAGGTGAATTTATTTGAAAAATGTAAAAAGAGTCTTTGCAGATGGAATTAAGTTAAGGATCTTGAGATGAGATCATTCTGAATTAGGGTGGGCCCTCATTCTAAGACATGTCCTTATAAGGGACAAAAAAAAAAAAGAAAAAGAAAGGAGAAGAAACAGAGAGGCCTGACGAAGAAGGAGGCAAGGAGGCAGAGATTAGAGTGATCCCATCACAAGCCAAGGAATTCCTAGAACCACCCATTAGAAGCTGGAGAAGGCAAGGAAGGAGCCTCTCCCACAGATTTCAGAGAAAGCACAGCTCTGCTGACACCATGGTTTTAGACTTCTGGTCTCCAGAACCGTGAGCGAATCCATTTCTGTTATTTGAAGACATCCAGTTTGTGGTCATCTTTTACGGCAGTCCTAGGAAACAAATACAACTTTTTATGCTTCCTATGTGTTCATCAAAGAATCACAATCATAGAATGTGAGTGTAAGAGCAATCCTGGATATTTTTAAATCAGACTCTCTCGTTTTCAAATAAGAAAACTACAGTCTAGAGGGGGAAAAAAAGGCCTCCAACTGTGATCCAGGCCAAGGTATTCTGATTCTGTTTCAATTTTATCCATCCAAATAAATCTTGAAAAATATTAGTCAGATGAGGAAACGGAGAGTCCTAGGTCCTTCACCAGAAAACTCACTGTCAATCTCCAGCATCCTCACACATGACACCTGGCAGTAGAGACATCCAACACAGACTCTGCGCCAGGTAGAGATGGCCATAATGGGGGGAGGCTGCTTTGTCATGGCGTGTTCTTGATGAAAAGGCACTGGCTATCTGCATCTGTGTGGACACACACCACGTTGCAATGATCCATTCTCATTAAGCCTCACATTCATTTCCTGCACAGATTTCCATTTCTCTTTTTAATAAGTCATTTCCCTCATCCTAGATTTGTTGTCTTCATATTTCTGATCAAGACTCAGAGAAAACATCTGCCAGTTCTTTATTTCCCAACAATAAAATCCAGCTGGGCCTGGAGACCTCATTGAAGAAGCTGGGTTTCTTTCTCATTAATATCCCGAGTATGAAAACTCTTCACAACAATAAATGAGATGGAAGCAGGACAGTAATAATGAACATCTGTAGTGTTTTCCTTGTTCACTGAGCATTTTCGCATCCAAGCCCTCCTCTGATGTGCCCAACAGTCCCCTGCAGGCAGCTGTCAATCACAATGTCCCACCCAGGAAAGAGCAGTAGGAATCTAGCGTGAGGTGAGCTGGCCAATCAGATGGTGCCTCCCTCCCATCACAGGGAGTGGCTCAGGGATGGGTGCATGACCCAGCCTAGCCAACCTTTTCAGGACTTTCAGGAGTTGTAGACTTTAGCCTTAATTCCAGCTGGATTTCGGCCTCCCACCTGGCAAACTCCTGGAGGCTCCAGATAATCTTTTTTCTCCGTGTGCCCCACTTCTCCTCCTACAAACCAAGTTCATCAGAGAGCTTCCTGTGCAGCAAAATCAGTGACAAATGCTGAAAAGAACAGTGGATGTTGGTACAGCTGCTTTGGCAAAATGTTTGACAGCATGTATTCAAACTACACATAAGCACAGCCTACCATCCAGTAATTCTACATTTGGGTGTAAATCCAACAGAAAGGTGTATATGTCTGCACCAAAAAGCATACTAGAACGTCCCTAGCAGCAGTAATTTTAATAGCCCCCAACTGGAAATAACTCAAAAGCCCGTCAACAGTAGAATGAATAAATAAATTGTGGTGTATTTGTGCAACACAATACCGTATAGCAATGCATGGGAGAAAACTGCAGCTGCCTGTGACAGTCTGGATGAATTTCACAAACACACTGTTAAACAAAGTAAGCCAAAGACCCTTGTCACTTTGTTCCGTGTGCCAGGCATGGTGCTGTGTGTACTTTATATACATCTCAGACCTACTGTATGATTGCATTATATAAAGTACAAAGGCAGGCAAAGCTAATTGATGCAGTTGGAAGTCACAATAGTAGCAATTTTTGGGCGATACAGCCTGGGGTTTCTCAGGGTGCCGATATGTTCTGATTCTTGTTCCCGTTTGTGCATGAGTGTGTTCAATGTTTGAAAATTCTTTAAGCTGTACATTTATCATAAGTGCACTTTTCTGTATGTATTTAAGTTTTTAAAGTAAGTTTAAAAAAAAAAGAACAAAGGCTATTCACTGGGGAAAAGGAGAGTCTTGGAGGGGACCCATGACTGTAGGTCTTTACATATCTGAGTGAGTGCCAGGTGAAAGGTGTAAAGCTCAGAAAAGCAAAGCTGGAATATGGTGAGAGTGACTGGCAGACACATGGAGCTCAGTGTAGGGTGAGTTTTTGAGAATTAGGACTTTTCCTCATGCAAGCTATGCTACCTTGAGAGGCAGCTCTGCCACCAATGCACAATAATTGACATGCCAGTAAGAGTCCAGATGCTCCCAGACACTGCCCCTGCAGACACCCACCCCCTCCTGGCTGCCCTGGCTGTGTCAGACCTTGTTTTCCTGAAGTCTAATCCCCTCCCATCCCCTCCTGCTGGTCCCCCATGTGGAAAGCTCAGTTTTCCCTGCTTGCTTTAAAGAGCTAGTAAGTGACGGGCAGGAAGCTGCCTCCCCCTCCGGAAAGACCATCTCCTCTCCTATGTGTCTACAAGCTTCTCTGTCCTCCCTTCTGCATCCCCACTTTCAGGAGGAGAAAGTTGTGCAGGAGACCTTGTTAAGCGTTATTAGCCTTGTTAAGCACCTGAAGTGCTGCTGGGTTCAAAGGTTCAAATTGAAGACTCTATTTTTAGCAAAATGAGGCTGGAGAAGACTGTTCTGAGCAGCCTCCATTCCACAATGACAAGTACTTTAACAAGTCATGGTGTAACTTGGATTTATTAAAGTAGGATGCCAACTTTTTAAGGATAGGCAAATTTCTGATATATTTGGCTAAGGTATAACCTTCTATTTATCTGAAATCCTCAGATAAAGTTGCTAATTCGATAGGCTATCTTGGATAATCTGTGTACCTTGTACTAGTCTAAGTGCTTGCCACATATTAACACATTTCATCTTCACCAAAGCAGTAGGAGTGGCACGCCATTGTCATTCTCTTTCCAACATGAGGAAATGGAGGACGGTGTGGCTGGGTAACTTACCCCTGGTCCTACAGCCAGTAAATGATGGAGCTGGGATTCAAAATCATGTATTTCTGAGAACATGCTCTTGAGACTCCTGAGAACACGCTCTTGACCATCACACTCTGCTGCCCAGTGCCTGCGGCGTGCACACATGTGCACTGTACACAGCATTTTGCACAACCACCATGTGCAACAGGCAGTGCAATCCCCATTTTATAGACCAGAAAACTGAAGTTTGTAGACATTAAGCTTCTTGCCCAAGGTGACCCATTAGTAAAGGATGAATCTAAGTCTATCTCATCTCCAAATCCACACATTTCCCACTCTATGGCAAGACTGCTTGAGAAACGAAATGTTCTGGTTTACTTAACATCATAATGAACTCAACTGTCATATGTAAAAATTCCTGGCACTGTGCTTGGTTTATGGAAAGTTCTCAGGAAGGGTACCTCCTTTTCTTCTAATTATGTGTTGTTAACATTCATTCTTTTGATTCAACCTGTGGGCTGAAAGTATTTCTAAATTATTTCAAACTTGTTGGACATAAAGATTTCTTAGAAAAATGTATCCCAACTGGGAGACCCAACTCAGCCATTTATGCTTTGTGTGCCCTTGGGCAAGAAAGGCAACTTTTCTGTTCCAATTTCTTCCCATTCAAAGATGATAGGAATATCCTCTCTGGCTAAGTCATTGGATAGCTGTGGCCCCAACACCAAAGCACAGGTAAAAGTGCTTGGAAAAAATAAACAACAAAGTCTGTAAGAGTGAAAAGAATCATTTTATCCCATATCCATCCTTTCCACTTATAATACAGAAATAAAAAGGAAGAAGTTCATAAGCCTATATAGTTATTTTATGAGCTTTGATTGGTACAGATTTAATTTTTTTATTGGGCCCCTTCTGGCATAATATGTGCCAGGCACTGAGCTAGGAAATAGAGCAGTGACCAAGAGAGACAAGTCTCCATCCTCATGAAGGTTCCTTAACCTTGTCTAGGCCAGTATCTGTAAAAGATGTGGGGTTAAGAAACAGCTTCCATTTTACCAAACTTTTCCTATGTGCCAGGCAAGGTGCAATGTGCACTTGGTATATAATAGCTCATTTCAGACATAATTATTATTTATTATACCTATTTATAGATGAGAAAAAACAAGAACAGTAAGAGTATCTAACTTGTACATAAGCTAGTTAGAAGCAGAGTTGATTCAAAAGAGCGGCCACTTGTACTACACAATGCTTCCAATAATCTAACCTCATTTCCTACTGAAGTATGATTTATATTTGTAAATGAACCACGTCAAGAACCTGGATGATAGTCCAGAACAGAACAAACCTCATCAGATCACATGAGGTCAGCTAAGTCAGGTCAGACTTAGCTGGAGTCAGGGCAGATCCAGGTCAGGGCAAGAGGGAGTCCCAAGGAGGTCCAGAGAACAAGACTAGGTTAGACTAGGTCCAGAGAAGGGGGCACTTGTGCACACTCCGGCCATCTCATTTCCAGATATTGCTCCTCCACCTTCCTGATAAAGACCCTTTTTCTTGGAGACCTCACTGCTTGGCTGCACCATCTGTTATTACTTCTTGTTTCTGCCATTTACCAACCTCCATGTTGTGTCCATGGATCTCACCTCCTGATCTCAGCTTTCCTCTCTATCCCAAGTCCCTCCTCCCGCATGGGTGACCCCAGCCTCCCATATGAATGGCTTGTCCACCTCTCTGGCCTCTGGCTTACTAGATGTCCCCATCCCCAGTGATAACTTCTCTCCTTCACTCCAACTATCCACTACCTTGGCTACACTTTGGAATTCTTCATCTACTTTAATTGCTCCAGTCTTGAAATACTAAATTTGAACTCTTCACAGCTCCTATCCTTCTAACTCCCTTACACCCTTCCTTCCCCTCTGCTTGAACTTGGACCTCATTGAGACTGCCAGTCCTTTAAGCACTCTGCTATATTCCAGTATATCAGCTGTCTCCTTTCTTTACAAACTCTCCTATTTGCCTGAGAGTCCTTGGTCCAACATGTCAACTGTTCTCTTGCTCATGACTTCCTTTCTGCCACACTTCCACAGAATTCCTCAGCACACGTCAATCCCATGATATTGGTAAATGACATCATGTAGGTTAACACTACTGGAAAATACCACATAACCTTGCCTTAGCATAAGTCAGTGGTCCCCAGCTTAATTCAAAATCTTAGTACTGCCCATAAACCTGTCCATTCCACATTGCTGCTACTCCAAACCTTCACAAGTCCTTGTAAGCCTCCCAAACTGTATAGTCAAGGTCATGAGGGCAAACAGATTGATGCATCACATTAGGTAATCTGAGGTTATTTTCGCAAAAGGACTATTTACAAAGATGTGGGCAGAGTTAGGGAAACCACAAGTAGCACAGCATTACATGGGACAGTAACAGAGGATGCACAATTACCAGGGACAACGGGAGCTGTGTGGAGAAAGCTGCTGTGACCTTCGGATGCACGGAACTGGGGAATAAGTGCTTCAATCCCATTCTCCTTCCCACCTCAATCTCCTGCTGGTATTCCCACTGGCCTGTCCCAAACAGAAGGAGGTATAAACAGAGCCTATTGGTGTGGGGCACAGGGCAGGAAGGAGGCAGGTGGAGAGTGAACCTAAAGGGGCAGAGAGCTGTCCAGCACCCAGACCATCCCTGCCATGCAGACCCTCGGCAAATGGCTTCATCTCCAGCTTCACATGGAAATGCTCTCACTCACTGCTCCCGACTTACCGACCATTGACACCACCCCTGACCATCCTGAAGGGTCTGCCTTCTAGGCCCAGGGAACAGGTGCAGTACATTCCATATCCCATCAGGGATTCTAGACCAGGACTCCTTAGGTATTTAGACAGAATTTAAGGAGTCCCTTAACTTGGAATTTAGTGAAAGTAAAGATGTATTTTTTCATATCCAACTGAAATTATCATGTCCTCCAATTGCGAAAGAAACAAATCACAGTTGCATTAGCAGTGTCTGTGATTCTGTAGAGTTGAAAGTGCAGATGTTTTCATTATCATGTTATAGTTATTACACATATTTCTAAATATGTCATCACTACTTTGCCATGCTCTTAGATCTTCTTATTTAATAGATTAATCAAAGTCCATATATTATTAAATCACAAATTTGTTTTTAAATATTTCAATAATGTTATCTAATAGACTGTCATCAATTTCCTTTGTAATTCTGTGCATTCTATTATATACAATTAAAAGCATTATTCTGAGAGTGGACCCCATAGCCTTCACTAGACTATCAAAAAGGTCCAGGGCACACCTGTTTAGAAATGTCTGGGCTGGGCTCTTAGCTCAGTGAAGGAAGGGACGTGCCTCTATTTCTCACTCCACCCCAAGCAACCAGCACAAGCACTGGCACGTGACAGGCGCTCGGCTAGTATGTTCTCAATGAAGGAAGGAATTTTTACCATTCATTATGGGATCCTTTCTTCTGTGTATCTTTGTCCTCTCTTTCTCTATTGGCTCTTTCATCTCAGCACAAGGCTCGCTAATCCTTCCTCCCCACCTCAAAAAATACCTGCTGTGGTCCCTTGATCCTCGTGGGCTATTGATCTCTTTCTCTTCAACTCTTCACAGTCAGGTTTCTTAAAAGATTTGTCACCCTTGTATCCTCTGCTTCCTCCCTGACCATCGGTCCTCAGCCCCTGGTCATCTGTTTTTTCTTTTCCAATCCCAACTATTCCATCTATTCCATTGAGAACTACTGTTTCTTTTTCTTTTCTTTGTTTTTTGTTTTGTGTTTTTGTTTTTGAGACAGAGGCTTACTCTGTTGCCCAGGCTAGAGTACCATGGTGCAATCTTGACTCACTGCAACCTCTGCCTCCCAGGTTCAAGCAATTCTTGTGCCTCAGCCTCCCAAGTAGCTGGGATTACAGATGTGCGCCATCATGCCTGGCTACTTTTTTGTATTTTTAGTAGAAATGGGGTTTTGCCATCTTGGCCAGGCTGGTCTCGAACTCCTGGCCTCAAGCAGTCTTCCCGCCTCGGCCTCCCAGAGTGATGAGATTACAGGTGTGAGCCACTGCACCGGGCTAAGAGCTACTCTAAAGTCAAGTCCATCCATTCATTTGGCCAACTGATATTTATTGAGTGTCCACTGCATGGAGGCAAGGCAGCCAGAGCATGGAAGAAGACATGTATGATCTCTTCCCTCTTGGAGCTCCAGGAGGCAGACGTCAAACAAGTAATAGCAAGAGTGATGCAAGATATCAAAGGAGGGCATAAAATCCTTGTGAGAGTGACAGCGGAGTTTCTCACATGCAGTGGGGTCCTCACTCTGGCAGGTGATGTGAGCCACTGCACAACCCCACGGGGAGCTCTGGGGCACCTGAGCCATACCTACATCTGCAGGTTATCACTTTCTTCCTTGTCACTGTCTGCAGAAGTGTCTGTATCCTTTTCCATAGACTCAAAATTGTCTGTTGGCAATTTCACACCCATCTCTGGGACATCCAATTCATTCCATAAATAGTGAAGGTCTTGAAGACCTTCACTATTCCATTCAGAGCACTTTTCTCATCTTATTCTCTCTTATCCCCTGTTGTTCTGGGGAAATTTTCTGTGGATTCATCTCCCCTCTGTAATGGTAGCAGCTAAGGTTTCCTGAGTGCTGTATGCCAGCATCTGCACTGAGTGTTTTCCACATGTACATGCACACAGGTGCTGCTTCAACACCACATCTCCAGTCCAAAGTGTGGTAATATCAGACTCAAAATGTGGCTTTTGGGGCCATCCCAGACCTTTCCAGGGTGTCCAGAAGTTCAAAATGATTTTCATAATAAAAAGACTTTATTTGCCCAAACCTTCACACTCTCGTGAGTATATAGTGGAGTTCTCCAGAGGCTACATGACATAGGACAATGTCCTGTAAAAGTGGAATGTGGACGGGTGCGGTGGCTCACGTCTGTAATGCCAGCACTTTGGGAGGCCAAGGCGGGTGGATCACCTGAGGTCAGGAGTTCGAGACCAGCCTGGCCAAATATGGTGAAACCCCATCTCTACTAAAAATACAAAAATTAACCGAGCGTGGTGGCAGGCGCCTGTAGTCCCAGCTACTCTGGAGGTTGGGACAAGAGAATTGCTTGAACCCAGAAGGCAGAGGCTGCAGTGAGCCAAGATCACGTCACTGCACTCCAGCCTGGGTGACAGTGCAAGACTCTACTAAAAAAAAAAAAAAATAGTGGAATGCATGCTTGAGTGTTCTTCTGTTTGCTAGAGTTTTCTAAAGTACTAGGTTTTGGGAGGCTGAGGCAGGAGAATCACTTGAGCCTGGGAGGTGGAGGTTGCAGTGAGCCAAGATCGCGCCATTGCACTCCAGCCTGGGCGACAAGAGTGAGACTCCGTCTTAAAAAATAATAATAAGATAAAGTAGTAGGTTTGGGGCATAAACGTGCATATTCAAAAATGATCTCAGATTGTTCTCAGAACTTCTACTGTGTCCTTATTAGCCATCTTCAGTGTAACTACTTGATCTCTGTAATCTCATCATCATCCCCAAAAATTGTTCATTTGAAATTCTTTAATTTTCCTTATACTCACTTAGAAACACAAAAATGAAACGCATTTTGCCATTTCGTTTTGTGTCAAAGTTTAAAAAATAATTTCAAGATAACTTCCAGAAAATAATATATATAATTTTAAATTTGCCTAAAACCATTATTCTATAATTTAATACATTTTACTTTACAATAAATAAACATTTATTTACAGTGTATTTTTCTCATCTTAAAGGATAGTTCACTAGCTTTAGAAAATCTAAAATACATGCCCCCTCAGCCCAAAGCTGTAACATCCATGTCTAACCCTGCTGGAAAAGGTGAAACTGACATATCAGGGAGTTCTGACTTTGGAGTAGAGGAAGCTAAAAGAAACCAGGTCAGAAAACAAAGAAAACTACTTTCTTTCCTCCAGCATCATAGACACTAATAATTTATCTCACTGAATTTTTATACAGATTGAAGAGGTACCAATGCAGTTTTGTTACATGGATACATTATGTAGTGGTGAGGTCTGGGCTTCTACTATAGCTATAACCCAAACAGTGCATTTTGGAATAATACTGTGGTACTAGTTAAGTTGTGGCATTATTTTGAGACCAATTTTTTCAGAGTTTAAAAGGAAAAAAAAATATATAGGCATACCTCATTTTATTGTTCTTTGCAGATGTTGCATTTTTTTTTTACAAATTGAAAGTATTTGGCAACTCTGTGTCAAGCAAGTCTATCAGCATCATTTTTCCAAAGACGTGCTGACTTTGTTAGTATATTTTAGCAATAAAGTATTTTTAATTAAGGTATATACATTGTTATTTTAGACACATTGCTGTTGCACACTTAATATACTACAGTATAGTGTAAACACAACTTTTTTTTCTTTTGAGATGGAGTTTTGCTCTTGTCACCCAGGCTGGAGTGCAATGGCAGGACCTTGGTTCACTGCACCCTCTGACTCCTGGGTTCAAGCAATTCTCCTGCCTCAGCCTCCCGAGTAGCTGGGATTACAGGCACCCACCACCATGCCCATCTAATTTTTGTATTTTTAGTAGAGATGGGGTTTCGCCACGTTGGCTGGGCTGGTCTCGAACTCCTGACCTCAGGTGATCCACCCTTTTTGGCCTCCCAAAGCGCTGGGATTACAGGCATGAGCCACTGTGCCCAGCCTAAACATAACTACTATATGCCCTGGGAAACCAAAGAATTATTGTGATTCTCTTTATTGTGATATTTGCTTTATTGCAGTGGTCTGGAACTGAACTGCACTATCTCCAAGGCAAGTTTCTATGTTAAATACAGAAAAAACAAGATCCATAAAAGACAAAAAAAAAATTATTACAGCTTTTCAAACCATAAATGAAGAAGCCACTGACACATATTCAGGATAAGCTATCCATTGCACTGGCTGACGAAGCTCAAAGGGTGGCTCAGAGGCTGATGAAGCCTTATGTGGGTGTCCCTGCTGGGTGAAAAGTCAGCAGAAGAAATTGCAGCATTGCCAGTTTCCAATGACACTGACATATAGCAACCCTTCCAATTAAAGATTTAATTGCAAATATGAAGACTGACTCAACCACTCATTGTAGAATTTCACTCGTCTTACAAACGGACAAGTCAACAGATACAACTGGACTTGCAGTTTTGCTTGTATTTGTCTAGTATCAGCAGCAACTAATCGCCAAAGACGTTTTACGTGAATACCTTGCACAATCACAGTGGTGGTGAAATATTCAAGGTGCTGAATAACTTTTTAATCTCAAGGTTATCATTTATTCTTGGAATTTTCTTGGAATATTCATGAATATTCCAAGAATAAGTGATAAAACAAATGTTCTCCCAGATACTGTGAACTCAGTGATGGGTGAAACTGCTGGCTCCTTTGCACCTATTCAAGCAGTGGCACCAAACTGCTTTCCAGGTAGTCATTGGATTTCTCACTACCTCAAATTCATAAATAAAAGCCAATTTCACTTAAGAATGGCACTGACGAATCAGGATAAAAAATTACTGAATTTTCATCCTTTGAGTATGCTTTTTAATATTCTGTCTGACAAAATAGAAAGTACGTATAAAGTACTTCTCTCCAGGGGGAAAGAAAGCACTTTTGCAATTGAGTTGTAAGCTGAACTAGACACTTTTTGCATGCTACATCATTTTTACTTCACAGAATGTGTGACCTGCAAACCTGAATAGGAATGAAAGAAGCCTGTCATTTCAAGAAAAACATTTGAATATATTTGTTGCCAATAAAATTTGAGTTTTCAAGTGAAAATTCACCTTTTAGAAAATTTGTGTCTCATATGAATTAGACGGCTTTTCAATTATTTAAAGACTTTCCTAATGAGTTCGATGGTGGTATTAATAAATTAAATTTTAAAAATTTTATAATGGAATATGCCAATACATGGAAAGTCTAAATAAGTCAGTGGCTATTTTTCACATTACCAACATATTGTGTTACAAAAATCACGCGTGAGTAAAAGAACCACTTAGATTTCAAGACAGAATAAAGGATTTTAACGTGAGAGAGAATGAAATCTCATTGACATGATGTCGGATTCTGTAACTCAAATAATCTTTAAGAAAATACTGCTTGTTGGGTTTTGGTGTGGTATCAAAGAATGTTCAAAATGACCTGAAAAAACAAACTATTAAAATATTTCTCACTTCTTCAACTATGTATCTGTCAGAAGTTGGGTTTTCTTCATATATTTCAACCAAAACATGACATGCAATTGAATGCATGATGAAGCAGATATAAGAATACTGGTTTCAACAAAAACAGGTATTAAAAAGATTTGCAAGAATGCAAACAATGGCATTTCCTCTCTGTATTTTCATTTTGAAAAAAATAAGTATTTTTAGTTAAAATGTTACTTATGTTAACATTGTGTTACAGTAGTCCCACCTTATCCACGGAGTATATGTTCCAAGACCCCCACGGAATGCCTGAAACTGCAGATATTACCCTATATAACCAGGTTTCTTTCTATACATACATACCTCTGGTAAAGTGTACATTATAAATTAGAACCAGTAAGAGATTAACAATTTCTCTTTGGCATATATTTGGCTTCTTTTTGGCATATCCAAATTGCCACCTTCACATCTCTTGTGCTTTGGGGCGGTTATTAAGTAAAGTAAGGGCTACTTGAAAATAAGGACTGAAAAACTGTGACAGTTGATCTGCTAACCAAGACTGCTCCTAAGTGACTAATGAGCAGATAGCACAGATGGCATAGATACAGTGGACAAAGGGATAATTCATGTCCCAGGTGGGATGGATGGGGAAGGCATGAGATTTCATCATGCTTTTCAGAATGATGGGCAATTTAAAACCTATGAATTATTTACTTCTGAAATTTTTCATTTAATATTTTTGGACCATGGTTGACTGTGGGTAACTGAAACCATGGAAAATGAAACCATGCAAAAATGGGGGGCTACTATACTTGCATCCTGGATGTCCACGTGTAAGGATTATACAGTGATTGCATATTAAAACAAATGCAACGTGGAGGAAAGAAAAATTATTAAAACTTTAAGAAAATAATGGCATCTGCAAAAAATAGCAACTTTTGTAGCCCTAGTCAGCAATTAGCTTCAGAACATAAAAGCATGTCATTTAAGATTTGGTTTGCTTACATATGATATTCCTTCCTCACATTTAGAACCTGAGTGCATCCCTTCGCAACTGAAAATGTCCTTATTTAATCGATTTTAAAAGCAGAACATTTTGTAACAATGTTAAGAGTTATCACACACAGTGCTGAGCACATGCCTGGGTTTTATGAGATTCTTGGAAGGAGACAAACTTGAGAACAGAAGTCTGAAGAAACCGAAAATATTTGAGAGGGAAAAACAAGAACCCAAAGCTTTTTGGATAAATTCTCATGCTTCCCACTGTCCAGCACACCTCCTAAGCACTCATTTTCAGAGTTACTAAGGAAAAGACCAAACTATTTCCCTCTTCCATGTGGAAATGGAAAATGTTCTGGCTTGGTGCTAAAATATTTCTAAAACTCCGTTGGTTAGGGGTGCTCTTGTTCCTTCCTTGAGCCCTTCCAGCTAAGAGGATATGAAGCCTCTCTTGTCTAATGTCCACAGAATTTTACACACAGGACAAGGCACAGAAAGTGCTGGCTAAATGCTGTGAAAATGGCACCAAATCACCAGCCCTCTAAGGTTCTGAACCTGTCAGCCATTGGGAGGGCCTGCAGCCCTCCTTCCCAACCAGAAGATAAAGACGGGCTGACTGCAGGTAACTGAAACTATGGAAAGTGAAACTGCTGATAAGGGGAAGCTATTTTAAAATGCATTTATAAATAAATATTTTCTCAAAATTTCTCAGTTTTTATTTATTTGTTTTATTTTATTTCATTTTATTTTCGAGACGGAGTCTCACTCTGTCACCCAGGCTGGAGTGCAATGGCGCGATCTTGGCTCACTGCAACCTCCGCCTCCTGGGTTCAAGCGATTCTCCTACCTCAGCCTCCCGAGTAGCTGGGATTATAGGCACCCGGCTAATTTTTTTAATTTTAGTAGAGACGGGGTTTTGCCAAGCTAGCCAGGCTGGTCTCGAACTCCTGATCTCAAGTGATCCACCTGTCTCAGTCTCCCAAAGTGCTGGGATTACAGGCGTGAGCCACTGTGCCTGGCCCAGTTTTTATTTATAAAATTGTAATTATCGGTAGATATATTCTACAAAAAACAATCTCTTCGAGGTCCTCAATAATTTTTAACAGCATAATAGGTCCTTGAAACAAACATTTTGCAAACCACTGCTTTAAAATGCCTATTTCATGTCTGCATGAATGACCACGAACACTTCAAATAGGCATTCCTAAAATCCCACTTTAATAAAAATTAACTAACAATTCCTGAATTTTTACTATGTGCCAACTGTTGTAATAAAATGCTTTATAAGCATGATTGTATTTAATTCTCAAAACTCTGTATTATTAATCATATCAACTCTGTAAGTTAATATGATTTATACTCATAGAGTTGATATGATTAATACAGCACCATATATTATTTGTCATTAATATTAACTAATGATTAATTGATACAATTAATATCATATTAATTAACATTAGTGACATTCCCAATCTTTGTTTTGATTCCCCAGTAGCAGGCCTGAGATTCGTCTGACAGTAGCTATTAGTAAGCTCTCCTGGGAAAACCACCAGGGAGTAGAGAAGTGGAACCAGGAAGGAAAAGACCAGCAGCAAATATGTGCTATCAAGCCAAGTCTCCAGCAAAATCCCAAGGGGGAGCTTGGGGACAGTGAGTCACTCCTCAGAGGATCCTTGATTGGGCTACAAGGGAGCTGGAGGATTTACAAATTTATACTCAAGTGTCTCCAGAAGCAATTCCAGCTTTTTATGCATCAAACAACGTTCTAGTAGGCTAAGAGAAGCCCTCCAAAAAAGATATGCAGGTTCTGACAAGCTGGAGCTAAGTGCATTGGGAGGTTACATGACGAGCCCTCATGTAAGCCCTTAATCACTTCTTAGTATCATCACATTGGCAACACCTGAATTTTGGGAAGAACACATTCAAACCACAGTATTGCACCCTTGGGACTCCAAAATTAATATTCTTCTCTCGTACAAAATATAATCATTTCATCCCAATAGGACCCCAAAATCTTAATTCATCCCAGAATCAACTTTAAAGTCCAAAGTCAAGAATCTCATCTAGATATCATCTAAATCAGATATGGGTGAGATTCAAAGGTGAGATTTACTCTGAAGCAAATTCTCCTCTAGCTGTGAGCCTGTGAAATCAAACAAGTTATGTGCTTGCAAAATTCAATGGTGGGACAGGTATAGGCTAGACATTCCCATTCCAAAAGGAAGAAATAGGAAAGAGGAAAGGAATACACGTCTCAATAAGTCCAAAACCCAAAAGGTAAACAACATTAAATCTTAAAGTTGGAGAATATTTATTTATTTATTTATTTATTTATTTATTTATTTATTTATTGAGATGGAGTCTTGCTCTGTCGCCCAGGCTGGAGTGCAGTGGCAAGATCTCAGCTCACTGCAAGCTCTGCCTCCCGGGTTCATGCCATGCTCCTGCCTCAGCCTCCCGAGCAGCTGGGACTACAGGTGCCTGCCACCACACTTGGCTAATCTTGTTTTTGTATTTTTAGTAGAGACTGAGTTTCTCCGTGTTAGCCAGGATGGTCTCGATTCCCTGACCTCGGATTCGCCCACCTCGGCCTCCCAAAGTGCTGAGATTACAGGCGTGAGCCACTGCGCCCAGCTGAGAATAATCTTCTTTACCTCCCTGTCCCCCTTCTGTACACACTGGCTGCAAGGGACCCCACCCCCATAGCTTTGCTGGGCACAACCCACGCCCTAGGTCTTACAGGTTGGAGTCTACAGCTCTCCCAGGCTGCCATTTTGTGCTAGTGGTTCTACAGGTGTGGGGCTTCAGGGGAGACCTGCCTTCATGATTCCACTAGGCATTGCTCCATTAGGGGCTCTCTGCAGCAGTTCTGCCCCTGCAGCAGATCTTTGCCTGAGTCTCAGGACTCTGAGACATTCTTTGAAATCTAGGTGGAAAAAGTCATGCCTCCATAGCTTGTTCACTCTGCAAACCTGCAGAATTAGCACCACATGGATGCTGCCAAGGCTCACCATCTGCACCCTCAGGGGAAGCAGTCCAACCTGCACTTGGGCCTTCTTAAGCTATGGCTATGGTAACCAAAGAGTGCTGTACAAGAATGTGGGGAACCAGAGACTTGAGATGGTCCTGAGCTCTAAGACCCCACATAGGCCTTGGGACTCTCCCTCAAAACCACTCTGCCTCAAGGCCCTGGTGCTCTGGGCTTGTGATGGGCATGGCTATCCCAAAGATTGCTGGGTCGTTTTTCTATTATCTTTGTGAATAGCACCTGGCTCCCTTATATCCATACTAATCTTCTTATCAAATGATCTCTTGACCATTCCCTTAATTTTGTTTTCCTAACCACATTTTTTTACTGTACACATGGCCAGGCTAAGAATTTTCCAAATCTTTACATTCTGCTTTCATTTTGATTATAAATTCTATCCTTAAATAGGTTCTTTTTGCATTTTATTATAATCAATTAAGAGAAGTTATCAGCACTCTGAACACTTTGATGCTTAGAGATTTCCTCCAGCAAATATTCTAGTTCATCACTCTTAAGTTGTGCTTTCCCCGAAGTCCCAGGGAACAGACACAATTCAGCCAAGTTCTTTGTCATTGTGTAACAAAGGTTGTCTTTCCTTCAGTTTTCAATAAGATATTGCTCATTTACACTTAAGAACTCATCAGAACAGCCTTTACTCACCATACTTCTACCAATATTCTGATCATGACCACTTAGGTAATCACTATAAAGACTGAAGCTGTTGCTACAGCTTTTCTCTTATTCTGAGCCCTCCCTAGAATTGCCCTTAATGGTCAATTCTGGACATTGTAGAGTTTCTACAGTATTCACTTCAAAACTGTTTCAGCCTCTACCCATTACCCAGTTTGAAAGCTACTTCCACATTTTTAGGTATTTGGCATAGTAACAGCCCACTCCTGGTACCAATTTCTGTCTTGGTCTGTTTGTGCTGCTGTAAAAAAATACCTGAGCCTTGGTGGTTTAGAAATACTGAAATTAGTTTTGTCACAGTTCTGGAGGCTGTGAAGTCCAAGACCAAGGCATTGGCAGGTTCATTTTTCTGATGAGGACTGCTCTCTTCATCCAAGATGGCACTTTGATGCTGCATCCTCCAGAGGGGTGGAATGCTAGATCCTCAAACAGAAGGCAGAAGTTCAAGCTAGCTGACCACTGTGTGAAACCTCTTTTATAAGGGTCTTAATCCTGTTTGTGATGGAGGAGTCCTCATGGCCTAATCATCTCTTAAAGGCTTCACTTAATATCCACTTAATACTATCACATTAACAACACCTGAATTTTTTTTTTTTTTTTTTTTTTGAGACAGAGTCTCACTCTGTCTCCAGGCTGGAGTGCAGTGGTGTGATCTCGGCTCATCACAACCTCTGTCTCCCCGGTTCAAGTGATCCTCCTGCCTCAGTCTCCTGAGTAGCTGGGACTACAGGCACGTGCTACCATATCTGGCTAATTTTTGTATTCTTAGTAGAGACAGGGTTTCACCATGTTGGCTAGGATGGTCTCAAACAACACCTGAATTTTTGAGGGCACATACTAAAACCATAGTAGGCATCAAAGCAACCATGAACATGGACATGAAGCACTGACAGCATCTGCTATATCCCCATTTCACATCTGAGGTTAGTTATTTCTCTCCCACCTAAATATGTCTTCCCTGAAAAGACAGATTATCTTTATTAGCATCTGTATTATCCATCCCAGCAAACAATAACACCATTCCAAGCCTTAAACACAGGTATTATCTAAGAGTCCATCTCTTCCCTATCTCCTATATCCTATATCCTATATGAATTTGGCCACCAACTCCTGCTAATTTTATTTCCTTGACATCTCAGGAATGCATGCCCATTAAAAATGCTGAGTGCATCTTATTGCTGTAAAATTGGTGTGAAGAATATAGTTCATTCTACTTGTGAAGGTAGAGGTGCCACCTATTACCGCCTTCCAAAAGTGGATGTGGGAACATTAAAAGAATTGGATCTATAGAGCAGATTCTTAACCCATCAATCTAGGGGAGGGAGGAAGCAACAGGGAGAAGAACATCAACTGCTCCCAGGAAGAACATCTCTGAAGAACTGAGAGGTCCAGGCACCCTCAGAGGAACACTCAACTTCAATATGACAATTATTTCTAAAAGACAAAGGACACTAAGTTATGTTAGATACTCAATCACTCAGAAACCCAATAAGGCTATGAGAGGTAGAAAGAGATGGTAGCAACTTTCCCCATTAAGTTCCTAAAGAATAGAATACTCAGCAGAAATTCCTGAGCAGTCAACTTGATAAAGAGGAGAGGAAGAAAATGATTCTCCTCATACTTTTCATCCCCACTGCCACCACCTTAGTTGATTACTGCAACAGAGATCTCACTGACCTCCTTGCCTCTGTTCTTTCTGCCTCCACTCAATTCTATGCTGCCATGGAGATCTAGCTAACAAGATAGACATCATCCCATGTCTATCTCCCTACTTAAAATCCTTCTGTGCCTCCTCATTGTCTGCAGGATGAAATCTAAATTCCTAAGGCTCACATATAAGGTCCTTGGTGACCTTCTCCCTGCCTTTCCAGCCTCAATTCTAGTCATTTGACCTTTTGCATTTTATAATTTTGTTACTGCAAGCTGTTTGTGGAGGAAATACCTTCTCCCCGACTCTTTATAACCCAGACACCTGTCATTAATCCTTCAGTATTCAGTTCAAAGGTCAACTTCATCCAAAAGCTGTATCTGAACTCTTCATGCTGGCCTAGGTGTCCCCTTTGTTTACTCTCTATCTTAGCACTCATCACACTGTCCTAGGATTTCTTGCCAATCATCACAAAAGTACTGTGATCTCATTGAGAGCTGGGACCCTGTCCTACTGGTCTGTATACTCCTAGTATGTATCATTGTGTCTGGCACAAAGCCAGAGATTGCTGGATGGATAAATGGGTAAAGCAGAGTGAACGCTGCAGGACCCTGGATAGTTCTCAGGCATGCTATGGATCTAATGGTTACTAGGCACACTTGGTGTACATCATCTTGTTGGGACTCTAAACTTACATTAGGGATCCCTTAAATCCTTTAGACAGGAATTTGTAGTCTTTTTTTCCTTCAAGCAAAATTAAAAGCTTTAGTGTGTAGAATAAAATTGAACGTGCCCACAGCCTTATAATTACAGCACGTTTGTACAACCTGAACGTGGGTTCATTCCCATCCTGCCTTTAGCTATGAATTATCCTGCAGACACATTTATTCTTTCAACCACCGTCCTGTTCCAGAGGGTCCGCTCCCTACCAGGCCTGCACCAAAGCAACAATCTCCAAAAAGCAGCTAGTGACAGAAATAAGCCTGCAGATCCTGAGGGCCAAGGTATGCTAACAAATGAATTAGACAAGACAGCATCCCGGGGCAGTGCACACAGTAGTGAGCTGGAGTTGCTTCTTGAAGTCCTGCTGTCAATGACAACTATGCAGGCAGGTGCTGGTCCAGTCCAGCCCTAATAGGGACTTCTTACCGTGGGTCAAGGTCATAGGGCCTGAAAGGCACTGCCCTGAGGAGGGCACCCAGAGGACCAGCTCGGAAGTTGGGCCGATTGTCCTGACACTCACTGCTGTGTGACCTTGGTGAAGTTCTCAACCTCTGTGACCCTCTGCTGTCTGTCTTCACAAACACCACCAACTTCAGCAAGCTGAGTGAATTAAGTAACACGCAAAACACAACAAGGAAAGCTTGACCTTCCTCAAGGCTCTTCTCTTTTTCTGGGCTTCCAACTTTTAAAACTGATAACTCGAAAAAAATGTAGTGTTGTCAGGCCCACGTTTGCTGGGTTCCTCTACAGGAAGGAGCTGGAAGGTCCCAACTCCACACACCAAAGAGATGTCCAGTCCTTTCCCATGAGGGGGCCTGGCCACCCAGGGCCTCCAGAGGCCAGCCTCGGCCCCAGGACTGTGGCCCCTCCCGGGTGTAGGGGGAAAACCATTCTTCAACCAGACTGCTGGGAGCCCTCATGGGTTGAAACATTGGTCAGACTCCACCTTGGAGAAGCTTTCTAAGTGACATCAGAAAAAAGACGTGGCATTCACAAGGCACAGAGCCAACAGACACAGCAGTGGGGGCCACCATCAATGGACCCAAGTGAACCAGGGGGCTTTTCGGACCCCACAATCTGGGGCTAGTCTGGAGTACCGAGGACAGCATCGGGAATGCGAGCCTCCTTGTCTGGCCGAGAAAACAAGCTCAGAGCCCGGTGGGGCCTGTGCCACCTGTGGCCCGGCAGGGGCCCGGCAGACAAAGGGGAGCAGGCGGTGCCCAGTCCCAGCTCCCAGGCCAGCAGGGAGAGCCAGAAGCCACGTGCCTGGCAAGAGCACGCCAAAAGCAGGAGAACACTTGACCGTTTTCTTGGCCCAGCAAGGAAACCGCCTTCTACTCTGCATTTTAAAGGAAAAAGAATGTGTTACTGGTTTAAGTTTTAAGAACTTTTCCAGAGAAAGGCTGACTAGCAAGAAGGGGTGCTAAAGGAATCCACCTCGCCTCACCTCTCCTACGAAATTGTAAAAGGAATTAGCGCTTGAATGAGGAGGCCAGCGTGTCTGGAATGAGAACCAGCCAAGCACGCAGTTTGAGGGTAGGGTCCCGGAGCCATGTCCTCCCCCTTTCAGGCTACAGTCTTAACTACAGGAATTGGCCGAAGAAATTTGCCGTCTTACCCTCAAGAACAATCCATTAGTCAGCTCTAAATATATCTAAAATATATTTCAATATATCTACTTTCCATTTCTTCATTACAAGCCTATTCCAAGATATTATTCTTTCCTGCACCATCACAGAAACTTTCTAAATAGGTTACGTGCTTTCATATCTCAATCCATCTTCCACATAACAGTCAGAGTGATCTTTTAAAACTACAAATCAGCTTGGTGGATGAAAGATGGCCGCAAGATTCTTTGCCACTACTCACATCAAGAAGTGGAATCAATTTACTTTCCCTTTGAGTCTGGCCGGCCCAGTAGCCTGTGTTACCAGTGGCATGCAGCAGAAGTGTCTCTGCATAACTTACAGGACTGGGTCTTGAATGGCAGGTGTATAGATGTAAGCAATTTAAAGAGTCCTGAAAGGTTGGTAATGAGGCACTTGACCCACTGATACATCATACAGGAAAAAAACAGCAAGAGTAATAATAATAATAACAGCTTTTAAGAAGAATTCTTAGAAAGCCTGAGGCCTTCTATGCATAATTTTCATTATGTGACAGAATCCTGTGAGGTTCATAGTAGTTTCACCGCATGAGAATACTATAGTTCTGGTAGACTAATTTTCTCAATAAACAACAGCCAGCATTCAAATGAAGGGCTAACTGAAGCTGACACTTTTGTTCCTTCCACTGTCTCTTCCTGAATGAGAAATCCCCAAGTCCTCCTCCCTTTCTACTGGGGACTCTGACAAATGTTCTTCCCCAAGTCCAGACATTAGACTTAAGAGACAAGTTCCACTGTTGGCAAGATCTTATGTTCTCCAAATTATTAAAACAATAAGTCAGATGGCTCTTGGATGCCACATTGTATGACTATGATATTTGTTCTGCCCTAAGCAACTCTCCATAAGTACAAAGGCCGAATCTTGTAATTGAAACCATATGTTAACCAATGCCCTAAACACACTTGTACATTCTCTCTTTCCAAATCTCAATGCTCTCGAAAAACTGCTAATGAGATAAAAGGGGACTGGCATTCCTGTATCACTTCAAAAACAGCAAAATCTGTGGTCAATGTCATTTTTAATGCTTCCTCCCCCACCGCCTCCTTCACCTTCATTGCTCTGCAGACTTCCTTTCTCATAAAATGCAGAATGACCTCCTGGCAAGGAAGAACTGAAAATATTTCAGTTCTACAGGTCAATGGTATTTTTATGGACTTTAAATTATATCAGTCAATCATAATCCTGCCTCTAAGCCTGAAATAATGAAAAATTATGCCTCCTCTAAATCATTTTAGTCTATAATTCAAATTATGTATTGTATAAGGGGCCCAGAGCCATGGTGTTACCCACAAGGCAATGCATAATCGGCCTCAAGGAAGCTGAGCATTGGCAGTCCATGCTACCACATAAGTTCGGTTTGCTGAGCCTAAGGTATTTATTTCCTGTGTCACTGGCACACACCTACACATGGATGCCTAAAATGCTGCCTTGTTCAACACACACCCATATACATATCATGTGAGATGATTAATATTTATCGAGCACTCACCATACACAAGGCAAAGAGCACTTAAGCTCCTCCATGCACTTATACTTACAATGATAGGCACTGGAAACAGAGCCAAATAAGGCTTTATTTCATAAACTAACAAATCTGTTCATATCATACCCACCACACCTGGTTTAAAACCTGTGGGGTTTTAATGGCTTCGTTTTAATGGCTTCCCATTAACCTGGAAGTACAAACCCAACCCTCTTAAGCTAGTTCAGAAGGCACCTCCAGCTCCTTCAGCCTTCCCCGCTGTGTTCTGCATATCCATCGCACTGGCTATCTTTCTGTGCCTTGTACAGACTGCACTGCCCATCTTCCCTCTGCTGTGCCCTCATCCATGCTGTTCTCATCAGAGCTTCTTTTTCTCCCCGCCCACCCTCCTCTTTTCAGTCATACAAACTCCTACTTTTCAGGTTTCTGCAAGAAAGCTTCCCTGACTCAGACCCTGATGCCAGATAAGTTCTCCTACTTTATATTCTCAGAGCTTCTCAACTGCTGTTTGTCATAACAAACACTTCACTTCATTGCTTATATGTCCAGTAAGTTCCACTGGACCATACGCTCCATGAGGGTAAGCACTGTGTCTGCTGTGTCTGTTTCTTCATCCTTGGCCCCTAACAAAGTGCCTGGTACCAAGATAAAGGGATTATCTTGGTCTTTAACAGCAGTTCTTAAAGTGTGGTTCCCCAGACCAGCAGCATCAGCATTTCCTAGAGACTTCTTGGAAATGCAAGTCTGCTAGTTCCAAAGCCAGATCCACTAAATCAGGAACTCTGAGGTGGGGTCCAGTGATCTGGTCTTTAACAAGCATTCCAGGTGATTCTCATGCACACTGAGGTTTGAGAACCACTAGTCTAGAATATCAAGGCACTCACAGTCTAATAGACAAGACTTTCACTCTGCAACCACAAAAAGCAAAACTAGAATCAATGGGTAGACATTCTTTGCAGACCAACTTTGGATAAGGGACAGGCAGGATTTTCTCACAATTAAAAAAGTTCTATAACAAAACAGACTGAGTAAAGTGAGCAGACCACCACAGGCACCTAATTGTGGAGGTCCATCTTCTGGCCGAGAGGCAGCACTCAATGGATATTGACTTGAACACCAGAGAAGGGAGTCCTGAGTCAGGCAAGGTGAGGTGTGTCTAAGTTCCCATCCATCTCTAAGACTCTTAAGAGATTCCACAATTTTGCCTGCTCTGAGGGTTTAAAGGATTGTAATAAAGCACACACTGGCTTTGGTTTAAATAACATCTAATGTTGCATAAATATGACAAAAATCATTAACACTCCCCCATCTCATCCCAGCAGAAGCCAAGCAACAAGGATTTTATAAATGACTGTAAATAAAAAACCCAGTTAATTCCAAATAGGAAGCCATTTGACAGAACAAAGAAGCCCCTGTCTCCAGGAGACTTAAAGAGGAGAAACTGCCTCTATTGGAAATAAAAGGAAATTGTTCTCATGTGAAAGGTGCCCCTTCTGCGTTTACCCTCCAGTTCTTAACTGAAGCTGACTGAATAGGTTCCTTTGGAGGCAAAATGATGTTGGAAGTCCTGCAGTAAAATTAGGGATAAAAATAAGATGTGATATCTGACTGAAGTGACTAAAGATCTTTAAACTCCCAACCAACCATAATCAACACATCAACTAACTGTTGAGAATTGCAGTTCACATCACTATCCCTGCAGATTCTAAGAAATTTCCTTTCTGACTTAGAACCCAGTTAAAACACTATGTTCTCAGAGCTCTGGGTCCACTGCAGAAGGGAAAGGATTCCACATATTTTTATGTCATTGTTTGTTCCCAAAGAAATAGTTCAATGAAGATCCCATTTAGCAAATGGCTCACTCCCATCTAAAAAACTTGAAAAGCAATGTTTAGATTTTCAACATATCCATCAATTCCCAATGTCTTTGTGTTGTTTTTTAAAAGCAATGATCCATCTCTTTTCATGTATTGTCATAGCTCATTTGTCAACAAGAAAATACCTATGTAAAATATATAGTCTAGAGACACAAAATCTTCTCAGATTTCTCCCAAGATAAAAATGCTCTCTTGCTTCCTTTTAAAACTTTAACACTTTGTTCATACCTCTCTCATAATAAAACAAAAATTTGGAGCATTTGGCAATATGTGCCAAAATCTAATGTTAAGGAAAAATGAAAATTCAAATCTGTATATACAGTATCTTCTGAAAATAAGCAAAAGACTAAAAGGAAATGCCAAAGAAATTGAGACAGAGATAGTCTTTAGATTATGAGATCATGAGTGATTTTTAACTTCTTAAGTTTCTTGTGTTATTGTCCAGTTGTAATAATTAAGACAGTGTGTGTGTAGTGCAGGGTTGGATAAATAGAGCACTGGAACAGAACAGACAAACCCACCCAGAGAAGGAAACGACAGATGGCACTGCAGGTGCCTGGGGACCATGAATGTCTATAATAAATAATGCTGGAATAGTGAGTTGTCTGTAAGTAACAAAATGAACCTGGACCTACACATTACTGTATTAGTCTGTTCTCACACTGCTATAAAGAACTACCCGAGACTGGGCAATTTATAAAGAAAATAGGTTTAATTGACTCACAGTTCCACAAGCTGTTACAGGAGGCATGGCTTGGGAGGCCTCAGGAAACTTACAATCATGGCGGAAGGCAAAGGAGAAATAAGCACATCTTCACATGGCGGCAGGGGAGAGAGTGTCAAGGGGGAAGCACTACACACTTTCAAACAACAAGATATCATGAGAACTCACTCAGTATCATGAGAACAGCAAGGCGGAAACCCACCCCCATGATCCAATCACCTCCCACCAGGTCCCTCCCCCAACATGAGAATTACAATTCAACATGAGATTTGGGTGGGGTCACAGAGCCAAACCATATCAATCACCATATACAAAAATCAGCACCTCATACCATGCACAGAATCCTGAATTTAAATAGGTGAAAGCCAACCTTCAAACTGTTCAAAGAAAATTTAGGAAAATATCGCTGTGACCTCAAGACTGGGAGTGGTTTTTCAAAGCAGACATAAAATCACTATCTTTAATTTAATTGGTAATTTAATCTCATTAAAACATTTTTTAACCAAAAGTCACCATAAAGTATAAATACAAGCTACAAACTACAAGAAGATATTCATCACATATAAATCCCCCCATAAATCAATAAGGGAAAAGGCAACCTTCTTAAAAAGAAGCAAACGGCTTAAGTATCGGTGGGAGGGTTGCAATCAGAAATGAGACAAGAAGCTTCTCTAAGAAGGAAGCATTTGTGATTTTAAAGAAGCAGATTTTTACTAAAGGGGAAAAAGTTTAATCAAGGCGCATATAAGAAATCCATTTCCTAAGCAGACCCAAGCCATGTTCATCAATAACCTCTTCACCAGTAATAAACATGATAGATTGATCTCTATCTGCTTCACTTCCAGTCTTATTTCTCAACTGTGTCTAAGCTGGAGAAGCTAAAAGGAAGTGGGGTTTTAGTTATTAGGCTCCAGTCCCAACAGAAAGGATTCTGGATTTCATTCTGGATGGTTTTGAACAAGTGGGGCATGGCCTGACTTAAGCTTGTTTGAAGTTCAGCCCGGCAGCTGTATGGAGAATAGACAGTATGAAACAAGGATGAAAGCAAAATGATCATTAGTCGGCTTCCACCATAACCCAGGACAAGGCTGATGGCAGCTTGGTGGCAGGAGTAGAAGAATCAGAAGGTGTCAGGGCCAACAGCATTTGCTCTTGGATTCAATGAGGTGATGGAAGAGGGAAAAGAAGGAATCAAAGAGCAGCCCCAGAATTAAATCACAGTGAAAAGAAATAATGGGTTAAAAGTGTCTTGAAAACAGCAGTGCTAATGCACAACAGCTCCTCGAGATTATCTGTATGTACATATATATTATTTAAACACAACTATTTAAGTGAATTCATGCTGATTAGGTTTTATCTGAGTTTTAGAACGTAGGATGCAGAGAATATATTCTGTAGAGACAGAACCAGAAAGCCCAGAGAGCAGACACTTGATTTAAAAAAAACAATGCCGACCTTCTGCCTGCGATCATTGATTTACCTCCACCAGGGTCATAAAAAGCGTGTTTCCTCTCACTCATCGAGATCTCTTGCAGGCCAACTCGTCACTCATGAAATTTTATTCTTACAGCCAGCAGCCCCAACCTCGTGCAAATATGACATTTATGTCCAAATTGAATGCACATAAAATGTCATCCTACCCTCACCAACACAGCAACTTCCAATTATATAATGTTTTAAGGGACGATGACAAATGTGGGAGAAATTGCCTGGTGGCCTTTGCTAAGATAACAAAATTGGAAAGTTTGGATGAAATCACAGGATGTGGAGGGCATTCTGACTTCACGAGGTGCCAGTTTACTTTGATTAAGCAGCCATGGGGTGCTTCTGCAGGAAAACCTTTGTGGGGACTGCGGTTCATCCCCCATTTTCGTACCGTTCACATGATTCACACAGTCACCTCAGTGCAGAAAGTCATGACTTACATTTTGAGAGCTCTTTAAAAGGCTGACAGTAAGGCCACAGACTGTAGGGAAAAATTGCTTGTTTTGAGAGGTGTCACATCTGAATATTACTTGCACAAATAACCCTGACTGCTCGGGTCTGAATCCTGGTTCTGACTTTTGGTAGCTGTGTCATGTTGGACATGTTTTTCTACATGCTGTGCCTCTGTTTCCCCACCTTCTAAATGTCTATAATAATCATATCTACTTGCTTACTAACTGTGAGAATTAAAAATGACGGCCTGTATAAAACATCAGAGCGGTCCCTGACACACAGTAAATGCTTAATAAAGATTAGTAAGTAATAAGACCATTAAATAAAATCACCTGTGTCCTGCTCTGTAATAGCACCTGGCACACAGTAGGAGCTAAACAATTATTTGCTGCACGAGTGTTGAATGAATGACCGTTAGCCCCTCAGCTTCAGTTTTCATTGGTGAGTCTTAACTCTCAACATTGTCAAGAAGATAAAATACTATGGCAAATACCCAGTAAATAGCAGTTTATAAAATGAACTATAAAAGCCCCATTTACTGAAGTAAAAACAAAATCAGAGAGACTTGTCACTTGATCATTTTAGAGCTTGTGTGATTCACAGTGTAAAATGCGAGTTTGTTTACTTTTCAAATGAACAAATGTGCATTTTACTCTGTGAAGCACGACTGTTTGTTTGCTTGTTTGTGTTTGTTCTTTCTTCCCCAGAGAGGATGATGCTGACCTCATAGGGTCATTTCACATGGTGAGTTAACAGAAGAGAGAAGACTGGCATGGAGGAGATGGGCCATATTTCACAGCCTCTTATTCCCCAAGCAAATAAGCTTTGTCCCCCTCCTCCCCTAGTCCTACCTCCCTGGACAGAGTCCCAGACTCACACACAAGTGCTTTCTCCCTGGTCTTCCTGGGGACCTCCAGTGGTTTGGCTCTTTCCTTGTAGAAGTAACTCTTCTGGTCATCCCATTGTTGACAAGACTACCTCTGGGAGCTCCTGATACTGCTATTTCTCCCCAAGTGGTAGCTGTACTGCCAGGAAGCTGAAGATCCCACTCTTTCCCTACTTCTCTCTCCCAGAATTACAAATCTTTTCCATTAGCCTTGGACCAGGAAGGCCTTGTCTTCTTAGTTTCTTACAGCATACCTAGGGAAGAGTTCTGAGGAGTAATGTGTATTTGTGGAAAAGCAGGCTAATAGACAAATATGTTTGGTTTTTACTAGTTTAAAAAGTGAAAATGAAGTTCTTTATTGAAGGAATTCTCAGAGCTTTTGGTATGCCACTATTCATAGGACTCTTCAAGACAGGGGATATAAGAAGTATTTCTGGCAGGGCATGGTAGCTCACACCTGTAATCCCAGCACTTTAGGAGGCTAAAGTGGGAGGATCACTTGAGCTCAGGAGTTTGAGACCAGCCTGGGCAACGTAGACCCCATCTCTACACAAATTTAAAAATTAGTTAGGCATGATGGTGCATACCTGTAGTCCCAGCTACTCATGGGGCTGAGGTGGGAGGATCATTTGAGCCCAGGAGGTCAAGGCTGCAGTGAGTTGTGATCACACCACTGCATTCCAACCTGGGGCATAGAGGGAGACTTTGTCTCAAAAAAAAAAAAAAGTATTTCTAAAACTTAATTTACTTTACCAATATTTGGATAGAAAACACTTTTGCAACTGTACTGTAAGTGTTCCAAGGAATAGATTTTAAAATAGATTAAATGCCCATTTATCTGTTTTTGAATGCCTGCCAATGCCTTCTCTAGGGCAGGGCTCATAACAGCAGACTTCACACCTGGTCCCTGCCTTCACGGAATTTGACATCTAGTAAGGGAATCACGGACATAAGCCCACAAGTAGAGTTCATAATGCATACCATAAGAGGACACAACAGTACAACAGTGCAGGTTTGTCTTGGGTGAGGGCAGGACAAGAAAAATCTTCAAGGAAAACGAATTATCTGTGATACTGATGAAAGACTAGCTATGCTGTGAATGTGCAGAGATGGATGGATGAAAAGGGACAAAGAAGGGCAAGAAGACTGGGAACACCAGGCCCAGGCTGTTGTGCATGGCCCGAGGAGAGGGGAAGGGCAGAAGGTCAGGTGGGTAAGGTGTGAACAGTGGGCGAGAGACCTCATATGGAAAGCCTTGAGGAGGAGGAAAACAGGAGGAGGAGGAGAAGAAGAGGAGGAGGAGGAGAAGAAGAGGAGGAGGAGGAGAAAGACAAGTGGAAGAGGACACGTAGCACACACAGGCTGGAGATTCAGTCTTCAACATTATGCCTTTGTAACAAGATGCTAATTTCAAGGAAATGGCTCCTGAATTGCTTATGTGCTGAACTGTGGGTGTCTGTTTGACATTTCAACTTTCCAATGGAAGAGATTCAATGACGCATAATTTAAGCCTTCCAGGAATTGTGCTGTTACATCCAAATCAGGAAGTTGGCCTCTAGAAATTCACATATTTGACCCAAATCCCTGTGTCAGCAACAGGAAATCTATTGTCCTTGAAGATGCAGTGGTATAGAGGAAACAGTCTAGGCTTTGGAAGTAGACAGTTGGGGGACCACATCCTGATTCTGTTTCTTTTCGATGTTGCAGCTTTGGACAAGGTTGTTAAAGTATCCAACCTACGTTCTCAAATATCAATGGCGGTATTATAAACGCTTCCTAGGCCCAGGTACTTTACGATAATTAGGCAAGATAATGTCGATGAGGGATCTAACACAGAGACCAGCACAGAGGTGCTTGGTGTAGATGGTAGCCGCTGGGATTCTAACATCATCATTATCAATTCAGTTCAGCTGAGGGGATAAAGCAATTTCATGGAGTTACTCTCTTGCACACTATTCTTTCACTGTCTTCAGAATTTTGACCACTGGTTGCCCCATTCAAGAAATTGTAAGCTCTAGGCTGGACACAGTGGCTCTCACCTATAATCCCAGCACTCTGGGAGACCAGGGTAGGAAGATCACTTTAGCCTAAGTATTTGAGAACAGCTTGGGCAACATAGCAAGACCCCATCTCTACAAAAATACAAAAAAATTAGCCAGGCATGGTGGCACATGCCTGTGGTCCCAGCTACCTGAAAGACTGAGGTGGGAGGATTACTTGAACCTGCGATTTTGAGGCTGCAGTGAGCTGCGATTGTGACACTGCACTGCAGCGCGAGTGACAGAGCAAGACCCTGTCTCAAAAGAAAGAAAAAAAAAGAAATGTAAACTCTATTTCCTGACACATAAGTCTCCCAATATCTCTCCCACTTCATCCACCCTACTGTTAATATGTTAGTCCAGACTCACAATTTTCTGTTACCTGAATCTCTCCATGTGCAGAAGTGCTGAGGAGAGGCAGCTGGGATGGAAGCTCCAGACAGAGAACACTGGACAAGGAAAAGGGGCCATGAGAGGGGCGTGTGCCCAACTGGGCAGGACTTTGAAAATCAAAGAAAACTAGACTTCTTCCTGAAGGCAATGAGGAATCACTGATGAAGCCCACTGAGCAGGGAAAAGGTTTATAAAGAATGAGGTTTTATGAAGATTGCTTGTGAGGCATCGTGATCATTTATCTGACACAAGACAAAACAATCATATTTACCAGATGGGCTTGATTTGGGTGAATCAAGCCAGAATGGATTTATCCAAATTAATCTCTCATCTTTTCCCTTCCCAACATGGGGCGATCATTGAATTCTTCCCTACCCAGAATATCTAAGAGACCCCCAGACTACCGTATTGATCAGTGGCATTGAGGATGACATGGGTGGAAATACAAGGTTCAGGTAGGGAGACATGAGTCCTTGGGGCACCACACAGAGCTCATACTTTGAAGCCAGAATTTTGCCTTCAAGTCCTACCTCAGTGATGTTAATAAAGTCATTTAGTTTTGCCAGGACTAAGTTTTCTGCCCTGAAATTGAAGTTAGAAAACTTCTCATGACTAATGTGAAGATCAAATGCCATAACAACTACAAAGTGTTGTATATGCAGTAAGAACTCAATAAATCATATATGAGACTTGGTTCTCCTCCAGAGCCCAGACCATAGTTTGTTCTTATTTACTTCCATAGCACCAGTGTTTGATGATCAATCATTCTACTCAGCAATATCTGGCGCTCCTTCCTTTCTAGGCAAGGGGTAGAAATTTATTTTCTGACTCCCTGTGGCTGGAGGAAGCCATGTAACTAACTAATGGGGAAAATAAATGGGTGTGAGCCACTTCTGGGCTGAGTTCTCTTTCCCTCAGGCCCTCACATGGTCAGGGCTCAAGAGGTACCATCAACCTACATTCCTGAATCACCTGGTGAGCAGGGCCTTCTCCCAGTCCAGGTTGGACACACTGTAGTATATCCAACAAGAAAGAGACCTCTGTTCTTTTAAGCCATTGAAAACTGGGGGTTGTTTTTTACTGCAGCATAGCTTAGCCCATCCTGACTGATAGATACAGCCATGCCTGTAACATAACATCAACCCAGAAAATGTTTCCTTTGTGAATAAATGTATAGAGAAGGAAATGTGGATGTTAAAAAGAGAGGAAAAGCAAAAGAAAAGAGAAGTAATAAAATGAAATGTCCAGAAGAGAAAAAACAAACATATGGCACAGGTCATGCAACTCCATCTTGGAACTCTCAGAGCAGGCAGCAAAAAGTGATCACAGTCCTCTTTCCCAATGAGGGACCTTTCTTCTTTTCAGCTGCAGTCTCAGACACTTTCTTAAAAAAAACGCTGGAGCTAAGAAAGTGTCTGAGACTGCATCTGAGACTGCATTTTTGAGAAAATAGTATTTTCCCTTTCTGATCTCTGCCACTCTCCCGGACTGGGACAGGTGTCCCAGGGTGTATTAGTCAATTTTCATACTGCTATGAAGAAATACCTGAGACTGGGTAATTTATAAAGAAAAAGAAGCTTAACGGACTCACAGTTCCACATGGCTGGAGAGGCCTCACAATCATGGCAGAAGGTGAAGGAGGAGCAAAGTCACGTCTTACATGGTGGCAGGCAAGAGAGCATGTGCAAGGGAACTGCCTTTTATAAAACCATAAAACCACCAGATCTCATGAAACTTATTCACTATCACGAGAACAGCATGGGAAAACCTGCCTCTGTGATTAAATTAGCTCCCACTGAGTCCCTCTCATGACACATGGGGATTATGGGAGCTACAATTCAAGATGAGATTTGGGTGGGGACACAGCCAAACCATATCAAAGGGTTAGGGTGGATCCAGAGGAATACAGTTCAGAAGGAACTGGTTCAGGCTCTTGGGTCATCCTGTCTCTGTCCCGGCTGTTCCACACTGCCATGGCAGCACAGAAGCAGTCACACAGGATACATAAATGAAGGCATGTGACTGTGTTCCAACAGGACTCCACTTACTAAAATGTATGGCACTCCAGATTTGGCCCATAAGCCATAGTTTGCTGACCCCACAAAGACTAATAAAGCCCAGAAGCATCTAAAGCAGTTCAGAAACAATTGGGTCAAGAACGGGTTGAGTCTGGAATGGCACTTTGGGTGGGAAGAATGATACAGAAGGAGTTAAAGAGAAAATAATTATTTGCATAAGTAGGAGAGACGATGGAGGCGCTCCAGGCCCAAACCCCAGCCCTTGAGCTTGTTCTCTCCCAGACCCAGGGGCAGGCTCCTTCTTGGATGTGTCTTTGTCTTCGTGGGTGCAGAATGGTTCTGGCAGATGCTGTCTCACTTCAGCAGAAACAGATCTGGGTTTATGGAAATGTTTTGCAGATGGGCCTTTTCATATCCCCCTCCGCAGCTACTCCCACTCTGCTTGTGTGTGCATGACTCACCATTCGTCATTTCAATTACTGAGGCCTCCATTCATCGGTCTATCCATCTGCCAGGCACTCTCTCGCCAGCCAGCAGCCACCACTACTGAGAGGTAATGACTGTTGTTGGAAGAAGTCACGCCTCTGTCATTAGCTCAAGACTGGGGGATTGCTGTGATCTCTTCAAGCAATAACCGCCATAAACTCTTGACCACATTATTGTTTCCGAAGGGTAAGGAGGCTCTACAGAGCAGTGGAAAACAGTGGAGGATATTGAAAGTTGAATATTTAGTGGGCTGTTCCTGCAAATACCCTCCCATGGAAGCCACTGCCTGTCCTAGGACCATCCTACCATGTAGGGGAATCAGGAGTGAAAAGGAAGATTCTGATTAATTATCCTAAGAGAAGAGAGTCATCACTTTCATTAGCTTCTAAGGGTTATTTGCGGTTTTTGCTTTTTTGCTGGGTATGATGACATAGAAAGATATTTGACTATGACCCATAACGACTTCTCTATCACTGTCACAGGCTTGAGAAGGAAATAGCAAAGGGGACACTCTAGACCAAATCTGTTGGTGTAGTACTATAAAGATTTTTGGTTCAACCTCCAGCTGGAAAGTCTTGGCCCCACATTGACTGGACTAGGCTAGGGGACCTGGTGCCAAGAATATTCCTTTTGACCTTGGTAGAGGCAGCCCAAGTGGACTAATTAAAGCCTCTTCCATTCCTTTGGCCCAGGATCCTGCCGTAACCTTTTGTCCCAGTAACTTGAGACGGAAGGAGGAAGGGAGATGAGAATCAGCAAAAGAGAATTCCTCTAAGGCAAGAACAGATATCTCCCCAAGGCCCAGAGTATAGAACATGGGCATTGCCCAATCCCAGGCTTACACAGTTCAAACAACCCTAAATGCACGTGCGCACACACACACACACACACACACGCCTGCTCTAGAACTGTCACTGCTGCCACCTCACTCACTCCTCTGTCACCTCTACCCCTCCAACCCCAAATCTCTGAAATTACAGCTCAACCGAGATGGAAAACCATATCTGCCACAGCCAGAGCCTGGGGAGACTGAGAGAAGCCAGCCAGGGAGGCCCTCAGGCTCCACACACCCACAGCGCTGTCAGTGAGAACTGGAGCAACCCCTCCTCCCTGTCTCTGTGTGCCCTGGACCTTGCCTTGTCTTTGGAAAGAATGAGGGAGGGGAGGTGTATTAGTTAGGGTCCTTCAGAGAACCAGAAACAATAAGAGATACATAGATACAAGAGATTTATTATAGACATTGGCTCACAGGATTATGGAGATTGTACTGCCTCCATAGTCCTACCATTGTCATCTGCAAGCTGGACACCAGAAAAGCTAGTGTTGTGATTCAGTCTGAGGGAGGACCAGGAGAGGCAATGATATAAGTCCCAGTCCCAAGGTCTGAGGACCTGGAGCTCTGAAAGTCCAAGGGCAGAAGAAGGTGGATGTCCCTGCTCTAGAAGAGAGGGAAAATGTGCTCTTCCTCCTGCTCTTTGTTCCACTCGGGCCCTCCAGGGATTGGATGATGACTTCCCACATTGGGGAGAGTAATCTTGTTTACTCAGTCTACCGATTCAAATGCTAATCTGCTTTGGAAACACCCTCACAGACACACCCAGAAATGATTTTGCCAGCTACTGCAGCAATCTGTAGACCAGTCAAGTTGATAGAAAAAATTAGCCATCAAGAGGCAAAGAGGCAGGAGCCCTGAGAGCCCCTCCCCACGAGTGGTCCATAAAGGAGGATGAAGAACCGGAGCTGAGACTATATTTTGCTTAAAACCCAGGACACGCCGGGAGCAGTGGCTCACACCTGTAATCCCAGCACTTTGGGAGGCTGAGGCAGGCGGATCACAAGGTCAGGAGTTCGAGACCAGCCTGGCCAATATGGTGAAACCCCGTCTCTACTAAAAATACAAAAATTAGCCAGGTGTGGTGGCGGGCACCTGTAGTCCCAGCTACTCAGGAGGCTGAGGCAGAAGAATCACTTGAACTCAGGAGGCGGAGGTTGCAGTGAGCCGAGATCATGCCATTGCACTCAAGCCTGGGCAACAGAGTGAGACTCTGTCTCAAAACAAAACAAAACAAAAAACCTAAAAAACAAAAGCAAACAAAAAACCCCAGGACACTCTGTTGTCTTGTCACTATCACTCACATGTTCTGTGACCCCAGACAAACCACTTCCCTTATGTGAGCCTCAGTTTCCCCATCTGCAGCCCAGCACAGTCCCAGCACAGAACACATGTTCAATAAATGAATCATGGAGATCTCTAGTTAACCTGTAGGACTCCAGCCAGCTCGAGAGATCTGTTAATACAATTCTACCCACGATTCTGCTCTTTCGAAAGCGCAACCTTCTTAGTTGAGTTCTTCCAGATGCAGACCTTGAGATGAGGCTTCATCTGCAAGCGATTTATTAAGGAGTGCTTCCTGGAGACCAGCAGGGAAAAGAAGCTACAGTGTAGTGTCAGCAAGACCCAGCCTCAGCCTGATCAAACCAGGTGCTCTGGAGAATGCGTTATGACTTTGCGTTATGCAGAATGCATATGACTTTGTACCTCAATGCAAGACAGCTGGGCTCTCACAGTTCTGGCCCCACCAGTCACTGGCTATGGGGCCACCTGGGAGGGGTGTGTGACTTCCCAGGCACTTGCATCTCTGCAGGAGTGCAAGGACGGCCCCCTGAAGCAGGTTTAAGTGATTGCTCTTGGAGGTGATGCATAATGAAGCTGGGGGAGGTGAGCACACGGAAGCAAAGGAATGATCTGAGGGATCTGGGTTGGAATAGAAAAATTAGGAATGACAACAAAATTAGGAATGAGAACTTCTAGGCTGCAGTGAATAAAGATTGAGTACTGTATGCCAGGCACTGTGGTAGGCACTGAGGAAATAACAGTGCAAACGGAACTTGTTGTTGTCCTCATGGAACTCACCACGAGAAACAGGCACTAATCAAAAGCAGGGCCCAACCCCTGTACAGTCACAACAGTGCTCAGCACTACATGGGAGACAGGAGCATGTACTGGAAGAATGTGGGAGGGGTGAGGCCAGGAAATGGGTGGTCAGCTGATTTTTGAAAAAAGAGACATGTAAAGGAGACACAGCTACAGTGGGTGTGGAGGGGAAAGAGCTGCATTTGAGGGAGGGGGAATAGAATGTGCAAAAACTGTTTATTAAATGAATGAATGAGAAGATGAATGAATGAATGTCAGAAACAAAAATTTCAGTAATTTAATTCCTCCGGGGGGAAATCATCAAAAGAAAATCTAAAAAGGTGCATTTGAGAAAGATGAGATGAGGGATGATCTTTTGTTGAGCACTTGTGTCCTAAGTAGGCTGCACTATTTATACATTATTTTATTTACTCATTACAGCAACAAGAAATACTTTCATCTTTTTAGAGAAGAGTGAAATTGAAGCCAGAGAGGTTGGCTAACTTGCCCAAGATCACACAGCTTCTAAGTTGAAGAGCTGGGATTTCATTTCAGGTTTCCCATTTGGCAACATCCAAGCCCTTTCCATAATTCCACACTGTGAATTTGCTTCCCAAACCAAGGTATTGTTGCCCATAGGAGGTGTTCTAAGCTGAGGTTAATATTAATAAATAGCTATTTCTGTTGACATCCACCATGTTTATGTGGCACCATGCCCAGTCATCCACTTCCAAGATGCACATCAATAGTTACATTTTACCCAAAGTTCCCAGAGAGGACTCCTGAAATTATAGACATGAGGAGATGGAACCAATGACACCTGGGGCTGCCATGCAGTTTAGAGGGTGCCAGCCCCAAGCTTTGGCAGCTTATATGTGGCAATGGGCCTATGAGTGTGCAGAAGATAAGAGTTGAGGTTTGGGAACCTCTCTCTAGATTTCAGAGGATGTATGGAAATGCCTGGGTGTCCAGAAAAAAGTCTGCTGCAGCAGTGGAGCCCTCACGGAGAACCTCTACTAGGGCAATCAATGCAGAGAAGAAACATGGGGTTGGGACCCTCTCACAGAGTCTCCACTGGGGCACTGCCTAGCGGAGCTGTGAGAAAAGGCCACTTTCCTCCAGACCCCAGAATGGTAGATCCACTGACAGCCTGCACCGTGCACCTGGAAAAGCTGCAGGCACTCAACCACCAGCCTGTGAAAGCAGCCATGATATTTGGGTGGGGTCACATGGGGACTGTACCCTGCAAAGCCACAGAGAAAGAGCTGCCCAAGGCCTTGGGAGCCCAACCTTTGCAACAGCATGCCTTGGATGTGAGACACAGAGTCAAAGGAGACTATGTTGGAGCTTTAAGATTTAATGATTGTCCTGCTGGGTTTCAGACTTGCACGGGGCCTGTTGCCCTTTTGTTTTGGCCATTTTCTCCTATTTGGAATGGGAGCATCTACCTAATGCCTGTACCCCCATTGCATCTTGGAAGTAACTAACTTGCTTTTGATTTTACGGGCTCATAGGTGGAAGGGACTTGCCTTGTCTCAGATGAGACTTTGGACTTGGACTTTTGGGTTAATGCTGGAATGAGTTAAGACTTTGGGGGACTGTTGGGAAGGCATGATTGTGTTTTGAAATGTGAGAAAAACATAAGATTTGGGAGAGGCCAGGGCCAGAATGATATGGTTTGGCTCTACGACCCCACCCAAATATCATCTCAAATTGTAATCCCCACATTTTGATAGAGGGACCTGGTGGGAGGTGATCTGATCATGGGACCAGTTTACTCCATTCTGTTCTCAAGACAGTGAGTGAGTTCTCAGGAGATCTGATGGTTTAAAAGTGTTTGGCTCTCTCTCCTACTGCCACCATGTAAGATGTGCCTTGCTCCCCCTTCACCTTCTGCCATGATTGTAAGTTTCCTGAGGCCTCCCCAGCCACATGTAACTGTGAGTCAATTAAACTTCTTTCCTTTATAAATGACCCAGTCTCAGGTAGCTCCTTATAGCAGTGTGAGAACAAACTAATACATGTCCTGAACCGGAGCACTTTGCTTCCTTTTTCTGCTCTTCTCTATTTTTTAGGAGGGGGATACAATTAACTGGGGAGTGCAACTCATCCCTCAATCACTGATCTGAGTATAGATATCAAAAGAAACATTTCCTGAAGCAAGACGCTGAGCTGGAAGCTTCCACGGTTGTGCCTATACTGTGGCAGTCCTGCACAAATCTGTCAGGCCCTATGGAAACCTGCAGGGCTGAGGTCTCCCAGGGCAACTGGGGCTGCAGGATGCTCACTACACCCCCAGAAACAGGAGAACGGACAAGGACACAGTGCTGTCTGTGAGCAACACTGACTTTCGGCACAGGAGAGATCCCCTGCCTCTCCTCACTCCAGAATATTGCTAAGAACATAATTGATCTCTCTCCTTCCCATTCACTCACATCTCCCAAAACAAAGGAACAGAGAACCAATCAACTGATCAGGGCCTGACTTCCCATTGCTGAGCCATGTTTTACTATTAAAAGCAACTGCTTTAAAAATCCATTTGTTGGTGCATTTTCTTGCCAGCTATTTCTTCATTTACAGGGTTCTGAGAGGCCTGGCCTCTGCTTCCTCCGCCCATCCAATATGTACCACCTGTCTGCTGAGGGACTCAGTGGCTTAGTTGTTTCAACCCTGGCTACACCGTGGAACCATCTGGGGAGCTTTCCAATTACTGATGCCTGAACCTTAGTCTCAGATTAATGGAAACCTGAGGAATGGGGACCCATGACCTGGAGTCTGTAAGGCTTCCCCATTGATGTGGTGCTTGGTGAAATCTGTTTGGGTGAGTACATTCAGTGGCCACTTGCCATGACTTTTCCTATCTCTATAGCTACATCTGGGTCCCTGGATCCCTGCGACTGGATTTAAGCTGGAGGAAGAAGTTTCCATTTTGGCATTGAGCCTAAGCCAAGTTTTTCAAACCTGCTTTTGGCAGAACAGTGCAATGAGGCATGAGAGTTTTGCCAATATACTAATAAAGCCGTGCTCTCCCATCTGCTGCAGGATCCCTGTGGGCCTGCTCTACTGTCCTGGACCTGGAGGAGAAGGGGAGCATGTGGGAGGAACTGGGAGCCACGACTCCCTGGCAAACAACACTGGGGACTTTCAACACCATTTTAAAAATAGAATCACTTATTTCAGTATATCTTGGCCAGTTCAGCAAATGACTTTAGGTGGCTTACACTGTAAATGTAGAAAACAAAATGAGGATAAAATAGGAATAGAGATTTTGGACCAAGGAATTATAATGGCAAGTAGAGAGCAAGGCAACTAAAAAAAAAAAAAAGAGCAGAGGAGTGCAGATCAAAAACAAAGCAGGTAGTGTATATACTGAGGTACTTCAACCTGTTAAGAGTAATTGGGCATTGCTTGATTCAATAACACACATTTTGAGTGTAAGAACTAGACGCTATTCCCATTTTACAGACGATGAAACTGAGACTTAACAGATTGTCTGAAGCCTGGCAGCTGGTGACCCCAGAGTCACATTCAGGCTGTCTGTGGTGGAGCCTTTGTTCCAATGGCACCTCATGACCTCGCTAAAGTGGTTTAGCCCTGAGCTTCCTTTCAACCAGAGGGAAGAAGACTGACACAGGCAGACACAAACATATTCATTATCAGAAAATATGAAGCATTCCAGTTCCCCAGGAAAAGCAGTATTTCCCTCAATCACTCAATTCAAAAATGGCATTCCTCAGATGGGAGGAAGACTTCACAGATGAGCAGAGGGCAGGGTTTTGTGGCGTAAGTGGGAGTTCACCAGGTAGGCAGAGGTGGGAGAACATTTAGGAAAATGTACGGCACATGTAAAGACCTGGACAATTATAAGAAACCGTCTGGTGTTGGAGGCTACAAAAAGGCCACAGTTTATGAAGCACAAAGTGAGGTTAACTAACTTAATAACATTTTAAACCTTAGTCAAATTAGAAAACCAAAGGGAAGTGAAAAGAAAATTTAATTTAAAGACATAGAATACAATCTTATCAAGGTAGGCTTCACTAATGTGGAACATGCAGTGATTCAGAGATGCAAAAAAAAAAAAAAAAAAAAGCATTCACAAAGCTGATTTATAATGTAAGCAAGATTGGAGGCAGCAGTTCAAAGCCACATAAGGCACCAATAGGTTTTCAAATATTCAGGAATGCATGGTCACATAGCAACAAAGATATGCTAATGACAAGCACTTAACATATTCATTACAATAGGTCCCTGTGGTCCTGTGGTAGCACTCCTGGCTACACCTTATTAGTCCTTCTACTTTCTGCACAAAGTTCATGCACAAGCCTGCCTTGCTTGGCTTGCTTCTGTACAAACAACCACCTTGCATCTTCAATTAAAGTAATACTCATTTTATGTGTACCTTTACCTGGAATTGTGGCTGAGAAGGGCAGCCTCGGTCACCAATCTGCTTTATAATGTCCTGTAAAGGATCTCTGTAATGCCCAGGACTCCCCGAGATTAACCTCCACAGGCAAAACCTGGGAATGGGTTGTGCTTTATCAGAAATCTCATTACCTTCAGTACAGACCTGAAGGGTGTGGACAAAACGGAAACTGTCAGAGTGGCTTAGGCTGATGTTTCCTTTCACTGCACCTCATACAAAAGTGCATAATTAGGAAGGAAAGACAGGATCAGCCACCTCTGTATAAACACTGTGCACGGCAGGGATTTTAAGCCAGCCTGACACAAAGAACTGCCATTGTGACTCCCACACAACCAGTGCCACTGAAATGTGACACGAGGACACAATGTTTGGATGCAGTAGAGCATGAAGGCCAAGCTCCCAGACCTTTGTGCAAGTCTAGCCCTCTGCCAGGTGCCGCCTTCCTCCTTTATCTGCCTCTTGAAATCCTCCCTCGTTTAATAGAGAGTGTGGCATCACCACCCCATGGATCATCAGGATTCCATGTGGGTCGTGGGCCTAAATATGCTGCAGAGAGAGTGAGATGGGTCCATTTCTACCCTTCACTCCTACCAGACAGACCAACTCCCCCAGATGGTGAAGCGTAGCAGCTTTCTACCCTCTTGTCCTTCAGTACCCAACTCAAACATTCGTGCAGAAAGCATTGGTTGAACAAATGGCCATTAATCCTCTGAAAAAAAAATTAGTATTATTGGGAATCAAAGGCACACATATTAAAACAAGTATAAGCTACCACCTTCCCACCACCATGCCCCATCAAATTACAAATTAGTTGGTGAGAAGGCGGTGAAAGAGGCATTTCCACAGGTAGCATGTCAAGTGGTATAAATTCTGAAATGCAATTTCACAGTATGTTTCAAAAGTTTTTTGATAGAGTGTTGGCTGACATCTAGACATTTATATTCTATGCAGATAATCAGGGATGCAGACAAAGTTTGATCATCATCATAATAGCTAACTTTGAGAAGTATCCATGGTTAGGCAACATGTCCTCACTTTATATAGATTTTGTGAAGTTCCTACTCCGGTGAAATAAGAACAGTTCATTATAGGGGGTAGTTTGCATGGCATGAGCTAGCACATTTCAAGCATTTTGAAGAAAAACTCACATGCAGAAAAAAATGCAATGAATTCTAAATATTTTCATTATTATCATTATTATTTGCTGGAAAAAAAAACATGTTTTACCATGAAACATAAATGGGGCTTATTCCAGGCAGGATGGCTCACTATTGATAAATTGAATAATGTCATTAACCATAACTGAAGAGCAAGGAACCTAAACATCTGAGCATTTTTATAATTTTTCAAAAAGCTTCTGATAAAATTCAAAATCACTCCCAAAGATAAAAATCTCTTAAGAAAACAAGAATAAAATGATAGCATCCAAAGATTATCAATGCACGAAACAAGGGAACTAGTTAAGAGGTATAACTGTTGCAAAAGCAGACTATGTTCAACTATTCATTCAATTATTCATGGCTTCTACCAATATTTCTCGAATGAATTCTTTGTGATGAAATCTGGCAGCTCAGAAATAGTGCATTCATTTTGGTGGAAATAAATAAGGAACTAAGCAAACAAATGAACAAGATAATTTCCAATGGTGACAGATGCTCTGAAAAAAACTGATACAGAGTGACGAGGAACAGACTGAAGGACTGGGTGGTCATAAGAGGTGCCCACTGCATATGCTCCCTGACTCTTGCTGCAGCAGCTAAAGGAACTCCAATCAAGTTCAGCTTGAAAACGATCAGTCAACTGAGTCATGCTATGCAGCAAAGTGATTCCAAGAGGATGACAAGTTAGCACAGAGTCACCCAGACATAAGTAATCTACAGAGCTGGGCACCTCCTACCAGCTCCACACCAAACCCCACCCTGAACACTTCCCACAGAGTGATGATGTGCCAAGGTGAGCTCTTTGCTAGCCACAGTCTCCACCACTCCCTATTGTCCCTCCCTATTGTCCTTCTTCATTGTCACCTGCCTGCCCCTGCAGACATCTGAGTATTTGAGTCCCAATTTGGTACAGCTCTTGGGCCCAAAGACCTGAAGGTGAAGACCATTTCTAAAGCCCACCTGCTTGGAAGAAACCAACTGAGGTCCTGGCAGGCTGGATACCTGATGCTTCTAGAGATTTGAAAGGAGAGGATGGGGCATCATATCTGCCATGGCACCCACCCTGACTGCACCACAGATGGTCACGACCGACAGCAACAATGCAGCTGCCTAGGGCCATGGAGTGCTGTGCTCACCTGGACCTGGATTTATTCCTGGCTGAATTTTCATCCCCTACGTGTGTTCTTCCTTTTGTTTTCTCACTTAGTAGTAATATTTCTTATCTCTTTTATTTTTTTGAGACAGAGACCTTGCCCTTTGCTCATCCTCATCCTCAGATCCCAACACAAGACAGTGCCCTTTGCATGGGTGATAAATTACCCCGTAACATGCTGAGTTTACTATGAAAATGTATGCACCAGAGCAATTGAAAGATGAACTTCAATGCGTCTTGATCTCAGGAATTCTCCTTAGTTTTTATTTTTAATTATATTCTCCATAATTCATAGTAGAAGTGTGTATTAGTCGCTCTGTCGTCCAGACTGGAGAACAGTGGCACGATCTCAGCTCACTGCAACCTCCACCTCACCTCCGCCTCCCGGGTTCAAGCAATTCTTCTGCCTCAGCCTCCTGAGTAGCTGGGATTATAGGCGTGCGCCACCATGCCCAGCTAATTTTTGTATTTTTAGAGAGGGGGTTTCACCATGTTGGTAAGGCTGGTCTCAAACTCCTGACCTCGTGATCTGCACACTTTGGCCTCCTAAAGTGCTGGGATTACAGGCATGAGCCACTGCGCCCGGCCCTTATCTTGAATTTTAAAATATTTCTATTAGTGGTTTTATGTAAGTTCAGAACAAAACTATGAGGTGGGCCCCCAACTACCAAAAAAAAAAACAAAAAACTGAAGAACGAAGAGAGGGGAGGACAGAGAGGGAAAAGGAAAGAAGAAAAGAACCTCACGGGGTGGCATCAGCCCATGCAGGCCCTCAGCATTCAGTGTCATCGAGCATGCAGGCTATGCACCACCTGTGCTACCCATGAGACGATCCCAGGTGCCTGTGGAACGCAGAGCAAGAACGCCACTCCCTCCCTCTCCACCTGCATTTTCATCTTGATCATATGGAGGAGGAGGTCTTAGTTTAAAGCTAGCCTGTCTTTAATACTTTCCTACTCCCTGTCAATCTCCATTTTAAACAATGAAAGGCCCGGTCTCAGGCCATAACTTTGGCAGGCAACAGTGTAAGGTTAGAATTTAATGATGCCATGTAAGTTTCATATATATATATGTTTAGGGTTGCCATCTATGTAAGACAACTGAAGATTGTTTTTTACTTACATTGGTAATACCAAGTTTTAAGAATCCAGTTCAAGTGAGTTGATAAAAAGGTCAAGTCCATAATAGTGCAGGTGGTTCTCAGACAGGAAGGTGGTACACATATGACCAAGTGAGGTCACTGCGATGTTAGGCCTTCCCAACTTTCTTTTCCAGTACGTCACAGAATCAATTATCATCTAATCATCTAGAACATAGGTAATCACTTTCCAATATGCTTTTTTTTTTTTTTTTTTTTTTTTTTTGAGACGGAGTCTCACTCTGTCGCCAGCCTGTAGTGCAGTGGTGTAATCTCAGCTTACTGCAACCTCCGTCTCACAGGTTCAAGCGATTCTCCTGCCTCAGTCTCCCGAGTAGCTGGAATTACAGGCACCCACCACCATGCTCGGGTAATTTTTGTATTTTTAGTACAGACAGGATTCCACCATGTTAGCCAGGCTGGTCTCGAACTCCTGACCTCAGGTGATCTGACTGCCTTGGCCTCCCAAAGTGCTGGAATTACAGACATGAGCCACTGCACCTGGCCCATTCTAATATTCTTTTACCGGTTGAAAAGTGCCCAGGAGCAGCAGGTTGCTGGCCTAAGGAGGAGGAAGGGGAGGAGGTAGCAGGCACAAATCTGATACATTTTATAAATGCCTCATTTCCCTACTTCTGTGTGAGCAAACAGCCATAGCCCTATCTTGAAGAATATATTGGCAAATCAAAGGTACATGTCCTGCCAATCACAAAGAAAATACAGTCTGAGGCCGGAGGACTGCTTGAGCCCAGGAGTTGGAGGCTGCAGTTGAGCTACGATTGTGCCAATGCACTCCTGCCTGAAAAAACAGAATGAGACAACCCTGTCTAGAAAAGCAAACAATCCCAAAAAGAAAAAAAACCACACAATTTGATATGGTTTGGATCTGTGTCCCCATCCAACTCTCATGTTCAATTATAATCCCCAATGTTGGAGGCAGATCACGGTGGATCACGAGGGCGGCTTCTCATGAATGGGTTAGCACCACCCTCTAGATGCTGTCCTTGTGATAGTGAGTGAATGAGTTATCATGAAATCTGATTGTTTAAAAGTATGTAGCATTTCTCCTCCTTCATCCTGCTCCTGCCATGTAAGACATCTTTGGTAACGCTTCACCTTCTACCATGATTGTCAATTTCCTGAGGCCTCCTCAGAAGCAGAAGCAGCTACAGTTTCTGTACAGCCTGCAGAACCATGAGCCAATTAAACTTCTTTTCTTTATAAATTACCCAGTCTCAGGTATTTCTTTATAGCAGTGCGAGAACTGCCTAATACACACTTCTACTATGAATTATGGAGAATATAATTAAAAGTAAAAACAAAGGAGAATTCCTGAGATCAAGACGCACTGAAGTTCATCTTTCAATTGCTCTGGCGCATACATTTTCATAGCAAACTCAGCATGTTATGGGGTAATTTATCACCCATGCAAAGGGCACTGTCTTGTGTTGGGATCTGAGGATGAGGATGAGCAAAGGGCAAGGTCCCTACCCTTGAGAATCTCTGCCCAATGAGAGGACAGATGGCTCCTCATTTCTTCCACCCTATTCTTTCTGAACATACTAAGTCCCAAGCTATGGACCAAGTACAAATATCTAATTCAACATAAAAAACATATGATCAAATGCTTACATGCACCAGATACTGTTTAGGGGAACACAGCAGAGAACAATATACACAGGACCATTGGTCTCAGAAAGCTCATATTTTTTTTCTGGGGATGGAAAAAATTTCTATAAAGAAGTAAGAAAACACATTAACATCAGAGACGAAAAGGGGCTGTGCTGAAATCAAACAGGCAAGTGAGAGAGGGAGAAGGCCTATGAGTGGACAAGGCCAGATGGTTTGGGACGGCCTCCCTGAAATGAACAAACTGTGGACCCTCTTTAAGAATGCTCAGATAGAACATGTGCAAAGCAGAGCCTGAGAGATACAGGAGCATGAGACGCACGCCCTGCCAAGACAGCGGGGTAGGGAAAGGATTTCTGCTTCTGGAAGGAGGTGCCCAGCACAGATGACTCTGAAGGATGTGGGTTCCTGAATGCAGCAGTCTCTATAAGCTTTCAGTTCAATGTGTCCACCATCCCACAAACACACTTGTGTTCTGAATCAGCAAACACTCTGAAATTCTCGCACATTTGTTGGGAACAATGGCCCTCATGTCATCACCTTCCAAGATATTTCTTCTAGTTTCACATATGTGGCTGGAAATAAAAACCCAATCTCACTTGTGAAGAAGCCCCTGAGGCTATGGGCTGTTCTGCAAGAGCAGGGGCCAGGACATTGGCCCCGATTCTTCCAGGATGCAGAAGCACAGCCGGAGGAGAAGCAACTGGCACACCTGTTATCTCTGCTGACCATCTCTGCAGGCTGCATGACGCAGAGGCTTCCATGGTGCCTGGGAGGCAAGGTCCATGGTGGGAGATGCTCAAGCTTGGAGTCAAACAGACATAGGTTGAAATACTGACTCCTCCGCATAAAGGCCTGAGGATCCTGGGGGAAGTACTCCACCTTTCTGAGCCTCAGTGTGTTCATCTACTAAGCTGAGCTACCGGTTCACAGCATTCCCTTTCATTCACATTTGCAGGGGAAGAAGGTTCATGATCTGCCGAGCAAGGAGGATGAGGAGCGAGGGAGAGGAGATGAGACCCAATCCTGCAGAGCAGCAGTGACACAAACTAAGAGCAGATTCCAACATGCTCTTAAGGGTCAGGTTCAGAGAGAGCGTCAGGAGGCACGAGAGGACAGTGGCCCACCCCGGAGCTATCACCTCATCACCCTACTCTCTGCCCTAACTCCCCAGGGATGGGCAGCCAGGCCTTAGAAAGTGCAGTGGCGGGGGGCTCTTCTTCTTCATGGGCCATAGGGAGGGAAGGCATTGGGAGGCATTGGGGACCATCTCCCCATAGCCGACAGGAGGAAGAAGAGGCGATCCGAAGGCCGGACTGGGCACTTCCACCTATGCGTGTTCCTAAAAACGTCACACTCATAGAAGCAGAGAGTGGAACGGAGGGTGCCAGGGACTGGGTGGAAGGGAGATGCCAGTCAAAGGGCACTATAAACTGTCAGTTATAGGAGGAGGAGGCGGCCCTGGGCTCTAATCTACAGCATGGTGACTGCAGCTGATAAGAATGACTTGTGTACTCGAAATTTGCCAAGAGAGTAGAACTCGGTGTTCTCACCACACACAAAAAAGGTGACTATGTGAGGTGATGGATGGTTTAATCAGCTTGAGTGTGGTAATCATTTCATAATTTGCACACATATCAAAACATCATGTTGGATGCCACAAATATATACAATGTTTATTGGCCAATCCTACTTTAATAAAGCTGGAAAAAAATTGTTTCATTTAAAAATAATATCCTATTGTGATCATGTTTAAACTGATGCTGTGAGTCAGCTTCATTATTTCCCTTAGCGATCTGACTTTCTGTAGTGTGTGTGTGTAAATGTTATGAACTCAGAACAGCCTGGGGCTAGTGTCTTCTAAATAAATTGCACCTTCTGCTATGTTTTTATTAATAAAGCACCATTATTACTTTGGGGTGGAAAAGTCTTGAGCTTGATCTTCCAGGGCCCCGAGGACCAGGCTGCTGTGTTGTACAAGGTGTCCTGGAGTTGCACACAGCAGGGGTCTTGCTGCGAATTCAATAACACGAGGAATGTCTCGAATCCACAACATTCCCTTGTGATGGGTTTTCTAAGAAAATATCATCATTTTAGACTCAAGACCTTGCAATGTGATCCTTAAACTGATCCTGTCATTCGGTGCTGGCATCTCAAAGTGTTCTCCACAATAGAAGCCCAGGCGGCCATTTATCAGTGAAGCATGCCTCCCTGGCAGTGGATGTTCACTCCGTGCTGTTTTCTATGTCTTTACAGTTGAGCATGAGTCCTGATGCCCTGAGGCACTGTGCGGCCTCTGGTTGAACAGGGAAAGTGTGTGGGGTTGCAGGGAGCATGTGCCATGCCCCTGTTGTATTCCCCCTCCCTCAGCCTGTGCTGGTCATGGACCTGGGAGCACAGTAGTTAATATGGATTTGGAATAGGACACTTTTCTTTAACCATTCATGTGCTGCCTTCAATTTTACAAATTGCAATTTATTTTGTTAAGCCCGTAATTCTTTTTTGATTTGATCACATAGTCTGAGTCATCTATCTCCACTCATCAAAGTCGGCTGTGCTTGGGCCCAGTTCTCAGCCGACAAAGCAAGCTGCGGGTGGTCAACTTTCAGACTCGCTGAGCAGGAGAGACTATCTAGGCTACCAGCTGTCAAAATGTTTGAGAAGCAGAAACCCTTCCTTAAATGAAATCAAATGTAGAACACCAACAGGTTAAAAAAGGAATGCAGGAGGCCAGGCGTGGTGGTTCACGCCTGTAATCCCAGCATTTTGGGAGGCCAAGGTGGGCAGATCACGAGGTCAGGAGATTGAGACCATCCTGGCTAGCATGGTGAAACCCTGTCTGTACTAAAAAAATACAACAAAAATTAGCCGGGCGTGGTGGTGTGCGCCGGTAGTCCCAGCTACTAGGGAATGTGAGGCAGGAGAATGGTGTGAACCCAGGAGGCAGAGCTCGTAGTGAGCCGAGATTGCACCACTGCACTCCAGCCTGGGTGACAGAGACTCCATCTCAAAAAAAAAAAAAAAAAAAAAAAGGAATGAAGGATAAGGCAAGGCAGAGGCCTGGTCCACAAACTCAACCCCACTGGCCCCCAGGCAACCCTAAGGAACTTCCTGGACCCCCTATGGAACCATGGGAACCAGGGAAAACCAGAGTTTAAGGTTTTTACTTCACAGCAGAGAAAACGGAGGCCCAGAGAAGGAAAAGGTCAAAATCCAAGTTAGCAGATAAGATGCCACTGGCTGGGGTCAGTTTTCCCTCTGAAATTCCTTACAATTTCAAACAACTTTTATTGCATCAGGAAGAACAGTGCAGGCCGTGTTTATGTTGTAGAGAGTGCAGGCTCTGGAGGCACAAAGGCTGGCTATGAATTGCAGGCCTGCTTCCTGCAAACTATGTGGCCCTGGAAAATCATTTAGCTTCTCTGAGCCTCAGTTTCCCCATCTGTAATAGCACCTGCCTTGGAGACCTGCTCCGAGTATCAAATGTCACGAAACCCAAGAGGTGCTACTTCTTCAGGGAGCCGCCCCTGATGTCTGTAAGGGATGACAAGGTTCCTCTTACTTCACAGTCTCAGCGTTTCCTGTGAGCATCCTTATTTGCACCGGCCGGAATTCTGAATTATAGCTCTGTTTATAATGATTTGAGTTTTGCCGATCTCCCTGTCCAGAATGAGAAAGCGGGCACTCTTCAGGGTGAGCTATGATTTTTTTGCTCTGCATATGTCACCAGTACTTAGGACAGTGCCCAGTACATAGTAGGTGCTTAATATGTTGAATAAATGAAACCATGACACCAAATGCAGTGTGGTGTCCTGGCACAGGGCACTCTGATCGCACTAGTCAAGCACGTGGCCCACTCCTCTATAGGTTTTCTAACCTCCCTCTGCCTCAGTTGTCTCCTCTGCAAAATGGAGAAGCAAAGTTCCAGCCTAACAGGGGTCTGGTGAAAAACAAATGAGATGATGCCTGTGAAATTTTGGCAGAGTGCCAGGTACCCCGTAAGTGCTTAATAAATGTTAGCTATGAAAATTGTCACCATTACTCACCAACATATACAAGGTTACTTCCCTTCCTTCCCTTCACAAACTTACCCTGAATCAGAGGTATGGAGGTCAAAATCCCAGTTTTTTCGTCAATGTACAGGGTAGCAAAACATTTCTGTTGGGTTTAGAGGACTAACATGTTCTATTCTGATTCTGGTTTCCAGTTCAGTGTGGGTCAGTGTGAGTGAGGAACCAAGTGAGCTGATCATGTACAGCTCTCCACATATGATTTGTGGGGAAGACAAAGACATTTATTCTTTAAATTGGTTCATTCGACAACCACTTACTAAGCAACTACTAGATGCCAGCCATGGTTCTGAATGCTGGGAATAGAGTGGTAAAAATGCAGAGGACATGCAAATTGAAAAAATGGAATACTACTACACGCCTATTGGAGTGAACAAAATCCAAACACTGACAACACCAAGCGCTGGCAAGGATGTGAAAGGAGCAGCAGGAACTCTCATTCCTTGCTGGTGGGAATCCAAAATGGCACAGCCATTTTGGAAAACAGATTGGCAATGTCTTACAAAACTAAGCCTACTCTTACCATACAATCCAGCAATCATTTTCCTTAGTATTTATCCAAAGGAGTTCAAAATGTACATTTGCAGAAAAACTTGCACACAGACGTTTAGAGCAGGTTTGTTCACACTTGCCAAAACATGGAAGCAACTAAGATGTCTTTTGGTAGGTTACCGGGTAAATAAACTGTAGCATGTACAGATAATGGAATATTACTTGGCACTAAAAAGAAATGAGCTATCAAGCTATGAAAAGACATACAGGAAACTAAAATGCATATTGCTAAGTGAAAGAAGGCAATCTGAAAAGTCTACACACTGTATGATTCCAACTATGTGACATTCTGGACAAGGCACAACTCTGAAAACACTGAAAAGATCAGTGGTTGCCAGGGTGGAGGGGAGCAAGGGATGAATCAGTGGATCACAGAAGGTTTTAGGGCAGTGACATTGCTCCGTATGTCACTACGGTGGTGAATACACGTCATTATGCATTTGTCCAAACCTACAGAATGTATAACACCAAGAGTGGACCCTAATGTATACCATGGATCCTGGGTGATAATGATATGCCACTGTAGGTTCATCAAAGGTAAAAATTATACCACTGTGGTGGGGGAGGTGCTGCATGGGTGGGGGCAGCAGGTGCATGGGAAATCTCCTCTTAATTTTGCTGTGAACTTTTACATCTGTTTTTCTTTTTTTGTTGTTTTTAATTATATTTTAAGTTCTAGGGTACATGTGCACAACGTGTAGGTTTGTTACATAGGTATATATGTGCCATGTTGGTTTGCTGCACTCATCAGCTTGTCATTTACATCAGGTATTTCTCCTAATGCTATCCCTCCCCCAGCCCTCCACCCCCTGACAGGTCCCTGTGTGTGATGTTCCCTGCCCTGTGTCCATGTTACACCAGTTTTTCTGAAATAAAGTCTTCTTAGAAAATAAAAAAAGAAGACGGCAGTTATCATCCTCATGGAGAGACATCTTTCTTCTAGTTGTGTGTGGGGGGAGAAAGGGGCATAGAAAATAAACAAGACAAGTAAAATGTATATTGTGTTCCCAGGTGAAAGTGTAGCCACACAGGAAGTGGGTTAGGGACAGCCAAGGTGGGGAGCAGCTTACAATTTTAAGTTAAGAGGTCCGAGAAAGACCTGAAATGTAAGCTGACAGTAGACAGAGATCTGAAGGAAGCAAAGGGGTATGCGTTGCAGATTTCCAGAGAAAATCACCCAGGCAGAGAGAACAGTGAGTGCAAAGACCTAGCAGGGGTGGGGGGCAGGTCGGAGAAGGGGCGTGTGTGCCTGACGTCAGGGAAACCGTGGGGAGCTGCCATGTGACTTTCAAACACTTGAGAATCAAGGGCGCCACAGTTTCCAATTTAATTAAGCTCACTACAGCAGGTGAATACTTCCCATTAAAATGTATTACATTCGAAAGCTATTTCTGCGGCTCTTTGGGATGTGAGCTTCACATAAAATTGCTCGGTCATTGAGCATCGTGGCCTCCATCTGCACAGTCGCCTCCTCCCACTAGCAATTTCATGCACATGAAGAACTCTCCAGCAAATGTATAGGATATTATTCACACTTTGGTTTTTCTCAGAAGGAAGAGTAATAATGTATGCTGCTCCAGCAAATTATCTTTTCCACAGGGCTTTCATCCACGGGGTCTCCTTTAACTTGAAGCTCACAAAGCATGAAAGGGAGGGAGCTGTAGGCGCGCCCTACACGAGGAAACTGAGGCTTTCAAGGGGTACACACCTAGGAAGAGGAAAGGCCGTTTTCCACGTCTACTACATTGTTGAGTATAATCACCATGCTTCCTTCCTCTCCCTCAGAGTAGCATCCATCACTTACTCATCTTGTTATTTTTGAGGCTTAGCTTTGGGCCCAACTCACAGAAGTTGGCTTTAGAAAGAGCATAGGCTTTGGTGTTAGATCTGAGTCCGGCAGGGTTGTGCTGTAGCCAGTTTATACGAGCTCATCATAATCAAATGCTAAATTTTCAGAAATGTTGCAGGCTGGCTGACACCACACTGTTAGTTTGAAATCAACCATTATGAGAAACTATTTACACCATGGAAATTGGCAAACAAGGCTTGTCCCCCCGGCCCCCGCCACCCTGCCCCGACACACCCCATCCTGGAGAGCTGGTTGTTAAGCATTTATCAGCACACCATTGCTTTTAATCCCAGTACTGACTCTTGTTGGCTATATATTTTGCACAAATAATCCACTAGTCTTCATCTTTTCCAGCTGTAAACTGGAGATAGTAACATCCACCTTGCACGATGGTTCTGAGGATTAATCCAGATAAAATACGAAAAGAGCCATGTGCTGTAGGTGATGGACAAATGGTACTGGTACTACTATTACTGAATAGGTGTGGGATAAATTTACTAATTCCCCATGGACCAAGAGAGTCCTGGTTCAGAAGACCCTTGGGAAAGCATGAAGAGTAGTCAGGAAAATGGGCACAAGAAGGTACTGTGTTGTGGTGAGGGAGAAGCAGAGTACCCCACACACAGCCCACAGGTCTGGAAGAGTCCTGGCTCTTCCACATGACCCTGGGTAAACCCCATGGCTTCTCTGACTACCGGACAGATTCCCTCACTCACCTGCAGGAACTGCCTGACACACTAGAGCCAATCCCCCCCAAACCCAGCTGTGTTTTCCCTAATTCCTGTTTTTGCACTGCATGTCCTCTGGCTCCTCACGCAGCCCTGTGAACAGCACAGCACAGGCCCCCTGAGTGTCGGAGTGCAGGCAGGTGCATCCTGTGACCCACACTCACAGCCCCCAATCCTGCTCCCTGAAGAATAACAAACTCATGTCACTTATAAAGAAAACATTACACACCTGGTATCTTTAAAGCATAAGATGAAGTTTCCATGGTGCTACAAATGCTGGAATGGTCAAGAATGAGAGAGGGACTCTAGACAGGAGAGCCTCACCTCTTACCCCTCTATTTATGGGTGTTACCATGGTGATGGGCGTGTCCAGGAGGCGCTGGAGACTGATGAAGACGTCACTAATTGGAACTGGGAAAACCCCAGGGACATTCTCCATCTCTGTGTGTTGGGGATGGACCAGGATATCACTTAACCCTCCAGGGCATGGTGGGTGTTTGAAATCTCTATAGTTTTTAAGTTACCCCAGGATGCAAAAGCACGATAACCATCACAGATGGAGGGAAGAGAGCAAGCGAGATAAGCGACTGCTGGTTAGCATCTGTCTTCTCTCACCTGTAAGACAGGGAGGAACTGTCTTCCTCACAGTTCTGCCACCAGGGTCTAGCACAGCATTTGGCATGTCAGGGGCCCTTAACAGCACTGCATAAATTAATCTACTAAACGTCAGACGCTAGGGAGACAGAGATGAATAAGGCATGGTCCCCTTCCTCAAGCGGCCCACTGCTCATGGAGAAAACACATACCCCTGCAGATAACCGTGACAGAGCTGCCTTTATGCCATAACAGGATCTGTGAGAAAGCACCACTGTCTGGGGCTGGTGTCCCGAGGAGGGCTGATGGAGGAGGTGAGGCCTGGACTATGAACTCCAAGAGGACAGGAGCTATACTGACTGTCTTCACCACTGCACCCTTAGATATTAGAACAGTGCCTGGTACCCAATAAGAGCCCAGTGAATATCGACTTAATGAATGAATTCCTGTGGAGGATGAGCAGGAGTTCTCGCAGTGAACGAAGAAGAGACGGTGTTCCAGGCAGAGGGCACAGCCTGAGCAGAGGCCTGGAGAGATGAGAACAGTAGGATGTATGACAGATCACCCACAAACCGGTTAGTATGGATGAGAACAAAAATGGCCCAAGACGGTAGTAGGGGTGGGTGTCAGGGGATGAGACTGCACATGGTGTCACAGGCTGGGTCACAGAAAGACGTTTATTCTGAGGGCTTCGGGAGCCATTGTGGTATTTTATGCAGAGGTGTGGTAGGCACAGACTTACGCTTTGATAAGACCTGTCCTGTGAAGGGCACGTGGGTGATGGGTAACTGGCTGGGCATTGAAACAGTAGTTAGGAGCCTATAGCAACAGTTCAGGCTAGGGACAATTGCTTCTGTGGAAATGACACTGCTCAGCACCTAGCAACTGTTTGTGTAGGGCTGAGAAGCTTTGTCAAAGGTTTCCCTGAGGCCTTCCAGTCTCTGTCCTCCCCCAAGTCCCTTTCCCTGCCCTCCACTGCTTCAGCCAGATCAGCTCTGCCTTCAAATACTTAATATAGTTTTATTTTAATCAAAGCTCTCAACATTTAAAATGTAGCCTCTGATTTAAGTGATTGTTTCTTGGCTTAGACTGGCATGTGGATATCTGTGTATGACTCAGTCCATCACTACTCAAAGATGATTCTAGAAACCTACACTGCCCTGAGAGCCATTTAAACTGACTCCTGACATCTGTTCTCATCCTGAGAATGTTCTTTCATTCTCTCGGTTGTTTAGGCAGTAGACAGGGACAGATGTCTCCCTCCTCCAATTTTAAACAAAACAGATTATCAGTGAGTCTAGTAAATATAGCCAATTAGGTAAGTAGAAATGGATTTTGAAAATACAGTCCGAACACATGAATGAACTACTGACCCATTAACATTCAATCAGGATGACAGTCTAATGCTAAAAACGCAAGACACATTTTCCAAAAGGCCATGTCCTCACGTCTGACACTGGAGGAGAAGGAGAGAACACGTAGTCACACGGAAAAGGGGAGCAACCTCACTTGAGGTGCTCAACCAGCCAGAGGCCAGCCTCAAAGGACAAGTGCTAACACAGGCACACCTAATTTTCCTGTGCTTCTCTTGACAGCACTTAGCAGATACTGCATATTTTACAAAGTGGAGGTGCGTGGCAACCCTGCATCAAGCACATCCATCGGTGCCATGTTTTCCAACAGCACATGCTCACTTTGTGTCTCTGTCACATTTTGATAATTCTTGGAATATTTCAACCTTTTTCATTATTATGATATTTGTTATGACAGTGATCGTTGTTTTCTCTTTTTTTTTTTTTTGAGACAGAGTCTCGCTCTGTTGCCAGGCTGGAGTGCAGTGGTGCAATCTCAGCTCACTGCAACCTCCGCCTTCCGGGTTCAAGTAATTCTCTTGCCTCAGCCTCCCAAGTAGCTGGGATTACAGGCGTGTGCCACCATGCCCAGCAAATTTTTGTATTTTTGGTAGAGACAGGGTTTCACCATGTTGGCCAGACTGGTCTGGAACTCCTGACCTCAAGTGATCCACCTGCCTCAGCCTCCCAAAGTGATCAATGATCTTTGATATTACTACTGCAATTGTTTTGGGGCATCATGAGCTGCACCCATATAAGAAGGTAAATGTAATCAATAAATGTTGTGCATGTTCTGAATGCTCCATCACTGGTCGTTCCCCTATCTCACTCCCTCCCCTTGGGTCTCCCTATTCCCTCAGACACAACAATACTGAAATTAGGCCAAGTAATAACACTACAATGGCCTCTGAGTGCTCAAGTGAAAGGAAGATTCCTGTGTCTCTCAATTTAAATCAAAAGCTAGAAATGATTAAGCTTAGTGAGGAAGGCATGTGAAAAGCCAAAATAGGTTAAAAGCTGGGGCTCTTTTGCCCAGCAGTTAGCCAAATTTTGAACGCAGAGAAAAAGTTACTGAAGGAAGTTAAAAGTGCTACTCCAGTGAACATACCAATGATAAAGAGAAACAGCCTCATTGCTGACACGGAGAAACTTTGAGTGGTCTGGATAGATAATCAAACTCGCCACAACATCCCCTTAAGCCAAAGCCTAATCCAGAGCAAGTTCCTAACTCTCTTCAATTTTATGAAGGCTGAAAGAGGTGAGGAAGCTGCAGAAGAAAAGCTGAAAGGTAGCAGAGGTTGGTTCGGGAGGTTTAAAGAGGAAAAAAACTGTTTCCAGAACATAAAAATGCAAAGTGAAGCAGAAAGTGCTGATGGAGAAGCTGTAGCAAGTTACTTAGAATATCTTGCTAAGGTCATTGACAAAGGTGGCTACACCTAACAACAGATTTTTCAATTAAACAAAACAGCCTTATACTTAAATAAGGAGGCGAACTTAATAAATGTTGTGTGTGTTCTGAATGCTCCACTCACTGGCCATCCCCCATCTCACTTCATAAAAGTATTGGAGGTAGATGCCATCTAGGACTTTAACATCTAGAAAGAATTCAATGGCTGGTTTTATTTTATTTTTTAATTTAATTTTTTTTTTTTTTGAGATGGAGTTTTGCTCTTGTTGACCAGGCTGGAGTGCAATAGCACAATCTCGGCTCACTGCAACCTCTGCTTCCTGAGTTCAAGCGATTCTCCTGCCTCAGCCTCCCAAGTAGCTGGGATTACAGGCACGCGCCAGCACACCCAGCTAATTTTGTATTTTTAGTAGAGACAGGGTTTCTCCATGCTGGTCAGGCTGGTCTTGAACTCCTCACCTCAGGTGATCTGCCTGCCTTGGGTTCCCAATGTGCTGGGATTACAGGCGTGAGCCACCATGCCCGGCCAATGCCTGGTTTTAAAGCTTCAAAACACAGGCTGACTCTTGCTAGGGGCTAATGCAGTTGGTGACTTTAAGTTGAAGCCAATGCTCACTTACCATTCAAAAAATCCCAGGGTCCTTAAGAATTTTGCTAAATCTAGTCTGCTTGTGTTCTATAAACAGAACAACAAAGCCTGGAAGACAGCACATCTGATTACAGAATGGTTTTCTAAATATTTTAAGCTCACTACTGAGAAAACAATACTACTGCTCAGAAAGCAAGATTCCTTTCAAAATATTACTGCTTGTTGACAATACACCTGGTCACTCAAGAGTTCTAATGGAGATGTACAAGACATGAATGCTGTTTTCATGCCTGCTAACATAACATCTATTCTGCAGCCCATGGATCAAGGAGTAATCTTGACCTTCACGTCTTACTATTTAAGAAGTACATTTTGGGGCTGGGCGCAGTGGCTCACATCTGTAATCCCAGCTCTTTGAGAGGCCGAGGCAGGCAGATTACCTGAGGTCAGGAGTTCGAGACCAGCCTGGCCAATATGGTGAAACCCCATCTCTACTAAAAATACAAATAGCTGGGCATGGTGGCGGCCACCTGTAGTCCCAGGTACTCAGGAGGCTGAGGCAGGAAAATCACTTGAACCCGGGAGGCAGAGGTTGCAGTGAGCCGAGATCGCGCCACTGCACTCCACCCTGGGCAACAGTGCGAGACTCTGTTTAAAAAAACAAAACAAAACAAAAAGGACATTTTGTAAGGCTACAGCTGCCAGTGATCATGATTCTGCTGATGAATCTGGGCAAAGTAAATTGAAAATCTTCTAGAAAGAATTTGCCATTCTAGATGCCATTAAGAACATCTGTGATTCACGGGAGGTCAAAATATCACCATTAACAGGAGTTTAGAAGAAATTTACTCAACCTTCAGGGGTGACTTTGAGAGGTTCAAGACTTCAGCGGAGGGAGTTACTGCAGATGTGGTGGAAGTAGCAAGAGAACTAGAATTAGAAGTAGAGCCAGAAGATATCACCGAATTGTTGCAATCTCATAACCAAACTTGAACAGGTGAGGAGTTGATTCTTATGAATGAACAAAGAAAGTAGTTCCTGAAGATGGAACCTGCTCCATATGAAGATGCCATGAATATTTTTGAATCAATAACAAAGGATTTAGAATATCACATAAACTCAGTTGAGAAATCAGCAGCAGAGTTTTAAAGGATTGACTCTATTTTTGAAAGAAGTTCTACCATAGGTAAAATGCCATCAAACAGCATCTCATGCTACAAAGAAATCTTTCGTCAAAGGAAGAGTTAATCATTGTGGCACACTTTCTTGTTGTCTTATTTTAGGAAGTTGCCACAGCAATCACTGCTCTGATCAGTCAACATCAAGGCAAGACACTCCACCAGCAAAAAGATTAAAACTTGTTGAAGACTCAGATAATCATTAGCATTTTTGGCAATAAAGTATTTTTAAATTATGGTATGTACATTGTTTTTTAGACATAATTCTATTGCAACTTAATCGACTACAGTATAGCGTAAACAACTTTTATATGCACTGAAAACCAAAAAATTGTGTGACTTGCTTTATTGTGATATTTGCTTTGTTGTGTTCTGATACTGAACCTGCAATATTTCCGACGTATGCCTGTAATGGCAGTAACAGTGGAGACCTTTATTAGTCACCTTAGGTTATCATACATAAAACCATAGATTGGGGGCCTCCAGCAATAGAAATTTATTTCTCACAGTTCTAAAAGCTGGATATCTGAGCTCAGGGTTCCAGCAGGGGCAACTTTCTTGCTGCATCCTTAATAAGCTCTCTCTCTCTCTCTCTCTGTGTCTCTCTCTGTCACTCTCCATCTTTCTCTCTTCTTTTTATAAGACCACAGTCCTATCAGATTAATGCCTCACTGTTATGACTTCATTTAGCTGTAATTACCTCTTAAAGACCCTGTCTCCAGATACAGTGACATTGGGGGCTAGGGTTTCAACATATGAATTTGAGGCAGGGGGACACAATTTGGTCCATAGCAGCATCATAGCCAGCAAGAGGCAGAGCTAGGATGAGAACCTGGGAGGTCAGACTTCAAAGTGTTGAAACACTCATGCTGCTTTTCTCCCCTCACCTCTCCTCCTCTCCCACACCCATCCCACCAGGGCTCCCACTCATGGGACACCCTCACTCTCTGGGGTGTGGCTTTTCTTTCCCTCTCTCCTTTGCCTTCGTTGTCTTAAACCCAAGAGAGTAAAACAGCTTTGCATTACAACAAGTGAAAATATTGCACTTGACAACTCCACTTGGGTTATCACAGGCTTAGGAGCACAAATCATTCATTCTTTAGAGGCAAAAATTGCTATGAAAATTAATCAATGCAGGCCTTTGCCTCTGCCAACTGTAGAGCATGTCAGCAAAAAAGAATAACGAGAAGGTGTACAGTCAGGGTTTCCAAGGCTGCAGTAATTCACCCTCCATGTAATGCGATGAAAAGCTGATGTATCATTGATATAAAGTGGTGGTGTCATTATGACCCCGACAGGCAATTCCACACTGTGTCCTCTTCCTGTTGGGGTGAGAGAGGCCACCAAAGAGAAGCACAGCTAGAAGAGATCCATCAGGGAAGAGGTAGGGTGTGGTACCAAGCAGGGAGGGGCCAGGGCCCCATCACAGCAGCTGTGGTAGAGGGGTGACCAGAGTGGGCCATGAAGCCAGACAGCCTGGCTTCATGTCCCATCTCCGCCACTTACTAGTGGCATGACTCAGTTGCCCCATCTATAAAATGGAACCAAAAATAGTAGGATAATAGTAGGAAATGAAAATAGCTGTTGGGAGAATTAAAGAAGTTCAGTAGGACACATATCAAGTGCCCAGGAGATGTTAGTGGCCAGCCATCTGTAAGAACTGGAAGCATTAGGACATGGTGGGTCTGTCTGAGTCTGAATTGCAAATCACATGGTTCAGGCAAGATAGCGAACTGCTTGGGGCCCTGCTTTCTGTCTCTGAGAAATGAGCAGGGCTGATATGGAGTCTCCTGGACAAGGACATGGCATGTGGGCAGCAGGCACCAGTCCTGGGGCCGCACAGACTCTACTTGTTTTCTTCTGGAAACAGCTCCGAATTTCCCTCTGGAGAGCTCCTTCCCTCATTGCCTGTCCATGAGACTCAATGGGACAAACCTCCTGCACCATCCTCCACTGTGTCAGGAATGGGCGCGTGACCAGAGCCAGGTCTGTCACTGCCCACAAGCCTCAGCCTCTGCTGGGGCTGTTCAGCTGGCAGGAGAAATGGGACCTGCCAGGGCTCAGTGACTCGTGGCTCTGAAAATAAAGCTAACACAGGGGAAAGCAAAAGAAGACAGCGCAAGACCAACATCAGCTCTCAGTCTAAATGTTTTAGTTATAAAAGCCAATTCCCTTTTGTGCTTTAACAAGTTTAGGTTTTTCTCCTTCATAACAAAATAAATCCTGACCCCTGTAGTGTGCAAAGTTCTGAGTACTGACCAATGATCTGGTGACCTTTCTCCTTTTAACTTGTAGCTTGAAGGGCCATCGTCTATCAATCTACCTATCAATCATCTATTTATCTATCATCTATTTATTTATTAATCATCTATCATCTATATCTATCATCTGTTAATCTAGTCTATCATTTATCTATCATCTAATATATCCATCTATCATTTGTCTATCATCTATGTATTTATCTATCATCTATGCATCATACATATAGGCATGTATAGATGATAATTGGTGGATACTATATAAATAAGTGATAGATACACCTATTTATCTGATATGGCTGATATGGTTTGGCTGTGTCCCCACCCAAATCTCATCTTGAATTATAATCCCCATAATCCCCATGTGTCATGGGAGGAACCCAGTGGGATGTATTTGAATCATGGGGCAGCTTCCCCTGTGCTGTTCTCGTGATAGTGAGTGAGTGAGTTCTCACAAGACCTCATGGTTTTATAGGCATCTGGCATTTTCCCAACTGGCACTCACTCCATCCTGCTGCCCTGTGAAGAAGGTGGCTGCTTCTCCTTTGCCTTCTGCCACGATTGTAAGTTTCCTGAGGCTTCCCCAGCAATGCAGAACTGAGAGTAAGTTAAACCTCTTGTCTTTATAAATTATCCAGTCTCAGATATTTCTTCATAGCAGCGTGAGAACTGATGAATACAGTACATTTGTACCGAGATAGTAGGGCGCCGCTAAAAGGACACCCAAAAATTTGGAAGCAACTTTGTAACTGGGCAACAGGCAGAGGTTGCAACAGATTGCAGGGCTCAGAAGAAGACAGGAAGATGTGGGAAAGTTGGAAACTCCTAGAGACATGTTGGTTTTGCCCAAAATGCTGATAGTGATATGGGCAATTAAGTCCAGGCTGACATAGTCTCAGATGGAGATGAGGGGCCTGTTGGGAACTGGAGTAAGGTCACTCTTGCTATGCTTTAGCAAAGAGACTGTCAGCATGTTGCCCTTGCCCTAGAGATCTGTGGAACTTTGAACTTCAGAGAGATGATTCAGGGTATCTGGCAGAAGAAATTTCTAAGCAGCAAAATGTTCAAGAGGATGCAGAGCATAAACGTTTGGAAAATTTGCACACCGACAACGTGACAGAAAAGAAAAACCCATTTTCTGGGAAGAAAATCAATGAGGCTGTAGAAATTTGCATAAGTAATGAGGAGCCAAATGCTGATCACCAAGACAATGGGGAAAATGTCTCCAGGACATGTCAGAGACCTTCACAGCAGCCCCTCCCATCACAGGCCCAGAGGCCTACAGGGGAAAAATGGTTTCATGGGCTAGGCCCAGGGCCTTGTTTTTTGTGCAGTCTTGAAAGTTGATGACCTGTGTCCCAGCTGTAGCTTAAAAAGGCCAAAGTTCAGCTCAGGCTGTTGCTTCAGAGGGTGCAAGCCCCAAGCCTTGGTGGCTTACATGTGGTGTTGGGCCTACAGATGCATAGAAATCAAGAATTGAGGTTTGTGAACCTCTGCCTAGATTTCAGAGGATGTATAGAAACACTTGGATGTCCAAGCAGAAGTCTGCTGCAGGGACAGAGCCCTCATGGAGAATCTCTGCTAGGGCAGTGCAGAAGGGAAATGTGGGAGCAGAGCCCCCACACAGAGTCCCCACTGGGGCACTGCCTAGTGGAGCTGTAAGAAGACAGCCACTGTCCTCCAGACCCCAGAATGGCAGATACACTGACAATTTGCACCATGCACCTGGAAAAGTCACAGATACTTAATGCCAGCCTGTGAAAGCAGCTGGGAAGGAGACTGTACCCTGCAAAGCCACAGAGGCAGAGCTGCCCAAGACCTGGGGAGCCCAACTCTTGCATCATCATGATCTGGATGTGAGGCATGAAGTCAAGGAGATCATTTTGGAACTTAAAGGTTTAATGACTGCTCTGTTGGATTCTGGACTTGTGTGGGGCCTCTAGCCCCCTTGTTTTGGCCAATTTCTCCCATTTGGAATGGGTATATTTACCTAATACTTGTACCCCATTGCATCTAGGAAGTAACTAACTTGCTATTGATTTTACAGGCTCATAGGTGGAAGGGACTTGCCTTGTCACAGATGAGACTTTGGACTTGGACTTTTGGGTTAATGTTGGAATAAGTTAAGACTTTGGGGGACTGTTGGGAAGGCATGATTGTGCTTTGAAATGTGAGGACATGAGATCTCGGAGGGACCAGGGGCAGAATGAGATGGTTTGGCTGTGTCCCCACTCAAGTCTCATCATGAACTGTAATCCCTATAATGCCTACATGTCATGGGAGGGACCTGGTGGGAGGTAATTAAATCACGAGGGTGGTTTCCCCCATGCTGTTCTCATGATACTGAGTTCTCACAAGATCTGATAGTTTTATAAGCATCTGGCATTTTCCCCACTGGCACTCAGTCCATCCTGCTGCCCTGTGAATAAGGTGCCAGCTTCTCCTTTGCGTTCTGTCCTGATTATAAGTTTCCTGAGGCCTCCCCAGCCATGCAGAACTGTGAGTCAATTAAACTTCTTTCCTTTATAAATTACCCAGTCTTGGGCAGTTCTTTGTAGCAGTATGAAAGTGAACTAATACACATACACACATATATAACCTCTTACGGTGAACAATATTTTTACTTACAGAAAATATACTTTCATGTCTTCTTTTCAGTTAATTCTCAAAACACTCCTAGCAGTAAACAAGGCATTATTATGTCATTATGACAAGTGAGGAAGTTGAGGCCCACAGAGTCTGAGAGGTGACTCCAAAGTCAAGCAGTAGGCTAACCCCTTTCTTACTTATGATGGAAATAAAATAAAAGCCACCAGAGGCTCACATTTGCAGATAATTTTCTTATATACCCAGCCCTCTCATGTAACCAAACAGCATCTGTCACTAATCCGTTAGTGTCTTGGGGACCATGAAGAGAGGATTAACAAATGGTGCCTAAGGCTGGGCACAGTGGCTCATGCTTGTAATCCCAGTACTTTGGGAGGCTGAGGTGGGCAGATGACCTGAGGTCAGGAGTTTGAGACCAGCCTGGCCAACGTGGTGAAATCCTGTCTTTACTAAGAACACAAAAATTAGCTGGGTATGGTGTCAGGTGCCTGTAATCCCAGCTATTTGGGAGTTTGAGGCACGAGAATCACTTAAACCTTGGAGGTGTACGTTGCAGTGAGCCAAGATTGCACCACTGCACTCCAGCCTGGCTGACAACAGTGAAACTCCATCTTAAACAAACAAACAAACAAAAATGATGGCCGAATAGGAACAGCTCCAGTCTATAGCTCCCAGCGTGAGCAACACAGAAGACAGGTGATTTCTGCATTTCCAACTGAGGTACCGGGTTCATCTCACTGGGGAGTGCCGGACAGTGGGTGCAGGACAGTGGATGCAGTGCACCATGCGTGCATCGAAGCAGGGCGAGACATCGCCTCACCCGGGAAGCGCAAGGGGTCAGGGAACTCCCTTTCCTAGTCAAACAAAGGGGTGACAGACAGCACCTGGAAAATCGGGTCACTCCCACCCTAATACTGTGCTTTTCCAATGGGTTTAACAAACAGCACACCAGGAGATTATATCCTGTACCTGGCTCAGAGGGTCCTACACCCATGAAAACTCACTCATTGCTAGCACAGCAGTCTGAGATCAAACTGCAAGGCTGCAGCGAGCTGGGGGAGGGGCTCCCGCCATTGCTCAGGCTTGAGTAGGTAAACGAAGCAGCCGGGAAGCTCGAACTGGATGGAGCCCACTACAGCTCAAGGAGGCCTGCCTGCCTCTGTAGGCTCCGCCTCTGGGGGCAGGGCACAGACAAACAAAAGGCAGCCGTTACCTCTGCAGACTTAAATGTCCCAGTCTGACAGCTTTGAAGAGAGTAGTGGCTCTCCCAGCACGCAGCTTGAGATATGAGAACGGGCAGACGGCCTCCTTAAGTGGGTCCCTGATCCCCGAGTAGCCTAACTGGGAGGCACCCCCCAGTAGGGGCGGACTGACACCTCACACAGCCGGGTACTCCTCTGAGACAAAACTTCCAGAGGAACGATCAGGCAGCAGCATTTGCGGTTCACCAATACCTGCTGTTCTGCAGCCACCGCTGCTGATACCCAGGCAAACAGGGTCTGGAGTGGACCTCTAGCAAACTCCAACAGACCTGCAGCTGAGGGTCCTGAGTGTTAGAATGAAAACTAAAAAACAGAAAGGACATCCACAACAAAAACCCATCTGTACATCACCATCATCAAAGACCAAAGGTAGATAAAACCACAAAGATGGGGAAAAAACAGAGCAGAAAAACTGGAAACTCTAAAAAGCAGAGCGCCTCTCCTCCTCCAAAGGAACGCAGCTCCTCACCAGCAACGGAACAAAGCTAGATGGAGAATGACTTTGTCGAGTTGAGAGAAGAAGGCTTCAGAAGATCAAACTACTCCAAGCTAAAGAAGGAAGTTTGAACCAATGGCAAAGAAGTTAAAAACCTTGAAAAAAAATTAGACAAATGGCTAACTAGAATAACCAATGCAGACAAGTCCTGAAAGGACCTGAAGGAGCTGAAAACCACGGCATGAGAACTACGTGACGAATGCACAAGCCGCAGTAACCGATGCGATCAACTGGAAGAAGGTATCAGTGATGGAAGATGAAATGAATGAAATGAAGGGTGAAGAGAAGTTTAGAGAAAAAAGAATAAAAAGAAACGAGAAAGCCTCCAACAAATATGGGACTATGTGAAAAGACCAAATCTACGTCTCATTGCTGTACCTGAAAGTGACAGGGAGAATGGAACCAAGTTGGAAAACACTCTGCAGGATATTATCCAGGAGAACTTCCCCAATCTAGCAAGGCAGGCCAACATTCAGATTCAGGAAATACAGAGAACGCCACAAAGATACTCCTCGAGAAGAGCAACTCCAAGACACATAATTGTCAGATTCACCAAAGTTGAAATGAAGGAAAAAGTGTTAAGGGCAGCCAGAGAGAAAGGTTGGGTTACCCACAAAGGGAAGCCCATCAGACTAACAGCGGATCTCTCGGCAGAAACTCTACAAGCCAGAAGAGAGTGGGGGCCAATATTTAACATTCTTAAAGAAAAGAATTTTCCACCCAGCATTTCATATCCAGCCAAACTAAGCTTCATAAGGGAAGGAGAAATAAAATACTTTACAGACAAGCAAATGCTGAGAGATTTTGTCACCACCAGGCCTGCCCTAAAAGAGCTCCTGAAGGGAGCACTATACATGGAAAGGAACAACCGGTACCAGCCACTGCAAAAACATGCCAAATTGTAAAGACCATCGAGGCTAGGAAGAAACTGCATCAACTAACGAGCAAAATAACCAGCTAACATCATAACGACAGGATCAAATTCACACATAACAATATTAACCTTAAATGTAAATGGGCTAAATGCTCCAATTAAAAAACACAGACTGGCAAATTGGATAAAGAGTCAAGACATATCAATGTGCTGTATTCAGGAAACCCATCTCACATGCAGAGACACACATGGGCTCAAAATAAAGGGAGGGAGGAAGATCTACCAAGCAAATGGAAAACAAAAAAAGGCAGGGTTTGCAATCCTAGTCTTGGATAAAACAGACTTTAAACCAACAAAGATCAAAAGAGACAAAGAAGGCCATTACATAATGGTAAAGGGATTAATTCAACAAGAAGAACTAACTACCCTAAATATATATGCACACAATACAGAAGCACCCAGATTCATAAAGCAAGTCCTTAGTGACCTACAAAGAGACTTAGACTCCCACATAATAATAATGGGAGACTTTAACACCCCACTGTCAACATTAGACAGATCAACAAGACAGAAAGTTAACAAGGATATCCAGGAATTGAACTCAGCTCTGCACCAAGCGGACCTAATAGACATCTACAGAACTCTCCACCCCAAATCAACAGAATATACATTCTTTTCAGCACCACAGCACACCTATTCCAAAACTGACCACATAGTTGGAGGTAAAGCACTCCTCAGCAAATGTAAAAGAACAGAAATTGTAACCAACTGTCTCTCACACCACAGTGCAATCAAACTAGAACTCAGGATTAAGAAACTCGCTCAAAACGGCTCAGCTACATGGAAACTGAACAACCTGCTCCTGAATGACTCCTGGGTACATACCGAAATGAAGGCAGAAATAAAGACATTCTTTGAAACCAACAAGAACAAAGACATAACATACCAGAATCTCTGGGACACATACAAAGCAGTGTGTAGAGGGAAATTTACAGCACTAAATGTCCACAAGAGAAAGCAGGAAAGATCGAAAATTGACACCCTAACATCACAATTAAAAGAACTAGAAAAGCAAGAGCAAACACATTCAAAAGCTAGCAGAAGGCAAGAAATAACTAAAATCAGAGCAGAACTGAAGGAAATAGAGACACAAAAAACCCTTCAAAAAATTAATGAATCCAGGAGCTGGTTTTTTGAAAGATCAACAAAATTGATAGACTGCTAGCAAGACTAATAAAGAAGAAAAGAGAGAAGAATCAAACAGACACAATAAAAAATGATAAAGGGGATATCACCACTGATCCCACAGAAATACAAACTACCATCAGAGAATACTATAAACAGCTCTACGCAAATAAACTAGAAAATCTAGAAGAAATGGATAAATTCCTTGACACATACACCCTCTGAAGACTAAATCAGGAAGAAGTTGAATCTCTGAATAGACGAATAACAGGCTCTGAAATTGAGGTAATAATTAATAGCCTACCAACCAAAAAAAGTCCAGGACCAGATGGATTCACAGCCAAATTCTACCAGAGGCACAAGGAGGAGCTGGTACCATTCCTTCTGAAACTATTCCAATCAATAGAAAAAGAGGGACTCCTCCCTAACTCATTTTATGAGACCAGCATCATCCTGATACCAAAGCCTGGCAGAGACACAACCAAAAAAGAGAATTTTAGACCAATATCCTTGATGAACATTGATGCAAAAATCCTCAATAAAATACTGGCAAACCGAATCCAGCAACACATCAAAAAGCTTATCCACCATGATCAAGTGGCCTTCATCCCTGGGATGCAAGGCTGGTTCAACATACGAAAATCAATAAACATAATCCAGCATATAAACAGAACCAAAGACAAAAACCACATGATTATCTCAATAGATGCAGGAAAGGCCTTTGACAAAATTCAACAACCCTTCATGCTAAAAACTCTCAATAAGTTAGGTATTGATGGGACGTATCTCAAAATAATAAGAGCTATCTGTGACAAACCCACAGCCAGTATCATACTGAATGGGCAAAACCTGGAAGCATTTCCTTTGAAAACTGGCACAAGACAGGGATGCCCTCTCTCACCACTCCTATTCAACATAGTGTTGGAGGTTCTGGCCAGGGCAATCAGGCAGGAGAAGGAAATAAAGGGTATTCAATTAGGAAAAGAGGAAGTCAAATTGTCCCTGTTTGCAGATGACATCATTGTATATCTAGAAAACCCCATTGTCTCAGCCCAAAATCTCCTTAAGCTGATAAGCAACTTCAGCAAAGTCTCGGGATACAAAAGCAATGTGCAAAAATCACAAGCATTCTTATACACCAATAACAGACAAACAGAGAGCCAAATCATGAGTGAACTCCCATTCACAATTGCTTCAAAGAGAATAAAATACTTAGGAATCCAACTTACAAGGGATGTGAAGGACCTCTTCAAGGAGAACTACAAACCACTGCTCAAGGAAATAAAAGAGGATACGAACAAATGGAAGAACATTCCATGCTCATGGGTAGGAAGAATCAATATCATGAAAATGGCCATACTGCCTAAGGTAATTTATAGATTCAATGCCATCCCCATCAAGCTACCAATGACTTTCTTCACAGAATTGGAAAAAACTACTTGCAAGTTCATATGGAACCAAAAAAGAGCCCGCATCGCCAAGTCAATCCTAAGCCAAAAGAACAAAGCCGGAGGCATCATGCTACCTGACTTCAAACTATACCACAAGGCTACAGTAACCAAAACGGCATGGTACTGGTACCAAAACAGAGATATAGATCACTGGAACAGAGCCCTCAGAAATAATGCCACATATCTACAACCATCTGATCTTTGACAAACCTGACAAAAACAAGCAATGGGGAAAGGATTCCCTATTTAATAAATGGTGCTGGGAAAACTGGCTAGCCATATGTAGAAAGCTGAAACTGGATCCCTTCCTTACACCTTATACAAAAATTAATTCAAGATGGATTAAAGACTTAAATGTTAGACCTAAAACCATAAAAACCCTAGAAGAAAACTAGGCAATACCATTCAGGACATAGGCATGGGCAAGGACTTCATGTCTAAAACACCAAAAGCAATGGCAACAAAAGCCAAAATTGACAAATGGGATCTAATTAAACTAAAGAGCTTCTGCACAGCAAAAGAAACCACCATCAGAGTGAACAGGCAACCTACAGAATGGGAGAAAATTTTCGCAACCTACTCATCTGACAAAGGGCTAATATCCAGAATCTACAATGAACTCAAACACATTTACAAGAAAAAAACAAACAACCCCATCAAAAAGTGGGCGAAGGATATGAACAGACACTTCTCAAAAGAAGACATTTATGCAGCCAAAAGACACAGGAAAAAATGCTCATCATCACTGGTCATCAGAGAAATACAAATCAAAACCACAATGAGATACCATCTCACACCAGTTAGAATGGTGATCATTAAAAAGTCAGGAAACAACAGGTGCTGGAGAGGATGTGGAGAAATAGGAACACTTTTACACTGTTGGTAGGACTGTAAACTAGTTCAACCGTTGTGGAAGTCAGTGTGGCGATTTCTCAGGGATCTAGAACTAGAAATACCATTTGACCCGGCCATCCCATTACTGGGTATATACCCAAAGGATTATAAATCATGCTGCTATAAAGACACATGCACACGTATGTTTATTGCGGCACTATTCACAATAGCAAAGACTTGGAACCAACCCAAATGTCCAACAATGATAGACTGGATTAAGAAAATGTGGCACATATACACCATGGAATACTATGCAGCCATAAAAAATGATGAGTTCATGTCCTTTGTAGGGACATGGACGAAGCTGGAAACCATCATTCTCAGCAAACTGTCGTGAGGACAAAAAACCAAACACCGCATGTTCTCACTCATAGGTGGGAATTGAACGATGAGAACACATGGACACGGGAAGGGGAATATCACACACCGGGGACTGTTGTGGGGTCGGGGGAGCGGGGAGGGATAGCAGTAGGAGATATACCTAATGTTAAATGACGAGTTAATGGGTGCAGCACACCAACATGTCACATGTATACATATGTAACAAACCTGCACATTGTGCACATGTACCCTAAAACTTAAAGTATAATAATAAAATAAAATAAAAGGTGCCTAAGTAAAGGCTGCTCCAACACATTCCTCTCCTTTAACATACATCATACAAGCTCCACTAGGCATCTGATCTTCTTAGTCCACCTTAAGGAGTCCCACCTGAAAAACTTCAGGTTCAAAGATAATCATCTCAGCAGTATTTACATTGGCAAAATAATTAGAAACAGACCAAGTAACCTACATGACAGAATGAAGTTTGATTAGATGGCTTATTGTGCTTTTCCTTAGTGGAATATTATGTAGCCATTAAAAATGATTTACAAAGAGTTTGCAGTAATAAGGGGATAGTGCTCCTGCCAGATATTAATTCAGAAAATAAAACAGAATGCAAAATTTCTCTGAATGTTTACATATCAATAACACATACAGCTATATGTTATTGATATGAAAAAAAATACAAGAAAAGGAGTATAAAAATAATTACACACCAAAATTTAATCTGAGCCTGAAGAGCTTCTGGGTAATTATTATTTTCTTACGTATTTTATTTTCTATATTTTGCCAGGAACATATGTTGCTGTTCGGACTAAAGATTTACTTTAGAAAATTCCCTTGCATAGCAATAAAAACACGACGGGGTTTATTTCTCCCAAACAATCAAAGTGTTTAGATCACTGCAAAGAGACACGAAGAACTCTCAGTGGATACTGAGACTCCAGCAGACAAGATTTGGTTTGGGTTTTCTCCATGGCAATGCCCACGTCTGTGGCACCTGGCACGCACACCTTGATTTTCTCAGATGCGACAATCTGTGTTCCTCTTTGTTCTCCTATGATCCAATGTTCAAAGTGCTTCTAAGTGTGCAGGGCAACTGAAATCAGTGGTGGTAAAGTATGTGCAAAGCTAGACTTACCCCTCCAGGGCGGCCATCCCAACTCTTAAGGTCAGTGGGTCAACTGAGCCACTGAATGAAACAGTCAGAATGTGTTTCCTAAAGCGGCCTGTCCTCCCTCTCCCCTTCAACACAATCCAGCTTAGGAAACATTTGCTAAGTCCCTCCAATGTGTCAGATACTGTGTTAGACTCCCCAGAAACAAGCAATTTCTGTGTGAGGACAGAGAAGTAACCCAATAACCTGGGTTCACTGTGATAAAGATGGCGTTAGGTCAAACACAGGACAAGACTGAGGTCATGAGGGGCACTCAGCTGGCCTGTGGGTCTTCAAGGGCTCTTGACCTAAGGGTTTCCTAAGCTGGGTGCCAGGAATGCACAGGTGTTGGTTAGGGGACACTGGAGAAGGGGACATGAGTGTTTTAGGAAGGTATTTCACATGCAAAAGCACAGAAGCAGGGAACCACCAACAGGATGTGTTTCTAGGATGCAAATTTAAAGTGAAGATAATAGCCAAGGATGGGTTGGAGTGAAAGTTCTGAAACATGGGTCATGGCAGGTTTTGGGGGCCGGATAGAGAATTCCGAATTTGGTACGTCGTGATGGGCAGCCATCTGTACTGAAGTAGAATACTGGTTCCCAGTTGCCCTTCCTGCCATCAGCTGTATGGCTGTGACTTTCTGAAACACTGAGCTCCCCAATCCCTTTAGTAGCCTATCTTCGGCATTCTCTTATAACGTTCCACATATCTTCTCAAATACACAAAACACTTCTCCATTTATTTTCAACTCTGATTCATCAGATAAAAGGACAGAATTAAAATGAAAATGAAGCATATGCCTAAAGACTTCATCAGAAAATGTACTCTACAAAATACTTAAGAATAACTGAACCCAGAAAATTTCATCCCTTTCTCTTTACAATGTGGAAGAGACCTTCTAGCAGAGCCAAATTTGCATTTGGCTCCCCACAGAGGAACCCACAGGAGCCCTGGATGGAGCCACACTCACCACAGATTGACCAGGAAGGGGTGCTCCAGCCCTTGCATGATCTGCAGCTCCCGGAAGACATTCCGAACCTCATCCCTCTCGATGCACTTCTGCTTGTTCATGTACTTCATTGCATACATTTTCTTAGTGTCTCTCTTCTGCACGATGCATACCTGAGCGACAGCCAAAGGAGAGAACAGTCAGGCCAACAATGGAAAAGGAAGACAAAGGAGAAAAGTCACCCCGCACTGCATTTTTACTTCTGGATTCACGTCCCTGTTGTTAAAATCTGCTAGCGGAGCAGCTCTGCTAAGTTAGGCACAACCTCTCTGCATCTGCAGAATGGAGGAGTTGGACCAGATTCATCCGTTTATTAAATTTTTACATGAGCATTGGCCGTGTACTAAGTGCTGAAAGAGGAGATGCAAACACAGAAGATGGAAGAAGCAGGCCTGCCCTCAGGGGGCTCACAGCCCATGAGGAAAATAGATAAAAGCAAAAAGCACCAGTGACTATAACCCTGACATGTGTGGCGTGCACAAGTGTTGCAGACTCTGTCTGTGCTCACCTGAATCTCCTCACCTTTCCCACTTCTGCACCCACCTGCCTGACTTCCATCCACCAGTCCTGCATTTCTCTCCCTGAGGACTCTCTTTTGCCAGTAGGGCCCACTTTGCCGCCCATGTAGCAGACCAGCCAAGCCAGGGAATTAATATCCTCAGAGCAACACTCGATCCACGACTGTTAGAAACTGGAGTATCAGTTCCCCCACTCCCTTGCCCGTCACCTGGGATGAGACTGAGGCCAGTGTTTACACTGGCTCCCGGAGTTTTAAGTTTGCCCAGCCCCACAGTGGGGTAACAAGCTTAACAGCACACCCTTTCCTGGCTGTCTTCCTTCCTATCCTTCCCTGTGTTCTTTCTGCCTCTCCCATGCCCTGTCCTCAAATTTTTGCCTTGGAGCCTGATTCTGGGGAAACCCAAACTCAGGCACATGGGTTCTGGGGGAGCACAGGAGAAGCTGGGGACAGCTATGATGACAGTGATCCTGTATTGAGCACTTTACTGCAGGTCAGACACCGAGCAAATCATCTCCTTGATCATCTCACTGAATCCCTATAAGAACCTTATGGATAAAGCATGAGAAAGCTGTAGCCCCAAGTGTACTAATTAACTTGTTCAGAGTTCAACAAACAACCAAGTGGCAGGGTGGGCGTTCAAATCCATGAGGCCTGGACTTTTGAGTGACTGCCTTACCTGGGGGCAGTTGGGGGCAGGGTGGGAGGACAGGAGCTGTCAGAGAAGGCTCTCCACAGGATCAAAACCAGGGGGCAAGCTCTAAAGGATGGGAAGATGGTAAGGGTGAAGGAAGAGGCTTTGAGGGAAAGGGAATCCTGTAAAGGAGGGCGTGGAGCTGAGGAGACACAGCAAGCAAGGCAGGAAAAGTGAGCAGGGCTGACATGCACATGTGGCATGGACAGTTAGCAAGGATTGTATGAGCTAGTCTTCCCAACACCCCAAGGAGGGACTGTATTGGTTCCTTGGACAGTTAGCAAGGATTGTACGAGCTAGTCTTCCCAACTCCCCGAGGAGGGACTGTATTGGTTCCTTGGATGGTTAGCAAGGATTGTATGAGCTAGTCTTCCCAACACCCCAAGGAGGGACTGTATTGGTTCCTTGGACGGTTAGCAAGGATTGTACGAGCTAGTCTTCCCAACTCCCCAAGGAGGGACTGTATTGGTTCCTTGGATGGTTAGCAAGGATTCTATGAGCTAGTCTTCCCAACATCCCGAGGAGGGACTGTATTGGTTCCTTGGACGGTTAGCAAGGATTGTATGGGCTAATCTTCCCAACACCTTGAGAAGGGATTGCGTGGGTTCCTCAGGTTGCTATAACAGTACCTCAAACTGGGGGATTTAAATAACAGAAATTTATTGGCTCATAGTTCTGAGGGCTAGAAGTCCAAAACCAAGGTGTCAGCAGGGCCCTGCCCCCTCTGAAGGCTCCTGGGGTGATCCTCCCCTGCCTCTTCCAGAGTGGGGCAGCTCCAGCAACCCCTGGTGCCCTTGGCTTGCAGCTGCAGCACTTCCGTCCTAGCCTCTGTTGTCACATGGCATCCTCCCCTATGTCTCTGTGTCATTCATCTTCTTATAAGGACACCAGTCAGAGTAGACTTAGGGCCCACCCTAATCTAGTATGACTTCATCTTAACTAATTACACTTAAAATGATGCCATTTCCAAATAAGGCCACATTCTGAGGTTCCAGGAGGAGTTGAATTTGGAGGGGGTGGGACACTGTTCCATCAAGGACAATGACTATTACTATCCCCACTTTACAGGGAGAGGAAAGTGAGGCCTAGAAAGGTTTTAGTGCTTTCTCAAGGCTCAACTCAAACCCAGGCTCTCTGTCTCCCCAGCTGTCACTTTTCACCCACAGTGTGGCCTTCCTGAGAAATGGGACATGCTGGAAAACGCCAGCAATAACACTGTTGGCCTGAGGACCCAGCGAAGGAACTCGGGGTTTTCTCCTGGCATCACAGACGCTCTTCTGTTGGAAATTGGACCCCGCTCAGCTCTGACACGTTGCAAAGCTATTCAAGGCAGATACAGGACGATGGCAGAAGCCTGAATTCCAACTCCAGCTTTGGTTCTTGCTGCCTCTCTTGGCCTCAGTCTCAGCATATGTCTGAACTGAGTCAGCAAAACCCACCCGGCACCACTGGGGTGAAACTAAACAGGACCGGGAAGTGGGAGTGCCAGGCGGCACTGAGGGACGATAAATGTCAACTGCATTTCAATGTATTAGATAGCACGTTTCATGAAATCTCCAAAAAGATGTTTTTTCCACAGAGTAAAATTTGCGGCATGAGGTGGAAGGCCCACAGAACACCCATTTCCAGTAGTGAACGTGAGAATATAAAATGCAAGGAGGCAAAGGTATGACGTGCAAACATACCTCAGGGGTCCTGGCTTTGTGGGAATCCAAGCAAAGACTTCTGGAGGCCCGGGCACCAGGCCCTGAGACCCACGTCTGAAGCCAGACATGTCGTGGGAGGATAATCCCACTAATTAGAATTTGTCATCTCTCTCACTTCTCATTCGCCTTCTCAGAAGAGACAGCAGGCACTGCCTCTGCGGGGCTGGGACCTGGCTGTCAGCTGGCTGCATCGCTGTGAAAAGCTTAGGCTGGGAGAGAGTCTGTGTAGTGCCCCTGGGGCTGTGTCCCTTCAGATAAAGACATCCATGGCGCTCCTGGGTTTCAAGGGACAGCTCTCACCTCAGCTCAGAGACATTTTAGGAATTGGAAGAGACTCTCCAAAATTAAATTAAAACTGGCTTTCAAAGGAGAACTAATGATTTCAATAGAGCTTGGAAGTTTGACTTTTCAATTCAAGCAAAAGCAGGCGGTTGATACAGGATATTGGATGCAGCCTGGAAGTTTTGATTTACAAATAAGAGAGGCCAAGGATCAGGGGTCTTGGCCAGCTTGATGCAGAGACCTGAGTGTGGCTGGGATCCATTCATCATCTGGGCCTTGACTACCTCCTCGGTAAATTGAGGGCTAAGACCTCATGCTCTCTAAGGCACCTCAGAAAAATTCTATGTTTCTCAGGAACACAGAGCAAAGAGGGCTAGACCAGGAGTCAGGAGAACTGAGCTCTGGGCTTAGCCCTCTTGCAGACTATGAGTGGGGCTGTACACAGACCTCGGCCCCTCCGGACTTGCTTCCTCACTGACCAAGAAGGGTTGGTAACAACAACTTAATTAACCTGACCAGGAGATAGAGGCTAAAAAAGAAAAAAAACAAAAAAACAAAGAGCTAAGCTAAATCTAATGCACTGAGTGGAAACAAGGGTCTTCCAGGGAGTCACAGAGAGTTTGAGCTCAGGGGCTACAGCTGAGCAGGGCTTAAATTCCAGCTCTTTGCTGTGTGACCATAGGCAAGTCGCCCACCCTCTCTGAGCCTCATTCTGCTCATCGGAGCTCCTGCTGTTCAACCTGTGATAATACAGTGTGAAGCTAGCAGCCTGCAACCCGGAAAAGGGCCCACTCCAGAATCTGACCATGCTGCCACCTTAATATGAGACTTGCAGCTTCTAGAACTGGGAGAGATAAATCTTTGTTTTTTAAGACACCCAGTCTGTGGCATGTGTGATAGCAGCCCAGGCAGACTAAGACAGTGCCCTTATTTGGATGAGGGTCTTTGCAGATGTAATTAAGTTAAGGATCTCAGGATGAGATCAACCTGGATTAGGACAGGCCCAAATCAAATGACAAGCGTCCTTATAAGAGAAGGGAAGGGGAGGAGACACATCCAGGGGGGAAGGCTACGTGAGGACAGATGCAGAGGTTGGAGTGACCAATCTACAAACCAAGGAATGCCGAGGCTGGCCAGCAGCACCAGAAGCTGGGTGACAGCATGGGACAGACCCACCTTCAGAGCCTCTAGAAGGAACCTACCTTGCCCACAGCTGGATTCAAGACTTCCGGCCTTCAAAACTGTGAGATAATAAATTTCCACTGTTTTAAGCCACCCAGTTTAGGAAGAGATCACAATCTATAAGGGTCCACCACTGCCACCCTCCAGTGGCTAAATAACCTGGCCAAACACTCTGTGGTCCTCAGTTTCCTCTACTGTGAAATGGGTCTACAGAACCGGCCCTACCAGGTCCATAGTCAGGTCTCCGTGGGACAGAGTGGGAAGAGCCAGCCATAGCATGTGGCCCACGTGGGGGAGCAGGAAACACAGGCTGGTGGAGTGAGGGGTGGACTGATGCCTCGACCCAAACCCTGAGCCTCTGGCAAAGTGTCCTCTCTCCATGGGTCCCTGTAACTAGAGTGATTTCTGGTGTTTTCAGGTTTAATGTTTGGAATTTCAGAAATAGGGAGAATTCACTGATAGCTTCCAAAGTGGCCACCCTACCTCTGCCCTGGTCTCTGCAGATATCCTTTTGCCTGGTGAGAATGTCTGAAAAATCAAAGACTTAAAGCCTTCAGGGGCATTCCTTTGCCTTCAGAAAATGTTCCAGGTCAAGGTCTTGGCATTCAAAGACCTTGTCCCCTCCAACCTCTCTCTCTCTCTCCCTCACACACACACACACACACACACACACACACACATACACCCTTCACTCTATCTCAAACTCTTTAGAATTTCTTTGAAGAGTTTCTCTATCACCAACCTCTCCTGCCCTTGTTACCTCTTTCCCTGACCTACTGCCACCCAATTTACATCTTCCAGAAACTTCCCTTTAATCCTTGAAGCTGTATGCGGTGCCCTTCCCACTGAGCTGCCATAAGTCCTGTTTCTACTGTAAGGCTTGACACACTGTATTATAAACCCCCGTTTTTACCTGGCGGTCAGACTTCAAGCACCCTGCAGATAGAGGCCATGCCAACTCAGTTCCTGTTCAGGGGCTCACACATGTGAAAGTGTCACCTTCACTCATGACTCTCCGCATTAGCATATTTCACTTAGTCTGCCTGGAACACCTTCCCTGCAAGCCTTCTCCTGCCTCACTCCTTGCCCGCCACTGCCTGACCTCAATGCTTCCCCGGCCCTGACCTCCAAGTCTGAATCTTCAAAGCAGCTGAATTTCATACATGCTGGGTCTATCATGTCCCACATGGCCCGGGGCAGGTCAGTGGTCCTCAGTGACTCCATGTTTACAGTGTAGGAAGAAGTTTCCGTTCTTCCCGCTCAAAATCCCATGACAACCACGTGATTGAGGGATCTACTGAAACTGATGTAGCATTTTGGCCTCACAAGCTCACAAGTGTTCTAGAAGGAAGCTGAACACTTTTCACCAACAGCAAACTCTATCTAGGTCCTGGGAACCTTCAACTTCAAAATAGAAGAGCTAGGTCTCAAGTGGCACCTCGCCTAAGTTTGGGATCCTTGGCAGAGCTGCTCAGAGCCCTTTTCCACAGGAAATCACAGTTAATGAGGTGACAACAAGCAATTTGGCCAAAGCCACCCAAGCTGCTACTGAAAGGCGAGTACCCAATTAACATTCCTCATTAGTCTAATTCAATTAGGACCTGATGTCATCATTATTAATTACAACTTAATGGGACAAATAAATAAATGCTAGCTAGCACGGATTTCAGCTGATTTGCTGTAAGAAAGGCATGCCAAACACAGTGAGCATCAGAAATTTGGGAATGGATCCTGAGTCAGTGGAGAAGGCAGCTGGAGCATACTGAGAACCTGCAATGCACCTGCACGCGGTGGTCACAGTCCTGACTTTACAGTATATTCGGGGAGCTGACAATGTTGATTCTGCAGCACACCCAAAGCTCTGGGAGGCCCTGGGATTTTGTATTTTTCTAGATGTGCCCAGGGAAGGCTGAAGTACAGCCAGAGTTGAGAATGATTTTACTGGAATCTTCAAGAAAGTCCTTGTTTGGTGTCTTCACAGTGTCCTTTATGGTCAGGACTCTAATCACTGGTTAGCACCTCAGGCAACCCAGGCTCCAGGAGGACAGACGAGTACAGAACAGAGAGGCTAGAGCTGTGCTGGAACCCCAGGACTATGGGGTGCAAAGTCTCAAGGATCCTTTCATAGTGAGCCTGGGCTGTCCTCTTCTCATCTTGCTTACTGGGCAGCTGCGGGTCTGACTCTACCCCATCAACGGGACCTGAGGCAGACACTGCGCTAGTGCTTCTCTGTGCTGCCCACCTCTACCATCCCCCAGCTTGAGAAGCACTCAGCAAATACTGTTGAATGAATAAACAGCTACAGTGTGACATTAAAAGACGCTGGTTATGCTTGCAGGGGCAAGATTCTGGGAAATGACCGATTTGGGGTGGGCGGGGGTGGGGGGAGAAAAACAGAATTAAATATGGTTACTAAAGAGATGATCAAGCTGGCTACTATTGCTCAAATAATTCGCTGAAAGAAGACTATCTTTGGCAGATGAAGCTTTTTACTATTCAATATGCATTCTCCCCTTTTCTCCTTTATAGCAGGACCATTTACTTCAAGAAAGCAATGTGATCCCTTCTATATGCACTTACAGCCAGCAACAGCCACAGTTCTAGCCAACGAGATGTTAGTTTGCTAGACGTTTCTAGGGAAAGTCTTGCGTTCTGCATAAAAGAGAATAACTACAGATGGTCTCACCTTTTTCTCTTCTCCAACTTTCTTCCTGTCCTTCCTACCTTGAACACGGATGTAATGTCTGGAACAACAGCAGCCCCTTGTGCCCATGAGGCCAAGAAAGTCTCACAGATGCTGAATCTGCTATCGTGGAGCCACCTGCCTTCAGATTTCTTGTTATGTGAGAAAAATAAGCCCCTCTTTAAGCCACCATGAGGCAGGTTTTTTGTCCCTTGCTGCTGAGTCCAGCACAACTGATACACAAATTACGACTTTTCACAACACATAAATCCCATGTGGGCTCTGATCAATGGTGGTCTCATTGGAGGGATCAAAAGTTGGTCTCAAGAAGAATACTTATCTGGATGAATATTTCACTCAATAAACATGTATTAGGTCCATGCCATGGGCCTGGTACCATGTCAGCCATGAGGATATCTCTCTCCCCTGGGAACCCGAGGTATAATGGGATAATCAGACAATATATAGGAGTAAAGGCCAAAGTCCTTCACTGTGGATCCCCAGGCCCTAAGTGGCCTGGCCCCAGTTCCCCTCCCACTTCCCACAGTGACCTCTGCTCCTTCCCTGTACCCACCATGCTCTTCTCAGGCATCCACAGGTCTTGGGCCCTTGCCTCCTTCAGGCTGTGCTCACAGGTCATGTTACCAACTAAGCCACCTCTGACCTCCCTGTGTGAAGGGGCGAAGCCCTCCCCAGCACCCCAGCCTCCCTCTCTGCTGTGCTCCCATCACAGGACATGCTTCCTGCTTCGTCCATCCATTGTCCACTTCCCCTACTGAGTTGTGAACCCCATGACAACGGGGATTTTTCTCTTATGTTCACTGCATCATCCTCAGTGTCTGGCACATAGCAGGCACCTAGCTGATAATTGTGGCTGAATGAATGAATGAGTCATTACTATTTAGAAAACACATGGCAGAGGTGAGCACATGGGGCTAAGGGACCCCAGAAGGGGGATCCTAAACCAGATACGGGATTTGGGAAAGGCAATCTGGAAAAGGTAGCATCTGAACCTTAGCACAGTCACCCACGGTTGGTCTCATGAGGACAGAGGTGTGGGGAGGGGGAGAAGGAAGGGGGTTACCAGGAGAGGGTACAGCCTCTGTGTAAGTTCAGAGAGATGAGACATGCCATGGCACATGTTGACACATTGGTAGTTTTCTCAACTTCCTCATCGGTACAATGGGGATAAGAGTGGTATTTGCCTTAATAGGCAGTTATAAAGGCTGCATGGTAAGCCCTGAGTATGCTGTTCATTATGGTTGTGTCATCAGCATCCATCTCTCTTCTGAAGAGCACAGGACATTGTGGAGATATGCAAAGTGGCCCAAGAAGGGCCTCAGGAACGGGCTCATGGTTGTCTGGTGTGATGGTTAGTTTTCTGTGTCAACTGGGCTGCACCATGGTGCCCAGATATGTGGTCAAACATTCTGAATGTGTCTGTGCGGGTGTTTTGGGGTGAGGTTGATATTAAATTGGTGGACTTTGAAGACAGGATTGCCCTCTGTAATATGGGTGGACTTCCTCCAACCTGTTGAAGGCCTGGATGAAGTAGAAGACTGACTTCCCACGAGAGGACGGGATTCTGCGGCAGACGCCCTTCCGACCTGACCTGCAGCTCAGCTCCTTCCTGCGTCTCCAGCCTGACTGTTCATCCTAAAGATTTGGATTTGGCAGCTTCCATAATCATATAGTCAATGAAATCAATCAAACTCCAATAACATATATATATATATATATATGCTCACATGTATGTGTATATATATATTCATATATATATTCATATATATGTGTATATATATGTATATATAGTTACACCCCATTGGTTCTGTTTCACTAGAGAACCTCGAGTAAAACATCTGGTAATGAGCCAGTCGGGATTACAATTCACCTCAATTCAACTTCCTACCAGCCTAGGGAGCCACTGTAGCCACCAGTACTGGCATTTGGCATTTCTCCATAGTGCCTTAAAGAGTGAGCACACAAAGCTCAAACAGCTTGTTACTTGATTCCAAAATATGTTTCCTCAGTCAGCGTACACAGAGAGACTGCACCATGGGGCACCCCCTTGGTAAGCACAGCCCTACAGTGTCCCAGCCGTGCTCCAGCCAAGCAGGCCTGCCCATGGGGAGCTGAGAAGCAGTGTCCTCCTGCCCCTTGTCAGTGAGTTCCAGCCCGTGTTGGCCAAAGCTTGCTGGTATTCACCTGCAACATTGTACAACTGATGTCATGGAGATGAGATGACAGAGGTGAGTGATGGGGTAGGTGACAGATGGCTTGAAGGACATGTTTAAAGGGTTGGTGCTATGGGCTAAGCTGTATGTCCCCCAAATTCATATGCTGCAGTCCTAACCCCTAGCACCTCAGGATGTGACTGTATTTGGACATGGAGGCTTTGAAGAGGTAATTAAGGTAAAATGAGGTCTTTGGGTGGGCCCCAATCCAATATGACTGTGTCTTGTAACAGGAGGGTCAGGACAGAGACACACACAGAGGGATGACCATGTGAGGACGCAGGGAGAAGACGGCATCTGCAAGCCAAGGAGAGTGGCCTCGGAAGAAGCCAACCCCGCCAATTCCTTGACTCAAACTTCAGCCTCCGGAACTGTGAAAAATCATTTTTGTTGTTCAGCCCCCTACTCTGCAGTGCTTTGTTGTGGCAGCTCGAGCAGACTAACACTGTTGACTTTTGTTCTGAGAGCACTGGGGAGCTGTTTTAAAAGAGGATCCTAAGTATACAATTACGAATGAATGAATAAAGAAAGGAATAAACAAACAACGTGGAAAATTTGGCTTCGGGGTGGGGAGCTCTTTCTGGAAGCAGGTGGAGGGGAACAAAGAGAGGTGATGGCGTGCTTTAAAAATAAGTCAATGCCCCTGCTCACCCACACTGAAGGACATCACAGTGTCAGGAAACTTCACAGCAAGGCAGGGCACAGGGACCCCAGGACCACTGCTGTGCCACTGGCCCCCTTGGTGCCCTCAGGGTAAAGGGAGCTGGGAAACACTCTGTAGATGGGCAAAGGCCTGAGAACGCTTGGCTGCTGGATGGAAGGAGACGTCGTTATGAGAAAATGCTGAGAAGTGCAGATGAGCAGTGAGGTCCACCAAGCTGGTCAGTAATGGATCATCTGCTCTGGCCGATGCTTGCAAGCCATTCGTGAGTGAGCCTGCATTTCCTGTGATATTTAGCTCCTAATAAAGTGATCCCCAGGAGCTGACACATTCCTCCAAAGTATGCCTCAAGCCAAACACAACCTAATTAATATGAAATGAATACATATTTCATTAAAAAGAAATGGATTCCAACCTTCATGAAGATGTCTGCACAAACAGTGAAGGCTTCTACTAAATGCATCATTGTTAAGAATTCCAAAGATGATTCCTACATAGGAATAGCAGCTAACTTGGGGCTCAGAGAAGTTAGGCAACTTGACCAGAGTCATGGGGCTGGGCCAGAATTCCAACTCGGCTCTGTCAACCTTTGCAGTCAAAACTGTTTAACTAATAAGCTCTAAGCTAATTAACTCATTCAGTTCCCTACAAAGAGCAACCACACATTCTGAGTCCTCGCTTGTGGCAGACACAGTGCTGGGCACTGGAGATACACAGCCTGCTACATGCTCCACTGCTAACTCTGTTCCTGCCTCAGAACCTTTGCATCTGCTGCTCTTTTGGTCTGTGATAACCTTTTCCCCAGATCCCCACATGGCCCATTTCTTTCTCAGCAGTTGGGTCTGAGCTCAAATTTCTCCTCTCGGAGAAGCTGTCTCCGTTGCCCTCACCCCACTGAAGCAGTCCCACCCTTGCAGGTCACTGCACTACACATTTTCTGCAGAGCAGCTATCATCAATGGAAATCATCATGCTTATTGTTTATATGTCAGTTTTCTCCTTCTACTAAACTGTCAGTTCTTCAGTGTCAGGAACCTTGTTCAGCTTTTTTTTTTTTTTTTTTTGCCACATCCTCACAGGTAGCTAGAATAAGGCCAGGGCAGAGCAGTGATCCGTGAACATTTACTGTTGAACTCAGTATCCTGCTGTGCATTCCAGCATGCTCCCATTATCTTGGAGACCCAGTACCTTGAAAGATCAAAAAGATTCTAAAAGGATACATTTTTAAGGAAAACCCTGATAAGCCAAATGCTTTTGAACATTGAAACTTACATATATCTAAAATCGAATCCCTGCTTAATTCCCAAATGGATTTGTTACAGTCTGGGCACTAAATTGGTTACTCTGCTATTAATCAAATCTTTTTTTTTCACACTCTGAATTCACATGCAGCTGTGAGAGCCTGGAATGAGGCTTTCCTCATTCTCATGTGGAATGAGACAAGTAATAATATGCTTGAGTCTGGAAATGATCATCATTGCATAATAAGGCGGTATGGAGTCTGGAATTATCATTTGTGCAGCTCTTGCTCAAGTTTATCCAGAATCTTCCTTTGAGGGGCATAAAGAGCTATTATCATATAACACTGTGCCATCTTCTGCCATTTTACATGCAGACTGCCTCCAGCTATCCCATGAATTTTAATTAACTCCATGTTTACTTCACTTTGACCCTGCAGCTCTTCAAGCAGAGGGCCCACGTGCCAATCCAAGAAGACACTTTTGAAGCTCACTCCTCAGAGTCCTCCCAAAGGTATCCTCCTCCTTCCCTCAGAAATAACGAAGCCCTGCTGACTACAGAGTTAACTCAAAGTGGAGCACTTTGCCCTGGACGCTCCTGCTGGCTCAGCCATCAAACGGGTCAAGAGGAGCCAATGGAGAGTGGAAAGGAGGGGCTGGAGGAGGGCGAGTGGAAATAGAGGAGTGTCTGTGAGAAGCAAATTGCATGCAGAGGAGTAGGAGAAACTCACCTCTGAGTGCTAACCCTGAGTCAATCAATATAATCCACATGTCAAAATCGTATCTGTCGATTGGTTAATTGTTAAGTTCTTCATTCATTTATATTTATTTATTTATATAATATTCATTCATTTATATTGTATATATTATCTGTATGATAAATATATGTGTATATGCTATATGTGTATGTGTGTGTACATATAGACCACTTTAGTGGTGTATGAGTGCATATATGTATACACATACACACGAGTGCGTATATGTATACACATACACACGAGTGCGTATATGTATACACATACACACATGAGTGCGTATATGTATACACATACACACATGAGTGCGTATATGTATACACATACACATGAGTGCGTATATGTATATGTATACACATACACATGAGTGCGTATATGTATATGTGTATACATACACATGAGTGCGTATATGTATATGTGTATACATACACATGAGTGCGTATATGTATATGTGCATACATACACATGAGTGCGTATATGTATATGTGCATACATACACATGAGTGCGTATATGTATATGTGCATACATACACATGAGTGCGTATATGTATATGTGCATACATACACGAGTGCGTATATGTATATGTGTATACATACACATGAGTGCGTATATGTATATGTGTATACATATACATGAGTGCGTATATGTATATGTGTATACATATACATGAGTGCGTATATGTATATGTGTATACATATACATGAGTGTGTATATGTGTATACATATACATGAGTGTGTATATGTATGTGTTTACATATACATGAGTGTGTATATGTATATGTGTATACATATACATGAGTATATATGTATATGCATATACATGTGTGTGTATCTATGAATATGTGTACTGTATGTGTTTTATGGTGGATTTATAAGTATATGTACGTATATACTGTTTAGTGGGTATATATATTGAGAGGTATATATGTATATGCATATCTATGTATATGTATATGCACGTGTACATATTGCTTAGACACTGTGTATATATGTGAACTGTTCAGTGGATATATTAGTCTGTTCTCACACTGCTATAAAGATACTGAGACTGGGTAATTTATAAAGAAAAGAGGTTTAATTGACTCACAGTTCCGTTTGGCCAGGGAGGCCTCAGGAAACTTACAATCATGGTGAAAGGTGAAGGGAAAGCAGGCACCTTCTTCACAAGGCAGGAGGAGAAGGAGAGCAAAGAAGTGCCACACCTTAAAACCATCAGCTCTCGTGAGAACTCACTATCATGAGAACAGCATGGGGGAAACCGCCCCCAGGACCTAGTCACCTCCCACCAGGCCCCTCCCTTGACATGTGGGGATTACAATTCGAGATGAGATTTGGGTGGGGACACAGAGCCAAACCATATCAGTGGGTATGCCTAATGTATATGCATATACATATGTGTGTCTCTATAAACTGCTTGATAGGTGTGTATATGTACATATATGTGCATGTCTGTGTGTGTGTGCATGTATACTGCTTAGCAGGAACTGGGGATAAAACAGGGAACAAGAGGAAACATTGCTGCCCTCAAAGAGCTTATGTTCTGGTGCATGAGACCCATAACCAAGAGGACATCTGAATAAACACATAATAGAATCACAGGTAGTTACAGCTGCTATAAAGAAAAGGGGAAGAGAAGGGCAAGGGAATATGGAAGGCTGAGGTGGAGACGAAGAGGGTGGGCATTCTGGGAAGGCGCCACAGAGTGGACATCTGAGCAGAGCCCTGTATGCTATTAAGTGAGCCTTGCAAACACCTGGGGGAAAGGTGACTGAGGTAGAGAGAAGAGCAAGTGTGAAGATTCTGAGTTAGAAATAATTCCAGTATGGTCAAGAGACTTGAAGAAGGGCTGGAGCAGAATGAGTAGGAAGATAGAGAGGGTAGAAAGCAGAGTCAGAAAAACAGGCACAAGCCAGACTGCATGACCTTGTGGCCTGGCATGGAGGGACTGGCACATATCCCAGTCCCTCCCAGTGGGAGGGAGGCAGCAACCAGGCAAGCTAATTCATGATTTGCGCACATCCCTGGCTGCTGTCTAGACCAAGACTTGCTGTCCTCTTCCCTCTCTCACCTGAGCACTCACTAAGCCAGCACTTACTGAGCCTTTACCACATGCTGGGCACCAAGCTAAGTGCGGATGGGCATGATCAGGTCCCAGCCCCTTGGGAATCTAAGTCACATGGAGAAGGCAGATCAGCAGCCTGGAAGCCATGCCTGGCACTGCTGTGTGGGAGAGATGGTGAGGATGACACTAGGAGCACCAGACACAGGAAGGGCCTCAGTCCCAGGTCTTCTCCGTGGCATGTTCCTCCATGTGGATACCCAGATCCTTCTAGAACCCACCAAGCCAAGTAAAATCCTAGCCATGCTGGTTTCAAGAAGACATGGAAGGCAGTCAAGCTTGGTGGCTCACGCCTGTAATCCCAGCATTTTGGGAGGCTGAGGCTGGTGGATCACCTGAGGTCAGGAGTTGGAGACCAGCCTGACCAACATGGTGAAACCCCATCTCTACTAAAAATACAAAATTAACTGGGCCTGGTGGCACATGCCTCTAATCTCAGCTACTTGGGAAGCTGAGGCAGCAGAACTGCTTGAACCCAGGAGGTAGAGGTGCCAGTGAGCCAAGATCGTGCCATCGCACTCCAGCCTGGGCAACAAGAGCGAAACTCCGTAATGAAAAAAAAAAAAAGACCTGGAAGGCACTTGAAAAAGGCCATCCAGCCACCGATTAGTAGGACTCTCAAATTCCATTATTATTCTTTCATCAATAACATACTGTCTCAATCATTGTAGGTTCACAGTAAATCTTGATACTGGGTAATATACCTCTACAACTTTGATCTTGTTTTACAAAATTGTTTTAGCTCTTCTAGATCCTTTACTTTCCATATAAATTTTAGAATCTATTATTGATAACTATAAAAAATCTTCTGTGACTTTGATTACAGAATCAAAATCAAATCTGTAAGTATATAAGTTTGCAGAGAATGGCCATCTTAATAAAAATAAATATTCCAAAGCATAAACATAGTTTTGTATATTGACTTTGTATTCTTCAAGCTTGCTATACTCATATTTTCATTCTAGTAGACATTTTGTAGTTTCTTTGATGTTTTCCATGTAGAAAAAACATAAGTCTGAACAGAGACAGTTCTGTTTATTCATAGTAAATCTGTACGATTTTATTTATTTTCTTATTGTAATAGCTAGGACATTTGTTGATGTGTATAGGTGTGGCAAGAGTCATATCTTTGCCTTGTTTCTACTTTGGAAAAGCATTTAATCTTTCAGCATTATATAAAATGTTTTTGTATGTTTTTGGTAAATGCTTTTTATCAGGTTGAGAGAGTTCCTTCTAGGCCCTACTTTCTTTAGAGGTTTTTTTTTTTCCACCAATGAATGTTGAAGTTTACCAAATTAAAAAAAAAAAAAAAAGAAAAAGGCCATCCACATGCCAGGTACCATGCTGAGGGCTGAACATTGTTTGTCCCCTTATTCTCACATAAGAACCTAAAGTCCATTATCCATTATAATCATTACTTTTTCTCAGAAGACAAAAGGGAGGGTTGCAGGAACCACATGATTGGTCCAAGTTTCCATGACTGGAAGAAGCAGGCTCTGACCCAGAGCCAGACTTCCCCCATCTGGAAGCCTGTACCCTTTCCTCTATGCCCTGTTGCATCCAAAACCAAATGTCTGTCATTGGACACTGATGGACATTTTCCTCCCGACCCCACTGGTTTCCAGCAGATGTGCCTGTGATAGAAGCCAGTTTCAATGTCACTTCGGTATCTGGGAGGGACATTTGAAAATAAAATAGGTTGTGCATGGCAGTGGGGTCCTCTCCAGGCCTCAGATTCATCATCTGTAAAACGGGGATAATAACATCCATCATACTGGGCTATTAGTGGGACAAGGTAGACAATGGGTCTCCAGTTGCCAGGACCATCATTGTTAGTTTCTGATTAGTCAGGACTCTTTAGGTGGCAAATACTGGAAGCCCAACATGATCTCACCGAGCAGAAAACGATGTTAGTTTCTGTAGCTGGTAAGGACAGTGGGTAATTCACGGGAATAGGAAAATAAGAAGGTGGCAGTGCTGCTGTGTCCACCCAGGTCTCTCTCATCACATCCACACACCTCAGGCTTACTATGACACCTGTAATGGCCTGCAAAGAGCAAGCCAAAGGTGCAGGAAGGACAGCAGTCCACTGTCACTGAATAAGAACTGCGTATCCGTGCATTAGCTTTTCATCTACAGCCACCAGACACACACTCTGCACTGTCTCCTAGATACCCTCCATGGAAGTAGGCTCCAGAAGCCCACCGGGGTGAGTGGCTTGATCAGAAACCCTTTATTGGCTGCCTTCCTTTCTCTGTCTCACTCCTCCTGTCTCACAAATATTTCCTGGGATCATCTTCAAATGAACAGTTTGCACTAAATTCTTTCTCTCAAAATCGACTTCTGGAGGAATCCAAGTCAGAGCAGTTATCAACAGAGCCAAGACCAGGGTAAGGCTAGTGATGTGCCCAGGCTGCAAAATATAAGGAAGCAAGTGTCAAGCCTGCGTTTGCAAAATTTTAGAAAGCAAGGCACATGTTTAACTCACTTGCCTCACCTTACTCTCAACTCTCACCAACAAAACACCAACGCTTCACCCACCTCGTATATCTGTTTCTGATTCTTTGCTTTAAGCTTCATTCTTTTCTTCTACAGATAAACCTTCATCTTCATCAATTGCTGAGGAAAATGACCAAAAAAATGCAGACCTGTTTTCTTACAGTGCGTGATAACTGAGAGCAAGTTTTTCACCTCTGATTCCACAGGAGGTTTCTGAATGGTTGGGCTTGGATCACATGGCCACACCTTGGACCAGGCACTATGTCTGGCTGAATATGGTCCATGTGGCTGGCACAGGCACACATATGGTCATCTCAAGTGACTTGGGGACCACAGCGACATGAGAAGGGGGCGGTGTTATCCAAGAGGAAGGAATATCATTATAATAAGAAAAAGGGATCCAAAAGCATGCTGGAGAGTCAAAAACAGTAGCCACTCCAGTGTACTATGGTTCTCCATTCCCTTTCCATTTTACAGATGAGAACACTAAGCTGCAGAGAAGTTAATTTACTTTCCTAGGTATCCACCACTAACATATTAGCATCAGCCTGACTCCAAAACCTAAATTGTTTCCACTGGTTATATAGAAATTAATCTGGTGTGCCTCAACTGTCCCAGAATTTAGTCATAAAATGGTTATTTTAAACGTGAGTAAATTACTGCTAAAAATCAATGGATTGCCAGCAGTTGTTTACTTTGGTGCTATACTAGGAGGCACAACTTCTTCCAGCATGACAGTAAAAAGATTTCTGTGAATTCACATGTGTTCTTTCCTGATAACCAATGCTATTATCATAGTTTAACAATGAAACGTCTTTCTGGAAAACTCTTAATAAATGTCAGATATCAAAACTGCCAAAGGCAGACAGCAAAGCCAAAATATTCATTCAATATTAGGAGGATGGTTTTCTTCATCTTATGCCAGCCTCCCTCCAACTTAACTTTAATAATAGTCATGTAGACTTCACCTGCATTTATTATGAAAGGCAGTGATTATTTAGCATTTTGACCAGAACAAAGCTATGCTTTATTCCCTTAAAGTAGGCTAACCTCATGCTGAATACTAGACATTTGTGTATATTCTATATGAATTTGCATGTCATCAAGAAATTGCTACAACCCAAAAGCAACTTAGAAATAGACCTTCTAGAAAGCTTATATTTCTCAAAATATCCATTAAATTTTCAAGGGATGATGACAGGCTACAGTAAATTTGAAAATCTTGAGGCCACACGCTAACAGATTTGGTAGTATGTCATGAAGGAGTACAAAAGGTTCAGGAACAAAACTCAATGACATGGGGGGAAAGTGGTATGCCTCTTTGTGATGCTAACTGTGTCGTGGATTGAAAAGGAATGCCTCAATTTTCCTGAAGCCATAAAATCTCAACATTAAGATGAGCCACTACTCTAAAATATTTTTGTTTTGTTGTTTAAGTTCAGCCACTGTTCATGAGATTATGGGCAAGCCTACTAACTTCAATGGGCTACAACTCTTTCTAAGAAATCCAAGAGTATCCAAGAGGAGAAATCCAAGAGGAGCCTCAAATGTGGTAAATAACCTCTGACCAAATCTATTGCTGACTCCTAAAGATCACAGACATAGAACAAGCTGAAAGCAGTCCAGTTAAGAAAAAAAAAATGGACTGAGATTTATGTGCCTGCCCAAGAGGCAGAGTATGCAGTGTAAGTCCAACCAAGTTAACTGCTTGTTAAAAATAAGTTTTAAAAAAACACAATAGAATTCAAAGTTTCTACAAAATGACACCCACAATGTCCAGGATGTAAGACAAAACTACTTAATATATAGAACCAGGAAAATGTGACCCATTCTCAACAGAACAGATAATCAATGGAGGTGAATCTTATGATGACCCAGATGTTGTAATTAGCATAAGGACAATAAAGCAGTTGCTATGACTATGCTACATGATATAAAGGGTAATATGACTGAAATAAAGGAAAAGATAGGAAACCTAAACAAAGCAAGAAAAACTATTTTTTTAAGTCAAGAGTTTCCACCTATGCATACCATAGGTAAACTTCTAAAAGTCAAGTTTTAAGGGACTTTTTGAAAGGAGGGAGACAAAAGTGACACATTCCATACCAAACAATAATGATTCAAAGTTTAATGACTTCTCATCAGAAATTGTGAAAGTTACATGACGACAAGACAAAATCTTTAAAGTAATGGAAGGAAAAACACCTGTCAACCTAAAAATCTGTATCCAGTAGAAATATTCTTCAAGAAAGAAGGTGAAATAAATACATTTCAGATAAAATAAAATAAAGACAATAAATTAAGAGGAGACATGCTCCACATAAAATACTAAAGGAAATTCCTCAGGCTGAATGGAAATGATACTAGAGAGAAACTTAGATTTTCCTTAAAAATATGAATAAATATCCAAAACTATTTTCCTCCTAATTTTTAAAAGCAAAATCTTACACCTAATAACAATATATTCTAGTTATTTCTATTTAATTATACATATATACTTTTAAAGCAAAAACTATAACATTGTATTAGAGATTTATAATTTAAGAAGCTGCAATACATTTGACACCTATACTATAAGGACAGATAGGGTGGTAGATGGGCCTCTACAGTTGTAAGGTTTTTACATTTTATATAAAGTGTAAAATATTAACCCTCAGCAGACTGTGAAATAAATTAAGAATGTACAGTATAATCCTTTAGAGCAACAATTTCAAAACATAATACTGGAACGTTTACTTACAAAGTCAATAAATAAATTAAAAGGTAGTTTTAAATATTCAACTAATCCACAACAATACAGGAAAGAAGAAACAGAGACAAGAAAAAAAGAAGAAAACAAAACAAGATCTAAATCAAACCATATCAATTATTACATGAGCTGTGCATGAACTAAACAATACAACTAAAAGGCAAAATCGTCAGAATGGATTTTTTTTAAAGCAAGACCTAACTATATGCTGTCCTCAAGAAATTAATGTTAAATATAAAAACAAAGAATGAAAATAAATGCATAGAAAAATATATGTCATGCAAACAGTAAGCATAGGTAGGTTAGAACGGCTATACAAATTCATTTGTAAATCCTATCAAACATTTTAAAAAGTAACACCAACTTTACACAGCGTTTTAAGAAAATGAAGAAAAATGTCTGAACTCAATAAAGCATAAGTAGATTAGAATGGGTACTCTGATCTCAAAGAAAATCAGTTTCAAAATAAAGAGTACTAGAAGAAAAAGAGAAGGATATTTTATAATAATAGGGACAATTCATCATAAGGAAATAATCATAAATATGTATGCATCTAACAACAAATCTCAATGTATAAGAAGCAAACATTGACAGACTTAAAGGAAGAAGAAATAATTCCACAATCATAGTTGGATATTTCACATAACTGTCCAGAAATAAAACAACTAGATTTTAAAAATCAGCAATGACAAGGAAGCTCTGAATAATATTAACTACTTTGACTGGACTAATATTTACTGAATCTTACACCTAACAACTTTTAAATACACATTCTTTTCAAGTGGGTATAGTGTGTTTACTAAGGTAGATCATAAGCTGGGCATAAAATGAGTCTCAATTAATATAAATGAATTGAAATTGTACAGTATGTTCTTGGACCACAATGAAAAAAATTAGAACCAATAACAATAAAAACCTTCAAAGACCAAATATTTGGAAGTTAAACAACACATAACTAAATAATTCATGGGTCAAAGAAGCAATCACAAGGGGAATTATAAAATATTATTAACTAAATAATAATCAAAATACAATATATCAAATTTTGGGGGTGTAACTAAAGCAGTCCTTAGAGGAAAATTTATAGCTTAAAATGCTTATATTAGATGTCTAAAATCAATGACCTAAGGTTCTATCTTGAAGAGCTAAGATTATAAACTGATCAAGAAAATAAGAGAAGGCAAACTGCTAATATCAGAAATGAAAGAGAAGTTACAACCACAGACACTACAAAAATTAAGAAGATCCTATGATAACATCATGAATTACTTTGTGCCAACAAATTTGCCAACATAGAGAAAACTGATTAATTTCTTGAAAAATATAACTTACCAAAAGTTATATACAAAAAAACACAAAATCTGAGTGCCTTATATCTACTAAAGAAGGTCATTTTGTAGTCAAAAGCCTTACTAGAAAGAAAACTCTATACCCAGATAATTTCATTTGTAAATCCTATCAAACATTTAAAGAAGTAACACCAACTTTACACAAGTGCTTTCAGAAAACAGAGAAGGAAAATGACTGAACTCATTTTTGAGACTACTATAACCCTGAAAACAAATTTGATGAAGATACTACAAAAAAGCAGACTAATATTCCTTATGAATGTGACGTAAAATTCTCTAATAAGATATTAGCAAATCAAATTCAATAAAACATAAAAACAATAAGGTATCGTATTCAAGTGGGATTTATCTCAGTAATACATAGTTGGTTTAAAATTTGGAAATTAATATAATTTAGCACAGTAACAAAATATGGAGAAAAAATATGATCATTTCAATCGATGCAGAAAAAGTATTTGATAGAATTCAACAAGACATGATAAACACTTTCAGAAAACTACAACTAAAAAGGAGCTGCTCAATTTGATAAAGAGCATCTCTGAAAAACTTACAGATAAAGATGTTCTTAATGAAGAAAGACTGAACAATTTTTTCCCCTAAAATTAAGAACAAAACAATGATGCTTGCTCCCATCACTTCTCCTCAATATTGTACTGAAGGTTTTAGCTACTGCAATAAAGATTTAAAAAGCATAAATAAAGGGGAAAATAGGTAAAACTACTTTTATTAGCAAATGGAATGATTGTTGACATAGAAAATCTCCAGAATACTATAAAATAACTATCACAACTAATTATTTAATTAGCAAGGTCTCAGGGTGTGAGATTAAGATACAAAAATTTTATTGTATTTTTATATCTAGTAGAAAACAATTAAAAACTAAATTAAAAACAATTTCATTACAATAGTGTCTTCCCCCTGTCCCCCCTACCCCCAAAAAAACTTCATGAACAATTTGGGAAAATCATTAGTGCAAAAAAGGGCAAAGCCTCTACCCTAAAAATGACAAAACATCACTAAGATAGAATTTTAAATACCTAATAAAAATAGAGATAAATAGAAATAAAGAGATATACCATGTCCATGGATTAGAAAACTCCCTACTCCTAAGATATAATTATTTCCAAATTGATATACAGATTTAATGTACCAATTGTAATTCCACAGTTTTTTGTAGAATTGATAAGCAACTCCAAAATTTGTACAAAAATCAATGATCTAGAATATCTAAAACAATCTTGAAAAAGAATAAATGTGGAGGACTTATACTACCTGATTTTAAGACACACCAGAAACCTGCAGTAATTAGACTAGTACTTGCATAAGGATCAACAAGTAGATCAAATGAACAAAACCGAGAGTACAGAAGAAGACATACAAATCATCTAATTTTTCGTATGAACCCCAAAGCAATCTGTGATGGTTAATATTAAATGTCAGCTTGATTGGATTGAAGGATGCAAAGTATTGGTTCTGGATGTATCTGGGTATGTCTGTGAGGGTGTTGCCATAAGAGACTGACATTTGAGTACGTGGACTGGGAGAGAAGACCCATCCTCAGGAAGACCCACCTGCAACATGTGTGGGCACCATCCAATCGGCTGCCAGTCCAGCTAGAAAAAGCAGGCAGAAGAAGGTGCAAGAAACTGACTTGCTGATTCTTCCAGCCTTCATCTTCCTCCTGTGCTGGATATGCTTTCTGCCCTACAACATCAGACTTCAAAATCTTCAGCTTTTGGATTCTTGGACTTACACCAGTGGTTTGCCAGGGGCTTTCAGGCTTTCGGTCACAGACTGAAGGCTGCATTGTCAGTTTCCCTAGTTTTGAGGTTTTGGGACTCGAACTGAGCCACTACTGACTTCCTTGCTCCTTAACTTTCAGACGGCCTATGGTGGGGCTTCACCTTGTGATCATGTGAGGCAATTTTCCTTAATAAGCTCCCCTTCATATATACATATATCCTATTAGTTCTGTCACTCTACAGAATCCTAGTACACAATCCAATAAATAAAAGAAATCATTTTCAAGAAATTGACGTCCATACTAGGAAAAAAAAAAAAACTTGACCCTACCTCACACCACACAAAAATTCAAATCAAAATGAAGTATAGAACTAAATTTATAAGCTAAATCTATAAAACTTTTAGAAAGTAAACACAGAAAAATATCTTTGTGAATAGAGTATGTTTTGGTGAGCCAGGTTTTCTTATACAAATGGCATAAAACAATGACCCTAAAAGCAAAAACACTCAACAAATTAGATCTTATCAAAATGGAAAACTTTCATGTATCAAAACACACCACTAATAAAATTAACAGGTAAACCAGTCTGGTTGAAAATAGTCTCATGTCTGACAAAAGACTGGTATCCAGATATGTATCCCACAATTAAATAAGACAAACAACCCATTTTTTAAACAATAGCAAAAAAAGCAATACAAATGAATCTCAAAAAACCTTATGCTGAAAAATTTATATAAAATGTAAAACATTATGAAGCTTTAAACAAAAGACTATATATTGTATGATCCCATTTTATACTAAATTTTAGAACAGGCAACTCTAATCTATAATGGATGGAGTAGTTGACTTTGGGATAGGTTTTGACTGTTAAGGGTCAAGAGGGGACTTTTGGATGGTGATATTCTATATTTTGGTACGAGTTTAGGTTACTCAGATGCATTTATTTCTCAAAAGTTGTGTGCATTCTGTTGTTATGTACATTTTACATCAAAAGAAAAACTACAGGCAAATCTCTAGGCTGAAATATTTAAGGAGAAATGTACAAATATTTGCAATTTGCCATAAAATGCATCAAAAAATAAGACGGATTGATGTGTGGGTAGAAGGATAGGTATTTCATAAAATAAGTTTGGTAGAATGTTAATTGGGAATGTAAGTGAAAGACATTGGTGCTTAATGTAAAATTCTTTCACCTTCACTGTGTGTTTGCATATTTTCATACTAAAATAATGGGAAAAAATCACATGGGTATGCAGTCAACAAGGGCATCACAGCTTTTGAAGTTTGAATTAGGCATCCTCCACTCCATCCCTGTACACCCATAAACTGGGAGTGTTCCTCCCCTACCATGCTTTTCAGAGTGGACTATAGTTAACTGTTTATTACTCTGCCTCCTGCATGTATCTGAGAGATCCTCAAAGGCAGGCACCATATCTGGTTTATTTTTGTAACCTCAGTACCTAGAATAGGGCCCAGAGCAAATTGGTCCTCCGTATGTTGGATGGATGGATGGATGGATGGATGGATGGATGAATGAATGAGTGAATGAGTGAATTAACAAATGAACCTAAGATGCCTGATTTTATATAAACTCCACACAAACTTCCAATAACCAGACAAGACACAGACTTAGAGAAAATACAAAGACAATGTCAGTGCTAAGCCCAGAGCTGTACAGTTTCCAAGAAGAATGAGTGTCATGCAAGATCATGAGTCTTGCCAGGCCTTATCCCACCATTTATCAGCAGTGACAGATGTCACACGGTGAGATATTCTGGGAACTTAAGTATACACAACAGCCCTGCCTGTCCCAGTACTATATTTGTGTCCAGACAGGTGCCCCTCCAAGCAAGAACTCTTCACACCACAAACTGCCAAAAAGCACATTCAGTTAAAGTCTCCCTTCCTCGCTCCCTGCTGCGTAGGGGAAAAAGAGCCTTAAGCAACAAGAGAATAAACATTTATTGAATATCAGGTTGGATTCTGTGCTAGACACTCTACTACACCATCTCATTAACCTCTCACAACAGCCCTACGCAGAAGACACCAATATGCCTATTTTACAGGTGAAGACACAGAGGCTCAAAGTGCGTGCATGAATGGCATTTGAATCCTTGTTTTGTCTAGTTTTCAAGCTGCTTGCTCTCTGTGCTGCGCCACGCTGCCTTGCACTCTCATAAACACTTGCTGAGCTGAATTCCCAGTGGTGGTAACTATCCCAAGGGAAATTTGTGTCTGCCCAAGGTATTATGTAAGAATGAGCTACTCCTTATAAACACTGACTAGCCGATCACTCCTCTGGAAACCACTCTAAAGTAGAGGCCAAATTCCAGCCGGGTCAGGGGAGTAGGTGGAGGTACAGATGGTGAACTTGCTTCAAGGGGGAAAATGTCACAACATCCTGGCTGGTGGAGGCTGGAGTGGGCATTCAAAATGCAAGTTATTCATTGGAGACACTTTTTTAGAAGGGTGCTAATGGAGGAAGAAGCCAGCATGAATGATGGAAGGTCAGGGACAGAAGTAAGGGGAAGCTTTGCTAAGATCCACCTTCTGGAGAAAAAGACAATTCCAGAAGGCAGTGGGAGCACCTGGGTCCACCTTTGGGAGGGCAGCAGGGACCACCGGGCAGCCTGAGGCCCCTGGAGTTCTGGGGATTCTGGGATCTTGGCCCTGACTTTGCCTGGCACTTCCTTCCACTTAGGAAGTGCAGGTAAGAAAGGAAATAGGAGACCTAGAGTCCGGGTCCTCATGCTGGCCAGTTTGGAGGCAGGGAATTCTAAGGGATAGTGTGAGTGCCAGGCAGAGAGGACAGCAGGCTGGGAGCAAGGGCCTGTGGAAAGACAGTGGAGGTGAGAGGAAGGGCTGAGAGGTGTGTCTGTGAACTGGTCCTGAGATCTGTTTATCAGTCTGCAGGACCATGTGGCTCCTCTCACCATACAAGGGAAACTTAAACTCTTCACCCATACAATCCAAGTCTGGAGAACTGAACATCCTCCCTTCCTGACCCACGACGAAGTGTGAGGAGGAGGAGGAAGTGAGGGGCTGGTGTGATGCGTGGGCTCCAGAATAAAAGCAGGCATGGGAGGCTCACCAGGATCCAAAGTGGCACCTGTCAGATATACAACATGATTTCTGAATAATCATTTGCGGAGAGTCTGAAGCACCAAGGAGACAAGAGTAAACTCATGTGAAACAGTTTGCTGTACATGTGAACTCTTTTCTCTTCGGCTCTTTCTAGAACCCTCCTTCTCCCTACCTGGGCTGGAGCCTGCACATGCTCTTGTTGTCCCACTATTTTGCCATGTATCAGTCAGGGTTCTCCAGAATACAGAACCAACAGAATATGGATGGATAGATAGACAGACAGACAGACAGGACAGACAGAGACAGATTTATTTTAAAGAACTGGTTCACACAACTGTAGGGGCTTGCAAATCTGACTTCTGACTTTTACAGGGCATGCGGGCAGACTGGAAATCCAGAAAAGAGTTGATACTGCAACTCTGGTCCGAAGGCCACCAGGAGGAAGAATTCCTCCTTCATCAGGGGAAGTCAGCCTTTTTCTCCTAAAGTCTTCAAATGGTTGGATGAGGCCCATCCACATTGTGGAGAATTAACTTCTTTACTCAAAGTCTACTGATTGAAACGTTAATCTCATCCAAAAAAATACCTTTGCAGTGACATCTAGATCGAGGTTTGATCAAACATCTGGGCACTATGGCCTAGACAAGTTGATACATAAAATTAACCATCACGTACTGTGTCATAATTTACTGTTTTTTATGTCTGATTTTTAAACAAGATTTCTGCCCTCAGCAAGTTCCAAGTCTTGTCAGGAAAACAGTGTCTAATGCAGCACATGGCCCCTTCAGTGGCCCAGTGAATGTCTGTTAAATTATCCAGTGACCCAATTCACTTGACAACATAAATGCCCAACACTGTTAAATGTGCATGTAGCGGAACTCAGGAATGAGATTCTGAAAAGGCAGGAAGCTCTATGGTGCCTCCATGTGCCTACAGTGAAGTCTGGATTGTGTAGAAAAGACAAATTAAAGTTGCAGAACTCAGCACATCCCAATATCATTCTGGTTAGTGATTTAATCTCAAACGTGTCATGTTTAGAAAGGCTTCTGTAAGAAGGTCCACATAAGCAAAAGAGAAGCAGAAATCATCAGAAAATACTCCCCAGGGAAGAAGATATTTTTCCCAGGAATAGAGTTGATCATTGAACATATTGGTCCATACAACTGTCTACCCCATAAGACGATGAGTTTCTGGTCAGTCGAGACCATGTCTTACTCAACTTTGCTCCCCAAGCAGCAAGCACAGGATAGTTAGTATACTGGACATTCCCAAGGGCACTTTTCTGTGCCCACCCAAACTATCCTCTTGCCCTTCTCTACCAGAAGAGCTCGTCTCCCAGCTACAGGCTGAAAATGGAAGATGCTTCCTTCAGTAGCAAGCGGTGGTCATGTGACCAATTATAGCCAATAAAACAGGGGTTGGTTGCAGAGGTTCCAGGAGGGAAGTCCTTCTCTAACAAAGTCACAGAAGTGAGGAGCAGTTGTGTGAAGATGTGATACACAGAACTCGGCAACCTCTAAACCATTAGATAGGAAACCGGAGGAGAAAATCTCATCCCACTAAGGAAGGTGGAGGGGGTGGATGAAAAGTGTCCAGACCTGTGATGACATCAGACAGCCCCTGAGCTACTGCAGAGACCCCCTACCTATGGACCACTTGATTTGGTGACATTTTCAAAATATATCCAAAATCTGACTATTTCTCACCACCCCCAGCACCGCCATGTGCCCCAGGCCACCACCTCCTCTCCCCACAGGGCTCCCTGCTGCTGCTGTGGCCCCTCCCAGGCTATTCTCCACATGGCAGCCAAAGTGAACTTCTATGAACTTCTACAAACAGATCATGCAACTCCTCCCCCAGAACCCCCCAAGCCTTCTCTTCCCACTCTGTGAAATGGCCAAAGCCTTTACCACATGGATGAAATCCTCTGAGACCTGGGCCTTGTCGACTTCACTGACCTCACCTTGCACCACTCCCATTGCCTGGAAGCCCCTCAAAGACACAGAGCACACTCCCTTCGACGGAATTTGCACTTGAAGTTCCCTCTGCTTGGAACTTGACTGCCTTCCTCCTTTGCTTCCTTCAAGTCTCTGCTCACATGTCATCTTATTATCAAGGATGTCCCTGACACCCTGTATGAGAGCACTGTCCTGCAGAACCATCTATGATATGGAAATGTGTTATAACCTGAGCTTCCAATACAGTAGCCACTGGCTACACGTGGCTACTGAGCACTTAAAATGCAGCTAGTGTGCTGTGGAACTGAATTGTTACCATTTTACTTAATGTTAATTAATTCAAATTTAAATATCTACATGTGGTTAGTGGCTACCCTATTGATAGCTCAGCTCTACAAAACAGCAACTTCTCCCTGCTACTCTCCCATAACTCCATATTCCCCTTACCTTACTGTATTTTAATGTACTTATCATTATCTAATGTACCATAAAGGTATATAATTATCTGTTTCTCATCTCTCTCATTTTTTAAATGTAAGCACTACGAGAAAAGACACTTGGGTCTGTTTTGGTTACTACTGATCAACAGAGTCTAAAATAGTGCCTGGTACAGGGTTTGCATTCAATTAATACGCATGGATTGGATTAATAAAACTAGGGAAGGAGGGAGGGAGGGAGGTTGTCTGGGTCTATCCAGCTTCTTAGGTCACATGCCTCAGTTTAGCTCTATGAGTTTTAAATAGTCTAATCAAGAGTGTGGGTTGAAATAGCAGGTCCCTGGTCAGCCTTCAGTTCAAATCCCAGTTTTGACACTTCCCGCCTATGTGGCCAAGGGTAACCTGCTCCATCTTTCTGAGTTACAGAGACTACATTTTACATCTAAGGTTTTCCATCTCTAAAATGGAAATAACAATAGCTATGAAAAAACATAACAATATCTGGCCTTCAATAGGTACTCAAAGAAATTATTGCCAGAAAAAATTTCTGAGTATGTGGGAACAGACTGGGGCTTGATTGGGGGAGTATTTTTGTTTTCTAAAAACTCCTGCCATCTTCTCCTAGCCTTCTACACCCTTTCAAAAAAAATAGTCAAAGATCACAAATACGAACTTTCCAAAACAACAAATGTCTATGTTGCTGGAAAGAGCTGCCTTTGTGATGTTTATGGGTTTTTTTTCAACTCTCCTCACTTAGATTCTCAAGGAACAAATGGCATTGGCAATCTTGAAATAATTACCATTGTAATTCACCTAAACCAGGGCTGTTGTGGTAATTTAATTTTCAGAATAAAATTACACCAGATCCAAAGGAAACTATTCAGACTTCCTTTCACATTTCAAGTTTGTCAAGTCGAAATCTTACTGTCAAACAGAACATTCCCAGTGCCCAGCAACCAACACACAGACACACAAATATACACACATACTTAAGCCCAGTGGTCTAGACATTTACATTCTTACCTTTCCAAAACTCCCTTTACCAATGGCCCGCAGAATCTGAAAATGGTCAAAGTTGACTGCAAAAGAAAACAAAAAAGGAAACAAGTCAGATTTGCTAAACCTGGTATTGCTCCTTGAATATCCTTACCTATGTACCTACCCACCTATTCCAGAGGCTCTTGGGTCAGGTGCACTATACTTGCCAGAGCAGCCAACCGCCCTTGAAGGTATCCACAGCAGAATTTGCAGCACATTCCATTTTTTCCCCAGCACACAAATTGTCCATCTGAAGCCTTCCCTTCACACCACACTTCTTGATGGGGCTCTGCAGTCTTGCTGCTTCACTCTCCACCCCACTTCTGCCTGGCTTCTACATGCTTCCCTACACCAAGACAGGTCAATAATGCACAGCCTTGCCAGTAAATCCCATGGACATCCTCCCCTCCTTTGACTTGTTCACTCTCTCAATTCTCCCCTTCACGCTTCACTTCCTTCTGCACACTCAGCCTTATCCTCCCAGGCATTAAACACTAGAGTCTGTCAAGCCTTTTGTCCTACAACCGTTCTCTTGTCATGGGCTCCAAAGGCTGCAATGACCACTTAATTGGCAGTGGCTCTCCAAGGTGTCTCTAGCCTTGGCTGTATGTGTCAATGCCTTCTCACAGGTCCTCACGGAGGTTCCAAAGCCACCATGAACTCAACAGATCCAAAGCAGAATGCAGGATGAGTGGTCTCAACGTTCACTGGCCCTATATGTGCAAAACCTGGGACTCATCCTTGACTCCTTTCTCCCCTTACCCCATATCCGATCTTTCATCAGGTAGCTCCATGTTGTCTCTGCACAGTGTCTCACACCTGTCCACCCCTATGGTCACTGCTCTGGTCTAATCCACCATCTTCTGTCTCCTGGACCACTATGGTGGCCTCCCAACATCCTCACCTGACTCTTCCACTCAGGAAAATGTGTGAGGAGCCGGGTGATCTTGCTTGTCCGCTGCTTTCTCCCCTCTGAGGTCCCCTCCATTGCTCTCAGTGGAAAAAGGAAATCCTTCCCCAGGGCTGCAGGGCTCCAGCTACTTCTCCTGCCTCCCTTCCCTGCTCACTCCCATCACCTACTGAATGCCAGACACGTTGACAGCAGCTACTCCCAGGCCTTGAGTGCTCTCCTCCTTGCACTACCCTTGTTCTCTCTGCATCCTCAGAAGGCTGCCCTCACCCTCCAGACTAGGTCTGGCTCTCTACGATACACTCTCATGGCACTGTGGAACTTTCCCCAAAATACATTGCTTTGTGTAATTTTACCTTTGTATATTTCATTAAGTTCACTTTTCCCTACTAGACTCTAAGCTCCCTGAGTTCAAGGGCCATGTTTATTTTTTTCTGTTGTACCCTTAGCACTCAGCACAGTGTTTAGTACACAGTTAGTGTTCAATAAATATTCATTAACAGAAGGAATGATTGAATGAACTAATCTCCATATTCATAGTGCCAAACACAACTCCTGGTACATAATAAGTGTTCGGTAAATATTTTTGAATTAGACTGAATTACAGCCAGTTTCCAATAACTAGAAAAGACATGTTATTTACAAAAAAAAAATGAAGTGAATTGATTAGTTCACCACATAATGGAAGCAAGGATGTGAGGAAGTAAATGAATACAATTAGTTCCTTGTATATTAAACTTATGCAATGGAGGATAATTATGTTGAGTTGTGTCCCTGCCAAGCCAAAGTCAGAATCCAGCATGCGGTCGAATGCCTAACGTGCTTAGAATAGAGAGATGGAGTTAATGGTTAACTTACTAAAACCTTGGTTATTTGATTTAGATTTATTTCCTTTCAGGATAACTTGCCAAGAAAGAGATTTCATATTTTCACCTCTTACTCATTCACCAAAGGTCAGAGAAGAGGAAAAAAAAGCAATGAGCTTGAACTGCAGCTTGTTATGTAACCAGCAGCAAGCTAGGAAACGCACATGTCCTATCGAGAAGCTCCAGAGGTCCCCACGGGGCAGGTACCACTGTCGGGTCCTCAAATCAGCAATGAACATCATGGGTTCCCTGAAGGCACCATGCTGCAGCACGCTGCCATATCTTCATGCTGCCTGTTTCCCTTGCTGCAAGACCATTTCTCCAACACCCCTTATTTTGGGAAAAACTTTTCATTGGCCTTTGACACGCAGCTCATGCGCTTGCTCTCTTGGGAAGCTTTTCCCCAACCCCCAACTAACCATTTTTTTCCTTAGAGGTAACTCTGAATCTTCTGTAGACATCTAACAGTTTGGGAGAACATTCCCTGGAGTCCGTCTGCTCAGGTCCACAATACAGCTCTACTCAGTGTGTCCTTAGCCACATCATTTAGTCTCTGTGTGCCTCAGTTATCTCATCTGTAAAATAGGGAAAATGGGGCCTACCTTCCATAAAGAGCTCAGAATCATGCCTGGCACACCACAACCTTTCAAAAAGTGCTAGCTCTGTGTTAGGGGGTGAGGAGCAATTCCCCTCCCTCTTTTCTGGTTTCTTCCTGTTGGGATATTGCCTTACACATCCGTGGCCTCTTGCCCCATCCAAGGTGGTGCAAGTTATCCAAGTGGTGGACTGGAAAAGGAATGGCACCAGCATACTGATGCTCACTGTGCCCTCTCTGTGGAGTCTGACTTTAGGGAATGGCCTCTCTTCTGCTCCTTCTTGCCAGAAGCTTATCAGGACCAGCTGCCATGAGGAGAGGTCTGTGGGGTCCAGATTTAGCACTGGCCAGGTGGGAAAGTTCAGCTAATCCTGGGCTTCAGCATTAGGGAGCACATGATTACTGCCTTCCTGAGTTATATTCCTTGGCCGCAGCTTTATAGCTGTAGAGGTGAGACTTGGTTCTCTATCAACCTCCTCCTCTGTCTTGTCTCCTAACTGGAGGGAAGTGTTAATTACTGAACAAATGGTCAAATGCCAAAAGCCTTTATTCCTTTAATAATTAGTGTTATAACATTGTAAATATTCCCACTCACCCATGTCATCCATATCCCCTACAAAATTGTGGGCTCCTTTGGGGAAACTAACAATGTATGTGGCAAAAAGGCACTTAACGAATGCTTGTCTGCTTATTGGACTAGATTGGATCTAGATGACTTTGAGCACACAGCCTGTGGTTCCTATTTATTTGGCATCTCCCTGGGGTGTACTACACTGATACTGACATAATAGCACCTAAAAGAAGACACTTTGAATAAGTGAAAAGTTAACACTTGGTTGATGAACAGATTAAAATGGCGTCAGTCAATGAAAATGCCAAGCCAATAATGGGTCCTAGAATCGCACTGTCACGTGAGGTTGTTTGCTCAGAGTAGGAAGAATTGGCTGGGGGGTGTGAGAGGGTTGAAGAGTGGTTTCCTTGGGTGACCATCTTGTCCTGGTTTCCTTGGAATCTTCCTGATTTTAGCATGGGAAGTTCTGCATCCTTGAAAACTACCCAGTCTGGGGAAAACCAGTTTGGCACCCTTGGTTTCTGATCATGAACCCATTCCATCTGAGGACGCCACAAGCACTGCTTGGGCTGGCAGAGTGATTGGATTGGAGGTGAAGTACATTCTTGAAAAGTGGTGTCTTATCACCAGACTCAGAGAGAGTTGCAAAGGGTGACACTGCTACAAGTGTACCACTAGGGTAGAAATGGGAAACGCACTGCTGCAAAGGCAAAGACAAGGAATGTCAGTGTCCTTGCCAAAAACACAAGGACAGTGGCACCTGCCTTGCCAGGCATCATGAAGACAATGCAACAACACATCGGGGGCATTATTTGCTCAGCCAGGCTCAATTCTCCCTTCTTTCTTGATAACAAAACCCCAGCTCTCCTTAGGGATCACTGTGGCCAGCCCCAGGCAATGAATGATAAGTTGCCCATCCCCAATAAAGTCATAATTGATCAAATCCAGTGGCGTTTTCAGAATCACCTGGAACCTTGTTAAGAGATTGGTGGGTACCACCTCCTGAATTCACCTCCTGAATTTCTAAGGAGGCATTACAGAATTTGCATTTCTAAGAAGTTTCTAGGTGGTGCTGATGGTTCTGGGACTGCACTTTGGGAACTACTGATCTAATTAATCTGGACAATTGTGTTCCCCACTTTTCCAGCCACTGTGCAGCCAGCAGTGACCTTGTGATCCAGATCTAATCAACGAGATCTAATCAATGAGATGGAGACATTTTTGGGAAAGCATTTTTTGTGTATGTGACGAAAGGGGCACACTGAGCTGGAGTAGCCATTCCACTCTCCCGCTTCTTCCTGCCTTCAATGTAGACGTGATATCTGGAGCTGCAACAACCATCTTGTGACTATAAAGCCAAAAACATGAGCAAAGGACCAAGACAGATGCAGGGAAGCCACTCCTTCTTGTGAGCCTCTGAACACAGGCCAGCAACCACTTACCTTGGGACTTAACATATTAGGAAAAATTACAAAACAATTTTATTTGTTCAGTGGGTCAGGTTGGCTATTACTAGAAGCCAGAAACATTCTTTTCTGATACTCAAAGCCAGGCACACAGCAGCGGCTTAGTAAATGCTAACTATTTTATTGTTAAATTTCCAGCCCCACTGCGATTTTACTAAGAGGCCAAAGAACAAGACTTATTTGGGACAACAACATAGGAGCCAGGCTGCTTGGATTTGGATTCTCACTCCAACACTCAGTGGCTGGGTGATGTTGGGGAAGTCACTCAGGCTCTCTGTGCATCAGCCTCCACACATATATGATGGGTAAAATACAATACCTACCTCATAGTGTTGTACATGGTGTGTTAATAAAGGTTAAGCATTTAGAATAGTACCAAGCATGAACTAATGGCTACAAGTATTAGGTATTGCTATGAATATTATTCTACATTAGCAGCTTTTCCTCGTATTTCACCCTTGTGATAGAACACCAGTCTGATTGAATCATGACAAAATATTCCACGACTGATAAATCTGGAAGTGTATTAGTGCTAATTAGTTATTGATGGTGATTGATCGCACTGGGTAAATCTGGTTGTCCTACTTTACATTGCCAGTGGGCTCTTTTCTCGTTTCCACTAGACCAGTTATTTCTAATGAATTTCATAGCACGCTTTCAACACTGCAATATTCATGAAGCTGTTTATTCAAACAGCCAAGAGTGAACTTTCAAGATGGCTAGTAACTCTTTCAAACAATCTCTAATGGAAAGTAAACCACAGTCCACATCCTGTACAAAGACATGCATTTAAGCACTGTGGGCATCAAGCAAGAAAAGTAAGCAAACATCCCGTTCCTGCCCTCCTAAAAACCTGAAACCTGCGGCTCATTCCTTGCAGAGTTGGTGCTGGGCACAAGATTGCACATGGGTGGGTCATGCGTGTGTTTAGTCTGGCTAGTCCAATGATTAAAATTGTTTTGAATAAGTTACAGTATTTAAAAATTAGACAATGTCACCCTCAAATTCTGGTTTCTGACATGCCTTAGTCTGTTTTGTGTTGCTATCACAGAATGCCACAGACTGGGTAATTTATTTATTTTTAATTATTTTTTCACAGTTCTGGAGGCTAAGAAGTCCAAAATTAAGGTGCTGGCATCTGATGAGGGCCTTCTTTCTACATCATCCCACAGAAGAAGGGCAGGAGAGTGCAAGATAACAAAGAAGCAAGAGGGGGCTAAGTTTGCTTTTGTAACTCACTCTTGTGATAACTAATCTACTCCCATGATAATGACAGCAGTCCCTTCATAAGGGCAGAGATTTCATGGCCTAATCACCTTTATTAGGCCCCTCCTCTCAACACTGTTTCATTAGAGATTTAGTTTCCAACACAAACTTTGGGGAACACATTAAAACCGCAAGAAATTGGAAGATTTGCCAAAAAAATCTTGGGCTTGCCATGCCCTTCCACAATATTCTCTCTGATTCACCACTGTCACACCTGGCCCAGTTTATGCATCTCTGTTTCCTGCCTGATTCTGTAACCATCTGAGGTATGGGTCATTGGGCTGCAGCAGAGAGAAGTCCTATCTGTTGACGGGGAGACAGTCGGGCCATGGATGAAAAGGAGGGTTTGGTGTTCACTGGACAAAGGTTTAAACAAAGGTTTAAACCCAGCCCCACTATTTGAGTCAGTGTGAACCTGAGGACATAAGTTAACTTCCAAGCCTTGATTTTCCATTTAATAAAATGGGAGTAGTGATGCCTGCATCCCCAAGTCAGGGTGAGGGCTACAGACAGTGACGTAGCAAAAGGTCAACTCAGCAAACAGAAGCTACTGAAGAGTGGCCACCCAATCCCCTGGTCCAGCCATGGGCCTTCCACCTAGTCACTTAACATCTCAGAATCTCAGTTTCTTCATCTGTACAATGAGGTAACACCTCTCTGCTAAGATTTTTCTTGGAATAAGACTATTATATAATCAGCATATAATGATGGCGATTATTTGTTTTTGAGTTTGTCTCTCCTTAGTACAGAAATAATCCAGGTAACCAGATGACCCCTTAAGAGCCACAGTCCTGTTCATTGCTGAATCCAGGTGCCAGGCAGATAGTGCTGTGCTAAGTACTCAGTCAAGATAATGACATATATGCATGAATGAATGACCTACATTGAGTTGTGGGAGAATGGGTAGGGGGCTCTCCGAGGGAGTGGGAAATGAGATCACCCTCTCTACAGGAAATTGTTGATGTTTACACAGAAAGGGGGCTGACCAAGCTGTGGCAGGCATCTACCATGAAAAGCTTCCATTAGTCGCTCATTCAAGAAATATGTTGGGGAGAATACATACATTTTTACTGAGTGGGTATACACTTGTTGAAAGGATGACTGAGTGTATGCTGTCTTCCAGGCCCTGTACTACGTACTGGGAACCAACGTGAACAAAACACACAATGAACCTACATCGGGGGAGCTGACCTTCTGGTGCAAGGAGACAAATCTGCAATTCAATGGTAGAAAGTGGTAAATTCTGGCCAGGTACGGTGGCTCATGCCTGTAATCCCAGCACTCTGGGAGGCTGAGGCAGGTGGATCACTTGAGGTCAGGGGTTCCAGCCAGCCTGGCCAACATGGCAAAACCCCATCTCTACTAAAAATACAAAAATTAGCCAGGAGTAGTGGTGCATGCCTGTAATCCCAGCTACTTGGGAGGCTGAGGCAGAAGAATCACTTGAACCCAGAAGGCAGAGGTTGCAGTGAGCCAAGATCACACCACTGCACTCCACTCCTGCCTGGGTAACAGAGCAAGACTCTGTCCCCCCCCCAAAAAAAGTGGTAAATTCCATGAATGAAAGTAAATCCAGGTGTATGAGTTTCCAGGTGCTGCTTTAACAGATGGCCATATACTTGGTAGGTTAAATAATACCAATTTATTATCTTACAGTCCTGGAAGTCTCCCTGGACTGAAATCCTGCTGTCAGCAGGACTGTGTTTCTTCTGGAAGATCTTGGAGAGAATCTGTCTCCTTGTCTTTTCAGTTTCCAGAGGTGTCACATTCCTCGGCTTGTGATCCCATATTACTGAAACTTCTGCTTTGGTTGTCACATCGTCTCTCACCCTTATGCATCCCCTTTTATTTATTTAACTTTTGTTTTAGATTCCGGGGTGCACGTTCAGGTTTGTTACTTAGGTAAACTGCATGTCACAGGGCATTGGTGTATAGATTATGTCATCACCCAGGTAGTAAGCATAGTTCCTAATAGGTAGCTTTTTGATCCTCTCCCTCCACCCAGTGTTTGTTGTTCCCCTCTTTGTGTCCATGTGTTTTTATTGTTCAGCTCCCACTTATAAGTGATACCCAAATAAATATAAATCATACTATAAAGACATATGCACACAAATGTCCATTGCAGCACTATTCACAATAACAAAGACATAGAACCAACCTAAATGCCTATCAACAATAGACTGGATAAAGAAAATATGGTACATATACACCATGGAATACTACACAGCCATAAAAAGAGGAAGATCATGTTCTTTGCAGCAACGTGGATGGAGCTGGAGGCCATTACCCCATGCAAACTAACACAGGAACAGAAAACCAAATGCCTCCCTCTTATGAGGACTCTGATTACATTAAAGGCTACCTGTATAATCCAGGATGCTCTCCCCCATCTCAAATCCTTTAGTTAATCTCATCTAAAAAGTCCCTTTTGCCATGTAATGTATACAGATTCCAACATTTAAGACATAGTTATATTTGAGGAGCAGTTATTCTTCCTTCTACATCAGGTAAGGTGATAGTGATTGTGTTGGGGGCAGGAGCTGCAATTTTAGACAGGGTGGTCAGGGCAAGCCTTTCTAAGAAGAGGATAATAGAGCAGATCCATAAATAAAGTGACAGAAGATGCCATGCTGATATGAGGAGGATGGTTATTTCAAGCAGAGAGAACAGCACGTGCAAAGGCCCTTGGCAAAAAACATGCATGACAGTCCCCAGGAGTAGCAGGCAGGCAAGGATGGCTGGACTGCTGTGTAGGAAGGAGAGAAAGTGGGAAAGCCAGGGTCAGAGGAGAGGTCATGAGCCTGCCGTGCAGGGCTTCACAGGATGGGGTAAGGGCTCTGGGAAGTTTTTCAAACATGATGAGAAGGTACTACAGGGTTCTGAGGAGAAGAACGAAAAATGTGGTCTGTTGATGTTTGTTTAAGCTGTTTGGAAATATTCAAACTTCAATCAAAGCATCTTAGATGTAATCAGGTGGAGATAAAATTGCCACATGACAGTAACTAGGGAAGCAGGATCTCAGTGATTATACAGCGATCTCAGCCTGCTTGATGAAAGCTGATTGAAAAGACGGGGTGAGTGGTCACACATCAGCCAGGAAAAGGGGGAGGCAGAGCAAGCCCTTAGTGCTGGTGCAGCCTGTGCACACGTGGGAAGCAGTGAAAGGGGCATTCTAATTACTGGATTTAGGTCTGTTCTCCTCAAATTTTCTGAGTTCCCTGATAGGAGTGGAGGACTTCAGATATGATGGCTCTGCTCCCAAGGATCCTCTGCCTAGCAGAGGCATGCCCAGGTCCTGGCAGACATCAAAAGAGGGTGATGGGTGCAGCGGCAGAGTCAGGCACAAGGTCAGGGAGAAAAATCCACTCCATCCTGTTGGGACCATCAGGGAAAGTTTTGAAAAGCACGAGACACTGAGCATAGACATGAAGAATAACAAAAATTTCCCAGGGGATGAGAAGAAGAAAGGATTTCAGGAAAATCTTCAGCAGTGGCATGAAATAGCAGGATGAGTTCCAGGAACAGCAAGACAGAAGTATGAGCGGAAGAGATGAGTGGGGCAGGGTGGAGGAAGGCTTAACCCACTGGATTGGTAGACATTTCCTCAGGCAGGAGTGGGTCAGGCCTCAGCAGAGCCTTAAAAAACCATTGCTCAAGGGGCCCCACCTCCCTTTGTTTACCAAGTTGCTCTCCAATGCCTGATTTGGCCTCCCAGGGACTTCAGGTTTTGGAAAGGGGTTATTTTGGGCAACAGATTAGACCACCGCAGTTCTCAGGAAGGTGTCCTCTTGGTGTGAACCTATTGGTTCCAGGGTGCTGAGTTTGTTCACAGGTCCAAGGCCAAGAGATTACTTTCTTTGCCTTTTGCCTACCTTCTCAAAGCCGACAGCCCAAGCCTGGTTTGGATTCTTCAGTAGCATCGCATTGTGCATGAAATAAGATCCATGCTCCCCACCATGGCCTAGAAGAACCCAGTCACCCCTCCCGCCAAACCTCCCCACCGTCCCTCTCCTTGCCCTCACCACAGTGTGTGTCAGCCACACATGGCTCCTGGCTGTGCCCCACAGCCCAGGCACTCTACTATCATAGAGCCTTTGCCCTGCTGTCCCTCTGCCTGGAACGCCTGGCCATGGTGCCCCAGTGCTGACTCCTTCCCATCCCCCAGGCCTCCCTCCCCTGGAGAAGGTGAGAGGTCTTCCCTGACCACCCTATTTGGGTCCACCTCCTTTGGTACTCCCTACCTCACTGCCATTTCTTTTGTATTTTTTATTTCTGTTTTAGGAATTGTCATGATCAGAAACATTTATTGTTCTCCTATTGACTTGTTTATTGTCTGCACCTCTCCTCTGGGATGTCAACTCCTTGAGGACTATGAGTTTTGCCTGTTTCATGCATTTCAGCATCCCAAGCACCTAGAACAGTGCCTGGCATATAATAGGCACTCAATAAATATTTACTGAATAAAAAAAGAAAGAACAAGTGAATGAATAAATATTGAATGGGAGAAATCCAAAGGAGTGCTGGCTGTACACATTTGCAATGAGTGGGTCACTTCTGCCTAGGGGGTTAAGGATATCTTCAGGAAGTATCTCACCATAGTCATTGATAAAATAGGCACAATGATACCTACTTCTTAGGGTTGTTAAGGTGATTAATGGGGTAAGGTACTAAAGGTTGAGGCACACAAGAAGAGATATGTCAGTTCCTCTCAAGTTCGTGTTCACATTTAACATAATCAAGGTTGTTCCCCAAAATTGACAAAATTATTCTTAGGAGAATAAATAGGTGAGAATAGGTCACATGTTCTGCCAAATAAGTTTTGAAGAGAAAAGTTTCATCCTACCAGATGTAAGAATACATAGTTTATTCATTCAACAAAGTCATTGCACAGGATAAGACGCCTACAATGAACAAAAGAGACAATACCTCTAGTGATGTGTATTCTACCAGAAACTAAGTCACAAAAATGTCCACCAGAGCTTGAGGAAGGTGGAGGGAAGAAAACAGCTTTGGACGTTAACAGACCCAGGTTGGACTCCAATAAAGAAGAGAAGAGTTATTCAGTGAGCAGGGCAAGAACTGGCTAGCTACTGGGTAAAAATAAAATAAAATGAATGTCTCTCCCTTCACTAGACACCAAAATAAATTCCTGAGTGGATCGGAGTTACTTGTAACGACATAAAAGCCATAAAGCTCACGCCTAACATGAAGAGCATTCAATAAATATCAGTCTCTTGCCTTCCCCATAACTCATGGAGACGACTATTTAGGTGTGTGATTTTGCCTCTCAGCAGATAATCTATTAGTTCAAGGCCACAGTCTCACAGGCTACACAAGGGCTGGAATCGACAGCTCTCCAGGCAATACGCACTGAGAAACTACGTGTATGTCCTTTGCTCCAAATGCTGAAGGTGACGTTTTACCCCAGAAATTCCAACTGCACCCTGTTCACAGGTCAATACTAACATTCATGGCTCTGATTAGAGCAGTCTGCACACAGCTTCCCTTTCTCACCTCATTCATATTCACATCCTGAGCCAATAGCAGCCAGAGAGAGATTCAGCTCCTGGCCAGTGTCCATTCTGGCTGGCCAGGGCCAGTAGCCGATCAGTTGTTCAGAAGGGACTTTTCCTCCACTCCCTGTTTACTCCCCATGTGCCTGAGGCACTGCCTGGTATGAAGTAGACAGCCAGTATTTGCTAAGCTGAGCTGCAACCACCTCTTGTTGCCTCATTAAAAATTGTTTTGTTTTCTAGTTGATTAATATGCTTTGTAAAGCCTTAAAACCTCTTTTTACCCCTCGCTCCACACTCTTATCAGCAAAAACACTGAATCTATAAGCATTCAGGAAATCACATGCCTAATTCATACAGGAAAATACTACACAGTGATAACCTCGGGACAGAAGATAATTTGGATGCTGGTGGAAATGTGGAATTCAGGACAAGAAAAGAATCAAACACGTTTGAGAGACAATAAGAATTAAACTATTGATTCCTCGAAAGCAAACACTGCTTTATGCATACCTCCTTCTTGCATTCCCAATGTGTACGTTTCCTAGGACAGTTGTAACAAGTTACCACAATTACATGGCTTAAAACAACAGAAATTCATTGCCTCACAGTTCTGGAGGCCAGAAGTCCAAAGGCAAGGTGTCCACAGGACCACTCTCCCTGTGAAGGTGCTAGGGGAGGATCTGTCCTTGTCTCTTCTGGCTTCTGGGAGTTGCCAGCTGTATTAGTCTGTTTTCACGCTGCTAATAAACACATACCTGAGACTGGGTAATTTATAAAGGAAAGAAGTTTAACTGACTCACAGTTCCACATGGCTGGGGAGGCCTCACAATCATGGTGGAAGGTGAATGAGGTGCAAAATCACGTCTTACATGGTGACAGGCAAGAGAGCTCGTGTAGGGGAACACTCCTTTATAAAACCATCAGATCTCGTGAGACTTATTTACTATCACGAGAACAGCATGGGAAAAACCCACCCCCATGATTCAATTACCTCCCACCAGGTCCCTCCCACGACACGTGGGAATTATGGGAGCTATAATTCAAGATGAGATTTAGGTGGGGACACAGCCAAACCATATCATCAGCCATCCTTGGCCATCCTTGGCCTTCCCTGACTTGCAGCTGCATCACTCCAACCTCTGCCTCTGTCCTCACATGGCCTTCCCCTTTATGTGCCTGTCTCTATTTTCTCTTCTTATAAGGCCTATTCTAAATCCAGGATTTTATCTCAAGTTGCTCAACTAATTACGTATACAAAGACCCTATTTCCAAATATGGTCGCATTCTGAGGTTCTGGGTGGGCATAATTTTGAGAGAATTGCTCACCCAAAACAGCACCTGACATGAATAAGAGGTTCAATAAATGATGACTGGATGTAACTGAATGAGCCACATCTGTGCCACCGATGAAGAATCAGGGCAATTAATACTATCAATTCACCACAGCCCCAAACTCTTCCCTCTGCCCCCTGCCCCCTGAACTCAAGAGCTGCCTGGTTATCAGACCCTCACACCAGGCAAACCTCACCAGGAAAGATTTGGTCCCAGCAGTCAGTTGTTTAAGTACTTAATGTGGTTAATATCCATTCTACACAACGAGGACATTTAAATTTTCTGGGACGCTCAATTGTATGGCAGCTAATGGAGGATGTTTGTTTATGTTTAACGGAAAGATAAGTAAAAATGTAATCACCGGCATCAAGATCCTAGCTTGTTTATTCTCATCTGGTTAAGCCCTCTTCACGGCTCATGAATAAAGCACTTAGGCAGCACCAATGTCCATGGCACCTTTATCTCAGCATTGAGCATTCTGAGCATTATGTGAGTAATGCTGTCATCTGTGCAAAAGGAGAGGGAATAGACATTATCCCAACTATTACCTATCACCACTCCCCTTTCTGCTGCTCAGTATTGAGCTGAAAAATATCAGTAGACTCTAAACCACAAATTTGGTCCCAGACCCTGTATTATTCATTCCCTAAAAAGATCAGGAAATTGATAACTGGGTTTTCAGTAGAAATGGCCATGCTTTAGATATTGCAGAGCTGCCTGTCGAATCATTTGTTGAGAGACAGGCGGCCTTCACAGGTGATATAGTCATATTACTTTCTATTCACCTGATTTGTCCTAAGTTGCACTGCTGAGGGTTGGTTTAAGAAGTAACTAAAGCTATCTCACCTGGCGCTGTCAGTCTGATTCTACTCTACCAGAATGAAGAGCTAAATCACAAAATTTTGTTTCCAAAGTATCTTTTTATTTCTACACAGGTGCTCATCTACTTTGCCATGGGAAGATGCCCAGGCAGCACTAGACAGTGAGACCTTGGGCAGTGTTAGTAGCACAGCTGTCCTGGCGAAGACACCCTAGACTATCTGACAACCAGCCAACTCCCAGATAAGTGAGCGAGCCTAGCCAAGCTCAGCAGGGCTGGCCTGCAGGGCAGTGGGGGGCTGAAGGCTTGCTGGAGTGGCTGCTAAGTAGTATCACTGACAAGAAGGTGGAGAGAACAAGAGAGGGATGGAGGGACAGAAGAAAAATGACATGAAGGGATAGAGATAAAGGGCACAAGGACTATCCTAAGATGAGCCGGGTATTTTAGCTACAGGAGAACTAAAACAATTTTAACAAAGAAGAAGTGGAGGACCCACTCTACCCAATAGTAAGGCCTTCTCTGTAGCTCCAGTACTCAAGACTGGGTGGTATGAGAAGACAAACAGACATATGGAGGAATGGAACATAATGGAGAACCCAGACCCACATGTTGTGCCCAGCTGGCTTTTGACCGAGGTGCAGAAGCAATTCAGTGGAGGGAGGATGGCTTCTCAACAAATGGTGCCAGGGCAACTGGAAAATCACAGGCCAAAGTGAAGCTCAGCCTAGGTTGAGGCAAGGGCCTCCGGTAGATCTGATGGGGGCAGATCACTGAACAATTCTCCTAGATGGGAATGAGAGGCAGCCCCTTCATGGGGGTCTGTGGGAGAGGGAGGTCCACAGGAGGCAGAGTTACAGATGCAGTGAAGTCACTGGGTTTGAAGCAAGGAGTTGAGGAGTAGCTATTTTCACTGTGAAGGAGGAAGCAGACCCCTTGGTGAAAGCAGAAGCAGATGGAGAGTGAGAGAATAGAGGTGCGGTGATAAGAGTAGACAGGAAAACCAGGGAGATGTGTCCCAGATGACCCTGGAGCCCAGACATATGCATGCGGCCCGATAGCTTCCAAAAGCCAACACTGGGTGCAGCAGCAGGTTCAGCCTGCTGGGCATCTCCCTGAATCGCTGGCCTCAGGCCAAGTAAGGCTGCTCTGGTCCACCATGCCCACCCACACCAGGTGCTGCTGCAGCTGCCCCCATGACTCTGCCTGAATCCCTTGATTCCTGTCTCTAACCATAAGCTGCTCAGGGAGGGGGGCTGGAGGGACCTGTCGCATTAATTTCTACATTCTCAGTTCCTAGCCCGAGGCTACACGTAGGAAAGCCTTGTATTAGTTTTCTATGCTACAAAATAAATGATCAAAAATTCAGCAGCTCTCAGCAACATGCATCTACTAGCTCACTGTTCTGTAGGTCAGAAATCTGAGCAGGATCAATAGGGTTCTCTGTTTAAGGTATCAGAAGACCAACATCAAGGTGTTGACCAAGCTGCTCTTGTTGGACATCCTGGGGAAGAATCTGCTTCCCAGATCATTAAGATAATTAGCAGGATTCTCTTTCCTGCAGCTGTAGGACTAAGGTCCCTGTGTCTTTGCTGGTTGTGAGCTGGGAGTCTTCTCAGCACCTACAGGCTTGTCTAGTATACTGCAACAAATCCCTCTTCTGCTTCAAATCCACCTTACTTTCCTTCCTGCTACTAGTTGAAGAAATCTGTCTGCTTTGAGAGAGTTCCTGTCATTAGATTAGGTCCACTTGCTTAATATCCTCTTCACAATGTAATGGAACATGACCCAGGAGTAAGATTGGAGGGGAAGGTTCATGATGGGCCATCTTAACATTCTGCCTCCTACAGCACCCAGTAGGCGATGAATTCTTTGTTATGAACAGCCAAAGAGTAAGGATGTCCCCTAAAACACACACGTGCATCTATATGCATGCTCACACATAAACACACACATGCATACAGATGCATGCACACACACATATGTACACATGTGTGCACACATACACACAGTCTTGTTCCCTTAGTAGCCTAACACAAACTGGAATAATAAAATGGGAAGCCTCATTGAGACCCTTTATATCTATGGCCTGTGGTGTCCCTGTAGAGTTAAGATCTTCTGTTTATTTTGTATTTCTTTTCTGACCTTCCATGAGGATCTGGCTCTATTCCAGGCCCTGAGCCAGGAACAAACCAAACTCAGTCCTGGCCACCCAAGCCCTCACTTTCTGGTGGGTTAGGAAACACTGCATGAGATGTGGGAGAAGAGAGGGACCCTCAGGAGGCAATGGGCTGGGGGCCAAGAAGGGAATGTTCACCCACCTCTAAGAGAGTCAGGGAGGCTGCAGAACTAAGAAAATGCCGATGGTTTTACAGAGAAGAGCAGAAAGCACACAGCTCTCAGCAACACAGTGAAACCTTTTGCTCACTCGCACATCTGATGAACTTAGAACAGCCAGAGATTTTGGGACTTTTTCTCTGTGAGAGAGCAAAATTATGTAATTTGAGGAAGTGAGCTCAACTTAACAAGCTGATGGGGTTTGTGATAGTTCCCCTGGCCAACAAACTGGGAGGATGCTGACATTTTGGCAGAACTAGGGCATGAGAGACCTACTTTTTGAATAGATGATATGAGAATTTACCTTACCTCTCTTCTCCTCTGCTCCTATAAAACAGAAGTCACAGGTGTGTTGTGAAAATTAAATGAGATCACACATGAAAAGGCTAACAGGCTTTGATCTGAGCCCCACACATACTAAGTGATCAATAAAAGGCAGGAGGGAGGATGGTGAAAAGGTGAAATGACATGAGGATGAGGAGGTTGATGGTGGTGGTGGTGGTAATCATAGTTGTCATGGATCAAAATGTATCCCCCCAAAACTCATGTGCTGAATCCTAATCCCCAGTACCTCAGAATGTGACTGGATTTGTATATGTGGTCTTTAAGGAGGTAATTAAGGTTAAATGGGTCAAAAGGGTGGGGCCCTAATCCAATATGATTGGTGTCCTTGTAAAAAGAGGTGATAAGAACACAGATGCACCCAGGGTGGCCACATGGAGGACACAGAGGGAAGGTGGCCGTATAAGCCAAGGAGAGAGGCCTTGGAAGAAATCAACCCTGCCCACACCTTGATCTCAGACTTCTTGCCTCTAGAACTACAAGAAATAAATGTTTGTTGTTGAAGCCCCCCAGGCTGTGACACTTTGTTACAGCAGCCCCAACAAGCAAATATGATAACAATGATGCTAGCATTGTGATTGGAAAAGCACAGGGCTGGGTGTCATCAGGACCCCGGGTTATGGAGGAAAACTCCTCCTTCAATCCTCATTTTTGCCGGCTGCATGAGGCTCCAAGGAAGATGAAGCCGGGTGCAGAGAGAGCAGACGGGAGGCATGTAGGATCCAGGCAGTGAAGAAATGAGGGAAACTTGAGAGACACATGGGAAACTGACCAGCAAGACCACAGGACACAGCCAGAGAAGTGTGGAGCAACACCTTCTGTCTCCACAGCTTGGGGCATGAGTGACACATGGACAGCAAGGCCTCAGGGAGCAGAGCCCACAGGAGAAAGAAGAACCACTCTGCAGGGAGGTGGGGAAGTTGGCTTGGGTCCTGCTGAGTTTGAGGCAGCTGTGGTGATAAAGAAGGAGACCCAGGAGTGAGAAATGAGAAAGGGAGCTGGGATTTGGGCTCCACAGCCACAGGAGGAAATGCATGAGCTGGTGCAGGTGGAGCAAATACAGAGTCAAGGCAGGGGCTGAGGGTGGAAGAGCACCAATAGCTGAAGTAGGTGGAGAAGGGACTCAGGCAGAGAAAGGGTGCACAGACAGATGGGAGAGAACCAGGGAGAATATCATGGAACCCAGGCAGGAGAATGCAGCAAGGGAGTGGTCCAGCAAGGCCAACACCAGATGCAGTCAGCCCAGCAACCTCAATGAGAGCCAGGACCTGCACATAGAATGAGAGCCAGGACCTGCACATAGTAAGTCCTCCAAGCATTGGCAAAGGAAAAGCTGAGTGAGTAAATGAGTGAATGAGTAAATGAATGAGTGAGTAAATGAATGAGTAAATGAGTGAGTGAGTGAATGAGTCAGGGAATGAATAAGTGAGTGGGTGGGTGAATGAGTGAGTGAATGAGCAAGTGAGTGAGTGAATGAGTGAGTAAAAGAATGAGTGAACGAATGAGCAAGTGAATGAATGAGTAAATGAGTGAATGAGTGTGTGAACGAATGGGTGGGTGAAGGAGTTAACAATTGAATGGATAAGTGAGTGAATGAGTCAAGTGGGTTAATGAGTGAATGAATGAGTAAGTGAGTAAATGGGTGAGTGAATGAATAAGTGAGTGAATGAGTGAACAAGTGCATGAATCAGTGAATGAAGAGTGAATGGGTGACTGAATGAGGTAATGCATGAATGAGTGAGTGAATGAGTGAATGAATGAGTAAATGAGTAAATGTGTGAGTGAATGAATGAGTGAGTAAATGAGTAAATGTGTGTGAGTGAATGAATGAATGAGTGAATAAGCAAGTGAATGAGTAAAAGAATGAGTGAATGAGTGAGTGAAGGAGTGAATGAATGAATGCAGGAGTGAATAAATGAGTGTGTGAGTGAATGAGTGAATGAATGGGTAAGTGAATGAGTAAATGAGTGAGAGAATGAGTATGTGAATTAGTGAATGAATGAGTGAGTGAATAAATGAGTGACTGAATGAATGAATGAATGGGTGGACACTGTGAACACACAATCACTCTTGCATGGTTCTGTGGAGGTTGATCTCTTCTGTCCCATTTCCCACTGACAGTGAGATCTGCATGGACAGGCCTAGGCTGTGTTCTCCTCAACTTTTCTGGCCCCTCAATTGTGGCTGGCAGCCAAGTGGTGCCCAGGACAAGTCTCCTGAACAGGATGATTGTCCCTGGCCTGTCCCTGGGGGCAGCAGTCTCCTTAGCTGTCACAGCGAGACTGAACACAGACTTTGGTGCCAGGCAGGCCCCACTCCAGCCTCATCCCTTCCACCCACTAGGACCTGAGGCTTTGTTTCCATTTCTGTGAAGTGGAAACAATAATATCTCTTACCTTCAGAAGTCATTAACACCCAGTCCAGTACACTACCTGGCGGATCAAACCTGCTCAACAAATTATGCCTGCTGTTATCCTTTGCCCTTGGTGTTATTGCTATCATAATTATGATTACTGCTGATTGGTCCTATTCTCATTAATATTATTATAATGACCTGATTGCACAGCCAGAATTGGAGCCAGCTTTTCCTCTTTCACTAGTTTTATGATCTGTTCCCTAATCCTTAATAGAAGAATCATAACAACAGCTATATAACAGGGTCGTTGTGGGACCAAATTCTTTAATACATGTAAAGTGCTTACAATTTGCCATTGCAAGTAAATGGAACCAACCTAAGTGCCCATTGACCAAGGACTGAATAAAGAAAATGTGGTATATATACACCATGTAATACTACTCAGCCATAGAAAGGAACAAAATGGATTCTGCAACAACTTGGATGGAGCTGGAGGCCATTATTTGAAGTAATTCAAGAATGGAAAACCAAATATCATTTGTTCTCGCCTATAAATGGGAGCTAAGCTCTGAGGATGCAAAGTCCTAAGAGTGATACAAAGGACTTTGAGGAGGTTGGAAGTGGGGAGGGATAAAAGACTGGATATTGGGTAAATGACTAGATTGAATGTACACTACTGGGGTGATGGGTGCACTAAAATCTCAGAAATCACCACTAAACAACTTATCCATGTAACCAAAATCCACCTGTACCCCAAAAACTATTGAAACAAAAAGAAATAAAACCAAATATTCTTAAACAAAAATATATTATAATTTTATAATATAATTTCTTAAATGAATGTTATATTATTTTATAATATATAGAAATTATGTATATTTTTCTATATGTATTTTCTCTATATATTTCATACATATATGTAAAGTGCTTAGAAAAAAGCTTGGCATCAGATACCTTCTCAGTCAGTCATTAGGCTTTTAGTGGTAATTTGTCACTAACACAGGAAATCTCAAAAATTCTCATGATTACACACATCATCTCTAAACATTACATTCACTCCACAAGTATTTTGTATAGTATTTCCGCCTTATACAAGGGAGATACGTTCCAAGATTCCCACTGGATGCCTGAAACTTTGGATAGTACTGAATCCTATATATACTGTTTTTTTCCTATAACACACCACCCTATGAAAAAGTTTAATTTATAAGCACAGTAAGAGATTAACAACAACTAAATATAGAAAAATTATAACAGCATACAGTAATAAATGTTATGTGAATGCTTTCTCCTTCTTTCAAAATCTCTTCTTGTACTGCACTCCCCCTTTCCCTTCTTGTGACAATATGAGATGATAAAATGCCTACGTGATGAGATGAAGGGAAGTGAATGACGTAGGCATTATGACAGAGCGCTAGGCTACCACCGCCTTCTGCTGTATCGATCAATCTGATTCAGGTGATCCTGGATCATCAAGCCACGATGATGTCGATGGCCAGATGTCAAGAGCAGATTATGTCAATGATTACCAGTGTCATTGGTGCAGTGTCTACAGCGTGGATCCACTGGACAAAGGGAGATTCATGTCCTGGGTGGAACTGAGCAGGACGGCATGAGATTTCATCATGCTACTTAGAAGAAGGGCATGCAATTTAAAACTTAAAAATTGTTCAATTCTGAAATTTTCCATTTAATATTTCAGACCATGGTTGACCAAGGTTCACTGAAACCGAGGAAAGCGAAACCACAGATAAGGGGGACTAATGTACTTGAGTCCTGAATGCCTATGCGTAGATTGCATATTGAAATACATGCATGTAGAAAAGAGAAAAATTATTAAAACTTTTTACAAAATGGAGATTGTGCAAAAAAATAGCAACTTTTGTAGCTCTAGTCAGCACATTAGCTTCAGAACATGAAAGCATGTCATTTGAAACTTAGGTTGTTCACATATGATGTCCTTCCTCATGTTTATAAGCTGGCCGCATTCCTTCAGAACTAAAAATGTCCTTATTTAATTGATTTAAGAAGCAGAAGGAAAAAAAAGCAAAACGTTTTGCACCAGTCGTAACACAAATTGCTGAGCGTATGCTCAGGTTTTGTCAGATTCTTGGAAGGAGATAAACCTTGAGAACAGAAGCCTGGAGATACTGACAATATTTGAGAGGAAAAAAATATGACATGAAAGCTTTCTGGAATTCTCATGCTTCCCATTGTCAAGCACAGCTCCCAGGCATTCATTTTCAGAAGGTTGCTAAGAGAAAGGCCAAACTATTTCCCGCTTTTCCATGTGGAAATGGAAAATGTTCTGGCCTGGTACTAAAATGTTTCTAAAGCCCCGTTGGTGGGAGGTGCTCTAGTTCCTTCCTTGAGTCCTTCCAGCTAAGAGAATACCAAGCTTCTCCTGTCTAATGTCCACATAATTTCACACACAGGACAAGGCACAGAAAGTGCTGGCTAAACGCTGTGGAAATTATGCTAAACGCTGTGGGAATTATGCCAAACCACCAGCCTGTGAGGGTGCGGGATCTGCTAGCCATCAGGAGAGCCTGCAGCCCGCCTTCCCAGCAAGGTGAAGGCTGGCTTTGGGGGACACAATAACCTTACCCTTTTATGTGGAAAACACAGATTCATACAGATTACATAAACAGATATGTAGTATATCTATGGCATCCAAATTTTATGGTAGGTAGGGAAGACAATTAGGAAAATAAAATGTCTAAAAAGGCTCCTGGGTGTGGGGTGGGGGTGATAAGGAAAGAAGGGCTGAGAAGCACTAGTCTATGGTGCTGAGGCTGGCATGGGAGGAAGACAGCACAACACAGGTCCTCTGCTGCCCCTTGGCCAAATGTGTGTGAAGTCACCCTAGTTACTGGTGAACAGGTACTTGCCATAATGGAGAGCCCACCTGGGTCAGATATGGGATAGGTGCTGGGGAAAGAGCAGTGACCAGGGTTAACCAGATTCCCAGTTCTCTGTGGAATTTACCTTCTGAGCAGGAAGACAGAGAGGAAGGGAGCAAATAAGTAGAACAACTGTGAGTGGCAACTCTCTGCAGAGGGAGATAAAGTGGGGGTGGAGTCAGCGAGTCATGCAAGGGAGGTGGCTCACCACAGGTGGCCGGGGCAGGACTCTCTGAGCATATGGCTTCTGAAACAAGACCTAGAAGGAGAGAAGCCCCCAGCCATGCCTGATGAGAAGCTCATTCACGTTCAGCACAGAAATCTGCACGGGCAAAGGCCTGGGGCAGGAGTGAGTTCGGTATTTTTGAGAATCAAAGAAAAGGTTTGCGTATCTACATTACAACTGATGCCACAGAAATACAAAGGATCATAAGAGACTACTATGAACACTTACATGCCAGTCAAAATTGGATAACCTAGAAGAAATGAATACATTCCTAAAGACACACTATCTACCAAGACTGAGTCATAAAGAAAAAAAACATGTGAACAGACCAATAACAAGAAGAAAGATTGAATCAGGAAGAAAAAATTCCCCTAGCAAACAAAAGCCCAGGACCTGACAGCATCAATGGTGGAGCCTACCAAACATTTAAAGAAGAATTAGGGCCAATCCTTCTCTAACTGTTCCCAAAATATTGAAGAGAAAGGAACCCTTCCAAACTCATTTTACAAGTCCAGCATTGCCCTGATATCAAAGCCAGACAAGGATGCTACAAGAAAATAAACTTACAGGCCGACATCCCTGAGGAACACAGATGCAAAAATCCTCAACAAAATTCTAGGAAACTGAATTCAACATCACATTAAAAGAATTGTTCACTGTGATCAAATATGATTTATCCCTGGGATGCTGGGATGGTTCAACATACACAAATCTGTAAACATGATACACCACATAACAAAATGAAGAATAAAAATTATATGATCTAAAATCTCAGAAGAAAAGAAACATGAAAGAAAAAACTAGTGTATTTGATTACATAACATATACGATTTTAGATTTCAGTCCTTCAAAAAATATAAACTTATTTAAAAAGCAAATGTTATGCTAGAAAAAAATATTTGGGGCAAACATGACAAGAGGTAAATATCCCTAAAATACAAAGCAGTCTTAGAAACCAATTATAAGAACTCATCTCCCCATTGAAAAAATAGGCTAAAAATAAGGCCAACCACAAAGGAAGAAATACGAAAAGCCAATAAAATGAACCACACAACACATATTTAGTCCCACTAATCAAAGAACTGCAAATTACAAGTACAAGGAAAATTACTTTTTCTCATCTGGAGTTGACAAAAATTTAAATAAACGTAATTCAGTGCTGGAGAAAAAAAAATCATATGATCATCTAAACAGATGCAGAAAAAGCATTTGACACAAGTCAACATTCTTATAAAAACTTTCAACAAATTAGGTATAGCAGGAATACTTCTCAATATAATAAAGGTTATATATGACAAGACCACAGCTTACATCATACCCAATGATGAAAAGCTGAAAGCTCTTTCCTCTAAGACCAGAAACAAGACAAGGATGCTCACTCTCACCACTGCTATTCATCTTAGTGCTGGAGGTCCCAGCCGGAGCAATTAGACAAGAAAAAGAAAACGCATTCAAATTGGAAAGGAAGTTATGAAACTGTCTCTGTTTTCACATGACATATATCTTATATATAGAAAATTCTAAAGACTCTAAAAAGACTGTTAAAACTAACAAATGAATTCAGTAAAGTTGCAGGATACAAAATCAACATGCAAAAATCAGTTATTTTTCTATACACTAACAAGGAACTATCCAAAAAAGAAATTTAGAAAACCATACTATTTACAATAGCATCAAAAGTAATAAAATACTTAGGAATAGATTTAACAAAAGAAGTGAAAGATTTGTACACTGAGAACTGTAAGTCATTGATGAAAAGAATTAAAACACAAACAAATGGAAGAGTAAACATTTTAATGGATTGGAAGCGTCAATACTGTTAAAATGTCCATACTATCCAAAGTGGTATGCAGATTCAATGCAATTTCTATCAAAATTCCAAAGAAAAATGTTCACAGAAATAGAAATCCTAAATTGAATCCTAAAATTCAAATGGAACCACAAAAGACCCCAACTAGTTAAAGCAACCTTGAGCAAGAAGAACAAAGCTGGAGGCATCACACTACCTGATTTCAAAATATACTACAAATATATAGTAATCAAAATAAGAGCAGATATTAAGTGTTCTAACCCCCCAAAATAAGTACATGAGTTGATAGATATATTAATTAGCTTGATTGAGCTATTCCACAGATATATGTATATCAAAACATCATGCCATAGACTAAATATATACAGATTTTATTTTTCTATTAAAAAATAAAATGTACAACAAGAACAAATTATTAAAAAGTGTAAGATGGTGATGACAGAGCATTATACCAAGCACGAGCCCTTCTAAGTATAGAGCCTGTGTGACTGCCCAGGTCACACACCCATAAAGCTGGCCTTGCTTGCAGGTAATATAGGAAAATATCCCGTGCGCGTGTGTGTGTGTGCGCACATACATCTGAGTGAGCATATAGAGCAGCTGGTGCACCGGCAGTGTTTAATAGAGTCAATAAATGGAAACCATGTTACTCTAATTTGGGTCCACTCACCCTCTCTAGTCTGAGGGTCTGACTCTCCCGCTTAAGGAAGGAAAGCAAGCCAGGGAGGGAGAGAATTAAGGTTACTAGCAGTCCTGCCACGTAGCAGAAGATTTACATTCTTATAAAAACCTGGTGAGGTTTTGATTATGCCCAATTTTACAATGAAGATGACTGAAGCTTGGAAAGGTTAATTAATACTATCAATTTCATAGAGATAATAATGTTTCATGCTGCTGTCGTTCTCTCTGGTTCAGAAAGCATTTTCACCTTTATTTGACCCTCATGGCAGCCCTGGGAGGGAAAAAGAGCAGAGATGCTTGTCCTTGATTTAATGAGAAGTCAAATGAATTGCCAAGTTTCCACCACCAGCAAAGCACCAGCTCTCCTGAGGACGTGTCCTGTGGCACCCCTAGAAGAAACTCCTCCCTGGGCTGGGGTCAGGAGCTTCTCTGCACTGGGACTGGTTTCCCTGTGTGGATAACTGCCCAGGTTACACTTTTCCAGTTGCCCTCAAGGAAGCTCAAATCTGGCTGAGGGCTTTTAAGATGCACATTTCAAGCTTTGCCCCTGACACACTTCTGTCTTTGCTTTTCTCCTTTGTCTTTGTTCAGATGCTCATATGTGCCATCCTGTTATACTTAAAGTGCCTACCAAACCAATTTAAATGCTTCGTGTAATGCTGTAGGAAAGCAGTTTTTCAAGCTCACATATGTGTGTCTACCCCACAAACTCTGGTTTCTTTTTCAGGGCAGGGGCTCTGGGAAGTATGCTGATGCAGAGATTAGAACTGGGCTTGGGCCTAATCCAATGTGTGCAAATCACTGTGTGAGGCCCTTGGGGCATCAGAGTTCCAAGTTGGAGAATGAGTTCCTCCCATCTAGAGAGTGACAATCACATTTGGATAATAAGCCAACACAGCAAACTCAACCAAAAATGCAGGACAGCTTGAGATCTCACACTCACAGAGAATTGCCCAAATCCTATAGCTTCCAACAAAATGAAGTCATAATTTCACTATTATCTTTGCAAATAGATGACAGAGTCTGAGAGAATGTCTCCAGGGGCCCTCCTCCATGTCGAGCAGGTTTCTTGCAGCCAATAACTTTACAAAGTTGTTTGAACAGTGGCTCTCTCCCTGCTCTTGTTCATTATATGGGGTCAGGGTGTGGGAAGAGGCTTGGGCTGCAGGGTGCTGAGGAACAAAGGACAGGCTCCAACCTGTGACATGCAGCATGGCACCACCCCGTAGAATAATGAGCCTGGGCTCTCCCAGTTAGAGCACTACTTGGCTTCCTGAACAGCTAGATGGCCCCTGTGGGAGGAACAGCACGTTCTGAAGATGTACTGCTTGGATATGAACGTCTCCTTTTTATTGGAAGACGGGAGCGAGTTGTTTGAAAAGATCTGAACTGAATAAAAGTAAGTTATATGTTATATGTCTCTACTCGAGACTCCCTTTAAAAGAAAACCTGGCATTTAATTAAAGCAGTCTAGTGGGAAAGTGCCAGAAGGACCTTTTATTTATTCATTTAATGCATATTTACTGGGAGCTCATTCTTTGTCACTGTCAGTGCTATGTTCTGGGGACACCAGGAGAAATAAGACAGACATCATCTGTCTTTGGTGAGCCTGATAGATGAGAGGACGCCTGACACTAAACAGCAATTTCACCTGTGATTTGGAGAAGGGGTGCTGTAAGAAGATGTTTTATGGGAGGAAATATATCTGGGTCTAGAAAGGCTTCTTTGAAGAAGTGAACTTTAAACTGAGACCAGAAGGATGTGTAGGAGTTGGGCAAAGTCAGAAGGAAGGGCAGGAGGGGTGGAACTGGGGAAAGTATGAGAATCTATTCCAAGCAGAAGGAATAGCAAGTTCAAAGACACTGAGATGGGAAGGAGAGTGACAGGTTCAGGTGGGACTGGCCTGGAGAGAATGGGGGTGGTTGAAGACATGATGCTGACGAGGTAGTGATATGGTTTGGCTGTGTCCCCACCTAAATCTCATCTTGAATTGTATCCTTCACAATTTCAATCTGTTGTGGGAGTGAACCAGTGGGAGGTAATTGAATCATGGGAGCGGGTCTTTCTCGTGCTATTCCCTTGATAGTAAGTCTCATGAGATCATTTTTAAAAAGGTTTTTAAAAAGGGGGGGTTTCCCTGCATAAGCTCTCTTTCTTTTTGCCTGCCACCATCCACGTAAGATGTGATTTGGTCCTCCTTGCCTCCCACCACGGTTGTGAGGCCTCCCCGGCCATGTGGAACCGTAAGTCCATTAAACCTCTTTCTTTTATAAATTGCCCAGTCTTGGGTATATCTTTATTAGCAGCATGAAAATAGACTAGTACAGGTAGGCAGAAGCAGGCGATGAGGGGCTGTGGAGGCTTTGATAAGGATGTTATTTCTTATATCAAGGGCAATGTTGAACCCTACAGGGTTTTAGTAGTAGAAGAACGTGTGTGTACGTAAAAGAAATGGAGTGATATGATCAGTTTTGCCATTTAACAACATAGGTCATCAGTCAGTATGGCTAGGTTACGCTCTATAATAAACAAACCCAAAACCTTAATAGCTCATAACAAGAAATACTTATTCTTTACCCATACTACGTGTCCACACAGATCAGCAAGCAGCTCTGTGTGCTGCATTCACATGGTGTCTTAGTCCATTTGCACTGCTATAACAAAATATCATAGACTGGGTGACTTATAAACAACAGAAGTTTATTTCTCACAGTCTAGAGGCTGGGGAATCCAAGATCAAGGCATGGCAGATTCAACGTCTTGTGAGGGCTTGCTTCCTGGTTCATAGATAGCCATCTTCTTGCTGTGTCCTCACATGGTGGAAGAGATGAGGGGTCTATATGGGGCCTCTCTTATAAGGACACTAATCCCATTCATGAGGTTTCCACCCTCAAGATCTCATCACCTCTCAAAGGCCCCCACCTCCTAACACCATCACATTGGGGATTAGGATTCAATGTAAGAATTTTGGGGGAATACAGACATTCAGATGACAGCACTCAGGACCCCAACTGACAGAGGCTCCATCTCATCTACTATACATTTTCCTTCTTTGGTTATTGTCAGTCTCTTCCCTTAAGAAGTAGCATATTTGCCTGTTTGGCTCATTCTCTTATCCCCAGTGTCTGGCACAGTGTCAGTATTCAATAATATCTTTTGAATACATGAATCTTGTGCACTTTGATCAGTCACACTCATCTGTCAACCCCCACAGCAAGCCAAGCTCTTCTCTTCCCTTCTTTGGAAATGTTTTTCACCAGCTCTTTGTGAAACCACTGTGGTTCATTTTTCCAATCTCAGCTTAGATTTTTCCTCCACAGAGAAGCTTTCTTGGACTAGCTTTGTGATGGTTCATTTGTATGTCCATTTGACTGGGACATGGGGTGCGCAGATACTTCGTCAAACATTATCTTGAGTGTGTCAGTGAAAGTGTTTGGAAATGAGATTAACATTTGAGTTGGTAAACTGACTCCCTATGTGGGTGGCCCTCTTCCAATCAGCTAAAGGTCCGAAGAGAACTAAAGGCTGACCCTTCCTCTAGTAGAAGGGGACTCCTCCTGCCTGACTGCCTCGAGCCAGGACATCAGCCCTCTTTGGACTCAGCTTTGAAATGTCAGCTCTTCTTGGGTCTCGAGCCTGTAGTCTTTCAGACTGGACCTACTCCAGCAGCTCTCCTGGCTCTCCAACTTGCCAACTGCAGACCTTGGGATGTCTTAGTCTCCTGAATACATGAATAAATTCCTTATAATAAATCTCTTTTTATATAGATCTACATTCTATTGACTCTGTTTCTCTGGAGAATGCTGACAAATACAATCTCACAGCAGACACCCCCGCCCATCTCCCCTCTATCCTTACTGTTTCAATCCACAGACTGCAAGCACCTGCCTCTCTTTGCTGTAGGGCGTTCTCTTGTAGTGAGAACCCCTTCTGCCCTGCACAGCAGGTGAGAAATGTCTGGGATTAAAGTACTCTGAGAGCAGCTCTTACCTGGTGACTGATGGGCATGGGTGGGCCAATATCCCAAGTCTCTTAAACAAAGGGTGGGATGATCTTAAGACATGTTATGCACTGCTTACTAAAGTGTGCACATGCCCACAGTGGTACCTGCATGATAACACCTCCTTTATTTGCTGCTTTCCCTTCCCTGTCTCACTTCTCTTCCTATGTTTCCTGAGACCACATCTTAAACAAGCTATTTGCACATGGATCCTTGTCTCAGAATCTGCTTGTAAGGAAACCCAAACTGAGATACAATCATCAAGGAGGTCCATGCACATCGTTTATTTTTTTTTTAATTTTAGATTCAGGGGTACATGTGCTTGTTTGTTACATGGGTATCAGATGCATAATGACAGGGGTTGGGCTTCTAGTGTACCCATCATCCATATATTGGATGTTCTACCCAATAGATAATTTTTCAACCCTTCCCAACCCCTTTTGAAGTCTCCAGAGTCTATTATCTCCATCTTTATGTCCATGTGTAACCTTCATTTAGCTCCCACTTATAAGTGAGAACATGTAATATTTAATTTTCTGTTTCTGTGTTAGTTCACTTAGGATAATAGCCTCCAGCTCCATCTACGTGGCTGCAAAGGACACGATGTTTTCCTTTTTATGGCTGTATACTATTCCATAGTGTGTGTATACACACACACACACACACACCACATTTTCTTTATCTGATTAACTGCTGATGGACACTTAGATTGGTTCTGTGACTTTGCTATTATAAATACTGTTGCACTAAACATACAAGTGCCAGGTGTCTTTTTTGTGTAATAATTTATTTTCCTTTGAGCAGATATCCAGTAGTGGGGTTGCTGAGTCAAATGGTCGTTCTATTTTTAGTTATTTGAGAAATCTTTATACTGTTTCCCATAAGGGTTGAACTAATTTGAATTCCCATCAACAGTGTATGAGCATTTGCCTTTCTCCACGTCCACATCAACATCTGTTGTTTTTGACTTTTTAATAAAAGCCATGCTGACTGATGTAAGATGATATCTCAATGTGGTCTTAATTTGTATTTCTCTGACGACTGGTGATGTTAAGCATTTTTATGTGTTTGTGGAAGCTTATATTTCTTTTTTTTCAAAAATGTATTTTCAGGTCTTTTGCCCAGCTTTTAATGGTGTTGTTTATTTTATTCCTCTTGAGTTGCTTGAGTTCCTTACAGATTCTGGATATTAATCCTTTGTTGAGGGCATAACTTGTAAATATTTTCTCCCATTCTGTAGGCTGTCCGTTTATTCTGTTGATTATTTCTTTTGCTATGCAGAAGCTTTTTAGTTTAATTAAGTCCCATTTGTCTATTTTTTTGTTTTGTCACATTTGCTTTTGAGGTCTTTGTCATAAATTATTTGCCTAGGCTGATGTCCAGAAGAGCATTTCCCTAGGTTTTCTTCTAGGACTTAAATAGTTTCAGGTCTTACATTTAGGTCTTTAATCCATGTTGAGTTAACTTTTGTATATGGTAAGAGATAGGGGTCCAGCCTCACTCTTCCACTTAATGGTCAGCCAGTTTTCCCAGCACCATTTATTGAATAGGATGTCTTTTTCCCATTTTTTATTTTTGTCAACTTTGCCCAAGACAAGTTGGTTGCAGGTATGTGGCTTTATTTCTGAGTTCTCCATTCTGTTCCATTGATACACGTGTCTATCTTTGTGCCAGTACCATGATGTTTTAGTCACCATGGCCTGGTAGTATAATTTGAAGTCAAGCAACGTGATGTCTCTAGATTTGTTCATTTTGCTCAGGAGTGCTTTGGTCATTTGTGCTTTTTTTTGGGGGGGGGGTTTCATATGAATTTTAGGATTTGTTTTCTAATTTTGTGAAAAATGACATTGGTAATTTAATAGGAGTTGCATTTCATCTGTAGATCACTTTGAGCTATATAGTCATTTTAATGATATTGATCCTTCCAATTCATGAGCATAGGATGTTTTTCCATTTGTTTGTATTGTCTACAATTTCTTTCATCAGTGTTTTGTAGTTCTCCTTATACAGCTCTTTCACCTCCTTGATTAAATGTATTCCCAGGTATTTTTCTGTGGCTATTGTAAATGGGATTGGTTCTCGGTATGAATGTTATTGATATACAGAAATGGGCTACTGATTTTCATACATTAATTTTGTATCCTGAGACTTTACTGAAGTTGCTAATCAGGTTTAGGAGTCTTCTAGAGGAGTCTTCAAGGTTTTCTAGGTATACGATCATGTTGTCAGAGAACTGAGATAATTTGACTTCATCTTTTCCAATTTGGATACCTTTTATCTCTCTCTCCTGCCTGATTGCTCTGACTAGGACTGCTAGTACTATGTTGAATAGTGGAACTTGTCTTATTCCAGATTCTAGGGAAAATGCTTTCAACTTTTCCTCATTCAACATGATGCTGGCTGTGGCTTCGCCATACATGGCTCCCATTATCCTGAGTTATGTTCCATCTATGTCTAGCCTGTTGAGGGCTCTTATCATGAAGGATTGCTGGATTTTATAAAATCCAGATTTTATCAATCTGCTTTTTCTGCATCTACTGAGATGATCATACGGTCCTTGCTCCTAATTCTGTTCATGTGGACATGCATGTCATTTTCTATCACAGCATTCTGTATTTTTCTTTCCTAGTACATATCATATTTGCTAATTTTTATGTATTCATTTGTTAGCTCCATTGTCTGTCTTTAGCAAGAGCATTCGTCCATGTTTGTGTCCTTTGTGACTATCATAAAAGAGTTGTTCAATAAATATTGGATGAACACATGAATGAATGAATGAATAAATAACTGGCCCTGGCCATTTGCCTTCCCATTCTCTTAAGTCAGTTTTCTCATTAGAAAAAATGAGGCAGCTGTGCATGACACCTGGAAAGTTGCTTCTGGGTCTTGTATCCTGAGATTCTGAGATGTCAGGGCTCACAGGATAATACAGCACATAGTTTTGTTGCGGGACAAGGCTCTGGATAAGAATGTGGCTTTAGTCTGCATTAATTAGACAAAGAAGCTGAGGAGACTATGGCAATTAAGAAGCAGAGAGAAAAATTCTCCTTAGCAGTGGGCTTTGGCAGGTCAGTAACGGAGTGCAGCCTTGTGCAGCTCCAGCCTTGGGAGTGTTTGCATAGAAATTGCCATTTCAGGTTTCTGTTATTCAAGACTAATGAGTGCTGCAGATTTAACATAACTATTCTTCCCTAATTATTGTTTTAGCCACTCTCCTGTTTTTGCTCATGATTTCTACTTGTGATTTTAGAGGGTAGAAAAAGAGCCTACTTTGTGGAGTCAACAGACTCACAGCATCGGCAGATTTCAGGTTTTCAGGTGATCCTGAAGTCTAAGACAGGTGGAATGCCACATGAACTTGAACCACCAACTCTGCAAGTCACTGGACCACTTAACAAAAAAAAAACTGTAGAAAATATGAATAGTCCTCTACCTGGAAGTTGAATCTAAAATTAACTATATTGCCACAAATAAATCTTTAAGTTCTGATGGCCTCAATGGAGAACTCTTCCATTGAAATATTAAAAACGACAAAATTAAGTAAACTCTTCCAGAAAACAAAAAAGGGGAATATTTCCCAACGTGTTTTACGAGATCAGCATAACCTCAACACCCAAACATGAGAAGGGCACTTTAGAAAACTATTTAACAGCGCCAACCAAGACTGGGAATTTACACATTACCTGGCAATTCCCCTCCAAAATGAATATCCAAAAAATTGTAGGTACATCAAAAAGCATGTGCAGGACATATATGAGATTTATTCTAGCCTCAAACTGGAAGCAATCCAAATTGCCTCAGAAGCAAAATGGATAGACTGCAATATATTCAAACACTGGTATATAATGTAGCAGCAAAACTAATCTACAACTATGTGAATCAGTACAGGTCATCATCATCGAAAACATATAAGATACAAAAGAAGACACAGCACAAGTTTCCATTTATAATGTTCCAAACCAGAAAATTGCTAAATAATGGTGGTAAAATCAGGGCAATGGTTACCCTGGGAGTGGCTACATGGAAAAGAGTATGAGAGGGACTTCTTGTGGCCTGGTAATGTTGCATTTATTGATATAAGTGGTGATTATAAAGGTGTGTTCACCCTGTGAGGACTACCTCAAGCTGTAGATTGATAATTTGTGCAATCATCTGTGTGTTTGCTATGTTTTAATAAACATTTATATAAAAATAAGATTGCAATTTATTAAAATGCATAGAATTTACAAAAAGAAATGAGTCCACATGAGCCTCAATTTTAAAAGAGAAAAAAACTCATTGGATAACACTGGAATTTGTAAAGGCACCAATTTCTTTGAAATTTCGTCAATAAAGGGAAATACTTAAACATTTATTCTGCCATTCTGGAATGAATTTTATTTCAGGGTAATCAAATAGCAGACGATGAGGTAGGGTTCTTTCACTTACTAAACATAGAAAGAATGATATATTAAATGTTACCATTTTGTAATTCTTGTTAATTATCAATTCTAGCAATGGTCATTGATGGCTTGTAAAATTACCAGGTGGAAAGTTGATGAGGGATTTTACCATCCTAAGATTGTCTCTACCTAACTCCCTGATCAATCCCTTAGCACAGTGGTCCCCAACCTTTTAGCATCAGGGACCAGTTTTGTGGAAGACAATTTCCACAGATGGGGGAAGGGGAGGATGATTTCAGAATGACTCAAGCACACTACATGTATTGTGCACTTTATTTCTATTATTATTACACTGCAATATATAATGAAATAATTATACAACTCACCATAATGATCAGTGGGAGCCCTGAGCTTATTTTCCTGCAACTAGATGGTCTCATTTTGGGGTGATGGCAGACTCTGACAGATCATCAGGCATTAGATTCTCATAAGGTGCTTGCAACGTAGGTCTCTTGTATGCACAGTTCACAATAGGGTTTGTGCTCCTATGAAAATCTAATGCTGGAGCTAATTTGACAGGAGGCAGAGCTCAGGTGGTAATGTGAGAGTCATGGGGAGCAGCTGTAAATACAGATGAAGCTTCACCTGCCTCTCACCTCCTGCTGTGCCGCCGGGTTCCTAGGGGTTGGGGACTCCTGCTTTAGGATCATGAAAAGGGATACAACTCAACACTGGATACAATGTATAGCAAAAGTGAAGAATTTGTGCTAAAAATTATTCAATTTAAATCGAATCCACACTTCACATATAATTTAGATTCAACAGGACATTTAAGGGCCAGGGGAACAAATTAAAAGACACCACAAGGAAGCAATAATAAAATCTAGTAAATGAAACATTTTTTCAGGACAACTGCTCTCTACACAAGTAAATATCATGGAAAAGTAATATTTAAAGAGAGACAACTATTATAGATTAAAAGAGACAATAAAACTTAAGGAGCAGGATCTCAGAAACAGAATGGATGGACCTATGTTTGGACTTCATTTCAATAAACAATCTATAAATGGCATATTTCAGGCAATGGAGGAAATCTGAATATGGACTGAATGACATGAAGTAACAATTATTTATTTTATTAAGTGTGATAAAGACCTCTATTTTAAACCTCTGCAAAAATCTATTCCAAGTAGGTTATAGATCTGAGTATAAATAGTAAAACCAAAGTTTTCTAGGGGAATACTGAGAATATAGTAAAGTTCTTTAACATAGTAATAGTTGACAATAAAAAAAATCTTAAACATCATTGCAAATGTTAAAACTTTAGAAGCATTTTCATAAAGAATAAGACAAGGATGTCCTCTATGATTACAAAAAAAGAAAAAAGTTTTTTTTGAGACGGAGTCTCACCTGTCACCCAGGCTGGAATGCAGTGGTGCGATCTTGGCTCACTGCAACCTCCGCCTCCAGGTTCAAGTGATTCTCCCGCCTCAGTCTCCCGGGTAGCTGGGATCACAGGCACACACTACCATGGCCAGCAATTTTTTATTTTTTTAGTAGAGGTGGGGTTTCATCATTTTGGCTAGCCTGGTCTCGAACTCTTGATCTCAAGTGATCCCCCCTCCTCGGCCTCCCAAAGTGCTGGAATTACAGGAATAAGCCACCACACCTGGCCAAGGATATCCTCTATGACTGATGCTACTCAATATTCAGTCTATTGGGGAAAATGGGGCAATGCATACAAAAGGGCTATACTTCTGTTATTTGTGATATCTTCACAACGTTAGAGCAGGCAAAACAATCATTAAGGAAAAATTAATTCATTAGATTAACTTAAAGAACATCTGTTCGGCCAGGCATGGTGGCTCACGCCTGTAATCCCAGCACTTTGGTAGGCTGAGGCGGGCGGATCACAAGGTCAGGAGATTGAGACCATCCTGGCTAACACGGTGAAACCTCGTCTCTACTAAAAATACAAAAAATTAGCTGGGCATGGTGGTGGGCGCCTGTAGTCCCAGCTACTCAAGAGGCTGAGGCAGGAGAATGGCGTGAACCCGGGAGGCGGAGCTTGCAGTGAGCCGAGCCACTGCACTTCAGCCTGGGTGAGAGTGCGAGACTCTGTCTCAAAAAAACAAACAAACAAAAAAAGACACCAGCAACTGAGTAAAAATGCACAATATAGAATAGGAGCAGATATTTCTATCACAGAGCCAAGATCTCAGTGATAGAAGTTATAGCCAGAGTATACAGAGGACTCCTGTTCATCAACAAGAAAGATAAACTCAGTAGAAAAATTGGAAAAGAGACTAAACAGGTTTTTCACTAAAGAGGATATCTAAATGCAAATAATCATATAAAAAGTTATTCAACATTATTTTAAAATTATTTTTTAGTTTTTCAGTTTTTATTTTTGTACAGATGGGGTCTTGCTCTGGTATCCAGGCTGGTATTGAACTTCTGGTCTCATGCAATCCTCCCACCTCAGCCTTCCAAAGTGCTGGGATTACAGGCATGAGCCACTGTACCCAGCCTTCATCATCATTAATGATAGAAAATGTAAATCAAAACTGCAATGAGATGTCATTACACACCAACCAGTAGCTAAAATTTAAAACGTCAGACAACAATAATTGTCAGTAAGGATATGGAGCAAAGGGATCCCTCTTATGCCGCAAGTGAAAATGTAAATTCCTGCAACTGCTTTAGATAATTGAGCACACACATACTCTATGACCTAGAAATTTCACTCCTAGGCATATACTCAAACAATGAGTGCTATTCTATTATCAAATACATATTGAGAGCAGAATAGAAAAATATAATGTAGTATAGTCCTACAATGGAACATAACTCCAATGGAAATAAACAAACTAAAGCTACATGCAACATGCATGAACATTACAAACACGTTGAAAAAACAAAGCCAGGCACAAAATAATATGCATTCATAATTCTATTTACATAAAGCTCAAAAACAGGCAAAACTAAGCAGTAGTGTTACAATTTGTGGTAAGAATGACCTCAGAGAAGACACAGAGTCATGAAAGGGGCTTCTGAGTTATACTGTTAATGTTCTGTACTTTGATTGGCTGCTGATTACATGTATACGTTCACTTTCTGAAAATGTATCAAGCTTTATACTTATGCCTTATGCACTTTTCTGTATGTAACATTTCATTTAAAAGTTGGAATTACTATCCATTCATAATGCTTTATGAAACACTTAGCAAACTAGAAATAGAGTTAACTTCCTTAACTTAATAATTATATTAGTCTGTTCCCATGCTGCTAATAAAGACACACCTGAGACTGGGTAATTTACAAAGGAAAGAGGTTTAATGGACTCATAGTTCCACATGGGTGGGGAGGCCTCACAATCATGGTGGAAGATGATGGAAGAGCAAAGGGATGTCTTATATGGCAGCAGACAACAGAGTTTGTTCAGGGAAAACTCTCCTTCATAAAACCATTAGATCTTGTGAGACTTACTCACTATCATGAGAACAGTATGGGGGAAACCACCCCCACGATTCAATTATCTCCATCTGGCCCCTCCCATGACATGTGGGGATTATGGGAGCTATAATTCAAGATGAAATTTGGGTGGGACACAGGCAAACGATATCAATAGTTAATATCAAAAACCTATAAGCAACATCATCCTTAATGTTAAAGCATTCGAGGCATTTCCACCAAAGTCAGGAATAAGACAAGGATGTCTTTTATTATAGATGCTTCTCAACAATTCCACCTATTAGAAAAAAATGGGCAAGAATATGGTCAATATCCTTTGCCATTTGAGGTATCTGAGTGAACACTAACTGTTTCACAAAAGGCTCAATTTCACTAGTATTAGGAAATGCAATTTTAAAAATATGTAATGAGATACCATTGCATACTCATCATACTGGCAAAAATAATGGAAGTCCTAAATCATTCACATGTGGGCTACATCTATGTAAATGACAGCTACTAAAATTGTAGGTGGACATGCAAATTACCCCACTATGGAGTAACTTGTTAATATCTTGTAAATTCCAAGATGGGCAAACTCTGCGGCCCAGGAATTCTACTCTTTCCCAGCATGTATCCTACAGTATGTACCCTACAGAAACTCCCATGGATGTGCAGAAGGAAACCCAAACAACAATGTTCCCATCCTTCGTCAATAAGGGAATGAGGCAATAAATTATGCCATAATCACAGGTCATACTGTAAAGCAGTTAAATTAAATGAACTGCATCATATGAGTAAACATTAAAAATAATGGGGAGTGAGAAAAATAAGGTTCAAAATGATCTAATTTCAGTTTGGTAGAGTTTAAAAATAAGACACATCCTTCTGGGTTATATAACACTAGGCAGAAGAATAAAAACCTGCATGGAAATGCTCAAGGTAAGCCCCGGGAAGGAAGAAGGATTCGGATGTGGCAAACATGGAGCTTTAACTGTGTCTATGTTTCACTTTGTAAGCTGAGGGCGGGGTATACTGGTGTGTGTTATATTATTTCTATACTTGTCTTTGTGTTTGACACATTTCATTTTTTTTTCCTTTTTTTTATTATTATACTTTAAGTTTTAGGGTACATGTGCACAACGTGCAGGTTTGTTACATATGTATACGTGTGCCATGTTGATGTGCTGCACCCATTAACTCGTCATTTAGCATTAGGTATATCTCCTAATGCTATCCCTCCCCCATCCCCCCACCTCACAACAGGCCCCGGTGTGTGATATTCCCCTTACGGTGTCCATGTGTTCTCATTGTTCAATTCCCATCTATGAGTGAGAACATGCGGTGTTTGGTTTTTTGTCCCTGTGATAGTTTGCTGAGAATGATGGTTTCCAGCTTCATCCATGTCCCTAACAAAGGACATGAACACATCCTTTTTTATGGCTGCATAGTATTCCATGGTGTATATGTGCCACATTTTCTTAATCCAGTCTATCATTCTTGGACATTTGGGTTGGTTCCAAGTCTTTGCTATTGTGAATAGTGCCGCAATAAACATACGTGTGCATGTGTCTTTAAATCAGCATGATTTATAATCCTTTGGGTATATACCCAGTAATGGGATGGCTGGGTCAAATGGTATTTCTAGTTCTAGATCCCTGAGGAATCGCCACACCAACTTCCACAATTTAAAATCTTCTACAAAACAGTAATTTTATTCGTGGATCCCCAAATCCATGAAGGATTCTAAGGGCAATTTTACTTGATCACACTTGGGGTATCACAATTTCCCCACAAATGTAGAGATATTTGGAGTGGTACATTTGAATATTTCTCCTCCTATGAGCTGGTCAAAGCAGCCAGTACATGGATGCTGGTGGAAAGAAAGAAAAGGAAAGGAAAGGGGCAAAAAGGACAGGAGGGGGAGGGGGGAGGAGAGGAGAAGGGAGGGGACGGGAGGGGAGGGCAGGAGAGGGTAGGGGAGGTGAGGGGAGGGGAGCGGAGGGAGGAAGGAGGGAAGGAAGGAAGGGAGGGAAGGAAGGAAGGGAGGGAGGGAGGGGGAGGAGAGAGGTCGAGTGCGGTGACTCACACCTGTAATCCCAGCACTTTGGGAGGCTGAGGTGGTCAGATCATTTCAGGTCAGGAGTTCGAGACCAGCCTGGCCAAAATGGTAAAACCTTGTCTCTACTAAAAATTAAAAACAAAAAGTCAGGAAACAACAGGTGCTGGAGAGGATGTGGAGAAATAGGAACACTTTTACACTGTTGGTGGGACTGTAAACTAGTTCAACCATTGTGGAAGTCAGTGTGGCGATTCCTCAGGGATCTAGAACTAGAAATACCATTTGACCCAGCCATCCCATTACTGGGTATATACCCAAAGGACTATAAATCATGCTGCTATAAAGACACATGCACACGTATGTTTATTGCGGCAGTATTCACAATAGCAAAGACTTGGAACCAACCCAAATGTCCAACAATGATAGACTGGATTAAGAAAATGTGGCACATATACACCATGGAATACTATGCAGCCATAAAAAATGATGAGTTCATGTCCTTTGTAGGGACACGGATGAAATTGGAAATCATCATTCTCAGTAAACTATCGCAAGAACAAAAAACCAAACACCGCATATTCTTACTCATAGGTGGGGATTGAACAATGAGAACACATGGACACAGGAAGGGGAACATCACACTCTGGGGACTGTTGTGGGGTGGGGGGAGGGGGGAGGGATAGCACTGGGAGATATACCTAATGCTAGACAATGAGTTAGTGGGTGCAGCACACCAGCATGGCACATGTACACATATGTAACTAACCTGCACATTGTGCACATGTACCCTAAAACAAAAAGTATAATAATAATAAATAAATAAATAAATAATTTAAAACAAAAAAAAAATTAGCTGGGTATGGTGGTGTGTGCCTATAATCCCAGCTACTTAGGAGGCTGAGGCAGGAGAATGGCTTGAACCCGGGAGGCGGAGGTTGCAGTGAGCCATGATCACACCACTGCATACTCCAGCCTGGGAAAGAGGGCAAGACTCCATCAAAAAGAAAGAAAGAAAGAAAGAAAAGAAACAAAGAAGGAGGGAGGGAGAGGGAGGGAGGGAGGGAGGGAGGGAGGGAGGGAGGGAGGGAGGGAAGGAAGGAAGGAAGGAAGGAAGGAAGGAAGGAAGGAAGGAAGGAAGGAAGGAAGGAAGGAAGGAAGGAAGGAAGGAGAAGAAGGAAAGAAAGAACTTTGTCCTCTCACAGCAGTGCTCCTACAGGGCCTCCTCTCTAGCCAGTGGCCGCCCTCTCTTGGTTTGAACACCTCCGGTGGTCCAGATGCAGGAGCTTGTTCACCTCTCAGAGGAGCTCATGGTGGCCATGGAATCTGCAGGATCAAGAGCCCAGGATTGTTTACTGTGCTTGCTCTGCCACTTCTCAGATATAACTACCTGCATTTTACAAATGAGAAAACTGAGGCACAGTGATGTGAAGTAACTTGCCCGGGGTCAGAGGGCTATGAGGGGGTTCTACCAGGAAAGGACAGGGATCATCCGACTGGTTCACTCCTTATCTCTGGGCTGAGAGCAATGCCACCATAAACAGCATGGCCACACACTTTATTGTTTGAGCCAGGACACAACTGAGAACAGAAGAGGACATGAACCTGAGGGGACACTGGACAAACAGAAGAGGACACGAACCTGAGGGGACACTGGACAAACAGGATGGTCCTAGGCGAACCAGGATGGAAGATTACTTTATAAATAAATATCTGTTGAATGAATTAACTCAGGCCTGTCTTACTTGAGGGCCTGGATTTTAACTACCACATGACATTGAGCAAGGCATACTTACAAAACTGAATTTTACTGACAGGATGCATTTGCTTAAAAGGCATGCTTCTAAGTGTTAATCTACAATTCACATTGGACAGGAATTTTGGTTGCGGTTTTATCATCACACAGCTTGTTAGTCAGCCCCAGAGGGTGGAAATGCAAATTAAAGAAATGCTTTGAATTAAAAAAAAAAGAAAGAAAGAAAACTCTTTCAGAAGCCTAAGTCATTATAGCCTGTAATCGGGGTACAAGACGGGATAAAATTTCTATTGTATCAGAAAAAATGATAAAGGAATAATTTCTATCATTCCCTTCTTGAAAAAATAACAGCATTTCCAATGAACTTTCGTATCAATGATGGTCTTAATTACCCATCCCCTTCTTGTGAGCCAAATGCCTTTTCTTCAGGCGTTGACAAAAGAAGTAATTTTCTTTTATTTTTCTTCTTCTTCTCCTGCCTCTTCCCCCACTTTCTCCTTTCTTTTCTCCCTCCCCTCTCTCTTTCAGAAAAACAACTAGAATACATCCATCCCTAAATCAATGTCCCCGATGGCATGCTGCAGAACAGCGCAGACCCTCCCGGGAAGCCACCATGTGTGCCCCAAATATTCCTGCAATGACAGCATTTCTGAGGGCTGAAAAAAATCTTGTCCTCTGGAATCAGGCTCATGCCATTAATTCCAGCAACTTGGGAGGCTGAGGCAGGAGCATTGCTTGAGGGCAGGAGTTTGAGAGCAGCTTGGGCAACATAGTGAGACCCCCGGATCTCTACAAACAAATGTTTTTAATTAGCTGAGAGTCCCAGCTATTCAGGAGGCTGAGGCAGGTGGATTACTTGAGCCCATGAGTTCAAGGCTGCAGTGAGCTATGATTGTGTCACTGCACTCCAGCCTGGGGGACAGAGTGAGATCCAAGAAATGAAAGGAAAGGAAAAAGGAAAAGAAAGGAAGAAGGAAGGAAGGAAGGAAGGAAGGAGAGGAAAGAAAGAATGGAAGAAAAGAAAGGAAGGAAGGAAAGGAGGGAAGGAAGGAAGGGGAAGGAAGGAAAGAAAGAAAGAGCAGGGAAAGAATAAACGAAGGAAGAAGGGAAGGAGGGAGGGAGGAAGGAGGAAGAGAAGGAAGAAGGGAAGGAGGGAAGGAAGGAAGGAAAGAAAGAAAGAAAGGGAAAGAAAAAGCAGGGAACGAAGGAAGAAAGAAAGGAAGGAGGGAGGGAGGCAGGCACGAGAGGAAGAAGGAAGGAAGGAAGAAAGGAAGGAAGGAAAGAGAGAAGAAAAAGAAAGAAAGAAAGAGCAGGCAAGGAAGGAAAGAGAAGAAAAGAAGGAAGGAAGGAAGGAAGGAAGGGAAGGAAGGAAGAAAGGAGGAAGGAGGGAAGGAGGAAGGAAGAGAAGGAAGGAAGAAAGGAGGAAGGAGGGAAGGAAGGGGGAAGGAGGGAGGAAGGAAAGAAGGAAGGAGGAAGGAAGGGAAGGAAGGAAGAAAGGAGGAAGGAGGGAAGGAAGGCAAGGAGGGAGGGAGGAAGGAAGAAGGAAGGAAGGAGAGGAAGGAAGGAGGAAGAAGGCAAGAAAGGCAGTGGGGAAGGAGGAAGGAAGGAAGGAAGGAAGGAGAAGAAGGAAGGAAGGAAGGAGAAGAAGGAAGGAAGGAAGGGAGGGAGGGAGGGAGGGAGAAGGGACGGAGGGAGGAAGGGGTAACCTTGTCCTTCCGCAGCAGTGCTCCTACAGTGCTGCCTCTCTAGCCAGTGGCCACCCTCTCTTGATTTGAACACCTCCGGTGGCCCAGAGACAAGAGCCCGTCCATCTCTGAGAGGAGGCTCACGGTGGCCGTGGAATCTGCAGCAGCATCAAGAGCATCAAGAGGGATTGCTCACTGTGCTGGCTCTATCACTTCTCCACTGTGGGGCCTTGGCAAGTCATTCCACCTCTCTGTGCCTCATTTCAGAGGTTACAAATGGAGACCCTCTGATTTCTATTTGACCTATTCAGTGTTGTTTTTTTTTTTTAAAGAACTGAATTAAACATAAACTTTTAAAATCCGAATATTTCAAATAAAGATGCAGATTTCTGGCTTCTTCAGAAAACCAAGCATCTGGTCACTCCTGCCTCATGTTCCTGCAGGACAAAAGCTGGGTGTTGGCTGCCCACCCTGGCTCAGACAGGTCCCGCTTGGAAACCCGGGAGCTCATGAGCAGAATGGGCGCAACTCTCATTCCTGTGCCTGCTGTCCCTAGAAGGCAGCCGAGCTGGGTATCACCACATATACCTACAGTACAGCACTCATTCTGTTGGTAGGAACTGTGCTTCTGGGATATTTCCCCTGCCTAGAATGTTCTCCCAACCAAATTTATTCTTTCAAATCCTATCTGTCCTTCAAGGCCCAGTTCATAGACCACCTCCATCACAAAGCTACTGTCTACCTTTCCACCACTCCAAATTTGAAGCAATCTTCCTCCATGACCTTCCCCTAACTCCTGGGCATAACCCTGCCACACCACTTTTCACAGGCAGCCTTTTACTCCACTTGGTTGTGAACACATCACATACGCGCATACACACACACACACCACACACACACAGAGGACTACAGAAATCTTGCTGGTAGACGCTTCAATTCATCTATGTTTGTCAGTTTAGCAGAATCTCTCTATGGTGGGTAGAATGAGGTCCCCAAAGATGCCCACATTCTATTTCCTAGAACCAGGGAAAGGGGACTTAAGGTTGCAGATGGAATTGAGGCTGCCAATCACTGACCTTCAGATGGGGAGATTATCTTGGATTATTTGAGTGGACTCCATGGAATTGTAAGGGTCTGAGTCAGCGTGATGGGGTGTGAGAAGAACTCAAATAGCCATTGCTGGCTTTGAAGACAGAAGGTCATGAGCCAGGGAATGTGGGCACCTCTAGAAACTGGAAAAAGCAATGAATAGGTTCTCCCCCAGAGCCTCCAGAAAGAACTATCCCTTCTGACACCTTGATATTAGGCTAGTGAAACACACTGTAGACATCTGACCTCCAGAACTGCAAGAAAATAAATGTGTGTTGTTTTAAGCCAATGAAGATGGCAGTTTGTTATGGCAGCAATAGGATACTAATATTCCCTCTTTCCATACAGTAGTGCTCAACATATTCCAATAGATGCTGAATCTGATAGCATCTTCTTTCCCTGGGTCCCATAATCACATCAGGACAAGGCTGTGTTATATACATCACCCCATGCTGTTTAGTTACTAGGGTACATAACTGCACTCCTACTAACAAAGCAGCTTGTAAAAGAGAGAACAGCTGGGAGACCAGGAAGAGGGCAGAGTCTTTGGTTTCAGAAACTGGATATTAGAATCATGGCCTACACTTAGCTATGGTGACCTTAAGTAGTGATTTCACCTTGAGAAATGTCAATCTCCTCACCTGTAAAGTGGAGCTAGCAGTACCTCCTTACAAGAACTCTTGTGAGAAGTAACTGGTACACTCTAAGCATGCGGTCATGAGATTTATTTCAAATGCTTAGCACACACATGCATACCACATACTCATGAAGAAACTTCTAGGACAGCATTTCTACCCACTCTCTGCTGCTGATAGTGGGTTTTGTAACCAAGGAAATAACTTTCATTCTCAGCCAAGAGATGCTGGGGTGGTGATTAGCCCCAGGGCATACTTGTTCCCAGGGTCCTCCTGTTACATGAATAATACATATAGAGCCCAACTCCCGGTTTCCTTTCCTGTAGTACTGTAAACATAACAACTCCTTTTGCTCCAAATCACTGGCTTTAACACTTTTCACTGCTTTCCATACCACACCCTGTGCAATGCAACTTTTCAGGTCCTCACATCAAGAGATGGGGTCTATTTCTGCATTACTTGCATTTGGGCTGAATTGGAGACCTGATTTGACCAATAAAATATAATGGGAGTGATGTTTCTTGGAACCCTGCCACTGTCTACGGCCAAGCACAGGCTAGCCTGTTAGCAGATAAGAGATCACGTGGAATAGATGATCCATCCCAGCCAAGGCCGTTATAGACTGGCCAGTACCTAGCTGAACAACCAGCTGACTGCAGAGACAGGAGTGAACCCCTCTGAGGTGATCTAAGCCTAGCCCAGGTTAGCATAACACCCCAGCTGACTTGTAGACACATTAAGCAATGTTAAAAGGTTATTGTTTTCAGCCATTGGGTTTTAGGGCAATTTGTTAGGCAGCAATAGCTAACTGATACACTGCCCTCCTTACTTAGCAACTGAAGATACATCTGAATCACATATCGACATGATTAACGAGTTAGTGATCAGGGTCCTGTTAACCTTTAAGTCTTTCAGAAACCATAAAAAATGGCCCTTCTGAAGAGTCTAATTGGAGTCACCCAAGTTAGAGACTAAGATTTGCATGTCACTTCATGAAAAGAACCAAGCTTCTGACCTCCCCTTCTTGGCTGTCTGGTGTCTGGAAGCTAAAACATCAAGGACAACACATGAGAGAGAGATGTTTGGTAAGACCCTAACAATCTGCCAAGGAACAAGTAGGGGGGATCTTTCTTTCTTGATGTGTAGACATTTCTGCTGAAACAGCATCCTTCTAAATGAAGCTAATGTGTTCTCTTGAGCAAGAAAGAAGTTGGATGGATTCATTTAAATTCAGCAAACTGTGAACAAAGAGTAAACTCAATACAAGGAATAACAAGAAGTGTCACTCGTGCCATTTTCAAGGTATATGCATTTAAAGTGTATCATTCATTCATTCCCTATTTAGTTAATGGCCACTTTTACGTTCCCTTTTCCATTCCACAATAAAAATACCATGGGCAAGAAAGTACATTTTAAATAAATAACTGTTCACATTCATAAAGCAATAGTCGGGACAAGAAGAAGAATCAAAGTCTTTAGAATTGGACCAATTGGGGTGCAAATCCTACCTCTGCCTCTTGTGAGTTGGATAAGTTTCTTATTTTCTCAGCTTCGATTTCCTCTTCTGTAGAGGAAGAATAAATAGTCTTACCTCCTAGGGACAATGTGATGATTGAATGGGCTTCCATGTGGAGTGTCTGGCACTTAGCAGGAGCTCCATAAATGTTAGTGTTTTCCTCCTTTAAAAATGGCCAACATCATGGAAATCAATCTTAGTTATTATGAGTGTTAATATCTGCTCCTTTCTTTTTGCCGGTTGGCAGTCACCCAGGCTCTTTCTTTGGTGGCACAGAAGTGCCCATCTGTGAAGTGGGCTGGGGGTCTCTGAATGTGGGCTGACAAATGTAAACGCCACCCTCCCACTTCCTACAAGCTCAGGTAAGCCTCATGGTGTTCCTGACTGGCCCCAGTAGGTGCCATAGATGCCAAGGTCTTAAGAATTAGCAAACAAAAAACGCCACTAAAGTTGTTGCTGACCAAAGGCACACCTAGAATTCAAAGTAAAGATCTAGAAATAATGTAGCCCCTCCAACAGATCCAGGGTGGGAGGAGGGAGTCTAATTGAGAGGATGTGTGTGGTGACTGTTGGAATGTTTGCTTTTTGTTGTCAAAAGGCCATCTGGAGTGCAGGAAACATAGAGATCAATTTCTTTGGCTCGCATGGCCACTCCCAACGGTGGGGATGCAGAAATGCTGACCACCTGCGGGCTCCTGCAACGTTACCAACAGCCAGTCATGCCAGGAGAGGAGAGAATATTTTATTATTTTTTTTAACAGGAAAGTGCAGAAAATCTGAAGCACTGAGACACTACTCCCTTTACACTTCACCCTAGCTGTCTGAAAATTCTAAAAGGATATTTTAGGGTAAACCCAAAGTTTTAGCTGTCTTAGAATGGTGTTTTAAACAACATTTTTACTATGTTACAGCACATGCTCACTGTGGAAAATATTCTTAGAATGTTTTCAACAATTTTTTTAGTATTATAGCATATGCTCATTGTAGAAAAATATTTCTCTAATAGAAAATACAGAAACAGACACAAAAGACAATGAAAATCTTCATAATTCCACATCCCATGAAATCACTAATATCCAGTAGTATTTTTTTCCAGTTCATATGTAACCAGCTTTTTCACTTAAATCTTGAACATATTACATCAAAATTGTCAATGAACACTACTTTGAATGATTAATAACATTCCATCATATTATGTCCCCAAATGACTTAACCACTCCATTGGCATTGGATACTGAAACACATCGTGTATGTTGCTCATTGTGGGCCATGCTACCACAGACACTTCTAATCACACAATCAAAGGGTTCGTCATGCAGGTGGTGACAATGTCTCTTTTACTCTCCAACATTTACCCAAAGCCAAGTACAAGGTCTGGAACCCAGAAGAGATCAATATGTATTATTTTAATAAATGAACCCTGTTACATTCTGTTTGTTGGTTTTTCAGACCGAGTCAAGCTGTGTCACCCAGGTTGGAGTGCAGTGGCACGATCTCGGCTCACTGCAACCTCTACCTCCCAGGTTCAAGCAATTCTCCTGCCTCAGCCTCCCAAGTAGCTGGGACTACAGGTGTGTGCCACCACGCCTGACTAGTTTTTGTAGTTTTAGTAGAGGCAGAGTTTCGCTATGTTGGCCAGACTGGTCTTGAAATCCTGGCCTCAAGTGATTCGCCCACCTCGACCTTCCAAAGTGGTGGGATTACAGGTGTAAGCCACTGCACCTGGCCTCCCTGTTACATTTTTAAAACGTAATTTATATTAATACTCTTAAAGCCATATCACCTTAAGCTTACCATTATATCACAGTCTAAACCACCAGCCTGACATGTGGAGTCTGGGTGATCTCTTCCCAGCCTGCACTTACCCACCTGAACCTGAACCCCAGCCATAAATAAATCCTCATGAAAATGTCCCTAGCCCTCATTCCTACAGCCCTCTCCTCCCAGTCAGAGCTGTAGCTGCTCCCCTGAATTAATCTCTAAAGGAGCACCTGGTCTCAGTGCCATTCGCACCACCTTACGTCACTCACCTGCCAGGCAGTGAGCTCTTCAAGGAAGAGCCTGCATCTCATTCCTCTCTGAGCCCACAGTGCCCAGGGCAGGGCCTGGCAGCTAGTAGTGTGCAGTAATGCAGGTTGGGTGAATTAATGAACTGCCATACTTGCCCTAAGATTGCACTGTTGATTCAGACATCATTGAGAGCAGAAAATAAGTTGACCCTTGAACAATGTGGGAGTTAGGGGCACTGACTCCCTACACAGTCGAAAGTCTGTGTATAACTTTTGACTGCCCAAAAACTTGACTACTAGTAGCCTACTGTTGACTGGCAGCCTTACCAATAACATAAACCATAGATTAACACATATTTTGTATGTTATAAGTATTGTATACTGTATTCTTTTATAGCAACAGGGTCTCTCTCTGTCACCTAGGCTGGAGTGCAGTGACGCAAACACAGCTCATTGTAGCCTTGAACTCCCGGACTCAAGCGATCCTCCTGCCTCAGCCTTCCGAGTAGCTGGGTCTGCAGGTACACACCACCATGCCCAACTAGTTTTTTAAAATATTCTGTAGAGACAATATCTGGCTATGTTGCTCAAGCTGACCTTGAACTCCTGGGCTCAAACAATCCTCCCACCTAGGCCTCTCAAAATGCTAGGATTACAGGCATGAGCTACCATGCCAACCAATGATTTTCTTAATGGCATCTGAGAACTCATCTGCTGGCTCTTGGTTGGCAGAAGCACTTCTCCTGTTAACTTGACATTTTTAAAGCTAAACCTCTTTCTAAAATTGTCAAACCATTCTTTGCTGGCCTTAAATTCTTTGGTCTTAGATCCTTTGCCTTCCTTTTGCTTTAAGTTTTCATATAGTGACGGCTTTTTCTTGAATCATTACACTCTATGGGTATGCCTTCCTTGTAGCAATCCTGCACCCATATAACAGCTGCACTTTCAATGTAAGATAAAGAGGTATTTCACAAAAAATGCAAGGTTTTCATGCCTGCCAGTGTAGCTATAGCAATGGCTTCACATTGGTCTTTACCGTGGATTCATTTTCTTGAAATGGCAGGCAACCAACCGCCCTGCAGACCTCAATTTATGGTACATATCAAGCAATTCAACTTTTTCTTGTAATGTCAGGACTTTTCTCTGCTTCTTGGAAGCACTACCAACATCACTCTTACCACTTCGTATAGGTCTCATGGTGTTTTTCAAAGTATTGCACTAAACATGATGAAAAATATTCCAGAACTGCAAGAGATCACTATTCACAGGTGATACACATTTAGAGGGGCAACAAACTGCTCGCCTGGAGATTATTAGCATCACATGGCATTTTTTTAAATTATACTTTAAGTTTTAGGGTACATGTGCACAACGTGCAGGTTAGTTACATATGCATACATGTGCCATGTTGGTGTGCTGCACCCATTAACTCGTCATTTAACATTAGGTATATCTCCTAATGCTATCCCTCCCCCCTCCTCCCACCTCACAACAGGCCCCAGTGTGTGATATTCCCCTTCCTGTGTCCATGTGTTCTCATTGTTCAATTCCCACCTATGAGGGAGAACATGTGGTGTTTGGTTTTTTGTCCTTGCGATAGTTTGCTGAGAGCAGATACTTGAAAAACTTGAGCTCACCACAATAGCAACAGGAGGTGGCTATGAAATTTTTACAGTAGTACAATATATACTAAGTTTCATGCAGTTACGATTTAATACAGCATCTTCATATTTGTTTACATTTCTTTTGACTTCAAATGGCACCATGTACAGTCTGTGTCTGTGTGTATGTTTTGATAAATGTTAATCTTTTATAATAGATTCGTATACATTTTATGGTAGTAAGTGATAAACTAGTCTCTACATATATTTTAGGTATTCAAGAAATATCTTTTTCTTAATTTTTTTGGTATTTTTAGGCCACACAAGTTTTTCTTCTGCAAGTTTTTTTCAAATTGTTGAAAATCTCCAAAAATTTTTCCAATATATTTATTGAAAAATACCTACATATAAGTGGACCTGCACAGTTCAAACCCATGTTGTTCAAGGATCAACCATATATGGTGTTTGTTTACATTTGTTGTTCTTTCCTTTGCCCTCGTTTTATTATTTTTCCAATATTTTTATTGAGATATAATTCACATAACGTAAATTCACAACGTGATACAGTTTGGATCTGTGTCCCCCACCCAAATCGCACGTCAAATTGAAATTCCCATTGTTGGAGGTGAGACCGGGTGGGAGGTGACCGGATCATGAGGGCCGTTTCTCATGAATGGTTTAGCACCATCTCTTTGGTGCTGTTCTTGGGATAGTGAGTTCTCACGAGATCTGGTCATTTAAAAGTGTGTAGCAACCCCACCATCCCTTGCTGCTGCTCCCGCCAGATGAGACGTCTTCCTGAGGACTCCTCAGAAGCAGAAGCAGAAGCAGCAGCCACCATGTTTCCTGTGGAGCCTGCAGAACCATGAGCCAATTAAACCTGTTGTCTTTGTAAATTGCCCAGTTTCAGGTTTTCTTTTTTTCTTTTTTTTTTTTTTTTTGAGACGGAGTCTCGCTCTGTCGCCCAGGCTAGAGTGCAGTGGCGCAATCTCGGCTCACTGCAAGCTCCGCCTCCCGAGTTCACGCCATTCTCCGGCCTCAGCCTCTAGAGTAGCTGGGACTGCTGGTGCCCGCCACAATGCTGGGCTAATTTTTGTATTTTTAGTAAAGACAGGGTTTCACCATGTTGGCCAGGCTGGTCTCAAACTCTTGACCTCAGGTGATCTGCCTGCCTCGGCCTCCCGAAGTGCTGGGATTACAGGCGTGAGCCACTGCACCCAGACTCTGGTATTTCTTTATAGCAGTGTGAGAATAAACTAGTATACCATTTTAAAGTGTACAATTCATTGAACTTGAGCATATTCACCATATTGGGCAACCATACCTCTATCTAATTCCAGAACGTTTTCATCACTCCAGCAAGAAGCACTGTACCTGTTAGCAGTCACTCTCAATTCCACTCCCTTCTCCAGCCATTAATCTACTTTCCATTTCTATGGATTTGTTTATTCTAGACAGTCCATATAAATGAAATCATACAATACGTGACCTTTTCTGGCAGACTTCTTTCACTTAACATAAAGTTTTAAAAGTTCATCCATGTTGCTGTATGTATCAGTACTTCATTCCTCTTATGGCTCAAAAATATTCCATTTAAGGATACACCACATTATGTTTATCCATTCATCAGTTGATCAACATTTGCCTAACTCTTTCTTGTTGGCTATTATGAATAATTCTGCATGTTTTTGTATGAATACTTGTTTTCAATTCTCTTCACCATATACCTAAGAGTAGATTTGCTAGGTCATATTGTAATTCTATCTTTAATTTTTTTAGGAACTGTCAAGCTGTTTCCACAGCCCCTGCACCATTATACATTCCCACTAGCAATGTATAAGGATTCCACTATTTCCACATTACCGCCAATATTTGCTATTCTGTTTTATTATTCCATCCTATTGAGTATGAAGTAGTGTATCATTGTGGGTTTGATTTACATTTTTGTAATTACTAATAATGTTGAGCATCTTTTCATGTGTTTATTGATCATTTGTATATATTCTTTTGAGAAACATTTATTCAAATCCTTTTTTCATTTTAAAATTGGGTTGTCTATTTATTGTTGAATTATAGATTTCTTTATGCATTCTGTTTATTAGGTCCTTATCAAATATATGATTTTTATGTTGCTTCTCCCATTCTATGGGTTGTTTTTACCTTTTCTTGATAGTGTCCTTTGATGCATAAAAATATTTAATTTTGATGAAATCTAATTTATATTTTTTATTTTTACTTTTTTGTTACTGTGTTTTTGAAGTCAACAGTAAGACGCACTTGCCCAAGGCGAAATCTGGCATTGATATCAGGGTAATACTGGCATTACAGAATAAGTTAGGAAGTGTTTCCTCCTTTTATATTTTTCAAAGAATTTGAGAACGATTGGTGTTGATTTTCATTTAAATGTTTGTAGAATTTACCCATGAAACCATCTGGCCCTGAATTTTTCTTTGTTAAAAGTTCTAAAATTATCAAAATCTTTTTACTTGTTATAAGTCTATCTAGATTTTCTATTTGTCATTAAATAAGTTTTGGTAGTGTTTGTGTTTCTAGAAATTTGTCTATTTCATATAGACCAACAGAGCAGAACACAGACTTCAGAAATAACACCACACATCTGCAACCATCTGATCTTCCACAAACTGGACAAAAACAAGCAATGGGGAAAGGATCTCCTATTCAGCAAATGGTGCTTGGAAAAGTGGCTAGCCATACGCAGAAAACTGAAACTGGACCCCTTCCTTACACCTTATACAAAAATTAACTCAAGATGGATTAAAGGCCGGGAGTAGTAGCTCACGCCTGTAATCCCAGCACTTTGGGAGGCCAAGGAGGGTGGATCACGAGGTCAGGAGATCGAGACCATCCTGGCTAACACAGTGAAACCCCGTCTCTACTAAAAATACAAAAAATTAGCCAGGCACCTGCAGTCCCAGCTACTCAGGAGGCTGAGGCAGGAGAACAGCATGAACCTGGGAGGTGGAGCTTGCAGTGAGCCAAGATTGTGCCACTGTACTCTAGCCTGGGTGACAGAGCGAGACTCCATCTCGGAAAAAAAAAAAAAAAAGATGGATTAAAGACTTAAATGTAAAACCCAAAACCATAAAAGCCCTGGAAGAAAACCTAGGCAATACTATTCAGGACACAGTCATGGGCAAAGACTTCATGATGAAAATGCCAAAAGCAATTGCAACAAATGCCAAAATTGACAAATGGGATCTAAATAAACTAAAGAGCTTCTGCACAGCAAAAGAAACTAGCATTAGAGTGAACAGGCAACCTATAGAATGGAAGAAAATTTTTGCAATCTCCCTATCTGACAAAGGTCTAATACCCAGAATTTACAAGGAACTTAAACATATTTACAAGAAAAAACAACCCCATCAAAAAGTGGGCGAAAGATATGAACAGACACTTCTCAAAAGAAAACATTTACGCAGCCACCAAACATATGAAAAAAAGCTCAACTTCACTGATCATCACAGAAATGCACATCAAAACCACAATGAGATACCATCTCATGCCAGTCAGAATGGTGACTATTAAAAAGTCAGGAAACAATAGATGCTGTGGAGAAATAGATGAGGTTGTGGAGAAATAGGAACGCTTTTACACTATTGGTGGGAATGCAAATTAGTTCAACCACGGTAGAAGACAGTATGGTGATTCCTTAAGGATCTGGAACCAAAAATACCATTTGACCCAGCAATCACATTACTAGGTATATACCCAAAGGAATATAAATCATTCTACTATAAAGACACATGCACACATATGTTTATTGCTACATACTACATACATACATACTAGCTACAATACCAAAGACATGGAACCAACCCAAATGCCCATCAATGATAGACTGGATAAAGAAAATATGGTCCATACACCATGGAATACTATGCAGCTACAAAAAAGAGTAAGATCATGTCCTTTGCAGGGACATGGATGAAGCTAGAAGCCATCATCCTCAGCAAACTAACAGAAGAACAGAAAATCAAACAATGCACAATCTCACTCACAAGTGGGAGTTGAACAATGAAAATATACGGACACAGAGAAGGGAACAACACACACCAGGGCCTGTTGTGGGGTGGGGTTGAGGAGAGGGAACTTAGAGGATGGGTCAATAGGTGCAGGAAACCACCACGGCACAGGTATATGTATGTGACAAACCTGCATGTTCTGCATGTGTATCCCTTTTTTTTTTTTTAGAAGAAATAAAGAAAAAAAAGAAATTTGTCTATTAGATCTTGATTATCTAATTTATTGGCATACAATTATTCATAATATTCTCTTACAATCCTATTTATTTCTGTAAGGTTAGTAGAAATGTCCCCACTTTTATTCCTAATTTTAGTACTTTGAGTCATCTTTCTTTCTCAGTCAGTCTAGGTAAAGGCTTGACAATTTTGTAGACCTCTTCCAAGAGCAAACTTTTGGCTTTATTGATTGTCTCTATGTTTTAACCTTCTCTAGTTCCTTTATTTCCATTCTAATTCATAGTATTTCCTTTCTTCTGCTTGTGTTGGATTTAGTTTGTTCTTCTTTGTCTAGATTCTTAAAGTGAAAGATTAGGTTATTGATTTGAGATCTTCCTCGTCTTTTTAATGTAAACATTCAGCTATAAATTTCCCTCTGAGCACTGCTTTCACTGCATACCACAAAGTTTTTTTTTAACTTTTAATTTTTATGGGTACATAGTAGCTGTATGTGTTTATGGGATACATGAGATGTCTTGAAACAGGCTGCAGTGCATAATAATCACATCATGGAAACTGAAGTATCCATCCCTCAAACAGTTATCCTTTGTGTTACAAACAATCCAATTATACTATTTTAGTTATTTTAAAATGTATGGTTAAATTATTTTGACTGCACTCACCCTGTTGTACGATCAAATGCTAGGTATTAATAATCACATCATGGAGAATGGGATATCCATCCTCTCAAGTATTTATCCTTTGAGTTACTAAAAATCCAATTATATTCTTTTAGTTATTTTAAAACATACAATTATTATTGATTACAGTCACCCTGTTGTGCTGTCAAATAGTAGGCCTCATTCATTCTTTTAAACTATTTTTTGTACCTATTAATTATCCTCTGGTAACCATCCTTCTACTCTTTATGTCCATGAGTTCAATTGTTTTGATTTTTAGAGCCCACAAATCTATGATATATGCATACCATGAGTTTTGATATGCTGTGTTTTCATTTTTATTCACCTGAAACTATTTTCTAGTTTTGGTTATTTAGGAATGTGCTGTTTAATTTCCACATATTGGTGAATTTTCCAGTTTTCCTTTTATTATTGATTCCTAACTTTTTCTGTTGCGATCACAGGCATACATTGTATAATTTAAATATTTTTAAACTTATTGAAACTGTTTTATGGTCAAACATTTGGTCTATCTTGGAAAATGTTTCATGAGCACTTAAGTAGAATGTGCATTTTGCTGTTGTTAGGTGGACTGTTATATACATGTCCATCAGGTATAGTTCATTTATATTGTTCAAGTCTTTGATTTCCTTGATGATATTCTGTCTAGTTGTTCTTTTCATTTTTGAAAGTAGAGTATTTAAGTCTCCAACTATTATTGTTCACATGTTCATTTCCACCCTCAATTCTGTTGCTTTTTGCTTCATACATCTTGGGGTTCTATTATGAGATGCATAAATATTTGTAATTATTATGTCCTCTTGGTGGGTTGACCTTTTATTATTATATAATATCCTTATTTACTCTAGTAATTATTTTTTCTTAAAGTCTATTATGTTTGATATTAGTCTAGCCACTCTGATTCTCTTTTGTTTATTATTTGCATGGAATATCTTTTTCTATCATTTATCTATCTATCTATCAAATTATTTGTCCCTTGGAATTTAAAATGTTTCTTCTAGATAGCATATAGTTGTTTTTTATCCATTCTGCCAATATCTACCTTTTAATTGGAGAGCTTAATCCATTTACATTTAATGTAATTACTGATAAGGAAGAATTTATTTTTGCTATTTTTATTTGCTTTCTATAAGTCATAACTTATTTGTCAGTTCCTCTATTACTGCGTTCTTTTTGTTAAATAGATGTTTTATAGTGTACCATTAGTAATTTCTTTTTTGTTTCTCTCTATATACATTATTATTTTTTGTAGTGATTACCCTGGGTATTATAATTAGCATCTCAATTTATAATAATCCAGTTTCTATTAATACTACTTAATTTCAAATATATACAAAATCTATGCTGCCATATCTCTTCATTCATCTCCTTTATGCTGTTTTTACCACACATTATAGCTTTATTCATTATGTGCCTATCAATATAGATTTAATAACTTTATACAATTTTTAAAACACATGGGATAAAAAGAATTGCAAACAAAAACACATTTATGCTGTGTCTCATTTATTCATGTAGTTAACTTTACTGGTGTTCTTAATTTCTTCATGCAGCTTTCAGTTACTCTATACTATCCTTACATTTCATTTCTGAATGACTCTCTTTACTATCTGTTGCAGGACAAGTCTGCTAGTGACAAACTCAATTTTTGTTTATCTGGAAATGTCTTAATTTCTTCTTCATTTTTAAAGATAGTTTTTCAGATATACAATTCTTGATTAACAGTAGATTTTTTCAGCACTTTGAGTACGTCATCTCACTGCCTTCTGGCCTCCACAGAGTTTGATGGGAAATCAGCTGTTAATCTTACTACACATGATGAGTCACTTCTCCCTTGCTTCTTTCAAAATTCTGTGTTTAACTGTGACAGTTTAATTAATCTCGGTGTGGTTCTTTCTTAGTTTATCTTACTAGGGATTCACTGAGCTTCTTGGAAGTGTAGCTTATTGTTTTTTGTCACATTTGGATTACTTTTTACCATTATTATCTTCAAATATTATTTCTTCTCTTTTCTCTTTTCCTTCTACTTCTGGGGTTGCCATTATGGTTGCTACACTTGATGGCACCTCATGTGTCTCTAAGACTTTGTTCATTTCTCTTCATTCTTTTATTTCTGTTCCATTAGCTTAGTGGTCATCTAATGACTATAAAGAGATTTCCTTAAACTCTTAGAACCAAGAAATCTTCCACCATTTGCAGAAGAGCTTTGTGTCTGTTAGAGCACACCCTCAACACTCAGCCAGATAGTTGACAGCTCTGCCTTAGCCTTCACTTCCTGCTAGCACAGACCCTCAAGGTTAGGCAGAGGTGAAAGTCTGGGGCTTCCTCAAGTCTTTCTCGAGGCAGGTGCACAAGCCTGGGCATGCACATGAACCTATAGATTCCCAGAAATAGACAGAAGCTTTTGAGCCCTATTTCCCTAAGTATCTCATTTCCCAGCATTTCTTCTAAAGCTTTTTAGTCTATTGTTTGCACCAACTATTATCTATCACTTCATGCAGTAGCGACTGGAACATTTTCCTGTAAATGTTTTAGACAATTACCCTTCTCCTCCTAAGTAGCACTGGGAAAGTTCCAAGTTGAGTAAAATAAAGATAAGCCTTTTCAGCTAGTCTTCTTCCAGAGAGCCAACAAACATACCGAGTAATTATAATTCTGTATGAAAAAGGTCTCTTCTGCTCTCTCTGGTACAAGGCACATAGGTTGTTATTTTCAAGGCTATTGCTGAGCTAGTAAATGGGGAATGAGACTAGGATAAGTTAAAATACCACAAAGCTTACTGTTCTCAACAAAGTTCGGCTGCTTGAATAAGTGCCTCTTGGGTTGTCTAAGCCTTTAGTTAATCTCCAGAGTTCAAAAAAAGTTACTTCTAACAATTTTATCAATGCTTTTTAATTGCTTTTATGAAACTATGGAATTTCAGAGTTCCTTACTCTGCCATTTTCACTAATGTCCTGTTGGTGTTTGTTTTGAACATAGTAGAGAATGCACCTGCGTGTTACAGGGGGCTTCCTTAGAACCATCCAGAGCCATGCTTCCAATGTGTGTTTTCTAGAACACCAGTTCCATGGGGAAATAACCATTACAGCATCCTGTGGTGAAATGCTTGTGACATTAACCTTAAATAAAGTGAAACATGTCTCCTTACTGCACAATTTATCAGAATCCTTAATATGCTATATTGTCAATCCTATTCAGCTTCAAGAAGAGGAAAGAGTATAAAAATAATTACAGTAGATAATTGTGGGCCAGGCACTGTGCCAGACATTTTACATTTATTATATCATTTGTTATTCATACCACCATACAACATATTTCCTATTTTATAGACAAAGAAACAGAGGCATAGAAATTTTAAGTAAAAATTTCCAACGAGTAATTTCCAGAATCAGAAATTTAATCAATTAGCTTCCAGGCTGTCCTGTAAACCATACGGCAGGATTTCCCAGACTTAATTTGACCACAGAAACATTTGTTCAGAGAATCTTGAAAGTTAATGTGTCTCAGAGTACATTCTGGAAAATGCTGAGTTAAAGCACAGTTAATAACTGGGGAACTGATTTGTGCTTTTCTCAACACTTTTACTGTCATGAATCATGCCAGAGGCCCTTGCTACATTAAATATTGATTGAAAAATGGGGCATGGAGCTGTTCAACCTACAGATTATCATTACAAAGGAGCTTCTATATTTTAGTGTCTCCTCTGGCATAAGCATTAAAGGTTGTCTTTAAAAAACAATTCTACTCTGAGACAGTTTAAAAATATAATTTTAATTTATGAAACCATATAAAAACTAAGTGGACTAAGTTGATCTTACAGATTTGCTTTCCTCAATTTTTTACAGAAGTTACTTTTTCCAACAAAGAAAAAAAATTGTTCTTAGCACAGAAATATTTGAAAACAAAAATATTTAAAGAAATACAAAATAAAAATCTGAAAACCTTGCATTCAGAGCCAGTTTCTGTTAGCTAACTCAAGCATTCTGAAGATCTTATTTCCTTTTCATACTTAGAATCCTGCCATAAATATTTTTATTATAATCATTTTATCACCATTACAAATTCTTCATAAATATCATTTTTTTCATGTCTTCAAAATATTCCATTTTAGGGAATTATCATAATTTACTGAATATTTCCACTCATGTTAACTATCTAGGTTATTAACCATCTTTCACTGTTGTAAATAACGCTGTTGTCTTTTGTAATACAGAAGTTTGGCAGAAGGCGCTCAGCAAAACACACACAGAGATGCCAGTCGACAAGGCTACATGCCAGTCAACAAGGCAGCCAGTTCTCCAATACAAAGAAGTGAAGTCAAAATGGGGTAAATATGATATAGGGAAGTTTGTGGAAATATTGAAGAAATTCACTAATTCACCAGAGCAAATTATATCTAAAATATGAGATATCCAAGAAAACTACAAGGATTTAAATACAGAGGTTAGAGGGACAGCAATTACTAAAAAGTAGTGTTGCAGAGAGAAACAGACATAGAAAGTATAACAAATCAGGTAACAGACTGGGCATGGTGGCTCACGCCTGCAATCCCAGCACATTGCGAGGCTGAGGCCAGTGGATCACCTGAAGTCAGGAGTTCAAGACTAGCCTGGCCAACAAGGTAAAACCCTACATCTACTAAAAATACAAAAATTAGCCAGATGTGGTGGCAGGTGCTTTTAACCTCAGTACTTGGGAGGCCAATGCAGCACAATTACTTGAACCAGGAGTCGGAGGTTGCAGTGAGCTGAGATCGTGCCACTGTACTCCAGCCTGGGCAACAGAGTGAGACTCTGTCTCAAAAAAAAAAAAAAAAAAGGTAACAGAAGAGCAGTCTATATCTAAGGAAGCAAAATAGATACTATCTCTTCCTTTTGTCATTGAAACAACAGATGAATAAAGAGTGGCCCAATTATTACTTACATACATACTGAATACTGGGAATAATTCTAGCCTTTAATAGTTTAAAATAGCAGTAATGTCCATGTCCATTTATTGAGCATGTACTATTTGCCAGTCTTTGTGTAAGGGGCTATATGAAGTCCATCTGATTTAACCCTTAAAACAAAGCAGATGTAATTATAAACAAGTGACACATTCAGAAAATTAGGCTCAAAAGTTGAGTAACTTGCCCAAGGTCTTTCAGAAACATGTGAATGAGCCAAAGATGAAAATACAACTCAGTCAAGAGCCTGTTTCCTTCCACAATCAAGTGGACTTTGTTCAACACACTCCATAAACCAAAATGAAAACATCTCCCAAACAACATGAACCAAAGAGGATATAGATTTCTAAATCCATTTTGAAAAGGAACTATTAGCTAAAGCTAAATTTTAGTCATCCCAAGGTCTCTCCAAACAAAGTCTTAAAGTTGAAAAAATGTTAGAGCCTTAAAACTGCTCATAATCATTTTCTACTTTAGAAAATCAAGTTCAAGAAAATTATCTGAAAGACAGAGACAGTGATATGCACTAGAATATTCATCACACTACTTACAGTGGCAAATAAAATGGAAATAACAGAGCCAACAATAAAAACTAGGTAAAATAAAGTGTTCATTTATGGTAATATTTTGAAATCACTGAAATATTATGTAAAAATTGCTATTGTTCATGGAAAATACACACCAATCAATGGAAAGTTGGAAAGTGGAATGTGAAATCGTATTGCACAATGAACACATTTTCAAAATATCTATGCATAGGAGAGAAAAAAAATTTTCCTGGGAAATAAAGCAAAATTTAACATTGGTTCTCACTCAAAGTTAAGACCAGAGTAGTGGAGATTTTTACTTTGTGATTTTTGGACGTTTTCCAATTTTTTTTTTTTTTTTTACTATGAACATGTGCTACTTTCATGATAGAAAAAAATTTAATCAGTATTCCAAACAAAAAACCACAAAGAACCTGGGTAGACAATGCCCTGAAAAGGAAATGCACATGTATTCATTTATTGTCAAAAAGTTAGAGCTCTCATTACATTTCCAGCAGGTAATAGATAGGGATATAGGAGTGAATCAGATAGACAAAAATCCCCACGACAACAGGGCTCTCTCCTTAACAAAGGACTGCAATTCCTACTAACTGCTTCACAGACTTCATCAAAAAGTCTTCTCACAGACTGTTCGGAATACTTCACCGGTGGATTCCTCAATTAGCACATGGGTACCTACAATGCTCCATCTGCCTCATCCCTCTCTCCCTGCCGAGGTTGGCCACCTGCATGCACCTCCATGGACTTGTGCAAGTGTGAACCTCTGCAGAAGACTCACGAGCACATGCAGACAGCTGACCTGACTCTGTAGGATTGAGAAAAGTCACAAAAACTTGAGAATTTCAGGATACCTCCTTCGGGACAACAAATGGGAGGCTCTCAGTACCTGGCCTGAATCTGCAGGATTAAGAACCCAATCTTAAGAAATCCCTCCAAGGGAGGAAAAAAAACATGTAGAGCAGGCAGACCTGTATAAGAGGTCTAAGAAAGCCTAAAAAATCCTAGCTGGGCTGACTAGTGCAGGTGTTTCTCTGCTAAAATGAGACACTAAAAATTGGAGGGGACTGCTTTTTCAAATGCAAAGACAGAAAGGCAAGGGTGCCAGAAACAAACAAACAAATTTAAGAAAACACAATTCTTCCAAAGAAGCACAATAATTTTCCATTAATGAACCCCAAAGAAATGAAGATACATACATTGTCTGACAAAGATTTCAAAATAATAGTTTTTAAGGAAGCTCAGTGAGGTATAGGAGAACACAGAAAACTCAACGAAGTCAGGAAAACAATACATGAACAAAAACTGGAAGTTTAACAAAGAGATGGAAATAATATTTTAAAAGCAGAATTCTGGAACTGAAGAATATGATGAACGAAATGAGAAATGCAACAGACAATAGCAACAGCTAACTTGATCAAGAAGAATAAAGAATCTTTGAGCTAGATGAAAGGTCTTTTGAAATTATCTGTTCAGAGGAGAAAAAAGAAAAAAAAGAATGAAAAGGAATAAAGAAAGCCTAAAGAATGTATGGGAAAGCACCAACAGAAATAATATATGGACTATGGGAATATGGGAATACCAGGAGGAAAAAAGAGAGAGAAAAGGCCAGAAATCTCATTTAAAGAAATAATGGCTGAAAACACCCCAAATATGCGGAGATATACAGATATCCAGATACATGAAGCTTAAAGGTTTCAAATGGTTGAACGCAGACAAGATTTTACAAAAACACACTGCAATCAAACTATTAAAAATGAAACACAAAGAGATAATTTTGAAAGCATCAAGAGAAAAGATACTCACTACACATAGGGAACTCCAACTTCTGTGTCTGTCGATGGAAAAATGAATGAAGTAAATTTGGTATGTACATATATATTAAACATATTAGTCAGCCCTAAATACTATTCAGCCTTTAAAAAACAAAAAGAAGGAAATATTGCCATTTGCTACAACATGAATGAAACCGATGGACATTATGCTAAATGTAGTAAGCCAGACACATAAAGACAAATACTCCATGATCTTACTTATCTGTGATCTCTAAAAAAAGCCAAACTCACAAAAACAGACAGTAGGATGGTATTTAAGAGGGGTTGGGGGTGGGGGAATATAGGGAGCTGTTGACTAAAGGGTACAGACTTTCCCATATAAAATCAAACCATTCTGGAGACCTAATGGTACAGCATGGTGACTAGAGTTACCAGAGTTACTAATAATGTATCGTAGGCTTGAAATCTGCTGAGTGAGTAGATCTCAAGTTTTCCCACCATATACACAAAAAAGGTCACTATGTAAGGTGATATATATGTTAATTAATTTGATTTTGATAATCATTTTGCAATGTGTATATATATTGAAATATCACGTTGTACACCTTAAATATGTACAATTTTTATTTGTCAGTTATCTCAATAAAGTTGGAAAAAATATCTGCCTTATAATAGCTTAATTTTAGTGGGGTTGTAAATGACAAGATAAATAAGAAAAGCATATATTACCTAGGTGCAAGGTGAAATATCAGCAAGAGCGAAAAGCTGAAAGGACTCTTTGAGAAAATGACGTTTCAGAAAAGATCTAAAAAAAGCCAGGAAGAAGTAGTCATGCAAGTATCTGGGAAAGAGCATTTCAGGCAGGTGGAGAAGCAGCAAGTGCAAATGTCCTGAGGCAGTGCCTGAGTGTTCAAAGAACAGCAAGAAAGCAAATGTGACAGCAGCAGACAATGAGATCAAAGGTCCTGAGGGAGGAATGGCCTTGGTATACACAAGGTCCAGCAAGAGAGTGATGGGGAAAGCAGAAGACGATGGTGTCTGAGAGGTGGCAGGGGGCCTGATCATAAAGGGCCTTAGAGAATTTGATCCTTGGGCTTCTTCACTGAGAGTAATAGGGAGCCACAGAGGGTTCTGTGCGCTGGAGTAACATGATCTTAGTTACGGTGTAATGAGAAGACCCTGGCTGCTGTGCTGAGACCTGGCTACAATACATTATTAGTAACTCTAGTAACTCTAGTCACCATGCTGTACCATTAGGTCTCCAGAACAGTTTGATTTTATATGGGAAAGTCTGTACCCTTTAGCCAACAGCTCCCTATATTCCCCAGCCCCCAACCCCTCTTAACTACCATCCTACTGTCTGTTTTTGTGAGTTTGGCTTTTTTTAGAGATCACAGATAAGTGAGATCATGGAGTATTTGTCTTTCTGTGTCTGGCTTACTACATTTAGCATAATGTCCATCAGTTTCATTCATGTTGTAGCAAATGGCAATAGTCTAGACTACTGCAGTGACTCAGACAAAAGAGCACAGTGGCCTGGCCCAGCTGGGAACAGTGTGGGTCATGCAGAGGGATTCATTGTAGACTGAGTGAGAAATGAGGGTTGGAAGAGAAATCAAAGCATCAAGGATGACCCCAAAATTTTGACCTGGGCCTCTTGAAAGACAGGGTTTCCATTAACTGCAGGCAGCAGCTATTTAAAGGTGAAGATAAAGATTTCAGTTTTAGACACATAGTAATAACCATGTATGAAAATTTTCTAACTCTCTAAGCAACAAGAATCTCATTTAAACCAATGAGATTGAAATTTTGCCTTCTTAATGAGCAAAACTTTAAAATATGTCTCTTTCCTGGCTAGGATGCGGTGAGCCAAGCACTGGCACAAATTTTATGAATAATAATTTGGGAATAAAGTCAAGATTGATAAAAAATGCTTATAAATTTCACCTTGTATATTTTCCTTCAATAAATTTATTCTAAGAAAACAGCAAAAAGTGCAAAGTTTTATGTACACAATTTATACATTCTTATTTCTAAAAACAAAACACTGGAAAGGGCCCAAACATTGAAAAATAGGAATATAGTTAAATAAATTACTGTATGCCCCAACGATGGAGTATTCTGCAGCCATTAAACATTTTTAAGAGTTTAAAACACATTCTGGCAATACAAAATGTAATGCAGTATGACTAGGATGTAAAAAAAGCTTACTAAAAAAAGTTTGGAGAGGAATTGCTAAGGCATAACAATTGTCTCTGGGTGATGAGAATGCTTTTTTCTTCTAACTGCAGCGTTTTCAACATTTTTACTTTCATTTTATATTTAAAAAAATTTTACTTTTCACGGAGATAGTTATTCTAATTTCATGGGTTGTTGTGACAGAAACTGAAATACACTAAAACCAGTGCTAGCACCAATTCCACTATAACTCCACTTCCCTGTGCTAGCCCCCACTTCTCAAAGGCAGAGTTTGATCTTCTGGGAGAAGAGTAATAGAGGGAGGAGGGGGTCTTCTGGGAAAGGTGGGCAGGGGAGAGAAGGGGAGGCCAAGACCAGGCAGGGAAACTCTGGCAACCTTGACTTGGGAAGCAGGTAGGTGGAGGGTGCTCCATCAGTTCCCAAAATTCTCTCTGAATCCAACAAGGAGGCATCCCAAGTAATACTTAAATCAGAGTGAACAAATGCCACCAGGAGATGCCAGACAGAATCTGGAGCTCAGACAGTTTCGGACGTAGTTGAACCCCCAACATTCTAGACCCCCAGAACTTATCAATACTTGGCTAGTGGCAAAGACCCACCTTGCACATATTAACTTCACAATAATGTGGCCTTGCATTTTACTTGAATTTTTAGCTTCCTCTTTTCATATCACATCAGTCTGTTTTGTTTTGTTTTGTTTTAGTCTTTGTTTTTTTTTTGTTTTTTCAGGCTAACAGACCCTAGTTTTTCTACCCTAAAGCCATTCTAATTTCTTCCTGGTTTTCTTTGACAAAGTTCTAGAGAGTGAATCCTTATTGATCCAGGACATACATGGAAGTCCAGCACATTTTGGCCATTGATTGGTCCAGGGTGTGGACACATGACCTACTTATGACCAATGAGCTACAAGGGGAAGTCTGCACATAGCTTCCAGGAAGTATTGTGCCCCCTGATAAAAGAGGCAAGAGAAGAAAAGGCCCGTTTCCTCCTTTACGCTCTTCCTGCTCTGGACACTATCATGTGGGGATTTGTGGGAGCTGTGTCAGCCATGTTAAGACGTTGAGAGAAGAGATGTGTGAAAAAGCCCATAATCAGACAACAGTGCCGCAGGACAGAAAGAACCAGGGTTTTCAATGACATTATTGCACCCTGGGCCACTTCCTTCCGGACTTCTTGTTAATTACACAAGAAATATCCTCACAGTTTAAGTTATTATTTGTTGCCTTTTCTATTACCTGAAGACAAAAGCATCCTACAGGATAGAAGCTCCTGCCATAGAGTCTGCCCTAAAATAGGCTTGAAACTGTTAAAATGTTTGGGATTCTCCAGGGCTCTAAGACTCCCTGATGTTATAAGGGAAACCTGATTTCCTGCCTTCCCCCGCAGCCTCTTTGCTATGGATTGCATGGTATTGGAGTTGTTATATAAACCTGCCAGGTGTCTTAGGCTAGGAAATAGGTAAGAGGTATTTTGAGCATCTAACCCTGGCTGCAAGGGAGAAGAGAAGAGATCTTGGGAAAAGGGCTGGGAAGGTGGACCCACAGGAAGGCTGTGCAATGGGGTCAGCCAGAGAGAGGCTCTACCTCAAGCACCCATTCTGATTGCTGCAGAGAAGCTGCCTGGAAGTGTCTTAAAGAGAATTCCAAAGCTGTTTTGAGTTCAGTGGGTGCCTGCCCTCACAGCTGGTTGGGGAAACTGTGGCAACGGCAGTGACATCTGAGTGCCTAGGGTGAGACTGGGAGATAAGGAAGCACCACCAAGAGGGTTGGACTGTAAAAGGAAATGCCTGTGTGCAGCAGGGAGATGGACAAGGTAGTGAGATAATATTTCTGCTGATATTCCACTTTGTCTCTCTTTGGTAAACTGACATGGGGGACCATATTAAATGTACAGTACGCTAGCAGACTCGTTTATTCAGTCAACAAATATTACATAAAAAGGAATGAGTGCCACACAGTTTTCTAGTTGCTGCATGTACAGAAAGAAATGTGTCAGAAAAGGTTCTTGCCTACATGGAGCTTACAATTCAGGGATGTATCTCAGATAATCTGGAGTCCTTCACATAAAAGCATAGTCTGTCCAGAGCCTATCACTGCAGATGATGAGGCCTGAACCAAGGAAGCCTCCCTTTGTCTCTCCTCCTTGAACTTCTTCCCCCAGTGACCTAAACTTTCCATAACAATACAAAAGGAAGAAAATTCACTGCCTAGTAAAATTTTACAATGATGGATTCAATATTTCTCTTTTGATCCAGACTTATTTATAAAAAAAAGTCCAAGGATCCTATGATATCAGTATCTACTCTCGAAATTGTGGCCACTATAACTGTGGCAAAGATTTATACATGCGAAGTTTATCATCATTTCCATTTTTCAACCTGTAATTACCACGTACAGAGTTCATCAACTTAAAATTCAACAGCTTTTTCGTATATTTTCCACAGCATTAGCTGAAAAGATGCGAAATGCAGATTATGTTGGTATAGATCAACCTTGTGAATATGCAGTATTTACTAGTCAGTGAAAAAACAATGTAGAAAAAAATGTTTATCAGCAATAAAGAGCAACAAATTGTGATTCAGAAGACATTAAAAATGCCCCTATGCTTTTGTCTAGTAATTCCACTCTGGGGAATTGACAACTGTAAGGAAATTATCATGAATGCAAGGTAAAAAATTTATAAGCAAACATGGTCAATTTTGCATCATTTATGAGAAAGAGGAACTAGGAATAAGCTAAATGCCCCCCAAAATAGGAGACAAGTGAAGAAAATCACAGTACCTCCTCAGGATAATATGCAATTGTTAAAATATAATATTAATTTTTTATTATGGTAGATTGGATTATTTGTTCCAATTCTTCACTCCTCCTTAGTTGTACTCTACATTCACATGGATGCCATCAACTCTTGGTTAGCACAGTATGCTTCCCCACCTTTTGACTTTGGGTTCTCTTGGTCATGTGACTTTATTCAGCCAATGAAATGATAACAGACATGATACAAGCAGAAATGTGAAATGTCCCGTACAGCTGGGCTTATCCTCTTAGCACTTCTGCCATTGCCATGAGAAGGACTTAGTCCATGTTAATTCTGCATCTCCAGCCAGGGCTGCAGTCCCATAGATGCATGAGCAAGAAATAAATGCTTATTGCTATACGCTACTGAATTTTGGACTCGTATGTTATGCAGCAAAAACTGACTGAAACAATCAGGCAAACATGTAATTACATGGACCCCTGCACTGTGCAAGGTAGAGACAAAGTAATACATATTTATTGAAAGAACAGGAGAATGTTTATATGACATTGTTAAGTGGAAAGTAGAATAAAAAGTGAATTTGCAGAATAAAGAAAAAAATCTGTTCTTGAAAAGAGAACAATAAGAAATCTATCAAAATGACCATTATTGACAATATTTTCAGGTTTCCTAAATTTTTCAATTTTTTTATAATAAGCAAGTATTTTAATAAAAGAATCAAAATGCTGCACCAAAATTGAATTTGGTTAAGATTCAATTTATCCAAAAATAAACCAATATTAAAAGGAGGAGAAAATAAAATTGGGCACAAGGTGGACACAAGGGTTAATGGCTGAAATGAATTATGAACCTAGTTAGATATATTTTTAAAAAATCAAAAACACAGCAAAAAGATTGAGAAACATTTATAAGGCGATTTTCACAGAAGACATATAAAAAAGTGAATAAAAGTGACATTGTCAAGGAATCAATGTCATGGACATTAATAAAACCTTCAGGTTTCATTTCAAATCCACCAAATTAAGAAAACAAATTCAACAATGTTAAAATGTTTTTGAAGAGAAGTTATAGCAGAATGATCACATTTGTGCTGTACTAGTGGCAACAAAACTTAAGAAAAATGGAATGCCAATGTCTTATGAGTTATAAATTATAAATACATTTACACCCTTTATTCCAATAATCACATTGTTGGGCATTTATACTAAAGAAATAACAATACACAAAAATTAATTTCAGTGCCCCAAAATGTGCATACAAGCTCCCCTCAAATCCCTGGTGGTCTCTTGAAATGGGCATGAATGGGGTGAAAATCCAAGGAGCCCAGTGAAACAATGGGTGAAAAATTGAAAGAGCTTAGTAGAGATTTCAGTTGCTGCCCAGTGTTGGAGACATAGAGTTTGAAGTTCAATTTAAGTGTAGTAAAAGTAAGTACCAAGCCCAGAAGTGAAGGATACACTCTAGAATGAAAAGCAAAACCAAAAGAGACCCATTCTAACAAAGCCTAAAACCACATATCTAAAGATCAAAATGAACTTCCAGAAATTGATTTTCCTAGTGGAATAAAATTGAACACTCTTCAGAGGAAGATAACCAAGTAGAAATCACCTAACTGAGATATACAATATCTGAAATAAAAAGTTCATTGAATAAAATAGTGTAGTATTCATTAAAATATTCTGAAATGATAATGCTAGCTAATATTTATTGTGCCAGACATGTGTTTACTGCTTTACACATGCTTTCATCTATATATACCATCTACAATATCTAGCATACAAAGAAAATTACTAGATGTCTAAAGAAACAGAAGAATGTGTTCCATAGTAAAGAAAACAAGATCCATAGAAAGAGACCCAACATGACTCAGATGTTGAAATTAGCAGAATTTTTAAAGAATTTGTAGGAAAAAAATAAATACAGTGGACAAAGGCATGAGGAATTTCAGCAGAGATATAGAAAATTTGGGGAAAAAAAATGAAAGTCCTAGAACTAGAAAATATAATATCTCAAATTTTAAAATTCATTGACTAGAAAGAGAAGGGTGGACAATGCAGAAGGGATCTGTGAAATTGATAGATCAATAAAAACTGTATCCAAACTGAAGCCAAATAAGAAAATATATTTCATGCACGCGCACACACACACACACACACACACACACACACACACACATACACAAATGAACAGAATCTCCAGTAGTCTGTGGAATGCTATCAAGTGGTCTGAAATACATGTTACTGAAGTTCCAAAAGGAGGAGAGAGACAAATAAAAGGGGTGGATGTGTGAGAGGAGAGAGAGAATGTGGTAGAAAATAGAAAAAATATTGGCTGAAAGTCTTCCAAATGTGATTTAAAATATCAATCCACAATCCAAAAGGCTCTGCAAACCCTAAGAAGAATACAAGCAAAGAAAACCACATCTTGATATATTATAGGCAAACTGATAAAAGATAAAGAAAAATTCAGGAATAAAAAAACACATTAGCTACAGAAGAGCAACTATTTGAATGATGGCTGACTTATCAGAAAAAACAAAGTCAAGGAGATAATGGAATGATATCTTTAAATTGCTAAAAAAAAATGTCAACTGAGAATTCCATGTCTGGTGAAAATATTCTTCAAAAATGACACTGAAATAAAGATGTTTAATTAAATAAAAGCTGAAAATATTTGTTCCTAGCAGGCCTGTACTACTGAAAGAGTAACAGAAATTATTCAGGCTGAAGACAAATAATATATGATAAAATTTTGAATCCATAGGAAGTAATTAAGAGCACCGGGAACATTATATATGTGGGTAAATACAAAATGTTTTTCTTTTCTTAAAGAAAAACCTGGTACTTAAAGAAAAAATAATAATCACATACCATGAGTTTTATATTACATGCAGAAATACAAATATATTACAAAATAAGAAAACAAATCGGAAAATGGAATTATACTATTATAAGTTTTTAAACTTTCATTTGTAGTAGCATAATAATGCAAGTAAGAGTGTGATAAAGTAAAGATGTATATTATAAATCCCTATAGCACCCTCAGCTTAAAAGCCAATAGTTGTGATAGAATGTTTAAAAATCATTAGATTAACAAAAACTACAAAAAGGCAAAATAGAGCAAAGAACACAGAAAACAAATAGAAAACAGAGAGAAAGGTGGTAGAATTAAATCCAACCACATCAATAATCATATTAAATATAAATAAACCAAATACTCTAATTAAAAGGCAGAGGTTTCCAGGCAAAATACAAAAGGAAGAGCCAACTATATGCTATTTAAAGTGATGTTTGTATTCAAAGATACAAATAAATTAAAAAGCTGCTGTGATCCTATTAATAGCAGCCATGTCAAATTCAAAACAACTAATATTTTCAGAGATAAAGGGAATAGTTTATAATGATAAAAGGGTCAATTCATCAAGAACACAAAGTAATCCTAAATGTGCATATAATTATTAACATAATTTGAAAATACATAATCACTAACAAAATTAAATATAATAGAAAATTCACAATCATACATAAAGATGTTAACACTTTTTTCTCAGTAATTATCTTTTTAAAAAGCAACAAAACTCCATAAGGATATGGGAGACTTACCCTAAGTGAGATTTATGAAACATTACACCAGTAACAGAAGGATATATATTCCTTTCAAGTGTAGATGGCATGTTTACCAAGGTAGATCAAATGCTGAGTTATAAGTCTGAATAAACTCCAAATGATTGTAAATAAACAGAATTGGGAGTGGAAGCCTGAGACAAATGACAGCAGTGAGTCTGTTTGGATTCCTGTTCTAGATTTCTCAGTGTCTTGGTGTTGAAATGATGAGGTTGAAAGATGAGAGTGAAGGGACATGAATGACAAGAGCACAGGTAAGGGGGTTTTTGCAATGTGCAAAGAAGAGAAAAGTCAAGGATGACTCTAAAGTGTGAGCCTGAGCAATTGAAGGAATGTAATCTCTACTTGCTGAAGTAGGAAAGACTGAGGAAGGGGTACATTCAGGGATAGGAAGAGAAGCAGGAGTGCAATTGGAGGTTTCTACTAGATTCCCATGTAACAATGTAAATGTGGGGTTGCCAATTAAAATTTTGAGTCTGCAGGGTACAAGTTGAGCCTGCAAACAAACAACAACAAAGAGAGAGTTGTCAGCGTAGAATATACTAGTGGTATTTTAAATAACTATTAGTTTAAACTCATCCCAAACTAATACCCTATTTGAAAACCTCTGCCCTATAGGTTTCAGCCATAAATTTATATCAGAATCTAACACCGTATTCCCATTAATTACAAACAGATAAATGCATCCAGAAAGATGAGGAGTCGGGGCATCTCACACAAGGGTCACGAGGGGGTATAAGACAAGAAACAAATCAAATTGGCAACCTGCACGCCATGGCCTGATCTTGTGTTTTGTTTTCTGGCTAAGAAAGAAAAATGTTTCTAAATTATAGTTTTGTTTCTCTCCCATCATATCACAGAAATTAAAGGAATTGGTAAAATATAAGTTCTGAAAGATTTATAGCCACAGTTTAAGACCATGATACCTCAGAAAGATCAGAAACATTTGTTATTTTCTGGAAGAAATAAAATGCCAGTGCAAATCACTTTCAAATGCAAATCTTAAGCAAACATAATTCTGGTTAATGCATGAAAGGTGTGTTCTGATAAGCTCCTTTGATTCTCCAGGAAGATTGATGGCATAATTATACTCTGGAGAGAAGGGTTAAGAAACTGTGTTGAAACTTATTAAATATGACATGCAATGACTTTCCGATTTTGTTTGGAAAGTGTGCTTAAAAATAATTACATTTTAAATGGAATTTATAAATATCTTATACCACTTAAATGAACGGTAGAGGATTCTGCTGCAGCACAATTATATTGAGTCTGATAAGCTTTGTTTCCTACAAGTGAGAATTCACTGGCATTTTCCACAGGATCAAGGAGATGGAAGGTTTGTAAAGCATCTGTAGGCATATTTTTGTGTTCATATGTACATCAATGTATAGTGGCTAAAAGTAACTGTATACATATATGCAAACATAGCCAATAGTATGGGCATTTGTAGCCCTCCTCTTTCTTGTGAAGTAACATGTTTTCCTGGCAACCAATTTCTTCCCCTGCCAAACCATCCTTCAGTCTGCACCTAGCGTGATCATTGCAAACTGAAAACCTGGTCACATCACTCCCCACATTAAAACCATTAAGTGTCTCCTCGTCTTGTACTAATAGAGCCAGCTTCAGGGACCTGCAACATGTGCATACAGCATTCTGCACTCAGGAGGGCCCGGTGCTTGTTTTAATGATCTGCTATTGCTCTTTTGTCTTTGAGATTTTGCTCTGGAAGCAATTACCACGGAGCATGTACAGGAGCAGAGGTTATACGCTCAGTGCACCCATCCACCATTCCTCCATTGTCATGCCTAGGAACGCCTTCTTGTGGGACGGCCTTTTGTGGACTCAGGAGGTTCCGCCAGATACAAAGGGAGTGCAAAATGAGTGGGTTTTATCTACAGCTGGGTGCTCGGAACACTGATGGCCCTAAAAGGCTGCATGTTCTGTTCCAACCAGAATAACTTGCTTCAAACACAGAAAGAGAGCGACGGTGCTCTGAGAGAATGGAACTGCCAAGGAACTCTACCATATCCTTTCTTACTTGTGTCTTTGTGTCCAAATTTCACCTGTTCACAAGGACACCACTTGGACTGTATTGGGCCCACCCTAACGACTTCATTTTAATTTGATTATCCTGTATCTCCAAGTAAGATCATTTCCAAAGTAATGAGAGTTTGGGCTTCTACATGTCTTATTTTGGAAGACACAATTCAACCTAGAGCATTAGGCATCCAAGGACTTTTCTTGTTTTCCCCTCAAGCCCCTAAAATGACAGACATTTTCTAAAGGACAGGGGCTCATTATCTAGTCCTCCCTAAGTTCCCATTCCGGCCCCCAGTCTCTCCATAGGGGCTGCCAAGAAATACAGCAAAAACAACACTCCAGGACACGAAAGTCAGCTTGATCCACATCAGCAGCAACAACATGACAAGAAGACGCTGCTCCCCAACCACTGGTTCCACACGACTTGCCAGAGTCAGGCTTCTAAGAACGGGCGTCTGCCTTCCTGACAGGTAGCATGAGGGTTCAGCCAAAGAAGCTTTGAGGGCAGAGTCCATCAGAATGTGCTGTTTCCTAGGAGAATGGAAATGAGAAAGAACCACCTGACAGCTGGGATGGAATGTTAGCTGGGAGGAAGCCAGAGCCACCTTCTTCTGGCTGAATAAACAGCAGCCCCCTGTCTGCCTTCTCTCCATGTTTTGTGCCTCCTGTGTTGAGCCAGGCATCCTCCTGAGTGCTGCACACTATATGATGAAGCCATTGACATATGGTTACCTCACTCCATCCTCACAAGGACCATGTCAGAGTGCATCCCCATTCTTCAGAAGAAGCTGAGGCTCGGAGAGGATAAGTAGTTGGCCCAAGGCAACACAGCCAACACACAGAAAAGGCAGGATTTGAACCCAGACTTGTGTGACCCCAAAATCTGTGCCTTTGACCTCCAAATAGAATCTTCAGTCATAAAATTTTAATAACTCTTATATAGTACTTATTACTGCCAGACTGTGTAAGTACTTTACATACATTAACACATTTAGTACTGACACCAATGTATGAAGTAAGTACCATTTAACCCTCATTTTACACATGAGGAGACTGAGGATCAGAGAGGTGAAGAAACTTATTCAGATCACTCAGCTAGGAAGTAGCAGAGGCAGCTTTCGACTCCAGGCAATCTAGCTTCAGAGTCTGTGCTCTTAACCACCATGCTATGTCAGGAGCATCCCTGCTGAAAGATTCCATGATGGACCTGGACAGGGGTCCTGGTACATCTCAGATACACATAAGCACAAGGCCCATAGCCTATCTCTAAGCTGGGCTGGAAGGTGGAACGTAGTTTAGAGAGCTGCCTAAAAGAGCACATGCTGCAGCTCCAGTGTCGAAAAGAAAGTGTGGGGCTCAAACTCCCTCAAGAACCTGCCATTGTGAACCTGGGAGGTGGAGTTTGCAGTGAGCCAAGATTGTGCCACTGTACTCCAGCCTGGGCGACAGAGAAAGACTCCATCTCAAAAAAAAAAAAGAACCTGCCATTACCTTGAACTAAAACACAAACCCCTAAGCTGGGCATACCTTGCAGACCTCTCCAGAGCTCCAACCCAGCATCTGTACAACTGCCATGCAGCACTACTGCTCATTCACACATTTACAAATCCATTCCAAAATTATCCATGGAACAAGTTGCAAACTAAAGGTCTACAAAAAGTTAACAATATCATTGGTGACTGTTGTTAATAATAACATACTATATACTGGAAATTTGCCAAGGGAGTAGGTCTTACGTGTTCTTGCCGCATACGTATGCACACACAAAAGGTAACTATGCGAATAATGAATGCGTTAATGAAAAACATCTCACTACGCTGAATATCATTGTTTTGCATCCATCTTAATTTTTATTTTATCTCATTTTCTATTTATAGTAGTCACAATCTGGCTCCAATTTAAAGCAGAAATATAAAGTTTCCTTGCAAAAAAATTCCATTAAAGTCATGGTCAAGATAGAGAAAAGTATTAAACAACAGTACAGGTAGTATATGGCTATGGTAAAAAAATTATAATTCTGCAGGTGGGATGCAAATTATTGAATCTTGGGAAAGGCCGACATGAGGGAAAGATCTTTTCAGTTATACAGAAAGGAGACCAAGCACCATAATTATATCACCTAAGACAACTTAGTTAACTTCTTGGAAATCCCCATATCTCCAGATATAAAATGGAGCTAACAAAACCTCTCTCACACTGTTATTCTAAACATTAGATATCAGCAACTTGGCTGGAACTGGGGGCCATTATTCTAAGTGAAGTAACTCAAGAGTGGAAAATCAAATGTATGTTCTCACTTATAAGTGGGAGCTAAGGTATGCAAAGGCTTACAGAGTGGTATAATGAACATGAGACTCAGATGGGGGAAGAATGGGAAAGGAGTGAGGGATGAAAAACTACATATTGGGTACAATGTATGCTACCTCAGTGACTGGTGCACTAAAATTTCAAACTTCACCATTATATTAGGTTGTTGCAAAAGTTATTGCAGTTTTTGCCATCGAAAGTTAACTTTCAATGGATGAATTGTATAGCTTGGTGCAAAAGTTATTGTGGTTTTTGCCATTGAAAGTAACCTACACAATTCATCCACTCTGATATGGTTTGGATTTGTGTCCCTGCCCAAATCTCATGCTGAATTATAATCCCCAGTGTTGGAGGTGGGATCTGGTGGGAGGTGATTGGATCATGAGGGAGGACTTCCCACTTTGGTGCTGTTCATATGATAGAGTTCTCATGAGCTCTGGTTGTTTAAAAATGTGTGGCACCTCCTCCCTCTCTCTTATCCTCCTGCTCCAGCCATGTAAGATGTGCCTGCTTCCCCTTCGCCTTCTGCCATGATTGAAAGTTTCCTGAGGCCTCCCTAGAAGCCATCATGCTTCCTGTACAGCCTGCAGAACCATGAGCCAATTAGACCTCTTTTATTTATAAATTACCCAGTCTCAGGTATTTCTTTATAGTAGTGTGAGAATGGACTAATACACACTTGTACGCTTAAAGCTATTGAAATAAAAATAAAAATAAAGATCATATAATGTTATGTATAAAAATGTTTGGCCCATAGTAGGTGTTTATTAAATATAATTTTATTTTCCCTTTCCCTAGGCTTTCTCCTTTAGATACTGGGAAGGAACCTGTAACCTTTATAAGGTTACACGGTGATTTTCCTTAGTCTTTTCTGATACTCAAGAACCAGCAGCTATAATGAAAGACACTTTCTAAAGCAGTGAGGCCCACAGGAGACACCTCAAGAGCCATAGACCCCGTCCTTGTGGAGTCTACAGTCTTGTGGGGGTAACTGACTGATATGGTTTGGCTGTGTCCCCACCCAAATCTCATCTTGAATTGTAGCTCCCATAATTCCTATGTGTTGGGGGAGGGACTAAGTGGGAGATAACTGAATCATGAGGGTGGTTCCCCCATACTGTTCTCATGGTAGTGAATAAGTCTCACGAGATCTGATGGTTTTATAAGGGAAACCCCTTTCACTTGGTTCTCATTTCCTCTTTGCCTGCTGCCATGCAAGATGTACCTTTTGCCTTCCACCATGATTGTGAGGCCTTCTCAGCCACGTGGAACTGGAACTGTGAGTCCATTAAGCCTCTTTCCTTTATAAATTACCCAGTCTCAGGTATGTCTTTATCAGCAGTGTGAAAACAGACTAATATACTGACTTAATGAAAGAGCCACAAGAGCAAATGAAGAATTACAACTGTGTTCAATGCTATGAAGGAGCACGTGATAATTTCAGGGGACCTTCTAGGAGGAATTACCCAGTCTAGGAAGCAGACAAGGCATCTTGAAGCAAGATAAGTGGGAGATGACTGAGTCAAATGGGATAAGATGGAAAGAGTGTTTCAGGCAGACAGAACAACATACAGTAAGGTCCTGGGGCAGGAGTAACCTTTTTAAAAACTGAAAGAATGGCCGTGTGGTTGAAGAGTAAAAATAATAACATTGATTACAAGAGGAAGAAATAGCTACGTCTATGGGACAGTTGTCATGTGCCAGAGATTTGGCTGAAAACTTTAAGTGCAGTGACTAATTGAACTCATTCAGTGAAGGGGAACACAGCTTGTGGTGAGTTGGGAGAGCTGGGCAGGTTTTAGACCATACAGGGTTTTGAAGGATGTATTACAGGTTATAATCTTTGTCTGGAGAGCAATGGAAGCCATTGAAAAAATGTTAAGCAAGGCACCGACATGATCATACTTGTGATTTGAAGCTATTTTCTAGCTGTTGAGTGAGGGATGTTCTGAAAGTGCAAGAGAAGACAGGGAGGCCAGTCAGGAAGCCCAGGAGAGTCCACATGAAACGTGATGTTTGAACTGAGGTTGGCGTGGCTGGAAAGACGGGCAGATTTGTGAGCTATTTAGAAGATAAAATCAACATAGCCAGGTGCTTAAGTGGATTTGTGGGGATAAGAGAAAAACCTGAGACATGCTGTCTTCTGTAACTGAAGGGATAATGATACTATACACTAAACTAGGAAATTCTGGAAGAAAATTAGTTTGGTGAAGTTGTGTTGAATTTGAGATAATAATTCTTTTGAGATATCCAAATGGAACTATAAATAGGAAACCAGAGGTTTGGAAATCAGAGGAGAAATATGAATTAAGGTAAAAAATTATTGAGTCTGGCCAGGCATGGTGGCTCACACCTGTAATCCCAGCACTTTGGGAGGCTGAGGCGGGCAGATCACTTGAGGCCAGGAGTTTGAGACTAGCCTGGCCAACATAGTGAAACCCTGTCACTACTAAAAACACAAGAATTAGATAGGTGTGGTGGTGAATGCCTGTAATCCCAGCTATTTGGGAGGCTGAGGCAGGAGAATTGCTTGAAACTGGGAGGCAGAGGTTGCAGTGAGCCAAGATCACGTTACTGCTCTCCAGCCTGGGCAACAGAGCAAAACTCTGTCTCAAAAAAAAAAAAAATTACTGAGTCACTGTCATATAGAAATACATGTCAGTTATTAATTTATTGACTCTCAGCTCCAAATCAAATTTGTGATATTGGAGCTGGACCCTGTAGACATTTCTCCTTTTCCAGCTGGCCTCGTGCTAGGCATTGCCAATCGAGGCACAGGCGAGACACTGCAAGATCAGAGTGAGAAGAAGGACTTTTCTTCTTCCTCCAGTGTGCTATTTTCCACGTGGCATTCAGCGGGTTGGTGTCCAGGGGGCCTAGTAGCCCTCATCTAAGTGGCACTCATGGACCACTTGCAGCCACTCAGTGGGCTGACTATTTTGGCAACAATGCCTTCTCCAGAGACATCTGAATCACAGACTTCATGGAGAAGGGGGCCACCTTCTAAGTTTCTGAGTTCTTTTACGTGTTCACTCTTCCTCAGCCCTAGAGACACTAGGTGTTTTGCTGAAGTTGCTGCTTCTATACCTCCTAGAGTCCTCTTTGACTCTACTTGGTAGTTAAGCTTTTTATTGGTTGACATTTCTTGGAATTACATTTTCCCTTTTTGAAAACTGGTGTAGGTTCTGGGTCCTGACTGCACCCTGACTGATACAGAGTGATTGAACATGCAGGGGTTGACAAGATCACCTAGGGACATAGTACAAAAAGCTAAGTAAGAGGTCCAATTGCTCAGTCTTGAGGAACTCCAGGCTTCGTTGCAAGTGAGAGGAAGCCAGCCTTGCGAAGAAGGAGGAGAAGGAACAGCCAGAAAAGCAGGGAGAAACCTTGGAGGGTGTAATGTCACCAAAACTAAGAAGAAATATCGCATCAATAAATAACATGCATAAATCTTAAGGTGGAGAAGGTTTTCTTATGGAGAAATATATTTTTATATATTATATAATTATATATGCATATTTATAATATATGTATATAAGTATATATTTATGTAATATTATATTATGTTTATATAAGTATATAATCATATATTATAATAAATATATCTTTACATTTAATATATTATATATCATATATAATTATATTTTTATATATTATATATAGTGTATAAATATACATATTTATGCATATAAATATCTATACACAAAATATAAACCACAAGGAAAGTTTAATAGGTATGACTAAATTAAAATGAAGGCATTTATGATGTCAACAGATATCATAAAGGGCTTGAAAAGTGAAATTGCAAAACAGAATGAAATACTTGCAGCACATAACTGACAAAGAAATGTCATGTAGACTATACAAAGAGCTACAAGTCAATCAAAGAAGACAGACTTCTAATTAAAAAATGAACAAAGTTATGAACAGCAACTTCACAAAACCAGAAACATGACTGGGAACTGAATATATAAAGACACTTCAACCTCAATAGTGACAAAACGCAATTTAAAACAATGAAATACTATTGTATGCTCAATCAATTGGCAAATATGAAAAGTCAACAGTAATAAATATTGGCGAGGAAACAAAGGTATGCTGTTCGATAAGTTAGCTAACAGCCACATGTGACTTTTGAACACTTTAAATGTAGCTAACCCAGATTAAGACATGCTGCAAGTGTAAATATGCACTGAATTTCAAAGACACAATGTGAATAAACTAATGTAAAATATCTCAATAATTTTGATATTTATTACACACTGAAATGACAATATGTGGCCAGCACTTTGGGAGGTCAAGGCTGGTGGATCACTTGAGGTCAGGAGTTCAAGACCAGCCTGGCCAACATGGTGAAACCTCGTCTCTACTAAAAATACAAAAATTAGCTGGGCATGGTGGCGGGCAGCTGTAGTCCCAGATACTCGGGAGGATGAGGCAGGAGAATCACTAGAGCCTGGGAGGTGGAGGTTGCAGTGAGTCAAGATCGCACCACTGCACTCCAGCCTAGGTGACAGAGCGAGACTCCCTCAAGACAAAAAAAAAGAAAGATAATATTTGGGGTATGTTTGGTTAAATAAAATGTATTATTAAAAATTACATATGTGGTTCACATTTGTCAACTGAGTCACATTTCTATAAAACAGTGCTGATGTAGAGCAATGGAAATGCCTAGGCATGGCTTGTCAGAGTGTAAATTAGTATGATCACGTTGGTAAACAATTTGCCGTCATCTTATAAAATTTGGACACACACCTACGCTATGACCTAGCAGCTCTCCTGTGGCATATATCCTAGAGGAAATCTGATATATGTGCAACAGGAGACATACACAAAATTGTTCACAGCCGTATGGTTCATAATAGTAAAAAACTAGAAGCAGTACAGTACAATCAGTGTCCAAAGAAAAAATAAATGAGTTACACCGTAGTAACTGAATGGAACAGTAATGAAAATGAATAGATGGCAGCAACTCACAGCAGCATGGATGAATTCTAGAAGTGCAATCTTGAGTGGAAACACCAAACTATACAAAAACACATAAAACATGCTACCACTTTTATACATTTCAAAAACAATAAAAAATGGCCGGGCGCGGTGGCTCATGTCTGTAATCCCAGCACTTTGGGAGGCTGAGGCGGGCAGATCATGAGGTCAGGAGATCAAGACCATCCTGGCTAACACGGTGAAACCCCATCTCTACTAAAAATACAAAAAATTAGCCGGGCGTGGTGGCAGGCACCTGTAGTCCCTGCTACTCGGGAGGCTGAGGCAGGAGAATTGCGTGAACCTGGAAGGCGGAGCTTCCAATGGGAGCCGAGATTGTGCCACTGCACTCCAGCCTGGGCGACAGTGCAAGACTCCGTCTCAAAAAAAAAAAAAAAAAAAAGGAGAAAAAAAACCTAAACATTGTATAGTTTAGGAGTTCAAAAACACGGGAAAGGGAATGGAGCATATTCAAGGAGCTTCAGGGGAACTCTACATGCTCTATTTCTTCCGTTGGATGGTGAGGTTCATGAGTTGGCTCATTTTTTGTGTGTCCCAAAAAGACACGACTTACAGTTACCTGCTGCCTTCAAAAACAAAAAGATCACGATGACCCTAGTGAGAGCTACTTGATTAAAATGAGGAGAAGTTAGATGTAGTGATTTGAGGAATATGTTATCACTGAGAAAGTGAAGACACCAAGTGTGGGCTGCTTTTTCATGAAGCTCTGTTATGAAAGTGAGGAGAGTTGGGTAGTAGATCTTAGGTAGCATGGGGATTAGGGAGAGCTTATCTTTAAAACAGAAGGCGCTCGTGTACAGAAAAATACTGAGGAGAGGAGTTCTGCTTCTGGTGGATTGGAATATTTTTGGTCAACCTTCCTGCTAAGTAAAACTGTAACTGTACAAAATATACTTTTGAAAAATCTGTTTGGAGGAGTTACAGAGCTATCAAGGGAAGAAAGAACTTTGGGACAAATATCCAGGAGAAAGGAAAGTTCAAAGAAATGGGCACAGCAAGTGGAACCTGCCAATCAGGAAAGCAGATTCCAAGAAGCTGAGGAGCTACTTTGGAAGCACTCGCAGGCTTCAGGGAGGGGACAAACACTGAACATCAGGAACTACCAAAGAGGAGGAGGCTTGGTAAACACCCAGGCTTTAGTAAGAACACCACAGAGCTACATTCTAGCAGTAAGTGTGAAATATAGACCAGCCCTCACAGGACTCCAAACCATTTGAATCTCTGTGAGGATTTAAGATGAAGCATGATTCCTATCACCTCTAGCACAGATGCCTGCAAAGACCAGAAGGAAAATCTTTCTAGGAAATATAATATCATTCGAAGCCTCAAATTATCTCTATACTAGTTCCTATATAATACCCAGCATGTAATTTTTTTACAAAAAGGCAAATTAGAGAACAAGAATGCTTATACTGAAACAATAGACAATGGAAATAGACCCACAGGGTTACCAAATAACGGAGTTATCAAACATACCTTCCAAATGAACTTGGTTAATATGCTTAAGACATTAAAAGGCAAGTTTTGAGAATTTCAGCAGAGATTTGAAAGCCATAAAAGAGAACCCACGGACAATTCTAGAACTAAAAACACAATGAATAATATTAAGAAGTTAATGGCTGTACTTAATAGCAGACAGTCCTGAGGTGACTAAAAAAGAGATAGGCCGGAAGAAAATATTCAGACTAAAATCAAGGAGAGAAAAAAGAACAAAAGGCAAAGAAGTATTGTAAAAGCCAGATAGGGCATAGCGATAAGGTCTAATGCTTTTGCAATTTGAGTTTGATAATGTAAGGAGAAAGGGAAAATGTCAGAACCAGTGTTAAATGACAAAATAAAAATCCTCCAAAACTAACAAAGCCACTAAGATACAGATTCAAGAAGCACTAACAACAAGCAGAGATGGCCGGATCATCATACCTATATGCACATCATCGTTAGGTTTCTGAAAGGGAATATAAACTCTTAAAAGCAGTTTGGCAAGAAAAACATAAAAGCTTAAAAGGAGCAAAAATATAACTGGCAGCTGTCTTTTGCTCAGAAACAATGGAGGGCAAAAGACAATAAATCATATCTTCAAAATGCTGAAGAAAAAAACCTGCTGACATAGAATTTGATAACTGGCAAAAGACTCACTCATAAGTAAAGTCTAAATAAAGTCATTTTCAGACAAGTACAATGTGAGAAAATTTGTCACTACAAAGCATGCAATAAAAGAAATGATGAAGAGAATATTTCATCAAAGGAAACTAATTCCATTGGAAACTCCCAAGTGAAATAAAAAATAAAATGTAGAATACGTGAGTAAATATAATCAATGATCTAAGGCTCTATCTCAAAAACCTAGAAAAAGAACAGTAAATGAAACCAAAAAGTGTACAGAAGAAAACTATTTTTTTAAATCAGTGAATCAAAAAGAAAACAAATAAAAATTAAAGCAAAAGTTATTTTTAAATATAAAAACTGATAAACCAAGAAAGGCCAATAAAAAAAATGAAAAAGAAAGCACAAATTACCAAAATCAGAACTGAAAAAGGAGATATCACTACAGATCCTACAAACATTGGAAAAGATAATAAGAGGATATTGTGGATAACGTTATGTCAATAAACTTGAAACTTATCAATAATAACAGTCTTGGTCGGGCGCGGTAGCTCACACCTGTTATCCCTTACTTAGGGAGGCTGAGGCAGGCAGATCACCTGAGGTTGGGAGTTCGAGACCGGCCTGACTAACATGGAGAAACTCTGTCTCTACTACAAATACAAAATTAGCCCGGCGTAGGGGCACATGCCTGTAATCCCAGCTACTCGGGAGGCTGAGGCAGGAGAATCTCTTGAACCTGGGAGGCAGAGGTTGTGGTGAGCCGAGATCACACCTTTGCACTCCAGCCTGGGCAACAAGAATGAAACTCTGTCTCAAAATAATAATAATAATAACAGTCCTTCACAAACTCTCCCAAAGTTTGGTATACTTCCTAATTCTTTTAATGAGATCAGTATAACATAGATACAAAAACTTAATAAAGCCATTAAAAAATGTCTCTTCCTTCCTATTCTCTGATAGCGTTTGTAGAGGATTATTATTATTTCTAATATTTGGAAGAATTTACCTATGAAGACATCTGAGCCTTGACTTTTCTTCACGGGAAAGTTTTATTACAGATTTAGTTCTATTCTGATATTTAAATTTCTCCTGTATTATTTTCAGCAAGTTGTGCTTTTATAGAGTATTTTGTCCATTTCGAATGTATTGGCATAAGGTTTATAATATCTTCTTATTAAAAAGTTATAAACAAAATGTTGGCAAATCAAATCCAAGAATGTATCACATCATGATGAAGTGGTGTTTACCCCAAGAATGAAAAGTTGATTTAACATTTAAAAATCAATCAGTATAATTCTTTGTCTGATCACAAAAAGAAGAAAAGTCATATATCATCTCAATAGATGCAGAAAAAGGCATTTGTTTACATTCAACTGCCATTAACAATAAAAACTGTCAGCAAATCAGGATAGAAGGAAACATCTTCAGTGTGATAAAGGGTATCTACAATAACAATGCAGCTAATATAATACTTAATTGTAACATAGTGAATGCTTTCTCCTTGAGGGTGGGCTGGTTTGGGTAGGTGTACCAGTCAGGATAGGCGTGGTTACACTGTGGTAATGAGCAGCCCCAAATCTCAGAGGCTTAAGACAGCAAAAGAGCAGTAGCTCACACCTGTAATCTCAACACTTTGGTAGGCTGAGGTGGGAGGACTGCTTGCACACAGGAATTCAAGATCAGTATGGGCAACATAGACCCCAAAATCCCAGCTCTACAAAAAAAAAAAAAAATAGCAGCTGGGCGTGGTGGCTCACGCCTGTAATCTCAGAACTTTGGGAGGCCAAGGTGGGCAGATCACCTGAGATCAGGAGTTCGAGACCAGCCTGGCCAACATGGTGAAACCCCATCTCTACCAAAACCCCATCTCTACCAAAAAGGTGCTGGGCATGGTGGCACCTGCCTGTAATCCCAGGTACTGGGGAGGCTGAGGCATGAGAATCGCTTGAACCTGGGAGGCAGAGGTTGCAGTGAGCCGATACCACGCCACTGCACTCCAGCCTGGGAGACAGAGAAATTCTATATCAAAAAATAAATAAGTAAAATAAATAAAAAACAAATAAATAAATAAACTAGCAGGGCATGGTGGTGCGTTCCTGTGGTCTACTTTGTAGGCTGACATGGGAGGATTGCTTGAGCTGGGGAGGTTGAGGCTGCAGTGAGTCACAATCACACCACTGCACTCCAGCTGGGTGCCAGAGACCCTGTCTCAAAAACAAACAAACAAAACAAAACAAAAAAAGATGGCAAAAGAGTCTGTCCCACTCATGCCATGTCTCACTGCAGGCTGGCTAGTAGTGAGTGTGATCTCTGATCCATGTTGTTCTCACTCTGGGAACCAGACTGAAATAAGTTCCACCATGTAGATCATTGTGGTTGCTCCAAGATGCAGTGATATAAAGTGAAACTCACTAGGTCTTCAATACTTTCTCCACGATGTGACATATATCATCTCTGCTCAAATGGACCAAAACAAGTCACATGGTCTCACATAACTTCAAGGGGACAAGGAGGTATAATTTTGTGTGTGTGCATGAAAGTAAAGGGGAACAGGATGTTGGTGAACAGTGATAATGTTCCCACATTGAAACAGGATAATGTCCCACATTGAAAGAACGAGATATTTATATTGATGACTTCACAGATGGAGCACTTGTGGGAGATGAAGTAGAGGCCAAAATCTTCAATGCATAAGGGTACTCCAAGGAGGTCACAAAAATCAAGGACTGAGAAGAGGAAGACTCCAGGATTGCTAACAACGTTGACATCCATCTTTTCCTTGGTTGGCTCTAGCTAAGGGAATGACCTCAGTCTAATAGAGTGTGTTGTTCTCTTCTTATGTAATTCAGGTCTGCCTGAACTAGAAATTCTCCTCTGGTATCCTAAACTATGTGTCCTCACTGTTCTCTCTGTTCTCTAAACTAGAATATCCCTTTAGGGTGTTAGGACCCTCAACGTTCTTTGTAGAACAGTTTCTTCATCTCCATCTGCCATTTCTCAAAGTCCAGATTTTAGATAATGGTGTAATGCTAAGAATATCTGTTTCTTCCAGTTCTCCCAGAAAAATGCCTAGGCTTAGCACCAGATTATGCTGTTTGATCCTGCTAAAATACTGATCCTTTATCTCTTGAGGCATTTAAACCCTTCCCTCAAGACTCAACATAAATCCTGCCTCTATCCTAACACCTATTCACTTCAGCTCATACTGTTGAAAAGCCAACCCCCAAGCTCTAGGCCCCTTTACGATCCCACAAAGCAGGAATTTTGTCTTACCTAGAAAGGAGCAGGGAAAAGCTTTGCCTTCTCTCTCAGTGGGAAGAGTGGTGACATCCCGAGTCATGCTATGCAAGAGTCAGAAATCATCACAGGCTGCCATTTAGCTATGTCCTATCTCTTTTTGGGAATTCCTTGGGAGTTCTCTGTGCACCATGATTAAGAGCTGCCAAGCTACTGGCAGTGTAGGGTCCACTCTGAAAAACCAGTTCTCTGCTTAAGCAAGTCTCAAGGTCAAAATTGAAGGACAGGAGTAGGAAGGCCATTCTGGTCTCAAATCCAAGGCATAGTCTCCAATGACCTTGCTGGAAATAAATCCGTTTGTTTCTCAATAGCTCCAGAACCCAAAGGAATGCAAGAAATTGGCCCCCAATAAGTGATTGTTTTCATCTTCCATTCAACAAATGGCCACTCTATGCCCTCGTTGGCCTTATTCTAGACTTTGCAGACACAAAGGTGGAAAACAACTAAGTGCTGTTCTTTAGGAGGTTGCAGTCTAGTGCAAAAGGTGGATGTGGAATCAAATGATTAAGTAGGATACACCAAAGGGTCCCAACCTGTGCTCCAAGGAACACAATAATAACAGGTTGGGGGGGGATGGTTGTTTTTTGTTTCTATCTGCCTACCCAGCGTCCACTTGCCCTTTTTCCGTTGATACTCCAATATCCCTTGGGAAAATTCTTCACATAGACCCTTATTCCAAATGCCTCAAGTGAAGCTGACTCTACCCCATGAATCCAAAAGTGGGCATGTGACACAGTCCAGCCAATTAGAGCCTCAAATCTCCCTGCTCACAGTAATTGATTCAAGAATACCCAAGACTCAATTAGAGCCCATCAAAGTAACCGTGGGACATTTTCTGCAACTACTACAAGAAAGATACTCTCTTTTCCATACTCAGAGTTCTGGAGCTATCAACATGGAGGTGGTGGGAGCCCCGTGAAGAGAAAGCCTGCCTGAGAATAAAGCACAGAATCCAGGAATGAAGATTCTTGATACTATGGGGAGCCTGGTTCCAGCCATGGCTGATGAGATTGACACCTTCACTCATTCACTCATTCATTTATTCACCAAAAAATTACCAGGCATCTATTATGTTACAGGTGTTATTTTAGGCCTTAGGGATACAGAAGTGAATAAACTGTGCAAAACTCCTACCTTAAGGAGCTTGCAATTCCTTAGGAAGAGACAATCACATAAGATCCCTGTATTGAAGGCAGTGGTCCCCAACCTTTTTGGCACCAGGGATCCGTTTCATGGAAGACAAATTTTCTATGGACAGAGGGAGGATAGTTTCAGTATGAAACTGTCCCACATGAGATCATCAGGCGTTAGTTAGATTCTCATAAGGAGTGCACAACCTAGATCCCTCACATGCACAGTTCACAGCAGGATTTGCATTCCCATGAGAACCTAATGCTGCTGCTGATCTGACAGGAGGCAGAACTCAGGCATTAATGCTCCCTCACTCACTACTCACCTTCTGCTGACGGCCCAGTTCCTACAGACCACGAACTGATAACAGTCCGTGGCCCAGGGGTTGTGGATCCCTGATTTAAGGTACTTGCACTGAGTGGAGAAAGACAGACAATAACAAAGAAAATAAGTAAAATAAATATTATGATAGATGGTGGTAATTTCCACAAAAAAAAAAAAATAAAGCAGGGAAAAGGATTTGGAATGACATTTTAAGTAGGGTGGTCAATGAGAGTCTACTGAGTCAACAACATTTTCCTGGAGACCCAAAGGAAGTGAGAGTGGGCTGGGGGGGAGATGCCCTCGGGCAAGAGGGGCAGATGCCAGGGCTATGGTGTGAGGGTGCAGGGCATGTCAGATGAGCAGGAAGGAGGCAGGTGAGCCGGGAGTGACAGAGGAAGGTGCAGTCTCAGAGGGTAGCACCTGATGGGCATCTATAAGGACTTCAGCTTTTATTTTCTTAACGATGCAAATTGTGCCTAGGGCTGGAGGGAGGATTTGAGGGTGGGCTGAACAGAGCAGAAGACTGATCTGGCCCATGGCATATTTTAACAGGATCACTCTGGCTGCTGCATTGAGGGGACAGTGACGGGAGCAAGGACAGACCATGTAAGGACTTAGGGAGGTGACTGTAATAATCCAAGCAAGAGCTGTGACCATGGCTTGGGCAAGAATGGTAGTGATGGAGAAGGCAAGAAATGGCCAGAGCCAATTTATTCCCCTAAAAGCACTTTGTGAGCTCGGGCAACAGAGTGAGACCTTGACTCTAAAAAAAAAAAAAAAGAAAAAAAAAATTAAAAATTAGCCAGGCATAATGGTACAAGCCTATTGTCCCAGCTACTTGGGAGGCTGAGATGGAAGGGCCCCTGGAGCCTGGGAAGTTGAGGCTGCAGTGAGCTAAGATCCCGCCACTGCCCTCCAGCCTGGGTGACAGAATGAGACCTTTTGTTTTTTAAAAACAAAAAAAGCACTTAATGTTGCTTTTCCATCATTTGCAACTGGAGGAGGCTCAGCTAACGTGCCCTTTTTCACCAAATGTTAGATGCCATCCACAGTAAAGCCACCATTATTTTATGCAACACTTCGAAAAAAAGCTCTGCCAATTAAGCTGTGGCATGATCCTTTCTCTGATTATTATATATCATATGAGCGTCAACAGCTATGACCACTTGCACACAATGAGTTAAATTTTGCCTTAAGAATGTGGATGACGGTCCTGTCACAATTACACAATGGCAAATATTTAGCTGTGGTTTAACATCAAAGTACTTAAAAATCAGACTTGTTCTGGTCAGGCAGGTGTCTGCATCTTCAATCTTCAACCACACAATGACTATGGTTTGGGAGAGCTTGTTTGTTCACTGCACCATGTCACTCCCTGCTTAAAACCCTTCAGTGACTCCAAAATGCCTATAAGATCAAGTCCAAACACCTGGCCATGGCCACTGGGCCCTTTAAGGCCGGCCAGGCATTCAGGGTTCATCTTTTGTGCCTTCCAGCTTCATACTGCACAATGCAGGAGTACTAAGCCCCCTCAATCCCCCTACATGAGCCAGGCTTACTCTTTACCATCTGCCTTTGCACATACTCTTCCCTTTCTCTGAAACATCCTTCCCCCTTCTATCACCCACTTCTTCCCCCCAGGTAACTCCTGCCATTTCTGCAAGATGCCAGTCTAAAAGAGGAGGCCTTTTCAGATCCCTCCCCCTCACTCTGAGTTAGGGACCCTCCTCCAGGATATCAGAGTCACCTGAGCTCACCCACGTCAGGGCACTTACACATCCTGTGTTGTCCTGGTGGTTTACTTGCTCTGGGAGCAAATTGTTTACACTTTGCCTTCATCCTCCTCATAGTCCTGGTCCCCAGCATAGGGATGGGTACAGAAAATATGAACAGTAAATGCCTATGAAATAAATGAGTCGGTTGGTGGTAAGTAACACTGTTTTACCTGTACTAGGAAATGTGTGAGAGATATACTGGCAAAATCAAACAAGTTAATGTTTCACTGGGATGGACAATGGCAAAATGAGGAGAGCCCTAACCTTATATTTTTATTTATTTATTTATTTATTTATTTTTGAGATAGAGTTTCACTCTTGGTGCCCAGGCTGGAGTGCAATGATGCGATCTCAGCTCACTGCAACCTCCGCCTCCCGGGTTCAAGCGATTCTCCTGCCTCAGCCTCCCAAGTAGCTGGGATTACAGGTTCCCGCCAACATGCCTGGCTAATTTTTGTATTTTTAGTAGAGACGGGGTTTCACCATGTTGGCCAGGCAGGCCTCTCCTGACCTCAGTTGATCCGTCCACCTCGGCCTCCCAAAGTACTGGGATTACAGGTATGCGCCACCACGCCCGGCCTCATAACCTTGTATTTTAACAAGCACAGAAACAGGCAGTTAACCTTAAGCCCCATCTGCTTATAGAATAAGGAACAGGAACAGGAAAATCAAAAGGTTGGCTACACCAGAGATAACTGTTTTGCCAATGAATATTTTCAAGCTGGGGATAAATGACAGAGACGGTTTTCAACATAAGGGTGGCAAATTTCCTCTGTAAATAAAAGAGAAAGATGCTAGGAAAATTAGCAAAAGCATGACCTTTGACCCAGGCTAGAACCACAAGCCCCTGCAATTGAGGGTGATGCTGCATAGTGTTCAAACTCTTATTGGGACATGCAAGAGCCTCCATTACCTCCGTGCCCACCTCTCCTCTGTCCACAACTGGCTCCTTACCTGCTTACCTGCACATGCTCCAGACTAAAGATCAGGAAAAGCTGGGGCCTCTCTGTGCCCCCAAGACCCTGCACTGGTTTCTCAATGCCCTTATCACCATGGACGGTCATTCAGGGCCACTAGACTAGGAACTCCTTTAAGGAAGGCTCTCGCGGGCCTGACACAGCAGGTGCTCACTTAACCTTGACTGTGTTCATCTATCTTTTTGAGAAGCGCCGTCCAGGTAGGCATCTGAGTAGCACTCACAGCCTTGGGAGTTCTAGAAGCCGTCCATGATGTACGCACACAGCCAGTGCCCTGGGTAATGATGACAGGCACAGCTTTCAAAGCAGACTGTCCTGCCTCAAGCCCAGCTCTACTTCTTATCAGCAGTGACCAGGGCAGCCCCCTTTCTAAGGTAGCCACCTCAAGGGGCATGAAAAGCATTGAGTGACCACTATGTGCTAGCGTGGCTGGAACATAGTAAGTGCTCAATATGTCTCAGCTCTTACCTGGGGCACAGTGGAGACTGCCGAGTCAGCACAGTAGGAAACCAGCTTTGAGAGGCTGAGGGCTCTTAACAGACTAAAAACGGCACAGCTCGGTACTGCTTGTATTTATAAGGCACTTTTCACGTGGATTACTAGTGGTTAAGCTTCAAACAACCCTATAAAGTAGCAAGTAGTATCATAACTCACATTTCATAGATGAAGGGACTAATGTTTCAGAGAGGTGAAGTAAGTTTTCCAGGGACACGCTGCACTGGAAAGAGGGTTCTGCTAGTCCAAATAGTGAGCTCTATCGACCTGAACCGCAAGGATCCAGCCAGGAAGTTGAGATGCGGTTGGACAGCCTACACCACTTCTGCGCCAGGGGGAGGCTGCCCAAAACAGGACGCCCTCCTAGGAACCACAGAGTTTAGCAAAGAAAAGTTTCCCTCTGTCCTGGGTGATTGAGGAGAGCTGCATCCAACAGGCCCTTGCACGAGACCAAATGCGTCGTGGGCACGCGCGCGCGCGCGCACACACACACACACACAGACACACGGTGCAATCCGCCCATCCAGGCCACCTCCGTCAGCCTCAGACTCTCAAGGAAACCTCGGTTTCCTGGGGAGCCCGAGCCTAGAAACATCCCGACTGGCCTCCGAAGTCAACTCCTCCCTTCCACACCCCCAAGTGCAGATTTCGGGTTCAACTCTCTGAAGCCGCCTCCCCAGTCCGGCGCTAGGCACCGTCCCGACTACTAAACGGCACTGGGTACCTAGGAGTTGCCTCAGCAGAAGCGCCGCGTCTGGCACGGGTCGGGCACACACTGCATTCGCTGGGCGAAGTGGCCATGCCTGGGTCCCCGCGCCAGGCAGCATGCGGTGCCCCGCAGGGCTCGGCCGATGGTGGTGGAGGGAGGGGATGCCCGGCCCCTGCCCGAGCGGGGCGGCGCGAAGCGGGAAGTCGCACCTCTCGCCTTCTTACCTTCCTCATTCTCGTCAAACACGGGGGGCTTGTGGGAGTGGTTCCCGCCCATATTCCGCCGTTGCTGCCGCTGCTACATGCCCGGCCGCTGGGATGCCGGATGCGGGATGTGGGACGCGCGCAGAGATGCGGGATGCCGGGGGCGCGCCCAGTCCGGGTTGTAGCCGCGCGCGGAGCCCGAGGGGGCCGAGCGCCGTGCAGGGGCGGGGACAGCGTCCCCCTTCTCCTGGACGCCCCTCGGACTACGCTCGCAGGGACCCCGCTGCCGTCGCGCCTTCCGCCGTGCCCCACCTCGGGCTGCGCTCGCAGGTCCTTACTCCGGTGCCCGCCCGGGAACCCGGGAGCTCCTCGCGCCGGGGCCAACGTGCGGCGCTCCTCGCCGGCTACAGCGGGCGGGAGACGCGAGGCGGCGCGGGAGCAGGGGAAGGAGGGGAAGGAGCGGGGGAGGAGGGGACGGGCGAAGGCAGCACGCAGTGGGCGGCGGCAGGGCGGAAGGAGCTGAGAAAGGGATCGGCCCGGAAGAATCTGAATCCCTGCTCGGCCCTCCTCCCTCGGCCAGGAGCTCGGTCCCTCCAAGCAGTAAGCGGTTTGTCATCACCCACTATGGCCAGGCCCCGGCTACGCGCTTTGTTAGCACCATCCCACATCCGCCTCCAACAACCCAGCAGTAAGAAAGCATCGTTCATATTTTAGAGCGCAGTAGACGGAGGTCTAGAGATAGAGGGGCTTTTAGGTCTGTGGTTAGTCGGCCCTGGCTGCGAAGGGAGTCCCAGGACTCCCCGCTAGCCTGTATTTGCCCATTCATATTGGGATGGGCAGTGGAGTGTCTGCTGGCTCTCCAACCGACGCTGTTCGTCTTAAGGTTTTTCTCAGTGTTTAATGAATGAAAGTATCTGTCTAGATACTTTCATTCTGGGACTAATCTGACCCCTTCATTGTACATGGGGAAACTGAGGCCCAAGACAGCCATAGTTTTCCCCAAACCATTCTCCCTGGGAATGGCTGGGCGTGAGTCTCGGGATTCCCCCAAAATCGGGCAGCATCGGCGTCCGATTTAGGGGCCAGGCTAGCATCAGGGTCCCTGGGCTCCCGCGGCGGGAGCTGGGGAGCCTGGATCGGGAGATACGCGCCACAGTTGCAGATGCCTAAGTAAGGGGTGCGGCAGATGCGCCCCGAGACATGTGGGGCGAGCGCGGGTTCCCAGGACGCTCCCTGAGGGACAGGCAGGTCCCCCTGCCTTGCAGTCCTGCGGGCCCAGCTCTCCGGGACTGCAGGGAATCTTTGACCACATCCTGCCATCTGCTGGGCGCCTGGAACCACTGTCCGTGCTTTGATAGAAAGCAGGGGTTCTTTGTGAGTCTCTCCATCCTATCTCGTCCCCTAGTCCCCATCCCCTACCTGGTCTCTCTCTCCAGTTCTCTCCCCTTCTTTCTTTTTCTTGGAGGAAGGATGAGGGAAGCCGGGGAACCTAATACAGAAAAACAAAACAAAATAAAAAAACTCCTAAAGGCAATGGGAAAGAACTGAGAAGGTCTGAGGCAGGCCCACCTACCATGACCCAGAGCTGGCTCTACCGTTTACTGGCAATGTGTCCCACCTTGGAGTTCTCATCTGCAAAGTGGGCTGATTGATATTAACTCCTTGGGTTGGCTGTGAGAATTATATCAGGTAATATTTATAAAAGCAGGCAACAGTGCCTGGCATATAATAAATGATGAATAAATATTTCTTGCCTTTCATTCCACCAACAAGCATACACTGCGTGGCCAGCGTGCAGCAGGCAATGCCCTGAACTCAGAGCTGGCCCCTAGCTCAAGGAGCAGCGGGCGGAATGTGGACAGGCATGGACTCTGGGCTCATTCTATCCAGGTTTCATTCCGCTTTGCCCCTCATTAGCCAGTTAACTTGGATAAATTACTTAACCTGTTCTGGACTCAGTTTCTTCATCTGAGTCCAGATGGTGCTAATAAGAGTACTTTCCCTTTCTAACATTGTTATGAGGAATATATGAATTGATATTGTGCTAGGCCGGGTGTGGGGGCTCACACCTGTAATCCCAGCACTTTGGGAGGCTGAGACGGGTGGATCACCTGAAGTCAAGAGTTTGAGACTAGCCTGGCCAACATGGAGAAACCCCGTCTGTACTAAAAAAACAAAACTTAGCTGGGTGTGATTGTCAGGCCTCTGAGCCCAAGCTAAGCCATCATAACCCCTGTGACCTGCACATATACATCCAGATGGCCTGAAGCAACTGAAGAATCACAAAAGAAGTGAAAATGGCCTGTTCCTGCCTTAACTGATGACATTATCTTGTGAAATTCCTTCTCCTGGCTCAGAAGCTCCCGACTGAGCACCTTGTGACCCTCGCCCCTGCCCGCCAGAGAACAACCCCTTTGACTTTAATTTTCCATAACCTACCCAAATCCTGTAAAACTGCCCCACCCATATCTCTCTTCGCTGACTCTCTTTTCGGACTCGGCCCGCCTGCACCGAGGTGATTAAAAAGCTTTATTGCTCACACAAAGCCTGTTTGGTGGTCTCTTCACACGGACACATATGACAGTAATGTCACGCACCTGTAATCCCGGCTACTCGGGAGGCTGAGGTGGGAGAATCCCTTGAACCTGGGAGGCGGAGGTTGCAGTAAGCTGAGATCGTGCCACTGCACTCCAACCTGGGTGACAGAGTGAGACGGAGACTCCGTCTCAAAAAAAAACAAAAGAAAAGAAGGCATTGGGCAAAGAGGGTGCTGGAGCTGAGACTGGAAGGGCAAGGAATCAACCGGGTAGGAAGAAGAAAGGAGGCTGCTGGTGCAAAGTTCTCCAGGCCTAGAGAGTGGGACACTTTGCAGAAGCTGGGAGATGTTCCACGTGGCTAGAATTAGTCTTGGAGTGCAGTGTTCAGTGACAGCGTGCACGTGTATTGAGAACTCTGCATGTCCAGCTCTGTGCTAACTCTTTGCAGGGTACTAGGACCTCCAGCAACCCCTGCACTCCTCTGCTCCCCATCCATAGAGAATATGCCAGGCTCTGCATGGAATTTTTCATCCTCACAGCAACCCTGAGAGGTAGGTGTGTCACCATCCTCACTCTGGAGGAGACTGGGGCACAAATAGGCTAAGCCAACTCAAATGGTTGAGAAGTGCAAAGACCTAAGATTTAAATGCAGAAACTGGCCAGGTGTGGTGTTTCACGCCTATAATCCCAGCACTTTGGGAGGCCTAGGTGGGAGGATCACTTGAGGTCAGGAGTTCGAGACTGGCCAACATGGTGAAACCCTGTCTCTACTAAAAATACAAAAATTAGGCCAGGCACGGTGGCTCACACCTGTAATCCCAGAACTTTGGGAGGCCAAGGTGGGTGGATCACCTAAGGTCAGGAGTTCGAGACCAGCTTGGCCAACACGGTGAAACCCCGTCTCTACTAAAAATACAAAAATTAGCCAGGCATGGTGGCAGGCACCTGTGACCTCAGCTACTCGGGAGGCTGAGGCAGGAGAATTGCTGAAACCTGCAGAGAGTTGCAGTGAGCCAAGATCGCGCCATTGCACTCCAGCCCCGGTGACAACAGTGTGACTCCATCTCAAAAAAAAAAATTAGCCAGGCATGGTGGTGTGTGCCTGTAATCCCAGCTACTTGGGAGGCTGACACAGGAGAATGTCTTGAACCTGGGAGGCGGAGGTTGCGGTGAGCCAAGATTGTGTCACTGCACTGCACTCCAGCCTGGCAACAGAGTGAGACTTCATCTCAAAAAACGAACAAGTAAAAAAAAAAAAACAGAACATTATTCCCTCACCATTCTGGAGGCCAGAAGTCAAAATCAATCTCTAGAGTCTCCATGCTTCTTCCAGCATCTGGTGGCTCCAGACATTCCTTGGGTGGAGGCTGGAGAACTCTGGTCTCTGCCACCATCTTCACATGGCTACCTCCTCTCTCCCTGTGTCATTTCTTCTCTGTCTCTTGAAAAGACACTTACTGGATTGAGGGCCCACCCTGATAATCCAGCATGATCTCTTCTCAAGATCTTTAACCATTTGCAAAGACTGTTTTCCCAGATAAGATCACACATACAGTTCCAGGGGTTAGGACTTCGACATGTTTTATTGGGGGCCACTGTTCAACCCCCACATCTACCCAGTGGCAAAGCTCCTGTCTCCAGGTCATGCATTGACTCACCACCTGGCACTGCTCCCTGATTTCTACCCAGCTTTCCTGTCATCCAGGAGCCCTGCAGGGCAGCCAGGGCTGTGTGCCCCCAGGGTCTTGCTCAGCACTGGTACAGAGTTGATGCTTCACAAATATACGTTGATGGAATGAGTGAATGAGAATGGTTTCAGATGTGTTGAAATGGAGATTTTGTGAGAAACATTGTGAGATGCCCCTCTCTATTAACCACCAATCAGACCTCTGGACTTTTATTTTATTTTATTTTTATTTTTATTTTACTTTAGGTTCCGGGATACATGTGCAGAATGTGTCGGTTTGTTACATAAGTAGACATGTGCCGTGGTGGTTTACTGCACCTATTGATCCCTCCTCTAAGTTCCCTCCCCTCATCCCCCACCCCCCAACAGGCCCTGGTATATGTTGTTCTTCTTCCTGTGTCCATGTGTTCTCATTGTTCAGCTCCCACTTATGAGTGAGAGCATGTGGTGTTTAGTTTTCTGTTTCTGTGTTAGTTTGCTGAGAATGATGACTTCCAGCTTCATCCATGTCCCTGCAAAGGACATGATCTCATTCCTTTTTATGGCTGCATAGCATTCCATGGTGTATATGTACCACATTTTCTTTATCTCATTTATCATTGTTGGGCATTTGGGTTGGTTCCACAATTTTGCTATTGTAAACAGTGCTGCAGTAAACATATGTGTGCATGTGTCTTTATAGTAGAATGATTTATATTCCTTTGGGTATATACCCATTAATGGGATTGCAGGGTCAAATGGTATTCCTCATTCTAGATCCTTCAGAAATCACTATACTGTCTTCCACAGTGGTTGAACTAATTTACATTCCCACCAACAGGGTAAAAGTGCTCCTGTTTCTCCACAGCCTTGCCAGCATCTATTGTTTCTTGACTTTTTAATAATCACCATTCTGACTGGTGTGAGATGGTATCCCGTTGTGGTTTTGATTTGCATTTCTCTAATGATCAATGATGTTGAGCTTTTTTTACATGTGTTTGATGGCTGCATAAATGTCTTCTTTTGAGAAGTGTCGGTTCATATCCTTTGCCCACTTTTTATGTGGTTGTTTGTTTTTTTCTTGTAAATTTATTTAGGTTCCTTATAAATTCTGGATATTAGACTTTTATCAGATAGGTAGATTGCAAAAATGTTCTCCTATTCTGTAGGTTGACTGTTCACTCTGATGCTAATTTAATTAGATCCCATTTGTCAATTTTGGCTTTTGCTGCAATTGCTTTTGTCATTTTAGCCATGAAATCTTTGCCCATGCTTATGTCCTGAACGGTATAGCCTATGTTTTCTTCTAGGGTTTTGGATTTTACATTTAAGTCTTTAATCCATCTTGAGTTAATTTTTTTATAAGGTATATGGAAGGAATCCAGTTGCAGTTTTCTGCATATAGCTAGCCACTTTTCCCAGCACCATTTATTGAATAGGAGATCCTTTCCCCATTGCTTGTTTTTGTCAGGTTTGTCGAAAATTAGATGGTTGTAGATGTGTGGTGTTATTTCTGAGGTCTTTCTTCTGTTCCATTGATCTATTTGTCTGTTTTGGTACCAGTACCATGCTGTTTTGGTTACTGTAGCCTTGTAGTATAGTTTGAAGTCAGGTAGCATGATGTCTCCAGCTTTGTTCTTTTTGCTTATGACTGTCTTGGCCATACAGGGTTTTCTTTGATGTCATATGATATTTAAAGTAGTTTTTTCTAATTCTGTGAAGAATGTTAATGGTAGTTTGATGGAAATAGCTCACGACTCCTATTCAACATAGTATTGGAAGTTCTGGCCGGGGCAATCAGGCAAGAGAAAGAAATAAGGGGTATTCAAATAGGAAGAGAGGAAGTCAAATTGTCTCTGCTTGCAGATGACATGATTCTATATTTAGAAAACCCCATCATCTCAGCCCCAAAACTCCTTAAGCTGATAAGCAACTTCAGCAAAGTCTCGGGATACAAAATCAAAGTGCAAAAATCGTAAGCATTCCTTTATGCCAAAAATAGGCACACAGAGAGCTAAATCATGAATTAACTCCCATTCACAATCGGTACAGAGTACCTAGGAATACAGTTAACAAGGGATATGAAGCATCTCTTCAAGAAGAACTACAAACCACTGCTCAAGGAAATAAGAGAGGACACAAACAAATGGAAAAACATTCCATCGTCATGGATAGGAAAAATCAATATCATGAAAATGGCCATACTGCCCAAAGTAATCTATAGATTCAATACTATTTCTATCAAACTGCCTCTGGACTTTTAAGCAGAGTGGTCAGGGAAGCTTCACTGAGCTGACACCAGAAGGAACTCCAAAAGGCAGTGAGGAAGTTGGCTGCACAGATGTCAGGAATGAAAGTACTGCAGACAGAGGAAGCAGCCAGTGCAAAAACCCCAAGGCAGGAGGGCACGTGACTTCCTCTGGGAACTGCAGGGGGTCACAGAGGCTAGAATGTGTGAAGCAGAAGATGGAGCAGATGAAAGAGATAAGAGGTACAGAGCCCGCCAGGCAGAGCCTGGCAGGTGGCTCAAAGACTCGGGGCTTTCTTCTGAATGAAATGGGCACACACTGGAGGGCTCTGAACAGAGCAGTATGACTGACATCTTCTTAAAGGACCCCTCCAACTCTGCTGAGAGTAGACTGAGGCAAGGCAAAGGTATGAAGGGGAACACTGGCTTTGAGGCTACTGCAATAATCCAGGCAAGAGATGCTGGTGGCATCAGCACAATGGGGGTTGGGGTGGTAGGGAGAAGTGGCTAGTCCTGGACGTATTTTGGGCTTTTGGTTTTTTGGTTGTGTTTGTTTTGAGACAGGATCTCACTTTGTCACTGAGGCTGGAGTGCAGTGGCACAATCATGGCTCACTGCAGCCTCAGCCTCCCAGGATCAAGAGATCCTCTCACCTCAGCTTCCTGAGTAGCTGGTACCACAGGTGTGTACCACCACACCTGGCTGACTTTTTATTTTAATTTTGTAGAGACAGGGGTCTCATTATGTTGCCCAGGCTGCTCTCAAACTTCTGGACTCAAGCAATCCTCCAGCCTTGGGCCTTCCAAAGTGCTGAAATGACAGGCATGAGCTGGCATGCCCAAACAGTCCTGAACATATTTTGGATAGAGGAAAACCTAATGGGATTTCCTGGTGGTTGGTTGAAGGAGGAAGGAAAAAGACAAGTCAAAGATGGCTCAAAGCTTTTGGCTTGAACAACTGGAAGGATGAAGACAGGGGAGGCTGAGGGTGGGGCTGGATCCCTGTGTTTTGGTGTGGCAGGGCAGAGGGAGGGGAGGTGGAGATTGGGAGTCCCCTCTGGGACATGTTAAATTTAAAGGGTCTGTGGTGGGTGTGTAGCAGTCCCTGGGCAGATGTGTCTGAGGTTTAGGAGAGAAGTTGACTATAGGAATTACAATTTGGGAGTCCTGAGCATATTGATGATGTTTAAGGCCCTGAGACTGGAGGAGGCTGTCTTGGAGATGCAACGATCAACCCTAGGACTCCAACAGGAAGAGGCTGGGGAGATGGAGAAGGCAGCCAGCTTAGACAGAGAGGGACAGGAAGGAAGAGCCCTCGCAGAGGCAGGGCTTGAGAGAAAGCTGGATCAACTGCCTCTGGCAAAGGAACACCTACCTCCGAGAATAGCTGTGAGAATTAAATGCCTAGAAAGATTACCAGCACCTGGTAAATTGTAAACCATCAGTGCGTGTTTGTTACTGGCCATGAAGACAACTCAAGAAACGGGCCTGATAAAAACCTACGTGGAGGCAATGGCTAGACTGCTGCCTGGGAAAGGCTTCCTTACTCTCATTTCTTCCTTCAGCCAACATGCCCTGAGCTTGTGTTATGTGTCAGACACTGGGCTGGGAGCCCGAGAAGACAGGTAGCCCTACTGGGATAGGGACTACATATTCCAACTGCCTTTGCAGGTGGGAGTGGCCATGGGACTAAGTTCCAGCCAACAGGATGTGAGAAATGGCGTGTGCACCGACTGCTTCTCCTTCCGCCCCGTAGGCTGTGATGTCAACCTAAAGCGCTGCTGGAGAGGACGGCACTCCAAGGAGTAGCCCAGGAACCAGATGGAAGTAGCCATGGTCTGGGACAACCTCATGTAGCAAAATGGCCCTCCTGGCCTGGAGTAAGTATATGCACCACCTCCTAAGAGAGCAGGCTGCTAAGATGTCATGGAAGCAGAGCAGGAGCTTTACAGGTGTTCTGGGTGTTCAGTCCTATATAAAGGAATCATTTGTTGCAAGGACTATGAAACATATAGCTAGATTTATGAGAGATATAAGCAAAACTATATGCACAGTTCAGAATAATACATAATAAATATGCTTGAAAACTAAGTAAATGTATGCATTGTCATTCCAAATAGAGTCCAGTTCTTAACTCTTGCAAGTAGAGCTCTAATATCCACAGAAAGAAATTTTCCAGGTATTATTGGAAAGGATTGAGACAAGAGAGACTCAATGAACCTTTGGAATCCAAAGCCTGCTACTAAAAGAAGACAGATAAGAGCTCCCTTCTCCTCCTGGTATCTGAGTGAAGACTCAGGTACTGCCTAGGGTATTCATGCTGCACAGGTTTGTAGCCTAGGAGCTATTGGCTACTCTATAGCTTTTTGTCAGGGACGGGATCATGCATTTAACCTGGCCACCCTAAACTGGGTTTCCTCCCATCCCCCTGCAAGGCTCATTTTCAATCAGGAAGCCTCCAGGTATGCAAAGGATGACAAGTGAAACTCTACCTCGCTCACCTTTGGTCTCCTTAGCAGACAGCTGAGAGTGCAAGCCCCGAGAAATGCGAGCCATGGCTCTTCATGGCTGAAGGAATTGGTCACCTAACACTGACACGATCTGGAAGAATTATTTTGAAGTAAGCACATTCCTTCTACTTCCTACACAGTGTTAAGTGTCATCCAGTCTCCGCAAGAGAGAATGGCGGAACTTGGGGGTCAGCTGTGCTCCAGATGAAGTCGGCTCCAGGTCTTGCCCTCTTGCCCGGCTCACAGATGGATGAAGTTTTATAAAGTTCTTCTAATTATGTGCAAAACAATAAAATATAAACCAACTACTTATATGTGCTGAGTCTGCTGGGCTTTCCCAGAACATAGACTATGGAAAGATCATGGAAATTATGGTTTAGAAGTTCTCCTGTGGCTCTAACAAGGGGTTGAGCACATGACTCTTGTTACTTCTCAAATCACAAATGTAGGCACAGAAATATGAACTGGGATTCTTTTTCTGACTTACATGTACATGAGTAGAGTCTTGTGGCTGCTATTCCTATTGCTGAGAACACAATCAAGTAATCACCATACTTTCATTTGGAGCCATAAACCCTAAAGCCATAACATTTAATTTTATGTAACACGATCGTGCTGTAGAAGCTAATGTGATTCCCTGGAGCAGGGCGTCTTCTGTGCCAAGCCATTTTGTAGAGTCTGCTGTATCAGGTTTTGTTATCGTTTATGTTAAACCTATTTTATTTAAAACTTGAGTCTGGTTTGCTTGGAGTAAATACCGACTGCTTGCACTCAATTTCAATATGTTCTGTTTGGCAGCATTGTGCATTGTAAAGAAAAAAAAAAGATAAAGGCTGTTTTGTGGCACACCAAGATAAGAAATAGTTTGCACATCCAGTTCTGTTGTTGAAAATCATCTCACTCAGATAGCAAATTATCCATAATGACCTAAAAATAATAACTTCAAGAGCAATCTTTTATTGTTAAGAGTCTTTGTGTGTGCGTGTGTGTGCGTGAGTGCTCACTCAAAAGAGGGGTCCATAAATTGCTACTAATGTGGTGTGTCTGCATTTCTTGGCATTATAAAACTTCCCTAGAGGCATTTTCATAGTTGGGAACTTGGTAGCCCAGCAATTCTGAGCTTCTTGTTCTTACATTAAAACAATTTGCATAGTAGCTCCATGGTGACCTCAGATTAAGTGTTTGTGGAGAATTCTAGCTGTAATGTGAACCAGGCTGGGTCAGAAGGAAGGCTCCGTAGCTGCCAAACGCAACATCCGTGCAATGTATTTCATTGTATTCTTGCCTGGGTTTATAGGGATTCTTAGGGGCTTAAGGGAGTCGTCATGAACACTCTGAAACTGTACTTGAACTTGTGTGTGTGTGCGTGTGTTGTCTGCTTCACATATTTGGGTATTTTTATAGGAAGAGAGTCAAAATCTGTCACAGCTCTTTAAAAGGCTCCATGAACCCACCCATTTCCCTGAAGAAAAGGACTGAGAAGCACTGATGTCAAGAATCGTTTCTATCAACGAGAAGAGACTTCTCTTTCAGAAAGCAGGAACCACACGTAGCAGAAGTGATAACAATGACTTACCAAAAGGCACTAGACACCGTCACATGACACATAACGACGTTTCCATCAAGGACGGGCCGCATGCCCAACAGTGGCCCTATGAGATGAGAACACTGTATTTTTCTGCACCTTTTCTGTGTGTGCATACACAAATACTTGCCATTGTGTTACAGTTGCCTAGGGTATTCATGCTGCACAGGTTTGCAGCCTAGGAGCTATCGGCTACACCACATAGCCTGGGCGTGTAGTCAGCTGTATCATCTTGGCGTGTGGCGACAATGCATATCTCAGACCATGTCCCATGGTGAAGCAACACCTGACTATATTGAGGTAGCCAGTGTGTGGCCTATAGGGCAGGAGACAGGCCTTAAAAGTTATACTGCTTGGCCGGGCGCAGTGGCACCTGTAATCCCAGTACTTTCAGAGGCCGAGGTGGGCAGATTACGAGGTCAAGCGATTGAGACCATCCTGGCCAACATGGTGAAACCCCATCTCTACTAAAAATACAAAAATTAGCTAGGCATAGTGGCACTCACCTGTAATCCCAGCTACTCGGGAAGCTGAGGTAGGAGAATTGCTTGAACCCAGGAGGCGGAGGTTGCAGTGAGCCAAGATAGTGCCACTGCTCTCCAGCCTGGCAACACAGTGAGACTTCGTCTCAAAAAAAAAAAAAAAAAAAAGTTCTACTGCCGCTGCCTCATCCTGTGCACTGAGAGAAGTCACTTCCCCTCTATAGGCCTCATTTTCCCCAACTGTAAACTGAAAAATTGAAGGAGTTGGGCGGTGCGGCAGAGACACCTACTCGTTCATGGTATCCACTTACCCCTTCTTTCTTTTCACAAATAGAACATACACCCCCAGTGTTAGCTGAGCGCATGGCCACCGGGCTAGGGACTACGTGTTCCAATTGCCTTTGCAGGTGGGAGTGGCCATGGGGATTAAGTTCCAGCCAACAGGATGTGGGAAATGACATGTGCACCGACCGCATCTCCTCCCACTCCTGCAGACTGTGATGACCACCTGAAGACCTGCTGGGGAGGACGGCACTCCAGGGAGTAGCAGAGCCACCAGACAGAAGTAGCCGTGGTCTGGGACAGCCTCATGTAGCAGAACGGCCTACCTGACCTGGACCGCCTGCCTGCCTCTGGACTGTTAAGAGAGGATAGACACTGTCTTGGTGATGCTGCTTAACAGTCGTGTGCAGCATCATGACATTTTAGGCAGCAGTGGACCACATGTACAGTAAGATTATCACAGAGCTCAACATTCCTATTTGCTGGTGACATGGCAGCCGTCATGACTTTGTAGCACAATGCATTCCTCACGTGTTTGCGGTGGTACTGGTGTAAACACACCTCCTGCACTGTCAATCATAGAATTTAGCACATAGAATTACATACACTACATAACACCTGATAATGATAATAAATGACTATGTTACCAGTTTATGTACTTACTATACTTTTATCATTATTTTAAAATGTGTGCCTCCTATTTATGAAGAAAAAAGTTAGTTATGAAGCAGCCTCAGGCAGGTCCCCCAAGAGGGATTCTAGAAGAAGGCATTGTTATCCTAGGAGATGACAGCTCCATGCATGTCATTGCCCCTAAGACTGTCCAGTGAGCAAGATGTGGAAGCAGAAATTGATGATCCTGACCCTGTGAGACCTAGGCTAATGTGTGTATTTGTGTCTTAGTTTTTAACACAAAGTTCTAAAATTTTTTTTAAGTAGAAAAACGCTTATAGATTCAGGTTATAAAGACAAAAAGTGGCCAAGTGTGGTGGCTCGTGCCTGTAATCCCAACACTTTGGAAGGCTGAGGTACACAGGAGGATCACTTGAGTCTGGGAGTTTAAGACCAGCCTGAGCAACATAGCAAGACCCCATCTCTACCAAAAATACAAAATATATATATATATCTGGGCATGATGGCATATGCCTGCCATCCAAGCTCTTCAGAAGGCTGAAGTGGGAAGATTACTTGAGCCCAGGAGTTGGAGACTGCTGTGAGCTATGATCGTGCCACTGCACTCCAGCCTGGGCAACAGAGTAAGATCCCATCTCAAAAAAAAAAAAAAAAAGAAAGAAATTTTGTATAGCTGTACAGTATGTGTGTGTTTTATGCTATGTTATTACAAAAGAGTCAAAAAGTTTAAAAATATTAAAAAGTTCATAAAGTAAAAAAAGTTATAGTAAGTTAAGGCTAATTTATTATTAAAGAAAGAAAATATGTTTTTATAAATTGAGTGTAGCCAAAGTGTACAGAGTTTATGAAGTCTGAAGTATAATACAGTCATGTCCTAGGCCTTCCCATTCACTCACTGGTTACTCACTCACCCAGAGCAACTTCCAGTCCTGCAAGCTCCATTCATTGTAAGTACCCTATCCGTTTATTATTGTTTCTTTTATACCTTATTTTTTTAGTCCCTTTTCTGTATTTAGATAGATTTAGATACACGAATACTTTGTGTTAACAAATGCATTGTGCTACAGTTGCCTATGTTGTTCAGTACAGTAGCATGCTGCACAGGTTTGTAGCCTAGTAGCAGTAGGCTAGACCATGCAGCCTAGGCATACAGTAGGCTCCACCACCTAGGGTTGTGTAAGTATTCTCTATGCTTTGTGCGGCAATGTTTGCACAATGCTGAAATTGCCCGACACACGTTTCTCAGAATGTATCCCCGTCATTAAGCAATGCATGACTATGTTTTGAATTTGGGGATTCCTTTGGTTCATCAGCTTAATCCATATCTAAACAAATGCAGACTCGTTGAGGCCAAGGTCATCATTGTCATCGTCATCCTTCCTTACCTCCAGAACAATATAGGTACATAACAAATGTTCAGCAAAATGAAAGAATGAATGAACAGCTGAATGGTTTTAATTGGCATGCCAGGAATTTTATGGGGATGATTCATGAACCAGCTTGGGTAGGGATGAGGTCATGTCTAAGCATTTTTCCAATACTGAAATTCCATCATTTTGTTTCTAAGAACTGAGAGTCACTTCAGAACACAGTGTTGGCTGGCATTTTCTTAGCCAAGGGTCTGGCAAAACAAGGATGGACGGGTGGGGAGGTCTTAGAGGGAGCAAAGAGAGGTAACACACACTCCCTCCCCCTTCTGTCCCTTCAGTTATCCATTTATTCACCCAACAAACATGTGCCCATTACATGCCAGGCACCAGCAGGAACAGAAATGAATAACAGGTCCCCATGCCTACCCTCCCAGCCCAATGAAGAAAACAGTGCAGTGGTAAATAAAAGCAGTGTCATAGCTGAGTAGAAGCTGAAACAGGCTGAAACATGGTGACATTTTAATCTTTGAGTCTTCAGTGTGTCCCCAGAGCCACTATCTAGAAAACCATCTTTATCTTCACCAACTTTAACACAGACAAGAAAGAGGGTTTGCTTTGGGGAAGTTCATTTGTCAGAGCCCTTTCTCGGAGTCCTCCAGGCACCCTCAGTCCAAATCCACTTCCTTTATCTGTAGAGTAATTGACATTTATTAGCAGTGAACCAGTTCTGGAGGGCTCAGGGTTCCAGCTAGGGAATCAGAAGAGCTGGTTGTGACCAAGACCACACTAGCTGTCAGACGTTCATTAATTTACTCAATCACTCAACTTGAACAAGTTACTTTCTTTCAGTTTCTTCATTTGTAAAGTGGGGACAATTTTTCCTATCTTTGTGAGCTTTGAATCAAAGTACCCAATAGAGTGTTTGCCGCCTACCAGGGGCTTAATAAAAATGAATGGGTGCTGATTTGTTAGCATGAGAAATATTGCTGTTGCCCAGTACTTCTCAACAGGGGTGATTCCCCACCCAGGAAACATTTGGCAATGTCTGGGGACATTTTTGATTGTCATGACTAGGATGGCGTGAAGTGGTGCTACTGGCGCTGGTGGATAGAGACCAGGGATGCTGCTCAGCATCCTACAGTGCACTGGACAGCCACCCACAACAAATAAATATCCCACCCGAAGTGTCAATAGGGTCAATAGCTCAGACACCCTGCCTCAGACCCTCAAAAATGCCAATTTCCACAGGATGCATCCACACTCTTGCTAGAGAGCTGTTGTGTGCAATTTTAAATTCCACCCTTGGCCAGGCACAGTGGCTCACGCCTATTATCCCAGCACTTTGGGAGGCCTAGGTGGGCAGATCACGAGGTCAGGAGTTCAAGACCAGCCTGGCCAACATGGTGAAACCCCATCTCTACTAAAAATACAAAAATTAGCCGGGTGTAGTGGCGGGTGCCTGTAATCTCAGCTACTCCAGAGGCTGAGGCAGGAGAATTGCTTGAACCCAGGAGGTGGAAGTTGCAGTGAGCCAAGATCACGCCACTGCACTCCAGCCTGGATGACAAAGCAAGACTCCGTCTCGAAAAAAAAAAAAAAAAAAATCCACCCTTGCCTTGGTATTTAATACATAATTATAAAACAGTGTTTCTGTGCCTTTCAAGTGGAATTTTGCAAGCTTTTGCCTCAACATACCAGCGACACAAGGTTTAGTTCCTTCTAGCTATATGTGAACTGTTGCTGGCAGAACCTAATCTTAACTTCTCAGGCCTCCTTGATGACTCAGCAAGAAACAGCAGCATTTTCTACTCTGGCCTGCAATGCGGAGTTTATTTTCTGACTTCAGAGAGACACCTGGACCCAATTTGCATAATCAGAACCAAAAGGGGCCTGCTGTGTCGAGGATGATGATTTCCAGTGCAAAGTGATGACTGAAGCATTTTTTCCAGCCAGTATTCACTGAGCACCTACTACATGTCAGGGTTATGCTCAGTACTGGGTACTCAGTGGGGGACAAAACAAGCATAGTCCTGTGCACACTGCACCCAGCAGCTTTCAGATTGGTTTAACATCTATAGTATTATTCTCTCTTTACACAAACTTTGAGCTAGGCAGGAGTGGTATTTGTTAAAGGTAAGGAAGTTACACTTTTTGAAAGCATAGATAAAAAAGCATTAAAATTTTTTTTTAGCCAGGCACGATGGCTCACGCCTGCAATCCCAGCACTTTGGGAGGCCGAGGCTGGTGGATCACCTGAGGCCAGGAGTTCAAAACCAACCTGAATAACATGGCGAAACTCTGTTTCTACTAAAAATACAAAAATTAGCTGGGTCTGGTGGCGGGCGCCTGTAATCCCAGCTACTCAAGAGGCTGAGGCAGGAGAATCACTTGAACCCGGGAGGCAGAGGTTGCAGTGAGCCAAGATCGCACCACTGCACTCCAGCCTAGATGACAGTGAGACTTCGTCCCCCCACAAAAAAAAAAATTTACAGATCCTTTAATTTGCATTTCTGATGAAAATACATTCTAATTGTACAGACTTTGAATACAAATGTTTAAAAAGATCCTTCAGCTCATTGAGTATGCATGCACATCTCTGCTGGGAAGTCCATCGCCCAGCCTCCAATGTCAGTGTCCACTGTCTCCTCATCTGGAAGTGACTCCACCCTAATCCCTGACTCTGACAAAGAGCAGAGTGCCTCTCCTGCCAGGGCAGCACTTTGGGCAGCCTATGGTTAGGTGCAGGCACATGTGTGGGTGGGGGTCTTCACCCAAATATTGAGGAGCCAGGCATAGTCGAGCATATTGTCCCCCTTTCATCCCTCCTGCCTCTCCTGCTGTGTGATGTGCCAGCCCATTACCCACTCATTGAGCAATTACTATGTGTCAAGCTCTATAATTAAGCATGTTGCAAACATCTTCTTAATTTAATCATTTACTCAAGCTAGAAAGATTATTGTTTCATTATAATATGTGCGAATAAGGCTAAGAAGTTGATTCACAGATTCATGTCTTCAATGAATGTACATGCAGACTATGAAACAGGCACTTCCAGGTGCTGGGGATAAAATGAAAAGGAAAAGGTGTGTGGTGCTTAACAACTTCATGATGCTATGAAGCAATGTGGTTCTGAAGTTCTGTTGCTGGAAGTGGCTGGACCAAGCATATCGAGCCAAGGCCTGCAGGGCTCCACATTCCTCTAAAATACCTCCCCATTGGAGCCAATCCATGGGGCACAGGTTTCCAGACATCAGGGAGGTACTTCTGGGACTTGTTAGATGTAGAACAAAATCTACATCTAACCGTGAAAATGCATTGTTAGCACCATTCAAAGGAAGTCGTTGATGGACAGTGGAGTGGCCGGGAGCAGATCCCAGCAGGGAAAAACCCAGTAAATCAAGCGCTACTGACATTACTCCAGGACTTCTATGACCAGGCTGCCATGAACATTCATTTAGAACCAGTGTCTGATGATGGAGCCTGGAGAAGAATCCAAGATGCCCCTCCAGCCTACCTGATTGATTTGTTCAAGGGCTGAGACCAACATTCCCATCAGCTGAATGAGTGTGGGGATGTCTGAATATATTGCTCAAGCAGGAAAATGTGAAGATTACTCTGTAAAACATCTGACATGTATCCAACAGGCAAAGTTGTTTTTAAGTGTTAAGATCAATTTTTGCAGAGCATCAGGCACAAACTGTGGTACTATTCATCGTGAAAAGGAAAAAGCCAAGACAGATAGCCCCGGCAGGAGTGTGGCGCTTTTGTAAACCATAGAAAGAATGTGTTCCTTCTGCTATTCCTTCATCAAATATTTGTAGGGAGGGAAGCACATAGAATATTTTTGGAGTGCTGCAGGCAGGGGAACTGTGTGTGCAGAGGCCGAGTGGCCAGCAGGAAAGTGACAGATGGAAGGCACAAGTTTTGTAAACATTAGACGCCCATGTATAAGAGAGAGGTTATATCCTTTGAAAACTGGCACAAGACAGGGATGCCCTCTCTCACCACTCCTATTCAACATAGTGTTGGAAGTTCTGGCCAGGGCAATTAGGCAGGAGAAGGAAATAAAGGGTATTCAATTAGGAAAAGAGGAAGGCAAATTGTCCCTGTTTGCAGACGACGTGATTGTATATCTAGAAAACCCCATTGTCTCAGCCCAAAACCTCTTTAAGCTGATAAGCAACTTCAGCAAAGTCTCAGGATACAAAATCAATGTACAAAAATCACAAGCATTGTTATACACCAATAACAAACAGAGAGCCAAATCATGAGTGAACTCCCATTCACAATCGCTTCAAAGAGAATAAAATACTTAGGAATCCAACTTACAAGGGACATGAAGGACCTCTTCAAGGAGAACTACAAACAACTGCTCAATGAAATAAAAGAGGATATAAACAAATGGAAGAACATTCCATGCTCATGGGTAGGAAGAATCAATATCGTGAAAATGGCCATACTGCCCAAGGTAATTTATACATTCAATGCCATCCCCATCAAGCTACCAATGACTTTCTTCACAGAATTGGAAAAAACTACTTTCAAGTTCATATGGAACCAAAAAAGAGCCTGCATCACCAAGTCAATCCTAAGCCAAAAGAACAAAGCTGGAGGCATCACGCTACCTGACTTCAAACTATACTACAAGGCTACAGTAACCAAAAAAGCATGGTACTGGTACCAAAACAGAGATATAGATCAATGGCACAGAACAGAGCCCTCAGAAATAATGCCGCATATCTACAACTATCTGATCTCTGACAAACCTGAGAAAAACAAGCAATGGGGAAAGGATTCCCTATTTAATAAATGGTGCTGGGAAAACTGGCTAGCCATATGTAGAAAGCTGAAACTGGATCCCTTCCTTACACCTTATACAAAAATTAATTCAAGGTGGATTAAAGACTTAAACATTAGACCTAAAACCATAAAAACCCTAGAAGAAAACCTAGGCATTACCATTCAGGACATACGCATGGGCAAGGACTTCATGTCTAAAACACCAAAAGCAATGGCAACAAAAGCCAAAATTGACAAATGGGATCTAATTAAACTAAAGAGCTTCTGCACAGCAAAAGAAACTACCATTAGAGTGAACAGGCAACCTACAAAATGGGAGAAAATTTTCGCAACCTACTCATCTGACAAAGGGCTAATATCCAGAATCTACAATGAACTCCAACAAATTTACAAGAAAAAAACAACCCCATCAAAAAGTGGGTGAGGATATGAACAGACACTTCTCAAAAGAAGACATTTATGCAGCCAAAAGACACATGAAAAAATGCTCATCATCACTGACCATCAGAGAAATGCAAATCAAAACCACAATGAGATACCATCTCACACCAGTTAGAATGGCAATCATTAAAAAGTCAGGAAACAACAGATGCTGGAGAGGATGTGGGGAAACAGGAACACTTTTACACTGTTGGTGGGACTGTAAACTAGTTCAACCATTGTGGAAGTCAGTGTGGCGATTCCTCAGGGATCTAGAACTAGAAATACCATTTGATCCAGCCATCTCATTACTGGGTATATACCCAAAGGACTATAAATCATGCTGCTATAAAGACACATGCACACGTATGTTTTTTGCGGCACTATTCACAATAGCAAAGACTTGGAACCAACCCAAATGTCCAACAATGATAGACTGGATTAAGAAAATGTGGCACATATACACCATGGAATACTCTGCAGCCATAAAAAATGATGAGTTCATGTCCTTTGTAGGGACGTGGATGAAATTGGAAATCATCATTCTCAGTAAACTATTGCAAGGACAAAAAACCAAACACCACATGTTCTCATTCATAGATGGGAATTGAACAATGAGAACACATGGACACAGGAAGGGGAACATCACACTCTGGGGACTGTTGTGGGGTTGGGGGCGGGGAGGGATAGCATTAGGAGATATACCTAATGCTAAATGATGAGTTAATGGGTGCAGCACACCAGCATGGCACATGTATACATATGTAACTAACCTGCACATTGTGCACATGTACCCTAAAACTTAAAGTATAATAATAATAATAATAATAATAATAATAATAATAATAAAGAGAGAGGTTATCACTACAGTGTGTTTGGTGAGAAAGGCAGGATTAATTTCCATATATTTTCTGGTTCATTTTTCAAAAGACTAATTCTGTAGTTGCAAGAGTCACAGTGGCTGCTTAGTAAATCTCTGCTGAACAAATGAATAAGGAACTTTACATAAGAGTCCAAAGCTCCAGTTAGGTGAAATGGAATTAGGAAAGCTGCGTAACAGCATGAAATCTATGTCCCCGCCTGGAAACGTATGCGACATTTCTCAATCTGCTTTTTTCCCTTTTCTTCTTCTTTTGTAAAGTGTCCATTACAGAATTTTATACCATGTTTAGGGCCTCATATCTCCTGCACAGCAGTGAATTTAGCTCAATTCACAAAACACCTTTTGAAAGTTTGTGAGAAGTACACAGCCGGTGTGAGTTTCCATGTATTTGCATGTCCCCAGCAAAAGAAGATGATTTAGACACCTCCCCTACCACAAAGAATGTTGGCTCTGGGATCCAGCAGGCCAGCCCATCAGTTGGCAGCTATGTGACTTTGCCACGTCTTGTCTACCTCTTCCAGCCTCAGCGTTTCAAGTATAATCTGGGGGGTTTCTTCTCATCTCCCAGGGCGGTTGTAAACAGAGGGTGCACTGGAAGTAGCGGCTGCAGTGCTCAGGAGTGCTTTCGCCCTTCTTGCCGTCCTTATTCTTTGCCACATGCAAGCCCCACTCTCAGAAACTATGGCCTCCTCATGAAGGAGAAAAAGGAACCATTCAAATTCAAAACAAAAAAAAAATTGCTCACACTTAACACTGCTTGCCGTGCCAGCAACAAGAAGAGGCTGAGCCAGTTTCTGAATTGCTTTCTGTCCAAGGTTTAAGTTGTTCTCGCCTACTTCCTGCCCTGGGGTGTGTGTTGGCTACAGGGCTTCCTGAAAGGACACAGGCCAAAACACTCAAAACGCTTCCCGAGGGAGGAAGCCTTACCTTCCCAGAAGCTGGAGTCCACAGGAACCTGGAGGGAGAAGCAGGGTTTCCACAGGCCATGGCCCAGCTGGGGAAATGCTTGTTTATGGTGACCGTGCTGCAGCTGTGGACGCCATGTCACCTACCATGTTGTAAGTGGAAAGGCAACCAAGGGCATCATTCATTCCCTCATTCCGCCAGCGTTCTCTTCCTTTCACGAGGCCCCTGACCCTGGGCCCCTCATAGGCTAGTGTGTGGGGTGTTTGGTGGTTGGGGACTGTGTTTGTGGGGCTGGAAGTTACATAAATAATAATAGCAAATCTCCAGTACTTATCTTACACCAGCAAGTAGCCTCGGGCCTTTGGATATACTGGCCATTCAATCCTCTCTCAGCCCCTGTGAGAGGTAAAAGTGTGGCCTCCATTTTATAGATGAAGAAATGAGATAAAGTCACACAGCTGGGAAGGGAAAGAGCTGGTCTGTGAGCTGTGAGAGTTCGACTGGCTGGTTTGAGTTTAAACCTTTAAATCAAACTGGGCCTCGAAAGGACAAAAAAATAGAAGGGTGGTTGCCAGGGTCTGGAGGGAGCAGGGAGTGGGGAGTTAGTGTTTAATGGGGACAGAGTTTCAGTTTGGGAAGATGAGAAAGTTCTAAAGGTAGATGGTGGTGATGGTTGTACAACAATGTGAATGTATTTAACACCAAATTGTAAAAATTGTCAAAATGATAAAGTTTACATTATGCATATTTTACTACAATAAAATTTTTTTTCATTGGTACAGGGGGAAAATAATATAGCTCTAGGAATTGGTCATCTTTCATTATAACAGAAATCATTAAAGATGGAAAATGCAGTTTAGGGGTTTTTTTCTTTTCTTTTTCTTTCTTCCTTTTTTTTTTTTTTGAGACGGAGTCTTGCTTTGTCATCCAGGCTGGAGTGCAATGGCACAATCTCGGCTAACTGCCTGCAACCTCCGCCTCCCAGGTTGAAGCAATTTTCCCACCTCAGCCTCCTGAGTAGCTGGGACTACAGTTGTGCACCACCACGCCCGGCTAATTTTTGTATTTTAGTAGAGACGCACCACATTGGCCAGACGGCTCTTGAACTCCTGACCTCAAGTGATCCGCCCGTCTTGGCCTCTGCTGGGATTACAGGTGTGAGCCGCTGCGCCCGGCCAGGTTTTTTTTTTTTTTCTTTCTAGGACCTCAGGAGTCATAACTGGCTACTGGTCTCAAATTCTAATTTCAAAGGACCTATATATCATATATGCAACTGATACAAAAAACATATTTGTTTAGCTAAGTCAATTCTGTTAATTTGTTTTTAAAAATCTGCTAGGTGAATCATTCAGCATTCTATTAGCAAAACAAAGGGGGAAAAACATACAGTCTGTAATGCCAGGTGGTATCTGCTCCCAGTTTGGGAATTTTCTAAGTGCTCTAGAGACACAGATCTGGGGAGAGCGACCAGCCTTGAGTGAGCAGCGCCTCTCTGTCTGAAACTGGGCCTCCACTTAAATCCTCACACCCACAACTGGGTGAGGGATCTGAGGAGGGGACTGAGGCCGTGGTGTCAAGCACCTTCTCGATATCACAGGCCTGCTAAGTGGGACCCCAACCTGCCCATGAACCCACATTCGGGCCACTGTAGCGTGCAGCTTCATATGTCCCTGTGCAAAGAGGACTTGGCAGTCTCATGATTGGCCGCTTAAAAGCAATGAATCACCAAATTTATAATGGAGAACAGACTCCAAACATCTTTATCTTTTTTTTTTTTTTTTTTTTTTTTTTATTTAGGAGACAGAGTCTCCTAGACTGGAGTGCAGTGATGCAATCACTGCTCACTCCAGCCTCAACCTCTTGGGGTCAGGTGATCTTCCCGCCTCAGCCTCCCCAGTAGCTAGGACCACAGGCAGGTGCCACCACACCCAGCTAAGTTTTGTTTTTTTATACCAGAGACGATGTCTTACTATGTTGCCCAGACTGGCCTCAAACACTCTAAATAAAGTCATCCCTCATTTTCCAAGAAAAGTAAAGTTCAAATATAAGTGAGGCACTTGCCCAGAGTCCGACAGTGTGATGGTTAATTTCATGTGTCAGCTTGACTGGGTCACAGTCTGTACTCAGGTATTTGGTCAAGCATTATTCAAGATGTTTCTGTGAAGGGGTTTTTAACATGAGATGAACATTTAAATCAGTAGATTTTAAATAAAGCAGATGACACTCCATAATGTGGGTGGGCCTCATGAAATCAGCTGAAGGCTCAGAGAAAGTCTGAGACCCACCGAGAGCAAGAAAATTCGGGCTCTGAATGACCTTCGGACTAGAGCTTCAACATCACCTCTCCCCTGGGTCTCCAGCCTGTCAGTCTGCCCTGCAAAATTTGGATTTGCTATATACCCAAAGGACTATAAATCATGCTGCTATAAAGACACATGCACACGTATGTTTATTGCAGCATTATTCACAATAGCAAAGACTTGGAACCAACCCAAATGTCCAACAATGATAGAGTGGATTAAGAAAATGTGGCACATATACACCATGGAATACTATGCAGCCATAAAAAATGATGAGTTCATGTCCTTTGTAGGGACATGGATGAAATTGGAAATCATCATTCTCAGTAAACTATTGCAAGAACAAAAAACCAAACACCACATATTCTCACTCATAGGTGGGAATTGAACAACGAGAACACATGGACACAGGAAGGAGAACATCACACTTCGGGGACTGTTGTGGGGTGGGGGGAGGGGGGAGGGATAGCATTGGGAGATATACCTAATGGCATATGACGAGTTGGTGGGTGCAGCGCACCAGCATGGCACATGTATACATATGTAACTTACCTGCACGTTGCGCACATGTACCATAGAGCCTAAAGTATAATAATAATAATAATAAGAAGAAGAAGAATAAGAATAATAATAAAAAGAAAAAAAAAATAAGAAGAAAAAAAAAATTTGGATTTGCTGAGCTTCCACAATCATGTGACTCAATTATTTAAAATCAGCCTTCTCTCTCTCTCCATGTATATGTATAGATGTGTGTGTGTGCATGTGTCTGTACACACACGCATTCTCTTTCTTAGGAGAACCTAATACACACAGCTTGTTAGCGTTCATGTAAATTACTTTTTTTCCTTCTTGCTTTCTCTCCACCCTTCAGTGAATACGTATTGAGTCCCTCGTCTTAAGTGGCAGGATGATGTGGTGGTTGGGAACACAGATTGAACCTAGCTGTCTAGGTTTGAACCTGGGCTTCACTATTAATTAATGGTATGACCTAGCAAGTTACTTAACTTCCCACCCTCTGGTTCCTCTTCTGTGAATTGAGGCTGTGATAATACCAACTCCTACCTTGTAAGGTTTTTATGAGGATTGCTTTGGTTAAAGTGCCTAACGCCCTAGGAAAAGCACCAGACACCCAGCTCACACTGTATCCACATTAGCTATTGTTCATTTCCAGGCACCCAGACCATCATGTCAGGATATGACAGCATGGCAGAAAAGTTTCATCAACTTCACAATGTTACCAGGTGCCACTCACATCTTCTAAAAGTATTCCATTCAGTATCCATGCCAGGTCTGGGGGATCTGGAGATGACCAGCTCAGCTCCTGCTATCAGGAAATCCCAAATCTGATAAAGAAATTGACATATCCTTAGAAGGCAGAGTGGGTAATATGGCACATGTGTTACTAGCTTGAAAAATCATCAATCTCAGTGAATAACCTCGAATAATACTGCATTAGTCCATGTACTGGTTTTCTAATGAGTTGCTGTGTGTATTAGTCCATTTTCACACTGCTATAAAGAACCGCTCAAGACTGGGTAATTTATAAAGGAAAGAGGTTTCATTGACTCACAGTTCAGCATGGCTGGGAAGACCTCAGGCAACTTACAATCATGGCGGAAGGTGAAGGGGAAGCAAGGCACTTTCTTCACAAGGACACAGAAAAGAGAGTGCTGAGCAAAGCGGGAAGAGCCCCTTATAAAACCATCAGATCTCATGAAAACTCATTCACTATCATGAGAATAGCAGGGGGAAACCACTCCCATCATTCAATTACCTCCAACTGGCCTCTTCCTTGACACATGGAGATTATGGGGATTACAATTCAAGATGAGATTTGGGCGGGAACACAAAATCTAACCATATTACTGTGTAACAAATGACCACCAACTTGAAGGCTTAAACAATACCATTTATCAGCTTGCAGCTCTGGAGATGGGCGCCTGGGTGGGAGTCTGCTGAGTTCCCTGCTCTGGCTCTCACAAGGCCACAATCAAGGTGTCAGCCAGTCTGGGCTCGTCTGCAGGAGCCGTCGGGGAGGACCTGCTTCCAGGCTGTATGGGTTGTTAACAGACCTTTCCTGGTTGTGTCAGATTGTTAACAGAGCCCCATTGCTTACAGCCCTAGGTCTCAGGTTCCCATTTCCTCGCTGGTGTCAATGAGGGGCCACTGTCTACTTCTGAGGGCCACCATCATCCCTTCTCTTGTGTCTCCCTCCACTGTCAAGCCAGCAACACTGGGTTGAATGTTTTCCACACCTGAAATTTCTCTGACTCCCTCATCTGCTACCAGCCTGCGAAACTTACTGTTTTAAAAGGGTTCATGTGATTGCATTAGGATCACCTGGCTTCTCTCTCTTTTGATTAAGTGACCTTTATTACAACTGCAAGATCCCTTTGCCATGTAACTAACCTAACCACAGGAGAGAGCTCATCCTATTCATAGGCCTACCCCCAACTCAGTGGAGGGGGTTCTGCAAGGGTCACTGGGGATGATACGGTTAGGATCTGTGTCTCCACCCAAATCTCATGTTCAGTCGTAATCCCCAGTGTTGGAGGTGGGGACTGGTGGAAGGTGATTGGATCATGGGGATGGTTTCTCCTGAATGGTTTAGCACCATCTCCCTTGATGTTGTCATTATGATAGTGAGTTCTCCTGAGACCCGGTTGTTTAAAAGTGTGTGGCACCTCCTGCCTCTTGTTCCGGCCATGTGATGTGCTGGTTCCCCCTTTGCCTTCTACCCGGTTGTAAGTTTCCTGAGGCTGAGCAGATGGCAGCGTCATGCTTCCTGTATAGCTTACAGAACCATAAGCCAATTAAGCCTCTTTTTCTTTATAAATTACCTAGTCTCAGGTATTTCTTTACGGTAGTGTGAGAATGAACTAATACAGGGGTCATTGTAGAATTCTGCCTGCCACTGTCAGGATGGGCTAGATTACACTGCTGTAACAAACAACTCCTAGTCCTTACCACAGATTGTCTGGGACGTCACTCTGGGTCTTCTCCACTACAGTTTGAGGCTGATAGAGCATCCACCACATGAATTGCTTTTCATAATCTCTGCCCAAAAGCAAAGCCCAAGCAAAACTTGGGTGGTCCCATGGCAGAGAGAAAGCAATAGCATCATAGAGCATGTAGAAAAGGAAGCACAGGCTCTTACAGCTGCTGCCTGGAAGTAAACCCATCGCTTTCTCTTACATCACTTTGTATAAAATAACCTATGTTGCTGTATGTAACTTCAAGGGGACAGGGAAACTTAATCCTGGCCTGGGTCCAGGAGAGAGAGAGAACTGAACATATTTGATGACCAGCACTGAGGATTCACACAAATAGAAAATCATCCAAGAAAAGTAACTAAGTTAGCTGGGCGTGGTGGTGAGCACCTATAGTCCCAGCTACTCCTGTAGTCCCAGATCCTCCTGAGGCAAGAGGATGACTTAAGCCCATGAGGTTGAGGCTGCAGCGAGCTAAGATCGCTCCACTGCACTCCAGCCTCTGTGACAGAAGGAGGCCCTGTCTCTAAAAACAAAGTAACTGCTGTAAGAACTCCAGCTCCGCGCCGAGCACTCTGCTGGATGCTGTATTGGTCAGACTCTTTCATTTGCGAGGGACAGAAAGAAACCTCGCTGATATCAGCTCAAGCTGAAGGAACTCTGCATTAGCTCTGTAGCCAGAAATGACTGCAGGGCAGCTGATGATGTCCAAGAAGGAGAAGCAGGTCTCAGCCTCTGAGTCTGGAAGCAGCGATGCAGCCCCTTCAGATCCTCTTCCTCCAACCATCTCCCAGCTCTGCTTGTGTACCTCCTGGTCTTGCACACTCCAGAGCAAAAGACTTAACTGCTGGCAACCACAGCATAGCCATGGTAGGGGCATGAGAGGGCAGCTCTCATCCTGTGTGCATCTTTCAACCCCAGGTAGAGACACTGATTAGTCCCTCCTGGGCCATGGGCCCATCATCATTCCTGTAGCAGGAGGGAGGAAGTAGAAGAGGTTGGGATTATGGAACAGGGTTGATAACCAGAAAGAACAAAAACAAAATCCACAGTCACTCCAGCTTTTCATGTTTATTTCTTCTTCACAAAAACTGTGCAATAAGTGGTATAAACCCCACATCAAAGGAGGATGAGTAATGGCCACATTTGCACAGCTGCATGGTAACATAAGTGAGATCTAAACTGAAGTCTGTATTACTCCAAAGCCCGTAGTCTTTCTCCTAGGACAAGCTGGGACTCTTCTTGAAGGACTTTCTCTGAGTCCTTTCTGTGTACCAGGCCTGGGGGAATGTTTGGGACACAGCTCCTCCTGCCTGCTGTTTCTCGTTAAAGTTCAAATCCATGTTTTGGGGGCTTATGAAGGAATCTCTCTTCTAAAACACGAATCGCTTTTCATAATCTCTGCCCAAAAGCAAAGCCCAGCCTTGGTGTTTGTGTTTATTCCTTCACTCTGGGCCGTGTGGGCCAACTTTCCACCTGGGTTTGCCAAGAGCAAAAGCAACAAGCTCAAAAACACATCACATGAACAGGGGAAGATGTGTTACTTTTAACGAGAGGAATACCAATATCAACAGGAACACCGGAGGCAATGTCCAGCTAGGTATTCAGTCTACCCCAACCCTAACACCTCCTGGCTGTCAGCTTGATTAGTGGCTCCTGACCTCAAATGCAGGCAGAAGTGAGGGAACAAGAGGTAGCCTCTTTGCAAGCGTTGATGTGTTCAGTGCTAGGCTCTTACCTTAGCACTCAGACTCTTCGTGTGGTCTAGTGCAATGTTTTCTAAAAAAGATGGAAGCTGCTGCTGGACTCTTCTAATCCTTGTCAAAGACAGCTATTGGCTGCAGGTTGGGCAACAGAGGACATTTGAGATTGGTGATGTCCATTTCAGCCTGGGTTTCCATCACAAGTAGGCACAGGATGGGAACACAGGTAGCAGGCAGGAGAGGTAATAGTCTGTGTTCCAGCCATGTCACAAGAGGCCAGAGCCAACCGCCGGTTGCTGTTTCTTATAGTTCACTGGTGATATGGTTTGGCTCTCTGTCCCCACCCAAATCTCCCCTTGAATTGTAATAATCCCCACGTGTCAAGGGCATGAACAAGTGGAGATAACTGAATCATGGGAGTGGTTTCCCTTATACTGTTCTCATGATAGTGAGTGAGTTCTCACAAGATCTGATGATTTTATAAAGGGATTCCCCCTTTGCTCGGTTCTTATTCTCTCTCCTGCCCCCTTGCTAAGAGATGCCTTCTGCCATGATTGTAAGTTTCCTGAGGCCTCTCCAGCCATGCAGAACTGGGAATCAATTAAACCTCTTTTCCTATAAATTACCCAGTCTTGTGTAATTCATAGCATCATGAGATTGGACTAATACAACTGGGGAACATCCCATAACCCCTCGGGACTGAAAACCAAGAGTATTTCCCTGGTTACCTGTATCACTTATATATTCCAATAAGTGTCTGAACAGCTTGCAGGAAAGGGTTAAATGCTCTTTCTCCTGAAATGATTTTTAAAAGTCTCAGATCCTGAAAATACTAGATCACAAGAAGAAAACAGAAGGTACTTAAGTAATGGGCAGCTGAGGTTTGGTATCTGCTGGAAGGATCTCCTCATCCTGTGTATGTCTGCTGCTGGGATAAGGTCTGCACTGGGAGGGAGTCGTGGAGGCCTGGAAGGGAGGTGGCTTAAGAGAGGTGTCGGTCATGGGGACATGGTGTCCTGGACCACCCTGGGCTGTGTTAGAGAAAGAGACAAGCGTACTTCACATTGTGGTAATGTCTCCGCCCCACCTCGCTTACCCCATCCCAGGGTGTCTCACCTTCATGGCCCATTAGTGGGCTAGGCCAATATGTGTGATCACATTGTTCTTGTCATAGTTTAGAGGGGACTCCTCTGTTGGGCCAGTACCATAGTCTCAGTTTGGGTTTCCCCAAAAGCTGACTCTGAGACAAGGATTTGAGTGCAAGAGGTTTCTTTGAGAGCGAGCCCGGAAAACACTTGTAGAGAAATGGGAACATGAGACAGAGAAGGGCAGAAAGCCAATACATCCATGGATTACCGTCAAGCAAGTTCTCACCGTGGACCCCTGGAGCTTGATCCTGCTGGGGGACTTTTGGAGACCCTGTAGAACTCACCTCAGAGTTATCCCACCAACAGGGTAAAGGAGTAGGGATATTTACACACCAATGAGTTAGGAGCTCAGCTGAGCTGAGACAGAGCTGAGCTGCAGGTGTCCGAGCAGCCAAGTTAAAGCAAGAACCAAAAATGAGAGTTAAGCCTTTGGTCACTCACTGCAATGGTCTAAGGAAGAGGCCAAACCAGAGGAAGCCCAGCTCCCCCGTTCCATCTGCCCCCAGGACGGGTGCATCCTCACATCCTCACATCACTATGGGGATCAAGTGGACCAGCACAGATGTGGAGGTGGGGGTCGTCTCACTGTTGAGGGAGCCCCAACAAAAGGTTCCTGCTGGTCTATGGACCATGGGGGAGGGGGAGGCAGGGAAAGGGCCCCGAGTAGAAAAGTGCTGGGTCCTGAGTCAGAGAAGGGGGAAGGGGTGTCAAGGATTACCCCCTCCCATACTCAGAGGTCTCTGCAGAGGCGCCTGGGGAGGACCTGGCCCAAGTCCTCAGATAAAGAGACCCACGAATGAAGGTGCCAGGCAAATAGGTAAAGGGTTTGGCCAGCCTGGGGGCCTGAGCATTTTACAGCAACTCCCTTCAGAGATTGTATGCAAAGCTCTGGCTGTGTCCCAAGCCTGGGGTTGCGGGGACAGCTCCCCCGATCCCTTTGGGGGCCTGTTGTGTAAAGCCGTCGTGACTGCCCATGGATGACACATAGGTTTTTAACCAGAAGTCAGACTCTTCCCAACTTTCATGAATCATCAGTTGAGGGTTACTTCTGTTAGGCATTAAGAGTCCCCAATACTCTGGCTCGCTCTAACATGGACAGAGCAGGCACCTATGGCCAGAGGAAGGCCTGAGGCAGAGGGTGGTGCTGGCAGGTGAAGCCTAGCCCACCTGCCCTTAGAGGTTGGGGCTGAGGAGGCGTGGACAGGGCATAGGCAGGGTCCGCTTCCAGAACAAAGCTCAGGACTTTCTTCAGTGGTCACAAGGGAGACCCTACTTCTCAGGACAGGGCCTGGCTTTGGGATGGAGCTAATGGTATATGTGTCAGTTACAGTTCAACCCAAGAAGCACGACCAGTGGCAGAGAGACATTAAGAGATTTAGTACGAGGAATTGGCCTCCATGATTGTGGACATTGGCCAAGTACAAAATTGTAGTAGGGTAGGCTTTCAGGGTGTACAAACTGGAAGTCACCAGAACAGGCAAAGCTACTCCACAGGCAGAACTCTTTCCTCCTCAGGGAAGCCTTGGCTCTGCTCTTAAGACCTTCCAACTGATTAAATCAGGCCCACCCAGAGTATCTAAAATCATCTCCCTTACATAGAGCTTATTGCATAAGGACTCTAATCACATCTACAAATACCATCACAGTAACATCTGGATTAGTGTTAGAATAACTGAGGATGGTAGCCTAGTCAAGATGACACATGAAAACACTATCACAATATAGAACAGAGAAAGAGATAATTTCTTAGTGACTTCATTGAGTTCCTGGATCAAACCATTCCTGAGCTCCACACTCCCTCTGTATTTTCAAATTGCACTTTCCAGAAAACCCAGGCTTTGGTGTCTCATGCTGAATTTTCAGTAACACGCAGCTTACAGTCCTAACTGACATAGGAAAGGCTCAAAACAAGGAGGTGATAGCTTCATTCTGACCAGATCTCCCAGGAAGGGTTGTGTTCCAGTCTGGGTCCCACATAGTGTAAGACTCCTTGACACACAGCAGGGTTTGTGTCTGGGAGCCAGGGAGACTTTGAAACAAGGAGGGGCAAGATTGAATTTCTGCTTTAGAAATGGCCACTGGGAGGAGATAGGGCTCTAGGTGGAGAGGTGTTAATCATGATGTAGTTGAAGGGTCTTAAGGCCACTTCTCATTAAAAGGGTTCAAGAAGTGGGGATGGCAGCTCCAAAAGAGAGTTGACTCTGTTTTGAGGGGCAGGGAGGAGTGGAGGTAGAGACATTGAAGAATGAGAATGGTCTTAACATTGCCACACCTCTGTTCTGTGTAAGAAGGTACAGGATTTGAAGGCCTGCACCAGGGTGTCATCACATCTCATCTCCACCCTGGGAAGAATTTGGAGCTGCCCAGAGACTGGAGGGAAGTTGTAAGAGGCAAAGAGCTCCCTGTCCAGGGAGGTATGCAAGCAGACTCTGGACAAGCACTTGACAGGGAGACGGTAAAGGAAGGAGAAGCAGCAGGCAGGTAGATCTGGATAATTTCTAGGTTCCCACATTAATTTCTGTTATTCTACCAAACCCCAGAGAGACGGTATGTTTGTTTCCTGTGGCTGCTGTAACAAATCACCACAAACCGAGGGACTCCAAGCATCACGAATTTAAGATCTTACAATTCTGGGCTCAGAAGGGGTCTAACTGGGCCCCTTTTGGAGGCCCTAGGCAGGAATCTTTCTTTGCATTCTCTGCTTCTAGAGGCCTCCTGAATTCCTTGGCTTGTGGCCTCTTCTTCCATCTTCAAAGCCAGCAGCACAATATCTTACAATCTCCCTTACTCTCTGTCTTTCACAGAGACACACACAGACACAAACACACACACATATACACACACATGCCTTTCATATCCACCCCACTTCCCCACTGCATTCCTCACCTCTCAGCTCTCACCTGATAGGGAGCAGCTGCCAGTGATGGGTTAGGGGCTCCAGAAACACCAGGATTTCTGCCGTCACACCACTTACCCAGAGTGTCAGCTGCCCTCATCAATCTCCTCCGAGACGACAGCAACTCTGTCTCTGTCATTCACTGTCTTTTCACCCATCTCAGTGCCTGGCACACACTAGACTCTCGATAAATAGATAGACATGCATCTGGAAAATGAAGAATCCATCCAAAGGTAATGGTTGATATCTACCTGAGAGATGTTCACCTGCTTGTTAACTCTGACTCTTCAGCTCTCCTGGCATAATGGGGTCCATGCCTGATCTAAGACATTAAGAAAACCAGAAGAGACCTTTTGGCGGAGACAAGGCCTTACCTGATTTGTGGGAAAATTCCTGCCTGGATTTTTAACATTCAGAGCAACCAACCAACCGCTGAAGGAGCCTCAGAAGGGGGCAGAGAAAAAGTTGGTGGGAGGATGCAGGTGATTCGCGATGAAGGAGACATTTGAGAACAGAACACACGTGCGGGGCTCCACCAGCCTGTATCCAGTGCAGCGTCTCATAGGGAGCCCCTGGTGGGGAGCCACGTCAGGCTGTCCTGCGTAGGTTTCTTAGTGGGCTTGTGCCGTAATCTCTGAGTAACATGAGTAGTCACCAACTCCATTCAGCCACACCTTACTGGTCATCCGCTCTACCTGGCTGCATGCGGGGTGCCGAGAAACAGATGAGAAAGACCATCCCTCTCTCTTGGAGAAGGGCATGGTCATTAAAGGAGACAGATGCCAGGAGGCAAGTCAATGTATCATGCTTAGGATACGGAGGAACCCTGGAGAGGCCCAGAAAGCAGACAGAATTCCCGGATGCACACTGGCATGCACTGGGCTCGGCCTGCAAGCTTGTGTGTGTTGGGCTCGGCACAGGCTGTTCCTCCTTGTCTCCATCTGCCCTGGGAATCAGCACGAGGCACCCTCTCCTCTGGGGTGCTTCATGTTCATCCCACTCCTGGCTTGGCGGAGCGAGAGGTGGCGATTCTCTTGCACCTGGCCCAGTGCACAACAGCCTCATTCCTTGTCTCCCCACTGCCTGTGACTCCTCAGGGGCCCAGCATCCACCATGTCTCAGTTGGTACCAGTGACAGCTTATGGCTACAGCCACTCACTCATTCATTCTCATGCTCAACGGGAAGGACTATAAGCCTCCTTGCAGCTCTGAGCTCAGCTGATTTACCCAAGAAGTCCCATGAATAACTGCACACGGTATTGCGGGTGGAACAAGGTCAATCTTCCAGCAGTACATTTATCTCACAAACGACTCCTGTTTTCCAGCACAGCAATGTCTCCTTGATCTAATGGTGCAGGACTTGTTTGGTCCATGGGCTTGTTTTTCTTCCCTGCTCTGAATTTAAGCCCATTCCATGAGCACATCCAGAAGCCCTGGAGCATTTTAAAGCAGACCTAGCGTCCCCAGCTGGGGCCAGCTAGTCTGCCAGGGAGGTCCATGCCCCAGGCACTATCACGGAGGGAGTGTGGAGACTCCTTCACCCAGAAGAAAACACATCTGTGCCTCCACTTGCCACCTCCAAGCACACACAGTTCTGCCCTGAGAGCCGCGGTCCCTATGTCATCTTGCTAAAGGTGTTTAGAGAACACATTCTCACCTACGAAACAGGAAGGCACAGCTTACAGTCCCTGCCCAGGGCTTTTACCACCAGAAACTAGATAAAGAAAACATTGGGGCTGGAAGGAACCTCAGACATCAGCCAACGTGATGCCATCCTGTTTACAGACAGGGAATGGAGGCCAGGTCGAGAAGGGATTTCTCCTGGCAAATACAGTGGGGACAAGCTGGAGCCGGGCTTCATCCCTGTGGTTGATCCTCAGTCCAGCCCTGTGTCCAGGATGCCATGCTCTGGTTCACCCATCTCTGTGGGCTGCATCTTTGGTTGTTTTGTTCTGGGAATGTGCAGCTTGCCCAGGATGCTCCCCTTTCCTCCCTTGTTGGAGGAAGCTTTGGAGACAGGAAGGTCCAGACATAGCTCCAGGGCTCCACTGCTCTTCCCAGCTTCATATCCCCTAAGGCCCTCAGTTTCCTTGCCTGGGAAATGGGAATAACCCCATTCACTTCATTGGCTGGCTGTGAGGCTCATAGCATTCCCAGTGGCAGCTGGCCTGGTGGCTGCTGGTATATAAGTCACGTTCAGTGTTAAGGAAGAATCTTCTTCTCCCTTTTGACAGTTCCTTCTTGCTTGTTGCCTGATCTTGGGCAGCCCGAGGACCCCAACTCATCTCTGCCTGCAAGAGTCCTGCTCCTCACCCATCCTGCACTGTGGGGTGGAAGAATGGCAGGAGGACAGGGCGTGAAGTCTCATCCCAACCCATGTGCCTCCAGCTTTGTGACCTCCAGCAAGTTGCTGGAACTCTTGAGCCTCAGTTTTCCCATCTGGAAAGTGGGACTCTTTTCTGTGGCACCTATCTCACAGAGACACTTGCTGGATTTAACAGAGACAGTGCTATTGCTCCCATCACTTGGAAACACACAATGGGCCTGGTATGAGGCTTGCTCAGTCATGCTGTATCCCACTGATTCCTCACTATGGCCTTTTGAGTGAGCCACTCTCACCATCCTCATCTCACAGATAAGGAGATGGAGGAAACATCTAAGAAACTTGCCCAAGGTCAAAGCCAGAAGGCAGTGACCCTGCTTTACACCCAGGGCGTCTAAGTGGAGAGCCTAGACCTTTACCTGCCACTGTCTTGGGAAGTCAGCACTGAGGGAGACGCACTTCTTGAAAACTAACCCTTCCTGAAGGTCTGCTCTCCATCGGGGCCTGTGCTGGGACCTTGAGGTAGAAGAGGGTGGGGGTACTCACATTCCCCACACATACGGCCGCTCAGTGATCCCGTCCTCCGGACCAAGAGACAGACACACACGGCTTCTGAGAGGCTGGGGGCCCTGGCCCAAGGCTCACCTACCTGGTTAGCGATTGATGGACGACCACACCAGTGGCCTGACCTCAGCCCTGCATCCCTGCTCCACTGCGGGCTGCCTGGAGGGAGGGATACTCAGTCATCCCCTGCTAGTCCCTTTCCCTCCTGGCACTATATCCATTTTGACAAACGGTGCCATCCAAACCCAGGCCTGGCTGCCCACTCCTCTCCTCTGACCCTCCCCTCCTTCCATCTCTGTCCTCCTCTTATCCCCCACCCCTCTCCATCTGCTGTTCCTGCCATTTCAGGAAAAGTCCCTGTGGAGAAAGAAATTTCTTGCTGAAAGTGTGGGGGAGGCAAAGCCACCCTCTGTCACCCCCTCCTCCAGGCAGCCCCTCCTCTTAACCTGGGGCTTTCGTGTCTGAGAGGATTCCTGTCCCGGCCCTGCCCGGTGGGCGTGCTGGCTTCCTCTCTGCCACCATGGATGGACGGCAGCCTGCGCTGGCCCCACAGGAAGTGGAGGCGTGGAGCCGCCCTGGACCACCCCCAGCCTGCATAAAGGGGCGGGCGGCGAGGCTGCACCAGCGCCTGGCACCATGCGGACGCCTGGGCCTCTGCCTGTGCTGCTGCTGCTCCTGGCGGGAATCCCCGCCGCGCGGCCCACTCCCCCGACTTGCTACTCCCGCATGCGGGCCCTGAGCCAGGAGATCACCCGCGACTTCCAGCTCCTGCAGGTCTCGGAGCCCTCGGTGAGTCCCCCGTCCGCTCAGGACAGGGGTGCATGGCAGACCTGGTTCTTAAACCCTTGCCTTTAGAAGAAAAAAAAAAAAAAGAGAGGAGAGAGAAAAGGATATTTTTCTTTTCTAGTAAATGTAAATCTCAAGAGTATTTGTGTTTTATTCATCTCCTATTAAATATGATACCAATGGTTTGCTTTCTTCAGAACACAAGAAAAAGTAAAGACATCACAATTTTTGTAACTTACTAGCAAATATCAAAGGATCTGTTGTAAAATGTAAAAAAAAGAAAAAGAAAAAAGAAAAAAAGGAGTGGGAGGAGGGGGAGAAAAACAGCTCCCCATCAGAGTTAAGGAGGACGGAGGAATGAAGCCTGTGTATTCCTTTTGTTAGGCTGGTGAGGAGTGTGCCCTAAGAGGTGGCTCACAGAACTGGCCTCCACCCCTCATCTGCTGAGGGACCCGGGCAAATTCCTCAGCCTCTGCCTCTCAGTTTTCTTGTCTGTAAAATGGGATGACAGTAGCACCCCTCTCTTTAGAGGGGCTTTGACGATCAAAGGCAGGCGTGAACACAGGAACGGCTCACAGAACCAAGCCTACAGGAACAAGTACTCAACAGATGCCAGCTGTTGTGAGCAGGATCTTCAGAGGGAGACCTGGGGACTCAGAGAGGGGAAGTCCCAGAAGGGCTTTTGGGGACTAGAACCCAGGCCTCTGCCTGCTTCTCCCTCGAAACGAAATGCATTAAACTTCATTAAAAGCTTTTGTAAAGTTTAAAAGTGTCTTTTAATCACTTGCAAATGCTTCAAACAAAACATAATGTTTCTCAGATGTTGGGGTTTACAATAGCCTAGCTAACACCTTCTTGGTATTTTCTTTTTAGAAGTTAAATAACATGTATTTTTTTCCTAATTACAAAAGTATTGTACTTTGTAGAACAGTTGGAAAATGTACAAAGTACAAGGAAGAAAATAAATCTTGCTTGTAATCCTACCACCTAGAGGTAGCTGCTGCTGTAGCGTTGTGGAGGATCATATTTCAGCTTTCTGTCTACACATAGGTATTCAAATATGTATGTGTTGTGTGTGTGTGTAAACAAAATTTGGGTCAACCAGCACAAGCAGTTTTGCAACTTACTTTTTAATGACACTATCAAATAAGCTAATTTTTGTTTTAACATTTTGTTGTACAGTTTCACCACAATTTACCCACAAGTTTCTTGTTATCGAATATAGACAGCAATCATCTTTTAAAGGAATCTGATTTTAAAAGGTTTAAACAATTCAGAGGCTCTGAACTGCAGAGCGGGAAGAAAGTGGAAAGATTATGCATTCTAATTCTCTAATTTCACAACTGAGGACTGAGGGAAGGCACTTGCCCATGGTCACACGGGGATTACTGAGAGGGCAGAGCACCAGGGCTTTTGCCCTTCAGCCCTGCACAAAAACAGAAGCCCAATATAGAAATATAAAAGTATGCATATATATGCACTTCGATATTACTATATTATACACTATATACAACTATATATTAGCCATAGAATGCCTATAGAACAATATGTATAATTACATATATCTTACTTATGTAAGTATATATAATGTCTATAATTACATGCAGTTACACAACTGTTATATAGCTAATATACTTATATGTTATTATATAAGTGTATTATTATATAAGTTACTATATAACTAACTTATACAACTGTTATATAACTAAATAGTTATAGAACTGTTTTATAGATGTACATATATACTGTGTATATATACTTGTATTACTGTATTATATATCACTATTTCTATATTACAGTTATAGGACTGCTTTTATGTATATACGCGTATGTATATTTCTGAATGGGTATGCATATAAAACAGCTCCCTAGTTCATAGCAAATGATATAAATGTTGTATTCTAAAAGTCTAATTCTGGAAGCGCAGTCGCCCATTTCTGGAGGAGTGTGACATATGGCACAAGAAAGTACTGTGCATGTCGTAGCATCAGGGAGGGCCCCAGGGATCTGGGCTGGTCTGGCTGGTGAGAGGGCCACCAGGGAGTCTTTTGTGACCAGGTGTGCCCCTGTGGGCATCCCAGAACCCCTTATCCCTTTCCACAGGAGCCGTGTGTGAGATACCTGCCCAGGCTGTACCTGGACATACACGTAAGAGGGCTCTCCCTGGGGGAGGGAGGTCTGGGGCTGAGGGACTCAGGTCTGAACCTCTGCTGCTGGCTGTGTGGCACAGTCAGGGAGAGATCTTATGCAGCTCAGCCCCTGTTCCTCTCGCTACTGACTTCTCCCACAAGCCCCCTCCCCATTGCCCACTCCCAGAATTACTGTGTGCTGGACAAGCTGCGGGACTTTGTGGCCTCGCCCCCATGTTGGAAAGTGGCCCAGGTGGATTCCTTGAAGGACAAAGCACGGAAGCTGTACACCATCATGAACTCATTCTGCAGGAGAGTAAGTGGATGCCATTGAAAATCTATTTTCTACTTGCTATCAGCCAAGACTTTCTGAGCTTTTCAAAGAGGAGGGTTGGGAGGAGATGGCGACAAGGAAGAGGAGCAGAGATGTTTCGCAGGTGCTTTCAGTTCACAAAGCCCTTCCTCAACCATGGTTGCCTTGTTCAGTGATGGGGTTCAGGACAAGGCCCTTTGTCTCCTTGAGCTGCACACTGATGCAGGGGCTACACCCCAGGACCACACCCAGCCACATGGATAGACTCTGCCAGGAGCCAAGTGAGGCAGGTTACAGGAGACTGCAGGAGGAGGTTCAGGTGTGCTCTGATAAGAGGATTCTGGTAGGAGAGGGGAAAAGGACAGAAAATCAGCAATAGTTAAAATGTGGAAAGTAGAGGCATGTGATTGCAGGGCACAGACTTCAGCATCAGGCAGCCCTGAGCTTGGGTCTGTATCTCCCTGCTTCCCGAGTGGGAGTGCCTGTCTTAGTCTGTTTCTGCTGCTATAACATAACACCACAGACTGGGTAAGTTATTTTTTAAAAAAAGAAGTTTGTTTAGCTTATGGAGGAGGCTGGGGGGGAGTCTAAGAGCATGGGCCGGCATCTGGTGAGGGCCTTCTTGCTGCATCATACCATGGCAGAGGTCATCACTCAGCAAGAGGGTAACAGCCAGAGAGAGTTCACTTTTTTAACAAAGCCACCCCTGCAATAAGCAACCCTCTCCCAAGGTGGTGACATTAATCCATTCATAAGAGCAGAGCCCTCATTAATCCATTCATTAAGTCAAAGCCTACATTAATTCATATACAAAGGCAGAGGGATTAAGTTTCCAACACATAAACTTTTGGGACCACATTCAAATCACAGCAGTGTCCCTTCACTCCTCTGAGACACAGTTTCCTCAGTCTTGAACTGAGGACATAGTAGTGCCCATCTCATGAGGTGGATAATGATAATTACACCCTTACCTTGTGTGGGCACTGCAGTAACTCCCTTGATCCTAAGAAGCCTAGTAGGGTGACTAAATATGGAATTGCTAGCACCATACCTAGCCCAGAGTAAGCTCCTCTGGAAACTGTAGTAATTAGCTATTAAGTTATAATTTCTTGATCCTGTATGAAAGATGTGTTATGAATTTCCCCCCACACCCAGTTTCCTCCTCCTCCCTGCTCCCTTTGGTTTGTGGGGGAAGATAGGAAGCTGATACAATTATGATAACAGTGTGATGAGTAGTGGTATTGACTGAAGTGAGGTCATTCCAATGCCTGACCCAAGGTGCTGCTCAGAAACTAAGGTTCATTCATTTATTCCCTCCCTCACCCATTCATCTATCCATCTAGTCAATCAATGTATGTGTGAATTCCATAAAACATGAAATTTTATTGGAATGTGAAATGAAAATTATGTGAAATGAAAATTAAATTTTATTGGAATGTGAAATGAAATAAAATGAAATTTTATTGGAATGTGAAGCAAGAAGTGACTAGCCCTTTTTGGGGAGAGTAAGGCATGGGAAGTTTTTACAGAAAGGGGAACAACTGAATGGCCTTCGAGGATAACCAAGAGCCCTACAGTTGCATATGGACTCCATGGCCACCTTCAGTAAGTTTCCTGCTCATTGCACATCTTTTTCAGGATTTGGTATTCCTGTTGGATGACTGCAATGCCTTGGAATACCCAATCCCAGTGACTACGGTCCTGCCAGATCGTCAGCGCTAAGGGAACTCAGACCAGAGAAAGAACTCAAGAGAACTGAAGTTATGTCGGCTACCCAGAGTTAATGGGCCAGAGCCATGACCCTCACAGGTCTTGTGTTAGTTGTGTCTGAAACTGTTATGTATCTCTCTACCTTCTGGAAAACAGGGCTGGTATTCCTACCCAGGAACCTCCTTTGAGCATAGAGTTAGCAACCATGCTTCTCATTCCCTTGACTCATGTCTTGCCAGGATGGTTAGATACACAGCATGTTGATTTCGTCACTAAAAAGAAGAAAAGGACTAACAAGCTTCACTTTTATGAACAACTATCTTGAGAACATGCACAATAGTATGTTTTTATTACTGGTTTAATGGAGTAATGGTACTTTTATTCTTTCTTGATAGAAACCTGCTTACATTTAACCAAGTTTCTATTATGCCTTTTTCTAACACAAACTTTCTTCACTTTCTTTCATTTAAAAAGAAATTAGTGCTCTTAAGATATATTTGCAAGTATTTTACGTAGTGCTGACAGGACCCACTCTTTCATTGAAAGGTGATGAAAATCAAATAAAGAATCTCTTCACAATGAGAAACACGTGTCCTGTTGTATCTGTCCAAGGTGGATGTCAGGGTTGTGTTTTTTTTCACACTTCTCTTGAAAACTCCTGCTCTAAGCATGATGCAACTTTCTCCTTCTTTCAGTCAAGCTCAGGTGTCTCTGGTTCTGCTTCATCCACCTGCATGAATGTCTGCTCTTTAAGTGTTGGGGATGCTTTGATTTCTATTGAAGACAGATGTTTCCTTTGGGGATATATGTTGGGAGCTGATTGCATCATACCCACAGGCAGTGCTTTGCTGCACTTATCACAAATATCAGCTATTGACTCCACACAGCAAACCCGGAGATGGGCACGGAAGGAGGCTGAGGCTCATGTAGGTCAAGTAACTTGCCTGAGGCCACTGGCTGCTAAGTGGGGAAGCCTGGATTGAACCCAAGCCTGTGTAACTCCAAAGCCCATGCCCTTCCCAGCGTGGCCACCCCGGATCTCTGCAGGTGAAACATGCTTGCTAAATTAATTTATGAACCCAACAATAAAATCTCAGTTAAGAAATGGGATTGTTGAAAAGGTATCTCAAATGTTGATTTTGCTAAATTCCACATGTTATATTGGAGTCTTTTGGCTTCTTTTCCTCTTTTCTCGACATATAGACCAGGATTTTCCACCTTAATCCTAGATGCCTCTAACTTATCAGATGATTTATGAGAAAGATTTATAAGTTTGTATTTTCTTTTTAGAAGCACAAGTCCACAGAATTATTAGTTTCTGGGGCTGCTGTAACACAGGACCACAAACTATATGGCTTGAAAGAAGAGAAATGTATTGTCTCATAGTTCTGGAGGCTAGAAGTTCTGAAATCAAGGCGTCATCGGGGACACACTCCCTCTGACGATTTTAGGACAGGATTCTTCCTCATCTCTTCCTGGCTTCTGGTCATTGGTGGCAATCTTCACCATGTCTCAGCTTTTAGATGCATCCCTTCAGTTTCTGCCCACATCAACATCTGGTGTTCTCCCTGTGTCTGTGTGTCTGTGTTCAAAATTGTTTCTTCTTATAAAAAGACTATTAAATTAGGAGCCACTCTAATCCAATATAATCCCATCCTAATCTGATAACATCTACAAGGACCCTATTTCCAAATGAGGTCATGTTAACAGTACAGAGGGTTAAGACTCAACATATCTTTTTGGGAGACACAATTCAACCCACAACAATCACTTTTTCAATAAATAACCTTTTCGCAAAGGAAAACAATGCAACAGACTGACTCTTTTTTTAATCACCACCACCACCACCACCACCATCTACCACTTCCTGGCTGATACTGAATATGGCGGCATGGAACCCAGCACACAGCATTCCTTAGCCCACTGATTCTTCACAAAGATGCTGCAGGATGGGGGCTATATGCCTTGATTTACAGTGGAGGAAACACAGTGGGGTTCAAAGGTTAAGTGATTTCTCCAGACAGCTAATATGTGGCGGTGAAGGGATTCCAGGCAAACAGGCAAGTGCCACAGTCATTTCATAGCTCTGCTAACCCTTTGCTAGTTCCAGGCAGTAAAAGCAAACCAGTGAAGACAAGAACTAATTAAAGCATTTCAGACATTTATTTGTGGTATTTAAAATTTTTTTTTTAAACTTTCAAGTTCAGGGGTACCTGTGCAGGTTTGTTATGTAGGCACACTCTTGCCATGGGGATTCGTTGTGCAGATTGTTTTGCCACCCAGGTATTAAGCCTAGTGTCTATTAGTTATTTTTCTGGATCCTCTCCCTCCTCCCACCCTCCACCCTCTAGTAGGCCCCTGTGTCTGTTGCTCCCCACTAAGTGTTTATGTGTTCTTATTATTTAGCTCCCACTTACAAATGAGAACACGCAATATTTGATTTTCTCTTCCTGCATTAGTTTGCTAAGGATAACAGCCTCCAGCTCCATCTGCATTCCTTCAAAGGACATTTATTTGTTTGTTCACTTATTCAATATTTACCAAGTGCTTACTATGAACTCAACAAACACTGAGATGAAAAGTAAAGAATTTCCCTTTTTAGGTTACCAAGGGAGACAAATGCAAAATCTGAAAGAGAGCAGAGGAAGACGTAAATAAGGGGCAGAAAGATTTCTTAGAGGATCTGCAATTTGGGCAAGGACTCGCAATGCGATAGGGGAGCTTGTTGAGCTGAAAAGGGGTGGAGGCAGAAGCTATAGCACCACCACAGGCATGGAGCGTTCCAGGGGAGGTGAATGGCATGGTTTGGATGCCATTGTGTGGCTGGGGAGGTTGAGAAGTGGAGCTGAAAATGTAGAGGGATCCAAATGTAAATGGCTTTGCTTGCGGTAAAGGCTGCCAGGCAGCGCATCCCTACCCCATCACTAGTTGCATGACCAGGGTCACGTAAAGAAGAATCCCTTTCTAGGAAGAAGGATTGGACATGGATGGAGGCTGTCACTTCCTGAAGGGGCCTTCTTGATTTGGGTTACAACAGTAACAAAACAAGGACACTGCTCCTCTCTCTGTGTCCCAGCCCATTGCCAACACCCTGGACTCCTTCTTCAGCTTTCTGCACAGCCAGCTGGTTATCCCTGTTTCCTCTGTATCTCTTGACTTCTCCATTGGCTTTTTCTGACTCAACCTTAGTTCAGAAGCTTCTCAGAACAAACACCGGGTTGTGTCTGTGCTTAGGACTCAATCCTCTGGTGGGTCTTACCCCACCATTAGTTCTTGTCCCAAGTGAGGGTCTGTCAATCACTGGTCCTTCTCCCCTAAGGCTTCCCCATCAGAAGTGGAACTTGCTTCTCATAGGCTTGTTAGTCATTAGGGCCTATGTTCTACTTCCTCAGCTGATTTGCCTCACCTTGTGAAACAAAGCACAGCCACGGAAGTGGTGAGTGCAGAGGTTTCATCCAGCTCTGCCGCTTCTTAGCTATATGTGAGTGCGCAATGTACTTAGCGCCTTTGTGCTTCAGTATTTCCTCTGAGAAATGAGGATGACAATAATACAAATGTCATAGGCTTATTTGGGAGATAACATGAATTGACACATTTCAAGCACTTATAGGAACTGATGGAAATAAGAGCTCTAATCAGCTCTAATTACCATCAAAAGCAAACACAGTAGTTGCTGAAGAGTCCAGGGTTACTTTTGGATGACAGTACCTGCAGTACAAAAGTCCATGCACTCCCTTTTCCAAGATAAGAGCACAGTTGAACATAAACCTTTGTTCCAGCCTCCCACCTGGACAACAGCAACAGCTTCCTCCTGTATGTCCTCATGTCTTCCTCCCTCCCTCCAAATCCACCCTCCACTCAAGCCAGAGCAATCTTCCTATGGTGCAAATCTGCTTCCAATATTCCTCTGCTTCATGCCCACCAGCTGCTCCCATAAAGACTCACCTCATCTGGCCTTGGCCTTCCCTGATCTCACCCACTGCTATTTCCCCCCTACACCCACACACATGCCCACTTCTCACAACAAAGCATTTTCTGAATGTAGCATTACCTCCATGTTTAAGCACGTGCCGGGCTGCCTTCCCACCTCCCACACCCTTGGAAACCCCTACGGTCTTTCAACTGCTCAACTGTAACTTGTACCCTGAAACTTTTGCAGAATACCTGATAGAAGGAACAACTCTCTTTTCTGGACTACCTTTCTCTCTTGTACTTATTTCATCCTTGTACATTCATCATACTCATCATCAAACCTGCCCCAGCTGATCGCTTCCTCCTCCTTGATGTACTTTTCTCACTTTGCGTCCAGGGCCCCACCTCTCTGATTCTTCCCACTCCGCTGGCTACTTCTTCTCCACCTCTGCTGCTAGATCCTGTCTTCCCACGACCTCTCGGCATTGGGGTGATCCAAGCTCAGCCCTCACTCCCTTCCTTTCCTCTGTGTGCTCTTTACTCTCTTTGGAATCTCATGCTTCATGGCTTTAGAGACCATCTTTGTGCTTGTACCAAAAAGCATGGTGTTAAATTTGACTCCTTTCTTTCTCCCATAACCTACTTCCAAGGCATCAGAAATCCTGCTCTCTCTAATGTCTAAATAACCCAGAATGTGACCAAGTCTTAGCATTTCCCCAGCTGCCTACCTGATCCAAGGTCACTCGAATTTGCTTCCTCAGATTACTGCAGTGGCTACCTAGATGGTCTCTGTGCTTCCATCCTTGCCCCGACACAGCTTATCCTCAGCACAGTGGTCAAGGTGAGCCATTAACATGGAAGACAGATCATGTCCTTTGACTGCTGAAATCAGCACTGCACCTTCACACCCAGGGGCAATTTAAACCAACTGAGAATTATTAGGCAAAAATCCTCATCATTTAAGCCTAGTTGATTTGCAAAAGTGCTAAAAATGCAAAATCCCCTTCTGCATTTGCAGAATGTTCAGTTCTGTAGATTGTCAGATCAAGAACACACAGGATAGAGGAAAGGACTGTCCTGACAGCGATTAAGGGTCAGAGGACAGAAGATAAAAAAAAATAGAGTACAATTATGTGGAAAATGGTCAAGTCAGCAGAGTCATAACTTAGATTATGTTTCTTCATGGTGAAGGCAACCCAGGCATTATTTGGGCACTTGATATGCATTTCTAAAATGTTTGCAATTAAATTCCTGAAATGCAAGTCTACTTATTTTTTCGATAATTTCCTGGCTGCCACACAAAGACAAGGAAACTTGCTCCAGAGTCATTGCTTCTTAATTCATTTGATTCCAATCCCACTTCTGCTGCCTCAGTCCAGCTCAAGGCATTCCTAAGTCAGAACATGGGCTCAAGTTTTTGTCACTTTCTCAGCATTGGGCATCCTTCCTCTGGCCTGGGCAGTTATACATATTCTGAGTTTAGAAATTATTCTCCTCTAGAGAGGAAGGGTCTGAAGTTAGAATAAGTGGATTAGGACAGTTTGTCTCTATCTTTAGATTTAAAAGTGAAGTTTCAAATAAATATCCTTTTATAGCTACAAACATGCTTAAAAATTCAAAATCTGACAATATCAAGTGTTGATGAGGACATAAGGCAACCAGGACATGACATACTGCTAGTAATATGGCTACATGGAAAAACAATTTATTGTTATCTAGAAAATTTAGAAATATGCATATCCTATACCCCAGCAAGTTTTAACCCTAAAATGTACCCTGGATGAATTATTTTACCTATGGACCAGCAAATATGTCTAAGGATGCTCATGGCAGAATGTTTATAATAGCAAATGACTGGAAATAACCCAAATGCCCATCAGTGATAGAGCGGATATATAAATTGGTATAGAGTCATACAATGATAATGATAATACATTATAATGACATGTAATGATATGGCTGAATCTCAGGTACATAAAGTGAGGAAGAAAATACAAGCAGCAGAAGAAGATATACAGAATGTAGAGAACAAATACAGGAAAAGCATAAAATATATATTTTGGGGCTAGAAATATGTGGGTTAAAACTTTAAAGAAGTTAAAGAGAGTGATTAAACAAATTTGAGGACAGAATCCACCTGAGGAGCAGAGGAAGCGGATGGGATAGAGGAGAACAGTAATTTTAAAGAAGGACTTTAAAATTAATAGCAATACTTTTTTCTTAAGCGGAGTTGTAGGTACACAATGGGTCACTGTTTTACCATTCATATATATACATACACATTTATACATTTATTTAATTATTTAGTTAAAATTTTATAATAAAAATGGATGGTATTCCCATAAAATATTAAAAACTAATTGGAAAATTCAATTTTAAAACTAATCTTATTTGTAATAGCAGAAAAAAAATAAGGTACCTAGCAATAAATATAAGAAAATATGTATAAAAACTTTATGGAGAAAATTATGAAACTTTGTTAAAGGACATTAAAAACGTCCTCTATAACTAAAGTGATAGTCATGTTTATGAATCTCAAATTAACATAAATTCTGTGTATCCAGTGGACATCTCAACAGGATGGATCTTGATGTACTCTAAAATTTATAGACAAATGTAAAAGATCAATAAGTTTTGAAAAGACGAATGGGAGGGAGAGGAACTTCCCTATAAGGTATCATGATTCCTTCAAGGTTACAGAAATGAATCAAATGGGGTATTGATGCAAACATAATAAATAACCAGTGAAACAGAAGAGAGATCCCAGAAAGAGACCCATAGAAATTCGGTAAATTGCTGAGAATACAAGACCAGTCAGAGGGAATATAATAGACAATACAATAAACGGTGTTATGACAATAGGCTATCCACTTAAAAAATAATTATCATATCTCTTCCTCACACAATAAATAAAAATAAATTTGAGAATGATGACAGAGTTAACAAGTAAAACAATATTATCATATAACACAAGATAATACCTTTGTGTATTTGTGTATTCCTTATGAAAACATCCTTAAACAAGACATAAACAGCACATCCATGAAAGAAAAACACTGAGAAGACGGTATAAAAAGACAGTATAAAAACATTTGAAGGACACAATAAGCAAAGCTAAGAAAAAAAAAACAGAAATTAGAAAGATAATGTGTTAATTCACAACTATATTTATCCAAATTGCCTACAAATCAATAAGGAAGAGAGAGAAAAATGGGCAGGATACAGACTGCCCCATCTAGAAGAATAAATTGTATGGCTGTTTAAATATATGAAAAGATGTTGAACATTTCTAGTAACCAGAGAGAGACATATTAAAACCATGTGGTAAAATTTTACACCCATCAAATAGGGAGAAAAAAAATACAGTCTGATAATGCCAACTGTTAGTGCAGATGAGAAACACAAACTCTCATAAGCTGCTTCTGAAATAGTAAATTGATACAAATTATTTTTTAAATTTTATTTTTTTAGATTGATAAATAAAAATTGTACCTATTTATAGTGTAGTACATGATATTTTGTAATATGTGTACATCGTGGAATTACTAAATCAGACTAATTAACATATCCATTATCTAACACAGTTATTTTTTGTGGTAAAAAACATGTAAAGTCCACTCTTTTCACAGTTTTCAAGTATACAATACAATAGATCTCTTGTCTAAATGAAATTTTGTATCTTTGGATCAATGTCTATGCAGCCCTCCACACCAACCTCTGGTACCACCATTCTACTCCATTTCTATGAGATCAATGTTTTCAGCGCCCACGTTTGAGTGAGATCACATGGCATTTGTCTTTCTGTGTCTGGCTTATTTCTCTTGGCATCATGTCCCTGAGGTTCATCCCTCCTGTCGCAAATGACAGGATTTTCCCCCGTTTTGGCTGAATAGTATTCCATTGTGTACATATATTACATTAAAAAAAATTTTTTTTTTGCAGTTGCAAGATTTAATAGAGTGAAAACAGAGTTCCCACACAAAGGGAGGGGACCCAAAGAGGGTAGCCATTGCCGGCTGGAATGCCTGGGTTTATATCCCGAGCCTTGTCCCTCCCGCTGTGCTCTCAGGCGCTAGATGATTGGCTATTTCTTTACCTCCTGTTTTTGCCTAATTAGCATTTTAGTGAGCTCTCTTTACTACCTGATTAGTCAGGTGTGAGCTAAGTAGCAAGCCCTGTGTTTAAAGGTGGATGTGGTCATCTTCTCAGCTAGGCTTAGGGATTCTTAGTCAGCCTAGGAAATCCAGCTAGTCTTGTCTCTCAGTCCCCCCTCTCAACAGGAAAGCCCAAGTGCTTTTGGGGAGGTTGGCTGTCAACCAATATATTACATTTTTTTAATCCATTCCTCTGTCGATGGAGAACTTAGGCTGATTCTGTAACTCTGCTGTTGTGAATAGTGCCTCAGTGAACATCAGAGTGCAGATATCTCTCTGACATACTGATTTTATTTCTTTGAAATCAAATCAAAAACTAATAATCAGAAGTGGGATTGTTGAATTATATGGTAGTTTCATTTTTTATATCTCTACTCTTGTGATATGGCTTGTATCTCTGTTCCTGCCAAAATCTCACACGGAATTGTAATCCCCACTGTTGGAAGTGGGGCCTGGTGGGATGTGATTGGATCATGGGGGTGGTTTCTCATGAATGGTTTAGCACCCTCTCCCTTGGTATTGTCCTCGTCATGGATAGTGAGGGAGTTCTCATAGACCGGGCTGTTTAAAAGTATGTAGCAGCTCCTTCCCTTTCTCTCTTGCTTCTACTCCGGCCCCGTGATGTGTGTCCTTCTTCTTTGCCTTATACCATGATTTTAAGTTTCCTTAAGTCTCCCCAGAAGCCGAGAAGCAGATGCCAGCATCACGCTTCCTGTACAGCCTGTGGACCGTAAGCCAACTAAACCTCTTTTCTTTATAAATTATCCAGTCTCAGGTATTTCTTATATGCAATGCAAGAATGGACTAATACGACTTATCTTTCATCTTTTTGATAAAAGCCATTCTTATGAGTGTGAGGTGATATTTCATTGTGGTTTTAATTTGCATTCTCTGATGATTAGCCATGCTGAGCACTTTATAAACCTGTTGGTCTTTTGTGTGTCTTCTTTCAAGAAATATCAATTCATTGCCCATTTTTTAATCAGGTTATCTGTTTTCTTGCTGTTGAGTTGTTTGGGTATCTTATATATTTTGGATATTAACCTTTTATCAGCTATATGGTTTGCAAGTATTTTCTCCCATTCTGCATGTTGTCTCTTCACTCCTGATGGTTTCCTGTGGTGTGCAGAAGCTTTTGCGTTTGATGCCATCCCATTTGTCTATTTTTGCTTTCATTGCCTGTGCTTTTTGGGTAATATTCAAGATGTTGCCCAGACCAATGTCATGGAGCTTTTCCCTATGTTTTCTTTCAGTTGTTTTACAGTTTCAGGTCCTGATATAATTTTTTTTTTTTTTGATGAACAGTTTCATGATAGTTGGAAAATCTACTTCATTTCTGGGGATATGTCTTAGACAAACTCTCACAAGCAGAAGGGAACAAGGATGTTCATCCTAGTATTGGCGATAATGGGAATAGGAAAGCAACAACCTAGAAGTCTATCCCAAAAAGTGAATAAATTTTGATATATTCACCTGTGAAATATCACACGGCAGTTAAAATGAATCAGATGCCCAAGATTCAATTTGCATTGATCTTAAAAACCTTTGCCTAATAAGAAAACCGGTTGTAAAAGTATATGTCCATTGAGTGAATGGACTGGAAACACATCACATACGTGAGACTAGTTGCTTCTGCAGAGAAGGGAGGAGGGGATGGTGCTGGGAGGGAAATGCGAAGGGTTTCAACTGCATTAGGAACTTTGATCTTTTTAAATTAGTGTCTATGACAAAATGTTCACATGTACTGGATCTGAGTGGTGGGTGCACGTGCTTGTTTATGGTTCTCTGACTTTTTTCAATGTTTCAATTATTCCAGAATTTAAAATGTTAAAATAACAATTCTATCCATTGGAATCACTGAAATAAACTTTCAATTAATGGCATAATCATTCAATTATTTCCTTTTTGTTTTTTCTGCTTTTTTTTTTTTTTAACATAAAGTACCACATCTTCCTACAAAGAGCATAGCTGAACTTTGACATCATTTAAAACGAAACCAGAGACAGCCTTTGGGGTAGAGTGATGCTCAAAGAGGTTCAGTAATTTGCTGAGGCCAGCCCAGCCATAAAAGTGATAGAATTCTGTCTCCAGACCCTGAGCTCCAGCTCTTTCCACGTGTGGAGGGATTCCCTGATGAGACCCTTTGGGGGGCTTTTCAGGACTGACATATGCCTTTAGGAGTTTGAGGGGCAGGCCTGGAGCTTAGACAATTGCTCACGAGGCTCAGAGAAGTAGAGAGACCAGCCTGGAGCCACACAGCTGCTCAGCTGTAGAATCTCCAAAGTGCGAGTCCCCTCCCCTAACCCACAACCCCCATCCCTCCTCAAGGTGTGTTGGGTTAGTCAATGGCCTCCCGGGCCCACCCCTCCCCTGCTGGCCATCCACTCACCCACTGGGCCAAAGCAGGGGTCTTGGGCTGATCTACCAGAATGTACCAGAAGAAGCTGTGGGAGTGAGAGACCTTCTCCTCACCTCCTGAGGGAAGAACATTCCCTGCCATCCTCACAGCCCCTCATCAACCACAGCAGATGCGAGTCCCAGCCTGGCATCCTACCTGCTCCCTGAGGAAAGGAGAAAAAAATAAAGGTTGAAGCATCCCAGGCTTCGAAATGATTCTCTAGGCATCCCTGCTGGTTTGTCTGTCCCTGCTGACCCCTGGCTCTTTATCCTTTGCTGTTGGGTGTGGATTTTCACTCTGTGTTCCCTTTGTGTTCACGTCTTCAGCCACTTGTGAGAATTCCCTTCCCCAGCCATGGACTCAATGGGCTGTTCCCACCAGACAAGTCCGCCACCCTCCCCTCCCTCCATCCTTCCTTTTTCCTCCCCTCTCCATGCACAAGTCCGTGATTCTGGACCAACCCTCTGAGTTCCACCCCTGTGTATCCATGGGGTCTCCAAGGCTCTGCCTCTTACACTTTCCAAACCCCCAGCACCTGACCCCCCCATGCTTCCCTCCCAAACCATCTCTCCTCTGCTCAGCTGCACATGGAAAGGTCTGCAATCATTCCGCAAGTTCACACCCTCAAGCAGCATATTTTATTTTTTTAAGTGTTCTTTTGATTAAAAGTGGGAAAACAATGAAGGAACCGTCTACTGTAAAATTAGTCAAATCCAGCAACTCCTCTTCTGAAGGCATAATATCATGGCTAAGACACTTATTTAGCAAAGAAAATTAATTTGTATGCACAGTTTTGATGCTGGATAATTTATCTGGCACCATAGTACCCAGGTGACAAATTGAAAACCTATTCTGAGGAGGATCAGTGCAGAGGGTCATGGGCCACCAGGGAGAGGATGCCCTCCACTCCTGTTGGCCTGCTGAGCTGAGACCCTGGTCAGCACAGCCTCATCTCACTCCCCGGCCCTCTGTGGCTCCCCACTGCCAGCCCCTGTGGTGTCGTCAGCCTCTTATCAGTGTTGCAGACCACCTGAAATCGCTGATAAGCCTCTCACATCTGGCCTGGCCTCTCTTGCACTGCAGCCTGGCTTGGGAGGGGGAGCCCAGACATCATAAAGCCACACGTGTTGTCTGAGTGACCTCTGTAAAATGGATTTATAGCTTCTGCTTATCTCTGGCCACAGGTGGTGCTTCCTCCAAGGAGATTGGGCCCGAGGAATAAGTTTCTCCTTCGGAGCGGGGATGCATTAGAGGAAGGAGCCGCCACCCCTCCCCAGTCCAGCCGTAGACCTGCGGTCCACCCCTATCTTCACTGCACCTCTATTTTTTCTCTAATGCTCTGCAGTTTACAGAACATAGACATGGTGGCTGATGTTACACCTTGTGTTTCAAAACGCAAAATGAATGAAAGATGTGTTCAGAACACAGTGGATATCTCCCATCCTAAAGATGATGATGAAATGGGATTTTTAGACAGTGATGTGGCTCACCTGAAAGCACAGGTGTCTGGCAGAAGCAGGCTTTGGACCAGTTCCTCTATTTTGAACACAAGGCTCTTCCCACCAAGCGCCTTGGCCTCTCAGCTGTAGAATAACCCTACTCCCTCCTGCCTCCATGTTTTCTTTTCTTTTCTTCTTTTGAGACAGAGTCTCACTCTGTTGCCCAGGCTGGAGTGCAGTGGCACAATCTTGGCTCACTGCAACCTCTGCCTCCCGAGTTCAAGCAATTCTCATGCCTCCGCCTCCCGAATAGCTGGATTACAGGTGCGTGCCACCATACCTGGCTAATTTTTGTGTTTTTAGAAAGATAGGGTTCTGCTATGTTGGCCAGGCTGGTCTCGAACTCCTGGCCTCAAGCGATCCTGCCTCGGCCTCCCAAAGTGTTGGGATTACAGATGTGAGCCACCACGCCTGGCCCTGCCTCCATGTTTTCAAAGATTGTTTTACAAAGTTCTCTTGTGTCCTGTGTTTTAGGAGTGAGATGGTTAAATGCTACCACCCCTAGGTGGGTGGGTGGCTGGGGCTGCAGGCAGAGGGGAGCTGGGGATACCACATGGGTTTCCACAGGAGGCATCCAGCTGCATGGAGTGAGGACTATTTTGACCCTGAAGTCTTCCAACCTACTGGCTGCTTCTTGGTCAAAAAACAAAAAACAGAAACAAAAACAAAAAATAGGACAAACCCATTGACTGTGCACCGGTATCACATAGGGGACAGTGGTATCAAAAAGTGGGCACACGTCAGGCCTCACAAAGTGGAGCGAACGCCTGCGGTGGGCCTGGCGAAAGGACGCAGCCGTTCTGTAGAGAGCAGTGTGGAAAGCAGTCTTCCTTGGTTGGATGAACCATGAGCACAGAACTCCCCACAGTTACCAACAAAGGGTCTGATGCAGGAAGACTTCCTGGAGGGGAGGACAGAAGAAGACACCCTGAATTGCCAGACAAATCAAAGAGGGGCAGGAAGGGCATAGTAGATGGACAGTGTGGCTGTGTGAGCCAGCCCGAGGGCTATCACATGTCTTAGTGCCAGCACAGGACAGCATCCAGACTAAGAAGCTGCACTCCTTGCTAAGGAGACTGGGAGGTTTGGACTGGGTGGAATTCACCCCAGCACGACAAAGCGGCTGTGGCCAGACTGCTTCTTTAGATTCTTCCTCACCGGGCAGGGCATCTCTGAAAGAAAGGCAGCAGCCCCATTCAGGGACTTATAGATAAAACCCCCATATCCCTGGGACAGAGCACCTGGGGGGATGGGCAGCTGCGGATCCAGCTTCAGTGGACTTAATCTTTCCTGCCTGCTGGCTGTGAAGAGAGCAGCTGATCCTGCCAATGGGGATTCTCCCAGCGCAGCACCCCAGCTCTGCTAAGGTCAGATTGCCTCCTGCCTCCTCAAGTGGGTCCCTGACCCCCGTGCCTCCTGACTGGGAGATACCTCCCAGCAGGGGTTGACAGACACCTCATACAGGAGAGCTCCAGCTGGCATCAGGCTGGTGCCCCTCTGGGATGAAGCTTCCAGAGGAAGGAGCAGGCAGCAATCTTTGTGATTTTGCAGCTGCCATTGGTGATATCCAGGTGAAAAGGGTCTGGAGTGGACCTCCAGCAAACTGCAGCAGACCTGCAGAAGAGGGGCCTGACCATTAGAAGAAAAACTAACAAAAGAAAGCAGCAACGACAACATTAACAAAAAAGATTCACACATAAAAACCCCATCCAAAGGTCATCAGCCTCCAAGATCAAAGGTAGATAAATCCATGATGAGGAAAAACCAGTGCAAAAAAGCTGAAAATTCCAAAAGCCAGAATGCCTCTTCTCCAAATGATTGCAACTCCTCTCCAGCAAGGGCGCAAAACTGGACAGAGAATGAGATTGATGAATTGACAGGACTAGACTTCAGAAGGTGGGTAATAATGAACTCCTCTGAGCTAAAGGAGCATGTTCTAACCCAATGCAAAGGAGCCAAGAATCTTGATAAAAAGTTACAGGAACTGCTAACTAGAATAACCAGATGACCTGATGGAGCCGAGAAAACACAGCATGAGAACGTCTTGAAGCATACACAAGTATCAATAGCTGAATCAATCAAGCGGAAGAAAGAATATCAGAGATTGAAGACCACCTTGCTGAAATAAGGCATGAAGACAAGATTAGAGAAAAAGAGAATGAACAGGAACAAGCAAAGCCTCCAAGAAATATAGGACTATGTGAAAAGACCAAACCTACAATTGACTGGTGTACCTAACAGTGATGGGGAGAATGGAACCAAGTTGGAAAACACACTTCGGGATATTACCCACGAGAACTTCCCCAACCTAGAAAAGCAGGCCAACATTCAAATTCAGGAAATACAGAGAACACTACTAACATAATCCATGAGAAGATCAACCCCAAGGCACATAATCATCAGATTCTCCAAGGTTGAAATGAAGGCAAAAATGTTAAGGACAGTCAGAGAGAAAGGTCAGGTCACCTACAAAGGGAAGCTCATCAGACTAACAGTGGATCTCTATGAAGAAACCCTACAAGCCAGAAGAGAGTGGGGGCCGATATTCAACATTCTTAAAGAGTTTTCAACCCAGAATTTCATATCCAGCCAAACTAAGCTTCATAAGCAAAGGAAAAATAAAATCCTTTACAGACAAGCAAATGCTGATGGATTTTGTCACCACCAGCCCTGCCTTGCAAGAGATCCTGAAGGAAGTACTAAATATGGAAACGAAAGACCAGTACCAGCCACTGCAAAAACACATCAAAATATAAAGACCAACGACACTGTGAAGAAACTGCATCAACTAATGTGCAAAACAACCAGCTAGCATCATGATAACAGGATCAAATTCACACATAGAAATATTAACCTTAAATGTAAATGGGCTAACTGCCCCAGTTAAAAGACACAGACTGGCAAATTGAATAGAGTCGAGACTCATGGGTGTGCTGTATTCAGGAGACCTATCACACAGGCAAAGACACACATAGGCTCAAAATAAAGGAATGGGGGAATATTTACCAAGCAAATGGAAAGCAAAAAAAGCAGGAGTTGCAATCCTAGTCTCTGATAAAAGAGGACTTAAACCAACAAAGATCAAAAATTACAAAGAAAGGCATTACATAATGGTAAAGGGATCAATGCAACAAGAGAAGAGCTAACTATCCTAAATATATAAGCACCAAATACAGGAGCACACAGATTCATAAAACAAGTTCTTTGATAGCTACAAAGAGGCTTAGGCTCTTACACAGTAATAGTGGGAGACTTTAACACCCCACTGTCAATATTAGACAGATCAATGAGACAGAAAATTAACAAGGATATTCAGGACTCAAACTCAGCTCTGGATCAAGTGGACCTAATAGACATCTCCAGAATTTTCCACCCTAAATCAACGGCATACACATTCTCAGCACCATTTAGCACTTATTCTAAAATTGACCACATACTTGGAAGTAAAACACTCCTCAACAAATGAAAAAGAATGAAAATAATAACAAACAGTTTCTCAGACCACAGTGCAATCACATTAGATCTCAGGATTAAGAAACTCACTCAAAACTGCACAACTACATGGAAATTGAACATCCTGCTCCTGAATTACACTTGGGTAAATAATGGAATTAAGGCAGAAATAAATAAGTTCTTTGAAACCAATGAGAACAAAGAGACAATGTACCAGAATCTCTGGGACACAGCTAATAGAGTGTTAAGAGGGAAATTTATAGAATTAATGCTCACGTCAGAAAACTGGAAAGATCTGAAATCGACACCCTGACATCACAATTAAAATAACTAGAGAAGCAAGAGCAAACACACTCAAAAGCTAGCAGAAGACAAGAAATAACTAAGATCAGAGCAGAACTGGAGGAGATAGCAACACAAAAAACCCTTCAAAAAATCAATGAATCCAGGAACTGTTTTTTTTTAAATTAACAAAATAGACTGGTAGCTAGACTAATAAATAGAGAGAAGAATCATATAGACACAATAAAAATGATAAAGGGGATATCACCACTGATCCCACAGAAATATAAACTCCCACCAGAGAATTCTATAAACACCTCTACGCAAATAAACTAGAAAATATAGAAGAAAGGGATAAATTCCTTGACACATACACCCTCCAAGACTAAACCAGGAAGAAGTTGAATCTCTGAATAGACCAATAACAGGCTCTGAGATTGTGGCAATAATCAATAGCTTACCAACCAAAAAGAGTCCAGGACCAGATGGATTCACAGCCGAATTCTACCAGAGGTACAAAGAGGAACTGGTACCATTCCTTCTGAAACTATTCCAATCAATAGAAAAAGAGGGAATCCTCCCTAACTCATTTTATGAGGCCAGCATCATCCTGATACCAAAGCCTGGCAGAGACACAACCAAAAAAAGAGAATTTTAGACCAATATCCTTGATGAACATTGATGCAAAAATCCTCAATAAACTACTGGCAAACTGAATCCAGCAGCACATCAAAAAGCTTATCCACCATGATCAAGTGGGATTCATCCCTGGGATGCAAGGCTGCTTCAATATACACAAATCAATAAATGTAATCCAGCATATAAACAGGACCAAAGACAAAAACCACATGATTATCTCAATAGATGCAGAAAAGGCATTTGACAAAATTCAATAACCCTTGATGCTAAAAACTCTCAATAAATTAGGTATTGATGGGACCTATCTCAAAATAATAAGAGCTATCTATGACAAACCCACAGCCAATATCATACTGAATGGGCAAAAACTGGAAGCATTGCCTTTGTAAACTGGCACAAGACAGGGATGCCCTCTCTCACCACTCCTATTCAACATAGTGTTGGAAGTTCTGGCCAGGACAATTAAGCAGGAGAAGGAAATAAAGGGTATTCAATTAGGAAAAGAGGAAGTCAAATTGTCCCTGTTTGCAGATGACATCATTGTATATCTAGAAAACCCCATTGTCTCAGCCCAAAATCTCCTTAAGCTGATAAGCAACTTCAGTGAAGTCTCAGGATACAAAATCAATGTACAAAAAATCACAAGCATTCTTATACACCAACAACAAACAGAGAGCCAAATCATGAGTGAACTCCCATTCACAATTGCTTCAAAGACAATAAAATACCTAGGAATCCAACTTACAAGGGACAGGAAGGACCTCTTCAAGGAGAACTACAAACCACTGCTCAAGGAAATAAAAGAGGATACAAACAAATGGAAGAACATTCTATGCTCATGGGTAGGAAGAATCAATATCGTGAAAATGGCCATACTGCCCAAGGTAATTTATAGATTCAATGCCATCCCCATCAAGCTACCAATGACTTTCTTCACAGAATTGGAAAAAACTACTTTCAAGTTCATATGGAACCAAAAAAAAGCCCACATCACCAAGTCAATCCTAAGCCAAAAGAACAAAGCTGGAGGCATCACGCTGACTTCAAACTATACTACAAGGCTACAGTAACCAAAACAGCATGGTACTGGTACCAAAACAGGGATATAGATCAATGGAACAGAACAGAGCCCTCAGAAATAACACTGCATATCTACAACCATCTGATCTTTGACAAACATGACAAAAACAAGAAATGGGGAAAGGATTCCCTATTTAATAAATGGTGCTGGGAAAACTGGCTAGCCATATGTAGAAAGCTGAAACTGGATCCCTTCCTTACACCTTATACAAAAATTAATTCAAGATGGATTAAAGACTTAAACGTTAGACCTAAAACCATAAAAACCCTAGAAGAAAACCTAGGCATTACCATTCAGGACATAGGCATGGGCAAGGACTTCATGTCTAAAACACCAGAAGCAAAGGCAACAAAAGCCAAAATTGACAAATAGGATCTAATTAAACTAAAGAGCTTCTGCACAGCAAAAGAAACTACCATTAAAGTGAACAGGCAACCTACAAAATGGGAGAAAATTTTCGCAACCTACTCATCTGACAAAGGGCTAATATCCAGAATCTACAATGAACTCAAACACATTTACAAGAAAAAAACAAACAACCCCATCAAAAAGTGGGCCAAGGACATAAACAGACACTTCTCAAAAAAAGACATTTATGCAGCCAAAAAACACATGAAAAAATGCTCGCCATCACTGGCTATCAGAGAAATGCAAATCAAAACCACAATGAGATACCATCTCACACCAGTTAGAATGGCAATCATTAAAAAGTCAGGAAACAACAGGTGCTGGAGAGGATGTGGAGAAATAGGAACACTTTTACACTGCTGGTGGGACTGTAAACTAGTTCAACCATTGTAGAAGTCAGTGTGGCGATTCCTCAGGGATCTAGAACTAGAAATACCATTTGATCCAGCCATCCCATTACTGGGTATATACCCAAAGGACTATAAATCATGCTGCTATAAAGACACATGCACATGTATGTTTATTGCGGCACTATTCACAATAGCAAAGACTTGGAACCAACCCAAATGTCCAACAATGATAGACTGGATTAAGAAAATGTGGCACATGTACACCATGGAATACTATGCAGCCATAAAAAATGATGAGTTCATGTCCTTTGTAGGGACATGGATGAAACTGGAAATCATCATTCTCAGTAAACTATCACAAGAACAAAAAACCAAACACCGAATATTCTCACTCATAGGTGGGAATTGAACAATGAGAACACATGGACACAGGAAGGGGAACATCACACTCTGGGGACTGTTGTGGGGTGGGGGAGGGGGGAGGGATAGCTTTAGAAGATATACCTCATGCTAAATGACGAGTTAATGGGTGCAGCACACCAGCATGGCACATGTATACATATGTAACTAACCTGCACATTGTGCACATGTACCCTAAAACTTAAAGTATAATAATAATAAAATAAAATAAAATAAAGAAGATTCCCATTCTAGTGGCTGGTCCTCTTAAAAATCAGGTTAGTTTAATCCATGTTCTGCTGAATGGGTTCAAGATACCCAGAGCAGGTAAAAAGATGGGAAATGTTCAAAACTCCCTGTGGCATATTGTATCAGGAGGAAAGTAGATTCACTGATGGTCCATTGGGTTAATATTTGTCGAATGAAATACTATTTTGCTAAATAAGCATCATTAGTGCTTAAATTTTAGACGCAGACAAATTAATTTAGATGCCTAGAAAGATACTTCTACCACCCCTATCATCTACATTATCAAAGTGCAAATTCCCCAGACAAATGAGGGGCATCCCATCACATCACTTGGCATAGTTTTGCTTTGTTGTATTTTAAGGTTGATCTATTAACTCTTACATACAAACTTACCACTGAACTAGCTGTGTGACCAATGCAAGTTGCTTAACCTCTCTGAGTCTCAGTTTTTCCTGTGAAAAGGAAATAGTACCTGATGCCTACTGAGTACCTACTAAACAGTAGCTGTCATCATCATTACCACTTTATTATTTTCACTATTTCACATCATTATTAAATAGGATTAAATCCTATTTTACATCATTATTAAATAGGATTAAATCCTATTTCACCTCATTATTAAATAGGATTTCTTTCAAGTTGCACAAAAAAGATAAAAATAATGGTTTGCCATATTGAGTGTTTCCTCCTATTTTAGAGAGGTTTCTTCATTTCTAATGATAAAGTACATGCACAATATATTCATTTTGTTTTCTTTTTCAGACAGAGTCTCACTCTGTCACCCAGGCTGGAGTGCACTGGTGTGATCTCAGCTCACTGCAACCTCCGCCTCCCAGGTTCAAGTGATTCTCCAGCCTCAGCCTCCTGAGTAGCTGAGATTACAGGCATGTGCCCCCATACCCAGCTAATTTTTGTATTTTTAGTACAGACAGTGTTTCACCATGTTGGTCAGGCTGGTCTGACCATATAGGAATAGGGTTATCGGGTTGTAACTCTGTACATTGTTTTTGAATTTTTGTTATCTGCCTATAGACCAGCCTAGGTCCTAAATTAGAATTCTTCAAATTCAGCTTTCTTTTTTAAATAAAATTACTAAAATGAGACTTGCTTTGTTCCTAAAGCCTGATACACTGAAACTAGATATATTTTAAGGAGCAGGTTTCATGCCTCATGTGTGGGCCACAAAGAAGGTTCACCAAGCTTCCTGATGCCATAACCAGAGACATTTATACTGCAAACCAAAATAAGAAGGGGGTGTTTTCCACACTGTAAACAGCTTATCCTAAGGTGTCAGAATGAGACTCCATATCAGAATGAGACTCCTCCCCTCCTCGATGCTACCTTTTTCATTTGGCAGGATAATGCTGTAATTCACATTTCACAATAAGTAATTGCTCTGGCAACTTTGACAATAACCCTAGCACAGCTTTTTGGTCAAGTTGTATTGATGATTTCTTTTGTCAGTTGACATTTTCTTCTTTAATTCAACCCAGTCATAAAACGCGACTCAATGGCTACAACACGTCTCACCCAGTTTCCTCCACAGTCTTTAGATTTTAGTTTGTTGCCCTTAGGCTTCAGCTGTGAGTTCAAAATCATTGTACAAACTAATTGTATTGTTATTAATCATTTATCATATTATAAATGTATTATAATTTTTAAACTTTGCTCTTATTGCCACTCCAATCTTTGTGATGCCAACTCTCCTAACAGGATAATGTTAACTCAACACTTCAAGATGACTGCTCATGCCCATGGACTAATTAGATGGAAATCAATACTAGACCACAGACAAACTCATTCTGGGAAGATGTTTCCTTCTGGCCTTTTTGTTACTTTACTGTGGTTTGGGTCCCTGACAAAGACCCACATATCTTCCCTGCAACATGGGACAGAGACAACTGGGACAGATCCATTCTGGTGCTGAGGGATAATTAAGCCTAACTACAGCATGGTTGATCAACAACACTTTCAGAGAAAGAGCTTGACCAAAAAGGGAACTTGTAAAAACTGATCATATGAACTGGGTCATTCTTGTCACACCCAACTGAAATACAGTAAATGATCTGCTGCAATTCTAAGACTGGTTTTGCCCACTGCTATTACTTACCAATCAGAACTTGCCAACTCCTCAACATCTTACTAGTGCCAGTGAAATTTCTCAAAGAGCAATATGTAATATTTCTCCTTCTTATGAAACCTCTAACCTTCTCTTTGTTCTTTGGACATACTTAAAGACCAGGCAATCTGCATGTATGCCCTGAACTGCAATTCTTTCCTCCCAAATAAAACATTTTAGGGCGGTGGAGCCAAGATGGCCGAATAGGAACAGCTCCAGTCTACAGCTCCCAGCGTGAGCGACGCAGAAGACGGGTGATTTCTGCATTTCCAACTGAGGTACCAGGTTCATCTCACTGGGGAGTGTTGGACAGTGGGTGCAGGACAGTGGGTGCAGCGCACCGAGTGTGAGGTGAAGCAGGGCAAGGCATCGCCTCACCTGGGAGGTGGAAGGAGTCAGGGAATTCCCTTTCCTAGTCAAAGAAAGGGGTGACAGATGGCACCTGGAAAATCGGGTCCCCCCCACCCTAATACTGCTTTTCCAATGGTCTTAGCAAATGGCACACCAGCAATTATATCCCACGCCTGGCTTGGAGGGTCCTACACCCACGGAGCTTCGCTCATTGCTAGCACAGCAGTCTGAGATCAAACTGCAAGGCGGCAGCGAGGCTGAGGGAGGGACGCCCACCATTGCCAAGGCCTGAGTAGGTAAACAAAGCAGCTGGGAAGCTCAAACTGGGTGGAGTGCACTGCAGCTCAAGGAGGCCAGCCTGCCTCTGAGACTCCACCTCTGGGGGCAGGGCATAGCCAAACAAAAGGCAGCAGAATCCTCTGCAGACTTAAATGTTCCTGTCTGACAGCTTTGAAGAGAGTAGTGGTTCTCCCAGCACGCAGCTGGAGATCTGAGAACGGACAGACTGCCTCCTCAAGTGGGTCCCTGATCCCCGAGTAGCCTAACTGGGAGGCACCCCCGAGTAGGGGCAGACTGACACCTCACAGGGCCGGGTACTCCCCTGAGACAAAACTTCCAGAGGAATGATCAGGCAGCAACATTTGCTGTTCACCAATGTCCGCTGTTCTGCAGCCTCCGCTGCTGATACCCAGGCAAACAAGGTCTGGAGTGGACCTCTAGCAAACTCCAACAGACCTGCAGCTGAGGGTCCTGTCTGTTAGAAGAAAACTAACAAACAGAAAGGACATGCACACCAAAACCCCACCTGTACATCACCATCATCAAAGACCAAAGGTAGATAAAACCACAAAGATGGGGAAAAAACAGAGCAGAAAAACTGGAAACTTGAAAAAGCAGAGCACCTCTCCTCCTCCAAAGGAACGCAGCTCCTCACCAGCAACGGAACAAAGCTGGATGGAGAATGACTTTGACAAGTTGAGAGAAGAAGGCTTCAGATGATCAAACTACTCTGAGCTAAAGGAGGAAGTTCAAACCCATGGCAAAGAAGTTAAAAACCTTGAAAAAAAATTAGACAAATGGCTAACTAGAATAACCAACACAGAGAAGTGCTTAAAGGACCTGATGGAGCTGAAAACCACGGCACGAGAACTACGTGATGAATGCACAAGCCTCAGTAGCCGATTCGATCAACTGGAAGAAAGGGTATCAGTGATGGAAGATGAAATGAATGAAATGAAGCGAGAAGAGAAGTCGAGAGAAAAAAGAATAAAAAGAAATGAGAAAGTCTCCAAGAAATATGGGACTTTGTGAAAAGACCAAATCTACGCCTGATTAGTGTACCTGAAAGTGACAGGGAGAATGGAACCGAGTTGGAAAACACTCTGCAGGATATTATCTAGGAGAACTTCTCCAGTCTAGCAAGGCAGGCCAACATTCACATTCAGGAAATACAGAGAACGCCACCAAGATACTCCTCGAGAAGAGCAACTCCAAGACACATAATTGTCAGATTCATCAAAGTGGAAATGAAGGAAAAAATGTTAAGGGCAGCCAGAGAGAAAGGTCGGGTTACCCACAAAGGGAAGCCCATCAGACTAACAGCGGATCTCTCAGCAGGAACTCTACAAGCCAGAAGAGAGTGGGGGCCAATAATCAACATTCTTAAAGAAAAGAATTTTCAACCCAGAATTTCATATCCAGCCAAACTATGCTTCATAAATGAAGGAGAAATAAAATACTTTACAGACAACCAAATGCTGAGAGATTTAGTCACCACCAGGCCTGCCGTAAAAGAGCTCCTGAAGGAAGCACTAAACATGGAAAGGAAAAACTGGTACCAGCCACTGCAAAAACATGCCAAATTGTAAAGACCATCAAGGCTAGGAAGAAACTGCATCAACTAACGAGCAAAATAACCAGCTAACATCATAATGACAGGATCAAATTCACATGTAACAATATTACCCTTAAATGTAAATGGGCTAAATGCTCCAATTAAAAGACACAGACTGGCAAATTGGATAAAGAGTCAAGACCCATCAGTGTGCTGTATTCAGGAAACCCATCTCACGTGCAGAGACACACATAGGCTCAAAATAAAGGGATGGAGGAAGATCTACCAAGCAAATGGAAAACAAAAAAAGGCAGAGGTTGCAATCCTAGTCTCTGATAAAACAGACTTTAAACCAACAAAGATCAAAAGAGACAAAGAAGGCCATTACATAATGGTAAAGGGATCAATTCAACAAGAAGAGCTAACTATCCTAAATATATACGCACCCAATACAGGAGCACCCAGATTCATAAAGCAAGTCCTTAGAGACCTACAAAGAGACTTAGACTCCCACACAATAATAATGGGAGACTTTAACACCCCACTGTCAACATTAGACAGATCAACGAGACAGAAAGTCAACAAGGATACCCAGGAATTGAACTCAGCTCTGCACCAAGCAGACCTAATAGACATCTACAGAACTCTCCACCCCAAATCAACAGAATATACATTCTTTTCCATATCACACCACACCTATTCCAAAATTGACCACATAGTTGGAAGTAAAGCACTCCTCAGCAAATGTAAAAGAACAGAAATTATAACCAACTGTCTCTCAGAGCACAGGGCAATCAAACTAGAACTCAGGATTAAGAAACTCACTCAAAACCGCTCAACTACTTAGAAACTGAACAACCTGCTCCTGAATGACTACTGGGTACATAACGAAATGAAGGCAGAAATAAAGATGTTCTTTGAAACCAATAAGAACAAAGACACAACATGCCAGAATCTCTGGGATGCATTCAAAGCAGTGTGTAGAGGGAAATTTATAGCACTAAATGCCCACAAGAGAAAGCAGGAAAGATCGAAAATTGACACCCTAACATCACAATTAAAAGAACTAGAAAAGCAAGAGCAAACACATTCAAAAGCTAGCAGAAGGCAAGAAATAACTAAGATCAGAGCAGAACTGAAGGAAATAGAGACACAAAAAAACCCTTCAAAAAATTAATGAATCCAGGAGCTGGTTTTTTGAAAAGGTCAACAAAATTGATAGACTGCTAGCAAGACTAATAAAGAAGAAAAGAGAGAAGGATCAAATAGATGCAATAAAAAATGATAAAGGGGATATCACCACCGATCCCACAGAAATACAAACTACCATCAGAGAATACTATAAACACCTCTAAGCAAATAAACTGGAAAATCTAGAAGAAATGGATAAATTCCTCGACACATACACCCTCCCAAGACCAAACCAGGAAGAAGTTGAATCCCTGAATAGACCAATAACAAGTTCTGAAATTGAGGCAGTAATTAATAGCCTACCAACCAAAAAAAGCCCAGAACCAGATGGATTCACAGCCAAATTCTACCAGAGGTACAAACAGGAGCTGGTACCATTCCTTCTGAAACTATTCCAAACAATCGAAAAAGAGGGACTCCTCCCTAACTCATTTTATGAGGCCAGCATCATCCTGATACCAAAACTGGGGAGAGACTCAACAAAAAAAGAAAACTTCAAGCCAATATCCCTGATGAACATCGATGCAAAAATCCTCAGTAAAATACTGGCAAACCAAATCCAGCAGCACATCAAAAAGCTTATCCACTACAATCAAGTCGGCTTCATCCCTGGGATGCAAGGCTGGTTCAACATATGCAAATCAGTAAATGTAATCCATCAGATAAACAGAACCAATGACAAAAACCACACGATTATCTCAATAGACGCAGAAAAGGCCTTTGATAAAATTCAACATTCCTTCATTTTAAAAACTCTCAATAAACTAGGCATTGATGGAGCATATCTCAAAATAATAAGAGCTATTTATGACAAACCCATAGCCAATATCATACTGAATAGGCCAAAGCTGGAAGCATTCCCTTTGAAAACTGGCATAAGGATGCCTTCTCTCACCACTCCTATTCAACATAGTATTGGAAGTTCTGGCCAGGGCAATCAGGCAAGAGAAAGAAATAAAGGGTATTCGAATAGGAAGAGGGGAAGTCAAATCGTCTCTGTTTGCAGATGGCATGATTCTGTATTTAGAAAACCCCATTGTCTCCGCCCCAAAACTGCTTAAGTTGATAAGCAACTTCAGCAAAGTCTCAGGATACAAAATCAATGTGCAAAAATCACAAGCATTCCTATACACCAATAATAGACAAACAGAGAGCCAAATCATGAGTGAACTCCCATTCACAATTGCTACAAAGAGAATAAAATATCTAGGAATACAACTCACAAGGATGTGAAGGACCTCTTCAAGGAAAACTACAAACCACTGCTCAAGGAAATGAGAGGACACAAACAAATGGAAAAAAAATTCCATGCTTGTGGATAGGAAGAATCAATATCATGAAAATGGCCATACTGCCCAAAGTAACTTATAGATTCAATGCTAGTCCCATCAAGCTACTATCGACTTTCTTCACAGAATTTGAAAAAACTACTTTAAATTTCATATGGGACCCAAAAAGAGCTGATATAGCCAAGACAATCCTAAGCAAAAAGAACAAAGCTGGAGGCATTACACTACCTGACTTCAAACTATACTACAAGGCTATAGTAACCAAAACAGCATGGTAGTGGTACCAAAACAGTCATATAGACCAATGAAACAGAATAGATAGCTCAGAAATAACACCTCGCATCTACAAGCATCTGATCTTCAACAAACCTGACTAAAACAAGCAATGGGGAAAGGATTCCCTATTTAATAAATGGTGCTGGGAAAACTGGCTAGCCGTATGCAGAAAACTGAAACTGGACCCCTTCGTTACACCCTATACAAAAATTTACTTGAGATGGGTTAAGGACTTAAATGTAAAACTAAAAATCAAAAAACCTTGAAGAAAACCTAGGCAATACCATTCAGGACATAGACATGGGGAAAGACTTCATGACTAAAATACCAAAAGCAATTGCAACAAAAGCCAAAATTGACAAATGGGATCTAATTAAACTAAAGAGCTTCTGGACAGCAACAGAAACTAGCATCAGAGTGAAGAGGCAACCTGCAGAATTGGAGAAAAATTTTGCAATCTACCCATCTGACAAAGGTCTAATATCCAGAGTCTACAAGGAACTTAAACAAATTTACAGGAAAAAAAATATCAAAATGTGGGCAAAGGATATGAGCAGGCACTTCTCGAAAGAAGACATTTATGTGACCAAGAAAGATATGAAGAAAAGTTCATCGTCACTGAGAAATGCAAATCAAAACCACAATGAGATACCATCTCAAGCCAGTCAGAATGGCAGTTATTAAAAAGTTAAGAAACAATAGATGCTGTTGAGGCTGTGGAGAAATAGGAACACTTTTACACTGCTTGTGGGAGTGTAAACTAGTTCAACCATTGTGGAAGACAGTGTGGCGATTCCTCAAGGATCTAGAACCAGAAATACCATTTGGCCCAGGAATCCCATTACTGGATATATACCCAAAGGATTATAAATCATTCTATTATAAAGACACATGTACATGTATGTTTACTGCAGTACTATTTTCAATAGCAAGGACTTGGAACCAACCCAAATGCCCATCAATAATAGTCTGGATAAAGAAAATGTGGCACATATACACCATGGAATACTATGCAGACATAAAAAAGAATGAGATCATGTCCTTTGCAGGGACATGGATGAAGCTGGAAGCCATCATCCTCAGCAAACTAACACAGGAACAGAAAACCGAACACCACATGTTCTCACTCATAAGTGGGAGTTGAACAATGAGAACACAAGGACACAGGGAGGGGAACATCACACACTGGGGCCTGGGGCCTGTCAGGGGGTAGGGAGCAAGGGGAGGGAGAGCATTAGGACAAATAGCTAATGCATGCAGGGCTTAAAACCTAGGTGACAGGTTGGTAGGTGCAGCAAACCACCATGGCACATGTATACCTATGTAAAAAACCTGCACATATTGCACATGTCTCTCGGACCTTAAAGTAAAATAAAATAAAATAAATAAAATAAAATAAAATAAACAAACAAAAAATTCTGGACGACTGGGTTTAAATTGAACCAGAAGTCTGGGTTTAAATCCTGATGCTGACTCCTCGAAGTATCTCTTGGCTTCAGTTTCCACATCTGTAAAAGGGGGTTAATAATAATACCTACTGAATAGAGTTGTGTGAAGAGCCATGTAAGTTATTTCGTGGAGAACATTTGGAGAAGAGGCTGGCACACACCAATGGCTCACCACCGATGGTAGCAACTGTCCTCAGGACAGTGCCCCCAGGAAGCAGGGAGGCAAGGCTGGTGGCAGACAGATCAAGGAGCATGAGCAGGGCCTGGACAGGCATCGCCTCTCAGGAAAAGGGTCAGGGAAAATGTGGTATAGCTCAGGGGAAGAGTGAAAGCTTGGCCTGGATACGTCGAGCATCGACAGCAAAAGCCAGAGCCCCCGAAGCCAGCCAGGCTGTGGAGGGGGAGCCTTGCCAAAAGTGATTAATTATAAACAGATTTACACTTGCAAATGAGGTTCTCTGCTAGCAACTATTTAGGCGGCGATTTTTTACACAAAGCATCAGTGTGACCTCTCTATGTGCATTTCTAAAGTGATTAACGATTCTCCAAGGTCAAGTTGCAGTGGTATGTAGATTCTTAAAAATCGATCTATGCTCGTTAATGCCACCAATAACTGAAGCTGAGAAACTTAACATTGTTTGCCTTTCGCAATTATTGCCCTCCAGTCTGGGCATAAAACGTAGGCCAGGACCTGCCAGCAGGCTGCTTCAGCCGGGTTCCTCTCCGACTGTTCGGGGCCCCTGCACCCACCTCTCCTCCACCCAGAAGGACCTTCTCAGGACACTGATCTAATCTGGTGCACCCAGCACACCCAACCCCACAGCCTTCCAAGGTCAGCTGTGCTGACGGAAGTCCCTGGGGTTACAGGAAAGGTCGCCTGGGAGAAGGGCTGGTGTGGGTCTAGCAACGAGTCCCCGGGGTAACCTTGGCAAACCCCTTCCTCCTTCTCTGCCTGCTTTCCCAGGTGTAAGTAGGGGGCCCAGGAGCGGATCATGCTGTGGCTCTCCACGGCCCTGTCCAGCCTCCCTCCTGGGTCCTCGAACGAGTTCCTTTCCTCTGGCTTGGGCAAGGGGTTGGGGTTGGTGGTGCTCATCGATCCTGTTCCTTAAGTTGCAAGGCCCTCAGTGGTGACCTGGGACCAGACGAGGCTGACTGCGGACGTTGTCCCAAACTTCATGCAGAGGGAAAAGCACCGCTGCCCTCTAGCGGCCTTTGGCCAGAATAACCTTGGGCCGAGGTCCTAAAGGGCTGCCTGTGGGGCTCAGTGAAATCCACATTTAACAGCGCTGAGTTCCCACTGCGTGTCAGGACCCAGTGTGCCCAGTGAGGGGCACATGCCTGCCCATGGGAAACTCACTCCTGGAGAGGGACAGGTGCATGGGTTGGGTGGGCGCCACACATAGCGCCTTTTAGCAATGTGACCTTAACCTTTCTGCATCCCTACTTCATTCATCGTTACAACTGGGCTAAAAATAAAATGACTTCCTTGCAGCAGCTGATCACCATGACTATGTCCCAGACCCAGCCCCTGCTCGCTGTTCCCACTGCCCCCAGCCTGGACCAAGCCTCCAGCCTCTCTCCCTGTTCTCCCGGCTCCCGCCTTGCCCCGCACCGTTCCTTCTGCACACGGCAGCCAAGGGACGCACGAAATCCCGCTGCAATCCGACCACACCATCCTCTGTCCACCACCCTCCAGTGCTTTCCAGCCCACCTGGAGGAAAAGCCGAGTCCCAGCTATGGCCTCTGGGATCCTACAGGATTTGGGCCGTCACCTCTCAGATCTCAGGACCTACCTCTCCCCAGCCCACCACAATGCAGCCACACAGCGCCCAGATGCCTGTCCTGGAACATACCAGCCTTCCCCGGGAGCGCCCTGCCCCCAGGTAGCAGCTCACCCGACGTCCTCAACTTCAGGTTTTCCCTCTGTGTATCCTCCCTGGACTTTCAATTTCAAATTGCAGCTCTCACCTGACAACTCCATCTCCACTTCATTGGTCTCCGCCACACCTGTTGCTATTACAGTCTACAGTTTACTTATTCATTTCACCTAATGGCTGCCTCCCCCAACCAGAATGTCAGTTCCATGGAGACAAGGACTTCTGTCTGTTTCATCCCTGACTGTGCCCTAGCATCTATTATAGTACATAACTCATTGCAGGTGCTCGATAAATATTTGTTAATTAAACAAACAAACACGTGAGTGAACAAGTTTGGATTAGTATCAGCGAGTGAATCTTGGGGGGGGTGTTGGCAAATGTTATCTCCTAGTATTGTTTCTCTGAGCTAACATCGAATATGAAATGACCAAGAGCGGGTGTCCTCACTGCTGTGGGGCAAAGAAATCCCTTTCTCATAGTTTCCTAACCTCAGCAAGGCTCTTGGGGGGTGGGGGCGGGCAGGGGGACATAGAAACTGAGATTCGAAATAAATAGGAGTTTTCCCAGGTGAGGCGATGTCCAAGCCAGGAAGCAGCAAGTGTAGAAGTCACCGAAAGGTGCACAGAAAGGGAGCAGGGTCACCAGGGTGGCTGGGACCAAGGGTGTGGGAGTCCAGGGACCCAGGAGAGAAAAGGAGGAGGAAGGCAGGTGGCCACTTGGCACATGACTTCGCATTAAAAGCAAGCTCTGCATTAAAAAGCTTGGGTAGGCTGGGCGCAGTGGCTCACACCTGTAATCCCAGCACTTTGGGAGGCCGAGGCGGGTGGATCACGAGGTCAGGAGATGGAGACCATCCTGGCTAACACAATGAAACCCCGTCTCTACTAAAAATACAAAAAATTAGCTGGGTGTGGTGGCACGTGCCTGTAGTCCCAGCTACTCAGGAGGCTGAGGCAGGACAATCGCTTGAACTCAGGAGGCGGAGGTTACAGTGAGCCGAGATCACACCACTGCACTCCAGCCTAGAAAGAAAGTGAGACTCTGTCTCAAAAAAAAAAAACAAAAACCTTGGGGGGGCTTAATGTATAGACCATGTGGCGGTAGGTTGGGGTTGGGCAGGGAGATGAGTGATTTTAGGTCTGTCTGTCGTAAGCAGATGGAGCTTGTTATGATTATGCCTCATAGGGTTTGAAGCCAGGGAGGTGAGTGAGCATTCTTGTGTTCTAGAAATGTTGCTCTGGCTGCTGTGCGGAGGCTGGAGGATCCAAGGAGCCCCCCAGAAGGCTGCTGCACTAGTCCAGGTGAGAGCCCATGGGCTGTGGGAGGCAGCAGCAGGGGGGCTGAAGAGGAGGTGACAGGTGGGGGAAGGGAAGCCCATGGACCAGAACAATCAGTAGAAGGGCAGGGGAGTGACAGGCATGATTCCTGGATCTTATATGGCCATGACCTGGATGAGTGGAATGGAATCTACCTCCTGTGTCCCTAAATCACTTTTTTCTTCTGGCATTTCCCCATGGTTTCTTGGATTCTTAGCCACAAATACGATTCAAGACCATGGAAAACCTGTTTTATTCCCACTTAAAAATAATTAACAGGGCCTTGCTAATATTGTTGTAAATGCTTTGGATGGTACTGGACCACATCAATAGGAGTAGAGCGGCCAGAATATGGGAGGTGATGCCCCCGGGATACAGCTCAGGGCACCTGTCCCAGCATGCAGTCCAATCCAGAGTGAACACTGACGTGTGTGCCAAGAGGAGGGACCCCCAAACACACACCCAAATAGCCACTAGGAGCATCAGATGAAGAATCTCGGGGTGCTCACCCTAAAACTAGGAAGACTTGGAGCGGATAAAATACCCAAGAGCTGGCCAGGCACGGTGGCTCACGCCTGTAATCCCAGCACTTTGGGAGGCCGAGGCGGGCGGATCACGAGGTTAGGAGATCGAGACCATCCTGGCTAACACGGTGAAACCCCGTCTCTACTAAATATACAAAAAATTAGCCGGGCGTGATGGTGGGCACCTGTAGTCCCAGCTACTCGGGAGGCTGAGGCAGGAGAATGGCTTGAACCCGGGAGGCGGAGCTTGCAGCGAGCTGAGATCGTGCCACTGCACTCCAGCCTAGGCGACAGAGTGAGACTTCATCCCAGAAAAAAAAAAATACCCAAAAGCTCTGTGGCTGCATGCCTTGCTTCCATCTGGGGCTGGAGGTGATTATTAGCTTTGTTCCAGTTGGTGCCAAAAAGTAGAATTAAGAGCACACGTGGAGGCCAGGCACAGTGGCACACACTCATAACCCTAGCACTTTGGGAGGCTGAGGCAGGAGGATCTCTTGCGTCCAGGAGTTCAAGACCAGTTTGGGCAGCATGGCAAAACTCTGTCTCTACTAAAAATACAAAAATTAGTCAGGTGTGGTGACACATGCCTGTAATCCCAGCTGAGGTGGGAGGATCGCTTGAGTCTGCAGGACGAGGCTGCAGTGAGTGGTGTTGGCGCCGCTGCACTCCAGCCTGGGCGACAGAGCAAGGCTGGAATCTGTCTCAAAAAACAAAAAACAAAAAACAAACAAACAAAAAAAAACAGCACACACGGAAGCCAGAGCTGTCCAGGCGTGTCCAGGAATGAAAGTGGCTGGCCTGGGCACAGGAGTGAGCCCCTCATCCCAGGCGCCACCAACGAGACACAATGTTACTTCTTGGGAAGAAAGTAGAGGGCATATCTGCATTTGAGGTTGGACAAGGTCACCTTTAGTCATCCTCCCAAAACTGCAGATTCACAAATCTGTGAATGAAATTTCCTGAGAAGGGAGCCGTGAGAACACCCTGAGAAGCAGCCACCCGCCCCTGCCTGGATTCCCACTCCCATCAGGAGAGACCTAAACCGAGAGAGCCAGCAGGCTTGAGGAGCCCGTGTCCACTGCCCCATTCCACAGACGGGAGCACAGAGAGTGGAGGCAGGATGGACTCACACAGCCTCACATATCTCACTCTTGCTCACTCCTGCCCAGCGGGCTGAATTCAAGACCCCTAACGCCTCCGCTCACTCTGTTTCCTTATATTTCACTTGTGATTTTTTAAAAGGTCAGTTTATTTCCTATGATCTGCAAGAAGGCAACTGGTATGTGAGAGGGTGAGTGTGGGTGGCTGTTTCCAGTTAAACAAGAGAAAGTTTTTCTAACTGTGTCAAAACTGTGGAGGAGAGACTGGCTAGGCTTCCTTAGGATCAGCCCGCGGCGCCCAGGCACGGCTTAGTCACTGTGGCTTCCTCACTCCTCAACACTTAACCAATATCTTTGGTCCCCCACCCCCAACCCTGACAAATCTTCAGGCTCTGCCTGGGGCTTGGTGGCAGGCGCCAAGGTTCTCCAGCCCTTGACAAAGGTCAGTCTGTAGGCCCATCACAGCCGGAGAGCGTGGAGGCTGTGCTCGGGCCCTGCTGACTCATGGGGCTGACAGCCAGCGATCCAAGGCTCCACGGGCACTGCTTTGCATCACAGGGTGTCAAGCCAGTGGCAGGGACCCACCCAGGCCAGCCAGTCTCCACTCCCAAATCCAATCCAACCCCACCCTGCTGCAGGGCTCTCAGCCTTGGGCACTGGGGGCGTTTGGGGCCACCTAGTCCTGTATCGGTGGCAGGGCTATGCACTGTGGGGTGTTTAGCCACAGCCCCGGCCTCCACCCACAGGATGTCAGCAGCATCACCAGATGATGGCCCAGTCATGACAGCCAAAAACGCCCCAGACGTGGCCAAATCAGGGCCCAAATCAGCCCTGTGTTGAGAAGCTCTGAGCTACAGCCAACAGCATCTTCCCTCTTTGTCTTGTTTCCAAAATATTCTTGTGAGGTCCTACAGGAAAAAAGAAAAAAAAATGCCTAAGTTTTTATGTCGGGACGTGGACATGAATGGGAGACCACAAGCCCTGGCTTGACCCCATGGAGGTCGAGGGTGTTTTGCACAGGGCCATCACACATGGACATCACCTTCCTGGCACCTAGAGGCATTGACCGTGCCATCCCTAACCCAATCCAGCTCTCTCCTATCATGGAGGAAGAAAGTGCAGCCCAGAGAGGTTAAGCAACCAGCCGGAAGTCACACAGCAGGCTTAGTCATCTAACCCCCTATCCAGTGCTCTTTCACCACCCTACACCAAGCCTGGATCCAGCCAGCACCCACCAGGAGGCTGAAACTTTGCAGAGGCAAAACATCCCCTTCCAACAGGAACTCAAGACAAGGGCAGAACCTCATTTTCATGTCACAATGCTGTGAAAATGTGCAAAGCAAAATGTGGTAAAAACATGGGTTGGGGCCAAAGCGGTGGAATGAGAAAATACTGCTTGCCATGTGAGCTGGCTAATAAAAGGAAGAGCCCAGAATTGTTTGTTGCGATTATAAGGGTCATTTTTTCCCCCTATAAAAAAGAGTAATTTTCATTTACAGGGACCCTGGGCAATTTTCCATCTAATTTGATGTTTTATAATGTCTGCAGAGCCACACAACCTCAGTAGGCTGTGGGGGCCGTAGACATTTTATTTTCAGATGTTCAAGGTTATTTGTTCATCAAGAGCAAAGGGAAAATGCGACCGGGTTTTCATGAGTCCTGGTAAGAAAGGGAGCAGGGGATGGTCTGGGCGGGTGGAAATGAATTTGCTGTGAAGCCCCCAACCCTCAGTTGAGTGCCACCCCCACTCCAGTAGCACCCAGAACACCAGGCTGGTAAGGCTGGGGCAGAGTCATTGCCCCAGGTGAGGAAGCTGAAGACCCTGCCCCGCCTCCAGTCCAGAGCACCGTGCCACCCGGCTGACCTGCCTGCACACACATGGCCCACCCGGCTCTCCTGTTAAGAGTTTTATGTATGTTTCTCATTTAATCATCACAGCGGCCCATGGAGGGTGGGGACTGTTATTATCTCTGGTTTACAGATGAGGAAACTGGGCTTAGAGAAGTTAGCTACTTCTAAGAGGCCACCCGAACAGGAGCTAAGAGTTCTAAATCTAACTACTCTTTCTACACTGTGGCATAATCCTCTCACCACCACCGTCGTACTAGATCCTTCCTGCTTACCCAGGCCCCACCTCTTTTGGCTTCACAAGATGGGTGCAGGGTAGAGGGTGTGGGATACAGAGGGTGAAGGAGACGCAGTCTTTACCCTTAGTGCTTACAGGATCGTTGGAGACTTGAGACAGCCATCCAAAACCAATCCCAATGGACAGTGCATCATGCAGGGCCTCAGTTTCCTTGTCTGTAAAATGGGCATGACACCATTGATCTGACTGCAAGGTTAGGAGGCTTTGATGAGATAACACCATTGGAAAAAGACTTGGTCTTGACAACAAGGATTGCTCCTGTCCTGCTGAGACAGCAAAACAAAGAAGGGATTATGGGAGTAAGGACTAGAGACGGAAGGTGAGAAAAGACGGAGCGAAGAGGAATAAGGAATGGAAGCAGAGAAACACAAGGACAGCTGAGAAAAGAGCACAAGGTAGGGTGCCCATGGCTGGGCTTTTACTGAGTACTCAGTGTGTACCAGGCCTCAGGCTGGGTGCTTTATGTGCACAAAGCCATTCAATTTCCAACAGGGAGAGTGGAGGTGATTATTTCTGCTTTATAGATGAACCCCCTACTGCATGACATGGGCGTGGACCACATCCCAAAGGTTGTTGTGACAGGGCTCTCAACCCGACCTGGGGACCTGGAGGGATCACTGTGGGGCAAAAGGGCAAACAATCAAATTCCCGGCTCCTGGAACAGGCCCGTTCCTTCCTAAGATCTCTCTTGTTCCAGGACCATCTCTGTGCCCAGTAACACAGACTTGGTAGAAAACAGGGAGGGACTGTAGTAAATGCAAATGTTTTTGTTTTACACAATACCTGTTCTTATAGAAATAGAGAATACCACAGATGAGCTGGGAGAAAAGGAAAATCTCCTGAATCCCAATCCTTAGACACTGATGCATACATTTCCAATATTTATACCAAATGGGATCATAACGCATCTTATATTTTGCAAGTTCTTTTTGAACTTTATTATAATGGACAGCTTTCCACATCAGTTAATATTCTTGTACAGCACTGAAATGACAAGCACTGTTCAGCCATTGCAGAATGTTGTCTAACAATTTCCCAATTCAGCAGGCCTCCCTCACCCACTTTTGCTTTCCTTGTGTCAGTTATCCATTATCAACTGAGCTCTGGAAATAGATGAGTACAGTACAATAAGATATTTTGAAAGAGAGAGAGACCATATTCACATAACTTTTATTATAATAGATTGCTATAATTGTTATTACAGTAAATTGTTATAATAACAGTAGATTGTTATAATTGTTCTTATATTACAGTATTGTTATGATTTTTCTATTTTATTACTAATGTTGTCAATCTCTTATCGTGCCTGCCTAATTTATAAATTAAACCTTATCATAGGTATGAGCGTATAGGAAAAGACATAGCGCATTTAGGATTTGATTCTATCTGAGGTTTCAGGCATCCACTGCAGGTCTTGAAACATATCCCCTGCAGATAAGGGGATAAGTTGATATTTGTGATAATTTAGAAAGTGGCTTTGGATACCCTCATAACTAAGGTTCACATCGTCATTTGCAGGAAAAGGACAACATCACACAGCCCTCAGTACCAGATAGGAAAGAGAAGGGGTTTGTGGGAAGAGAAGGGAAGAGTGGCGAGCAGAGGGGCTGGTGGAATTTGCTTCCAGGTGGTAGAAGATGCGGAAATTCCCTGCTTGTTAATACAAGAGAGGACATGGAGGGCTCTGATCTCAAGGGCACAGGTGGAGCCCAGCCAGCCTGGGGCTTGTCGGCTGTAGGTTCCCTTTATCATGCGGGTCCAGGGAGGCCCCTGGATGCTTCTGCTTCCCCCAGTCCAGCTCCAACTCCACTGAGCCTTGCCAGCTTCTCTGTGAGTGCCCCACTTCAGCTGGGCTGCAGGGCCTTGAGGACAAGGACCACGTTGGAATCATTTCTCTATTGCCCAAGTGCCTTGCGTAGGGCTGGGCACAGAGTCACTGACAGTGAATGAGCGTGTGAGACAATGAATGAGTGAGTGATTCTTGTAGAATTTAGAGAGGGCTCAGTCAGGTGCACAAGCAGAAGTAATGGGAGGCTATTTTCCAACCCTGTCGTTAGACAGTCAGAGGAATCGATGAGACATTGACTTGATTCTTTCTCAGCTGCTGGTTTATTCTGCATGTCCAACAAATTACTGAACCTCTCTGCTATCCAGTTTCCTTGCGGGTAAACTGGGACAATAGGAGGTGGTGCTGGGGCTGATGAAGATAAGACGGGTGGCATTTTACTGTATGTGATTATACCCAAAATGGAAAAGGGAGGGTGAAAGCTCTGAGCCAGGCACCTGGCATCAACAGGATATTGACTGTTAGAAAATCCATGCATTCTTAAGGGGACCCAGGATTTGTTTTAATCAAATATAAGACTCAAAGAAGTGACTATCATGAATGAAAAAGTTTTTATCTCACGGATCCCTAGAAATGAGAGGCACAGCACTCCGTGCAAGTCACCAGGGTCAGTCAGGAGGCAGAGGGGGCAGAAATACATGGGCAAGAACCTTAGCTGTGGTTTCCATGGGAAGGAATGGGCAAGGCAGTGTAGCTACCCTGGGTTGTCTAGGGGCATAGAGGGAACAGTGGTCCTGACTGAGAGCTCAGTAGAGGAGGTGGTTGGGGTGTGGGATCTGGACTGGTTGGTTTACATCTGAAAGTCACACTCACAGGAGTGGTTTCCAATCTATAGAAATTGGCTAGCCCTGGGAAGGGGCAGTCTGCAATGTCCCAGACATGAAAGCATCAGAATACAGAAAATAAAAGATGTAGTTTGGCCAGGCGCAGTGGCTCACGCCTGTAACCCCGGCAGTTTGGGAGGCCGAGGTGGGCGGATCACGAGGTCAGGAGATTGAGACCATCCTGGCTAACACGGTGAAACCCCGTCTCTATTAAAAAATACAAAAAATTAGCCAGGGGTGGTGGTGGGTGCCTGTAGTCCCAGCTACTCGGGAGGCTGAGGCAGGAGAATGGTGTGAACCCGGAAGGTGGAGCTTGCAGTGAGCCGATATCGCGCCACTGCACTCCAGCCTGGGCGACAGAGTGAGACTCCGTCTCAAAAAAAAAAAAAAAAAAAAAAAGACATGGTTTATATACTACGAGGCCCAATGCAATAACAGGGCTCTGAGATCAGCCAAGTTCAAATCCCTGTTTCATTGCTTTTGTGTTGGTAGCTTTTCATTTTTTAATTTTCATTTTTGAAATAAGGTCTCACTCTGTCACCCAGGATGGGGTTCAGTGGTATGATCACAGCTCACTGCAGCCTCAACTTCCTAGGCTCAAGCAATCCTCCTACCTCAGCCTCTCATGTAGCTGGTGCATGCCATCATGCTTGGCTAATTTTTTCAATTTTTGTAGAGATGGGGGTCTCACTTTGTTGCCCAGGCTGATCTTGAACTCCTGGGCTCAAGCAATCCTCTCATCTTAGTCTCCCAAAGTGCTGGGATTACAGGCATGAACCACCATGCCCAGCCTTGTTATGTGGCTTTTAGCAAGTCACTTAGCCATTCTGAATCCCTGTGCCATCAGCTGTAAAATGAGGACTACAGCAGCTACCTTTAGTGGTGTGTCAAGGGTGGCCAGCCAGGCCTCTGCCTGGGACATGGCTCATAAGGGCATGAAAACATCACTGGTATAAATCAGAAATACAGCTCCAGTTAGCGCAGGTCTCCACTCACGATAGCTTACAGCGTTGGCCAAATGGGAGCTTGAACCCTGGTCCTGCCAGTGTGGACACTGCCTGAAGTGGAAATTAAACCACGCTATTCTCTGGATGATCCACCTCAGCCATAGATTTCTGTGCCAGGCTCCACAAGCTGTATCCACTTGGCTCCAGCCATCAAGAGGGAATGTGAAGTTGCAAATCACAGCCAGCTGAGATTCAGAAACAGAATGAGGTATTATGTAGGGCTGTTGACCCCAGATGAGGGCTTTATTTTATTATCTACATTTTAGACTCTTTAATATGCCTCCCAAGATGCTGTCTGGTTTGGAAAATCACCTATAATAAATTCACATAATAAATCTCTTATTTTGAGCATAGAGAGGCACGCAATTTTTATTAATAAAAATAAGTTCCTCTCTGCACCCCACCAAATAAGCGTTCCACAAGTATTTAAAGACAATCTGTTGAAAGGATGCCAACTAGCCCACCTCCCAGAGCAACTAGCCAGTCTCAGTTGGGCCTCCCATGCTCACAGGGTGAAATGAAAGGGTGTTCTGGAAGGTGACATCATCTGCTCCCTTCCCTGTCATCTCGTGGGTCCCAGCCATTCCCAACCCTGGGCAAATCCATCTACTCACACTGTCGCTGGAGAAATCACAAAAGGTCATAGGACCTCCTTCTTCTCCCTTGTCCTGAACTAGACCCTCCCCATCCTGCCATCCCTGGGGTTCCTGGCCTCCTGTCTCACTCCCTCCTTCATCAGACACTCTGCAAATCTCCTCCACCCTAGGAGAAGAAGAGGAAAAGACCCTGTGTGTCCATCACAGGGAAAATGGAGGGGGATGCAATGCCGTGGCATGTGAGTGACAGATTTCACCACTTCACAGCAACGTGATGGATCTTGAGACCTCACACAAGGCAGAGAAGGAAGAAAGAAAGAAGGAAGGAAGGAGAAGGAAGAAAGGACAGGAAGAAAGAAAGAAGAAAGGGAGAAGTCGAGATATAGGACCCAATACATCCTACAAAAAAATATATATCCGTACAAATAGCAGCACATATTTTATAATTGAAAAGTACATGTCGAAACTGTAGAAGGGTTGACTATGGGAGGAACAGAGCTGGAGTATGGGGATAAGAGGGAAGAAATCAGTGAAAATAAAGGCTTTCTCCTACTAGATGGGGATGAGGTCAGGCAATAAGGATATGATCACCACAACCCTCTGCATATGAGGCTCCATAAGAAAGAAAACATAAGGAAAAGCTAAACACAGACACACACACACACACACACAGAGGCAAATCCTACTCTAAAAATGACCTGTTTTTTGATTATTCCAATGAGCCAGGCTTGCTGCATGCCTGGCTTTGGACATGCAATTCTCTCTGCATGAAATGCTGTTCCCCACCCTTTTAGCCACGCAACTTTGCCTGTCCTTCAGCTCTCTCCATTTCCTGTCCTTCCCCCACCTGCCCCACCTGGGCCAGGTGGCCATACCTGTTGTATGAGTCAGCTCAGGCTGCTCTAACAGAACACTACAGACCAGGCAGCTTAAAGAACAGGAGTTTCTCTTCTCACAGTTCGGCAGGCTGGAAGTCCAGGATAAAGGTGCAACAGGGTTGGTTCCTGGTAAGGCCTCTCTACCTGGCTTGTAGACAGCCACCTTCTTGCTGTGTCCTCACACAGTCTTTCCTGTGTGGATGCTCGAAGGGAGAGGGCTCTGGTGTCTCTTCCCCTCCTTATGAGGGCACCAACTGTACTAGATTGGGGCCCCACTCTGATGGTCTCAATTCACCTTAATCACCTCCCTAAAGGCCCTATCTCCAATGACAATCACACTCTGAAGTATGGGGTTTCAGGGCTTCCACATGTGAATGTGGGTGAGGGGGACACAGTTTAGCCCCCAACACCCCTCCTGCCCATGTTCGCTTTCCTTCAACAGTTTCTCACGCACCTGCGCGTATCCGAGGCTATCCTCTGAGCACACCCATGTCAGGACTCACGCACCTGCTCGTATCCGAGGCTATCCTCTGAGCACACCCATGTCAGGACTCACGCACCTGCGCGTATCCGAGGCTATCCTCTGAGCACACCCATGTCAGGACTCACGCACCTGCGCGTATCCGAGGCTATCCTCTGAGCACACCCATGTCAGGACTCACGCACCTGCGCGTATCCGAGGCTATCCTCTGAGCACACCCATGTCAGGACTCATGCACCTTCCATGGTCATCCTCACCTGCTCAAACACACCTTTGCCGCCTCCTCCTTGCCGCAAAAACCACAGGCCCGCATGATGTTTCAGTTGGCAAATTCAAAGGTCCCTCTCAGGCCACGCCCCTGGGACTTCCCCGTGAGAGCCTGCCTTGCCTGGCCCTTGGGCTCTGCCCTCTCCTCTCCCTGCTTTTCGCCCCAGCAGTGGCTTCTTGCTGCTTCCACATGCCAGCCCGGCTCCCAAGGACCCACTCCCATTCCTCTCTGCATGGTTCCTGGGGGGTCTCTCCACACCATGACCCCCTCTTCCCTGGTTCACTGGCCATGTGGATGCCACAGGCCCCTCCAGCTCTGTACACCATGAATGAATTCATCTCTTTCCCCCACAAGCCTATTCTCTGTCTGGCCCCACCACTGGTGAGACTGGAGACCTGGGCATCCTCTGTGACTCCTCCATCAATCCCTCCATTGGACCAACCACCAAATGCTGTCCTCCCATCCTGCTGCTTGTCTCAGCTCCCTGCAGGATGGGGATTGCTTTGCTGTGCAGGGACACCAAGATGTGGGAAGCAGAGGCTGGACTCAAGAGTCCTGCGGGAGGCAGATTTCGAGACAAGCAAGTGAAGGCGGTTGGATAGATGGAGAGGAGGGTGTTCAACTTGTCTGCTCATGGCTCCATCCCCACCAAGAAACAGAGACTCTCAAACTGTGTACTTTAATACAAAGACTTTAATACAAAGACTACTCACCAAGTTGTGAACGAGGTTTGGGTAACCAGCAAGAGACAGTGTAGAACGCAGGGGCTAAGGGCAGGGGGTGGTGTCACTCCTCCTAGGCCTGATGGGGAGTGAGGGGGTGGTCACTGGAATGGAGACAGAAGCACAAGATGGGAGCAACGGGCCAGAGCAGTGGGGCTCTAGGAGACAGAAGCAGCCCGTCCTAAGCAACCTCATGTGTTCATGTATGTATGTATGTATGTATTATTATTATTATTAGACGGAGTTTTGCTCTTGTTGCCCAGGCTGGAGGGCAAAGATGTGATCTTGGCTCACCACAACCTCCGCCTCCCGAGTTCAAGCGATTCTCCTGCCTCAGCCTCCCAAGTAGTTGGGATTACAGGCATGTGCCACCATGCCCAGCTAATTTTGTATTTTTAATAGAGACGGGGTTTCTCCATGTTGGTCAGGCTGGTCTCGAACTCCCGACCTCAGGTGATCTGCCCACCTTGGCCTCCCAAAGTGTTGGGATTACAGGCCTGAGCCACTGCTCCTGGCCATATTAATATTATTTTGGTATGGTAAGGCCAGCAGATTGGGAGAGGACTGACACTGAAAAGATCATTTGTCGCTTAGAGTTCCCAATAAGAAAGGGCCCACCACGCTATGAAGAGCCACTGGGGAAACACCTGGGTGGGTCAGGAGACAGGGAGGGGAGACACGGTAGGCAAGAGGCTCCATTGAGGTTTTGATGGGAAGGAACGAAAGAGGCAGGGCAGGCAGGCTTAGGATTGCTGGTTTGAATAATTTTAGCTGATCTGGGGCACAGAGTTGCTGCCCTGCGTTGTCTGGTTTCCAGCCCTGGGATGATCAGGGCAGGTGGAGTGTGACAGCCCCATAGGGGAGGAGGTGGAGGGTGTGGGCTCTGGATCGGTTGGTTGGCGTTTGAAAAGCACACTCTTGAGTGAATTGTTGACCATTTCTAGATTGGCCAGCCCTGGGAGGGGCAGTCCCTCCAGGATTAGCAAGGCCTCAGAGGTCAAAGAATCTGAATACAGAACACAAAAGACATGGTGCATACACCACACAGAGAGGGAGTTAGGGGAACCAACACCCATTCACACTCTTCTCCCACCCTCAGATCTCCTGCTGATGTCGCCCCTTGGCAAAACCCAACAGGAATCTGGAGGGTGAGGAAGATGGCTGGGACAATCAGGGAGGGGACCGGCTCTGAAGAGGGACTGGACTCAGCAGCCGCTAAACTGAGCTCCTGTGCAGACAAGAGTTCTTTATTCCTTTTGAAATCTTCCCAATACATGCTAGTTGAATGGAGATGCAATCAGCCTGGGGAGATACAACACGGCTTGCAGAAGGAAATGCATCCTGAGCTGGGTTTTGAGGGATGAATAGGCATTTTCCAGGGAATGCTAGACACATAAATGGAAGCGCATAAGCAAAGGGATGGAGATTAACACAATATGTTTGGCAAGCTGCAAGCTTTGCAACAGTTCTGGATTGTGAAATTTCTGGGGAGGAGGCTGGCACAGAGCAGATTCCCTCGGAGTGTCTCTGCCCTCGGTCATTTCATTCTCCTCTCTGGGCCTCTCTGCAAAGCAATGTGTTCATGGGTGTAAAGTGCTTCCAAGGGGGCTGGTACAGAGGGAAATGCTTGATAAATGGTGGTGATTATCATAATGATTATTAGCATGTCTAATAATATCACCTCCCCTACTTTCCTGGCCTCTGCAGTGCCTCAAATAGGACAACATATTAGAAGTTCTTTGCAAAACAAAGGACCAATGGAACTCAAGGCAGAAACAAGGACACAGGGCTCAGGGAACCATCTCCTGTGGGTAATAGTCTGGTTTCAGGGCAGGGGAGCCAGCCCAGAAGTCAGGCCCAATGGCTTCAGCGCTCTGAGACAGGGACGATGGCTGGCCTGTTTGGGATTCCCTAGCCTCATCGATCAAATGATCCAGGGATGAGGGAGAATGCCAGGGTCCATTTCCCATCTGTGATCAGCCTTGACTTCAAGCCCATACTCCACACCCAGTTTTCTGGAAGAGGGAGAAATAGCCCTCGGGGGCCAAAGAATATAATACCCTTGGATGCCCCAGCTGTGTGAGACTGTCTGAGAGGCCTTTATCACTGCACACAGCGGCTGCCAAAGTCAGACCTAACTCCTTCCCAGGAAATTCTTGGCTCTGCTTGTGAGCAGCCCGTCTGGTGGAATTAATTTCAGCCTATATGATGCTAACGCCATGCAAACAGAGACATATAAAACAGTCCTCCCAAGGCTTTGCATGGCAATAAAGACTGAACTGTGCTTAATTTATGCACATTGCAAGGCTACCCTCTGTAGGAAGCATAAAGCCATCCCTTGTGGGGGCTGGAACAGTATGGGGCTCCTCTTGCCCCTGGGCCTCACGGAGGGAGCTCATTCCCTCTTCCCAGGCTCCTTCCATCTTTCTGCGTGGATTGTGGATTTCCAGACTTGGGCTCTGGCCTTTATCAGTGAGACAGCCATGGTGTAGGGGATCTGCAAGGGCTGTAGAACTGGAGGTGGAACTATGTCCTTAGTTCTGTGCAAACCACTGAGGAAGGGACACTCGGAAGGTGATCTGCGTTCTGGAGTCACAGGGCTATCATCTGCTAATGCTAGAAAGAGATTTTGAGATCATCTAATTCAGACCCAGGCGAGTTCAGAGATTTAAAATGATGGAACCAAAGTCACACAACACACTCATGGAAGGACTTGGACTTTCACATCAGAGTAGGGGTGGCGCAAGTTCAAAAATTTGGAGTTGGGGAGTCCCGGGTTAGAACCCAGGCTCTGCCAGGTCCTTGCTTTCTGACTTCAAGCAAGTTATTTCAGCTCTCTGTGTTTTGTTTCCTTGTTCATAAAGTAAGTGCACCATGGGAATTCTGGGAGAATTAAAGGAGATAATGTTTGTTCGGCATAACCACATGCCCAGCATATGGTAAACATCCAGTTATAGTAGCTATTGCTATTATGGCTTCTGAGTAAATGCATATTTTAGTGTGGGTTTCTTTCAAGCCGAGACAGGGATTTAGACATAAGCAGTGATATGTTTTCGATCTGTGTCCCCACCAAGATTTCATGTCAAATTCTAATCCCCAAAGTTGGAAGTGGGGCCCAGTGGGAGGTGATTGGATCATGGGGATGGTCCTTCATGAATGGTTTAGCACCATCCCCTTGGTGCTATTCTTATGATAGTGAGTGAGTTATCACAATATCTGGTTGTTTAAAAGTGTGTAGCACCTCCTCCCTCTCTGGCTTGCTCCTGCTCCTGCCATGTGAGATGCTTCACTCCCCATTTGCCTTCTGCCATGATTGTAAGCTTTCTGAGACCTCCCCAGAAGCTGAGCAGATGCCAGAGTCATGCTTCCTGTACAGCCCATGGAACTGTGAGCCAATTAAACTTTTTTCCTTATAAATGACTGTCTCAGGTATTTCTTTATAGCAGTGTGAGAATGGACTTAAACATGTGGCTTATTAAGGAAGATGATCCCAGGAAGCAGGAGTAAGGGAACAAGGCAAGTGAGACAGGAAAGCAGGAAAAGAAACCAGTGTGAGGGTTTGCTATTGTCTTAGTCTGTTCATGCAGCTATAACAAAATACTATAAACTGGGTGGCTTATAAACAACAGATATTTATCTCTTACAGTTCTGGAGGCTGGCAAGTCCAAGACCAAAGCACTGCAGATTTGGTGTCTCGAGAAGCCTGCTTTATAGTTTCCAGATGAGGCCTTCTTATGGTTTCTAGATGAGGCCTTCTTATGGTTTCTAGATGGGGCCTTCTTGCTGCCTCTTCACATTGTGAAAGGGGCAAGGGAGCTCTGTGGGCCTCATTTGTCCCAGTCATGAGGTCTCCACCCCTATGACCTAATCATCTCCCAGAGACCCTGCCCTCTAATACTATAATATTGGCGATTAGCTTTCAACACATGAATTTGGAAAGATACAAACATTCAGATCATAACAGTTACCACAAATGCTGCTGTGGACAATGGGAGCTCAATTCTGCTGGTGGACTTTACAGAGAAATTTATAAAATTATCAAGGATATAAAAAAGACCTAAATAAATGAAGTGATGGAGCATGGAGGAACCAGAGTGGTGTTATATTGTTTTTTTGTTTTTGTTTTTGTTTTTGAGATGGAGTCTTGCTTTTGTCGCCCAGGCTGATTGCAATGTTGGGATCTTGGCTCACTGCAACCCCTGCCTCCTGAGTTTAAGCAATTCTTCTGCCTCAGCCTCCCAGGTAGCTGGAATTACAAGCGGGTGCCACCATGACCGGCTAATTTTTGTATTTTTACTAGAGACAGGGTTTCGCCATTTTGGCCAGGCTGGTCTCGAACTCCTGACCTCAAGTGATCCGCCCACCTCAGCCTCTCAAAGTGCTGGGAATACAGGCATGAGCCACTGTGCCCAGCTGGTGTTATATTGTTAAAAGCAAAACCGTAGACAAGTTAAATTTAAAAGAGTTTAATTGAACGAAGAATGACTTGCAAATCAGGCAACCTTTTGAACCACAGTAGGCTCAGAGACTCCAACGCAGCCATGTGGTGGAAGAACATTTATGGTCAGAAAAAGGAAAGTGACCTACAGAAAATAGAATTGAGGCACAGAAACAGGTAGATTGGTTGTAGCTCGGCATTTGCCTTATTTGAACAGTTTGAACAGTTGGCTGTCTTTAATTCGTCCAAACACAGTGATTGGTACAAGAGTAGGTTAGTCTGTTTACACATCCAATTCAGTTGCAGTTTATTATGTACAGATAAACCTTCAGACTGAACTTAAAATATGTAAGGAGGCAGCTTTAGGCTAAACTTGATTTAACAATATTAGTTAAGGTCTGGCCAGGGAAAGAGAAACCATTCTGGGAACTCTAAGGATGAAGAGATATGATACAGAAATGGAGGTTTTCATAGTCTTTGGAAAGCTGAGGGAGCAAAACCCAGGAAGAGCATGGTCAGGAATTCTGAGGGTTCTGGGATCACAGGGCAGGTGCTGGAGCCCAATGTGAGTGCTTCTCAAAAGGATGCTCAAAGTTGTGGTCAAAATTCCATGTCTGTGCTTTGCCATACACACAGAGTCCCAGAGAGAAGAAATAGGCCTTCACTTCCTCCTTCCAACTTCATGCCAGTGCCTTGCATGATGGACTCTCACTGGGCCCATGAACAACAGAGTCTGGGAAACGTAGTTTTTAGGCTCCATGATCCAGAGGCACAGGGAAGAGCTCAGGATGGTGAGGCTGGCACTGAGAATGAACACACAATATTTGGTACAGACATAGATATTGATCCCTTTCCACCCCCAGATTTATCAGCAAATGCAATGAGATGTCAACTGAATCATCGAGAATTGTAAGAGTCATAAAAATGAATAAAAATATGAGGATAACCAAGATATTGTTGAATAAAAAGAAGAAAGAGTTACCAGAGAAGGAGAAAGGGCGTGTTCAGGGCCCTAAGACCACCCCAGGTTTAATGATTCACCAGGAGACTCACAGGACTTGACATGTGGTCATCCTCACGGCCATAACTTATGACAGTTAAGGATGCAAAGCAAAATTATCAAAGGGAAAAGGCATGGGGGCAAAGTCCAGAGAAAACCGGGTGCAAGCTTCTAAGGGTTCTCTCCCAGTGGAGTCGCATGGGACTCACGTGATTCTTCCAGCAATGTGCTATGACACCACATCTATCAGGGAAGGCCACTGAGACTCATTGTCCAGGGTTTTTACTGCAGGCTGGATACATGGGCCCCCTCTGCCTGACATGCACCTAACTTCCGGACTCCTGGGAGTAAAGCAGGTGGTCAACATGAACCTACTGTTTGTACAAATGCTTTAGACCCAGTGAGCCACTCTTATCAGTTCTGGAAATGGTGGCAACCATCCCCAAATCCAAGTTCCCGGCCATCATTCCAGGGCCAACTTTGTAAGCAGGACTTTCTAAAGAGAGCAGTATCATGCCTGCTATATGAGTTCTTTTCTCCACAAAAGGGAACAGGCCCTACCAGAGGGCAAAACTAATTATATACTGTATTAATGACAGTGTAATGTTGACCCAGGGGTAAGATATAGATTAGTAAAAATGAATAAAGAGCATGAGAGAGGTAGACTTCCCCACTCCCATATATAGGTACAAAGCTAGCATTACAAATCATTGGAGAAAAAGTATTACTCAATAAATGGTTTGTAACAATCAGGAAGCCTCATGAAATTAAATACATTGGACCCCTTTCTCATTTCATTTGTAAAAATATATTTTTCCTCAACAAAAGTTTAAATATAAAAAATAAAATATATTTTAAATAAAATATAAATTTATTGAAGGTAAAGATACCTTAAAATGCAAAAAAGGAGGAGGAGAGTTCATGACATTGAATTTGGCAATGATTTCTTGGATATGAACTCAAAAGCACAATCTAAAAGAGAAAAAATAGATAAGCAGGATTTCATCAAAATTAAAAGCTTTTGTATATCAAAGAGCACTATCAACAGAGTAAAAAGGTAGCTCATAAAATGGGAGAAAAAATTTGCAAATTATATATCTGATAAGGGATTTAACTCCAGAATAAAGAATTCCTAGAATTAAACAACAACAAAAAAGAAACAGCACGATTCAGAAATAGGCAAAGGACTTGATAGACATTTCTCCCAAGAAGATATACAAATGGCCAATAAACACATGAAAAGATGCTCAACATCACTAATCATTAGGGAAATGCAAATCAAAACCAGGATACCACTGCACACCCATTAGGATGACTACTATTTAAAAAAAATAAAAACAGAAAAATCAAGTGTTGGTGAGAAGATGGAGAAATTGGAACCCTTGTATATTATTGATAAGAATGTAAAATGGCACAGCCACTGTGGAAAAATATAATAGAAATTACTCAAAAAAATTAAAAATATAATCCAGCAATTCCACTTCTGGGTTTATAACAAAAAGAGGTGAAAGCAGGGACTCAAACACGTATTTATATACCTATGCTCAGAGCAGCATTATTCCCAATAGCCAAAAGGTTGGAAGTAACTCAACTGTTGTATTAGTCCATTCTCACACTGCTGTAAAGAACTACCTGAGACTGGGTAATTTATGAAGAAAAGAGGTTTAATTGACTCATAGTTCTGCAGGAAGAATGGCTGGAAGGCCTCAGGAAACTTAGAGTCATGGTGAAAGACAAAGGAGAAGAAAGCGCCTTATTCATATGGCAGCAGGAGATAGAGAGAGATGGGGAAAGTGCTACAGATTTTCAAACCTCCTTTTTTGAGAAGAAACAATCAGATCTCATGAGAATTCACTCATTAGAATAGCAAGGGGGAAGTCTGCCCCCATGAATCAATACCTCCCACCAGGCCCTCCTTCAACACATGGGGATTACAGTTCAACACGCGATTTTGGTGGGGACATAGAGCTAAACCATATCATTCCACCCCTGGCCCCTCCCAATCTCATGTCCTTCTCACATTTCAAAATCAATCCTGCCTTCCCAACAGTCCCCCAAAATCTTAACCCATTCTGGCATTAACTTAAAAGTCCAAGTTAAAGTCTCATCTGAGACAAGGCAAGTCCCTTTTGCCTATGAGCCCATAAAATCTAAAACAAGTCAGTTACTTCCAAGACACAATCAGGTACAGACATTGCATAAATACAGAGTACAGGCATTGGGTGAATATTTCCTCTCCAAATGGGAGAAATTGACCAAAACAAAGGGACTACAGGCCCCAAGCAAGTCCAAAACCCAGCAGGGTAGTCATTAAATTATAAAGCTCCAAAATCTTCTTTGACTCCATGTCTCATATCCAGGGCATGTTATTGCTAGGGGTGAGCTCCCAAGGCCTTGGGCAGCTCCACTTCTGCGGCTCTGCAGGGTACTGCCCCCATGGCTGTTTTTACAGGCTGGTGCTGAGAGCCTGCAGATTTTCCAGGAGCATGGTGCAAGCTGTCAGTGGATCTACCATTCTGGGATCTGGAGGATGAGAGCCCTCTTCTCACAGCTCCACTAGGCAGTGCCCCAGTGGGCACTCTCTGCGGGGGCTCCAACCCCACATTTCCCCCCACCATGCACTGTCATACCAGAGATTATCCATGAGGGCTCTACCCCTGCAGCAGACTTCTGCCTGGACATCTAGGCATTTCCATACATCTTCCAAAATCTAGGCAGAGGTTCCCAACCTCAACTCTTGCCTTCCGTGCACCCACAGGCCCAACACCACATGGAAGCTGCCAAGGCTTGGGGCTTAAACCTTTTGAAGCAATAGCCTGAGCTGTACCTTGGCCCCTTATAGCCACAGCTGGAGCTGGAGCACTGGGTTGCAGGATGCCATGCCCTGAGGCTGCACAGAGTTGCAAGGCCCTGACCCAGCCCACAAAACCATTTTTCCCTCTTAGGCCTTCAGATCTGTGATGAGAGGGGCTGTCCTGAAGGTCTCTGAAATGCCCTGGAGACATTTCCCCCATCCTCTTGGTGATTAACATTCAGCTTCTCTTTACTTATGCAAATTTCTGCAGCCAGCAGCTTGAATTTCTCCCCCAGAAATGGCCTTTTCTTTTCTAGCACGTGCTCAGGCCTCAAGTTTTCCAAACTTTTACTCTATGCTCCCCTTTTAAACATAAGTTCCAATTTTAGACTATCTCTGTGAACACATGTGAGTGTACACTTTTAGAAAAAGCCAGGTCACCTCTTGAATGCTTTGCTGCTTAGAAATTTCTTCTGCCAGATATGCTAAATCATCTGTCTCAAGTTCAAAGTATCACAGATCTCTAGGACAGGGGGAAAATGCTGGCAGTCTCTTTGCTAAAGCATAGCAAGAGTGCCCTTTACTCCTGTTCCCAATAAGTTCCTCAGTTCCTCATCTCCATCTGAGACCACCTCAGCCTGGACTTCATTGTCCATATCACTATCAGCATTTTGGTCACAACCATTCAACAAGTCTCTAGAAAGTTCCAAACTTTCCCACATCTTCCCATCTTCTTCTGGCCCCTCCATACTGTTCCAACCTCTGTCCACTACCTAGTTCCAAAGTCACTTCCATATTTTCAGGTATCTTTATAGCAATGCCCCACTTTCCTGGTACCTATTTTCTGTATTAGTCCATTCTCACACAGCTATAAAGAACTACCTAAGACTAGATAATTTATCAAGAAAAGAGGTTTAATTGGTTCACAGTTCCACAGGCTTAACAAGAAGTATGGCTAGGAGGCCTCAAGAAACTTACAATCAAGTTGAAGGCAAGGGGGAAGCAAGCACCTTATTCACACGGCAGCAGGGTAAAGAGAGAGATGGGGGAAGTGCTACAAACTTTTAAACAACCAGATCTCATGAGAACTCACTCACTGGAAAGGTAAGGGGGATGTCTACCCCCATGAATCAATCACCTCCTACCAGGCCCTCCTTCAACATGTGGGGATTACAGTTCAACATGAGATTTGGATGGGGACATCAAAACTATATCAACTGTCTATTAATGGATGAGGGATAAGCAAAATGTGGTACACACACACACACACACACACACACACACATACTGAAAGATTACTCAGCCTTAAAAAGAAGAAAAATTTTGATATACGCTACAACATAAATGAACTGTGAAGACCTTATGCTCAGTTAAATAAGCCAATTAAAAAGGATAAATATTTTGTAATTCCACTTTTAAATGAGATACCTAAAATAGTCAGTTCATAGAGACAAAAAGTAGAATGGTGGGTACCAGGGGATAGGGGAAGGGGAATGGGGAATTAGCATTTAATGGGGAAAGAATTTCAACTGGGGAGGATGAAAAAGTTCTGGAGATGGATGGTGGTGATTGTTACACAGCAACGTGAATATACTTAATGGCACAGAACTATAGACTTTAAAATGTTTAAAATGGTAAGTTTTATGTGATGTGTATTTTGTAACAATAAAAAACACTAATCACAAGCATATGAATAACTGTGACTACATGGAAATTTAATGCATGTAAGACAAAAAGCACCACAAAAATGTAAAAGACAGCTTGAGAGAACATATTAGCAACCTTCAGAATAGGAACAAATTAAAATGCTTTTAAACCCTTGAGAAAAAGACAAACAGCATAATAGAAAATAAATGGACAAAACATATGAGAGACAATTCACAGAACAGAAAGTCCAAATGGTGTATAAACATATAAAAAGATGCTCATTCTTGCTAGGAATCATAAAACCACAAGATCAAGCAAAGACAACACCAAACTACTGTCACCAGACAGGCAAACAATATTAAGCCTGATAACAGTGGTGTGGATGGGATGTTTGCAGGTGGGAACTGCACAATTCCAGAAAGGTATGCCTATGCAGTGACTTGAGAGCGACTGGCAATATTCAGTAAAATGAAAAATGCACACAGTTTGGAGAAGTTGAAATATTTAGTCAAAATATCACTGACAAAGACTTTGTACCAAAAATATATAGCCGTACCCACAGAGCCATCTAATAGCTATATTATAGCCACCCTCAGATGCCTTGTGATGCCTAAAAGCACCAAAAAGAAAACCATGAAGTCCCTCTGTCTCTGGCTGGCTAGATGTTTCAGGTGGGAGGAGACAGAAACGTATTAGATATAGGTTAGATTTTGTTTCAGTGATGGATTTCAAATTTCTTATGTTATTAAAAATAATTAAAAGATAGATGATACTGTCTTTGTTTGTTTGTTCTGCTATAACAAAATACCTGAGACTGGGTAATTTATAAACAATAGAAATGTATTCGCACAGTTCTGGAGGCTGGGAAATCCAAGATCAAGGTGCTGGTAGATTCAGCGTCTGCTCAGAGTCTATTCCCTGCTTCCAAGATGGTGCCCTGTTGCTGTGTCCACAGAGGGTGGAAGGGTAAAAGGGATAGTTGCTGTCCTCACATGGCAGAAGAGACATAAGGAAATGAGCCTATGCTCTCAATCCCTTTCATAAGGCCCCTTGTGATGTTGTAAAATATGTATTTGGTCTTGGTCTTCATCCCAGTGTCCTGGTGTCCAACTCATAAAATCCTTAGAATCTTCAAAGTGATGTGCCTTTTTATATACTAATGAGTCGACTGATGGCAGCAGCCCTTAGGTAGCTTCAGAATGGGGGTTGGAAAGACCAAGGCAGGATTAGAAGGTTGGATCTTTTAGCCCCCCAACCCCAACCACCAGAAAGGAGAGAGGGGCTAAAAGTTACCTTAATCACCAATAGCTAATGGTTTAATCAATCATGGCTATATAATGAAGCTTCCATAAAAAACCAAAAGGACTGAATTTGGAGAGATTCAGGATAGTTGAACACATAGAGATTCCTGGAGGGTGATGCACCTGGAGAGGGCATGCAAGCTCTGGGCCCCTTTCCCCATATCTCAGCCTATGCATCTCTTCACACGTATCCTTTGTAATATCCTTTATAACAAACCAGTAAATGTAAGTAGGTATCTCCCTGAGATCTTTGAGCCACTCTAGCAAATTAATCCAACCCAAAGACAGGGTCTTGGGAATCCCAATTTATAGCCAGTGGTTCAGAAGGACAGATAAGACAATCCGGAGCTTGTGATTGGCATCTGAAGTGGGGGACAGTTTTGTGGGACTGAGCCCTCAACCTGTGGGATCTGACACTGTTTCCAGGTAGACAATGTCAGAACTGAACTGAATTACAGGACACTTTGCTGGTGTCCACTACAGAACTGATTGCTTTTTTGATGCGTGGAAGGAAAATCCCCACATATCTGGTGACAGAAACATGTGAGAATTTATTAAGAGAAACTGAGTTTGTTTATTCCCACATTCACAGAGCCTTAATTCCACCCATAAAGCTTTCACCCACGTGACTTAATCACCCCCTAACTGTCTCACCTCTTACTACTATCACACTGAGATTAAGTTTCAACATATAAAATTTGGGGGATACATTTGGACCTAGATGGATAGATACATACATAGAAAGACAGAGAGATGAGAGAGAGAGAGAGAGAGAGAGAGAGAGAGAGAGAGAGAGATAGAACAAACAAACAAGTGAGCCATGCATAGACCACTAATGAGAATTTGTTGAATCAAGAATGATAAATAGTTTAGTTCTGTGCACTAATAAAAGAAGAAACAACAGGAGAGGGAGAGATGGAGAAAGGAAAATGCATATTCTCTATGACTCAACAGGTACAGTCCTTGGTCTATATGCTAGAAGAACTTTTGCACAAGAAAACACAAATAAGGATGTTCCTTTCAGTGCTGTTTATAATGTCAAAGAATTGACAGCAACATATACACCAATCAATATGGAAATGGAAAGATCAGTGGTAGTATAGTTATATGACTGAATGCCATATAATAATTAAAATACACTAGCCAGATCCGTTTTGATCAGCAAGGTTAGAAAGTGAGAAGAAGATCAAGTAGGAAAAAGATAAGAGTGCAAAAATATGTCCAGTAAGAAACATCTGTAAAATTTGAAGCCCAGAAAACAGTATTATATGCAGTATTCTTTATGAATATATGCATACATGTAAAAACATGAAAACCTGGATAGGAAAGTCACCCTCATATTCAGAAAATAGTTGTCTCTGAGATACTACGGACAGACTGGGCCCAGAGGAGGGCAGAGATGGGACTCTAGCTATGTCTGCAGTGCTTAATTTCTTTTGAAAATAAAAATTTGAGCAAATAGGAGAAAATATTAACATTAGGAAATCCTGGTTGTGGAGCATGGGTCTTTGTTATGTTGCTCTCAGTAATTGTTTTTGTGTTTGAAGATTTTAAATCAAGAACAAAATAAAAGAAAGGCTTATCCTCAGTAGGATACAGGATTCCTCTCTGGAACATTTCACAGTCACCCTCAGTTCCAGCAGGAAGCCTAAAGCCCCAGGGAAGGAAACCAAGAAGCGCCTTGAGGTCCAGTTACAGGGATTCATGAAAGTTCACCTCGACACTTGGGTCTGTTTGCTTCCCCTCTCTAAGCCTCGGTTTCCTCATCTGTAATGTGAGGGCAATGGAGCATCTGCCTCACGAGACTGGTGAGAATTGAATGGGCTGAGAGCTCTGGTTCATCGCAATCCCAGAAAATGCTACTGCCTTCTGACTGTGAGCATTATTATACTAATTATCTCTTATCCCCAATATTTACCAACTATGAAGAGGAAAATCAAGTGCCCTAAGGACTTTCTTCATACATGACCTTTCTCTCTTAAACTGGAGGTCAAATCCAGGACGTCTTAAATATAAAAAGATGACCAATGGAGAACAAGAAGCAGTGAATACGTCTCTGGCCACAGACTTAAAACTCGAGCTTCAGAGTGACTTGCCAAAAGCCTCCCAGCCTGAGATTTAGAGTCATTGGAATAATTCTCCGGGATAGGTCCCTGCCCTACGTCCAGTACAGATTCTGTTAGCCTGGCTGTGCTCGTTCAGATGTCAGGGACTTGCCGAGTCTTCTCGCCATGTGGACTTGTCTTCCAAACAATCTCTCCTAGAAACCCCACCCTAGGTCAGCTGTCCAGATACGAGCCAAAGGCCATGGGCTAAGATCTGTGTTCCTGACTCACGCAGACAAGGCGTCCAGGGCGAGGTCTGGCCTGAGTTCCCATGAGTCACTAAAGCATGGGCCAAGGTTGACACTTGGAAGGCGACATTCTACAGTTTCCCATCGGGAGGTGCCTGCAATGACAGCTCAGGTTCACACTGAATCTTGGGCACACGGGTGCCTCTGTGCCATGTATACCTTTGTACATGTTTAAACAGCCCAGATTTTCTATGAAATGTGAAAGGAACGAAAAGGTGGCCATGTGTATGCATTGCACATTCAGAGTTTCACTGTTTTCACAGAGACATTGTCAAATGTGTATCACGAATCCCTACCCTTCAGAGGCAGGAACTGAGAAGAACTCAGAGGGAAGGTCACTTGGCCACGTTCCCACAGCTAGGGAGGAGCAGAGCTGGACCTGGGACTCAGGAGTTCAGATTCTGAGCTGCTATTCTGCCCACTCCTCCCTCTGTGTCAGTTCAGATACTCTAAGAAGCAGATACCGAGGTGGGATGAAATGTGCAAAGGGGAAACACCTTCTTCTTTTGTTATGGGAAACACCTGCAAGAGGACACAGGGAATGCTGGGAAACCACATGGCCAGGTGCCCCCATGAAGGAGGGAGGGAAGGGAGGTTGATGGAAATGCCCTAGAGGTGCAGCCTAGAGAGGGTTGAGCAAAGCCACTGTCGTGTCTTCAAACCAAAGTCACTGTCAGGGAACTTCAGTTTCTCCCAGACCCTCAGAGAGCAGCTGCTGGGGCCTTGGTCCATAGCTCCCTGTCTTGGAGGTCTTCACAGCACATTCATGATTGCCACACTGTCTGGCTCCCTTGGGATGTGGCTCCACATTTTGAAAAGCTATTCGCCAATACATCTCAAGAAACTTAAAATGAGCACAGCCTTTACCCTATATTCTCCCCGTTCTAATGAGTTATCCTAAGGGAACAGTATAACTCCAGGTCCAGAGATGTCTTTACACACAGCATTGCTGAGGGTAGTGTCAGTTAGCAAACTAAATAAATGTGCATGCATACAGATATACACAGAAATGATGTATCTGATAGATGAGATGGCACTTGTAGGGTCATCTGCAGAGGCACATGGGCTTCCAGCCAAGAGAGTCAAAGGTTAAGGCTGATGATGTCACATGCATGCTCCAAGGTTATCAAAAGGTTTATTACTGACATCATGACTGTCTCTGGGGAGAGGGACAGTCCTCTCCAACAGGTCCAAAAATGACTTGAGAGATTGGAAAAAGGAGACTAGCTTGGGGATTTTATCGTGGCTAGGGGGCTGGGCTGGGTGAAAGTTCCTGCACACTGTGGGCAAGGGCTTACCTGGTTGACTCTCCACCGATGCCAATGGAGAGAGAACCCAGGTTTTTTTTATCAGTTTGCTCAGATGAGGAAAGGGTGGGTGAGACTTAAAAGCCGTCATCAGTCAAACATGAAAAAATAAAAAATAACAGCAGAGGCAGACTTTTTTTGCAGTGAGAGGCTGCCATGCATTCATCTACTTTCCTCAAGTGGGTATGTTAATATGTTAAAAACTACTTTCCTGTGTCTTCCATCTCTCTTTCACTTCTGAAGTCTCCCAGGTATGTGAGGTAGTGATTCGTCTTGCAGTTGGCCAGGTGAATGTCCTGCAATAGGTAAAATCTCCCCATAGAGGGCCCTATGGCAGGCCTCAGCAGGCCCGGGCATGGTGGCAGAGTCAAGCTGAGTTCTCCCCTTCAGCAATGAAGCTAAGATCTGTCTGACTCCTGAATCTATTTCCAACTTGTTTCCAGACTTTAAACTCCTTAAATCGCAACATAAGAATAACCTTTTGGGCCAGGCATGGTGGCTCATGCCTGTAATCCCAGCACTTTGGGAGGCTGAGGCGGGTGGATCATTTGAGGTCAGCAGTACAAGACAAGCCTAGCCAACATGGTGAAACCCCGTCTTTACTAAAAATACAAAAATTAGCTGGGTGGTAGTGGCATGCACCTATAATCCCAACTACTCAGGAGGCTGAGGCAGGAGAATCGCTTGAGCCTAGGAGTCAGAGGTTGCTATGAGCCGAGATTGTGCCACTGCACTCTAGTCTGGGCAACAGAGTGAGACCCTGTCTCAAGAAAAGAAATAAAAAAGAAAAAAAAAGAATAACCTTTTGTATATAATATGATATCACTATGTAAAACAAAAAATAGCTTGAAATACTGAGTACTAGAATATTGTCAGTGGTTGACTTTCTATGATATTTTTCTGACTTTTCTATGTTTTCCAAATGTTTTGAGTGCATATTACCTTTAAAAATTGAAAGAGATTTTATTTTAACATTCTCCTCAACATTATTCTTGATCTGTGAACTCCCTTACGGCAGGGTTTAGATCTGTCATGGGAGAAAATCAGAAATGAGACTAGAGAAGAAGGAAAAAGTGACGTTCCCCAATAGCTCTGTTAGGTATGAGCCCCCAGATGAAAAATCACCACCAATGTGGAGCTTTACAAAAGGTAATTCTTGTGCCAAGAAAAGTCTGGGCAGAAGTTTCCTTTGCTTTTTACAAAGTTACAAGCTCTAACACCTAATCTTTTTTTTAGGCAGACAGGGTCGTGCTATCTTGCCCAGACTGGAGTGCAGTGGCTATTCACAGGTGCACTCATGGTACACTACAGCCTTGAACTCCTGGGTTCAAGGGATCCTTCTGCCTCAGTCTATAGGAATGCCACAGTGCCTGGCTCACCAACACCTAATTGTCTCTTAGGCTTTGGTTCTGTTAATGTATTCATCAGGGATTGGTATTCTGTTAATGTATTCATCAGGGATTGGTATTCTGTTAATGTATTCATCAGGGATTGGTATTCTGTTAATGTATTCATCAGGGATTGGTATTCTGTTAATGTATTCATCAGGGAAGGCTAGGTAACAAATAGTCTTAAACATGGAGTAGCCCAACACAATAGAAGTGTATCTCTTGCTTATGTAACAGCCACAGTGGTGCCAGAATAGCACAAGTGAAAAATGGATGTGGGAATGCCCCTTATTTGCTGAAGCCACTCAGGGACCCAAGCTGACCAAGGCTTTGCCCCCTCCAACTAGTTCCTGGCAAAGTTGCCTTCATCATCTCCATTCCAGCCAATAGGAGGGAGGAAGGCCTGTGAGAGGTTTTCATCAGCCAAGAAGGAAAATGGCACACATCACTTCTGCTCAATTCCATTTGGCTAGAACTTAGTTACTTGGCTACTTTCACTGCCATGAGATGGGGAAACATAAGTGTCCACCAAGGAGCAAAAGACATGGATTTTGATGAGCCACTATCACTTTCTATTAGTGTTTTAAAAGCTGGTTCTATGCCCAGCAAATAATCACTTATAAGGGATCCAAAAATAATGCTGGATCCCACTAACCAAATTAAATAATTAAACATCTTCAAAACTTTGAATTACATTTATAAATTGCTTACGCTCAATTTGCTTTTAAATATCTCAATGATCTGACAACTCTTCCCAATACTGAAGTAATTCTTATACATCAGTTAAACTTACATAAATAGTGAAGTATATATATATGAGATATAGATATAAGATATATAAGATAGGAGATCTATATCTTATATCATAGATATGACGTCTACAAGATATGAGATCTACATCTTACAGATATAAGATCTATATCTTATATCTATATAAGATATATATTTTATATATATTGTATATATAAGCTTAGTAATATTTCCACTTAAAATCACAAATATAAATCAATTATTGAACTGTATATTTAACTGGAGTCAAAAGACTACCACTCTAAAATATCAAATTATCTTAATACCAAATTTATACTGATTCCTTAATGTGAAAAAATAATGTGATGTGTTTTGAGTCTCTTACATACATTGAAAGCAACCTGGACTTTGTCTTGTTATGTGTGATTCTTTCTCCCTGGTCACACTTTGCCCCAGCCCACTGGATAATGCCAGAATTTGAGGGTTGTTATGGGCTTAGATGCAATGAAGTGTTTTTGCAGGAGGTCTTGAGGAGGGTTGGCAGTCCCCCCCATCAGAAACAACCTTAGTGAATCTCACTAGAGTTGCAAGCAACAGGAGGCGAACCTCCTCAGACAGGGGAGGAGTGCTGCTTCTGCTGGCAAAGGAGGCTTGGCAAAGTCTAGAAGTTCAAAGTTTTCATTGTCATTGGAATCTGCCCATGTGTCCATTTCCAATTCTCAAGGTCCTGCTGTTTCCCAATTAGCATCATAACTTAAAGATGAAATAATAAAAATGAAAACATATGCTCATGAATGTTTATAGCAGCTTTATTCATGATAGCCAAAACTGGAAACAGTCCATTCACAGGAAAGCAGGTAAACACGCTGTGGTATTTAAACAATGATATACTACTCTGGAAAAACAAATGAACTGCCAATACACCCACAAACACAGATAATCTCCAAAATATGATCTGAGTGAAAGAAGCCTTACAGAAGAGTACATATTAGATGATTCCATTTATATAAAGATCTAAAACAAGCTAATCTAATCTGCAGTTGAAGAAACAGAGGTTATCTTTACAGATGTGGGGGTACGGATCAATTGGGAAGGGGTAGGAGGGAATATGTTGGGAGTAATGCCCAGACTTTCAACTCTTTGATTGGAATTTTGTCAGCTAAATGTCCACTTTCATAGTCTACAAGTTCTGCTTTCCAAATAATGGTTGGTCACAATTCCACTAAGTCTTCTGCTGCTCTGTAACTAGGACTCACTTTACTCCAGTTCCCAATAACACACCTCTCACTTCCTTTTGAGTCGTCACCAGCAGCACCCATATTTCTACCAACAGCCTATTTGTGATGATTTAGGTGTTCTCTAAGACAATATAGGTTTTCCCTGCTGTGCCCCTTACTTGATCCTGAGTCTTCACCAGCAGAGTTCTTAAGATCCCTATTTCTACTGAGAGTAGGTTCAAGGCAATTTAGGCCTCATCTATCATGCTCCTGAAAATTCTTCCAAACTCCACCAATTGCCCAATTCCAGAGTGACTTCCACATTTTTAGGTGTTTCTTGTAGCAACACCCCATTTGTGGTACCAAACATGTATTATTGTTTCCTATTGCTGGTGTCTCATGTCACCACAATATTAACAGCATAAATAACAAAAATGATTATCTTACAGTTTAGGAGGTCAGAAATCCAAATAGGTCTCACTGGGCTAAAACCAAGGTGTTGGCAGAACTCCATTCCCTTCTAGAAGCTGTAGAGGAGATTTCTTGTCTTTTCCAATTTCTAGAGACTGCCCACATTTCTTGGCTTGTGGTCCTATACCTCTATCTTCAGTCAGTAATGTTGGACCAAGTTCTTCTCATATTGTCATATCTTTGAGTATACTGCTTCTACCTCCCTCTTCTGCTTTGAAGAATCCTTGTGATTATTCAAAGTCTCACCAAAATAAACTAGGATAAGCTTCTCTTTTTATGGTTAACTGATTAGAACTTTAGTTCCATCTGCAACCTTAATTCCTCTTTGCCATCTCTATTAGTCCGTCCTCACACTGCTATAAAGAACTACCTGAGACTGGGTAATTTATGATGAAAAGAGGTTTAATTGACTCACAGTTCTGTAGGCCTAACAAGAAACATGACTAAGAGTCCTCAGGAAAGTTAAAATCATGGCAGCAGGCAAAGGGCAAGCAAGCACCTTCTTTATGTGGTGGCAGGAGAGAGAGAGAGCATGAAGGGGGAGGTGCCACACACTTTTAAACCTTCAAATCTCCTAAGAACTCACTCACTATCATGAGAATAGCAAGGAGGAAATCTGCTCCAATGATCCAGTCACCTCCTATCAGGCCCCTCCTCCAATGTGACATGAGATTTGAGTGGGGACACAAATCCAAACCACATCACTGCATGGAAATCTTTAGGCAGCCGTTTTCCTGCTGACCACACCCAGCCTGGAGAGAATTCCCATGAAGTGACAGGGAAAGCAGCAGCCTAGATGGAGCCCAGAGATCGCCTTGAGTGGAAGTGATTGAGCTGAGAGTCCAGGGAAGCTGAAGCAGGTAGAATCCACAAAGGAGATTACAAAAAAGGAATAAGGAAAAATGGGGAATAAAAGAAAAATACCTGAGACTAGGGAAAGAACCACTAGAAAGGATTAGAGGGAACAATCTCTGGAGCTTACTTAAGTACAAGAAGAGTTCCTCTTCCCTCCAGCCAGAGTGGAAAACCTTACTATTTGTGGAACATCCAGTAGAAAAATCAGAAACCTATTACTTCAGTAGTGGAGAGAAATTTGTCCTAGACTAAATGACGATCTGGTCCCACCTCACAAGCTTAAAAGAAATAACCAAAATAATTAAACTGTTTTCAAGTAACTTGCCTGTATCCCAAAAGAAAGCAGAAAAATATAACAAAATACAAAAATATCTAGCACCCAACAAGGTAAAATTTACAATGCCTGTCATTGACCAAACAGTTACCAGGCATGCAAAGAAGTAGGAAAATATAACATATCACTAAGAGAAAGAGCAATCAATAGAAACAGACCCAGAAATGACATGGGTTGTAGAATTAGTAGACAAGGGCATCAAAACAATTATTCTCACTATGTTTTATGTATTCAAAAATGAGATAAAAGATTGAGCATATTAAGAAGCAACACAAAAGATATTTAAAATACCCAAATTGAACTTCTAGGGGTTAAAAATACTTCTAAGATAAAAATACACTGGATGGGATTAAGGACAGATTTGATACTGCAGAAGAAATAATTTGTTAAATTTAAGATTTAACAGAAGCTATTTAAATTGACACAAGGAGAGCAAAAAGAACCCTCCTCCCCCAGAAAGCAGACATGTATAACTGGAATCATGAAACAGAGGAGATAGAAAAATGGGAAGAAAAAGTATTTGAAGAAATAATAGCCAAAAACTTCCAAAGTTGGTTAAAACCATAAACTCACAGATCCAAGAAGCTCAACACAGGACAAGCACAAAAATCCTGAAGAAAATAACACTAAGAAACATCATAAACTTACTTGCTCAAAACCAGTGATAGGCCAGGTGCAGTGGCTCACACTTGTAATCCCAGCACTTTGGGAGGCCAAAGAGAATGGTTTGCTTAAGCCCAGGAGTTTGAGAGCAGCCTGGGTAACATAGTGAGATACTATCATATCTTTGATTATACTGCTTCTGCCTCCCTCTTCTGCTTTGAAATTGGTCAGGAATAGTGGCACATGACTATAATCCCAGCTACTCAGGAGGCTGAAGTGAGAGGATCAATGCTGCAGTGAGCCATGATCCTGCCACTGCACTCCAGTCTGGGCAAAAAAGCGAGACCTTGTCTCAAAAAACTTTTAAATAATATAAATAAATAAATAAATAAATGACAGTGATAAAGACAAAACATTGGAAGCAACCAGAGGAAAGAGCATATGTCATATATACAGGAAACATGATAAGGATTATAAGCAGACTGTTAGTCAGAAATAATGAAGCTACAAGACAGTGGAGCAACATCTTTAGAGTATAGAAAAAAAAAAGGGAACTTTTTTTAAGAATTTATAGAATTCTAACTGTTTTTTTAGAATTTATAGAATTCAACCTAGAATTCTATACCCAGCAAAACTATTTTTCAAAAAATGAAGATAAAATCAAAATGTTTTTAAACATACAAAAGCTGAAAGAATCCCTCAACAGCAGACTTCCCCTACAATAAATATTAAGGGAAGTCCCTTGGACAAAAAGAAAATAATATCAGGTAAAGTCTGAAGCTACACAAAGAAAGGAAGAGCACTCAAAATTATAACTATGTAGATAAACAGGAAAAGTTTTCCTCCTGTGATTTGAATCTTTTTAAAAAGAATGAACTCTTTCAATTAAAACTGATATTAATGTGGTGTGTTATTAATAACATATATAAAAGCCAAATATATAATAATAATAGCATAAAGACCAAAAAGAAATAGAAGTATACTATTGTAAGGTTTTTATGCTGTACACAAAGTGGTATACTATTCTTACAAGGTAAATTTTGATCTATTAAAGATAAGCAATATAAACAACTAAAGCAACCACTAAAACACATACACACACACACACACTCGCACACATATACATACATAGTGATATCTAATAAGTAAATAAAAGAGGTTAAATGGGAGTCATTAAAAATACTCATTTAATCCAAAGCCAGGCAAAAGGATCTATAAACAGATAGAACTAATAGAAAATAAGCAGCAAGTTAAACTCAATGATATCAATAAACAAATTAAATGTCAAATGATTTAAATGTATGACATTTAACACACTAGTTAAAGGGGAGTGTTTATCAAATAAGGAAAAAAAAAGATCTAACTATATGCTACCACCAAAAGGGAAAAAAAAACTGAAAAATAACCCCCTCAAAATGAAAAAATATTTAAATATGAAGACACAATAGGGTTAAAAGTAACAGATTAGAAAAAGATACACCATGTTAATACTAATCAAAGAAAACTAGGATGGCTATATTAACATCAGATAAAGTAGATTTCAGCAAAGAATATTACCAGGAACAAATAGAGTAATTTTATAATGATAAAGGAGTAAATTCATCAAGAGGACACAAAACTTCCAAGCATTTATGGACCCATAATCACAGCATTTCAAAACACATTAAGCAAAAACTGACAGGACTAAAAGGACAAATGGACAAATAGAGAAATCCATAATAGTCAGATTTCAGCACCCCTGTCTCAATAATTAATAGAAAAAGTAAACAGAAAATTAGTAATATAGCTATTACTTGAACCATAGTATCAACCAACTTAGCCTAATTGACATTTAGAGAACACCCTACTTAACAACAACAGAACACATTATCTTCAAGTGCATATAAAATATTAACCAAAGTAGTCCATGTTCTTGGCCATAAAACAAGTCTCAATAAATTTAAACTTGGCTGGGCATGGTGACTCATGTCTGTAATCTCAGAACTTTGGCCAACTGAGGCAGGTGGATTGGTTGAATCCAGGAGTTCGGGGCTAGCTTAGGCAACATGGTGAAACCCTGTCTCTACAAAAAAATGCAAAAGTCAGCCAGGCGTGGTGGCACAGGCCTATAATCCCAGCTACTATGGAGACTGAGATGGGAGAATCACCTGAGCCTAAAAAGTCAAGGCTGCAGTGAGCTGTGATCGTGCCTGCACTCCAACCTGGGCAACAGAGTGAGAATGTGTCTCAAAATAAATAAATAAATAAATAAATAAACAAATACATTTAAACTCAATTTAAATTTAAACACACAAAGTATTCCCTCTGACTATGACAGAATTAAAATAGAAATTAGAAATCAATAACTGAAAAGTGTCTTTTAAAATCCCCAAATATTTGGAAACTAAATAATGCACTGATAAAGAACCCATGGGTAAAAGAGGAAATCAAAAGAGATATTTGAAATATTTTTAATTGAATAAAAATGAAAACACAACATATTCAAAGTTCTAGGATTCATCTAAAGCAATCTCAGAAGGATATGTATAATGTAAAATGTCTGTATTTAAAAAGAAGCAAGGCCTCAAATCAATGATTTCAACTTCTAACTTAAGAAATTGGAAAAAAAGATAACACACTGCAGAACGGTGAGCCAATTACACCTCTTTCTTTATAAATTACCCAGCCTCAGGTATTCTATAGCAATGCAGAAATGGCCTAATCAACATTAAAAATTGCTCAATGTAATTCACATTATTAACAGAACAAATCAGAAAAAACACATATCATCATTACAAATGCAGAAAACACATTTTACACAATCCAACCTTCATTTCTGATTTTTAAAAATCTCAGCAAATCAGCATATGAGAACTTCTTCAATCTGATAATGAGCATATATAACAAAATTATACCTAATATTATAATTAATGGTGAATGATCCACTGTTTTCCTTCTAAGATCAACAACAAGAAAAGGATTTCTGGTTTCACCTCTTCTCCTCAACATTGTACTGGAGATCATAGCCACTGTAATAAGGCAAGAAAAGAGACAGATATCCAAATGGGGAAAACAGAAGTAAAGTTATTTTGATTCACGAATGTCATGATCCTTTATGTAGCAACTCTGATGCAATATACCAAAAAAAAAAAAAAAAAAAAAAAAAAAAAGCTACTGGAGTAAAGTGAGTTTATTTTGAGTTTGCAGGATGTAAGATCAATATAGAAAATTCAATTTTACCTCTAAATACTAGCAATTAACAATCAGAAATTGAAATAAAAGTCTGTTTACAATATTATGAAAAGCAACCCAATTATTTAAATGGGCAAAATATTTGAACAGGCAGTTTACCCAAGATGATATTTGGATGGTATAAACAGAAGAAAAGATGCTCAGCATGATTAGCTATTATGAAATGCAAATTATATCACAATGAAATACTATTACATGCCTATCACAGTGTCTATAATTTTAAAAATTGATTAATACCAAGTTTTGACAAGAATATGCAGCAACTGGAGCCCTCATACAGTACTGGTGAAGATGTAAAATGGCATAATTATGTTGGAAAACAGCAATTTTTAAAAAAGTTAGACATATATCTGCCCTATGATTCAGGCATTCCATTCCTAGGTATTTAACCATGATAAATTAAACATGCATCTGTGCAAAGATTTATGCACAAATGTTCACAGCAGCTTTGTTTTTAATAATTTAAAAAATAGGCTGGTAGTGGTGGCTCATGCCTATAATCCCAGCACTTTGTGAGGCTGAGGTGGGAGGATTGCTTGAGCCCAGGAGTTTGAAACCAGCTTCCTCAACATAGTAAAACCCTGTTCTACAAAAGTTAGCCGGGTGTGGTGGTGCTTGCCTGTAGTCCCAGCTACTCAAGAGGCTGAGATAGGAGGATGGCTTGAGCCTGGGAGGCAGAGGTTGCAGTGAGCTGTGATTGTGCCACTGCACTCCAGCCTGGGTGACAGAGCGAGACCCTGTTTCAAAATAATAATAACAATAATAATAATAATACAATCCAGATGTCGATCAATAGGTAGATGGAGAAACAAACAGTGGTATACCCATAAATGGAACACACTTAGCAATAAAAACAGATGGATTAATGATGAATGCATCAACAGAGATGAACATCGAAATAATCATGCTGAAAAAAAGGAGCCAGACGTAAATGAATATGCACCAGATGAGTCCACTTACCTAAAATTCTAGAATATGCAAAGCAATCTGCAGTGAGAGAGAGATCAGTGGTTGTCTGAGGATGAGAGGGAATGAGGAGGAGATGGGAGGAGCAAAAGGAGGGATTTACAAGGGGGCACAGGAAACCTGGGGCAACGGATCTGTTTACTATCTCCATGGTGATGATAGCTTCACAAATGTCTACATTTGTCAGGACTTAGCAAATTGTATGCTTTATGTATAGTTTATTATATTCCATTATGCTTAATAAAGCTACTCTTAAAAAATCTTGTCTCCTGGAGCTCTCATGCTAGTGGCATGCAAAATAGAAAGTACAAGAGAGGCTGTCCAAATCCAAACTCACTGGCTCTTATCGCCACCTGACACATTCTATAATGACTCATTTGTGTCGTTGTTTTTCTTCTCCTCCCCCTAAAATGTAAGCTTTCAAAAGAAAGGGACTTAGTCCACTCTCACTGATGACAAGTAACAAGATGAAGAAAAGTTCATGCTCTTGGAACCAAGTTCCTCTGAGAAACATGGTCAGCCTTGCTGGAAAAATGGCCTGATCAGCTCTGAACATTTCAGAGACCTGGGGGAGCTGCATGTGGCAGGGTTGGGTGCAGGGGCTGGGTAGCCAGAGGGTGGGAAATGCAACCCAACTCAACTCCTCCACCCTCTCCAACCCCTGCCAGTTTTCTGTCTATGCTACAAGATTGCAGAATGCTTGGAACCTATGGATTCCTCTTTTCTTGCTGACTTGGTGAAGGAATTGCTCTGTGTGCATCAGGGTGATGGGGGAGAATGAAAGAGAATGAGGACGTGGGAGTTGAGCCACGAGAAAGTGAAACCAGGGTTAACAGACTCCCTGGGGAGATTTGGGGGTCCTTGGACCATGAATTGCAGTTGGAGGCATTCCTACCTAGGTCTCAGTGCTGGGGAGGCACCAATGGATACTCCTGAAACAGGTATGGAAGTGAATCTCTGCAAGGCTGAAAAGCTTGGAAATTCACAAGGTTACAACGTGAATGTGAATGAGCTGAGGATCTTGCTCTTCCTACCTCTCTGCTTTGTCTCCAAAGCTCTGCCCACAGGGGAAAAATCATTATATTCTTTTATTTGTGGTAGAGCATAAACATTGGAAAGAAAAACAACAGAAAAATAGCAAACTCCTCCCCAATCCCAATTAGCTGCAGAGAGAAACTGGCTTTTCTTGGGACTGGGAAGAACCCCTGGCCCAAGTGGCCTCCTGGAATCCTGGGGTGAATGGCTTCAGATTTGGGGGATGGCCCCCTGGGAGAGAACTGGCCAAATAATCAGGGCATTCACATGAAGGGCTTTGTTTGCTGTTTCAGTGCAAATTAGCAATTAGTAAGGGCTGGCACTGGGCCACCTCCCATTGCAAGGCCAACTGGCAGCTCGCGTCACTTTGTTCTTGGCTGGGGACCTGCAGGCTGGGTGTCAGGGAACAGGCAGTGTCTAGGTCTGGACAAGAAGCACCATGGGCCTCCACCTAGCTGACTGCTCCTCCTCCCAGACACAGTGCTGACGGATCCTCTGCATGTCGCTTTCATCTGCAAGGAAATAGGAGCCCTGGTTCCACCATTGCACTCAACAGAAGGAAACAGAGTAGGAGAGTGACTGCTTTTCATAAGCTGAATCAGCTTGGGAGGAATGGAACTGGTATCCAAACTCTTCTGCTCCCTAAAGCAAGGTGTTTCCCCCAAACCAGAGGTTCTCAAACTTGAATGAGCCTCAGCAGGCCCTGGAGGGCTTGTGGAAACACAGATTGCTGGGCCCTACTCCAGAGTTTCCAGTGAATTTGCATTTCTAACAAGTTCCCGGGTGATGTTGATGCCAGTGGTCCTAGGCCCAAACTTTGAGAATCACTACCCTAAAACATTTCTTACAAGATAATGAGAGAGAATATTTCCTTCCTTATTCATACTCAAAATAATTGTGGGGTATAAGCAAGGACTAGCAGGAAAAATGGGAAGCTACGTGAATCATTTTGATTGCCATCAGGAAACAAAAGAAATGGGGATTCAAATGAATGATCGATTTCACCAAAAAAGAAAGTTAGACAAACATGAGAGTTTGGCAAAAATCCACTTGGCCTGCATAGAAAGCTGGAGAAACTGGGATCTAAGCAAAATTAATTATTTGCAGGGATGCCCTGACTTGGTACGTTTAAGGCTTAAAAGGCTTTCTGACCCCCTGCATGCCCCCCCAACCGTCTAGTGCCCAAGGAACAGTGCAGGTGAGCCACAAATGCTTTGGTTTTATTGCAGATGGTTGTACAGACCTAAAGCTGCCAGATTTAGCAAATAAAAATAGAGGGTGCCCAGTTAAATTGGAATTTCATATAATTATTTGGTCTATGTATGTCCCAAATATTGCATGGAGCACAATTAGACTAAAAACTTGTATCTAGCCACCCTATGCAGCTGCTGCTCCTGCCTGTCCCAGCTCCAGTCCCATTTCTTCTGACCTGCATCTAACTCACATACCAGACTAACCCATCTCTGCAGAGACTATTAAATTATTTCATCCATCAAAGTGCTTAGAACCATCTTTGGCACAAGGGTAGTGCTCAGTGAATGGTAGCTCTCCTGTCTCCTGTGTGGACAAATGTCCTCCCACTTAATTCTCACCATCACCTTGCAAGGTTACCATAATGCCATTTTACAGATAGGGAAACCAAGGCTCCCAGCCAGTAACGGATGGAGCTGGGTTTAAACCACACTTAATCTCACTCCAAAGCCACTCTCCCTCCACTGCAGCCAATGCTACATCAGTGCACAGCTGACCGGTGTCATTAAGCATGTGTGACTGCCCCTGGAGGATCTGAGATGCCTGAAAACTTGTCATTGTCCCCATGGCCCGGCACAGGAGTGTGGGGGTTTGGCTCACCCAGGTGCTCCCTAGACTCCCTTGAGTGGAGGTAATCTTGGCCTTGGTCCGTTGGATGCATGAGATCTTGGTTTTTCACGTGAAGGAAATAACTCAGGGAAATTGTAGATATCACTGTGAAAAGCCGCCAGACTTTGGCGTCAGCCAGACCAGGCCTTCAATCCTGGCTTGGTCACCAACTGGCTATGTGACCTTGGGCAAGTGGCTAAACCTCTCTGAATATCAGTTTGCTAATCTAAAAAATGGGACCAGCCATGCCCACTATTTCTGCTTTCCTGGGCTGCTGGGAGACTGATGTAGAATAACGGGTGATGCATCACTTCGCAGATTGCAAGGGGCTATGACGAAGATTTCAGGGCTTCTGGTGAGTCCTGAGGTCTTAGGGGATAGGTCAGAGCTAAATATCCTGAGAAGGCTGGCTCTGAGGTGCTAAGCCTGAGAGCAACTGAGGTTTTCCAGGGCTCACGGTGGAACTATCAACCAAGGACTGCAAAATGCCTCTTCCTGAGACATTTTAAGATGATGCATTTTAGCCATTGTTTAAAAGGTGTTGCAAATCTATCTCTTTATTTGAATTAACTCATGTTATCTAAGACATTCATTATTATTAGGGTCACCAACTGTGCTGGTTTGCCCAGGGCCTAGGGGCTTTTTGGGACACAGGACTTTTGGTTTTATAACCAAGGAAATTCCAGGAAGACTGAGACAAGTTGGCCTTGCTAGTTTTTGTTGGTTTTATCATTATTATCCAGCTCCTTTAGACCAATGGCTTTTTACATCTTCCTCTATTATCTCTCTGAGCCCATGCCATCACCTCCAACTCCTAGCAATTGTCATTATTGACAAGTACTGCCTGGTTTCCATAATGGTTTTACAGCCAGCATTTATTTAATTGCTCACACTGTTCCCATGAGAAAGACATTGGAATTCCTGGGAGCTCTGAGGCTGGGGAATTCTCTCTTCTCCCTCCCCCTGCAGGTATCCTTGAGGGATCCACAATCTCTCTGTCTCTCAGCTCCTGGAGATGGTCAGATCCCCAAGCTGTTCCTAGAAAATGGAATGTTTAGTACCAGGAACGAATGACAACCAGAGACAGAGGAAAACTCTTGTGAAAAAACAGAAACATCTGAACCCCATCACCCTCTTCCACAATGACTGTTGGATACAGGCAAAATCATGATTCCTTTCTGCAAACCAAGTGCTAAGAACAGCCTTCCAAGGTGGAATCCAAATTCCCCTGGTGCATCCAGCTGGAGACAGAGGAGCAGGACCAGGGCATTCAGCCTGAGTGCAGAACCTACCGCAACTTGGCTGAGTTATTAAAAGCATGAAGATGCCTAACTCGACATTCCAACCCATGGCAGGGCCTATGAGTTAAACTCGTTGCTTTGTTGCTTTGTTTTGCTCATTAATTCAATCCAGACATTGGGTTTTTGAGGAATTATAATGTTCTTAGCATTCCGAGAGGGAACATAGAGGTTGGAAAATGGGCTCTGAGAATTAGAAGTCTTTTACTCCTAGAAACTGACCCTATAGAAATAATCCTCCCAAAAGTGCTCTGGAGTAAAATAGAACTGGGTTAGAATCTGGGATCTGCCTCTTCCCAAAGTCCTGCATCAGGCAAGCCTCCTGGTCTTTTCTGCCCTGGGAAATGGACTTCAGTACTATGTAACACAGAATTATGCAGTTGAGAAGGAAGCTTCAACATGTGCAAGGTGCCGAGTAAAACTGCAGGCACAGGGAGGGGTTTGTAGTAATAATAGGAAGAGCGACCAGCCTCGCAAAATGTCTGCATTCCTATATCAACAATGTTTGGAAGCAAAATACAAAATCAAACCTTTTAAGTGTGTTTGTGTGATTGACTCATAATTGATTTTTAAATTATTTTAATATTTCTTGTAGCGCCTTTGACCTGTGGAGACATTCAAGAACCTCTGATCTCAATGATGACAAGAACAATAGCAATAACCCACCTACTAGAGTACTTAGTGCAGAACAGGAACTATTGTAAGCACCGGGCATGTACTACCCACCTCAGCCAATCCTCCCAGGAAACACAAAGGAAATGTCTGAGGTAGGTACTAGCTTTGCCCCCATGTTTAAGAGAAGGGAATTAAGACCTAGAGAGATTGAATGCCTTGCCTCAAGTTACAACAGCAAAGGCAGGGTTTGAACCCAGGCAGTCCATGTCTTAGTCCACATTCTGAACCATCCTGGTCCAGATGCTGGGCCCCAGGCCTGGAGGCACCACTGATGTCCCCATCATTGTGTGTTCATTACTTTATATGTGAAGGGACTTAACGCAGACACATTTGTTTCAATACAGTTGTAAAGCTTCATTCCTGAGATAAGATGCCCAGAAAGGGTCAGTGTAAAGGTTGATGGTCTTTACAATAAAAGTTTCATCAAGATGAAACAGTAAGCACATGTTTTGTTTATTGAATTTTTTTGTTTGGTTTTGAGATGGCGTTTCACTCTTGTCACCCAGGCTGGAGTGCAAATGGCGTGATCTCAACTCACTGAGACCTCCGCTTCCCAGGTTAAAGCAATTCTCCTGCCTCAGCCTCCCAAGTAGCTGGGATTACAGGCACATGCTACCATGCCTGGCTAATTTTTGTATCTTTAGTAGAGACGGGGTTTCACCATGTTGGCCAGGCTGGTCTCAAACTCCTGACCTCAGGTGATCCACCCGCCTTGGCCTCCCAAAGTGCTGGGATTATAGGCGTGAGCCACCTTGCCTGGCCCATTGAATGTAACTCTTCCATTCACCATCCTGCTTCAGAATCTCCATTCTCCTTCTGACCAAATGGAGTTTTACTTGAGTGCCAGTAGTAGGGGCTGGGTAAATACAAGAACGGTTCTTCTCCCAAAAGGAAGATGGGTGAATGCCTAAGAAAGATGCACAGAGTGGGGAGATCAACAAATGGGCCTTGCAGTAAGCTGACTTGGGTTTAAATCTTGGCTCTGCCACCACAAGGCCTGTGACAATAAACAAGTCACTTCAACTCACTGTATGAATCAGCTAGGGCTGTGTAACAAAGTACCACAGCCTTGAAGCCTTCAACATCAGAAGTGTATTCTCTCACAGTTCTGGAGGCCAGAAGTCCAAGATCAGGGTGTGGGCAGTGTTGGTTCTTCCCGAGTGCTGTGAGGGAAGGATCAGTTCCAAGCCCCTCTCCTTGGCTACTAGATGGCCGTCTTCTCCCTGTGTCTTCACACAGTTTTCTCTCTGTATGTGCCTCTGTGTCCAATTTCCCCTTTTTGTGAGGACACCAGTCATATTGGATAAGGGGCCACTCTAACACTCCGTTTTACTTAATTACATATTTAAAGCCTCTATCTCCAAATACTGTCACATTCTGAGGTCCTGGAGGTTAGGACTTCAACATATGGACTTGGGGGGACACAGTTCAGCCCCATAACACTGGCCAAGTCCCAGCCTTCTGATCTATACAATGAGATTGTTGTATTCATTCCTCTTTCCCCCTTTTTAATTAAAAACCTCTTTTGGATCCTCCTACCTGAAGCTTCCTATTTTTCATCAGTCAACCAACTTTTATTCATCTCCCATTATGTCCCACGCCCCTGTGCTAAGCTAGGCAGAACCCAGATGGCCCTGAGGGTTCCCTCAGTCAAGAGCAGAACTCAGGCTACAAGCAGATGCTCAGATGGAAGAAAGTTCCAAATGCCATGGGAGCCCAGGGAACCACTCTCTTGGGCAGTCAAGGAGGAACCCCCAAACTGATCTGAAATAATGAATAAAAGTTCACTCACTAGGGAGAGCTTGGGGCTGTGGGAGGGATGAGTGCATTCAGAGTAAAGGCAGCCAGTGAAACATGGCTATTTTTTGGCTTGCCAGAAAATCTAGATTCTCCTGTAGATCCTCCTGATGCCAGAAAAACTGGCAAGCCAGGACCCAGCAGGACATCCAGCCCCCATCCCATCTGATATGGTTTGTCTGTGTCCCCACCCAAATCTCATCTTGAATTGTAGCTCTCATAATTCCCATGTATTGTTGGGGGGACCCAGTGGGAGATAATTGAATCATGAGGGTGGTTTCCCCCATACTGTTCTTGTGGTAGTGAATGAGTCACAAGATCCGATGGTTTTATAAGAGGTTTCCCATTTCATTTGGTTCTCTCATTCTCTCTTGCCTGCTGCCATGTAGGACAGGCCTTTTGCCTTCTGCCATGACTGTGAGGCCTCCCCAGCTACATGGAACTGTGAGTCCATTAGACCTCTTTTTCCTTATAAATTACCCAGTCTCGGGTATGTCTTTTTCAGCAGTGTGAAAATGGACTAATACACCATCTCTTTCAACTGTGCTCCAGCCTCCCGCCTGCCCTGCTATGGCACAGCCCCTGCCTCTGCTGCTCAGGGGTCTCTTTAGCTCATCCTCCCTGCCCTCAGCCACTTCCATCCTACACTGGTCTCCAAGGAGGTGAGCTTACAGGCCAAGGCTGGCTGCCCAGATAGCCCATGGAACCCCTTACCTACCATTCCAATAATGCTATTTCCATGCAGTTGCACACATGTGTGACAGTGTGTGTGTGTGTGGGGGGGGGGGGGGGCGGGGGTGTGTGAAAGAGAGACAAGAGAGAGACAGAGAGAGAGAGAGGTTTTATCCAGAGGAAATTAAGTCTCCCCATGATCTGCAGTGTCCAGACCTGGTCTGTTCAGTTCAGCTATCTAAGCTGCAAGTTTCTCTATGAGCAAAATGGGGGAAATAAGACCTAAAACCTAATTAATAGTTAATACATGCAAAGTGCTTAAAAGTCCACCTCAAATGTTCAAATAATGCTCACTGGCTATTTTTATTGTGTAATTAGTGCACAGATTTGTTGTTTCAATTAAATGAGATGCTATGTACAAGGGACAAAAACAATGCCAGGCAAACTGGAGCTGTTCAATGAGTGGTTGATGTTAATTTTAGGGATAAATGCTGAGGTCCAAAAACTTTGGGTTGATGACCCCAGGCAGAGTTGAAGTAGCCAAAACTCCCTCTCACTGGCCTGCATCAGAAGGTACACGGTCAGAGATGGTAAGAGTATTAACCAACATGTGCTGAGTGCCTCTGTTTGCATTGCTCTGAAATTACTTAATCTCCATAATATTAGAGGATGAACCATTTAATTACGCATTTCATTTACTCTCCACTACTCTTGCCCACATCTGAAAGGGGAGGAGGCTGAGTCACAGAGATACTAAGTGATATGTCAAGATCACACAGCAGGTGAGTGGTGAAACGCTGCACAGGGCACAGAGCAGAGCTCTTTCTCTCAGGAAGCAGAGCTGGTCTTTATGCAGAATCAGTTCTACCCAGCCATTCACTCCGAGAGGCAAAAAGGGGCAGCTGCTGGACCATTTGAAGGCCCCAACCCATGTGATAGAAATGCCTCAGCTGCCCACAGCCCGCCAAAACAGACCTTCATGTCACGGGCTGGTTCCCTCGCACACGGAGTCAACCAGCCTGAAACCACCATTGTGAATCTGTTTCCTGTTTTGACAGCTCACAATCCACTGTGCCACTGCTCTTTCACAAGTCTCCTCTGCCAGCCGGGCTGCTTCTGAAGCTCGGTCATGCTTTTAATAAAGAGCCGGCGGGGGAAATCAGTCCCAGGGAGCACTGCACAAATGCACGGGCTGAGGGGCTGCCGTTCAAATGTGTTCAGTGTCCACAGACTCCCCTGGCCTCCAGGGTGCAGAGGCCTTCAGCCTCCACCAGTTTCTCAACCCCACTCTGAAATGCAGGGGGTGATGGCAAGCATTGCTTGTGGCCTGGTCCCTCATGGTAAGAAGCTGGTAGTACCACACCCTCACCCCACAACCCCTGCCTCAGCCTGGCTGTGTGTGTGTGTGAGAGAGAGAGAAAGAGAGAGAGAGAACTTTCCAACAAACTCAAGCTCTGCCACTAATTAGCTGTGTGACCCTAAGAAGTCACTTATTTTTGGAGCTTAGTTTTCTCAACTGGAAAATAAGGGGCTTAGACAACAGTGACGTTTTCAAACCCAGAAGAATCCTAGAAATTTCTGGTTGTGCTTGGCCGAATTGAAAATCCTGGGTTCGATAAAAAGATAATTCAGTTCTAGAAGGCATCACCATTGTCAGAATCAACATTCATTGAGCCTGGTGGGGTTCAGGATGTTGCCGTGAGAGCTGGGGTACTGAGAGGTGTTATATCATTTTGTTCCATGCCAAATTGCTATTGCCTTAATAGTAGCTTCAGTTAACTGATAAAGCAATCAAATAGCAAGAATTTAGTGCCATCGTGGGCCAGGGAAAAAGCCAGAACCAACCTAAACTGTTCCCTGGGTTCAAATTCCACAATCTTGCTGAGCTCAGAGCCCCATCTGTAAATTGTGGATTCTAATGCTTCCCTCTGAGTCTGTGAGAACCAAGGAACTGACATTTGAAAATGCTGGACACATCTGTGGTCGTCAATAATATGCCAATTTCTCTTTCCCCCAATTATCAAAGTTTAGGGGCTTGACTGTGCCACAGAGAATAAAGATAAGAATAAAGTAAAACTTGAAGAACTGTTTTACTTGGCTGAAGAGAAAAGACAAACACCAAGCGTGGCTCTGCAAGCCTGCTAGGGATTTTTGAAGAAAACATTTACAATCTATCTATAGAGATGAGTAATTACTCCTCGAAGCAGGTAAAACTCTGGCTTCCCAGGGTACTTCACCTAGATATTTTTCTAGAGTTCCCCTTTGGAAACCAATTTTAAAACCAGAGAAATGTTTTTCAAATGTATCACTGTTGTTGCCAATTAATTAATTAATTCATTCATTCATTCATTCACTCAGCAAATATTCATTGGAATAAGTACTACATCTTAGTGTTTGAGATATCACTAGGAAGTGCAATTGTAAATACGATGGTAAAGCCAGCCCTCGGTGTCCACATGGGACCCATGGGTACTGAGAGCTGATTAGAAGGTATTTGAGCATCCATGGATTTTGATATCCTCGGGGGTCCTGGACCCAATCCCTCGTGGATACAGAGGGCCGACTGTATTCCTATTGTTATTTTATCATGGATGCTGTGGTTGTTGCTTTCATTACTTTTGATAATGACATCCCTGTTCTAAAGCAGCCGATAGCCTGGATTTGATTAATTTTAGCATCAGAAGTTATTTGGAGCTAAATGTAGCAATTCAAGAAACCTATGACGTGGGGTAATAGTAAGAATGTCTTCACAGTGCTTTCTCATGATACGCTTTTCCATAAAATCATTTACTTTATCCTGGTATGACCTCTATTAAAAAGGGGCTATTTTTCCTACTATACAGAGGAGAAAAATAAGGCTCAGAGAGAGAAAAGATCTTGTCGAAGTTCACATAGGTAGAAAGTAGCTGAGCTGCCATTAAAATTTAGGTCCCTGACACAAGTCAGTAGGACTGTCACATAATAACCTGGCTAGTTATCTTACAATTATGGAAAATTTCATTAATAGCCCCAAATCCTCATCCCTCCCTATATCACACTGTTTGCCATATGATTATTTCAGTTTTATCTCTTAAAAAAACAAAAAAAAAAATACAAAAAAACCCAAGACTATTTCCCCACCCATTGACTTGGAGTTCAGCCATGTAGCTTGCATTGGTCAGTGGAATGCTAACAGGTGTGACATGACCAGTGGCTGGGATGTGTTTGGGTGGTTGGGTTTTTGTACCATTGCCATGAGAAGAGCACACCTGGGTTAGAGCCTTGGTCTCTGGAGGAGGATGAGAGGTCTGTGTGGCCTGAACTGGGCTGCCCCAGGGGAGCCTGGCTGAGCATGGACCAAGATCAGTCACCCTCCAGCTGACCTCTGAGCTAACTAAATGCTGATTGTTGTGTGCTGCTGAGATTCTGGGTTTGTTGGTTAGGTAGCATTATTGTGGGTAATATATATCTTCTCATCCTGTTTTTAGGGCTCAGTGGCAGCTACAGTATGGAGTAGTTCACCTCAGTGTGAGGTTGAGTAGTACGAGCACTTACTTAGTGGCTAAGACACTATATATATATATATATGTGTATATATATATATATGTGTATATATATATGTGTATATATATGTGTGTATATATATATATGTGTATATATATATGTGTATATATATATGTGTATATATATATATATATATATGACGTGTTCTTAAGCATTTAGCCTACTGATAAGTCATTCAAAGCACTATTTCTATGTTAAAAACATACTTGATGTAGTATACAGCAAGATGGAAGGTATGCACGAATGAAGATAAAGTATTAGATTTTTATCACATTTTTCTTATTAGAGGAACTCACTGTAAACTTTTCTCCCAGAACCCTTAGGATGGCCTCGCTCTTTAACAGGAGTGCTTTCTTGGAAAAGTGAAACACAGGTCTAGTGGAAACTTGGACCATGAAGTACTGAGAGAAAGTTCTAGTGTTTTCCAACTGTATGATGCTAGGCAAGTCACTAGCCTCTAGGAGCCCCTGTTTTCTCATATAAGAGGGGAGCCCAGGCTCCAACCTAGGAGTGTGAGGAAAATCTCACTTTCATGCTATATGGTTATATAGCATGAGAGAATTTATGTTGCAAGTGTAAGGTATGGATGATGCTCATAACCTAAAAAGTAAATAAAAATAACAAGTTTCCGTTGGCACAAACACGCACTTCCACCTTTCTCCAGCAATAACTCTGCGTAGAAACCCCAAGCAGTAAGTTCTGTTTCCTAGAATTCAAGAGGGACTTCTGAAATCATAGTATGCTCATGCCAAGACCCTAACGAATAGATTTAACACTGGTGCTACTATTATTTACCATCTAAGAGTGTTTACAGAGGCCAGTGGGGTTTGGGGCGCTGTCCAGAACCTATAGGCAGACACGGTCTCTTCCTTGCAAATAAATGAAGCCTTGAAATATTATATTTTTTATTTGTGCCATGGGCTTTCTAAAAAATAGCATGCCCTGTGCAATGTTTTCCTTCCCTTGCTTAAATGCTCTCTTCCTAAGCAGAAGAAAACAGTAAATGGAAGAAATTGCAGGCAGTGGGATCCAAAGGGAATTTTCAGAGGTCTCTCAACCCTGTAGTGTCTCCAAGCTCTTGAGTTCAGAAGTAAGAAAACGCAGCTGACCAAATGGGAAAGCAAGCCATGGATTGCCCTCAGCTTCCACCTGCCTCTCTGCCTCCTGCAGGCTGCTCACCCCCTTTCTTGGTTGTCCCTCTGAATTCTCCCTCAAATGGACCCCTCTTGCCAGTCCTGAAGCCCCACCCAGGTCCAGCCGCCATGGCCCTAGGCTTTGACTGTTTGCATCAGTCTCATTGCCAGTTCCTCTAATCCGGCTTCCCGTGCAATGGAGTCCTCTTTCTGAACCCAAGACCTGATGGCATCTTCACTTGTTTCCCATTGTCAGTGAGTAGAGTTCCAGTGTCCTTAGTTTAGAAGACAAAAAGGGCTCCAATCTGGCTCCAGCTTTCCTATTCAGCCTCATAAGTGCCCCTCCCTTTCTGGCACAAGACCCGTCAGCCATGCCAATTTGACCACAATTTCCCATCATGGTATTCTTTCTCCTGCCTCCACTTAGGCCTATCTTACCCCCTTCCCTGCCTAGTAGACTTCCATTTGACCTACTGATCCTAAGTCACATACGATCACCTTGGGGAAAGTTTTCATTCATCAGCAAAAGTTTACCAAGACCTTGGGCCCCATGCTTGGTTTAATGTTTTGCTATCACAGTCTTGAAATTCTTAAGGGCTTTGTCTTTGAACTTGTGTTTTGTGAGTAAAGTCTGATGGGACAATAGAGCCTGCACACAAGCAGAGGAAATACCACAGCATGTGTCCACTGTACCTGCCATTCCCTGCCACCCCATTTCCATGAAGCACTCAGCTGGTCCAGAATTCTGATGGATCAATGATTCATGAGAGTTCAGCATGACCCAGAGCAACTATACCGCAAGCATGAGGCCTCTCTGTCTCGGTAACAGGGGCTCCAACCACCCCTGAGCCCATGCTTTTTGTTACAACCTGAACTTGGGTCAAACTGCAGAAAGAGGGCCATGATGTTCAAAGAAACATGAATGATGGAGGGACTTTGTCTGATCCTTTTGTACTGATGTTGCTTCTCTGAATTAACCAGTCACCAACACTGGAGATGATGGCATTGAAAGAAAGACAGGGCAGGACACAATTCCCTTTTTGTGCAGTCCTTCCTTACTCAGCAGGAAGGCACAGATAGAGAGCATTGATAGAATGTATGTGTGTCAGAGGTGCAGCCAAAACCGATGAGTTTGTTTTGTGCCTCGTTTCCGGTGTTCAGGTAAGAATGAAATACATGTGCCCAGAGGAGCTACAAGATAGGATAGGAACGTGTAATTCCTGAGATTCTATATAAGAGATCGATGAGCTCATATTTGCATGGAAGACTGGCATCACACAGTTTAAAGATAAGTGACAAAATTCATGCTAATGATTTTTAGTTTTATTTTAACTTAGATTGCAGGGTTTTTTTGTTTGTTTTTGTTTTTTTGAGATGGAGTCTCACTCTGTTGCCCAGGCTGGAGTGTAATGGCATGATCTCAGCTCACTGCAACCTCACCTCCTGGGTTCAAGTGCTTCTGCCTCAGCTTTCTGAGTAGCTAGGATCACAGGTGCCCACCACCAAGCCCGGCTAATTTTTAGTAGAGATGGGATTTCACCATGTTGGTCAGGCTGGTCTCGAACTCCTGACTGTGGGAGATCTGCCCACCTCAGCTTCCCAAAGTGCTGGGATTACAAGCATGAGCCAGCCACCGCACCCTGCCATGATTGCAGTTTAATAGTAAATTTAAAGAATCGCAGGGCAAGAAGAAAACCACAAAAGAAAAGATGCTTTGTATTTCAGTAACTTTATTTTTCAATATTTTTTGAGATACTGGCGGTTTTGGGCTACGTGGATAAGTTCTTAAGTGTTGATTCTGAGATTTTAGTGCACCTGTCACCTGAGCAGTTACACTGTACTTAATATGTAGTTTTTTATCCCTCACCCTACTCCCTACTTCGTCAGGGTCCCTGATCACTCTTACGCCTTTGTGTCCTCTTAGCTTAGCTCCTACTTATTGGTGAGAATATATGATATTTTGCTTTCCATTCCTGAGTTACTTCACTTAGAAAGGCCTCGAGCTCTGTCCAAATTGCTGCAAAAGACATAATTTTGTTCAATTTTTTGGCTGAGTAGTATTCCATGGTGCATATATACTACATTTTCTTTATCCACTCGTTGGTCAATGAGCACTTAGGTTGGTTCCATATCTTTGCAATTGTGAATTTTGCTGCTATAAACATGCATGTGTGAGTGTATTTTTCAATATAATGACTTCTTTTCTTTTGCGTAGATACCCAGTAATGGGATTTCTGGATTGAATGGTAGTTCTACTTTTAGTTCTTTTGGGAATCTCCACCCTGTTTTCCATGGTGGTTGAACTAATTTACATTCCTACCAGCGGTGTAAAAGTGCTCCCTCTTCACCACATCTATGTCAGTATCTTTTCTCCTTTTTGAAAAAGGGGACCGCCATTTTCATTTTGCACTCTAGCAGCCTTGCTTGGGGAGACAGACACGACGAAGAGGCATGCTCTGACCTCCAGGTCCTGAGTGTGGAAAGAGGTGAGATGGACAGTTACAGCCACAGACCGCAAGGCTCACAGCTCTGCGTTTATCTCTCCTTCCAGCACATGGCTGGCTGCATGGTCATTGTTCATTGTTCTTCTGCCCCCTAGACTGTAGGCCCCATGAGGCCCTGGCCCTGGCACTGAGTCCTTGAGGAGTGCCTGTGAACGAACAGATGGCCTCTGACTTGATACCTTCTCTTTGTTCACATAATCACTTGATTCCCATCCAGTGGGGTGCTTAGTTCTAAACATGCCTGTTTTGAATTAAATCCCTCTTGGCCATTCCTTTTAAGTCACACATACTGCGATTGTTTTTGATTAAGGCAGCAAGGATATGAGGAATAACAAGAGATGAGATGTGCTTGGCCTTCCCAGGGATCCGACAGGAGCTGCCATGCTTGATGTCTCCAGTGGATTTCCATTTCTGCACCCCGTCCTAGAGATTCAAGAACTTGTCTGGTCCTCCAATCCTAGGAACCTTGGTGGCACAAGGGCCAATCTGCTCCAACACTGCCACTCCCAGGTAATCACATCTTGCTACAATTTCCTATTTACATGTCTGCCTGTGCAATTCATTTTGTTGAATGAATGAATGAATGAATACATTAATCAGTAAATCAAAAGATGAAAGAATCAATGAAAGAATAGCAAATCAGAATAATGACTGCTGAGTTTGCTCCCCTTGCTCTCCAAGGTCCTAGAGGGCATGCTTAGTCAGTACTGAGTGCTTGAACCGTGAGACCTCTGGCTCCTGTTGTATCAAACTAAGCTGGGAATGGCAGCCAGACCAAACATGTCAAAGTTCAGCTTTTCAGAGGCTGCAGGGTAAATGGGGCAACAGCACAGGCTTTAGAGCCAGATGGACAAGGGGTAAAATCTCAACAGTCCTGCTGCTTTCTGTGATTTTGGACAAATCTCTTGTTGCCTCTAAGACTGAGTTATCATTTCTGCAAAATGGAAAATACATGTATCTTATGGGATTTTTAAAAATCATTGTATATCGTTTATAATTTTAAATTGGCAATTCCTGGCATCAATTATGATTCTTATTTCCATCTGTCCCTAGATACACATAGAGATCTCAAGGCAGCTGCTATGGGAGTAGCTTCCAAGGTCATAGAGCTTTCATCTGCGTTATTTGGCCCATGAGATGTTTTCCATGTTCTGAGCTAGCTTGCATGATTAACTGATGGGAAAGAAGTAGAACAACTAGCAGACACTCAATAAACATTTACTGAACTGAACGGCATCCAGGGCCCTCCCCATGCCCTGCTTCCATTAAAGGCAAAGCTGTTCCCCACTTCTCAGGACCCTCCTTGTCCTCTCTTCTCCCTACTCCATGCCATCAGCCACCAGGTCCTGCAGGTTTTGTCACTGTGCATTAGTTCACCACGAGTGCCTACTGTATAACTGGTGCTATGCTGGCCACTGCGGATGTCGTGGGGAGCAAATCAGGAGAGGTCCTTGTCCTTGTAGAACTTAGTTTGGTAGAAGAAAACAGACCCTACACAAATACACACCAAATATTTGTTTCGTTACATACTGCACACAGGGCTCCAGTGAAACAGGATGGGGAGGGAAAGAGTATGAACCTTCGGTGCGTGGGAAGAAGAAAGGTTCTGTTGTTGTTGTTGTTGTTGTTGTTGTTTTGAGACAGAGCCTCGTTCTCTCACCCAGGCTGGAGTGCAGTGGCGCGATCTTGGCTCACTGCAAACTCCGCTTCCTGGGTTCAAGCAATTCTGCCTCAGCCTCCTGAGCACCTGGGATTACAGGTGCACACCAGCATGGCCAGCTAATTTTTATACTTTTACTAGAGATGGGGTTTCATCATGTTGGCCAGGCTCATCTCAAACTCCTGACCTCATGATCCACCTGCCTCGGGCTCCCAAAGTGCTGGGATTACAGGCGTGAGCCACCACGCCCAGCCGAAGAAAGGCCGTTCAAGAATGAGAAGGAGCCGACCAGGAAAAAAAAAGATGAGAAGTGCTTCAGCGGCAGAGGAAATAGCACATGCAAAGTCCCCGGGGTCTGAAAGCACTCTGCAGGCCCAGCTGGAACACAGTGAGCGAGGTGGAGGTGGCACCACAGTTGCTCACATTTACCGGGCACATAGGAGGTGCCGGGCACATAGAAGGTGCCAGGCACTGTTCTATGGCTTCATAGGTCTTGATTCGGTTAATCCTTCCAAAAGCCCTATCAGATGTTTTGGTCACCATTTTACAGACAGAGAAGCTGAGACCCAGGGAGGCGAGGTGGCTAGCCCATGACCATCCAGACTCTCAGCAGCTGAGCCTGGGTTCCATCTAGGGCAGTCTTGCTCCAGGGCCCTTGACTAACCCACGGAGCTGCCTTCCTTAAGAAGCGCCACGGAGGCAGGTAGCAGGCCCGAGAAGCCATGCTAAGGAGGGATGTTTTCCTTTCAAACATCTCTTGCCTTTGCTTCTTAGCATTGACTCCTAATTCTCCTACTTGCTAAGTGGGTGGTCTCAGGCCAGTTATGCTACCACCCTTTATTTCATTTCACAATTCTTTTTATCATGTTCCTGCTATGTGCCAGGCATGTGCTAGGAGCGAGGGAGACATGTAGTGGTGAGCAAAAGCAGGTGTGCACCCTGCCATCAAGGTCATTGCAGTCCACTTGAGGGAGAGCGTGTTAATCGAACAGTCTGATGGAGATAAGGCCTGTGAGGGCAAGATGCACAGTCCCGGAGAAGCTATATGAAAGGGGCCCCTTCTGGGGCTATGAGTCAGGGAAGGCTTCCCTAAGGAAGTTGCACTCAAGCTGAGATTGGAAGGGTAGACAGGAAATATCCAGGTAAAGTAAGAGGGTTGGCACTGGGCACGGTGGTCCACGCCTGTAATCCCAGCACTTTGGGAGTCCAAGGTGGGCGGATCACCTGAAGTCAGGAGTTTGAAACCAGCCTGGCCAACATGGTGAAACCCCGTCTCTACTAAAAATACAAAAAAATTAGCTGGGCCTGGTGGTGCACACCTGTAGTCCCAGCTACTTGGGAGGCTGAGACATGAGAATTACCTGAACCCAGGAGGCAGTTGCAGTGAGCCTAGATCACACCATTGCACTCCAGCCTGGGCAACAGAGCAAGAGTCCCTCAAAAAAAAAAAAAAAAAAAAAGTAAGAGGGTTGGGATAAAAATGGAGCTGCTGAAGGCTGGGTGTGGTGGCTCACGCCTGTAATCCCAGCACTTTGGGAGGCCAAGGCGGGTGGATCATGAGGTCAGGAGATGGAGACCATCCTGGCCAACATGGTGAAACCCAGTCTCTATTAAAAATACAAAAATTAGCTGGACGTGGTGGCACTTGCCTGTAATCCCAGCTACTAGGGAGGCTGAGGCAGGAGAATTGCTTGAACCAGTGAGCCGAGATTGCACCACTGTACTGCAGCCTGGTGACAGAGCGAGACTGTCTAAAAATAAAAATTAAATAAATAAATAATAAAAATAAAAATAAATGGGGCTGCCCAGGCACCCAGTTACATTTGAATTACAAATAGACAACAAATAATGATTAGCATAACATTATCATATTGCATGAGAAGTGTTTATAATAAAACCTTACTCATTGTTTATCTGATATTCACATTTAACTGCACCTCCTGTTTTTGTTTATTCATTGAGTTTTGTTTGTGTATCTGGCAACCTGAGGTAGGAAGGGTATTCAGGACAGAGGGACTAGCATATGCAAAGTGATGATTACAGGACGAAGCACACTGTTAGAGAAAACCTACAGGGAAACCAGTGTGACTGAGCACAGTAAGCCTCAGTTTCCTCGCTTATAAAGTGGAAGTTGTAATAGTGCATAACTCACAGGATTATATATGTAAAGTGTTTAGCATAGTGTTGGTGCATAGTTATTGCTCAATAAAGGTTAGATGCTATCATGCCTTCTCCTTCCCCTCCACCATCATCATCTCCTTCTCTTTTTCTACCAATTCCAACCAATTCTAGAGCCTTCTGGACCCTTGCAATTGCCATCATTTAAAAAAAGAGTGGTCAGGTTCTCACCAAAATTATGATTTAAAAAGCCCTAGAAGTTGAAGATTTTGTTTGGTGTCAGCTTAAGCTATTTCTGAAAATGACCCTGCTAATAAATATATTATTATTAGTCCACTTGTGTTGCTGCAAAGGAATACCCAAAACTGAGTAATTTATAAAGAAAAGAGGCTTATTTGGCTCACAGTTCTGCCGGCTATACAAGAAGCATGGCACCAGCATCTGCTTCTGGTGAGGGCTGCAGGCTGCTTCCGTTCATGTCAGAAGGCAAAAGGTAGCTGGTATGTGGAGATCACATGGTGAAGCGGGAGCTGAGAGAGAGATGGAAAGAGGTACTAGGCTCTTTTCAACAACCAGCTCTTGCAAGAATTAAGAATGAAAACTCACTTACTCCCACAAGAATGGCACCAAGCCATTCATGAGGGATCTACACCCACAACCCAAACACCTCCCACAAGACCCCACTTTCAACACTGGGGATCAAATTCCAACATGAGACTTGGCAGGGCCAAACAAGCCATATCCAAACGATAGCATATACTAACATACCGATTGGAAGACAATGACTCAGGAGTGAGATTAGCTGCTACAGAGAAGCAGTATGCTCCTCGGACATGGTATCAGTTACCATAGCAGAAGCCCAAGTCAGACATTGACTTCTCCCTTACATATGCAGGCTAGTCAGGCAGCCCCCAAGGTATCAGGAACCCAAGCTTCTTCCAGGATGTTGTTCTGCCATCTCTATAATGTTGTTTTGTGGTCAGCCTCTGATAATTCGAATATCTGACATCTTTGTAGGTCTATTTCTATTGTCTTTTATTTCTGCTGATTATTCACCATGGAGTCTTTTTTCTTTGTTTGCTTTTTTATTCAGGATTATCCCACTTAAATAAATGAAGAAATTCTCTCAAAGAGATCACCAACACATTCGTATTCCAACTAGCAGGAAGAGAAGAAATGGTGCTGGAGAGCGTATAAGGCTTCCCTTTAAGGGCATAACTCAGAGCTTGTATAAATCACACTCATACCCTTTGGCCAAAACTTAGTCAAAGAGCGACAGTTGGCTGCAAAGATTGCTGCTAAATGTAGTCTTTACTTCGGGGGTGGCTGTGTGCTCAGCCAAAACGTCAGGCTTTTATTACCATAGAAAGAGGGGAGAACAGATATCAGAACACACCAGCAGCGTGCCAACAGCCAAGGTGGAAAGTCACTCGAAATAGACTCGGCTGGCACATCTTTCCATCTGGGATCTTTTCTAGCTACAAGGAATGAGGACACAGGGGTCCTGGAACCAGGGAGGTTGGAAAGACAGGGATTCTGGGGAGTAGCAAAACATAGAAACAAATCTAGAGTTAATTAGGACAAGGAGCTAAATGTGATGTTTAATGCCAGCCACAATGAAGAATAACTTTTCCACTCTACTGGCTCATAAATTCAAAACAGCTTCAAGGAAGGAGAAACAGCTTGAAAAACTTTTGTGAGTATATAAATATGGTGACAGAATATGTTATATATTATTTATACACATTATATATATATAGAGAGAGAGAGAGACAAAGACAGAGAGACAAAGAGAAGTGACACCTCAACTAAAATTGGTCTTTATTTTATATCTGTATTTGTGTCTACCAATTATTGAGCAGTTGAACATTGGTGTTGCTCTTTATTTGTTTGTTTATTTATTTATTTGTTTATTTTTTGAGACAGAGTCTTGCTCTGTCACCCCAGCCTGGAGTGCAGTGGTGTGATCTCGACTCACTGCAACCTCTGCCTCCTGGGTTCAAGCAATTCTCCTGCCTCAGCCTCCCAAGTAGCTGAGATGACAGGCACCCGCCACCATGCTCGGCCAATTTTTTTATTTTTATTTTTAGTAGAGATGGGGTTTCACCATGTTGGCCAGGCTGGTCTCAAACTCCTGACCTCAGGTGATCTGCCCTCCTTGACCTCCCAAAGTGCTGGGATTACAAGCGTGAGCCACCTTGCCCAGCCTGGTGTTGCTCTTTAAATGAAAGCAATCTTGAGTGCAGTCTCCTCCCTCCATCACTCCTCAAAGCTTTAGGACATCCCTGCTCTCCACCAGGCCTGGCCCGAAATCAGGGCCAGGTTGCAGACGCTGCAAAGACTCCAGCTTCTCCCCCAGGAATATGTGTGCCCCTGGAAAGGCACAATCACTAGGCCTACCTATCGGTTCACAGCAGCACCACAGGGCTAAAGGCATTCTGGAACCTTCTGCCATTGTGTATCAACAGTCAGGTACTCCTGTCTTGATGGCCTGGTAAGAAAACACCCACTCTGGAGGAAGACAGTCCTGGGTTCAAATTCTTCTTCTGCAGCTTCCTATTCATGCGGCCTTATGGGAAAGAGCTTTGCCTTACATATGAAGCTGGCATGGTGTTGAGCAACAGTCTTGGGAACCAGGTGGACCTGGCTGTCATCTTGGCCCTGACTCCTCTAGGGTGACCAACTGTCCTAGTTTGCCCAGAATAGAAGGTTTCCAGAGATGCAGAAATTTCAGTGCTAAAACCACGACAGTCCCAAGCAAATTGAGACAGTTGATTGCCCTGCTACCAGACACATGCTCTGGGGCAAGTTACTTAATGCTCTGAGGCTCAATTTCCTTGCATATAAAAATGGGCCTAATAATGTCTATCTTGCAGGAGAGCTATAGGGAATAGAAATAGTGCCTCGTGCAGAGTAATCCTCAGAATTATTATTAATATTATTAACTTCTCCTCCTCACTGCCTGTGCACCTCTTTTATAATAGCCAGTGTCCCAATTTACCAGAAGGGTCCACATAGCTTCATCAGGCCATTATAAAGCAGCAAAAGTGAAGGGCTTTCTCCCTGATGCATTGTTTTTCTATGCAGGGGTCAAGGAAGCCTCCCAGCCTCCAGGGTTCCCCACATCTCTGGGCCTGAGTGAGCCCTCAGTGTCCCACAATTGCTGAGGCCTTGAGTCAGTTATAAACCTTCCCTCCAACCCCAAGACCACGTGGCTTTGTTCATTAAGGCTGTTGCTTGGCTCTGCAGCTCTGAGACAACTCCAAGTATGACTTTGTCCTCCCTCACCTTGATTGCATTCACAAGTACTTCCTAAAATTAATTGCAAAGGAAAAAAAACAACAAAAACAAAAAACAAAAAACAAAAATACATGTTGGTGTCTCTTTGTTGCAAGAAAAAAAAATTCATTATTCATTCCAAGTAAAATTGCTTCATAACTCAATAATTTCATCCAGCCTCCCAGGCCCCCAGAAGGCGCTGAAATACTTAGCACGTGGCTAAGTGCAGCAGAGAAGGTGTGAATTTGCAAGAATGTGGAAGCTTCATCCAACTTTCTCGGTTTCATCACAAATGACTGCCTTCCTGCTTTCTAGGCCCAGCCCTCCAGACTTCAGAACAAGAAACAGGCACATTGACGGCAAACCCGAGACCTTTGTGAAGACAGGGAGGGTACTAAAGGAAAAATGTCAAAGCCTTTTGTTTTCTTTTTTTATTATTATTATACTTTAAGTTCTGGGATACATGTGCAGAACGTGCAGGTTACATAGGTATACACTTGCCATAGTGCTTTGCTGCACCAATCAACCCATCATCTGCATTAGGCATTTCTCTTAATGCTATCCTTCCCCTAGCCCCTCATCCCCCAACAAGCCCCAGTGTCTGATGTTCCCCTACCTGTGTCCATGAGTTCTCATTGTTCAACTTCCACTTATGAGTGAGAACATGTGGTGTTGGTTTTCTGTTCCTGTGTTAGTTTGCTGAGGATCATGGTTTCCAGCTTCATTCATGTCCCTGCAAAGGACATGAACTCATCCTTTTTTATGGCTACATAGTATTCCATGGTGTATATGTGCCACATTTTCTTTATCCAGTTAATCATTGGTGGGCATTTGGATTGGTTCCTAGTCTTTGCTATTGTGAGTAGTGCTTCAATAAACATACGTGTGCATGTGTCTTTATAGTAGAATGATCTATAATCCTTTGAGTATATATCCAGTAATGGGGTTGCTGGTTCAAATGATATTTCTGGTTCTACATCCTTGAGAAATCACCACACTGTTCCATAATGGTTGAACTAATTTACACTCTCTCACTGTGGTTTTGATTTGCATTTCTCTAATGACCAGTGATGATGAGCTTTTTTTCATGTTTGTTGGCCACATAAATGCCTTCTTTTGAGAAGTGCCTGTTCATATCCTTCACCTACTTTTTGATGGGGTTGTTTGTTTTCTCTTTTAAATTTGCTTAAGTTCCTTGTAGATTCTGGATATTAGCCCTTTGTCAGTTGGACAGATTGCAAAAATTTTCTCCCATTCTGTAGGTTGCCTGTTCACTCATGCTAGTTTCTTTTGCTGTGCAGAAGCTCTTTAGTTTAATTAGACACCATTTGTCAATTTTGGCTTTTGTTGCCGTTGCTTTTGGTGTTTTAGTCATGAAGTCTTTGCCCATGCCTATTTTGAATGGTATTACCTAGGGTTTCTACTAGGGTTTTTATGGTTTTAGGTCTTACATTTAAATCTGTAATCTATCTTGAGTTCATTTTTGTATAAGATGTTAGGAAGGGGTCCAGTTTCAGTTTTCTGCATATGGCTAGCCAGTTTTCCCAACACCATTTATTAAACAGAGAATCCTTTCTCCATTGCTTGTTTTTGTCAGGTTAGTCAAAGGTCAGATGTTTGTAGATGTGTGGCGTTATTTCTGAGGTATCTGTTCTGTTCCATTGGTCTATATATTTGTTTTAATACCAGCACTATGCTGTTTTGGTTACTGTAGCCTTGTAGTATAGTTTGAAGTCAGGTAGTGTGATGCCTCCAGCTTTGTTCTTTTTGCTTAGGATTGTCTTGGCTATATGGGCTCTTTTTTGGTTCCATATGAAATTTAAAGTAGTTTTTTCTAATTCTGTGAAGAAAGTCAGTGGTAGCTTGATGGGGATAGCATTGAATTTATAATTTACTTTGGGCAGTATGGCCATTTTCATGATATTGATTCTTCCTATCCATGAGCATGGAATGTTTTTCCATTTGTTTGTGTCCTCTCTTATTTCCTTGAGCAGTGGTTTGTAGTCCTCCTTGAAAATGTCCTTCACGTCCCTTGTAAGTTGTATTCCTAGGTATTTTATTCTCTTTGTAGCAATTGTGAATGGGAGTTCACTCATGATTTGGCTCTCTGTTTGCCTATTATTGGCATATAGGAATGCTTGTGATTTTTGCACGTTGGTTTTGTATCCTGTGACTTTGCTGAAATTGCTTATCAGCTTAGGAAGTTTTTAGGCTGAGATGATGGGGTTTTCAAAATATATAATCATGTCATCTGTAACCAGAGACAATTTGACTTCCTCTCTTCCTATTTGAATACCATTTATTTCTTTCTCTTGCCTAATTGCCCTGGCCAGAACTTCCAATACTATGTCAAATAGCAGTGGTGAGAGAGAGCATCCTTGTCTTGTGCTGGTTTTCAAAGGGAATGCTTCCAGCTTTTGCCTATTCAGAATGATACTGGCTGTAGGTTTGTCAAAATAGCTCTTATTATTTTGAGATACATTCCATCAATATCTAGTTTATTGAGAGTTTTTAACATGAAGGGATGTTGTATTTTATCAAAGGCCTTTTCTGCATCTATTGAGATAATCATGTGGTTTTTGTCATTGGTTCTGTTTATCTGATGGATTACATTTATCGATTTGTGTATGTTGAACCAGCCTTGCATCCCAGGGATGAAGCTGACTTGATTGTGGTGGATAAGCTTTTTGACTTGCTGCTGGATTCGGTTTGCCAGTATTTTATTGAGGATTTTTGCATTGATGTTCATCAGGGATATTGGCCTGAAGTTTTCTTTTTTTGTTGTGTCTCTGCCAGGTTTTGGTATCAGGATGATGCTGGCCTCATAAAATGAGTTAGGCAGGAGTCCCTCTTCTTTGATTGTTTGGCATAGTTTCAGAAGAAATGGTACCAGCTCCTCTTTGTACGTCTGGGAGAATTTGGCTGTGAATCCATCTGGTCCTGGGCTTTTTTTGGTTGGTAGGCTATTAATTTCTGCCTCAATTTCAGAACTTGTTATTGGTGTATTCAGGGATTCTACTTCTTCCTGATTTAGTCCCGGGAGGGTGAATGTGTCCAGGAATTTATCCATTTCTTCTATATTTTCCAGTTTATTTACATAAAGGTGTTTACAGTATTCTCTGATGGCGGTTTGTATTTCTGTGGGATCGGTGGTGATACACCCTTTATCATTTTTTACTGTGTCTATTTGATTCTTCTCTCTTTTCTTCTTTATTAGTCTTGCTAGCAGTCTATCAATTTTGTTAATTTTTTCAAAAAACAAGCTCCCGGATTCATTGATTTTTTGAAGGTTTTTTGTGTCTCTATCTCCTCCAGTTCTGCTCTGATCTTAGTTATTTCTTATCTTCTAGTAGCTTTTAAATTTGTTTGCCCTTGCTTCTCTAGTTCTTTTAATTGTGATGCTAAGGTGTCAATTTTAGATCTTTCCCGCTTTCTTCTGTGGGCATTTAGAGCTATAAATTTCCCTCTAAACACTGGTTTAGCTGTGTCCCAGAGATTCTGCTATATTGTGTCTTTGTTCTCATTGGTTTCAAAGAACTTCCTGATTTCTGCCTTAATTTTGTTATTTACCCAGTAGTCATTCAGGAGCAGGTTGTTCAGTTTCCATATAGTTGGGCAGTTTTGAGTGAGTTTCTTAATTCTGAGTTCTTATTTGATTGCACTGTGGTCTGAGAGACTGTTTGTTATGATTTCCATGATTCTGCATTTGCTGAGGAGCGTTTTACTTCCAATTATGTGGTCAATTTTAGAATAAGTGCAACGTGGTGCTGAGAAGAATGTATATGCTGTTGATTTGGGGTGGAGAGTTCTGTAGATGTCTACTAGGTCTGCTTGGTCCAGAGTTGAGTTCAAGTCCTGAATAGCCTTGTTAATTTTCTGTCTCATTGATTTACCTAATATTGAAAGTGGGGTGTTAAAGTCTCCCACTATTATTGTGTGGGAGTCTAAGTCTCTTTGCAGGTCTCTAAGAATTTGCTTTATGAATCTGGGTGCTCCTATATTGGGTGCATATGTATTTAGGAAAGTTAGCTCTTCTTGTTGCATTGATCCCTTTACCATTATGTAATGCCCTTCTTTGTCTTTTTTGATCTTTGTTGGTATAAAGTCTATTTTATCAGAGACTAGAATTGCAAGCTCTATTTTTTTTTTCTTTCCATTTGCTTGGTAAATATTTCTCCATCCCTTTATTTTGAGTCTATATGTGCCTCTGCATGTGAGATGGATCTCCTGAATACAGCACACCAACGGGTCTTGACTCTTTATCCAATTTGCCAGTTTGTGTCTTTTAATTGGGACATTTAGCCTGTTTACATTTAAAGTTGTTGAGACCAGCTCAGTCGTGAGACCCTAACCCAGTGGCACTAGAGAACTGAAGACACACACACAGAAATATAGTGTGTGGAGTGGGAAATCAGGGGACTGACAGCCTTCACAACTGAGAGCCTTGAACAGAGATTTACCCACATATTAATTGACAGCAAGCCAGTGATAAGCATTGTTTCTATAGATCATAGATTAACTAAAAGTATTCCTTATGGGAAACAAACAGATAGGCCAAAATAAAGGGATGGGCTCTGGCTAGTTATCTGCAGCAGGACCATGTCCTTAAGGCACAGATCACTCATGCTATTGTTTGTGGCTTAGGAATGCCTTTGAGCAGTTTTCCACCCTGGGTGGGCCAGGTGTTCCTTGCCATCATTCTGGTAAACCCACAACCTTCAGCATGGGCTTGATGGCCATCATGAACATGTCACAGTGCTGCAGAGATTTTGTTTATGGCCAGATTTGGGGGCCTATCCCCAGCAAAAGTTAATATTGTTATGTGTGAATTTGATCCTGTCATTATGATGTTAGTTGGTTATTTTGCCCATTAGTTGATGGAGTTTCTTCATAGGGTCAATGGTCTTTACAATTTGGTATATTTTGGCAGTCGCTGGTACCAGTTTTTCCTTTCCATATTTAGTGCTTCCTTCAGGAGCTTCTGTAAGGCAGGCCTGATGGTGACAAAATTCTTCAGCATTTGCTTGTTTGTAAAGGATTTTATTTCTGTTTCACTTATGAAGCTTAGTTTGGCTGGATATGAAATTCTGGGTTGAAAACTGTTTTCTTTAAGAATATTGAATATTTACCCCCACTCTCTTCTGGCTTGTAAGGTTTCTGCAGAGAGATCCGCTGTTAGTGTATGGGCTTCCCTTTGTGGATAACTTGACCTTTCTTTCTGGCTGTGCTTAACACTTTTTCCTTCATTTCAACCTTGGTGAATCTAATGATTATGTGTCTTGGGGTTGCTCTTCTCTAGGGTTATCTTGGAGAGCTCCAGCTGGCATCTGGCAGGTGCCCTTCTGGATGAAGCTTCCAGAGGAAGGAACAGGCAGCAATCTTTGCTGCTCTACAGCCTCCACTGGTGATACCCAGGCAAACAGGGTCTACAGTGGACCTCCAGAAAACTTCAGCAGACCTGCAGCAGAGAAGCCTGACTGTTAGAGGGAAAACTAACAAACAGAAAGGAATAGCATCAACATCAACAAAAAGGATGTCCGCACGAAAACCCCATTTGAAGGTCACCAACATCAAAGACCAAAGGTAGATAAACCCATGAAGATGATCAAAAACCTGTGCAAAAGGCTGAAAATTCCAAAAACCAGACACTTCTTCTTCTCCAAAGGATTACAACTCCTTGCAAGCAAGGGAACAAAACTGGATGGAGAATGAGTTTGATGAATTGACAGAAGTAGGCTTCAGAAGGTGGACAATAACAAACTCCCCTGAGCTAAAGGTGCATGTTTTAACCCAATGCAAGGAAACTAAGAACCTGAAAAGAGGTTAGTGGAATTGCTAACTAGAATAAGCAGTTTAGAGAGAACATAAATGACCTGATGGAGTTGAAAAACAGCATGAGACCTTCGTGAAGAATTCACAGGTATCAATAGCTGAATTGATTAAGTGGAAGAAAGGATATCAGATATTAAAGATCAACTTAATGAAATTAAGTATGAAGACAATATTAGAGAAAAAAGAATGAAAAGGAATGAACAAAACCTCCAAGAAACGTGGGACTATATGAAAATACCAAACCTATGTTTTATTGGTGTACCTGAAAGTGGCTGGGAGAATGGAACCAATTTGGAAAACACTCTTCAGTATATTATTCAGGAGAACTTCCCCAGCCTAGTCTTTTATTCTCTTAAAGAAGGAGACACACGGATATTGACCCTGTGAGAAGGTGAGAAGCTTATCCTGGAGGTAAACCTGTGCTCTAGTTCCTCTCCTGAGGAAAATTTTAGAAAAGGCACTATGGATGGGGGCCATGACTGATTGACACCGACCAAGACCACAGCCCTGGAGCTGGGCTGGAGTCAGCCTCCCTTGAAGCCCATGGCTACGAGGAGAAAGGTTGATGCTGAAACAAGCTCTGGGTTCACTTGGAATGGAGGAAGTTGGGGCATAGCTAATAATAATAATAAGTGAGTTCTCTGGAGCTGCTCACATGCCAGGCACTATTCTAAGCATCACCCTCATAGCAACCGAGTTGGCACAGCAGGTGTCATCAGCTCTTGGCCTATGCCCCTCTGCCTACCTAGAGTTCCCAAACATAGCCTTGGCTTCCTGCATCTCTGTGGCTGAGGGTGTTCTCTGGTCACAGGGGTGTGCTTGGTCCACACACCAGGTAGGTGGGGGGTTCTGAGGCACTAACGTCCTAAGGGCAACCCACAGATAATGGATAAACACCCAGGTTCCTCACCCCACAGTGGGGCAGCTCTGAGGTGTGCTCCATGTACTCCTGAAGAGGCTCCTGGGGTATCAAGCCCGGTTGCCCTTGGTGAAGACCTGCCTATCTTCCCACTAGAATGAATTTACCTCCCTTCCTGTCTCACTTCTTGTTCCTGACCCCTGACTTCTGGGTCATCACCAAATAAATTACTTCAATCAAATCTATGTATTGGGGTCTGCTTTGGGTGAATGCAATCTAATTATTGGGCAACACTATTATTGTCCCTCTTTGATGGATGGGGTAGCCAGGTTTGGGGGTGTAGTAGACTGTTTTCACACTGCTATAAAGAACTGCCCGAGACTGGATAATTTATAAAGGAAAGAGGTTTAATTGACTCACAGTTCCATATGGCTGGGAAGACCACAGGAAACTTACAATCATGGCAGAAGGCAAAGGGGAAGCAGGCACCTTCTTCACAAGGCAGCAGTAGAGAGAAGAGCAAAGGGGGAACTCAAACAATGTCCATCCCTTCATGAACTAGAGGAAGCCGTGGCTCAGACCCACAAGTCCCAGCTCTCTGCCCACTTCCTTTTCCTCTTCACCATTTTACATTTGATAGGAAATTTGTTATTTCTCATGTTTGAGCCCACTTTTTCTCCACAGCCCTCATCCTCACTATGAGCATGATAGAGAAAAATTATTCTCTATTTCCTGGGAGAGAAATCCAAGGCTTGGAGCCACTTGGATGGTCACCCAGGGCCATCAGCATCTACTAGCCAGGAGGAGATTGGGACATTCGGGAGACAATGGAGAGAAGGAAATAGAAGCAAGAGGGCTGGGGCTCCCAGCAGTTTAATTACAGGGTCCCAAGGCCCAGCAGGCTTTCAGTGAGAAAAATCTATCGGACTTGGACAAATCAGCTGCACAGTGTTAACCTTCCAGAGACTGAACTCTCTCCCCATTTCCAGGAATCTAATCTTTGATGTATCTTTAAATAACTTTCAAAAAATGAATTCTGAATAATCTTAGATGATTGTAAGGATCTGGGTATATCACCACCTCTCCCCACATCCCCTGCTTGCCTCACTTTCACACCTCCCGGCAGATGTACATGCAATAGGGAACTCAAAGCACAAAGCTGTCAAAGGATTTCATTAACTGAAATATGACAGTAACTTCTCAGGTCTTTCCGGGCATGGTGGCTCACACCTGTAATCCCAGCACTTTGGGAGGGCAAGGTGGGTGGATCACCTGAGGTCAGGAGTTCAAGACCAGCCTGGGCAACATGATGAAACCCTGTCTCTACTAAAAATACAAAATTAGCTGGGCGTGGTGGTGCATGCCTGTATTCCCAGCTATCTGGGAGGCTGAGGCAGGAGAATCACCCGAACCCAGAACACGGAGGCTGCAATGAGCTGAAATCCCACCATTGCACTCTGGCCTGGACAACAAGAGCAAAACTCCATGTCAAAAAAAAAAAAAAAAAAAAAAAAAAAATTCTCAGGTCTCTTCCCAATTCCATCTCTCTCTCCTACCATGCAACTACAGGGTAACTGGAGCATTCATAAAGCTCCTGAATGTACCCAAGGAGACCATGTTCAATGTTCTTGATAGTTTGAGGTTTTCAACCGGCAACCGAGCAGGTTGGCTTTGGGTCTTCTCAAAGTCCTGGGATCCTCAAATAGAAAGCAAGGCCTGACAAGGTCTGGGACAAAGATTGGGGGTGTGGGAGAACATGGAAGCTTTGCTCTCCTAATTGCCAAGCCAGCGTTTTCTGCACCTCCTGTTGGTCCTTCATTTAGTCTTTCAAAAAGTGTGGGAGGACGCCCCCACAAGCTTGTCCCAGTAGCTCTCTACTGTGCAGGAGCTTCTAAGTGGGAGGAAATTGGAGGTGAGCACAGAGCAATGGGGTGGGCCATTGTGGGATGCAGATGTCCACCTCTCCATGGGGCACAGAGGAAGACACAGCTGAGTCCACCTGGGTGGGGAGGTGAGGTTAGGAAGGCTACACAGAGGAGGTGATTTGAGCTGAGGACTGTCACTTACCTGTGTGGATGGAAGACTACAATCTCATCCTGCCATCTCCTGCCACAAGAAAAAGTGCCAGGTGAAGAAGATGGGGAAAGGTGTTCAAGGCTAGGGGGATGTGAGGGTGATCTGGCTGTGATATCTGTCACCCCATTGATCGCCAAAGTTGATTCAGCTGATCTGGCTGGCTAGGCAGGTGTCCTCTTCCTCCCTCACCACTCCATATGCGTCCCTCCCAAAGTTGCACTCACGACCATCCCCGATAGAGGAGGACTGGTCTTCAGCCAAGGGTATATGAGTAGCTTTGCCCCCCTGCTAGGGCCTCCAAACAAGCTCTCAAGGTGTCGAAGGCTGAGGGAACCTAGTGAGCAAAGACATAGAGGCACATGCTTGTTGGGACCTAGAATGTTCTAGAGTGCTAGAAATTGGAACATTCTAGGGCTCTAGAGCTCAGAATATTAAGAAAAGCTTGCTGAGGGAGGAGACAAAGAGGATGGGAAAAAGCAGGTGGACCCTCAAGAGAACGTGGATGCCCGCCAACTGTAGCTGGTGTGAATGTGTGAATGGGGTGGCAGACGGGGAAGGGTGGGGGAGAAGAAAGGGACACAGGAGAGACTGAGGCACCCACGATGGCCAAGATGTGTGGGGCAGCTGGTATGTACCAGCACTGTTCTGGGTATTCTCTATATACACTCTCACCCAGTCCTTCCAGGGTCCCCCAATATCCCCTTTAATAGATGGGGACCCTGGGGCATGGAGAAGATCATGAATGCACCCAGGATGCCACGGCTCAGAGCTGACAACTGAGCTAAAGAGGGGCCAGATGCCCTGCAGGCTGTCACCTCAGGCCCACCCTGCCCTTCAGCCCGGCCCAGTTTTGACCCAGCCCAGAATGAACACGCTTCTTACTTGCTTCCCAAACTCCCATCAACATCTGACAACAACAACAGCAAGAGGAGGGCCCAGAGGATCTGCTGCATGCTGCGGGCGTCGCCAAGTTCTTAATGTTACCCAGCTGTGCAGAGAGGTTGGCCAGGGGCCTGGCCTGGGCAACCATCAGCGCCATGATTCACATGGGCTGAACAGTACCGAGTGAGTCACCGGCGTCCCACAGCCAAGCCAGCCACTGGACTGTGAGCTGCACGTGGGCACGGAGCATGCTCTCTGGATGCCTGGCCTGCAGTGGGCTCTTGGTGCTACTGTTGCTGGGCTCCCTCAGCCTGTTCTATTGCATCTGCTTGCTTTGACCACTGGGCCTTTCTGCCCTCCGAGAGCTTCCCACTCTGGGTGTGCTTGGTGTGTCCTCTCTGGACAGCTCTGAGTGGCAAGTGGCAGGCACAACTGTGTCCAGGAACTCAAGGTTGCTTCCAAGGAAGTAAAGTCAGGCAAAGCCACCCAGGAAGTTGGATTCTCAAGATAATTTATTTACCCAATACTCTGGGACACCAGGGCCTAGCTAATGAAGCCATCCTCTTTAGTAAGATGGGCTCCAAGGTAACCAGGCAAAGGGAACCTAGCCCCCACCTCCCTACCCCCACACACCCGACAGCCTCTCCTTTACTGTACTAGCCTGCTGGCCCCTGGGATGTTTTGCACATCACTTAAAGTGGGGCTCCAGTTGCCTTTCTCTGGGTTCCCGTCTGCACAGGGAGACAGGGAGAGATGCACCAGGGGAGAAAAGAGGAAAATAATCCCAGTCCAGGCACTAAACCAAGATGGCCCCTGCTCAGCCACAAAGAGCCGCTCTGCAGATCCGTGCTCCAGGGCATGGACCTATCATGGCCCAGCCCTCAGTCCCTGGCTCTGCAGCCTGCTGGGCTCAGAGGCCTAGGGAAGCCTGAGGAGGTCTTGGGGCATTGAGAGCCCAAGAATAGCTCAGAATGGTGCAGCTCACACTTGCACTGACTGTTACAGGGTAATAGGAGTTTGCTTTTGTGGGGGTGGGGGCGGGGGTGTGGGGAGGGCATATGCAGAGGCTAGTGGGTAGGCAGCGGCGACCATTCTGTTGGGCAGGTAAGGACAGCGGGCATCTAGACTCTGGGACAGGGTGGAAGCTCAGTGGCCTTAGGCACAGGGCGATACCGTGTACAGTCTCAGCAGCAAGGCATGAAGGTCTTCTGCAGCATGGGCCACCAGGCAGGAAGAAGTCCAACTAGGCGGGCCAAGGAGTGGGAGGCGTGATATGGCTGCAGACCCAGATCCCAGGGAGTGCCTAGAGAGAGCCCTTTGTGCAATCCCAGCCCTCTTCCTCCTTGTCTGGTAGCAGCCCCCATCTCTCTGCTCACAGAGGTGCGTGTGAGATCTCCTGGCTGCCTGGTGCCTCATCTCTTAGACCACAGTCCTGGGCCCAAGGGGGAGCTCATACCCCAGGTGAGCCAACTTCATTCTTCCAAAGGATTTTCCAGAGGGGAGCAGGAGACAGAAGACCCTTTCCTCTTGAGTCAGACATGGCTCCAGGGGCATGTCTCCCCAGTTAACTGTAGCAGATGAAAACTAAGCCATAGTGTGCAAACAGAAGCAGGTACCCTTGTACCTGTACCAGAAAATGTCACTCTGTGTTTCTGGCTGAGCTGGCTCTTCTGCAACGTCCATGTTCCTTTTCCATCTTTGAGGACTTGAGCCAATAGACGTTCCTCCTGGACTAAAGCTGGTTACATTTGGCTTCTGACATCTGCCACCGAAGACACACAACAACCCACCGAGATCCCGCCCTTGAAGGATGTGACATTGTTGTCCTCCCCAGGCCACACCCAATGTCTGGTACCATGTTTGTTGTTTGTTTTTCTGCCTCCTCTAACCCCTAGATTGTAAACTTAGAAGGTAAAGCCTTACCCATTGGGGGCCCAGGGAAAGTGTTTCTTGCATTATTAACTAATGTAGGTTTTGTGGCCCATGTTAGCCCAGTCCAGCAGGGAGCATGACCTCAGGGGTTACAGAAGGTAGCAGCTCCCAGAATCAATGGGGGTAGCAGAATCATAGTTTAGGTTGGAGTGGCCAGGGGGTGGGGCTGACAGCTCAGAGTAGGGGCAGCACCTGTGGGGACAAGTAAAGACAGGAGAGATAAGGGGCAGACACCCACCCCACGGGAGGCAAACAATGTATTGGCATTTATTTATTCATTTAACAAATACTTGGGAGCACCTATGATATGCCAGACACTGTTCCATGCACAAAGGATACAGCACTGAACCTCACAGGTTCAGTCCCCACCCCTGTAAAGTTTACATCATGTAGAGGGGAAGTGATATGGTTTGGCTCTGTGTTCCTACCCAAATCTCACCTTGAATTGTAATAATCCCCGCATGTCAAAGGCGGGACCAGGTGGAGATAATTGAACCATGGAAGCAAATTTGCCCATGCTATTCTCATGATAGCGAGTGAGCTCTCACAAGATCTGATGGTTTTATAAGGGGCTTCCCCCTTTGCTCGGCACTCATTCTCTCTCCTGCTGTGCTGTAAAGAGGTACCTTCCACCATAATTATAAGTTTCCTGAGGCCTCCCGAGCCATGTGGAACTGTGGTCAATTAAACTTCTTTTCTTTATAAACTACTCAGTTTTGGGCAGTTCTTTATAGCAGCATGAGAATGGACTAATACAGTATATTGGTACCAGGAGTGGGATGCTGCTATAAAGATACCTGAAAATGTGGAAGTGACTTTGGAACTGGGTAACAGGCAGAGGTTAGAACAGTTTGGAGAGCTCAGAAGAAGACAGGAAGATGAGGCAAAGTTTGAAACCTCCTACAGACTTGTTGAACGGCTTTGACCAAAAAGGTGATAGTGATATGGACAATAAAGTCCAAGCTGAGGTGGTCTCAGATGGAGATGAGGAACTTATTGGGAACTTCTTAGGTGCAAAGGTGACTCTTGTTATGCTTTAGCCTAGGGACTGGGTGGCCTGCCTCCCTGCAGCTCCAGCCATGGTGAAAAGAGGCCAAGGTACAGCTCAGGCCATGGCTTCAGAGGGTGCAAGCCCCAAGCCTTGGCAGCTTCCATGTGGTGTTGAGCCTGCAGGTGCACAGAAGTCAAGAATTGAAGTTTGAGAACCTCCGCCTAGATTTCAGAGGATGTAGGGAAATGCCTCTATGTCCAGACAGAAGTCTGCTGCAGAAGTGGGGCTGTCATGGAGGACCTCTGCTTAGGGTAGTGTGGAAGGGAAATGTGGGGTTGGAGCCCCCATACAGAGTCCCTACTAAGGCACTGCCTAGTGGAGCTGTGAGAAGAGGACCACCATCCTCCAGACCCCAGAATGGTAGATTCACTGACAGTTTGCACCATGTGCCTGGAAAAGCCACAGGCACTCAACACCAGCTTGTGAAAACAGCCAGAAAGGAGGGCTGTACCCTGCAAAGCCACAGGGGCAGAACTGCCCAAGGCCATGGGAACCCATCTTTTGCATCAGCATGACCTAGATGTAAGACATGGAATCAAAGGAGATAATTTTGGAAATTTAAGGTTTAATGATTGCCCTGTTGGATTTCACACTTGCATGGGGCCTGTAGCCCCTTTGCTTTGGCCAATTTCTCCCATTTGGAATGGGTGTATTTACCCAATGCCTGTACCCCCATTGTACCTAGGAAGTAACTAACTTGCTTTTGATTTTACAGGCTCATAGGTGGAAGAGACTTCTCTTGTCTCAGATGAGACTTTGGACTTGCACTTTTGGGTAATTGCTGGAATGAGTTAAGATTTTGGGGGACTGTTGGAAGGACATGATTGTGTTTTGAAATGCGAGGACATGAGATTTGGGAGGGGCCGGGGTGGAATGATATGGTTTGGCTCTGTGTCCCCACACAAATCTCACCTTGAATTAAATAATCCTTATGTGTCAAGGGCAGGACCAGGTGGAGATGACTGAATCATGGGAGTGGTTTTTCCCGGATCTCATGATAACTCACTCACTATCATGAGAACAGGGAGACACAATGAAAACCAAGCAAGTTAACGTATCATGTTGCAAATGATGACAAAGTCTTTGAAGACAAATGGAGCTGTGCAGGAGGTGGGTTTTCGATAGTGGCTGAGGGCAGATCTGACTCTCCAGGGACTCCACAACCTGTGATACAGAATGAACACTCTTCTTCTGCCCTCACTCTGTGGGAGTGGGCTTAAAAGAGTTTAGCCCCTGTTCACCCTTGGAAATGAGGAAGACATGGGTTTTTGGAGCTGAGAGGAGTGAGTCGAAGCCTTGGACAAGAAATGCAGGAAGGAGATCCCTGAACGAAGTTGCAAGGGCAGGTGCTGCCAGAACAGGACAGACCCTGCCACTCCAGGAAGCAGAGTCCAGATTGGAGCTGGGATCATTACTGCCTCAGTTGAGAATGTAGGCCACAGATGGGCAGGGGCGGTGGCATTAGAGGGCACCAAAGTGTGAGCCCAGCTTCTCTAAGAGTCTGGGTGTGGACTCCTGTGCCCCGTCATTCAGTGACCTGACCTGAGACTACCATGCAGCCAATCTAGAGAAATCCAAAGCTAAATTGGTGACCCCTCCTCACAACCAGTCAGATCCAGTTCCAAGGAGACCGCTGCAGTGAACTCCTGACAAGAGGACCTACATAGGGAGTCAAATCCCAGCTCCGCCCCAGTGCTGCCACCTGCCCCCCGACCCACCAGCCCCCTTTGGAGCCCTCCTTCATCTGGTGGGGCCATCCCAGAGCTCACAGGACACTGGCTGTGAGGGTACTGTGAGGTATGAAACACCAGGACAAATGGGAGGGATCATTGTTAAACCTGGAGCCCAGTCACTTGCAGATCTGCCCGCATACTGGCGGCTTCCTCCTCCAGCTGCACACCTGGGAGAATGCTGACCCTGAAAGGAAACCCAATTCTCTGACACGAACTCAGAGAAGGGTGGGCTCTGCAGGGGTCTGTGCCGTCATGGCACAGGCTGAAGAGTCCCAGATCCAGCTGGGATTGGGGGGAATCACCGCAGTAGGCAAAGCCCCCATGAGACAGCAACATACGCCTTGAAGGAACATTCAACTGGGGCTGCAGGGGAGAGGACCTGAGTGCCAGTCCTGGTGCTGGTGACCCTGGCAGAGTCACTCCTCCTCCCTGGCTCTGCTTTTCTACCTTCCCTCCAAGCACATGACAAACTCTGGGGCCCAGGCAGGAGTCATCAATGGACAAAAAGGGGCAGGATTTGAGAGTACAGGGAGTGGGGCTGGCAAACACAGCAGCCCTAAACAGGGCGGTGGTTCAGCTTCAGCCTCCCTCTGCCAAACAGAACACAGTTCCAGCGATAACAAATCTTCCCTCTTCCTCAAAAGAAGCCAGAAATACAGAATTTTATGTGATGGCTCCAATTTCTAAGTGTTGGCAATGAAGCCTGTTTTTTGTAGAAAATGCCATATGGTTCAAAGCAGGTGTATCCTTGGGATCTAATCCATAGGCTGCAGCACTCAGGGTCCCCTGCACCCTGCCTTCCAGGTGGGGTCAGCCAGTGAGGACACTGACAGGTGTTGGGGGCAGTGGGAGAGAAGAAGGAGAGAGGGAGGGGATTTGCTTTTCTGATGACCAAGTTGCAAACTTAAACAATTTCAGGGGCCAGGCAAGTCCCAGAAGTGGCTGGCAGCAGGGCAACCCTTGGTCCCTGCCACAGTTCTTACTGGCTGCCAATACCACTACTTCCTCCCTCATCTCTTCAGACCCAAAAGAGGTGATGACTTCCTGCGTAACCAGCACTGAGAACCTCTACATCCCTTGCCAGCTTCCTTAACGCTGCCCACAGTTCTGTAAATGGTTCCTTCATTAAATTTTGCCTCTATGGGCCCTATTGGGTGGGATTCTGCTTCCTACAAAACCTTGGCTACATACAATGTTATTTTTTGTTGTTGAAAACTCTTGCAGGTGCCCAGAGGAAGGAAGGAATCATCTGGGTACAAATCCTGGCTTTTCTCCCATTGTTGGGTTGCATCATCTCGCTCTGTCTTGGATTCCTCATCTGCAACCTTAGAGAGCCAACAGACAGGGTCAGTCATGATAATCCCACAAGCACCTAGCCAAGGGTGCTCAGCAAACTGGCTTGCCTGGAGCCTGAACTTAACAGTAGGATTTGTAAAACAAGGGCATTTTCTGGAAATGCATGGCCAGTGATCTTCAGACAGTGTGACTGCCCATTCCTGAACAAGGCCTTGGTACTCTGTGCCCCTCCTGCTCAATCTGCACCACCCATCCTGGAGACCCCTTCCATTTGATGGACAGGCTGGAGAGGCTGAGAGGCAGGAGTAGGGAAAGAACAGCATTGGTTTTCCTGATCCCCAGAGTCAAATCCCAGCGTGGCCACCCTGTAGTGTAACAAGTCCCTTTCCCTCTCCGGGCTATTTCCACATCTACATAAGAGGAGTTTGCTGTGGAGCCTCCACAGTTCCCAGCAGCTTCCCCATGCTAGGGGTCTATGGTGGGTTCTACCTCTGCAGACAAACCAAAGTTCTGCACATTATCTATGACACTTTATCTTAATGAAGCACAAAAATTATGAAATTTCAAGCTAAGCTTTCCTCAATTGTGTGGTAGAAGAAATGTTTAAATCTCTCTTTTTTTGGCTGACTCTTTGCAAGGCAAGCATTTCCAAATGTTTGGCCCAGTCCCTTTCCCTCCCCCTTCCCCAGGGCCTGTCCTCAGGAGGAAGGCTCCAAAGAAGAGGGGGGAGGGCCAGACCCAGGCCAATCAGGGGGTGGCACTGTTGACCGCAGATGACCCATTGGCTAGGTCTACCCAACACCTGGATGACTGACTGCTATTCTGGACTTCCTTTGGGCCAGATGTGTTTGGCAGCCACCCACAGTCAATCAGGGAGGTTGTGTTTGAGAAACTAGAGAGCAGCAAACAAAGGCAAGGGTGAGAAGGGTGAGGCCTGGTTAGAAAATACTGAAATTCCTCCTGGTTGCCATCCAGTCAAAAGAACAGGCTGTTCCATGGGTTCCTGGGGACTACTGGGGAGTGAGGAAGTTGCTATTTGAATGGACATGGCTTGGCTGCCATTTTGTAAGATTAGTAAAACCATTCAGTTCTTACTTTCCCTGGGTCTGTCACCTGGAGGAGAAGAATCCAACTGGGATGGTGCAGGGAAAGATCCCAGCTTTGGAATCAGGCTGATGGGGGTTTGGAACCCAAGTTTGCTACTCACTACTTGGGTAATTTAGGCAAGTTACTCAGTCCTCTTGGCCCCACTGAAAATGGAGACAGTAAGGCTTAACTCACAGGGTTGGAGAGAGTATTAATGCAGATTGGTGTGGATGGCTGTACAAATGGACAGGTGAACACCTCACTGGCAACAAAAAATAGAACTACAGGGACCACCATGCAGCAGTGTTAGAAGCTCAGTTGAGAAGAAAATGAAGTACTGATGAAGAAGTTAGAGTATACCCATTCTCCTAACTAGTCTAAATTTTATCCCACTTAATCCCGCTTAAAAAAGAGGTTATGATTTTTCATTCTGTGTGATAAATTCAGTGCTAAGAACAGCAGAAACAGAATTGTTAGGATATATAGAAAGATATAAGAGGGGGCTTATTAGGGGAATTGGCTCCAGAACTTATACTACCAGGAAGCTGATGGTGTAACTTCCTGTAAGTTTTGGAGTCCAAAGGCTAGAGAACAAAGAGGTCCAATGTCCAAGGGCAGGAGAAGATGGATGTAGAAGAGAGTGCAAATTCATTCTTCCTCCACATTTTTGTTCTACCTGGGCCTCAACTGAGCTGCTTTAAGAAACCACCCACTGTGTTTACTGGGCAGGCATTGTTGAGGACGTTGCTCACTGCTTCACACAGTGTCATCCTCCCATGTGTCATCCATGAAGACTTGTGGGAGAAGGTTCAGCTCTATTTCATTTACCTATTTACTTATTTTGAGACAGGTCTCACTCTGTCACTCAGGCTAGAGAGCAGTGGCACAATCTTAGCTCACTGCAGCCTTGACCTCACTGACTCAAGTGATCCCCTCACCTTAGCCTCCCAAGTAGCTAGGACCACAGGTAAGCACCACCATGCCCAGCTATTTGTGTGTGTGTGTGTGTGTGTGTGTGTGTGTATAGAGATGGGGTCTCACTATGTTGCCCAGGCTGGTCTCAAATTCCTGGGCTTATGCAATCCTCCAACCTCAGTTTCCCAAAGTGTTGAGATTATAGGCATGAACTACTATGCCCAGCCAGGTTCAGCTTTAGTACCAGAAATAATCTTGCTACTCTTAGTGCCATATGGGCTTCTGAGCAACCCGTTTAGTGCTACCTTGCAGACACAATCACGTGCCTGATCACATGGCTTTCAGCATTGGCTGCTAGAGAGGTCAGCACAAAACCTATGACCCAGCTCTACCAAGTCTCCTGAACTCATTGTCAAAATTTCACACACCAATTTCACCCTGGCTTGCCTTTGGTTCTCCTCACCCTCATTGCCTTTTTGACCTGATTTTTTTCTCTCAGTTTTGTTTTTAACCAAATTGGATTTTGAACATGACAAGTCACTTTGGGTCATCTGAGGATGAAGTTGGCAATGGGTTGTTAAATGACAAATAGACAGGGCAACAAAGAAATCAATATGGAATATGCCATGGGAAGATGGTACCTAGTGTGTGCTCAAACAAATATAGATCTCTATCCACTTTAGTCTGTTCAGGCTGCTAAGCAAAGTACCTTAGAGCTGACCTATAAACAGCAGACATTCATTTTTCACGATCCTGGGGGCTGGCAGGCCGAGATCCGGGTGTGGGCATGGTTGGGTGCTGGTGAAGGCTCTCTTCTGGGTTGCACACACCAACTTCTCCGTGAATCCTCATATGGTGAAAAGAGAGCTTGCTGGTTCTCTGGCCTCTTTTTATAAAGGCACCAATCCCAATCCTAAAGGCACCAGCCTCAAGACCTAATCACCTCCTAACACCATTACTTTGTGGGCTAGGGTTTCAACATATGAATTTGAGGGAGACACACACATTCAATGCTAACACTATCCTTTTCTCCTACGCAATATAAGCCACACCAACACTAGCAGATGAGGTCTAGAACTAGCTTTTCTTCCATAGGCCAGGGATCTGGTTTCCCTTTAGGGGTGTTCTGCTCATGTCCACTGAATCACAGTGCCCTGGTTTCACCTGGCATCATGCTGAGATGATGCAGTGTGGGTGTAGTGTTAGCTCTAACATTGTCCCAGTCCTGCCTCACTTTTCTCTGTTGACATTCTGTCCATCATAAAGCATCCATGAGGCCAGGCACAGTGGCTCACATTCACAATCCCAACACTTTGGGAGGTCAAGATGGGAGAACGGCTAGAGGCTAGGAGTTCAAGACCAGCCTGGGCAACATAGTGAGACCTTGTCTCTACTAAAAAATATTAAAATGTCTGGTCATGGTGGTGTGTGTTTGTAGTCCCAGCTACTTGGGAGGCTGAGGTAGGAGAATTGTTTGAGCCCAGGAGTTGGAGGCTGCAGTGAGCTATGATTACACCAGGACACTCCAGCCTGGGTAACAGAGTGAGACCCTGTCTCTAAAAATAAATAAATAAAGCATCCACAAACCTCTATCTGGTGGATGTCTGCTCATTGTCTGGGTTTACTCTCGGTACAGAGCGGGTGTTCCCAGGAGGAGATAACGGCATGCAGCCCACTAGAGGCAGAACTTGACAGGGGCTATTAACCCCTCTTCTGTGGAATTCTGGGAGGAGTTAGGTGGAATCAGCTGTGCAAGCTCTGGGAGGATCATCTAATCTCCCAGCCTGCCTCCTCATTTCCTGGCACGGGTGGGGCAGGATTCAGGGAGTAAGACATGCAAAGCTTGGGGCCTGCCTTCAGTATTTATTGAGCACCTACTTTGTGCCAGGGCCCTCAGTGAGCAAGACAGGCCCAGTACTTGCCCTCATACAGCTTGCCCCTAAGTAAGGGAAGCAGACATGGCATAAATACATAGCCTGGAAAAATGATTACACTGAGGGCAAGGAAGAGAATTAAAGTGAACTGTTGAGACAGTGACTGTGGAGACGCTTGAATTTCAGAGGTGCAGGCTTCAAGAACAGACGTGTCTGGCAGGATAATCACAAAGAACCTTTGAGACGTGGTCAGACTGTGAAAAGAGAGGTCCCTAGAGTGGAGGAATTCTGCAGCCAGGAAGGGAGGAAGGATTGCTGGCGTGGATATGAAAGTCTGTAGTCGTCTATCATCTGGAGGGGGGAAAGTATGGTCACAAGCTGAGTTTGCAGAGTGGAAAATGTCCATAACATACTGTAGTGATTTGCAGCTGCGCATGAATAACCGGCCGGGAGACAGCTTCTTGGACACGCCAGCTTGCTCTGTTCCAACCTGAGAATTTTGAGAAACCTGCCTACTGTGTGCGAAGTCCATCTCCTCACCTGGTGCTGCTAAACAGCTGTCAGCTGGTAATGGAACCAAATGTTTTCACTGGTCAAAACATCCAGCCCATTTCTCAAGTGGAGAGAGAAGCAAACCTTGATTTAAACCCAGAAAGGGGTGGGCGGATAGAAAGGCAGCTAAGCAGAGCACGTGGCACTTTCACCTTTACAGAGAAAAAAATAAACTTAGGTGGCTAACTTTAAAAGCTTGGAAATATTCATATCGTAACCCTAAAACATTAGGTTACAGCTCAAGAACATCACATCCCATACTAGCTTGTATTTTCCTCTGAGTGAAAGAAAAACTACGCGTTTGAGACCGAGTGACAGCGCCTAAGGGAACATGTAGAAGTGGACGGACTTGGCTAACTCTGATGGAAGGTGCTGGGCCCTGGCTTCTCTCTCTGACTTTGCCACCTACCAGCCCCTTGGCCTTGGGATAGTCACTTCACTCCTCTGGGAACAGTGAGATGCTGCGCGCGCGCACACACACACACACACACACATATTGCCGTGCAGATCATCCGAATCAAAAAGATTTGAGAGCGCTTTGCAAACAGTAAAGTGCTGAGGAATAAAAGCGACTTTTAGTTAACAGCTAGAAACAGCTTTAGAGTGAAAGCATTTCTTTTTTTTTTTTTTTGAGACGGAGTCTCGCTCTGTCGCCCAGGCTAGAGTGCAGGGGCGCCATCTCAGCTCACTGCAAGCTCCGCCTCTTGGGTTCACGCCACTTTCCTGCCTCAGCCTCCTGAGTAGCTGGGACTACAGGTGCCCCCCACCATGCCCAGCTAATTTTTTTGTATTTTCACCTGTGTTAGCCAGGATGGTCTCGATCTCCTGACCTTGTGATCCTCCCGCCTCGGCCTCCCAAAGTGCTGGGATTACAGGCATGAGCCACCGCACCTGGCCGAGTGAAAGCATTTCTATTAGTCCAGCTCAATTCCTCTTTCAGCTTTCCTCCTACTTTCCTGCTTATCATTGGATTTCATTTCACTTCATTTTAGGGTTTCTGGGACTAAAATCAAAGGTGCTAATGAAGACACTGACTTTAAAAGATGAGAAAACCAAATAATACTTGTCCAAAGATAAACAGTAAGAAACGCTGAGGCTGCTCATCCAGACCCCACTCACCAATGTGGGCACCCCACCCCGCCCACACCGCTAATGTCTCTCAGCTGTCCTCCTCTCTGGAGAATGGTCCTTGGCCTTTTGGAATATATTTGAGGAGCTATACCCTGTCCCCAGGCTGGCCAGGGTCTGCCTGAGCCAATTTCTGACTAACGTGTATACAAAGTTTTCTCTACCTTGCCTCAAAATGAGACACTCCAGGGATCCCCATGGGATGCAGGGAAGGCCAGACTTCAGTTGAACCCATGACTTTGCCAAGCTGCTCCCCCACCCTGTGCTGCTTCTCTCACTCTTCCCAAGTTCTCGGAAAGTATTCCCTCAATATCTCAATTGCACCAGATCCCTTGTCCCAGGCTTCGATCCTGGGGACCCCAACCCAGCACATGTGGTACCGGAGCAGCTCTAGGAAACAGACCCTAAGGGCAGGAATCTGGAGTTGGATCCCTCGCCAGCCCGATAGCCATGAGGAACCCATCACTGGTAACAGGGGCATCCCTGGCATGCTGTAACAGTGCAATTGCTAAGAGTCTCACCTGTGTTCACTGGGGCAATATATAGGTGAAAGGGCGATTCACTCACCTGTGCAATGTTTCTGAAGTTTGAGAGGTGCTATGGGCTGAATGTTTGTATCGGCCCAAATTCATACATTGAAGACTGAATCCCCAGGGGGATAATATTAGGAGGTGAGGCCTTGGGGAGATACTTAGGTTTAGATGAGGTCATGAGGGTGGGGCTGTCTTGATGGGATTAGTGCCCTTATAAAAGAGAAATATGAGGGAAATGATCTCTCTCTGCCTTGTAAGGTTACAGTCAGAGGGCATCTGTCCCCAGACCAGGAGGAGAACCCTCACCAGGAACCAAATCAGCTGGCACCTTGATCTTGAACTTCCCAGCCTCTATAACTGTGAGAAATAGATTTCTCACTTTTTTTTTTCTTTCTCCTAACTAGTGTAAATTTTAACTAGGCTGGAGTGCATTGGTGCGATCTTGGCTTACCGAAACCTCCACCTTCTGGGCTCAAGCGATTCTCCAGCCTCAGCCTCCCGAGTGCACAACCATGCCCAGCTAATTTTTGTATTCTTAGTAGAGATGGTGTTTCACCATGTTGGCCAGGCTGGTCTCGAACTCCTGGCCTCAGGTGATCCACCCGCCTCAGCCTCCCAAAGTGCTGGGACTAGAGGCATGAGCCACTGCACCCAGCCAGATTTCTGTTGTTTAAGCCACCCAGTAGATGGCATTTTTATTATAACAGCCCAAACTGACTAAAACAAGAGATATAGGAGAAACAGTAATGGTAAGATCTGTGGAACTGAGAGGCTGTTGCTAAACACCATAGATCAGAGGTTCCCAACCTTTTTGTCACCAGGGACCAGTTTTGTAGAAGACAATTTTTCCATGGACTGTGGTGGCAGGGGATGGTTTTGGGATGAAACTGTTCAACTTTAGATCATCCATCATTAGTTAGATTCTTATAAGGAATGCACAACCTAGATCCCTCGCATGCACACTTCGCAGTAGGGTTCGCGCTCCTATGAGAATCTGATGCTGCTGTGGATCTGACAGGAGGGGAAGCTCAGGCAGTAATGTTCCCTCACCCACCACTCACCTGCTGTGTAGCCCAGTTCCTAACAGGCCAAGGATCGGTACCAGTCCACAGCCCAGGGACTGGGGACCCCTGCCACAGATGAATGGAACGGAGAAAACCACAGGCTCAGATTGATAAATCACCAATTAAAAGATGAGTGTGAGAATCAGAAGAGCTCTTTGGCAAGGTTTCAGTGACTTTTTTCTCTGCAGCTGGAGTTGGACTGAGCTGGAGACCAGGCACAGGACTTAACTGGAAGGTAGCAGAACTTCAAGGAAGATTGATTGCTCAGCCTAGGTGAGTCTTCTGTGCCATAGAGGTACAGAAGCACAGAGTAGAATCTTGAGACCTGGATTAGAGATATTTGCATAGATGTAACTGAGAACTTTGAAATTCCTTGAGCCCTCTGACCCTACAGAGTAGCCCATTCCCCTTGTTGGAAGTTAATGGGGGTCCATAGCTTGAAGACCGTACATGGGTCTAGTGAGGTGGATGCCCTACAAGACAGCACTTTTCCTCCTCAGAATCTTCCTCATTTCCTCTTCTAGCCATCAGACTAATAGGTAGGCTCAAATCTCAGCATGACCCAGGTAGGGAAGTGGTAAGTATTCTAAAGGATGACCAGGATAATAGGTCCCAATAAAGTTTCTGGACTGGCTAATATATACCAGCAGGAAGTTGAGCATCTTCTCAGGAGCAGACCCTGAAGGTGCTGGATTGAAAAGTTGGAATATAAAGCTGGGTACGGGGGATTTTATTGGCATGGGACACTCTCTCATTTTATAGCATTTAATATCTTGGCAAGGGACCCAGGAGAAGTTTCTAACATGCTGGTTTTAGGTGCTCAGGAAAAGTGATGGACCTAATTATATGAACTAGAGATGCCAGAACTGTGATAGGATGTTCTAGAAGAAGGGATCAAAAGATTAACAAAAGTGGCCATGCCTTATGGATATGTATATCAAACCAGAAAAGCTATTGGCTTAACTCTGTTCTCCAGGAAGGCTTTAAAGGATGCTCCATTTACCAAGACTGCATTAAATGCTCTAGAAAGAGCAGCAGAAGTAACATTAAGCTCCTAGTGACTGTCCTCTGTAATCTGGGCCAACGGTGAGAGATGCTATGATAAATTGGGCTACTTAGTAGCAATGGGGATGATAAGATCCCAGAATAGCAGAGTAGAGGGGCAGCACTTAATTGTCAGGATAATTATGCTAAATAGGCAACCAGGGGTCCCTAATCCACAAATACCTACAGACATAGTTAATAGAATATGGCATTCCTAAGGTAAGATAGCTAGAAAACCAAGAAAAGGTATCGCAATGTATAATCAAAAGAGAACAAGAATGAATGGCCCTTGGTCTATGTGTCTGTCTTCATGCCAGTACCAGGCTGATGTGGTAACTATAGCTTTGCAGTCTATTTTGAAGTCAGGTAGTGTGATACTTCCAGCTTTGTTTTTTTGTTTTGTTTTGTTTTTGTTTGTTTGTTTTTTGAGACAGAGTTTCACTCTGTCACCCAGGCTGGAGTGCAGTGGCATGATCTCAGCTCACTGCAACCTCCACCTCCTGGGTTCAAGTGATTCTCCTGCCTCAGCCTCCTGAATAGCTAGGATTACAGGTGTGCACCACCACATTTGGCTAATTTCAGCTTTGTTCTTTTACTTCAGGATTGCTCTGACTATTCGGGGTCTTTTCTGTTTCCATATAAATGTTAAGATTATTTTTTCTATTTCTGTGAACAATGTCATTGGTATTTTGATAGTGATTGCATTGAATCTGTAAATTCCTTTGAGTAGTATTGTCATTTTAACAATATTAATTCTTCCAATCCATGAGAATAGACTATCTTTCCATATTTTTGGTGTCCTCTTCAATTTCTTTTATCAGGGTTTTGTGGTTTCTGTTGCATAGATCTTTTACTACTTTGGTTAAGTTGACTCCTAGATATTTTATAACTTTTGTAGCTATGGTAAATGGTATTGCTTGCTTGATTTCTCTTTCAGATTGTTTGCTGTTGGCATATATAAATGCTAGTTATTTTTGTGTGTTGATTTTGTATCCTGCAATTTTACTGAATTTGTTTAATAGTTGTAACCTTTTTTTGATGGAGTCTTCAGGTTTTTCTAAATATAAGATTATATCATCTGTGAACAAAGCTAATTTGATTTCTTCCTTCCAATTCCACATGCCCTTTATTTCTTTCCTTTGCCTAGTTGCTCTGTCTGGACTTCTAGTATTATATTGAATAAAAGTGGTGAAAGTGGGCATCCTGGTCTTGTTTCAGATCTTAGAAGGAGGGCTTTTAATTTTTCCCTATTCAGTAATATGTTAGCTGTGGGTTTGTCATACATGCCCTTATTATTTTGAGGTATATTCCTTCTATGCCAAGTTTATTGAGGGTTTTTACCATAAAGCAATGTTGAATTTTATCAAATGATTTTTCATCATCTATTGAAATGATCATCTGTTTTTTGTTCTGGATTCTGTTAATGTGATGTATCATGTTTATTGATTTGTGTATGTTGAACAATCCTTGCATTCCTGGGATGAATCCCACTTCATGATACAAATATTTTTAATGTATTATTGAATTCAGTTTGCTAGTATTTTGTTGAGGATTTTTTCATCTGTATTCATCAGAGATACTGCCGGTAGTTTTCTTGTTTCATTATGTTCTTGTCTGGTTTCAGTATCAAGGTTATACTGGCCTTGTAGAAAGAGTTTGGAGGTATTCCCTCCTCTTCAATTTTTTCGGAAGAGTATGAATAGAATTGACATTAGTTCTTTTTTAAATATTTGGTAGAATTTGGCAGTGAAACTGTCAGGACCTGGGCTTTTCTTTGATGAGAAAGTTTTTGACTTCAGCTTTTATCCTGTTACAGTTATCAGTTTGTTGTGGCTTTCTATTTCTTCGCGGTTCAGACTTGGGAAGTTGTATGTCCCCAGGAAGTTATCCACTTCTTCTAGATTTTCCAGTTGGTTAGCATATAGTTGTCTGTAATCATCTCTAACAATTCTTTGTATTTCTGTAGTCTCAGTTGTTATGCCTCCCTTTTTATTTCTGATTTTATTTAGTTGGGTCTTCTTTTTATTTTCTCTTAGTATAACTAAAGGTTTATTGATTTTGTTTATTTTTTCAAAAAAACAACTTTTTGTTTATTGATCTTGTGTATTTTTTTAATTTAAGTTGCATTTATAGCTGCTCTGATCTTTATTCTTTCTTTCCTTCTACCAATTTTGGGTTTGGTTTATTCCTGCATTTCCAGTTCCTTCAGATGCACTGTTAGGTTGTTTATTTAAAATCTTTCTACTTTTCTGATATAGGGATTTATTGCTATAAACTTCCTCTTAGTATTTCTTTTACTCTATCCCATAGATTTTGGGATGTTGTATTTCCATTTTCATTTGTTTCAAGGAGTTTTTTAATCTCCTTCTTAATTTCTTTATTGACATCTTGTAGTTTAGGAGCATGTAGCTTAATTTCCATGTGTTGGTGTATTTTCTGAGGTTCCTCTTGTTTAGTTTTATTCCACTGTGGCCAGAGAAAATACCTGATATAATTTCTACTTTTTAGAAATTTGTTGACTTCTTTTATGGCCTCACATATGTTCTATTCTGAAGAATGTTCCATGTGCTGATAGAAATAATGTGTATTCTGTAGCAGCTGGGTGAAATTTTCTGCAAATGTCAGTTATATCTATTTGTGGAACAGAATAGAGAAGCCAGATATAAATCCCTGTACTTACAGCCAACACATTTTCGACAAAGGTGCCAAGAACATACAATGGGGAAAGGGCAGTTTCTTCAATAAATAGTTCTGAAAAAACTGGATAACCATATGCAGAAGAATAATCAAGTCAAAATGAGTTAAAGGCTTAAATCTAAGACCTGAAACTATGAAACTACTAGAAGAAAACATTGGAAAAATAGTCCAGTACATTGGTCTGGGCAAATATATTTTTGTGTAAGACCTCAAAAGCACAGGCAACCAAAACAAAAATAGACAAATAGGATTACATCAAGTGAAAAAGCTTCTGCACGGTGAAGGAAACAATCAACAAAGTGAAGGGACAACCTACTGGATGACAGAAAATATTTGCAAACCATCTATATGACAAGGGATTAATAACCAGAATATATAAAAAGCACAAGCAATGCAATAGCAAGGAATAATAATGATAATAATAATAAGAATAATAATCTGATTTTAAATGGGCAAAAGATCTGAATAGACATTGCTCCAAAGAAGACATACAAATGGCCAACAGGTATATTAAGAAATAGTAAATATCCTTAATCATCAGAGAAATGCAAGTCAAAACCACAATGAGATATCACTCTCGTTAAAATGGCTTTTATCATTTGTCATCAAAGACAGATGCTGGTGAGGATGTAGAGAAAGGGAAACCCTCATATACTACTGTGGCAATGTAAATTAGTACAGCCACTGTGGGAAACTGTATGCAGGCTCTTCAAAAAACTAAAAATAGAACTACCATATGACCCAGCAATTATACTACTGGATATATATTCAAAAGAAAGAAAATCAATATATTGAAGAAATATCTGCACTCCCATGTTTATTGCAGCCCTATTTACAGTAGCTGAAATATGGAGTCAGCCTAAGTGTTCACGAACAAATGAACGGATAAAGAAAGTGTGGCACATATACACAATGGAATATTGTTCAGTCATAAGACAGAATGAAATCTTGTCATTTCCAGCAACGTGAATGACACTGGAGTGCATTATGTTAAGTGAAATAAGCCAAGCACAGAAAGACAGATATTACACGTTCTCATTCATACATGGGAGCTAAAAAAAAGTGGATCTTAATGAAGATAGAGAGTAGATTGGTGGTTACCAGAGGCTAGGAAGGGTAGTGGGGAAAGGAGGATGAAGAGAGGCTGATTAATGGGTACAAATATACAGTTTGACAGAGGAAATATGATGTAGTGTTTGATAGATCAATAGAGTGACCACAATTAACAATAATCCATTGCATATTTCAAAACAGCTAGAAGAGAATAATTCAAATGTTTCTAGCATAAAGAAAAGACAAATATTTAAGGTGATGGATATTCCAATTACATTGATTTGATTTTTGTAAAATATACAAATGTATTAAATTATCATATGCACCATGAAATACGCAAATCTACTATGTAGCAACAAAAATAAATAAATAAATGAGCAGAATTCTGATTCCAGCCATCCCCATGGAAAGTCATAATCCTTTGCCCATTTTTAAGAATGGATTCTCTAGAATTTGTTCATTGAAAAAGAGTCCTGTTTCCATGATGAGAGACCATGTAACACTGAAGAGTATACAGAAATGATTCCCTGAAATATTCCCAAAAATAGCCTCTGGACATTATTTTGGCTGATCTTACACCAAGGAAAGGAAATGCCCAAGTCTTTTGAGAACTGTTTGATACCTGGTCCAAGTTGACGCTGAAAAATGCCAAAGGGCCATCATGGTTCCTCCATGAGGGTAGAAACAGGTGAGAGTCAAGTATAAATGGACTCAGGGCTCAGGTTCATATCATAATACGTCCACTGGGTCATTTCTCCAGTTCCCAAAAGTATAATCAGAATAGACAATTTGCCAGAACTCTCATACTGGTTCCTTTACCTGTGGAGTAAAAGTTATCATAGTAGGAAAATCCAGGAGGAAACCATTATAGTAGGGAAAGTCTTCGAAACAACTCTGCCTTTGGTGAAGATAGTAAACCAAAGTCAATTTCACGTGTAGCGAGATTAGTACCACCCTCAAAAATGTTAAGAGTAAACAGATGGTCATCATATCCTCATATAATTCAGCAGCCCGACCTCTGGAAAAATTGGATGGATCATGGCAGACAGCAGTGGATTATGACAAATTTAACCAATTAATGACCCAACTGCAGCCACAGTGCCAGACATTGTATCTTTACTAGAGAACTTTAATGCAGCTTCTAATATGTGGTATGTGGCTATTAATGTGCAGAATGCATTATTTTTTATATCCATTAGGAAAGGTACTAGAAACAACATGCATTCACAAGGGATGGGTATCAGTACACATTCACAGCTTTTCCCTGTTGCATGAGTAGTCTCATTTTCCTACTTTCTATTGCAACAGAAAGGCTGAAGTACCCTGGACCATCTAGGTACAACCCAGAGAATCATATTGGTCCACCATACTGACTCCTCCTTAAGATGTATGGGCTTCAAAGGGTTAGAACTGCCATAAAGGTGAAGTTTTGAGAGGTTCACTGATCTAGGGTATGCTGGGACATCCCCTCAAAGTAAAGGACAAATTGTGGCACATTTTCCTAATATACGTAAAGGCACCATAAGGGCTCAGGCAGCCATAAATGCCCAACTTTTCAAACCCCACTGCATAGCAGTTGTGTGGTTTGATGAAGACTCACTCCATTCTACCCAGGTCTAAGGGTGGGCCCTGATTAGACTGAGCTAACTGAAGAATTTCCACAACCTCCAAGCCATGCTTACAGACTATGGGTGGGTGATCTGGGTTAGTCCATTCTGAATAAAGCTTGAAACTTCTGTTTGGTGGCTAAGGGAAGAGAATCCTGTTCTCTTCTCCAGTGAAAGAGAAAGCATGTAGCTCTGGGAGCCTCCAGCAACCCCTTGGCTTCCCTGGAGGAAGCCAGCTTGAGAGCAAACCTGATGAATGATACCTAGAGACTGGCAGAACCAAGAGGATCATACAGAAACTAAGCTTCCATCTGATGATATGTGGACCCACCCAGAAGCCTGCTCTACCTGTGAGCTTTCCCAGTGTTTGAGCCAATATGTTCCACCCTTACAGGTTAAGCCACCTTGAATGAGCCTTCTGATGTTTGCAGCATATTGTGTCTTAATTCCTGCAGGACCTTCTCAACATGTCATCACCAAGAGAAGCAGAAATCTGGCTCCAATCCACTGGCCAGCAATGTCAACCTTTTCTAAAGGAGGTTCTGAAAGAACAATGAAAGGGGAGTTTATTGCACAAATAGAAGAAGATATGCTCTTTGCTGTCTCTGTCCCCAAAGTCAAATGACAATTGCTATTATCTCCTTCTCTCTCTCCTCCCCTTCCCAATCCTCCAACTCCCAATCAGTCCTCTTGTCTTTCCTCCTTTTCTCATCCTCTCCACCCCTCACCATGGTCAGCAAAACAAGAGCCTAAGATGTGCCAGAGCAAGTGAGAATCCTGAGAAGGCACAGGGCAGGCGGGGGGTGGTGCCCATGACTGTAATTTGAGATTTCATCCCTATGCCATGCTCTGGGTACAAAGGATCTTCATCAAGGCAAGAACGTCTTTTCAAACCCACCATTTACCTTATAAAAAAAAGTGTGAAGGCCATTATCAAGAAGACAAAAGACTGCAAGTGTTGGTGAAGGCGGAGAGAAAAGGAAACACTTGCACACTGTTGGGATTTTAATTAGTACAGCCATTAAAGGAAACAGTATAGAAGTGCCTCAGAAAACTGGCCGGGCGCAGTGGCTCACACCTGTAATCCCAGCACTTTGGGAAGCCGAGGCGGGCAGATCACGAGGTCAGGAGACCGAGACCATCCTGGCTAACAGGGTGAAACCCCATCTCTACTAAAAATACAAAAAATTAGGTGGGCATGGTGGCAGGTGCCTGTAGTCTCAGCTACTCGGGAGGCTGAGGCAGGAGAATGGCGTGAACCTGGAAGGCGGAGCTTGCAGTGAGCTGAAATCGTGCCACTGCACTCCAGCCTGGGCGACAGAGCCAGACTCCGTCTCAAAAAAAAAAAAAAAGAAGTGCCTCAGAAAACTGAAAAATAGAACTACCATATGATCCAGCAATCCCACTGCTGAGCTGATATGGTTAGGCTTTGTGTCCACACCCAAATCTCATCTTGTGTCCACACCCAAATCTCATCTTGTGTCCACACCCAAATCTTTGTGTCCACACCCAAATCTCATATTCCCCATGTATCAAGGGAGAGACCAGGTGGATGTAACTGAATCATGGAGGCAGTTTCTCCCATGCTATTCTCATGATAGTGAGTGAGTTCTTATAAGATCTGATGGTTTTATAAGGGGCTCCTTCCCCTTCACTCAGCACATCTCCTTCCTGCCACCTTGTGGAGAAGACGCATTGCTTCCCCTTCGTCATCTGCCATGATTATAAGTTTCCCGAGGCCTCCCCAGCCATGTTGGGCTGTCAGTTAATTAAACCTCCTTCCCTTAAAAATTACCCAGTCTCAGGCAATTTTTTATATCAGTATGGAAATGGATTAGTAATGAGTATATACCCAAGGGAATTAAAATCAATATGTCAAAGAGGTATCTGTGCGCCTGCAGTATTATTCACAACAGTGAAGATATGGAATTAACCAAAGTGTCCATTAATGAATAAATACATGAAGAAAACGTGGCATATATGCTCAGTGGAATCCTATTCAGACTTAAAAAGAGAAGGAAATCCTGTTGTTTGCATGGAAGTACATGGATGAGACTGGAAGATGTTCTGCTCTGTGAAATAAGCCAGACACAGAAAGACAAATACTGTATGGGCTCACTTACCTGCAGAATCTAAAAAAAGGTGACCTTATAGAAACAGAGTGGAATGGTGGTTACCAGAAGCTAGAGAGGGAGTCAGCAATGGGGAAAGGAGAGATGTAGGTCAAAACAAAGTTTCCCTTAGACAGGAGGAGTTGGTTTTGTGATTGTCACATTACATGGTGACTACAATTAGTAATAATGTATTGCATATTTTACAATTACTAAAAGAGTAGATTTTAAACTTTCTCACTATGAGAAAAGAATAAATAAGTGAGGTGATAGATATGTTATTTAGCTTGATTTAAACTTCCTACAGTGTACGCATATATTAAAACATCACATCACATCATACCCCATAAATATATATGACTATTATTTGTCAATTAAATAAGTAAATAACAATTTTAATTGCAAAAAAAAAAGCGTGAAAAGGAAACAACTCACGGATTTCCTTCTTGAGCCTCCCCTCTTGTGGACATCAGCAAGAATCCTGGTCTTCAGCCATGACCTCTGCTAAATTCAAGGCAGAGGTGAATGGCCACATGCAGCAGGTCAAGGGGTCACGTAGTGGGCCCAAGGACACAGGGAATCAGGTGTTCAATGGGGTCGCTGGAGACACGGAGGGCAGGAACCTGTGCTCAGCAGGTGAGTGGCTTGGATTCAACCTGGCTCGGTCACTCCTTGGCTGTATGGCCTTGGGCAAGGGATAGAATGGATCGGGTCCACAGTATCCTTGCCTGTAAAGTGGGGACAATAGTGATTGTACATACTAAGTCCCCAACTGCCATTAACTGTAATCATAGAGTCTCTGGTCTGTGGCTGCTGGTGGTGACTTAGCTGTAGGGTGGGGAACTAGGTGGCCCCAACAGCCAGTACTAAAAAGAGATCTGAAATTGGTATGCATTCTACCCCGTCTTAGTTTTGGTGCCCCCCAAAGCACAGCCTGAGACAGAGCTTGGGTGTGGGTAGTTTGTTTGGGAGGTGACCCCAGAAAGCAGGAGGAAGTGGGGGAGGGTGTGCTCTCAGGTCTCAGAGAACCTTTTGAAATGTGTATAGAAGGTCTCTATACTGTATTGAATAATGCTCCCCCAAAATTTGTGTCCACCTGGAGCCTCAGAATATGACTGTATTTGGAAATAGAGTCTTTGTAGATGTAATTACTTAAATTAACGTGAAGACACACTGGATTCGGGTGGGTCCTGAATCCAATGGCTGATGTTGTTCTAGGCAGGACATGTGAAAGCACAGAGAGAAGGCCACGTGAGGATGGAGTGGAGACTGGACAGATTTGTCTATGAGCCAGAAAGTACCAAGGATCACTGATGACCACTGGAAGCCAGGAGAGAGGCATGGGATGATTTATCCCTCAGAGCCTCCAGGAGGGAACTAATCCTGAAGGCACTTTGATTTCAGACCTCTGGCTTCCAGAACTGTGAGCAAATAAATTGCTATTGACGGAAGCCACCAGTTTTTGGTCATTTGTTACAGCAGCCACAGGAAACTAATACAGCCTCCCAGAACCGCCCACCACACCTCCAGCCATGACTCATCTCCCAGCTTGCCCAAGATTTCCTTCACTCATGCATCCATTCATTCAGTGCACATTCCCTAAGCTCCTGCTTGCTAGGATGATGCTACCTGGCGCCTGGCCACGGTGAGCTCAGGTGCAGTGAGGGAGACACTAAATCACTGGGACACACGTGTTAAGCTTGGTGATTGCTGGAAACAAAGCAGGTCAAGGGAACACTGAGGACAGACCCAGCTCAGCCAGGGCTGGGGGCTGCGGTCAGGGCAGTAAGACTTCCCCAGGCAGACTGCTCACACAGAGAAAACAGTATGTGCCAGGCACAGTGGGGAGACAGTGTGAAGGATTTGGGAAGAACACTGTTAGGTGCAGTGGGAGAGTCAGGAGATGAACACTGGGCATCTTGAGCACTAAGCTGATAGGTTGTGGGCACCTGCTGTCCCCGGCATCCCTTCATGTCCCTCCTTTCAGGAGTGTGACCCAAGCTGGGCCAAGAGAATCCTTGCCTGGGACTTCATTATGGTCACCATGAGAGGAAGTCTCTCCTGTCTGGCTTGGCTGGAGCTGGGAGCAGCCTGCGACTCTGCTTCTCCTCCTGCTTGGACAAGGCTCACTGTCAGAGGGAGAAGATAGGGCCAAGGCACAGAGGAAGGAAGTGGAGAGAAACAGAGAAAAAGAGGTTGCCTGATCATGTCTGAGGTCAGGTCCTCTCCCATCCTTCCCAGTCTCATGTCAACCCTTGTCTTATGTAAACTAGTTGGGTTTCAGACCCTTAAAACAGAAAACGGAAAACCTCCCGATGGGTTTTAAATGTGTATATAGTGGGTTGAATGGGGTGGCCTCCAAAGGAAATTTCCACCCAGAGCCTCAGAATGTGAACTTATTTGGAATCAGCATATTTGCAGTTGTAATTAAGGTAAGAATCTCAAAGTGAGTTCATGCTGGATTAGGGTAGGTCATAAGTCCAATGACAAGTCCTCATAAGACAGTGAAAAGGAGAAGCCACATTGAGAGAGATACAGACAGTGGAGGCCATATGGGTATGGAGGCAGAGATTGGAATGCTGCAGCCTCAGGCCATGGAACACCTAGAGCCACCAAAAGCTGGAAGAGGCAGTAAGGATCCTCCCCTAGAGCCTTTGGGGGTGGCGGAACGCAGCCCTGCTGACACCTTGAATTCAGGGGAAAGTGAGCATGGCTTTTGGCTCATTGACCCACCACCTCTGATGACTCCCAGGGCCCTCTCCTGTGCACCACCTTAGCTCCTCTTGGCCTCATCTATCTATGATCATAGCCCCAGCTGTGGTGGCCAGGTCTGCACAGGCTCCACCCAGCTTCCTGCAACAGTGACCTGACAGCATCTCACCCAACGTTTATTAATACTGGGCTCAGGATGCTGCAGGAAGCCTCCTTGGCCGGGCACATGCACTATTCAGAACAGTGAGGAGTAAACATCAAATAGGCTAACCTTTAACCAACAGGAGTTTCAAGTCAGTGGAAAATTTCTACACTCTCTCTACCTTGAATGATTGCTCTGAGATTATTCTCATGGAATCACTGGAGGAGATCAGGAAGTCACAGAAGGTGGAGCCAAGGCACTCCTCCACCCAGCCTCATGTGCTGTCCCATACCTGATCCTGGGACCACCCTGCCTAACAGTCCTCAAACAAAAGCTTCTGTCTCCAGCTCTGCTTTTGGAGAATCCAGGCTCAGGCAGGATTCACACATGATTCTAAAGCAGGGGCCACTCCATGTGGCTGCATGTGATTGTTCTTCACCGCTAAAGCCAGTGAACAACTATGTACTAAATAAGATCCAGATGAGGCTGTTTTAACAAGCAACCTTGAGTACAGTGACTTCAAAAGGAAAGAGTTTATTTTTCACTTGTATAGAGTCCGAGTAGATGGCCCAGGGCTGGTGAGGAGCTGGGAAGTAGGGCACTCTAGCTCGTTCTCAGCTGTCATCATGACTGGTGTCAAAGCGTGCTCTTGTCACATTCCTACCTGCAGGAAGAGAGAAGAGGAAGAGTGCTCCTTTTATGGGCTCCGCTCACACCGCTTTGACTGAAATTTGTACACAAAATTTTGTTATCAAAATTTTGTCACACCCCTTACTGCAAGGGGTGTTAAGAAAAGTGGTTTCAGCTAGATAGCCACGTACCCAACCCAAACTGGTAGATACCATGATCAAAGGGAAAGAGGATTGATAGATACTGGGAGACAAGAGCATCCTCTGCTGCCAATCAAACTGCTTTCAGGAATCTATAACTACAGACACCCTACTATGCACAACAAACCAATTTGGAGGAAATATAGTGAACATGACTGGCATTGATTCAGGGCCTCCAAGGAGAAAGAGTCCTTTACATTCAGATCAACTAGCAATCTCAGAGCTGTCCTACAAGGCCTGTGCTCTATCATTCCCATTTTACAGATGAGGAAACTGAGGCTCAGAATAAGTAATGTTCTCAAGGTCAAGAAGTGCCATAGTTGGAATTTGATATAACACAGTCTCCTTGGGCAAATATTCTTGACTCCCTTATCACACTGCCTCCCTTTGAGAGTCACTAACTTCCTGCTTCCAACTCTTCCAACTCATAATGACCCTCTCTGTGTCATTATGGTATCGACAACCTCTGGGGTGGCCCCATAAGCTGGTGTTTATTGATATGGTTTGGCTCTGTGTTGCCACCCAAATCTCATGTTGAATTGTAATCCCCACGTCAGGGGAGGGGCCTGGTGGGAGGTAATTGGATCATGGGTGTGGATTTCCCCCTTCCTGTTCTCGTGATAGTGAGTGGGTTCTCATAAGATCTGATGGTTTAAAAGTCTGTGGCATTTCCCCCCTCTCTCACTCTCTCTCCTGCCACCATGTGAAGAAAGCCCTTGTTTCTCCTTCACCTTCTGCCATTATTGTAAGTTTCCTGAGACCTCCCCAGCCATGTGGAACTGCAAGTCAATTAAGCTTCTTTTGTTTATAAATTACCCAGTAACAAGTAGTATCTTTATAGCAGTGTTAAAACAACTAATACATTTATACTCGTGTGTGATCCCCCGCCCTTGAGTGTCAGTGGGGCCTGTGATTTGTGACAAGATGCACTTTATTATGATACAAAAGATTGTAACCTCTCTTGCTGGGTGTGAAGAAGCAAGCTGCCATGTTGTAAGATGTCCTATGGAGAGGGCCACATGGCAGTGAACTGAGGGCAGCTCCAGCCTCCATCCAAAAAAGATAATGAGGCCCTCAGTCCAGCAGCCTACAAGGAACTGCCAAAACCTATGAGCACCGAAGCAGATCATCTCCCCAGTCAAACCTCAGATGAGATCACAGCCCCAGCCAATATCTTGATTGCAGCTTTGTGAAGGCATAGAACAGATGACCCAGCCATTCTGTGCCCAGACTCCTGACCCGTAGAATTATGAGATAATAAATGTGAAGTGGTTTAAGCTGCTAAGTTTATAGTAATGTTGTTACATCATCATATATAACTAATACAGTCTTAGTTTCCCACTCTGAAAATGGGCAAGATACACCACCTTTCAGATGTACACTCAGCCAGTGGGAAGGAAGCCATTCTCCTATACTCAGCTGTACTAGTTTTCTATAGATGCTCTCAGAGAGTACCACAAGCTTAGTGGCTTAAAACAACACAAATATACTTGCTTGTAGTCCTAGAGGTCAGAATTCTGAAATCAGTCTCACGGGGCTAAAGTCGAGGCATTGGCAGGGCTGATTACTCCTAGGGAGACTCTAAGGCAGAATTATTTTCTTATCTTTTGCAGCTTCTAAATTCCATTTTTATTCCCTGGCTCATGGCCCCTTCCTTCATCTTCAAAACCAGCAGTGCAGTTTTTTCAAACCCCTCCTTCCATCATCACATCACTTTTCTAACTCTGAGTCTTCTGTGTCCCTTTATAAAAACACTTATGATTACATTAGGTCAACCCAGATAATCCAGGATAGTTCATAAATGTGTGCCCTTTTAAGCTGCTAAATTTGCGGTAACATTGTTACACAACAACAGAAAACTAATACTGTGTGTACTAGTCAAAGTTTTCCAGAGAAACAGACAGTAGGATATACAGAGAGATAGAAAAGGAGGTTTATTATGGGAATTGGCTCCAGGACTTATATCACTGGGACCACCCCCATCCAGGGGAAGTTGATGGTGTAACTTCCAGCAAGTCCTGGAATTCAAAGGCCCGAAAACCAAGAGCTTCAATGTCCAAGGGCAGAAGATGGATGTTCCAGCTCAAGAAGAGAGAGCAAATTCATTCTTCCTCCACTTTTTTTGTTCTACCTGGCCCTCAACAGATTGTTTGATGCCCACACACATTGGTGAAGGCAGAGTTTCTTTACTCAGTCTATTGATTCAGTGCTAATCCCTTCCAGAAAGACCCTCACAGACATACTCAGAAATGTTTTACCAGCTATCTGAGTATCACTTGACCCCGTCAGTTGACACATAAAATTAACCATCACGCTATCTCAAAACCTTAATTTAATCACAGGTGCAAATTCTCTTTGCCTATAAGGTAACATACTCACCAGTTCTTGGGATTAGGACATGAACATGTATGGAGGCCATTATTCAGCCTACCACATCATCACACCTTAGGAACACAACCAATGCTAGTTACCAAGACACCCATAATCATTAGTTTGTTTTTTTCATCTATTCTAGAGTGCCTCCTGTATGCCTGGCATGGTTCTGGTCATTGCAAATAAATTTACGATGTCTGCTCTCTAGGGGGTGAGAAAAGAAACATCTGAACAGTTGTAAAGGGAAAATTGAAAGTTTATATTTCTTCAGTGCCTACCATATGTGATTAGTTTTCTATTGATCCTGTAATATATTACAAAGAACTTGTGGCTTAAAACACAATGTCTGGAGCTACTGCCACCAAGTCCAGATCTCCTTGCCGCATGCCCCCGATGGCCACTCGATGTGCATTCCCGATTCCTTTTGGTTCGAAGTCTAATATGGCAATTCTCAAGGATCAGCTGATTCATAATCTTCTAAAGGAAGAACAGACCCCCCAGAATATGATTACAGTTGTTGAGGTTGGTGATGTTCACATGGCCTGTGCCACCAGTATCTTAATGAAGGACTTGGCAGATGAACTTGCTCTTGTTGATGTCATGGAGGACAAATTGAAGGGAGAGATGATGAATCTCCAACATGGCAACCTTTCCCTTAGAACACCAAAGATTGTCTCTGGCAAAGACTATAATGTAACTGCAGATTCCAAGCTGGTTCTTATCACAGCTGGGGCACATCAGCAAGAAGGAGAAAGCTCTCTTAATTTGGTCCAGTGTAATGTAAACATCTTTAAATTCATCATTTCTAATGTTGTAAAATACAGCCCAACTGCAAGTTGCTTATTGTTTTAAATCCAGTGGATATCTCAACCTATGTGGCTTGGAAGATAAGTGGCTTTCCCAAAAGCCATGTTATTGGAAGTGGCTGCAGTCTGGATTCAGCCCAGTTCCATTACCTGATGGAGGAAAGGCTGGGTGTTCACCCATTAAGCTGTCATGGGTGAGTCCTTGGGGAACATGGATACTCTACTGTGTCTTTATGGAGTGGAGTGAATGTTGTTGGTGTCTCCCTGAGGACTCTGCATCCAGATTTAGGGACTGATACAGATAAGGAACGGTGGTCACAAGCAGGTGGTCAAGAGTGCTTATGAGGTGATCAAACTGAAAGGCTCCACATCCTGGGCCTTTGGACTCTCTGTGGCAGATTTGGCAGAGAGTATGATGAAGAATCTCAGGCAGGACACCCAATTTGCATCATGATTAAGGGTCTCTATGGAATAAAGGATGATGTCTTCCTTAGTGTTCCTTGCATCTTGGGACAGAATGGAATCTCAGACCTTGTGAAGGTGACTCTGACTCCTGAGGAAGAGGCCTGTTTGAAGAAGAGTGCAGATACACTTTGGGGGATCCAAAAAGAGCTGCAATTTTGAAGTTCTCTGAGGTCACACCACTTCACTGTCTAGGCTACAACAGGATTTTAGTTGGAGGTTGTGCATGTTGTCCTTTTTATCTGATCTGTGATTAAAGCAGTAATATTAAGACAGACTGGGAAAAGCATCAATTCCTAAAGTTAGAAAGAGGCATGGTTTGTAAAATCCTACAGCTATATCCTGATGCTTCATGGTACTAATCTTGTATAGTCCTATAAGTCTACCACCTTTGAGGCACCACTGCCAATGCTGCAAATGCTGCAGTTACCCCTTGAGCCAGATGGATATTTACTGTGTGTTATATAACTTCCTGGCTCCTTCACCGAACATGCCTAGTCCAACATTTCTTTCCAATCAGTTACATCTTAGGATCCAGTGTATAAATCCAATATTGCATGTCTTGTGCATAATTGTTCCAAAGGATCTTATTCTGTGGACAATATATATATCAGTAGTACACATTGCCATATAGTACAAAAAGAAACATCTACATATAAACAATGCAACCAACTATCCAAGTGTCATACCAACTAAAACTCCCAATAAACCTTGAACAGTGGAAAAAAAAAAATAAAACAACACAATAGATATTCTTATAGTTTTGTAGGTCAAATATCCAGCATGGGTCTAAATCAAGGTTCCAGCAGGACTACGTTCCTTTTTGGAGGCTCCAGGGGTCAATCTCTTTCCTTGCCTTTTCCAGCTTCCAGAAGTCATCTCCATTTTTTTGTTTATGACCTCCTCTTCCATATCAAAACCACCAATTGTGGGCCACAATCTTCTCAGGTTACAATCGGTCTGGTTCTCTCTCTTCTGCCTCCTCCCTCCACCTATAAGGATCCTCTTGATTACATCAGGCCACCGAGATCATCCCAGATGAGCTCCGCATCTCAGGGATGGCTGATGAGCAAGCTCAATTTCACCTGCTGCCCTAATTCCCCTTTGCCATGAACCTAATGTAGTCACAGGTCCAGGAGATCAGGAAGTGGATATCTTTGGGAGCCATTATTCTGCTTACCACAGCATGTCACACCCACTGATAGCATTTTTAAAGTATTATCTCATTTAGTCATCAGAACAACCAAGTAAAGTAGTACTGTCATCATCCCTATTCTGCAGATGGGGAAATGTGGTACACGGCGCTTATGTAATTTTCCCAAAGTCACATGGCTGATAGTGATTATATTTGAAACCAGAGAGTTTTGGTCTAAAACCCCCTCTTATAAACACTGCACCACGTTGCCTCATATGTAATGCCTACTACATGCCAGTCCTGTGCTCTTTTATAAACTCTAATAAGCTAGCAGTTTCCTTAATTTAAACAAACCCTTAACTTTCAAGTTTGCAACACAGAATCTCCATCAAGGAAGGGGTTTGGGACCTCACAGTCCCAATCCTCTTGACTTCATGGATGATGATGGTTTCTGCTACCATGATCCACCTCTCTGGCCTAGGGGAGATTGCTTGTCCCCCTTAGACAGCCTCACAGAGCCAGATTAAGAACCAACAAGGCCAGGCATGATAGCTCATGCCTGTCATCCCAGCACTTTGGAAGGCAGAAGTGAGAGCATCAGTTGAGCCCAGGAGTTCAAGACCAGCCTGGGAAACAATGAGACCTCATCTCTACAAAGATTAAAAAAAAACATTAGCCAGGCATGGTGGCATGAACCTGTGGTCTCAGCTAAGCTACGGTTGCCCCACTGCCTTCCAGTCTCAGTATCAGAGCAAGACCCTGTCTATAAAAGGAAAGAGAGAAGAAAGAACCAACAGCTGAGCATGTCTCTGAAGCCATCTATGAGAGGGACCAGATCATTCCAGGGAGAGTAAGATGGAGGGAATTACATTTAGCAAAATTATCTCAAGGGCAGTATGACAGGAAAGAATTCTTTGAGGGGCCTCCTGGATTGAAAAATAAGACCCCCAAAGGCAGGCTTGACGATCAACAGATGGTTGATCTAATCTTAGTAGAGGGGCCTGAGTTAATTATAGTTTTATTTTATTCTGTAAAGCCTGCAAATTTGGGCCACAGCAGAATTGTTCTGACAGCAAAAGAGATATAGAATCAGGGTTCCTACTTCCCCATACCTGCCACTCCTACCCCCAGATGAATATGAAGGCAACATTTAGGGAACATGAGTTTGGAGGACAAACTCTTAGCTTGCTCAGGGCCCCTACACATTTTCACTGTCTTTACAGAGATTCTTCCCTTTAAAATCCCATAGCACAGTTGAGACATGAATAAAAGGTTCTATTTTATCAAGATTTTTTTCCCTAAAGTCCAAAATAAGTACGGAGAGGAACATAAGACAGCATCATCTCAGCAGGCTATGTCATCCTGGCTTCTGACCTGCTCTGCTTACCATCTTAGCACCCACTGCCCGAAAGACCACCCTGCCAGACACACCTGCCCTTGAGGAATGATAATCTGAAGTGATTCAGGCAAGCCCCCCCCCCACCAGCCCAGGGCCCACCCTCCAAGATTCAGCTTCCCAGCTGAAGATCCAGCTCTTCATTTGATTAACACTGGAAGGGCCTTTTAGAAATAATTAGGCAGTGGGGCTCAGAAAACCCTACAGGAAAACAGCATCTCCACCAAGCCCCTCATTCATAAAAGACAAACACAGACACACACACCCTAGGAAGAAGAAGACCACAGAACACACACAGAATCCACACAATAACTCCTCCCAATAACTCATCAAAATGAGTACCATTAGCTCTTTTTACAGAGCAGTAAACTGAGGCTCGGGAAACAACGTAATTTCTCCAACCAACGCGGTAACTAACAAAGCCACAGTTTGATTAAGCTTTCTCAGACTACAGAAACCACGCTGCCTCCCCATGATAAAGGAAAAAAAATAAATAAATAAGTGCATACAACTGTTTTGGCATCAGTAGCCCCTTCTCATTTCACTACTTAATATTCAAATGCAGAGAATTTCCACACTGGAGAATCAAAAGCCCAAAGATTTTCCCTAGAAGGCCTCGGAGCTTGATTTTTCACAAATGGCCCCAAGGATGGAAAAAGTCTCCCAAATTGAGACTGGCAGGAGAGCGGGACCCATTTTGTCTGATTTTTCTTCTCTCCTTTCTTGGCATTAGTAGGCTCAGCTCGCGCCAATGGAAAATTCCCAAGTGCCAAGCAGTTCTCAGATAATCTGCACGCAAAACAAAACAAAACCAGAAAAAAAAAAAGCCTTTCAACAGAGGCAGCTCATGAGGGGTTAAGGCGAGCCTCCAGCCAAAACATAGATTTTTTCAGATACTTGACATCTTTTTCATGTTGATCAGGAGGTTTGTGCCCAGCCACAGCCTATGATGGCTTCAGTCCCTCACTGAGACCAGTACTGGGTCAGACCAGAGCCTGCCTTTGGACTCAAGAGGGTCCCAGGTCCAGATAGTTTGACCTCTGCCAGGCTCAAGAGGGTCCCAGGTCCAGATAGTTTGACCTCTGCCAGGCCTGGGCCTGGAAATTCCCTGTGGGAAAGGACAAGAGCTGCCTGGGAGGGCTAAGGAAGAAGGATCTGTGCTGGCTTGGACTCAGGGATGACAGATAGATGGACAGAGGTAGAATTTGGAGAGGGTGAGAAAGAACGAGAGAGATACTGACTGTCAAGGAGTCCCTATATATGTCCTAGAAGACAAAATCTAGTATAGAATGCTCTATTCATAAGACAAAAGATGTATTAATCCTATCTCATGCAATCATATTAACAATAACATTTGCATATAGTCATTTAGCCAATATTTATTAAGCACCTAAGCATCAGGCAAGAATTTGACAATGAGCAGAGTAGCCTGGGTGCCTGCGGGCAGAGAGCTTTCATCCTCACCATGGAGACATGCAGTAAAATTGACAGTGACGTAGCGGACTTCAGTGCTATTGAAGGGGCCGTGGGAGCACATAAGACAGGGAAATCTGATGTTTGTTTGGATTTGATGTTTTTACAAAACATGCTCCCCCACTGCAGTTCTTAATCTTCTAAAAAAAAGAAAAACCTCATAAAGTAGGCATTATTGTGTTATCATCAGAGTCATCCCATGTTGGAGATGAGGAAACTGAGGCTCAGAGAAGTGGAGGAGCACACAGGGCAGCCCAGAAGCTAGGTGTGCCTGCCCCTAGGTCTGAGATGCCCTCCTTTGGGACAGCAGCGGACTCCTCTGCTCACCCACTGAGGGCAGGTGGGCAGGGCCTGCCGCAGCTGGGGCTGGCTTACTCCTCGTTGTGAGGAAGCAACCTGCCTGCCACCCGCTCACTCAGGGGTCTTCTCAGTGAACTCAGTAGGTCTGAGAAACAGACATGGGAGACTGAGTCAGACCCACCAAGGTGTCCTCTGATCACCCTGATCTCCTTGCCTTCCCCAGGCTTAGCATTATAACAACCCTGCTTCCCAGGTCAGGAGATCCCTAGGTAGTTCGTAAACACAGCCCAGTTCTGTGACACCTTATGCCAAAGACCTGTAAGTCAACACAGGCTCTACCTTTGCCCACAGGCATGGGAAGATGCCTTTTCAGAGGGCACGTCCTTCTTCCCCTCCACTCCTTCAACCCTAGCTCCTGGGGCTAGCGATGGGCAGAATCTCTGGGGAAGAAGGACCACCTGAGATAGTACATCTTGGGGAAGGCTGCAATGACCTGTTTACATTCCCTCTGCCCCAACAAGCTGTAAATCGGAGAGAGCTGAGTTCTAATCTGGCTTCACCATTTGTCTTAGCTCCGGCTGCTATAACAAAGTACCACACTGGGTGGCTTATCAACAATGGACGCCTATTTCTCACAATTCTGGAGGCCGCCAGTCCAAGATCAAGGCTCCAGCATGGCCAAGGTCTGGCGAGGTCCCCCTTCTGGGTTGCAGAATCCTGACTTCTCCTTGGATCCTCACATGGTGGAAAGAGGGGACACTGGATCTCGGGTCCCTTCTCATAAGGCATGAATTCCATCATGAGGGCTCAGGCCTCATCACCTCATCACCTCCCAAAGGCCTCACCTCCAAATGCTGTCACATTGGGGGTTAGATTTCAGCACATGAATTTGAGCTTGTTTGTGGGCTACGTAGGCATCTCTTGACCTGGGAACTAGGATTTTTATAATGTTGTGGATTTCAGCATATGAATATGGACAGGCGCTTGACCCATAACCCCACTTTAAACCTGGGTGACCCTTGCTAGGATCTGTTACCCTTTGAGCCTTGGCTTTCCTACCTGTTCAGTGGCAACACCTGCTGCCAGTTGAGTGGCCCTGAGTCTACGTCTGGTGCACGTGTCATGGGCTCAGCACAGGCTGCTGCTCTTAGGGAGTTTCCTTCCCTCCATCCTTGACAGCAAGGACCACCTCACTCCCTAGTCCCGACACCCAGTGTCAGCCAGGCATAGAGGAGGCACAAGGAGAATTTCCTTTTGATTAAAGTTAGTTCATTTTATTCTGCCTTACTCTTTATCTTGGGGCTCTGTGGGAGGGGACCTATGTGGGATTTGGCCACATGGCCCCAGACCATGAATAGATCCATTAGGATACATTTTCCAGTCTCAGAGATACATGCCCAAAGGAAACGAAAACCAGAGGTTGGAGTCAAGAGGCCTAACTTCTAGCTTGGTTCAAATTCCAGCTTTATTACTTGCCAGCTTCATGACTTTAGCAAGTCATTTGCTTTTTCTGGGCCTCTGTTTCTCAATCACAAGGTTGGGTCCCAAAGCACTCCTCCTCCCTGACACTCCCAGAGGTCTCCCTAGTTCAAGAACAGGCCAGGAGACTCCCTCTGGGTCTGCTCTCCTCTATCCTGTATGTTGGGGGCCAATGCTGGTTTCAGAGCCGTGACTCTTCACCAGGACCGTGTAACCCGAAGCACATACAGAACCTCTTTTAAAATGCCCTGGGATGGAGACCAGGTAGCTTCTGGGATGGAAACCAGGTGGTTTCCACATACACCCTGCATTGAAAACTGCAGAGCCTGCAAGAAATTAACCAAGCCTAAGCTGGAAAGAAACATCAGCCTGAGATTGCTGCCCTGGGTCTTTAGAAACCAGGTCATACTTCAGCAGGTATCCAGTTGGTCATGTGTGGGAGAATCCTGAGATGTTCTAAACTCACACCTTTGTTGTGAAACTTTTCCCAAATGCATCATTAGTTCCCTGAGGCTGCTATAACCAATTTACCACAAGCTGGGTGTCTTTTAACACGGTAAATGTATTCTCTCACAGTTCCATCCCAGTCTTTGAGGGGAGTGACCACAAGTAAGCCACTTATGCCTAGAGCCAGGAATAATAGCCCAGAAATGAGAGGCCCAGGGGCAGGAAATGAATGGGGAGCACACAGGCCTGGTGGGAAGGTCCTCATCACAGGCAGTGAGACGAGTACCAGCCGTCCTCATGAGCCACCTCTCTGGTTTCCTCTCTGGGGGAATTGCCCCAAACAGGCTTTGGCTTCAGGAACACCAACACATCTGAAGGAGGCGTTCTGACACCTGGCTAATCTCAGAACATGTGGAGGAATTCTGCACTCACAATGGTGAGACCTCTGGGCACCTTTCCCAACTTGGCTCCCAGAAACCTGGCAGCCAGGCTGTGCCCTTGCTGCTCTCCCCTGAGAAGAAACTGAAGGATACCCCTCTAGGGAAACCCACTGGCATAAGGGGAAAGACCTACACAAACTGCCATTTCAGCAGCCCCAGTGAAATGACAGATCGCTGCTTCATTGCCTGACTTGCCCACAAACCCAGATTATGCCCACAGAGCTCTTATTTCATGTTTTTGGGCAAATGTCACCAGTCATTTGGGAGACATCTCTTGATATAAAAGAGGAAGATGAAAGCAGAAAGGGAGAGAGAGAGAAGGAACTCAGAGAAAAGAGAGAAAATGCAGCACGCAGAATAAACTTATTTTTAAAAAAATCTGTAATTCCAAGCCTCACAGAGATAAATATTGCATCTGTGAAATAAGAACAGGATGCTATAATAAAGGGGACATTCAGAGAACATGGAAGAGCTCTTAAATACTATGAATATGACAGCAGAAATGAAACCGTCGAGGAAATGAATGAATGATAAAATGCAGAAAATCTTCTAGAATGGAACATAGGAGAGATTTTAAAATATTTTTTTAAATTAAAGGATTGATCTAATCAGCAAAACATCCAAATAATAGGAAGTAATAGGAATTCTGAGAAGAGAAATGATCAGCAATTAAGGGTACAGGTTGAGTATCCCTTATCTCAAATGCTTGAAACAAGGAGTGATCCGCATTTAGGATTTGTATTAGTCCATTTTCACACTGCTATAAAGAATACCTGAGACTGGGTAATTCATGAAGGAAAGAGGTTTGACTCACAGTTCCATAAGGCTGGGGAAGCCTCTGGAAACTTACAATCATGGCAGAAGGTGAAGGAAAAGCAAGGCATGTCTTACATGGCGGCAGAAGAGGAAAAGAACAGGGGAAACTGCCACTTACAAAACCATCAGATCTCGTGAGAACTCACTTGCTATCGCGAGAACAGCATGAAGGAAACCGCTCCCATGACCTCATCACCTCCCACCACATCCCTCCCTCAACATGTAGGGATTACAATTGAAGATGAGATTTGGGTGGGGACACAGAGCTAAACCATATTAGAATTTTTATCAGATTTTGGAATATTTACATACATATAATGAGATATCTTTGGGGTGGGACCCAAGTCTAAACAATAAATTTGTTTATGTTTTATATAAACCTCGTACACATAGCTTGCAGGTAATTTTATGCAATAATTTTAATAATTTTGGGCTGAAAACAAAGTTTGTGTACACTAACACATCAGAAAGCAAAGGTGCAGGGACTGGGCGCAGTGGCTCATGCCTGTAGTCCCAGCACTTTGGAAGGCCGAGGAAGGCAGATCACCTGAGGTCAAGAATTCAAGACCAGCCTGGCCAACATGGAGAAACCCTGTCCCTACTAAAAATACAAAAATTAGCCTGGCATGGTGCGCATCTATTATTCCAGCTACTCGGGAGGCTGAGGCAGAAGAATCGCTTGAACCCAGGAGGCGGAGGTTGCAGTGAGCCGAGATCGTGCCACTGCACTCCAGCCTGGGCGACGGAGCAAGACTCCATCTCAAATAAATAAATAAATAAATAAATAAACAAACAAACAAACAAAGCAACAGTGTAATTATCTCAGCTACTAATGTGGACAATCTGTGGTTGGTTGGCATCACCAACATTCCTGACTCTGAATTTATATTCTACCAATAAATAACCATTTTCTTACACTTATTCACACGAGTACTTTAACAGTAAAAAAAAAAAAAAAAAGATATGCCATTAATACAGTGAAAAATCATGTGTTCAGGGTACCCAAGCAGCTCAGCAGCATCACGAGAACTCCTGCGTCACCCCTAACCAGCAGCAGCCAGCAAAGGCAGTGTTCGACTTCACCAGCAAAGCCTTGTCTGATTAAACGGTTACTAATAACTGGTTTTGTTAGTTTGTTTGTTTGTTTTGAGATGGAGTCTTGCTCTGTCGCCCAGGCTGGAGTGTAATGGTGTGATCTCAGCTCACTGCAACCTCCGCCTCCCAGGTTCAAGCAATTCTCCTGCCTCAGCCTCCCTAGTAGCTGGGATTACAGGTGCCTGCTACCATACCCAGTAGAGAGGGGGTTTCACCATGTTGGCCAGGCTGGTCTCGAACTCCTGACTTCAGGTGATCCACCCATCTTGGCCTCCCAAAGTGCTGGGATTACAGGCGTGAGCCACAGTGCCTGGCCTAGTAACTGTTTTTTGTTGTTTTTTTTGCTTTGATTTGTTTTGGACAAAAAAAAAAAAAAAAAACATGAGGAGCAGTTGAGGAACGAGAAAGTGAGTCCTCCATGCAGAATGAGGAGGCATTCTGTGAGATGGCTTTTTAAATGTTTCCTGCAGAGTCCTCTGCCTCCTTAATAGGGTTTTTTTTCTGAGAGTCTCTCTTTGATTTTATCAAGGGACATGATTTTTTTGTTCTGTTGTGAATGTGCAGCGCCCTAGCCCTTCAATAAGCCCATCCTGCATTTTCATCATGTCGTGTGTAGACACTCTTTCTGCTGTGCTAACATCATCTTTATCGTCACTATTATCACCATCACCTTGATTCAGAAACATTTCAGCTATTTTGCCATCGGTCAATAAATGAACAATAGGAGCCCCATTCTCAATGTTAAAAACTTCTATATTCACTTTTTCCAGCTTACTGAAAAACTCTGAAGGTCTATATTTTGCATATATAAGGTCAGACATGATTTTTTTTCTCACTTGACTTATGGAATCCTTGAAAGTCACCAGCTTGTTTATTATCATCATTGAACACAGTCACAGGCCAGAGGTTGTGCCAGGCATGCACAGCTGTGTCTTTAGTCACTGTGTTCTCGGCATTGGCAACAGTGTTTACAGCATCCTTTGCGCTCAACTCCTCTTGAAAATCTCCCACCCCCACACCACTGTTCACTGCTGCTAGTGCGCTGTTCAAGAGAGTGTTTTTATATTTACTCTTCATTGATCTAAGGATAACCTGGTCACATGACTGAATTAATGAAGTCACATTTGGGGAAAGTACATGGCATAAGCATTTTTTATGAGAATCTCAGCTGAAAGATGAGCAGAACTGTTGTCAAGGAATAACAAAACCTGGCCAGGTTTTGTGCCTCATGCCTGTAATTCCAGCACTTTGGAAGGCCAAGGCGGGAGAAGTGCTTGAGCCCAGGAGTTTGAGACCAGCCTGGGCAACATAATGAGATCTTGTCTTTACAAAAAATTTAAAAATTAGCTGTAGCCCTAGCTACTTGAGAGGCTGAGGTGGAAGGATCACTTGAGTCTAGGAGTTCAAGACTGCAGTGAGCTAGGATAACACCACTGCACTTCAGCACGGGTGACAGAGAGACACCTTGTCTCTAAAAAATTAAAATAAAATAAAAAAAGGAATAAGAAAATCTTGCAGTCATATCTAGCTCAGCTTCCCTGAGCACAAGTCACTGGTACAAAATGTTTGTGAAATAGGCCGGGCACAGTGGCTCACACCTGTAATCTCAACACTTTGGGAGGTTGAGGCAGGAGGATTGCTTGAACCCAGGAGTTCAAGACGAGCTTGAGCAACATAATGAGACCCTGACTCTATTTTTTTTAACTAAATTAAATTGAGTTTTTAAAAAACAAAACGTTTGTGAAATCAATCAGAATTGGCGCTGCATGCATTTTTGTTAGCATAACAATTAGACTGGTAAGAAATTTACTCCATGAAAACAGTGAGGGTGCAAGTGTTTGCCCATCACAGCAAGCTCAAACTTATGCGTGCCTGCTGCATTAGCACATCCCAGCACCGTCGTTCTGCCCCTGACATCCTTCATTCCCACAGGGGCTGTCTCATCAGCTGTAGTCAGTATCTTTCTGGGGCAAGCTCAGCAAAACAGTGATGTTTCATCAGCATCGTAGAGTTGTTCAGGTGTCTGTAGAGTTTTATCAGTGATGACCTTGGCAAACTCATTAATGAATTTCCTCACTTCTTGATCAGCAAATGTTTTATCACCACAAATCTTTAAGAATTTAATGCTGTCTTTAATTTTCTTTTCTTTTCTTTCCTTTTTTTTTTGTTTTTTGTTTGTTTGTTTGTTTTTGTTTTTTTCCAGAAGGAGTCACGCTGTGTTGCCAGGCTGGAGTGCAGTGGCGTGATCTGGGCTTATTGCAAGCTCCGCCTCCTGGGTTCAAGCGATTCTCCTGCCTCAGCCACCCGAGTAGCTGGGACTACAAGTGTGAGCCACTATGCCAAGCTAGTTTTGGTATTTTTTGTTTTCTTTTTTGAGACAGGGTCTCACTCTCTCACCCAGGCTGGACTGTAGTGGTGCAATCATGGTTGACTGCAGCTTCGACCTGCTGGGCTCAAGCCTTCCTTCCACCTCAGCCTCCCAAGTAGCTAGGACTATAGGCACATACCATACCTGGCTAATTTTAAAAAAGTTTTGTATAGCAATTGGTTTTTCTGGAGTAAAATCAAAACAGAAATCTCATCCCCAAATATTCAGGATATGTATTTTTTAATTGCAGACACAGTGGGGCGTTGACCATAACTGCTTTAACAAAAATATTTAAATTATCTTGTAAGTCTATGTTTTAAGGAGATAAAAAGAATCTGGGATGATGTGAAATAAAAATACAGTGGAAATAAAAAATCTTAAAAAAAATGTTTTGTATAGACGAGGTCTCACTATGTTGCCCAGGCTGGCTCAAACTTCTGAGCTCAAGCAACACTTTCTCCTCAGCTTCTCAAAGTGTTAGGATTACAGGCATGAGCCACCGAGCTCGGCTTAATGTTGTCTTTTCTTAAATTTCTGCATCCAGCCTGTTGAATATTCACAGTTTCCTTCAATTTTTTGTTCAGCATGACCGATCCTTGCTTGTTTCATGATCAGGTACCATCACACAACACTGACAGAGTCACTTTCAATACACAGCTGAGATCTTCATTTTTAGCTTTACACGGTGTTTTTCTAGTTTTCATTAACTTCTGTTCATGACTTGCGGCATAGGACTTTGACAGTTCATCCTTCTGTTTCTTCAGGTCATGTGCTGTGGTCATTCCAACACTGAGCTCCTCCATCTGATGTTTTACATCTACAGCACTGTCCGGCTTCTCCAACAGCTTGACTTTCCATGTTATAGATAAACACAAATGCTTCCTTTTTGTCTTATCACTTCCTTTTTTATTAGCCCATGGGAGTATCAGCAGGCCTTTAAAATTTTAATCAATAACTTTATTTATTAATTTTTATTTTATTTATTTATTTATTTTTGAGATGGAGTCTTGCTCTTGTTGCCCAGGCTGGAGTGCAGTGGCACGATCTTGGCTCACTGCAACCTCCACCTCACGGGCTGAAGTGATTCTCCTGCCTCAGCCTCCAGAGTAGCTGGGTTTACCGGCGCCTGCAACCACACTCGGCTAATTTTTGTATTTTTAATAGAGATGAGGTTTCACCATGTTGGCCAGGCTTGTCTCGGTCTCCTGACCTCAGGTGATCTGCCCGCCTCAGCCTCCCAAAGTTCTGGGATTACAGGTGTAAGCCACCTCGCCAGGCCTTAATCAATAACTTTACACCACACAGCAGAGAATAAGAAAAAGAACCAAGTGAGTAATGCAGGTAGATCTTGGCTTCATGTGGGGCATAGTGGGGAACCTATCATTGGTGCCTCAGCCTGTGCAAGTGCTATTTTATTCCCTGTGTGAGCGCTTGAGGGGCAGAGTGAATCTGGATGTGCATGGAAAAGATACATCACCGCTGAAGGGGGCTGAGAAGGCCTTTTTTTCCTTTAGGGATATGAAATAAACGATGTGTTGTGCACCAGTATTTTGACTGTGACAAAATATGACATCATGCCTGCTCTCAAGACATTTCAGATCTTGGAGCATTTCCGATTTCAGATTTTAAGATTAGGGATGCTTAACCTATACTTTCTTGCAACTAAAGGCCACAGGTTTCCAGATTGAAAGGATTCACTTGGGCCCAGCACAAACAACAAAAAAGAACCACACCAAGGCACAGGATGATGAAATTCCCAAGCAACAGAGACAAGGAAAAGAACCCAAAACCCCACAGGGAAAGAAAATAAGAATTAGAATGACATCAGACTATCAATAGCTGGAAACAAGATCACAGAGAAATGGTTCCACGGTTGGAGGAGGTACAATGCTGCATTCAAGCAAACTATCATTGAAATGTAAGAGGAGAATAAAGACAATCTCAGACATGCAAAACTTTGAAAATGTTACCTTCCATACAGCTTCTCTCAGGAAGCTACTGAAGGAGATGCTCCAAGAAAGGAAATCAATGAAGCAAAAGGAAGGCCTGAAACCCAGGAAATCAGGGCTCCAACTCAGGAAACAGGCAAAGGGGACTTCTCAGATGACAGAGCAGGGAAGTCCAGGGTTGACAGCTGTTTGATGGCTTCCAGGACAACCAGTGGTAGGAGGGCAACGTTCTCCAGGAGAAATGACCCCGAGAGGAGAAAGGGAATGGGGATGTTACCTGGCGTGTGTAAATTTGCTCAGAATAGTTCTCCAATTCTGAGAGAGTGAAGAGGTGAAATTAATGACAAGCACATAGGTAACTAAAGAAAGCATAAAGGCAATTATCAACTTCAAGAAAAAAGGTTATACAAGACAGGAAATGTAATTAAAGCATATTATGTGGCATAACTATGGACACTATTTATGTGGTCATAATAGTAACCACAGAATATTGATCTAACAAAAAATGATACTTTTATGAGAATGGTGAGAGGGTATTTGGGAAAGCAGCGTAAGAGCTAATCTTCAACTTTGTAACAGAAAGTCCATCAATAATATTTGATACTAAAAAATCAAGGATTATCAGTGCAGAGAGATGATTTAGAAAGAGGTAAGAAAATGCCAGAAGAAATAACTAAAGGTTGAAAATGCTGGATCTGGGGAAAATATTTGGGCTGGGCAGGCACAGGGTGGCGCTGCTCTTTTTCATTATATGCTGTTGAAAACCATTTGACCTTTAAAATGATATATGACTTCTTTAATTAAAAAATCAAAATTAATTTTACAAACAACTTTTAAAAAACCTCTAGGGAGAAGTGGAAACAGGCTTTGTAAACATACGTATCCCTTTACAGGGGAAATATATTTAAAAATGGTTTATATTAAAACAAAAATTAAATTTTAATTTAAAAAAAAGGGGGGGTGGATACTGGATTTGAACCCAGGACTTTGACTCTCTGTCAGAGGACGGTGGAGGGAGGAGTTGGACCCGCAGGACACACAGGACTTGGACCAACAAAGAGGGGGAGGGAATTCCCAGCTGGGAAAAGACACAGAATATTTGGCTCAAAACAAGAAACCCACACAGAGATTTTGGTTTGAAGCTTTGGAAAACATTTGTTTTCGTTCCTTGTAAAAAATGGATGACGAACGGAGTTATTTGAAATGAGATTTTAACAAGAAAAAAACTCATCACATTTCATTAGCATTCTCCTACCAGCCCATTAATAACAAGTCCAATGACTGGTTTTAAGAGTTTCTGTTTATTTATGATCTCCAGTGAAAGTCATCAACACCAGGAGAGGGTTCAGAGTTTGTTTGTTGTTTGCTATTTTTTTCAGTTAACATTCTTTGTTCTTCCTCTAAGCATATTATTTGATTTATATTTTTGCAACCACTTTCCACACTGCCTTTAGAGCTTATTTATGTGTTAAAAAGGCACTTACGCAAGCTTAGGTCCCTCAGCGTGAGTGGATTGAAAGGGCATGTGCTTTAGAGACACACAGAACTTAATTTGAATTCCAGATACTGGTTTATTAACTGTGTGATCCTGAGCAACTGACTCATTCTCACTGGGCTCCAGGATTCCCTGAAAAACTGGAACCAGACATTCATTTCTCCAGCTATTGATGTGAGTATTAAATTAAGGAACAAGGCTGGGTGCAGTGGCTCACGCCTGTAATCCCAGCACTTTGGGGAGGCCAAGGCGGAGGGATCGCTTGAGCCCAGGAGTTCAAGATCAGCCTGGGTAACATGATGAAACCTTGTCTCTACATAAAAATACAACAATTAGCCAGGTGTGGTGGCACGTGCCTTTAGTCCCAGCTACTCGGGAGGCTGAGGTGGGAGAGTCACCTGAGCCTGGGAAGTCCAGGCTGCAGTGAGCCATGATTGTGCTACTGCACTCCAGCTTGGGCAATAGGGCAAGACGGTGTCTCAAAAACAATTAATTAATTGATTAAGGAACAGACTTGAAGAACCTGCTAGGTACTTAGCAAACAAATTACTCTTCCTTTCCCCCATCCATATATACAGAAAAGTACTCAGACGCTAATTACTTAAATGACTTTTACCACAATTGTGTCCGAGTGGAATTTCATCCGTCCACCTACATTTTGAGGATTTCTTGGAACTCCTTGTCCATACATATCTCACAGCCATTACAGACTGACAGTGCCTGCTAAAAGCTCCTAGAAAGGCCTTGGAGTTCAGTGGCTGTGCTCTGACCTAGGATTAGCAATAAAACAGGGTCCAACTCCTTATCGTGTCTTCAGGTTCTAGCTCATCTGAGTCATGATCAGTCCATTGCCATTCAGAAGGCAGATCCAAGGAAAAGCGGTGCAATGTGCAAATGTGACCAGAATATAGCACTGGCCCCGGAATCCAAATGTCTGATTCCAATTCTGGCCTATCCCTCACTGTGCAATCTTGGGCAAATCCTTCCATCTTTCTGGGCTGTGGCTTCCTCATCTGGCTAAAGGGAATCACACCCCTGCCTTGTCAAGCTCACTGGTTTGTGGCGAGGTCTACAAGGTGAGGGAGCAGGTGAGGGTACTATCTGTATGTCTTTTCTTCCAGTGTTTCCTTGCCTCCTCTTTTCTTCTCCTACCCTGGCTGGTGTAGAGTGGGAGGACAGGAAAGAGCCCTCAGGGCTTCCGGCTTCTGAATCCCACGAGAGACAGCTTATTGCCGCCTCAGTAAGTCCCTGGCACTGTTCTAAGCACATCATGTGCATCAACTCATTTGATCCTCAGAACAATCCTATGAGGCAGGAGTTATTACAGCCCATCATCCAGATGAAAAAATTGATTGTGATCACTTAAAGGGGTTCAGAAATCCACCCAAGGTCACACAGCCAGGGAGTGAGGGGCCAGGATTTGAACCCAAGCTTCCTAGCTCCTGAGCCCCCAGACTCAGCCAATTCCTTTGTTCATACTTCCTCTCACACCATAAAACGTAAACCCCTAGGAAAACTGAGAGAAGTTTCCCAAATGGAAGGAAAAGAAGGAATTGTGGGTCCTCACACACCATCTCAGAGCCAAGGGGAGGTGGTATTACGATTCCAACTTCTTGGATCACTGTGGGGATTGAACTAGAAAATAAACATTCTGGCTTATGGAAGTCCTCGGAGATTGGCACTTCCCTTCAGCACCAGCCCCGGAAGCCCCATCACCCTGAGCCTGTCCATCTCTTGGAATCTTGAAGTGTCCTGTGTCTGGTTGGGACAGGTAAGTAGCAAGGTATTAGTGGACCTGGCAGGCCTACATGGAAATGAGGGCCAACTTTTTCACCTTTATCATTTTCCCCCAAATCCAGGTTCCAGGGACTTGACTGCCGTGGCCAGCTGTCAAGGGTGAGGCTGCTGACTTCTTGGCACCCACCTCCATGCCTCCTGGGCCTCCCTGGGTTCCGTGGGGGCCTCCTCCGAGTATTGATGGCAGGAAGGACAGGCCCCAGAGCTGGGCTGAGAGCTCAGCAGGGTCCAGTTTGCCATCCTGCGGCTCCTCCAAGCCTCAGGCTCCTCTTGTGCAGAACAAGGACAGAAATCCTTCAGGCCAGGAGCAGTGGCTCACACCTGTAATCCCATCACTTTGGGAGGCCGAGGCAGGCAGACCTACTTGACGTAGGCCAGGAGTTCCAGACCAGCCTGAACAAGATGGTGAAACCTTGTCTCTACTAAAAAATAAAAAAATCAGCTGGGCCTGGTGTCATGTGCTTGTGATCCCAGCTACTTGGGAAGCTGAAGCAGGAGAATTGCTTGAACCCTATCCAGGAGGCAGAGGTTGCAGTGAGCCGGGATCACGCCACTGCACTCTAGCTTGGGTGACAGAGCAAGATTCAGTCTCAAAAAAAAAAAAAAAAAAAATCCTTCATTCACTTAACAAATATCAAAGTCCTACTGTGTGCTGGGTGCTGTTCCAGGTGCTGGGAAGGTCAGGGAATTACACAGATGAAGCCACTGCCCTCATGGAGCCCAGAGCCTAGTGAGGGAGAGACAAAGAATAAATAAACGTGTAAGCATGACCTCTGCTGCCATGGAGTGATTTAAATGGAGAAAAACAAAGCAAGATGAGGAGGAATCATAAAGACTCACAACAGCACAATTTGAGGCAAGGGGTTAGGAAAGGCTTCTCTGAGCCACCGAGCAGGTACTTGAGCCAGGGAAAAAAGGGACAGAGAGACGCATACAAATAACCAGTGCACAGCATTCCAGGAAGAGGGAACAGCAAGTTCAAAGTCCCTGTGGCAGGGATATGTGCGCTGTGCTGGAGAGACAGCCAGAATCACTCAAAGGCATCAGTCATTGAAGTCACAGGAGGCAGGAGAGCTACATCCTGTAGGGACTTACAGCCTAGGGTAAGAGACACTGGAGGAAGGGGAACATTTAGCAAAAGAAAAGACAGGAGGACAAGGGAGAGTATAGAGCCAGGCCTCAAGGTCAACCAGATAAGGTTCAGACCATGGCTGTTATATTTAATAGCTGTGTGACCTCGGAAAGTTCTCTAAGCTTTCTGAGCCTCTGTTTCCCCATCTATAAAATGAGTCATTGGCTGGGCACGATGGCTCACGCCTGTAATTCCAGCACTTTAGGAGGCTGAGGCGGGAGGATCACTTGAGGTCAGGAGTTCGAGACCAGCCTGGCCAACGTGGAGAAATCCTGTCTCTACTAAAAATGCAAAAAAAAAAAAAAAAAAAAAAAAAAAAAAAATTAGCTGGCCATGGTGGTGGGTGCCTGCAATTCCAGCTACTGGGGAGGCTGAGGCAAGAGAATCACTTGAACCCGGGAGGCAGAGGTTGCAGTGAACAGAGATGGCACCCCTGAACTCCAGCCTGGGTGACAGAGTGAGACTCCATCTCAAATAATGAAATAAAATAAGTCATCAAGAAGCTTTGATGGCGGGGGGCAGCCGAGGAAGGGAAAGTATCAGGACAAACAGCTAATGAATGTGGGGCTTAACACCTAGGTGATGGGCTGATAAGTGCAGCAAAGCACCATGGCACACATATACCTAGGTAACAAACCTGCACCATCTGCACATGTATCCCGGAACTTAAAGTAAAATAAAAATTTGTATTAAAAAAAGAAGCTTCTGCAGCTCAGCTCCCTCTGTGTGACCCGTGTTCTCTGAACTTCAATTTCCTCCTCTCTGGCCTTGGTGTTCCTTCTCATAAAACAGGGGTAAGAATATTTTCATGTACTGTGGTGACCTCATGTCCGAGGTGATTATTCAATAGTATAATATATGTTGAGTTTTCTCTCAGCACAGGGTCACTTACGAAGATGAACATTTCATGTGTATTTTCATAATCTTTAGTTAATATCTGTCTCACCTAGACTCCAGCCTCCATCAGGGCAGAGATCTTGCTCTTGTCCCTCTTTGCCAGTGTGTCCCCAGCACTAGCCCAGGTCCTGGGTACATAGTTGGTGCTCAATAAGTAGTTGGTGCTCATTATGGGTAAGATAAATGCTAAGTGAATAGGTGGATAGATAGACAGACAAATTAGCTGTTTCCCCAAGGTGGTGAGTGCCCCATACCCGGAAACGTACAAGGAAGCATCAGAGCAGAGGTTGGTTTCATTTATTCACTCAACAAACATTGCTGGGCTGCCCACCATGTATCAGCCCTGAGGACTCACAGGGTCACAGCAATGAGGGAAACTGGGAAGCCCCTGCACATTCCAGTGGGGCTAAAAGGGACAGGAAATAATAGATGACGTCTGGGGATGATGAGTGCTAGGAGTAAGAGAAGTAACGCCGGGAGCTACAGAGGGACCCCATGTGATCTTGGAAAAGGTGCAAATAAAGAGGTGCTTGGATTCTTCAAGTTGGGGGATTTGAGAATCCCTTCCAGCTAGAAGATGCTTTCCTCCCTTGATGACTTCAGAAGGAACTGGGGTTGGGGTGCCGTCCCTTCTCTGGGTGAATTTGTAAAGCAGGACGCTGAAATTGGACCAGACCACCTAAGTGCCCTATCCCGCTCAGCTCCACCTCCTTGTGTGATGCTGTCACCAACTCCTCTCGACCTCAGTGTCCTCTGGTGGCTCCACAGGACGTGTACCCATGGCTGTTTTCATGCCCTGCCAGCTCTCTGATTCCAAGCCTGGGACTTCCAGAGTCCCTGCTGCAGATATGTCAGCCCTGACCAGGCAGCATTTCCTGCTGGCATGCTGCCAAGCATGTCTCCTTGTAAAGCTAGGGTCCCAGAGGAAGGGAGGCATCCTATTTTATGAAGACATGTTTATTGGCTGAGAGGCTGCTCTTGCCTGTACCCAGACCTCTCGTGGCTCAGCCCTGCCGACCAGGTCAAGACACCCAGTACATGGTGGCAGGATTCAGCTACATAATCAGTAGGGTCCGCTACAATAGGAAAATGCAGGGCCTCTGTTTTAAAGTAGGGGGGAAGCATTGCTAAAGGTATTCTCATGTAAAGCTTTTTCCTTTCTTTGTGGTCTTGCTCTTGACCTGTCATGATTTTTGTTGTTGTTGTTTTTAAATTTCCTATTTAATGCCACACTCACTCATGCATTCTCAGGGATATTCGCAAGTGAGTGCAGACTGTCGCAGGCACCTAGGGGCCCCAAACAGTGACTTGGCATGGGAGCACAGAGCTCTCCACCAGCTGACAAATTTGACCCAGGGTGAAGAAGTCAAGTCAAGCATCTACCTCCTCTTCCCTCAGGCCACTGCCCCAAACCATGGCAGATGGGTAACCTCCAAGGGCATTGCAATTTCAGTGCTAGGATGTGCTGGGTACCTGGATCAGGGCTGGGTGAAAGGCTCACCCTTACCCATGTTGCCCATGAAACATATGTCACTGCCAGCCCAGAGCAAGAACAGTCAGTGCCCACCATGCCTCACCCAGTGATGCCAGGGGTGTGAACATTGAGCCCTGACTCTCCTCACACTGGCACCCAGGCCCCTGCCAGGTGGAAGGCAGCAGCAGTCACACTGGGGACAGGGAGCTGGAGGCTGGACAGGGGGTGGCTTCCCAGGGAGTGGAAAGCAGGCAGCCAAGAATTGTCCCAGGGAGGCATTGGAGGCAGGTCTAAGTGCCCAGAACACACTCCATTGTCCCATCAAGCATCACTTGTAACGCATCAATTCAAAGATAAAAATCACTAAGAACTCCAAGATAGTGACTGCAGCTCTACACCCCAAGCATGGCACCCTTCTGAGCACAGGCCCCATGCCCATGAAGCCAGCATGGGGGAATGAAATCAGACTGGGCCCTGCCACTCCCCAAGCAGTGGTCAGCGGTTCATTCAGGTAAATGACTTCAGAGACCCCACACAATCCCGGTGAGCCTGGCCAGGTGCACGCTGGTCCCACCTGACTGTGAATGGACCCCAGTGGCAGGTGCTTTCTCCCAGAAGGAACAAGGACCCAAATATCTTTGGAATCCCACCCAGGTAGGGCAGACCATATACAGGAAAAAGAAAGACCCCCTGAGATCAACGCCCTTCTGAAACCAACAGTTCCTGATCCCGCAGAAACCAACAGTTCCTGATCTCCTCCAGGGGCCTCTCTCTCAGCAAGAGGGTGATGTGCTCTGTGTGCCCCATGCACTGGAAGGTTTCTTGCGGCTCATCCAAACCACTCACCCTGTCCCTCCTGGATTGAAGGTGCTGGTGAGATGCAGCCATAGACCTAAGCACTCTCCTAAACCTGTTTGCCTGGAGTCAGCTGGGTGTCCTGGAATGACCGACGCCTGCTTTCTCATCCCAGATTTACCTCCTCACTCACGGACAGGTCACAGAGCCTCAGTTCACTTATCTAGAAAATGGGCACAATGAGAACCCGTTCCTGCTGCCTGCTAGAGGATGAAGGCCAGAGGAGACAAGGTCTGTGAATTCACAGGAACAGCACAGAGGCCCTTCAGCGAGGCAAATCATGCCAGGGTCATCTGAAGGTTGAAGACTGGTCACAGCCTCACAATTTTGCCCACTCGTTGACTTGGGGGGACTTTGCATTTGCTGGTCCCGTGGCCTGGACTTCCTTTATTCCATTCAAATGTCCCCCATGTTCCCTCTTCGGGAAAACCCTCACCCAGATCGCTATCTCGCCGCTCTGTTTTATATACTGCCTGGCTTGGTAGTGTTATTTTTCCGTTCCTTCTTAGTGCCACCAGTTTCCACTCAGATCCTGCGCTGCTGCGGGGCAGGGACCCTTTCCTAGCACAGCAGGGGTCTCAGCACCTTACCCTGACCCTGCACGTGGAGGAGTGGCTGAATGAGCCAGCGTCCCGGGAACCACTGCCCACGCCACACCTTTTAGCATAAGAAATTATAGTCATTGTATTAAAATAAAATGAGGGAAAAGAGAGACAATAAAGGAAGAAGAAACTTAGGGAAGAAATGAAGGGGCAAGAAGAAGGACTCTCAGGGGTCTCCGCCTGCTTCCCCTGCCTCCCCCAGCCCGGCTGTCAGGAAATCCAGGGCTCTCCTCCTGGAAATTAAGGACGTGGCTCAGGCATGGCTCTGTATACCGAGCTCCTGGGGCGCACCTGCCCCAACTCCCCATACCCGAAGCCGGTGGAGTTTACTGGGCCAGGTGGTCTGCTGGCCCTACCCTCAGACGAGAGCTGCCGGATTTCCCGCCGGGAGGAGCTTGGGATTCTGCTGCCCAAGGCCCCGCCTCTCCAAGGAGCAGTCCCGAGCAGGAACAGTCAGAGCAAACTGGTCCCAGCGCCTCCTTGAGTCCCCGCCCCGAAGTTCCCACTGCGTCCACGCGTTTCGCAGCTCCCCTTGGAGGCCCCCGAGGGCGCGGGGAAATCCCGGGTTTGGGTCGGGATTTCGGATTCCCTGAGGGCTCACCCAGAAACTGCTTGGTGACCTTCTGCACGTCGCTTGACATCTCTGGTCCACAGTTGACACGTCTGTGAAAAAGAACCAAGGCGATGTTTTCCTTTAGAGGCCTTGGGGTGGATTAAGACAGACAGTAGCTATGGGGGGCCTGCCACAGACTAGGCTTAGAGTAAGGGCTCGCCGAGGGATGGGGCGCTTGATTCTCCACGCGGGGCCATACTGGGCGCTGGCATAAATTCCTCGGGCAGGAATTGAAGTGTGAGTAAAATCCCAGGTGCCGGTGGCGGTGGCGAGGGGCAGATTCGAACTCATGTTCCGCTTCTGTTAAATGGGCACAACAGACACCGCGGAAGCAGAATTGAGACAATTATTCCCATAAGTCGGGGCCGGGGGTGCCTTCCTCTCTGGATAGTTCATCCCTCCTCCTTTCTCTCCAGGTGCCCACCCCGTACTGCACAACTCTGAAAGTATCTCGTTACATTTTGTTCCCCGAGTTGCTCCCTTGCCTTCCTGGGTTGGAAATGGGGCTAGCTGAGACCCTGGGCAGGTACCATCGTGCCTCTGCGCAGCAGTGTGCTCATGTGTGCAATGGGATAATATTCCCATATGTTTAATCCCACAGGTGAGGATTAAACAGCACCATGCACACCGAGCGTTTAGCACAGCGTCTGGAACCGGTACGGATCGATACGTAGCAGTCCCTCCCTTCACAGGCTTCCAGACCTCAGTTTCCTGGGCCGCGAAATGGGCGCGGGCAGGGCCTGGAGGATGACTGCGTTCCAGGAGCGCAGGCCGAGCAGGCTCCTACAGCTGGCACGCAGTTGGGTCGCAGGAGCCGCGCAGGGTGTCAGAGGGAGGGGAAAGCCAGCGGAGTTGGGAGTTGCGGTTGCCCGGGGGGGTGAGGGTGTCCGCAACGGACTCCGCCCCACAACTGAGGCTCAGCTAGCCCCGCCCCGGGCTGGCACAGCCGAGTTCGGGGACTCCGGGGCCGCAGCTGGGCGCCAAGGAATCCGGGTGAGCTCCGTAGGGAAGAGAAACATCCTTGGGTCGCGGCGATGCTTCACTCTGCAAGGCTGCGAAGTTTCTTCCGGAACCCTCTCGGATTTGGGGGTAGGGGAATCACCAAAGACGAGGCACGTCTCAGGCAACCACCCCTGGTCCCGGCCATTGACACTTCCCTCTCCTACAAGGGCACGCGGTCCCTTCTACCCCGCCCCCATCTTTCTCCTCCAAGTGGCCGTCAGAGCATCACAAAACGCTAAGCCTACTCCAAACTCGCCTAAGGCCGGTTCCAGCCGCGCCGGCCTCAGCTCTCCTTGGGGCTTTTGCATTTGTCGACCCCTCTCAACCGGAGATTCCTTCTTCAAACTACGGCGCCGCCTCACCCTTAAGTCGCCTCCGCCGAGAGGCCTGCCTTGACCGCTCCGCCAAAAATAGGCTCCGACTGTGCTTCCTGCCTCCGTCTTGTTACTTTTCCCCTTAGAAGCATTCAGCTCTACCCGAATTCGTATTTCTTAGTGTGCTAGTCTTGTTCAACACCGCCGAATGAATTAATTTAAGGAATCTGGACTAAAATCGGGGATGCCGGTTCTGTCCAGCCTTTCTGCCGGACCTCGGCCAAATCACGAACCCCCTTTGAGGCTCAGTATCTCATCCGTAAAGAAGGATGTTGGCCCATTGGTGACAATGGAGCATCCCTCAGGTAAAGCTCAGAGCAGTTTCTCCCAGTCCAGTGTGGGTTTAGGGATTCCACCAGCATCTAGAGTGAGGCAAACTTGGTCAACTTTGACCATGGCCAAAGGGGAATTCTGCCAAGTATAGGAACCGGCTATGGCCTGGGCGCTCGCTTCCCAGTTGCCGGTCGGCTGTTGGCTGTTTTCTGCATTCATGCCAGAAGCAGCGGCAGAGGTTGGTGGGAAATACAGGCCGGGTCTTAGACACCTATGTGACATTTGGCAAGTCACATACCCTCTCTGTGCCTCGGTTTTCTCACTTGAAACAGATTAATAAGAGTGCCTGCGTCATAGGAGAAGACTAAAAGAGGTGAAGGTGTCTTAATTCCGGGTCCAGAGTGGCGCACAGAAAATGGTGTTACACCCTTCCTGACACTTTCCAAGAGCAAGAACACTCTCCTCCGCTTCCACTCTGCTCATCCCTCCGGCCTCAGGGACCTCCCCTCACCCACACACACCCTCGGAGGACTGGAGCCTAAGGACTTCCAATCGCGCTGCGGGGAGCAGAGCCGGCCAGCAAAGAGCGCTCAGGTCACCATCCTGCCTCTACGCTCGGCGCTACGCTCAGCGCTCTCATAGCGAGCTCCCCTTCTCACCCGTAGTTCTCACCGCGCGCTGCCTTTGGAGTCACCCATAGTTTCCTCTGTACCAGCCCGAAAGTGTTCCCATTCCGCGGGCGAGGGAACTGAGATTTAGGGGCGCCCAGATGGTGGCACCCAGCAACGGCTGTCTGAGTCGGAAGCTCTGTTTCACTCTCACTAGTTGTGTGATCTTGTCTGGGTCATTCAACTCTCTATGCTTCAGTCTATGAAACGGGTCACAATGGCACGTGCCCACCTGGTAGTGAGGATTCGTTGGGATAACCCGCGTGGAAAACTTAGATTCTAAGGGTTGTGATCCGTATGCAAGCGCGCATACATGTCAGCTGCAGTCACCGCAGGCGGAACAACTGTGATGACCTCACCACCATCACCAAACTGGGGAAGCAAGTGATGGTGCAGCCCGTGGAGAACCCTTTACCTTCTACTCTTTCAGGACCTGCCAGGGGTCATGATTGTGTCCACTTAACAGAGATGGAACCTGAGTCTTGGAAAACTCGAGAGGTGGGGGGCCCCACCCAAGGTCTCAGCCTCCTCACACATTCCCTTTTAGTCGATGTGGTTGTTTCTCCGTTGGAGAAGCCCCTGCTGCCACCGGGGGGCCACGAGAGTCATCAGAGAGGAAACGGGGTTATCTTTTAAAAAGCAGCATCGTCAGAGAAACAGCGACTCAAAGCACCAGAATCCAGCCCGCCCTTGGGGCAGCTCATCTAAGGGGCAACAAAGAGGCAGGGCGCCGCAGGGGGTTATGGAAAGCGCCAGGCGGGGGAAGCAAGGAGTGGTCTCGCAAAGGGGAGGCTTTGGGGTCTCTCAGATCCTCCTCCCGCTCCCTAAACTCCGCAAACTCTGGCTGCAGCTCCCGGTGGGCGCACACACGCACTGTCCGGCCGCGCCCTGTGCATCATCAAAATCTGCACCCAGCTGGTGAAGGAGAAAGCAACTCCTGAGGTCCCACAGCAGCGGGCTTGGATCCCACCACTGTCTCCTCGCCTGTAAAATGTGCAACAAAGGCTGCCACGTAGGGTCGGGGACTCTTCCTTCCATCTGCCCCTAATCAGGCCCCAAATTGAGGGCGGGCTTTTGAATTCGCTTTTAACTACCCACCCCCAACTCCTCCCCCCCCACCACCACACACACACAAAGGCAGATCTTTATTGCACCCCGCTGGTGCGCTAGCCCCTGCGAGCCTGGCATTAGGGGCAGAGATTCATCCTGAGGGGGAAACCTAGATTTGAGCCCCATGTCTGAGTCAATGACCAGCCTTGATTCTTCGGGAGTTTCCAGGGAGGTACAGACATAACCCTCCCGCCTTTGAAATTGATCTAAGTGCAGAACTCATAACCAATGTTAATTGCTGTCAGTGCCAAACATCTCACAGAGCATTTCATTTTATTCCGTTAACAATAGAAGCAATTGTGACGATTCCACACTTTATATGGAAAAAGTGAGGCTCAGTGAAGTTAAGGAACTTGCTCAAAGTCACACAGAAAGTACCAAAACCAAAATTTATAAGTAGATGATCTGACTCCAGGCCGGCGACTCGATACCCGCCCTAACCAGGGTCTGCGACTGCTTCTTGAAGTACTACCTTCTCTGTCCAGGGGAGGTGGGATGGGCATTCCAGATCTCTGGCCTTGGTCCGTGGAGAATGAGCAGGGTGTTGGGTCTGATCAAGGCATTCTGAATCCCTCTGCCTAGGTGGGAGAAGGTGGGTGTACAGGACGAGGTGGGGCCGGAGGGGGTCCCAGAGGAGGGGACCCAGGAAGAGAAAGGAGAGCTGAAGTCACTGGCTGTTCTTGGCGGGGGGGCTCCCAGCGTTCCCTCAGGCGATTCTCCAGGCCTTCCAGTAAAAGGTCTGTGTCGGGGGATTGACCCCACTTGCATGGAGCCAGCCTCCGCGCTTACCCTCTGGTGTCAGCACAGCAGAGCACCCAGCGCTCTCATACCTTGAGCTCTGAGCTGAGCTTCTCACTTGCTGTGTTGAGCTTCCGCCGCTCAGGTCTCGCGTGACTTTGCTCCTCCGCCCTGGAGTCCCTGAGTCTGAAAGCCTCTCAATACAGCACCTCTTTGGTTTCTCTCTCCCATCTATGTCTATCTCTGGGGTCTCCCTCCCCCTTTCTCCCAATATTATATGTGTCTGTGTCACCAGAACCCCTGTGGAGATGTTAGAGAGCGGCCTTGAGTGTGTGTGGTTGCCTCTATAACTAGGGCTTGTGGGTGTTGGGTGTATGTTGGATTTGTGTCTAGCATGTGTTGGTTGTGCGTGGCTGGGTGTGTTGGTGATACGTGTTGATTTATGTGTTGTGTTTGTATTTGTCAGCCTTGTGTGTGTGTGCTGGGTATGTGTGGTGGGTGATGTGCGTTGATTTGTTTGTGTGTACCGTGTGTGTTGGTGTCTGCATGTGGATTATACATATGTGTTGCATGTGTGTGTCATGTGTGTCTGTTTCGGTGTGTATGGGTATATCGTGTGGATGACGTGTGTTGGTCTTGTGCGTGTGCGCACTTGAGGATCTACTTGTCACACAGGGAGCCAAGGCCAGCGTCCAGCACCGGAACTACAGTGAGCAGCCGCTGGGAGAGCTGGCTGTGAGCTGAGGGCCGCGGGAGGGCGCTGTGGGGGAGGCAGGCGGGGTGGAGGCAGGGTCCTCCTAGGCCTGGGAAGGGGGCGGAGTGCGCGGCAGGCGTGGGAGCTGTTGAGTGGAGCGGAAAAAAATTCCACAAGTCTGGAGTGGGGGCCTGGGAGTGCTCTGGAGAGTGGGCACTTGGTGGTGGCACTTGGGGGTCGGGGGCTTCCCAGGGCGTCCGGCGTCGTGGCCGGGGGACTGTTCCACTGTGGGGCGATGCGAGCTGAGCTGCTGGGAGGGCGGGACGGAACCTTGGAGGCCGCGCGGCCTCGGGGGCCCGGCCAGGCCGGCGCCAGCCGCAGAGTTGAAAGGCGGCCGCGGCCTCTCCTCGCCGCTTCCTATTGCGCCCCCGAGGGCTCTAGGCGGGGCGCAGGCCTGGACCGGGCTGGGCTCACCTCCCGGCCTTGGGTCACTAAGGAGGGCGCAGCGGTAGGATTCGCACTCGGGGCCCCTGCCCCACCAGTAACTGTCCTCACTGGGCCTCTTGCTCAATCTGGGCCTTCAGCCCCGGGTTCAGCGATCCGAGAAACTAACCTTAAAATAAGGCGCTCTTAGCGCGAGGTCTTCAGCCCCACCCCAGCCTCCCGGTCCCCAACTGCCCGGGCCCTGCGGACCTATGCTCAAATCTCGAGGCGCCCCAGGTCCCTTGCCGCCAGGTAACCTCATTTCTGCCCCGCTTCCACGCCACGGACTGCTTTGGTCTTGACTGCGTGGTCAGAAGCTGAATTTGAAAAATGAGGCTTCCGTCTCCTCCCCAACAAAACGAAAACGCTTTCACAGCGTGCAGGGCCGGTGAGACGCCCCTCTCATTCCTCAAGGGACAGTGCCTGTTCGTGGTTAGAGCGCGAGGAGTTAAATTCAGAACTAGTTCCCGGATTCTGCGCTCCGTTTTCCAGCGCGACGCGCACTTCGCGGGAGAGCTGCTCAGGCACCAGGTGACCCTCAACCAGATGGAGATGGGCAATGCGGGAAAAACCGGATCCTCGAGTGGAATCCGTGTTGGAATTCCTGCTATGTCCTTCATTAACTGTGTAACCTTGGGAAAACCACGTCACCTCTCTGAGCTGCAGTCCTTTGCGCTATAAAAATCTCCTAGGTTTGTTGGGAGTCAGCGTGAGCGGGAACTCCCGGCACACAGTAGGCTGTGAGTGCAGACTGCTTCCTCACTACCTCCCAGCGCGGAAGGTGGCCGACCTCTCCGCCTGGTAGATTCCCATGTTTCTTGCCAGAGAAGGAAATTGGTCCGTAAAGGAACAGACCCAGGAAGCCCCTGCCCACTCCGCCCTCGGTTGATAAACCAGGGAACAGAGTTCGAAGGACTGGGATGGATGAGAAGCAGTGCCGGGAGCGCAGCCGCAATTTCCGGCCGGATCCGGCTGACTGTGGCTCTGGGTGTTCTCCCCACAGCAGTGTGCGGCTCCGAGCCAGCAAACAATTATCGAGCACCTTCTGTGTGCACACCCTGTTCAGAGAGGGAATGCGGAAACAAAAGGGGGGCAAAGAACGGGCTAGACGGACAGAAACAAAAATGGGGAGATTCGGAGGCCCAGAAGTGGAAGGAAGCCCCTATCCAAGGCCAGCAGCCAGAGGCGGAGGCGCGCGCGGGCCGGGGTCCCAGGGCGGCGGGGCCCTCGCACCCGGGCTGAGGCGCAGGGAGGGGGCGGGGAGGCGTGCCCGCCTCGCCTGCAGCTACCGCCTCGCTGGAGCCGCGACGCGTCTGCAGAGCGCGAGCCGTTGCTCATTACCGCAATTATGTTGCTCTAAATTTGCCTCTACCCTAAATTGCCAAACTCCAAGGAGCCAGGAGGCCCTGGAGCCGGGGCCGGGGGAGACACCGGATCCTGCCCTGCCATTTCCCTATCACGGACGCTCGGAAAAAAACTTCAGTGCTGCGGACGCGCAGTAAGCCAAGAAAAGTCAGATGCACCCGGTATTCCCTGGGTGCCCTCCCGCGCGGGGGCTTGTCGACACTTCCCCCAAATCCTGGGGTGTAGGGGGAAGAGTCCAAGGCCCATTTCACAGACGAGAAAACGGTGGTGCAGAGAGATGATATGATCTTTCATAGTAAGTGGCGGGCTTGATCCACACTGAACCACATTGGCTCTCTGACTTCAAGTTCAATACTAACCCCACGACGAGGACGTCTCTAGCGTGTTCCAGAAAAGAACCCAGATTTGCCAGAGCCGGGCGTCCTGCGCGCCGTCATTCGAGGGTTACTTAATTTATAGAGGAAAGAAAAAAGAAAAAAAAACGCGGCGAGGCACTTCAGCCCTAAAGCACCTTTAGAGAGCTGCGTGGTGTGGGAGTCTGAGACCTTGTTATACTTAGCTCCCCTTTGGGGGGCGAAAAGGCCCAGACCCGGGCTCTGGTGCTTTTCTAGAAGTTCCCAGGCCGAGGGCAACAGCTCCGGGGCTCCCCAAGAGCGAAACTGCCCTCCACAGCAAGCTTTTCTTCTTAAGGAGCGGGGTTGTAACAAGCTCATACTGCAGCTCCAGCCAGGGAAGACAGAACCTTTGCCCGAGCTGCAGAGGCTGGAGGATCCGAAGCCCAGGATGCCCCGGAATGTGCCCGGCGCCCGTGCAGAACCCGCCCAGGGCGCGTTCCCGCAACCCTGGGCTCGCTGGGAATTCCTAGACCGACCTCAGGGTCCTGGGGCTAGAAACCGTGCGCTGCGCTTGAGACTCTGTTTTTAACGTCTCTGTCTGTGGAGCTGTTCACCCCTGCCCAAGTCCAACGCCAGGTACCCAGGTTTCGAACCATCTTTAGTCTACTGACCTCCCTCTTAACGGCTTACTGCAGACTGTCCGGCGCTATCTTGCGTGGAGTTTGGAGGAGCGGGCCACCGCGGGACAGAGGCTGAAGGAGGAGAGGGATGCGCAGGTCTGCCGCCGCCCGAACACGAAAGATAACAGAGCGGTGCCTGGAGCTTAATAGGCTTTTTAAACCAGGGGGTAATTTTCTGCATTCAGCGTCCTTGCAGAATTCCCCGGAAAGCTAAACTTGGCGCGTGTGCAAATACATTCTCCTGGAAGACTGATCTTAAGACAAACCGAGTTTGTGAGGGTTTGGAAACAGGGCTCCTGCAGGGGACTTTCCAGGCGAGAGTGGAAGGTGGCCCTGGGTTTTCTGTAAACTTTGTTAGGTTGTGTTGTGTTTTTAGCGGCCAGAACAGGGGGTGAGAAGGTTCTTATATTCTGGCAGCTCAAAATTAGTTCCACAAACCGCGTCTACACTGGGGGTAATTTAGAGAGGCAGCGCAATCGCTTCCATCCCCCACCTGGCCTCCCGTGGGAAAAACAGATTTGCGGAGGTGGGAATTGTCTGGATTAGCTGTCCACAGTCATCAAACCATTTGGGCGATTTGCTTTGTTTTCGTAGACAGGTTAAAAGGAGAGAAAGCAAGCCAGAATTGGTTATAGTTTGCCCGAGTAAGTGTCGATTTCAGCTTAAAGTGAATTGGAAAATTGAGCCTAATTATCCCAGGTAATTGCTTCAACTCTCCACTTGACTTTCCTAATGCAGATCTGTCCTGTGTGTTCAAAAAGACACCCCCCTCTATCCCTGCATACCCTGTTATCACCTTTCAAAGTTGCTGTCGTAAAACTACCATCAAACTGAAAAGCAACTGTACACATAAAGAGAAGGCAAGAAGCAAAATTAAAAGACTCAATCAGTAAAGAGATTTTTGTAGCTTAAAATTAATTTATTTAACAAATATAGCTATAATATAAATGATAATAAAATTTCAAATATACAGTATATTACATAGTACACACAATCCCTTCCAAAGGGATGTTTGAGAGCCACACAAATGTACTGTTAAATAGAGTTTTTTTAAAAATTTTACAATTGTGTTTCTGGTACTGGTAAGAGAGAGGTCCCTTCAACCTACCTTTGCAACGCATCTGTGTTTTCCCTGCCCCCCAGAGCAAATGTTTTGTTGTTGAACTTCTCTTAAATTTTCCAATGGAAGAAGCTAGGATTCATCTCCCTGGCTTGCTCGTCTCTCTCTTTTTTTTTTTTTTTTGAGATTGTTCTCATTTCCAAAATCGTCAGACACCGATTTCTCTGCGCTTTTCTTGCCTGGTGTCAGGACAGGGAAAAGCTATGCAGGAGACATGGCCTCTAGTTCTGTTCAACTGCCAATTCTGCTGGGGACCTTAGATAAATCTGTTAACCTCTCTGCCCTCAGTTTCCCCATCTTTAACTCGAGAGTGTAGATCTAAATGCTAGAAGAGTACTAAGGGACTCTTCCAGCCACTTTTTGGCAGGGATCAGACTTCGGAGAGTGAACTCAGGGAGCAAAGAGGTGAAACTGCAGCAGTGTGGGGGTTAAAGGGAAGGCGGCTGGCGGTGCTGAGCAGGGGAGCACGTCGCGGGTACAGCACCAGGGCTGGAAGAATCCGCTGGCCCACAGGTGGGCGACCGTGGGACCCTCTATGTCAGGTGGTACATGCTGTAGCCCACATGGGCCGTGTAGAGTCCCACGGGCGCCACAGGCAGCGCGGCGCGCTGGAAGGGGCCAGAGGCACCGTAGAGCGAGGCACCCGCCGCGGCCGCTACAGCTGCGGGGCCGCCGAGAGGGAAGGAGAGGCCGAAGGCAGCCGGTGGCAGCATGGGCTTGGCGGCCATCTTCAGCTTCTCCAGCTCTGCCTCTTGTAGTCTCTTTGCCTTGGCGCGGCGATTCTGGAACCATATCTTCACCTGCGTCTCAGTGAGGCTGAGCGAGCTGGAGAACTCCGCGCGCTCGGCGATGGACAGGTACTGCTTCTGGCGGAACTTGCGCTCCAGCGCCAGCAGCTGCGCGGTGGTAAAGGGCGTCCGCGGCTTACGGTTCGTCTTGTGTTTGCGGAGGGTGCAGGCTGGGGGGCTCAGCCGCCCTGAGGGCCGAAAGAAAAAAAAAGCACGGGGTTAAGAGAGAAGCGTTGGAGCATAATCAGACCAAGAAGTAGTAATAATAGCCAAACAATACCAGATACTGAGTGCCGCCAAGTGCCTCGGTGCCGGGCATTGCGCAAGGCACTCGAAATACATTTTCTCCAGTTCCCATTGCTACCCCGCAGGGGAGAAGTTCCTGTCTACTTTTTGCAAATGAATAAAGTAAGATTCCAGTAGAAAAATACCCATGTTGAAGGCTCGATGTCCACATCTTAGGCCTAAACAGCTGGGAAGATGTGGAATCACCTTTGTGCTGCCCGGCGGCTTAGGAAGGCCTTCATGGCGGGCCTCCTCCCAGGGCCACCCAGAGGAAAGGTGGATGTTAATACAGTTGACGAAACATGCAGAAAGAGGCCCTGCGCCCAGCCCAAGGGCACATTTAGTTTTACGCGTCGGCCAAACATTTATCAGTGCCCACGGAGTGCTTCAGTGTGGGGCTAGGGCGTTTTGTGGCCTAGAATCCAAATCAAATTCTACACTTTCCCCGGAACACTTCGCTCCTACGGGATTCTAGGAGTAGTTCCCGCAGACCAGAGGTGGAGCAGCGCAGACCATCATGGAGGGTGCACTGTGGCCAGCTCTCTTAGAAATAGAAAGTGTCATCTGGAGCGGAGAACGAGGGGCTGCTTTATTCTAATGGGCTTTTTCTTTAGATTGTCTCAGTCCTCTGTTGGATAGCGTTCACCCCTGGCGCCAGGGCCCTCTGGCCCCATTCAAACATTTGTGTGTGTGTGTTGGTGTTGTTGGGGGGGAGTGTTGAGATTGCCTCTCCCCTCAACCTGTGGCATAGTCAGCAGACACCAACATGCCCAGCTGTCTTTTTCTTTTGGCTTCAAAATAAACCTCAAGGGTGGTCAGTGACGAAGCATCAGAGGGCAGGACAAGTGCAGGTCGGGGATGGGGTCCGCTGGGGACTGCCCCCGGATAAAATGTGGAACAAATTATTCCCAACACAGCCGGGATCGCTTTGACTTTGGGATCTTGGGGCCCAAGGCCCTAAGCGTTGGAAAGGACACTTTGCCTATGCAGCAGCTTTCCTGGCAGAATGTGAATTCAAATCGAAGATGTTTCACCACGCGGGTTTTGCCTAAGTATGCATTTTTTCACACTTCTCTAAAAAACAACAACCACAAACAAACAGAAAAAAAAAAAAAAGAAAGAAAGAAAACACAACGATCCTTTGGACTTTCAGACCACCAGGATGTGAGTCAAACGAAATCTCGTGTTAACACCCCGCTTCTTCCCCGCTGGAGGCCACCGGGAGTCCGGGAAGCGCTTGGCCCCCAACTAGCTTTCCGCCGGGACGCCCGAGGGGCGGGCGCCGAGAGAAACGTCACTCCCTTCAGCGGCGACAACCCAGAGCGGGGCCACCTTCTCCGGCCATTAGGCTTAGGGAGGGACTGGCCTTTCAAAGACGTTTAATCCCCAGATAAAAATCATTCCTCAGCATCAGGCCATTGAAATCTGGCTGCTATTATGCCGAGCAAAATAATCGGAGGAAACGAGGAAAACTTGGGAATTTCCCGTGCTCCTGAAATATCTCCGAGCGTGTTCTCTGAGTAGAGCAGCCAGGGGGCTGTGAGGCCTTGGAGCGAACCGCCTTGGGCACCTGGAGTCCACTTTAATGGCTCAGTCCTAGACGTTTGGGAGCTTCCGACAGGATTAGAGGGGGCGCCTTCCCCTAATTGACTTGGTGCCCCGCCCCCTCCACTGGAACCTGAATGTCCCCACCCCTGAATCATCCATCCGCCCAAAGCACCAACTATCTGACTCAAACTCAAAGGGCTTGGGGAGGTAGAGTTCTGTAGGAGCTTCGGAACCTCTAGGCAAAGAGGTACTTGAAAAGGAAGAGGGGCTGGGGGACACCAGCTCCTACTGCGAGAAAGTGAAACTCCGGGTGCACGGAAGATGTCCGCACCACACACATTCGTCCACTGGGGTGAAGCCGATGAAACAGAGTTTGGGATCAGATGAGGGATCATGGACCCCCGGGGTCTTTTGGTGGGGCAGGAGGACAGGGTGCCCAGACATCGGTGTCCTATCCGTTAACTCCCACCCGCAGCGTCTCCGGGCCAAGGCGAGGAGGTCTGGAACCTTCTTCCTGGGTGGGAGTGGAGGGAGGCGCAAGACCCGGCCTTGCAGCCCACGGCTCCCTAGCACCGGCTGCCGGTACGCAGGCGCCGGAGGCCAGCAGGAGCCCTCGGGTCCCACACCCCGCCCGGCCCCCTCCCTCGGCGCCTGGATTCTGGCTACTCACTGGCCGGCGGCGGGGAGAAGCGGGGGCTCTGCATCCACGGGGTCCTCTCGGGCTTCTCGGGGCTCTCGGCTTTGACGAGCGCATCTTCTGGCAGCTTGAGGAGTCCCCCCACCGAGAAATGGCCGAGCGGCCGCGGCGAAGAGGGCGCGTCCGGGGCGCCCAGCGACCCCGGCGGGACGCCCAGTGGCTGCGCCGAGCCACCCGCCGCCTGCACGCCCTCGGAGGGCGCCAGGGCGCTCTCCTTGGCCCCCGGCTTCCTGTGGTCGGCCATGAGCGCCTCCACGCTGAAGGGCAGGAGCGAAGGGGACACTTTGGGCTTGGCCCCCTCCTCGTCCGCGCCCATGGCGGCTGCCGTGGCCGCGGCGGCGCTGGGGGCCTGGCCCGCGCCTCCCCCCGCCGGCTTGCCGAAGGCGGAGTCCTCCACTTTGACACCGAGTGGCAAAGAAGTCATGTCAGCAGCCGGGGCCATGCAGAGCCGGGCCCCCCCTCCTGCCGCAGCACTGGCCAGCCGCCGGGCATGGGCTCCGGGCGGTCTGGGAGCGCGGCCGGCCTCTGGGAGCGCCCGGGGCCTTGGCCGGGCGGACCCTCCCGCGCGCGCCTCCCGCCCCTCCCCAGCAGGCCAGCTCCGGCGTGCTGGGCCTGGCCCCCGGTCGCCGCCGCCGCGCAGGCAGAGTTCCCGGGAGCACTCGCCGGCTCCGGGCCCTGCCGCGGCTCCCCAGAGAACTTGCTAATAAGGCGAGGCCAGCGCGGCGGCGGCCAATCAGCGCGCGAGGGGGCGGGCCCGGAGCGATCCATTGGGCCGCGCTCCTGGGGACTCGCCGGGAGGCGCTCTGGGCCTGGGGGCGCGCAGGGCAGGGCCCAGGCGGCGGAGGGCAGGGGAGAAGAGGGGGTGCCCGAGAAACTTTCCTCTGCGCTGAAGCCCAAGAGGCCCTCTCTGCGGGAGTCCCCCTGGGTTTCTATCTTTCTGTGTTCCCGGGGGATTTTCCCTTTTTCTCGCCCCTTCTCTTCTGCCCTCCTCTCCTCCCCTCTCCTCCTCAGCCCTCTTTTCCACTCCTCTTTTTTCCCCCGTCCTTGTTTCTCTCCTCTACTGCTTCTTTTACCTTTCTCTTCAGTCTGTGGCTGGGTTTCCCTGTGCCTGTCTCCACTATCTGACCCCCACTCTTCTACCACTGTAATTTGAGTTGAGGTTATTTCTTACACATTCCTTTTATATATTTTTTTAAAATACTCATGGCTATTTATCCTAGGAGAAAGACATACTATTAACTTCTTTTCAAAAAACGAAACAAAACCAAACCTTCATTTTCTTCCTGTTCTAAAATCTTCTAAACTTTACCTCGAGGTAAAAGTGGGCCTTTGTCTCTAACTCAGAGCTGGAGTAAACCTTGCGGGAAGAAGCTAGGTTTCTGTGGCGCCAAGGATGTGAGAATACGTAAGATTATCTAGAATCTGCAGTCGGTTTTCATACACGATGTGTATTTCCCCCCGACCCTCGCTCTGAACTTCTGTCCCAAGGGTCACAACACCTATAGCGCCCGGTTGGGGAAAGGAGCTGCCAGATCCTTTTGATATAGAACTTACTGAAATAAAACCAACAGAATCGTCAACGAAACACCGATCTGGCCTTAACGTGACCTCAAACAACGCGTCCTCGGAAACAATGACATGTCCCTATCTCTGGGTCGCTGATCCTGGAGCGGGGAGGCACATTTGGGGGAGAGGGCTGGGAAAGGAGGAAAGTTCCTGGAGGTGGACTCTAGTGTGGGACTTGAGAACTTTTATTTTGCCAATTTCGGAGAAAATGTGATTTAATGTTTGCTGTTAATAATAATAATAATAATAACAGACAAAATGAGTTGGGGTCAGGAGAGATGCAAGATCTGCTTGAAGCGGGGTCGGGTCTTGGCCATTTTCTGCGCCTGTCGCTTTATGGCCTTTCCTCCCGCGGCCCAGGCCAGCGGCTCTCAGGGAGTGAGCGGAGGTGATTGGCGGCTCACTCGGCCCTGCCATTGATGACTGCGGGGTTCTAATCTCCAGGAAACACAAGGGGCTGCCGTGGCCATTTAGGGGTAATTATCCGAGCGCGGAGGGACAGCGAATTCCCTCGACTTTTAACTGGGCGCAATAAAAGCTGTAGATTAGGGGCGTCCAGATTAGGGAAAATGAATTAGAGAGGGAACTTTATTACCCGGAAGACGTCCGGGGTCTGGCAGCAGGGGTCGGGCTGCGGACGCCGGAGCGATTGGTAGCTTCCCATCTGTCCACAGGCTGCCGAGATATGCTGAGGCCTGGGGAGGTTCGGGAATACCTGCATCTGAATTTCACGCGCATCTCCAGGTTTCTAACGGACCCAAGACTGCAACTCAGGCACTGGGCAGTGGTTGGGGCTTCTAGCTCGAGTTGGGCGGGCTGGACGCGAGGTGCACCGGGGCCTCCGGAGGTTTGCCCGAGAGGGTACAAAGATAGAAGACCTTACTACCCAATTTTGAAGCTCAGCTCGCTGAGGCTGAGCAAGGCTGTAGGGCAAATACCTTGCTAGTAGCCCAGCCAGGACGGCGAACAACAACTTCTTCTTCTTCCTCTTCTTCTTCCTCTTCTTCTTCTCCTTCTCCTTCTCCTTCTTCTTCTTCTTCTTCCTCTTCCTCTTTTCTTCCTCTTTTTCTCCTCCTCCTCATCCTCCTCCTTTCTTCCTCCCCTCCTCCTCCTCTTCCTCCTCCTCCTCCTCCTCCTTCTTCTTCCTCCCCCTCCTCCTCCTTCTCCTCCTCCTCCTTCTTCTTCTTCTTCTTCTTCCTCCCCCTCCTCCTCCTCCTCCTTCTTCTTCTTCCTCCCCCTCCTCCTCCTCCTTCCTCCCCCTCCTCCTCCTCCTCCTTCCTCCTCCTCCTCCTCCTCCTCCTCTTCTTTGAGACGGAGTTTTGCTCTTGTCGCCCAGGCTGGAGTGCAATGGCGCGATCTCAGTTCACTCCAACCTCCGCCTCCCAGGTTCAACCGATTCCAGGACAGCGAACTTCTATTGCTCCCTTTCTAATCAAACTCTCGCCAGAACAAACCCCTCCGCGCCCAGCCAGAATCTCCCTTTGCGGCCAGGTTAAAGGGGGAGAGGAAACAGAGGACTATCTGCTTTTGGGGCCATTTAAAAAGCGAGCAGTGTGCCTTTTCGAGTCTTTGCTTAGTTCCGCCCTCGCCCTCCTTCTCCAAATGTTTTGCTCCCAGGTCTCTTTAAGAGTCTGATACAGCCAAGAACTTCTTCCTTAGAAAAATGCACATCTACAAAAACACATTACAAGCAACGGTGCAGACAACTTCAGGGTCTCTGGACCCACTTGGAGTCCTCCAATTAAGAACCCCTGCTTTAGGGCTGAGCGGGGGCTTGAACTCAGAGAGTGAAGCCACAGGATGCAGCGGGGGCTAGTGTGGAACTTGCGGCGGTCGCAGTTGAGGAGCGCAGCAAGGCCTGGACTCCGCCGCGCGGGGGGGCGGAGGGGGGCCGGGGGGCGGGCGGCCTGAAAAGGGCCGCATCGCTAATTGCGGGGATAAACAATGTGTCACGATTCCTCAGCGCGCCTAATAGGCAGACTAGGATGTTGTTTTAAGGCGCCAGCGGCGGCCGGATCAAAGGCTGCAGCCGGCGCACGGGCCCTTGAAGTCGCGCCCCTGCCTCCAGGGAGCAAATCGCCTGGCCCCGCAGCCCCAGCCCCGCAGCCAGCCCCTCGGCTTCCCGAGCCGGGTCTGAACGCCACGGTGTCTTCTTTATAGGTTCGGCCTGGGTTCGTGTCTGCTGTCGCCCCGCGCGGCGGGTTAACCGCGTGTAAACGTTGCCAGGCGAGAAGAGTGCATCTGCAGAGAAGGGGGTTCAGACTCGATTCCGTGTCAGAAGAGCGCGGGGCTCTCCCATTGCTCTGCGCCTGGATTGCGAGAGAAAGGTGCCGGCAGTCTCAAGAGAAAGGAGTCAGATAAAAGAAATAAAATGTCTGCCTGTTTCCCAGGGCGTTGTTTGTTCCCGCGGGAGGAAAGGCACGAGTTACAGGGGCAGTGAGAGGGAGCCTTCTCTGAGTTATTTTTTGTCTAGGCCTTTACCGATTTCCCGGCCCAGGGTTTCAGCGAGCAGGCAGGCCCGGGGGCTGAGCCTGTTATCTCGCAGCCAGCTCTAACCTCGAGGCGTTTGTTTCTCCGGCATTTCTCTGCGCTGCCGCTGCAGCCAAGAAAGCCGGGCAGTAATTCATGCCTGGCAAGGGCAGGGCTGGCCCGCAGCAGATAAAGCTCGGGGACTGGCGCTCCGCTTCCATCCTCTACACTTCTCTCCCCTCCCCCCTCGCTCCATCTCCCCTCATTTTCAGGCATCCTAAAGCACTCCCCGCCCCCAAGTAGAGCGCCTCTGCATTTCGAATCTTGAAGACGGATTATCCTTCGCCTACTTTCTGGGCAACTAAACTGGTGGTGGGTTTAGGTGTTTTTTTTTGTTTGTTTGTTTGTTTTCCTAGAATTTTGCGGGGGTTGGGGGAATGGAGGCAGGGATGGTGGTGTTGCTAGGTATACACCACTCCCGTGTAAAGATTAATTTTTAGAAGTACCCCATCCTAAAGGCGGTTATCCCTATCTGGGTATTGCTGCACCGGTTGGAAGAGCCTGGAGGCTGACTTCTCACTTCGGCATTTGTTGTCGCCTCCGTCGGGTTTTTGTTTATGCCACCTCCCCCTCTTTCCACTGCATTTTGTGACCTCGGCCCAGGAATCCTGCGTGCATTTTTTAAAATGTGCAGCTCAGTGGGATCCCCCGGCAATTAGCGAGCCCCAAACAGTCCTCTTTAATAGAATGAATGTGCTATGAAAACCGATTACCCGGAACGATTTATTTTGGTGGGAATTCACCAATCGCCAGGAGGGCGACGGAGGGGGAGAGAGAGGAGGTATTTTGTCCCGGGGAGGGGGTGGGGGTTGACGGGCAGACAGAAAGCACTGTCACCGGGTCTCCCAATCTGCGAAGGGGGCCTCCCGACCCAGCCATCTCCACTGTTTTGGCCTCTGTCACCTAGAAGTGAGGGGCTGGGAGTCAGGTTCAGCAAACTGTCTGGGAGTCACTAACTTCAGGAGGACTTCACAGCTTTCCAGAGAAAAACTCCGAGCCCTGAGAACTCCAGGGAGTCTTCAGCTACTGGTTGAAGATCCACGACACAGACCTGGAGAAAAACAGCGTTCTGTTTTCCGGAGACCTGGGCAGAACTTGCGCTTTTCAGGAGTTGTGGTACCTCCTTTTAACAGCGAAGTCAAAATACAAACTCTTTGTGAAAATGTTTCCTCCTTCTTTGTAAATCGTCCTCAAAGTGGGTGCAACTTGTGCGGTGGTACAGTCCGCGTGGAGTGGATTTCACCCGGCGCCAGGGCGAAATTGACAAGCCCCACTCCCGGCTTCTGCCCCCATCCCGCCCTTCCCCCAATGTCTGCTCTCCCTACCGTCCCAGGCCCGGGCTTCCTTGTGTCTTTAAATTTGGAAGGGGGTGAGCAGGGCCAGGATCGGCAGGAGAAGAGAGCCCCAACCTCCCCCCCTTTCAAATAGCCCAAATTAATGTGATCGCGACGTGAGGGTGCACTTGGGAAGATGAAAGGAGAGGCCGGCCGGCTCTCCTAGAGCTCTATAATTATAGATAATATATCCCATTTCAAAGCAATTAGACCAATCAGGCGTAACGAACCACTTTGCTGCCGACGAATAACAAAGGCGCACGGTTATTTAAGCCCGGAGATGTCAGGCAGACCCCGAGGCTCCAGGGTCGACCAAACGTCTTCCATTCTGGCTCTGCCCACCCCCGGCGGAGGAAGGCTGGCCCTTCTCCCCTCCAGCTCTGCCCTGCGCAGCCCGCCGTGGGCCCCATCTCAGTTGCGGCAGGGGGTTGGAGGGAATGCGAGGAAGAGAACTGACTTATATTGAGTTGGGTGTCAGGCCCCTTGTCAGAGGTTTCACAAACTTTATCTCTTATAATCCTCTCTACTCTGTACTCTGGGAGGTAGGTATTATTGTCAGATTTCCCCCCGCTCCCCCTCAGATGAAAGAACAGAATCAGAGAGGTTAAGTGTCTTGCTCAGGGTCACACAGCTAGTTAGTAGTGACACCAGGATCTGTTCGCAGGTGGATCTGAACGCCTGGAATCCACTCCCTTCACTCCCGGGTGCAGCCTCTCTCGGGGCGCTTTCAAAAGACGAAATGCATGAAAATATAGCGAGTAGGGACAATGGCTTACGCCTGTAATCCCAGTACTTTGAAAGTCGGGAAGATCGCTTGAGCCCAGGAGTTCAATACCAGCCTGGGCAAAATAGAGGGACCTCGCCTGTACCAAAAAAAAAAAAAAAAAAAAAAAAGGCCAGGAGTGGTGGCGCGCGCCAGTGGTCCCGGCTACTCGGGAGGCTGAAGCGGGAGGATTTTTTGAGCCCAGGAGGTCAAGGCTGCAGTGAGCCGCGATCGTTCCACTGCTCCAACCTAGGTGACAAAGCAAGACCCTATCTCAAAAAAAAAAAACAAAAAACAAAACCATAGGATGCTCGCAGTATTTTTGTGGAACCGCCTCCCCGTCCCTCCCCCAATCCACGAAATGGGTCTTTGGGCCGGTACTCACTACTTTTCTCTTATGCTCCTCCCCCTCCCGCCCACCACCTTCTTTGGGAGTCCTGAACACTGTCGAGGTTTTCCATGAATTTAGGAAATGTCGAGGATCTCAGATCTCTCTGAGAAGAAAACAGACCCAGGGCTGCGAGCCAGGTAACCAGCCGAGGGTGGAGGGCCGATTTTTCTAAGCCTCTGTTTGTCGTCTTTGAAATGGGCGAGGATGGGCAGGAGCAATGATCAAGAGACTCCGAAAGACAGAGATGCCCCGTCCCAAGAGGCGCAGAGCCACAGAGGGTTGGGGAGGGTCCTTCCGTGGACACGGCGACGGAGAGAACCGAAGACCTCCCGACGCCTCTGAGAGACCCAGATATTGAGTGAAACTGAAGGCAAGCTGGGGATGCCGAGAAAGGCCAGAGCTGAGGCTGGAAAAGAGGGGCGTCCAGGGAGAGAGTTTCCCCCGGAAAAGCCGCCCCGCGCCCCACCTTCGCGGGGGCAGCTGTCGGGACTCTGCGGGGCTGGGGAGCTGCCTTTCTGTGACAAGACGGCCCACGGACAGCCCGGTGGGTGGGAGGAGTCTCTTATTTTTCTAGGACTCAGGTTTGTCCCTGCCTTTCGGCGACATTCCTTTCCTGTATCCTTCTGTCTGTCTGTCTGCCTGTCTGTCTGCCTCTGAATCTCTGCGCCTAAGGCGGTCTCCCCTCCGAGCGTCTCTGTTGGTCTCTGTGGGTAGTTCTCGCAGCCTCTGTCTCTTCCGCTCTCCGCACTACTTCTCGAGGCGCGTGGCTCGGTCTCTTCGCCTCCCTACCGCTCAGTCGTTTTCTCTGGAAATATCTTTCGCCTCCCCCGCCCCTCCGCCCAAGTTTAAGTCTAGAAGCTGCTGTGACTCCAGCAAGTTCTTCCTGGAGGCAGTCTGCGATTTCTGGAGCAGCCGGCGCACCTTCGGGAGAAGTAAAGTGCCGGGTCCTCCCAGGCAGGAGAGGGAACTCCTGCCGGCGGCTTATCTCCGCGCCTCTCTTTTCACTTCTGGACCGCGCGCTGCACAGTGAACTACCTTCCCCCAGGCAGCTCTGAGGAGCAGTGACCCAGGCTGCAGCAGGCCGTGCTGAGCTAGAAAGAGCCAGCGTATAGTGTTTCATCCCTACTGTCCCAGAACACGAGGATGGGAACTGGAGGGTGCGAGCGGGGCTATGCAGAGGATCTCGAGGAGGGGGAAAGGGTCACCGGGAACCCACCAGGCAGCCCACCGCTGGAGGCAGCAGGCAGCGTCTGTTTTCTGGAGGGGCAGCTGGCACAGCTCAGGGCACCCAGGCTGGACCCCAGCACGTTCCCTTTTGGCTGCTGACCCTGTCTTCAGGGCTGGAAGAGCCACAACCCCGGCCACCTGGAGTCTCTGCCCTCTTCCCTCTTGCACTTACCGCCCAGACCTCAGCCGGCCCAGGATACACAGCAGCAGGCCTACGCCCTGTATCTTTGGGCCTGGCTTTCCTCGCCCTTGAGCGAGATGGAGGGGTGTTCACCTTACAGGAGGGCCTTTCTGGGTAGAGAACAGAGGTCCAGAGGGGACAGTGACTGGGAAGCCTCCCGCATGCAGTAAGTGCTCAATCAGTGCTCGCTGAGCATGAAGGGAGGAAGGGGAGAGTCCATGGAGTTTGCCTTTCAGTCAAAAAACCAATAGTGAATTTCAGTGGGGAAAGTTGGGGAGGTGGAGAACCAATGAGCCAGGGTCCCTGTGTCCTCGGTGAGACCTGGACAAGGTTCTTTCCTCCCTTGCCTCTTTCCTCCAGCCACGGCCTCTTGCTCACCACAGCCCCCACCCCAACCTGGGTTTGCTATGGAGAATAGGGCAGTCCCTCCCCATCCCGGGGTGGGGTGTGGGTGCTGTGTGACCCTTTTTGGTCCTTGCACTTTTCTGAGCCAGGGTCACTGACACGGGTGAGACCAAGCTGAGGGACTGGGGAGGGGAGGGGAGGGGCAGGATGTTCGTGCTCACTCCTCTGCAGGCCTTCCTTTAGGCCCAGGAAAACAAAACAAAACAAACACAAAACAAAACAAAACAAAAAAACACCGGGGCTGCAAGAAACTAGACATTTGGGGCAACATTCATCCTCCATAGAAAGGGACACTGAGGCCCAAACAGGAGTCATTTTCCCGGAGGTCTCTGAGCCAGAAACTGGCAGAACTGATACTAAGTGCAGGTTTTTCAACCTCCTACTTGGTGCTTATCCTTCCCCATCCCCAGAAAGGTCAAGATACCTGGGGCATTCCCCGGCCTCTCTAAGCAGAAGCCACCTGTACCTTGTGGCCTGCACCTTCGCAACCTCACAGAGGGCCATGTCCGTTCGTGAGGACTGGGGTGCAAAAGGCTGTAAAGTGTGGGGCACCCTGCAGCACTCTGGCCCAGTAGGTTCAGAGAGCATCTCTTCTGCTCCCCAGTGTGGGAGGAGGGTGCGGCCTGAGTTCAGTTCTTGGAGCTGGGGGCGCCTGGAGAAAACCCACTTTGACTACGTGCTCCTCCTACGTGCTAGGTGCTTCACATGCACCACCAAAGTTAATTCTCATGACAGTCCAGAGGTGAGCACCACACTTTTCAGATGACAAAGTGGACACCCCGGGAGTTGAAGCAGCGAGGTCCTGGCAGCACAGCCGTGCATAGGGACCACCAGGACTGGAACCCATGGGCGCCACTGCGTTGTTTCCCGTATACCACGGGCTGGAAGGGGGCTCTGGTTGTAGGCCTTCTGGCCTCTGCATGAGGTGGGTTGGCCCTGGGGGTTGCAAACATCTCAGACTTTGGTTTTCCCTGTACCACGAAGGTCAGGGAGGCTCAGACTTCCTGGGTCCCCCAGGTCTAGAATGTTCGCAGGTCCCCTGGGCACGCAGAAGGGGCAGGACAGTGATTCCCTGAGAAGTCCCGCCCTCCTCCTCACCCCACTGGGTTCTGCGGGAGGGGGTGGGGGTGCCAGCCTCCACCTCCGACCTGAGCAAGTGACCATCCCCAGATCCCAGTTGCTGCATCCGTGTAATGGACCTGCTAAGCCCCATTCTGTCTTCCTTCTTGAAGTTGTGTGAGGAGGATCTGAGTCCAAGGAGACTGGAAAATCAACGAGCCGAATACCAGGATGGGAAAGACTATGACTTGTTAATAATAGCACGCATTAAACAATTACTGTTGCCAAGCATTGTTCTGAGTTCTCAGCATGTCTTAATTTACTTCATCTTCACAGCAACTCTGTTTTTATCCCTAGGTTACACAGGAGAAACTGGAGTTAAACAGTTTATACGAGCAAAAATGAGCGTAAAACAAGATGTCTCCTGGCGCTTGGGATTTTCAGGGATGAGTCCCACTTCGGAGACTCCCTGCTGTGGACTTCCTGATGAGGAAAGGCAGGGAAGGCTGCTTCTCGCTGCCCCAGTGCCAATCTCTGTGTGTGGCCATGGGGTGGCTCCCCAGAGCGAGCCCATGTGGGTCCCTGAGACCAGTACAAAGCCTGACAAAAAGAGGGGACCTCAGAAGAGGATGAATGGCTGACTACCAGGCAGTCAACCCTTCATCAGCCAGGCTGGGCTCCTAACCCAGTGCACCCCATACATATGGGCAGCTGTACCCGGGTGGTGGGTAAGGCCTGAGGGCAGAGCCTGGGGGTTAGGGGTGGGGACAATCCATTGGAGTGTTGGTCCCAGGTTTCTTGAATGACATTTTAAAAAGAAAGCTGAAGTCACCCCTCTTCGGTCGCTTTTTCTCCTGTGTTTAAATTTCCTGTTTTTTTTTTTTTTTTTCCAGACAGGGTCTCACTCTGTTGGCCAGGCTGGAGTGCAGTGGCCCAGTCTCGGCTCACTGCATCATCCTCAACCTCTTGGACTCAAGCGACCCTCACACCTCAGTCTCCTGAGTAGCTGGAACCACAGGCTCGAACCACCATACCTGGCTAATTTTTAAAAGTATTTGGTAGAGCCTGGGTCTCACTATGTTGCCCAGGCTGGTCGCAGACTCCTGGGCTCAAGTGATTCTCCCACCTTGGCCTCCCTAAGTGCTGGGATTACAGGTGGGAGCCCCTGAGCCTGGCCTAAATCTCCTTTGCACTTGAAGATGGGTCTAGCTACCCCTTCCTCCAATGACAAGGAAGCTGAGGCCCAGAAAGGTCAGGCAACATGCTTGGTGTCACACAGAACGATCTGTGTGGCCTCCAAGCCCAGTGGCTGTCCCCACAAGGCAGCCTTCTCCTGCCCAAGGCACCTCCCATGGCCGCTTGCTTCCTCACCAGTGTCCAGAGCCGGGCTGTGGGAGTGAAAAGTGGGCTGAGCATCCCCTAGGAAGTTGTGGCAGTGTCTGTCATCCAGAGGCTCCGTCTTTCCAGGAAGGCCAGGTTTCCCTCCCTAGGTTTTCTGGTGGAGGAGAGAGAATTATTCTCCTGACAGCCCCTCCCCAGTCTAGGGTTCTCCCAACCCCCTCTGGCTTCTCTTGTCCCAGCCAGGATGTAGGACCACCCCACCTGATGGAAGATTCCATCCCTGGGGAGACCCCCTATCTGATCAAATGCTGGACCCTTGGCCACAGTCCAATTAAGTGAAAATAGATCTGGCCTTATCAGATTCAGGCTGTAGTTCCCGGGGTGGTCCCCTCAGCACCCGGAGGGTCCCTGTCTCTTTGACTTTCCTGCTCAGACACACTTGTTTAAACAGACCCATCAGGGCCTTCAGTAACCTGAGCCAGCCAGGAGGGCAGTTGCCAGGTAAGGCACAGCGGTTCAGATGGTAGATGGGGCAGCCAAGAGCGCAGAGGAGGCAAAGGTGGTGTGGGGAGAGCAGGGTGAATCCACCCTTAGAACACAGAGGAGTCTCTGGAGCTTGCTCTGTGGGTTCAAATCCTGCCTCCACTCCTTTCAGCTTTGTGGCCTTGGACAAATTACTGATCTTTTTTGGGCCTTGGTTTCCCATTATGGTGAGGATTCAATGAACATGAACACTTCTAAAGTTCTTGGAGCTGTGTGGGCACAGACTGAGGGCTCAGTGATCTGAAAATCCAGGTGCTCAGCAAGTCATTTTTGCCATCACAACAGCCCTGGAATGTGGTTACTACTGTGCTGCTCTATAGGCAAGAAAGCCAGGGGCCAGAGAGGTCCAGTGACTGAGATTGGCCAATGTATGGAGACTGTGTCCCCACCCAGGCTTGTGGCCCCAGGCAGGTGTTCTTTCTATCCCACCAGGCCACTGAAAAGCTCCTAACTCAGGATCTGAGTGAGGATCCAGCACCTGCCCAGTGTAGGCAGGGGCAGAGCACAGCGCATCTGGGGATGTAGGTCCTTGGCCTCCTCCTCCTCCCAGTCCCGAAGTCCTGGGCCTCAGGTCTCTACAGGAGCCGTCCTCCCTTCTCTGCATCTCCCGTTCCCTGCCGCCTCCACCACCATGTCTGGCTCAGTCCAACAGCCACACTCTTGGATTGCAGTTAGACCCACATGCCAAGCACACTCCTGCCTCAGGACATCCGTGTGACTGTTCACTCTGCCTGACATACTGTTCCCACAGATATCCTCCTGATCCCTCCCTTCAGGGTTTCTGCTCAGTGGGTAAGTCCTCAGAGAATGCTTCCCTGAGCACTTTCACTAAAATAATAGACAACCCTCTCCCCAGCCAGGCAATCTTTTCCAAAATCCTGCTTTAACTTTCTCCAGAGTATGCATTGCCATCCAACATTTTATTATTATCTCTGGTTAGTTGCTTATCTGTCTCTCCCCATTAGAACTTCAGCAGCATATGGACAGGAACTATGTTTTGCTCATGGCTGTCTCCCCAGTACTCTGCACAGAGACCAGCACATAGTAAATAATTAATAAAAACATTTTAAAAAGAGACTAGGTCTCACTATGCTGCCCAGGCTGGTCTCAAACTCCTGGGCTCAAGCAATCCTCCCGCCTTGACCTCTCAAAGTGCTGGGATTACAGGTGTGAGCCACCACACCTGGCCCAATAAATATTTTTGAGTGACTGAATAAATCTCTCACATACGCCCTGTAACTTCATGGCCTCTATAGCCTCAGTTTTCTCATCTGTAAAATGGGCCTAATAAGTCTATGCATCTTATATTGTTGTGAGGAATAAACTAGAGAAAGTGTGGGAAGTGCGTGGTGCAGTGCCTGGCACCAAGGAAACCTGCAGAACTGGTTTTTGGTTTTTTTTTTTTTCCCTGACTATAAAAGGTGAGTGGACTTTCCAGAAGGTTTCTGCTCTTGAGTGGAGTTAGTGCAGCAGGGTCAACCTTAATTCTAGGTTTTTATCATTCACCCCAGAAGATAAAGCCATTTCCCATCCTGTATTTTATCTGAGCCTTTCAGTGACTCTATGAGCTGGCCAGGAGATGTCTAGGTCTTTTTGCAAGTGGAAGGACAAGGCCCAGAGAGGTTAACACACTAACCCAGAAGTCACACAGCTAAGCAGCTCTTTCACATTCTTGAGAGAGCTCTCTTGGCCCTACTCTAAGTTCTCATCCAGGGACTGGAAGCTTGCGGCTGACATCCTTGGATCTTACCTATCTGAGAGGGCAGGTTCCAATAGGCTGACCCCTTCAACATGGACTGGTGCCAGGCAGTTTCCCTCAGAAAGACTCTGAGCTAAGAGCGGCCCTGGAGATGTGGACCTGGAGGAAGGGTCGTGATTTGGCCAAGCTGAGTGGAGGGGGCTAAGCAGGTGCAGGTGAAAGGACAAAGGCAGGGAGGTGGAGGGTGCAGGGTATGCAGGGTATGAGTGACCCCAAGGCTCCGGCAACCTACCCTGCTTCTGACACTTCTACCAACTCAGCCTTTGGTCAGAGGAGGTCAGTGGGCCGTTACGGGCTTCCATGGACTCCGTCTCCCCTGTAATGATAGTCGTTCCAGCTGCCTGCTGAAGCCCTCATTTTCCTGTTTACAAGCTTTCCAGAAAACAGAAGTAAGCCCAGCACGCCCCTCCCCTCTTCCTAGGCAGGAGTGCCAGTTCTGCGCTCTGAGTGCAGACAGCAAACCCTCCCTGGGACTCTCCTGGGGCTGGCAGTGATCTTGGTAGCCCCTGGTTGCCTGTGGTGGGGGTGGAGGGTGTTGTGGAGTTTCTGTCTTGAAAGGCAAATTTGGGCTGACATTTAGGCTTTGCCTTCACAATTCAAAGACAGGTGGTGAGAGTGGAAGGCAAAGATGTGATGCTGGCTCAGTGTGAGGCACTGTTAGTGTCTCATTGAATGTGTCCAGCAACCCTGATACCCAGGCACTATGAACCCATTCAATAGATGAGAAAACAGAGGAACAAGAGTCTGTGGTCTATGGCAAGAGTCCTCCTGAATGGTGTTTGCTTCTCACATGTGAGGCAAGTGGAGAAAATTAATGGCATAATGATTACCACCATGAAGCTTCCAAACACCTACTAGGGGCAGGCTCTTTACACACATTAGTTTGGTTAGTCCTCCCAGCCACATGGGGTTTACACCACAGTCTCCATCTGACAGATGGAGAATATAATGGGGGTGAATAGTCACTCATCCAAGGTCATTCAACTACTGGAAGAGAAGGGAAGACTTTAGCCTCTGAAAGAGTCTCCTCCAAGAGGAAGCTGCCCCTTTGTAGGGAAGACTAGGCACGCTTGTGAAAGTACAATGAAAGGAAACAAACATTTTTGTTGCCTTTTTCCCTGGCAGGAAAAGCCCCCTGGGATTACCCCCTCTCCACATGTGCAAAGATATCAAAAGTGGGACAGAATTGCTCCAAAATCTCAAGCCAGGGGCTGGGTCTCCCCTAGGGAGGGAGCCCGATGAAAGGGAGAGAGAGGGAGGAAGATGGAGCAGGAAGAGGAGGAAATGAAGGCGCATCAAAGCCCCCTGCCTCCTGGCTCCACCGGGCTCTGCTGTGCCCTAGTAGGGTGAGGGCCTAGGTGGGGTTACGGCCTTCAAAGACGAACCCTTGAGGCGCTCAGCCTACTGCTACTGAATGCAAAGCCCTAAGATGGGGCATTCAGGGCCTCCCAATGAGGACTTTTAAAAAATCAGTGCTTGTGGCTGGGTGCGGTGGCTCATGCCTGTAATCCCAGCACTTTGGGAGGCCAAGGGGGGCGGGTCATCTGAGGTCAGGAGATTGAGACCAGCCTGGCTAACATGGTAAGACCCTGTCTCTACTAAAAATACAAAAATTAGCAGGGCATGGTGGCACACGCCTGTAGTCCCAACTACTCAGGAGTCTGAGGCGGGAGAATCGCTTGAACCAGGAAGGCGGAGGTTACAGTGAGCTGAGATCACACCACTGCACTCCAGCCTGGGCGACAGAGCAAGACTCCACCTCAAAAAGAAAAAAAAAAATCAGCGATTGTGATAATGTCATAATTAACAATCTTGCCAAGTGGGCCAGTGCTTCACTGACTTGATGCCATTCACTCTTTTTATTTATTTATTTATGTATTTATGTATTTATTTATTTATTTATTTATTTTGAGATGGAGTCTTGCTCTGTCACCCAGGCTGGAGTGCAGTGGTGTGATCTCAGCTCACTGCAACCCCCACCTCCCGGGTTCAAGCGATTCTCCTGCCTCAGCCTCCTGAGTAGCTGGGACTACAGGCCTGCACCACCACACCTGGCTAATTTTTGTATTTTTAGTAGAGACGAGGTTTCACCATATTGGCCAGGCTGGTCTCGAACTGCTGACCTCAAGTGATCCATGCATCTTGGCCTTCCAAAGTGTTGAGATTACAGGCGTGATCTACCATGTCCAGCCCTCGTTCACTCTTTCCATCCAAACTGTGAGGGCGGCATCGTGGTCCCATAGCTCTGGGAGAATGGGGCCAGTCGTTCAGCATGGTGGGATCCCCACTGCACATCAGGGTCTGTTTGACTCCGGGGCAAGGGCTCTTTGGCCCCACCGCACGAGGCTTGGAATCGAAGTTGTCCTATTAGGATGCATATTCATTTCCTAAGGTGGTCCTAACAAAGTACCACAAATTGTATGGCTGAAGACAGCAGTAATGTGTTTTCCCACAATCTGAGGGCTGGAAGTCTGAAACAAAGAGACTGGCAAGGCCATCTCCCTCTGAGACCCTGGGTAGAGGCTTGCCCTGCCTCTCTGGGCTTTGGTGGTGGCCAGCAATTCCTTGGGGTTCCCTGGGTTGTAGCTGCTCACTCCAGTGTCTGACTCTGTCTCTCATGGTGTTCCCTTGTGCATCCCACATCGCGATCCCTCTGTGTGTCTGTGCCCACATTTCTGTCTTCTTGAAGGACAACAGTCATATGGGATGAATGGTTCACCTACTCCAATAGGACCTTATCTGAATTTGATTACTTCAGCAAAGACTCCATTTCCAAATAAGGTCAACTTCGCTGTTCCGAGGGGTTAGGACTCTCACATATCTTTTGTGGCGGGGGTGGGGGGGGTGGGGGAGCACAATTTAACCCACAACAGAGACAGATGCGTGTCCCCTTCTACTCACAGGGAGCTCTGTGGTGCCACTGGTCCCCCGCTCTGAAAGCCACTGGCTCCAAGTGAAATAACGGAAACAAAAACTCCCAGGTGCCCCAGTTCCTTTAGATGTTGTGGCCCATTCACATCCTTTTGCAATGCCCTCATCCAATTTTGTACACTAGCCGGACTGGCATCATTATCGCCACTGTACAGATTACGAAACAGAAGTTTAGAAACATGCCATGGTAAAGCTTAAATCTGAAACAGTATCTGTTTGACTTCAAAACCAACCACCATCCACCCCCATTCCACCAGGGGTTGGGGTGGGCAGGCAAGGGTTAAGGCTGAGGAGGAGGTGGTCCCTCCAGGCCCTGCTGGCTCCCAGAGTGCTGAGTGTGATGCTGGTGTCCAGGCTCTGTCGGTTGCCAGGATGCTGATTAAGATGTCACAGAAGATTATGCTGTCAGGTGCAAGAATCACGCTCCAGGAGGGGTGGCTGCTGGGCCAGGAGGGAGGTTACCCTAGCAACGGAGATGGAACATCCACGCAGTGCAGCGTCCCAGCCTGGTGAGAAGGGCTTGGGGTTCAGCATCACCTGTGCTGGATAAAAAATTTGGCTCTTTGGCCCTGCAGCTGGGTAACTGTGGGTAAAACAGTTCACCTTCTGAGCTTCCTGGCCTCATCTCTGAGATGGGGGAGTCATTCCATCCCCATGTGGATCAAATGGCAGAGCCAGGGAAAATCCCACATCTCTGCAAGCATCTGCCTCATGGCGGTTCCCTGGGAACCCCAGGCAGGCATTAGCTCAAGAGCTGAGGCCCGGGCATGGGCAGGCTTGCCCAAAGGTGGCAAAGCAATGGTGCCAAGTCACCTCGCTGCTGGGACTGAGGTGCTGGGAATGCGGGGTCACCTGGTGATGGGGGTGCCCTGTCTGCAGCCTTCTTTGTACTAATCAGCGGGGGGATCAGCAGATCGTCCTCCGAGTCTCCTAAACTTTCTGCACAAAATAGTGTTGACCACAGCACATAGTAACTGTCTATTCAGTTGTATTTCGTGTTCAGCCGTGAAACCTGTCTCTTAAGATGCCTAAAGCTCAGCATACAGCCCAAATGCATGTTGAAGTAAAGGAAAAGATGAATGAAGGTGTTCGCTCACATTGCCCCTCTATTCCTTGGAGTAAATTTCTTCTGTCATTGAGGGAGAAATATTCTTTCTCTCTTGCAAAGCTACTCTTTCCCCGTGTCCTTAATTCTGATCTTATTTTCCCAAGTCCTGGCTTTCATTCACCCACCCACCATCCACCCGTCTCTCCACCCACACATCCAGGCAGCAGACCGTGGCTGAGTGTCTGTCTCTGAGCCACATCCTGTGCTAGGCCAACAGGGCCAAGTCAGACTGGGATCTTGGTCCAAACTAGTTCTCACTCAGCCTTGTAGAGGTGTGGGGGCATGAACCCAAATCCGTGTGATGCACAGTAGAACTCGCAGGCTGTCTCGGAGAACGGGACACAGCAGAGGAAGGAGAAATTATGTTCCACTCAGAAATCAGGGGAAGCCAGAGCAGACAGCGACCTCTCTTTGAAGGAGGAGTATTTGGGCACAAGAAGTGAGCTAACAATCAACTGGGAAACACCCTTGTCTTCCACAGCCCTCACCACATCCTGATGTCTCCTCTCCTTTGCAGAGCCCTCACATGGGTTCAGAGAGGTTAACTAACTTCCTCCAAGTCACCCAGCTCATAAGTGGTAGCGCTGATTGGAGAAGCTTGAATGGCGATCTTCACAAAGGCCTTCCTGGACCACTTCTGTGTATCTCACTCGGCCTGTTTTCGGTCACTCCCTGTCCTGTGTCTTTTGTCCCTCTCCCCTGCTGGAAGGCAGGCTCCACGATGAGAGGGGTGGGTGGCCTGGCCTTACCTCTGCTCCGTGCCTCGCCCCTGGAAACTAGTGGGTGCTCAAAGACATCTTTCTGAGATGCTGGGATGCACCAGTCCCTGTTCTGAACCAAAGGACTGTTACCTGGTCCCCAATCTTCTTTCCACTCCTGGTAGCCCTCTCCTTGGGGGTCTGATCTACCCTCACCGCTCAGCTACCTTTTAACTCTGGCCCCTTGGCTCCACAGCTGGGCCCCTCAGCCAAACATGGTTCAGGTTCGGTGTCTCCTGGCCAGGGCTGGCATCCTTGCTGCACACTTCTGATCATCTCAGGAGCTGCATACCTCACAAGCAGATAATTGAAAAGATTACCCTGAGATGGGACTCGTGGAGGCTGATTTATTGTGCGTCATCCCTACTTCAGGATTTTTATTAGAAATTGAAGAATGGCTTTCCAACTTGAGGCTGTGTTTAACCTCCACCAGTCCTGCAAACCAACAGTGGCTCCCAGAGTGGCTGCAAAGTCACTACGCACCAGAGCTCTGCCCTGCAGCAGCACCCTTGAGTGGCTCTCACCCCAGAAACAGAGCCTCTCCCTCTTTTCTTTTCTTTCTTTCTTTTTCTTTTCTTTTCTTTTTTTTTTTTTTTTTGAGACTGAGTCTTTATTACCCAGGCTAGAGTACAGTGGTGCGATGTTAGATCACTGCAACCTCTGCCTCCTGGGTTTAAGCAATTCTCGTGCCTCAGCCTCCTGAGTAGGTGGGATTACAGGCGCCAACCACTACACCTGGCTAATTTTTGTATTTTCAGTAGAGATGGGGTTTCACCATGTTGGCCAGGCTGGTCTTGAACTTCTGAACTCAGATGCTCCACCCACCTCGGCCTACCCTCCCTTCATTTCTCCCTCCTTTCGGTGCCTGGGGGTCTTGAGAGAACTGGTTAAGAGTGGGCACTCGAGCTAGACTATCCAGGTTAGTGGGACAGGGAGGAGACTGGACCTAGAACGGTGTGCTGCAGTGGAGGCAAATATTACGTGGAATCCACTCTGCTCTGGGAAGCCCTCCTTAATTCTGCTCTTTCCTATCCGGAAGTAGTCCCTTTCCTAGGTGTGTCCAGAGCTCTTGGCTGGTGCCTATGTCTGTAGCACCCACCCTGCTCGCCTGGCACTGGAGTGGCTGTGTTCACTGTCAGCCTGTTCCTTCTCCTTCAGGGCAGAGGCTCTGTGGTCTCTGAGCACAGAGGCCAGGAAGTGGGGGATGATGCCAGGTACTAGGGAGGGTGTGGGGTGGGGAGTGGTTAGATGATGTATTGGACCTCATAGGCCAACAGGAAGATCAGCTGGGGACTGGTCCATAATCCAAGCGAGATGACCACACATGTGAATGCAGCATTTAGCAACCAGGTGGCTTTGGGCAAATCACCTGACTTCTTCGAAACTGCTATTGCCCATTTATTTCTACCATGAGATAATAGCACCCACCTTACTGGGCCAGCAGCATGGGCATCACCTGCCAACATGAGAGGGACACAAATCACTGGGTCCGCCCCTGACCTGCTGAATCCAGAACTCTAGGATGGGGCCAGCAGCCTGTGCTGAGGGAGCCCTCCTGGGGATTTCCATGCACTCTCAAAGTTGCAATCCACTGCCCTGGAGCATTGCTGAGAGCAGTACAGGAGATAATGTGGGTGCAGCAGTTGGCAAAGCGAGGTACATGGGGACTCTGGGGTCCCTTCTTCTATGCTGAGATGATGAGGCCATGAGTATGCTTCTGACAGGGAAGACCTGGCCAGAAAGAAGTATGTGTTCTGCAGCCAAGGGGCTGGAGGCTGCCGCTCCAGATGCCCACAGAGCAGCAGAGTCCCCACCTCCCTCCCTGAGGTGCATCTGGGGTTCAAGGAGGGAAATGCAGCCCCAAGGGGAGGACCCTGGTGGGGACTCATGCAGTTGGTGATCCTCCACATTGTATTTGGTTCATTCCTATTCACTTAGATCTGCCTTCCCCTAGAGAGACGGACAGGGCATGCTGCTGCCCTCGGTAGGGCTGGGGCCAGGGAGATGTGTAGTTAACTGATATCAGATGCCTGGGGAGGAAGGGAGGGAACGACTGTTTCTGAGTCCCCTCTGTGGACCAGCGACACAGGGAGAAGGCCATGTGACGACAGACAGAGATTGGAGAGTCGCAGCTACGAGCCACGGGATGCCAAGGACTGCAGCAGCACCGAGGCCAGGAGAAAGGCCCAGGCTGGATCCTCCCCTCAAGCCTTCAGAGAGATCAGGGCCCCATCAGCACCTTGGTCTTGGACTTCTGGCCTCCAGAACTATGAGAGTAAATCTGTGTTTTTTGAAGCCTGCCCATGTGTGATACTTTGTTACGTCATCCCTAGGAAATGAATTCAGATTTTGTTTTAGTCCCTGAGGAATGCTGTAAGGAGGGTATATGGGTCCCCATTACACAGATGAGAAGGCTGAGGCTCAGACAGGTTAACTGCTTTCCCCCAGGTCAGTCAGCATCAAGGGGGCACCAGGATCCCAAATCGGACATGCCTGCGTCCCAACAGTGCGTGCTCCTGGGGTGACGGTAGCTAACAGCCTCCCCGATCCTGAGACCCTCTTCCTCATTTCCACCCCTCCCTGCTCTGCTGGGTATTTCTCAGGGCCCACCCCCCCACACTTCAGTGTCTGCACACTTGAAAAATCAGTGCGTAGACCTGAATAACTCCACTTATCCGATGGCTTGGTCCCTCTCTGCTCAAACTGTAGTCCCCAAACCAGCGTCATCAGCCTTACCTGGCAATTGGCTAGGAATGGCTAGAATCCTGGGGCCCCTCCCAGACCCCTGAAATGGAATGTGCATTTTAGTAAGACCCCCAAGCAACTGGATGCTTTCTGAAGTCTGAGAAGGCAGCTCAGCACAGCCTACAGAGCCCTTCGACAGCTATGGCTCCTTTGGCATTGGACTGCCCTGGCCTGGCAGGGGCTCCAGAAGGACAGGGTGGGGCAGGGGCAGGGCCAGGGGAAAGGGCTCTGTCTTCTCAGAGTGAAGCTCTTGCTTGACTCTTGGCTCTAATACCGGTTGGCTGTGTGATGCTGGGTCAGTTTCTCAGCCTCTCTGGGTCATGCATCCACATTGGCAAGTAACTGAACCAAGCTCCTTCAGAGTGTGGCTGTAAATGCTCAGTGGGTTCATTCAGGTTAGAGCTGAGTGCCCCCAAGTGGGGCTTTCACGGGAAAGGAGTTGAGCTGGAGAAGTTTCTGAGACTTGTGGGGAGGCATCCTCAAACCCCCCACCCACATCAGCCCTATTGCCATCCCCACTGCACAGGCAGGCTCCTTCCGATTTCCAGCGAGGCGTCCTGAGGCCCGGGTGCAGGCTGCACAGCCAGGGGCAGGCAGGGAGTCCTCTCCTTCAGGCTGAGACTGTGGCCACTGGCTCATGCCTTACCATCATCTTTGAGGGCTTTGCTCTCCAGCCCCCTTTGCCCTTTTGCCTTTTTTTCTGTCTGTTCTCAGTTCCCTTTTCCCCCATCTTTCCGTTCCCTTGTTTCTGCTCTCCACATTTTCCTCTCTCCCTGCCTGCCCCACCCCCTCTCAGGGACACACACAGTAGGGAGCTGGGGCGGGCACATGGGAGCAAAGGCCTCTCCCTTGCTCACTTTCTCACAGGTGGATCCAGAGCCTCGATCTCCACTGCTTCCTGACATCTTTTCATCTGGGTCATGTCAACATATTTGCTAAAACCAACTGCGGTAGATGTGTGCAGGTGGACACAGCCTCCTACCTTGGCCCTGCCTCTCTTCTCTCCTCTCTCTTCTCCCTCTGTCTCTCTGTCTCTCTCCCTCCCTCCCAGCTGTCCCTTTTCTTGTTTCTCTCTTTGTGCCTGTCTGTGTCCCTGTTTCTAAGTCTCTCCCTCCTTCCTCACCATGGAAACTGATTTTAATTCTGACCTCATCAAAATGCTTACAAATAGGAGGAGAAAACCACAGGCCTGGAATTTGGGCAAGGCAGCTCTGTCAGCGGCCGCGTTCGAAGCTTGATTTCCTTCCTCTGGAGTAGGGCAGGGTGTCCCTTGAAGCCCCCAAAACGGGCAGCCTGCAATGCCCTCTGTCACTCCCACTTCCAGGCCCCAGGCCTGAGTCTTTGAGCTCTCGGGTACAGGAGGAAGGAGGGACTCACGCCAAGGCTGGCGTCAGAGGACTATGTGACTTAGGCTGCTCTCCAAGGCCTGCGACCACCCTCTGCATCTCCTGGGGTCTCTCATCCAGCAGCAGCAGTGGGGTTTATGGTGACCAGGCCCAGGGGCTCTGGGGAGGGCTGGAGTGAGGAGCGCTGCCCTGAAGCAGTGCAGAGGCAGACCTGGAGGCCGGCAGGCTCATCCAAACCTGTTTGCCTAATTCCTTCTCCAGGAGCTCCCTGGAGACACAGTTGTGAGGGGGAGGGTGGCTATGCCTGGCCTCTTTCATCAGCTGGGACTTGTCTCTTTCTCCATCCTTGCCCCTCCCCTGAGACAGACCTGCTATCACTTCAGTCCTTTCAAAGAGAAATGCCTTCTACTTCCATTCCCTATTCAGTTCTGAGGTTTAATGAGTCAGGATTACGATTTGCAAGATAGGGGATAAGCTTATGTGGGTTAAAAGGCTTGATTAAGGAACTAGAGGAAAAGAGGTGTAGTGTTTCTTGCCCCTGCTCTGGGTCTCAAAAATGAATGTTTTTATTCTGAGTCAATCAGCCATAGTCTTGGTTTGCAACTTCCAACTTTATTGGATACCTTCCTCCCTAAAACACATACCCACTCAGACACCCATCACATGCATACCCTAACATGTACGTTCACACCCGTATACATGCACACATGCCACACATACATGCTACTCACTCACATGCTCATGCACACACACAGCCAGACACTCACATGCACTGAGGCACTCACACACACATACTCAAACATACACTCACGCTCATACGCTCAAATACACACATGCATACACAAACACACAACTCACACTTTCCTGTACATGCACACACACACACAGAATTTCTTTGGCTCTAACAGAGCAAATCTATAGACACCCAAGATTGCTAAAGCTACCAGGAACCTCAGAGGCCCTCTGACTCAGGGATGGCAAACTTACTTGGTCTGGGACAGGTTGACTTGGGCCACGTGTAACTCTGCTGACCAGGATGAGACTGAAGAAGGAGGCAGCCAACACTCAGTGCAGTCACAGGGCTGTATGGGAGTCCTGACCTGGGCTCGCCTTTTTTGCTGATATTTTCAGAGAAGCTGGAGACCTGAATTTTTATTAGAAATAGCTCATTTTTAAAATTTTTTCAAGAGAAAAAAACCCAATTTTAAATGCTTGCCATTAATTCAACTAACGGCAAGAGCAATGTTTCTTCAGGCTGGATCTGTCCTTGGGGCAGCTAATTTAGGACCTCTTAGCCGGGCCAGTGTGCCCATTTCACAGGTAGGGAAACTGAGATTTGCAAAGGAAAGCGGCTTTTCCAGGGATTCTCAGGAAAAGATTGACCCAATAAGGAGTAGAGCCAAGATATTTTGGGATTTCTCAACAATTGAATCTGGTAAGCGTAGATGGTTCTCCAGACAACCAGAAAAAGTTTAGCAAGGCAGTCGCCTGCCTCCCTTAACCTAAAATTACTACTCCAACAGCTCACATGTCACTTACCCAGACCCTCCCATCTAAAGGAGCTCCCTGCACCAGGCTCCTCCATCTCTTGTTACCCAAAAGCCCTGCTTTCGCTTCTTCTCAGCAGTTCTCATGATTGCAAATGGTCTTCATTTGCCAGCAGTTTGCTTTTTGTGGTAGCCAACAGTGCTATTCTCTCCACCTCCAAGACAGAATGGGAGGATAGCCATTCCTTGTCCCTCATGAGTGGATTTAGCTATGTGACTGTGAGCAGAAGTAACTTGTGTCTCTGCAGGTAAAAGATTTCACAGCCGTCTGTGGCTGGGCATGGTACCTCACACCTGCAATCTCAGCACTTTGGGAGGCCAAGGCAGGATGGTCATTTAAGGCAAGGAGTTGGAAACCAGCCTGGTCAACATAGTGAGATCCCATCTCTGAAAAAAATTTAAACATTAGCCAGGTGCAGTGGCATGCACCTGTAGTCCCAGCTACTTGGGGGGCTGAGGTGAGAGGATCACTTGAGCCTAGGAGGTTGAGGCTGCAGTGAGCTGTGATTGTACCACTGCACCCCAGCCTAGGTGAAAGAGATAGATTCTGTCTCTTAAAAAAATAGCTGTTGTGAGATCCTCCGGAGCACTCTTTCCCATGATCATTGTGACCTGCAATATTTGAGAGCTGGCTACTCCAGCAGTCTGGTCACCACCTCCAGTGGTAAGCAGAGGTCCCCTGGTGACCCATGGTGGACATACAGCATAAGCGAGAAATAAATTTGTTATTTTAAACATGGAGATTGTGGGGTTGTTTGTTACAGCAGCGTAACCTACCCTACCTGACTGATACACTTAAAAAAATTAAAGACAATATTTTTTGAGCAGTTTTTGGTTCACAGCAAAATTGAAAGGAAGGTGCAGAGCTATCCCATATGCCCCTTGCCTGCACATGTCATAGCCCACCATTATCAACATCCCTACCAGAGTGATACATTTGTCGCAATTGATGAACCTATCTTGACACATCATTATCACCCAAAGTCCAAAGTTTATATTCGAGTTCACTTTTGCTGTTGTACGTTCTGTGGGTTTGGGAAAATGTATAATGGTGTGTATTTATCATTGTAGTATCATGCAGAGTATTTGCTTTGTATTTATTTATTTATTTATTTATTATTTGAGATGGGGTCTCACTCTGTTACCCAGGCTGGAGTGCAGTGGCAAGATCACAGCTCACTGCAGCCTCGACCTCCCGGGCTCAAGCCTCCTTCCACCCCAGCCTCCTGAGGAGCTGGGACTACAGGCATGCACCACCACACCCAGCTAACTTTTGTATTGTTTGTAGAGATGGGGTTTCACCATGTTGCCCAGGTGGGTCTCAAACTCCAGAGCTTTAATGATCTGCCCACCTCAGCCTCCCAAAGTGCTGAGGTCACAGACATGAGCCACCTTGCCCAGTCTCAGAGTATTTTTATTGCCCTAAAAATCCTCCATACTCTGCCTATTCATCTCTCTCTCCCTTCTAATTCCTGGCAATCACTTACCTTTTTACTGTCTCCAAGTTTTGCCTTTTCTAGAATGTTATATAGTTGGAATCATACAATATGGAGTCTTTTCAGACTGGCTTCTTTCACTTAGTAATGTGCATATAAGTTTTCTTCATATCTTTTTTGTGGCTTGATAGCTCATTTCTTTTTAGTGCTGAATAATATTTCATTGCCTGGATGTTCCAGAGAGTTTATCTATCCATTCACTTATTAAAGGCCCCCATGGTTGCTTCTGGGTTTCAGCAATTACAAATAAAGTTATTATAAACATCTGTTTGCAGGTTTTGCATGGACATAAATTTTCAACTCCTTTAGGTAAATACCAAAGAGCATGATTGCTGGATCATGTGATTAGGATATGTTTAGTTTTGTAAGAAGCTGCTGAACTGTGTTGGCAAATGGCTGTACCATTTTGCATTTCCACCTACAATAAATGAGAGTTCCTGTTTGATACGGTTTGACTGTGTCCCTACCCAAATTTCATCTTGAATTGTTAGTTCCCATAATTATCATGTGTTGTGGGAGGGACCCAGTGGGAGTAATTGAATCATGGGGGCAGGTCTTTTCCATGCTATTCTCATGATAGTGAATAAGTCCCATGAGATCTGATGGTTTTATAAAGGGGAGTTTCCCTGCACAAGTTCTCTTCTCTTATCTGCCACCTTATGAGATGTGGCTTTCACTTTCCACCATAATTGTGAGACCTCCTCAGCCACACGGAACTGTGAGTCCACTGAACCTGTTTTTCCTTATAAATTACCTAGTCTCAGGTATGTCTTTATCAGCAGCATGAAAATGGATTAATACACCGTTACCCCACACTCTTACAGGATTTTGTCTTTTCAGTGTTCTGAATTTTATCCATCTAATAGATGGATAGTGTAATCTCCTTATTGTTTAAATTTGCATTTCCCTAATGACACATGGTATGGACCATCTTTTCATATGCTTATTTGCCATCTCTGTATTTTCTTTAGTGAGATGTCTGTTAAGGCCCTAGGCCCATTTTTAATCAGGTTGTTTGTTTTCTTATTGTTAAGTTTTAAGATTCTTTGTATTGTGGGATAATGATATATCTTTAAATCAGATATATCTTTAAATCAGATATATCTTTTACAAATATTTTCTCCCAGTCTGTGGTTTGTGTTTTCATTCTCTTGACTATCATCTGCAGAGAAGAAATATTTACCTTTGGTGAAATCCAGCTTATCAATTATTTACTTCATGGATCATGCCTTTGGTGTCATATAGTCACCACCAAACCCAAGGCCATCTAGGTTTTCTCCTAAGTTATCTTCTAGGAGGTTTACACTTTTGTATTTTTCATTTAGGTTTATGATACATTTTGAGTTAATTTTTATTTTTCTTTTCCTTTTCCTTTCCTTTTTTTTTTTTTTGGCTTGTGGATGTCTGGTTGTTCCGGTACCATGTGTTGAAAAGATGATCTTTATTGAATTGACTTTCCCCCTAGTCAAAGATCAGTGACCCTATTTATGTGGCTCTATTTCTGGACTCTCTATGCTGTTACATTGCTCTATTTGTTTATTCTTTTGCCAATGCCACACCTTCTTGATTATTACAGCTTCATAGCAAGTCTTAAAATAGAATAGTGTCAATCCTCCAACTTTGTTCTTCTCCTTCAATATTGTGTTGGCTATGTCTGAGTCTTTTGTCTCTGCATATAAACTTTAGAATCAGCTTGTCAGTAGCTACAAGAGAACTTGCTGAGGCTTTGACTGAGATTGCATTGAATCTATACATTAAGTTTGAAATAACTGACATCTTCACAAAATGGAATGTTCCTATCTATGAACATGGAATGTCTCCATTTATTTAGTTTTTCTTTGATTTCTTTCATCAGAGTTGAGTAGTTTTTCTCAAGTAGATCTTACCCATGTTTTATTAGATTTATACCCAATATTTCATTTTTGAAGGTGCAAACGTAAATCATTTTGTGTTTTTAATTTCAGATTCCACTTGTTCATTGCGGGCATACAAGAAAGCAATTGACTTTTGTATATTAACCTGTAGCCTACAATATTGCTGTAATCACAATAGGATAATTTTTTGTGATCCAATACAGTTTTTCAAATCTAAACACTTAGTAAATACCTGACACTTAGTAAATAATAAATATTGGTCTGATGAATGGATGCATAAAATAGTGTAGTAATTAACAGCACTGCCTTTCAAAACAAGACAGACTCAGATTGGAAACTCAGCCCTGCAATGTGACTTTCAGCAAGTGACAACTTGTCTGGGCCCCATTGTCATATTCAGTGAAATAGGGACACTATGAGACCCACCTCACATGGATGTTACATGGATTTATTGAGATCATTCACACTGTATTCTTAGCACTATTCCTGAGTTGGATAAATGTGCTAGGCAAATGCTCCTAAACAGAAGCTGGTGATAGTCTCATTAATGTAATTAATGAACCTCCCTCCCAGGGAGGTAGGTCTTAGAACCTCTCCAGGTATGTAGTATAATGCCCATTCCAGGGATCCAATTCTAGAGAGCCTAATTCAGTATATCTGGTCCAGAGCCCTTTAACCTGCAATTTTTAATTTTTTTAGCAGTCCTATTCCAGCACTGGAAATCTGCATTTTAAATAAGCCCCCTGGGTTCCTTAAAGAACGAAAAGTAGATCTAACATTTGATTCAGCAATCTCACTCCTAAGTATCTACCCAGAAGAAAAGGAGCCGTTATATGAAAACGACACTTGTACAGGCGTGTCTGTAGCAGCACAATTGCAAAAATATGGAACCAGCCCAAGTGCTCATCAATCAATGAGTGGATAAAGAAAATGTGGTGTACAGGTATATATACAGGTGGTGGTTGGTTACATGGATAAGTTCTTCAGCAGTGATTTCTGAGACTTTGGTGCACTCACCATCCAAGCAGTATACACTGTACCTAACGTGTAGTATTTTATCCCTCACCCCCCTCCCACCCTTTCCCCCGAGTCCTCAAAATCTATTGTATCATTCTTATGCCTTTGCATCTTCATAGCTTAGCTCCCATTTATGACAGAGAACATATGATGTTTGGTTTTCCATTCCCGAGTTACTTCACTTAAAATAATGGTCTCTAATTCCATCCAGGTTGCTGCAAATGCCATTATTTCGAAAACCAAAATCCAGAAATTACTGCTAAAGAACTTATCCATGTAACCAAACACCACCTGTTCCCCAAAAAATTACTGAAATAAATAAACAAATAAACAAAAAAGCCTCCTGAGTGATTCTGATGCAATGGCTGCATTTTGAAAACACAGGTCTAAGTTTTCACTAAGGAAACTGATGGTCAATTCAGGGAAGGTGGAAGGCTTAGTCGGCTTGTATTTAATTTGGCGTTTGACAGGACCTCATAATTTCCTCATGATTAATACTCTAAAAGCAGACAGTTTCAAGCACTTCTCATACACCAAGCTCTCTGCCAAAGTGACTAACAGGTCTCAGCTCCTAGTGACCCAAGAGGAAAAAGTTATTGCCCCCATTTTACACATGAGGAAATTGAGGCTCAGAGACAGGCAGGAATTGCCTAAGGGCACCCAGCTGGGGAGTGGCAGAGCCTGTGGGCAGCCCAGCCTTCAGTACTGTGGCCGAAGGCATGAGCCGGCCTGCAAACACTGTTGCAGACGAGGAGGAGCTTGTTTGAAATCCGACAGGGATCCCCACAGATTCCAATGGGTAGGAGAGGCTTATCAGGATAATAAAATATGGTGTAGTTCAGTCTAAGCACTAATATTAACTTTTAAAAACAGCTTCATTGAGATATGATAGAAAGCACTAAAATATCTATGTTTAAAGTGTACAATTCGATATGTTTTGACAAATGTAAACACCCATGAAACCTTCACCATAACCAAAGTCATGAGCATGGTATTGGTCTTTGTCTGCTCTGGCTGCCATGACAAAATTCCACAGCCTGGGGGATTTAAACAACAGAAATTTATTTTTTTTCACCATTGTGGAGGCCAGAAGTCCAAGGTCAAGATGCCAGCAGGGCTGTCTCCTGGTGGGGCTCTCTTCCTGGCTGGCAGACGGCCGCCTTCTCACTGTGTGCATACATGGCCTTTCCTCCAGATCTTGCTCTGTTCCTCTGGAGTGCAGTGGCATGATCTTGGCTCACTGCAAGCTCCAACTCCTGGGTTCACACCATTCTCCTGCCTCAGCCTCCCGAGTAGCTGGGACTACAGGCGCCGGCTGCCAGGCTCAGCTAATTTTTTGTATTTTTTAGTAGAGACGGGGTTTCACTGTGTTAGCCAGGATGGTCTTGATCTCCTGACCTCGTGATCCACCCGCCTCGGCCTCCCAAAGTGCTGGGATTACAGGTGTGAGCCCCCGCACCTGGCCTTTTCCTCTTCTTACAAAGACACCAGTCCTATAGGATCAGGGCTGCACTCTTGTGGCCTATTTAACCTTAATGACCTCCTAAGAGCCCTGTCTTCAAATATAGTCACATCAGGGGTTACGCCTTCAACATACGAATTTTTTGGGTTGACACAGTTCCTCCATAGCAATATTTAACTTTTAAAACTTAATTGCTTATCCAAATATGGGTGGAAATTTTTGCTCATAAAAGTCTGTTGGCCAGGCACGGTGGTTCATGCCTGTAATCCCAGCAATTTGGGAGGCCAAGGTGGGAGGATTTCTTGAGCCCAGGAGTTCAAGACCAGCCTGGGCAACATGTGAAACCCTATCTTTACAAAAAATAATTTTTAAAAAATTAGCCGGGCATGGTGGTGTGTGCCTGTGGTCCCAGCTACTTGGGAGGCTGAGGTGGGAGGATCACCCAAGCCCAGGAGGTTGAGGCTGCAGTGAGCCATGATCACAAGCCTGGGAGACGCTGAGACCCTGTCTCAAATATAAATTATTGTGGAATTACTGCTAGAGTGAAAAATCAAAGCCACTCAAATGCCTAACCATAAAGGAAAGGCCAAATAAGTGATGGTGCATTTATATAGCAAATATGAACATAAACCTGCATTTAGAACAGGACTTGACACTTAGTAAGTCCTCAATAAAAAAGTTAAAAGGTGTTAGAGTTTCTAATGATGTAGAGAAATATTGAGGATGTGGTCTTAAGTGAAAAAACCATAGTTTTAAATGGCATTAGAAACCTAATCTAAACATATATACAGCAAATACAAACACATAGAAAAGGCTAGACACTATTAAAATTTTAACAGGGATTGTCCTAGAGTGATGGGAATAATAGAAATTATATTTGCTGCTTTAAATACTTTTCTCTAGTTTCCTGATTCTCTAAAATGAGCACATACAACTTTTATAATGAGGAATAAAAGCTGTATTTGCAAATTAGAAGCAGCACTGGAAAACTCAATTGCACAGGAATGAGAGAAGAGGCACCTGGCTTGGCAGAGGTTCATGACAATAACCTCGAATAACTGAAAGAATTAGACAGACATGGGTTTGGGTTTCAGATTCAAACAGATGTGCTATTTTGGGGCAATTTACCAGGACTTCTCTGGGCCTCAGTTTCCACATCTCTAAAATGGGTATCTTCATGGGTCCTTTAGGAGCATGCTTTCAGCTTTGAGTATAGCTTCATCCTCAATTTTCTTTTCTCCATCCTCCCTGCTGACTCTCATCTTTCGTCTGTTCTTTACCTTCCTGATTATTTTTCTCAGTTATCCAATTAATATTTACTCACACACTTTGTTCCAGGCTTAGCCTAACTTCTGATGATGCAAGGATAAACCAACTATTTTCCCATTCCCCTTGAGGATGAGGAAGGGCCTTGATGATCCAGGACAGGCCAGGGATCTTGGAGCCAGCCACTCCTCATTGTCACCGCACCACAAGTTCTCCCTGTCACACCAGGAAGATGCAGTCTGACTGGCAGGTAGAATGAGCTGTAGGGGCTGGCCCACACGGGTGCTCTGCTAGCAAGATCTGCATCCCTCATCCTCCTTCCATGAAGGGAGCTGGGAATGCTGTGGATGGATGCATAATTCTGGGGTAAGAGGGACTCAGGAAAGGGCATACATCTGATCCAGGTCTGGAAAGCTAAGCAGGGGTTTAATCAACAGGGAAAATGCAGGGAAGAGGGAACAGCACTGTTAAAGGCCTGGGGTTTAGACCTGCACTTTGTGCAGCATAACTAATTCTGGATGGAGAGGAAGGAGGACATGAGGGCGACACCTGGAGATGGCTGGGGATTTGAGGGATGAGTGTAGATAGGGGCAGGAACCACTTCCCAAAGTGCTTGTAGACGGGGGTGAACACTCAGATCTTTAACCCAAAGGCAGTGGGGAGCCATTGAAGGGATCATGTAGTGGGGAGGCATGAGGTTTTCTTAGACAGAGACACCTGTGGCTCAATGAAGAGACTGGATCAGGAGTGAGAAAGCAGCAGGAGCAGGTGGGAACCTGTTTCGTGATACAGGGAGGGCTGTGGGGATGGAGAGGGGAGGAAGCTCCAAAAGAGGTGGGGACAGAAGGATTGACAGGGCTGTGCGATGGGCTGATTTGGGTGTGCAGGGGCTGCCTGCACAGCTCCCGGGGAGTAAATAGATAACGGTGGTCCCCTGTAAGCTAGGAGAGGCTGGAGGAGGGAGAAAAGGAAGGAGAGGAGAGGGGAGGGGGAGAGGAGGAAAGGAGGAGTAAGTAGAGGAGGAAAAGAAAGAGGAGAAGAGAAGAAAGAAGGAAAGGGAGAAGGAGGAGAAGAATAAGGAGAGAAAGAGAATGAGGAGGGAAAGGGAGGAGGATAGAGGAGAGGGAGAAGAGAGGAGGAGGAAGAGGAGAGGGAGAAGCAGGGGGAGCTGAATTCCTTCTTAGGGGATGGGACTCTGCCTAGGAAGTGGGGAGCCTCCTCTTCATGCCCTGGGGTGACCTTCCCTGCCCTTCAGAGGTCTTGCCAGGCTTAATAAGGGCCTATAATGCGCAGGGACTGTCAATTACGGAGATGAGTTTATTTTGAAGTCCAAGATAGGAATGGCTGTGTCTCAACCAGGTATGTGTTTACACCTCCAGGCCACCGATGCCAGAAATAAACATTTTTGTCATGGCCTCAAAACTGAGCCCAGGCCCTAGAAAGGTGCTGTGCAGAGGTCTGCCCTCTAGACGCTAGGTCATTGTGGGGGAGAACAAACATTTAGGGGACCCCTACTATGTGCCAGGCAGTGCTGAGCACCCAGGATGAGTGCAGTGGGAACTTCATTCTGGAAACCCTTGTAGTCTGGTGGGGAGGCAGAGGAGTACAGGCAATGACAGGGTTGTCATCAGCATTGAGACAAAGAGAAGGGCTTGGGGCTGGAGGCCCACAGAGGGCTTCCCGGAGGGTGATGTCTCTCCTGAGGATTGGAAGGGGTTAGCCAGGCTGCAGCAGGTTGGGCAAGGAGCTGTGCTGGCCGGTGATGAATGGTGTACACATTTCCTGTGGCTGCTGTAGTTAATAACCACACACTGGGTGGCTTAGGACAACAGAAATGTTCCCCTTCATAGTTCGAGAGGCCAGGTGCCTCACATCAAGGTGTCAGCAGGGCTGTGCTCCCTAGGAAGGCTCTAGGGGAGGATGCTTCCTTGTCTCTTCCAGCTTCTCGTGGTTGGCAACAACATAGGTGGTGCTTACAGATGTGTCCCTCCAGTCTCTGCCTGCATCGTCACATGGCCCTCTCCCCATGGCTGCATCTCTTCTCTTCTTATGAGAACACCAGTTACAGGGAATTATGGTCCACTCCAATCCAGTGTGACCTCATCTTAATCACATCTACAAAGGCCCTATTTCCAAATCTTAATCACATCTACAAAGGCCCTATTTCCAAATAAGGTCACGTTCACAGGTTCCAGGAAGACATGGAGTTTGGAGAGACACTACGGAACCCAGTATAAGTGGAATGGCTCAGTGTGACTGAGACTTCCATCTGAGACAAGGAGAGGTGCTGGTTGGAGATGGGCTGGCGGGGTAGGCAGGGGCTAGGTTATGAGGTACCTGTCAGGCCAGGCAAAGCACCTTGGACCTCGGTTGCAAATCTATAAACAAACACGGCTTTCTCAGGAAACACAGGCAGATTCCCTTGCAGAGCAGTGCAGAGAGGGCATTAGATTTTGATCTCTGAAGGGTTGGCTGAATTTGAAGGCGTTGGCCTCATCCTCCCTGATGTGTCTGCAGCCCTCTGACACCCTACAGATTTATTCCTCAGCAGCAATTAAGGTGAAGAAATGTGGTCAGGCCAGAGGCAGCTCCTTTTTCTGGTGTCTGGGATTGTTTTTTTTTTCTTCCTGCAGAGGATCTGTCTGTGAAAGACGATGAGGCCCTCTGCCCTTGCTCCAGGGAAGACCCCCTGCCTTTGTCAGCCTGGGCCTGATTCTCACAGATTATCTTGGGGTCCTTGAGCACAGGGGACATGTGACCACTCGTGACACGTGGCCCTTTGTGACACCTGGCTGGGAGCCTGAATGTGTCTTTCTTACCTCCTGTGTGCCAAGTACTGTGCTCAGCACTGCAAATTCACTTTTGGTTTGAAACCTGCTAACTCCTGCATGCCATTGGCTTGGTTATCCTCATTTTATAAAGGCAGGTGCTGAGGCCCAGAGAAGCTCAGTGGCTGGCCAAACTCATACAGCCAGTGAGCCAGGCAACGGTTAATTTTAGGAGTCAACTTTTCTAGGCTATGGTGCCCACTTATTTGGGCAGACACTGGTACAGATGTTGCCATGAAGGTATTTTGTAGATGAGATTGACCTTGAGAATTAGCAGACTTTGAGCAAAGCAGGGGACCTCCCATAACAGGGGTGGGCCTCATCCAGTCAATTGAAGGCCTTGAGACTAGAGACTATGGTTTCCCAAGGAAAGAACTCTCCTCAAGACTGCAACCTAGAAAGCCTGCCTGAATTTCCAGCCTGCAGATTTTTACTGAAGACTATATGACATCAACTCTTTCCTCAGTTTTCAGCTTGCCAGCTTGTCTTAAAGATTTCAGATTTACCAGCTCCTACCATTGCATGAGCCAATTCCTTAAAATCTCTCTGTCTTGCCCAGGCGTGGTGGCTCACGCCTGTAATCCCAGCACTTTGGGAGGCCGAGGCAGGCGGATCACGAGGTCAGGAGATCGAGACCATCCTGGCTAACATGGTGAAACCTCTACTCTACTAAAAACACAAAAAATTAGCCGGGCGCAGTGGCGGGTGCCTGTAGTCCCAGCTACTCAGGAGGCTGAGGCAGGAGAATGGCGTGAACCTAGAAGGCAGAGTTTGCAGTGAGCAGAGATCATGCCACTGCACTCCAGCCTGGGCAATAGAGCGAGACTCCGTCTCAAAAAAAAAAAATCTCTGTCTTTCTAGCTTGCAGATAAATGTTTTGATAAGTAGACAGATGGATAGATGGATAGATAGATAGATAGATAGATAGATAGATAGATAGATAGATAGATGAGAGAGGGATATAAATATAGATATGGTTGGACAGACGGATGGGTCGATTAAAAGATGAAATATAGGTATGATGGATGAATAGATAGATACAAAGACAGGTAAAGATGGATGGATGGATAAATAGATGAATTGGTAGATAGATAAATACATACATACCTACATAGGTGAAGGGTGAGTGAGTGGACTGATAGATGGATGGGTTGGTGGACAAATGGATAGGTAGGTGAGTAGATGAGTGGATGGATAGAGACAGAAAGAGAGAGAGAAGGGAGAGAGAGAGAGACAGACAGACAAGACAGACAGACAGACATCATCTCTGTTCTGTTTCTCCACAGAACTCTTGGTTCTGTTTCTCTGCAGAACTCTAACTAACAGCACAAACAACAAGGCAGGGATTCAAATGCTGGGCGTCTCACACCAAGCCACAGTCCTGCTGCCTCCCTCACATGGCCCCTCTGAGTGAGTTGCACCGGCCATGCCCAGTGTGCCCCATGCTGCAGCAGCATTGCAGCATCACCTGTGAACAGGCTGACATGCAGAGACCCAGGGCCCCTTACTGAATCAGCAACTGCATTTCATCAAGTCCCAAGCAGGGCAGGCATGGAGCTCCTTTTCTATTCCTAGGTAGTATCCCATTTGAGATGGTTTGGCTGTGTCCCCACCCAAATCTCATTTTGAATTGTAGCTCCCATAATTCCCACGTGTTGTGGGAGGGACCTAGTGGGAGGTGATTGAATCATGGGGGCAGGTGTTTCCTGTGCTGTTCTCATGATAGTGAATAAATCTCATAGGATCTGATGGTTTTATAAAGGGGAGTTCCTCTGCACACACTGTCTCTTGCCTGTCACCATGTAAGACGTGACTTTGCTCCTCATTCACCATCTGCCATGATTGTAAGACCTTCCTAGCCATGTGGAACTGTGAGTCAATTAAACTTCCTTCTTTTATAAATTACCCAGTCTTGGATATGTCTTTATTAGCAGCGTGAGAACAGACTAATACATCGTCTCACTCATAGTTCCAGCAAGCCTTCTTGCTTTCCCACAGAAGAGGCATGAAATAAATTCTGATGAGTTGCTTAGTTGATCTCTGTCCTGTCCCTGATATTTAGAATTGGACCTTCTATTCACTGTATATTTTATTTCCTGTCCAGACATTTTTTTTATTGTGGTGAAATATACATACATAAAACTTACCATTTTAACCATTGTTATATGTATGATTCAGTGGCACTAAGTACATTCATATTATTGTACAACAGCCACCACCATCCATCTCTAGGACTTTCTCATCTTTGCCAACTGAAACTGTCCCCATTAAACACTAACTCCTCTTCTCTGTCTGCACCCCAGTGCCTGGCAACTGCCCTTCCATGTTCTATCTCTATGAAATTGACTACTCTAGGGACCTCATATAAGTGGAATTACACAAATTTGTGCTTTTGTGTCTGGTTTATTTCACTTAACATCATGTCCTCAAGGCTCACCCATGTTGTAGTGTGTGTCAGAATTTCCTTTCTAGGGCTGCATAATATTCATGTGTGTGTGTGTGTTTGTGCATGTGTGTTTGTGTGTGTGTGTGTACTACATTGTATTTATTCATCTGTCAGTGATCACTTAGGTTGTTTTCACCCTTTGGCTATTGCGAATAATGTTACTATGAACACAAGTGTACAGATATCTGTTTGAATCCCTGCTTTAAATTCTTTGGGTATATCCAGATGTGGGATTTCTGGATTTCTGTTTAACTTTTTTTAATGTTTAACTTTTTGAGGAACTGCCACACTGTTTTCCACAGTGACTGCACCATTTTACATTCCTAGCAGCAGTGCACCAGGTGCATAAGGGCTCCAATTTATCCACATCCTTGCCAACCCCACCAGTTATTTTCTGTTTTCTTGATAGTGGCCATCCTAATGGATGTGAGTTGATATTTCATTGTGGTTTTGATCTGGAGGGAAGGAACCATGTTTTACATGCCTGTCTCCCCAGTCCTGGCACAACACCACAAGGAGTAGGAACCCAGTAACAATGTGTGAATGAATGAATGAATGAGTGAATGAGTCAGTTGAGGTATTTTCAGATGACCTCAGTAAGCCCACCTCAGTTAATAGCCCTCCACCTGATTGAGTTAACATGCCCCTCTGCATTCCCTTACTGCAATTCACACAGCACTGGACTGGGGTAGTGAACTACATCTTCCCCTATCATCCTGCAAATCTGGAGAAGCCACAGGGCCACAGCAGCCTGGGACCAGCTCTGACAAGGTCAGCCAGCTCAGTTCTCCAGTGGAAGGCTCTGTTTTGAAGAAGGTGTTTTATCTATCCCTGTTGTAATTTGTGTCCAGTGGACTCATAATTTCACCAGCAATTCATGATATACGGCAAAGTGTGTGTGTGCATGTACACATGTGTGTGATGTATTATCTGCATAGCAGTCACTGTGGCTCACAGTGGAAAGCACACAGGTTTTGGTCTCAGGCTGGCTGGGATGTAAATTCCAGTGATGAGATTTCAGTCAGGAGGTGTGGGCCCTGGAGGGGGCACCCAAACTCCTGGAGCCTCAGAGTCTTCATGCATAGATTGTGAGCATCAGAACCCTCCTTGTCTGATAGTTCTGAAAATATCAAATCATGGTAAATGTTTATTAACTACACCAGTACTTTACATATTCATTTGAGTTGAATGTATTTTCTGTATTAGTCCATTCTTGCGTTGCTATAAAGAACTACCTGAGACTGGGTAATTTATAAAGAAAAGAGGTCTAATTGACTCATAGTTCTGAAGGTTGTACATGAAGCATGGCTGAGGAGACCTCAGGAAACTTAAAATCATGGCAGAAGGCAAAGGGGAAGCAGGCACATCTTCACATGGTGGAGCAGGAGAGAAAGAGCAAAGGGGCAGGTGCTCTACACTTTTAAACAACCAGATGTCACAAAAACCCATGATCACAAGAACAGCAAGGGGGAAGTCTACCTCCATGACCAATTCACCTCTACCGGGCCCCTCCTCCAATGCTGAGGATTATAATTCAACATGAGATTTGGGTGAGGACACAAAGCCGAACTATATCATTCTAATCCTTGCCCCTCCCAAATCTAACGTTCTTCTCACATTTCAAAACACAATCATGCCTTCCCAACAGTCCCCCAAAGTCTTAACTCATTCCAGCATTAACTCAAAAGTCTAAGTCCCAAGTCTCATCTGAGACAAACAAGTCTCTTCTGCCTATAAGTCTGTAAAGTCAAAAACAAGTTAGTTACCTCCAAGATATTCGTATAATGGGGGTACAGGCATTGGGTAAATTCACTCATTCCAAAAGGGAGAAATCAGCCAAAACAAAGAGATTATAGGCCCCATACAGGAGAGTAGTTGAATATTAAATAAATAGTAAATAAAAAATAAATGTTAAATACTTCCCAGCAGGGCAGTAATTAAATATTAAACCTCCAAAATAATATTTTTTGACACAATTCTCTCACAGCCAGGCCACACTGATGCAAGAGGTGAGCTCCCAGGGCCTAGGGGACCTCCACCCCTGTGGCTCCACAGGGTACAGTCGCCAAGGTTGATTTCATGGGCTGGTGTTGAGTGCCTGTGGCTTTTCCAGGCACATGGTGCAAGCTGTCAGTGGACCTATCATTCTGGGGTCCGGAGGACAGTGGCCCTCTTCTCACAGCTCCACTAGGCAGTGTCCCAGTGGGGACTTTGCGTGGGGGCTCCAACCCTGCATTTATCCCTCTGCACTGCCCTAGTAGAGGTTCTCCATGAGGGCTCTGCCCTGAAGCAGACGTCTGCCTGGATGTTGGGGTGTTTTCATTCTCTGAAATCTAGGTGGAGGCTCTCAAGCCTCAATTCTTGCCCTCTGTGTACCTGCAGGCTTAACACCAAGGCTTCTTACAGCTTGCACCCCCCTGGAGCAGCCACCTGAGATATATCTGGGGTCCTTTTAGCCACAGCTGGAGCTGGAGTGGCTGGACACAGGAAGCAGTGTCCTGAGGAGGTTGCACAGGTTTTTGTGGACCGGGCCCACAAAAACCATTCTTCCCTCCTAGGCCTCCAGTCCTGTGATGGCAGAGGCTGCCACGAAGGTCTCTGAAATGACTTTGAGGCATTTTTCCCATTGTCTTGGCTAGTAACATTCAGCTCCTCTTTAGTTATGAACATTTCTGTAGCCAACTTGAATTCTTCCCCCCAGAAAATGGGTTTTTCTTTTCTACCACATGGTCAGGCTGCAAATTTTCTATACACTGTTAGAAGCAACCAGGCCATATCCTGAACGCTTTGCTGCTTAGAAATTTTTTCTGCCATATTCCCTAAGTCATCTCTCTCAAGTTCAAAGTTCCACAGATCTCTAGTGCAGGGGCACAATGCCTTCCTCTTTGCTAACACATAACAAAAGTGGCCTTTGCTCCAGTTCCTCATCTCTGTCTGAGACCATCTCAGCCTGGACTTCACTCTCCATATTACTATTAGCATTCTTGTCACAACAATTTAACAAGTCTCTAGGAAGTTCCAAACTTTCCCTTACCTTCCTTCTTCTTCTGAGCCCTCCACACTGTTCCAACCTCTGCCCATTACCCAGTTTCAAAGCTGCTTCCACATTTTCAGGTATCTTTATAGCAATATCCTACTCCCAGCACCAATTTTCTGTATCAGTCCATTCTCATATTGCTGTAAGGATCTACCTGAGACTGGGTAATTTATGAAGAAAAGAGGTTTAATTGACTCACAGCTCTACATGCTGTGCACGAAGCATGGCTGGGGAAGCCTCAGGAAACTTACACTCATGATGGAAGGTGAAGAGGACGCAGGTACATCTTCACATGGTGGAGCAGGAGAGAGAGAGCAAAGTGGGAGGTGCTACACACTTAAACAAGCAGATCTCATGAGAACTCACTTATTATGACAAGAACAGCAAGGGGGAAGTCTGCCCCTATGATTCAATCACCTCCCACTGGGCCCTTCCTCCAACATTGAGGATTACAATTCCATATGAGATTGGGGTGGGGACAGAGAGCCAAACCATATCAGGTGCTGGTATCTCTATTTTGCGGATGAGGAAACTGAGGCTCAAAAGATTAGGTGACTGGCCCAAGGTCATACAGCCAGAGAGTTACAGAGCTGGAGTTTGAGCCCTGAAAGTGTGGTCCCAGAGCCCCCATGCTTGAGCTCTGCATGGGGCTTGGCACAGGAGTGCCCCAGGGCTGCATAGCAAACCTACGAGGTGGAAGGTGTTATTGTGTCCATGGTCAACACTAGTGCCTGAGATTCAGAGAGGTTGAGTGACTTTGCTCAAGGTCACAGAGCGAGCCAGGGATTCCACATAGGTCACGCCGATGTAAAACCTGAGCTCTTGGTACTGTGCAGGGGCCTGGCAGTGAACACTAACTGCTGGCCATTATTGTTAGGAAATATTATCCATGTTGCTTTTTCATCAGCTTTAAGGAAATAGTCATCAAACTGCTTGGCCTTTTGGCTTCCCAGCTGTTCTCTAAGATTCCACCTTCATCAAGGCCTCGGTGGCTGGGGTGCAGCAGGGCAGCGAGTTAAGGTGCTTAATGTGCAGAGAGCTCTCAGCTAAGCAACCTGGGGTGGGATTATCCCCACTCTGGTCTGGCACGCCTGGAGCCTGTCCACAGCCAACAGTCAGCCGCCCTCCCTCGCAGCCTCCCGCCCTCCAGCAGAGTTGTCACAGCAACCGCTTGGGCATCTCATAGGCGTCTCCTTCAATAATCTAGGCCTCTGATCTCCGGCAGGCCTGTAATGAAGGGACAGTTTGTTAGTGCTGACATAAACACTGGGGAACTCGAGCCACCTATTTCATGTCATTTAAGAAGTCAGCTCAAGCCTGCCGACAGCCGAGCAAACTGTGAAGATATTTATTTGTTCAGCTTCCTATGGTGAAAACCAATGTTTATGAGGCCAGTTTTTTTGTATCATTGATTTCTTTTTTTGTAAGGAAAGAACAATATCTCAGAACGTGATCATATGCAATTTTCTTTCCTTCACTCAACCTGTGGCTAAAGCAAGTGGAATAACAATGCCTGATCATGAACAGAGGAGATGCCATTTACATCAGATTCTCTCATTTGCAAAGCCCTTTCTTGGGCATCACTGCTTCAATAACACATCAGTTCTGAGAGGAAGGGAGGTCTTGTCCCCATGGGCAGATGTAGGGAAAGAAAGCAGAGAGGTTGAGTGACACACCCAGGGTCACACAGCTAGTACACAATGGAGTCAGGATTTGAATCCAACGAAGGCTGTCTGTGAAAACTCCAGAGTTATTTCCACTACCTTGTGCTGGGGTTACTTGCTCCAAGGTATCTAAGCAACCCCATGTATTAATCCCCAAATTCACAGGAATGGCAGGAGGGGATGTGTGTGTCCTAGATCTTTCCATGTGTTTTAAAAAAATTAACCTGATGATTTTTTAGCAGTGAGAAAAAAGAATGACAGGAACCACAAAAACAAAACTTTGAGAGCTGCTATTGGGTTTGTACTTTGTCTGCTTAGCAAATAGACCTTTTTAAAGAATCAGGCTTCTCGGAGGAGAGGTTAGGTCCCAGATTCTAGCAGCTCTGTAGTGCCAAGTGGTTCCCTGGGCCTCCCAGCCAAGGGTCTGGGTCCCTCTGTCTGTCCTTGGCTTCAGTTTTGGGCATCATTCTAACAGGTTGCTGGGTTGTAGCCCTGGCTCCAGCACTCACCAAGAGAGTGACCTTGGTCAAGTTGCCTAGCTGCTTAGTTTGCTCATCTGTTAAATGAAGTTGAAAATCCCCATAACTTTTCTCGCAGGGCAGGACCTGTATGGGGAAAACGTATCTGCCAAAACTAAACATGCTTCGTGTTTGGGCGGCACCATGTCGATGAAGAAAGGACCCTGGGTCTGGGTCAGAGGTTCTGAGTGTGTAGTCTGAAGGACTCACATTCCCTCTCTGGGCCCCTGCTTGTTTGTTGCAAAACGGGATGACAGTCTATGGCAGTGGCAGCGACGTGTTCATTCGCTCCTTTATCCATTCATCAGCTGTTTACCCCATGCAGGGCTCTGCATCCCAGGCTGTGCATTTTATGTATCCAACTCCTGCAACTCTCTCAGCACATGTACCCATTCTACAGAAGAGGAAAATGAGGCTGGCCTATCTGACTAGTTTCTCCCGCCAGGGCTGTCGTGAAAAACGAATGCCTCTCATCCAAGGACGTGGTAAATAGTCACGTTTGTCAAGGAGTGATTCACTGGTGCATTGTGTTTTCCTTTCCTGCTCCCCCTTCTCTAATGCATGGGGCTCCTCTGCACTCCTAAATTAGGTGCCACAGGACACAGACTTCCTGACTCCCGACAGAACAGAGCCAACACTTTGAGGGGGAAGGCATCCTGGCTCCATATCCGAGTCTTCCTCAGCCACCGGGCTGGCCAGGCAACAGGGGGCGGGCAGCGCCTCACTCCTTTCGGAGCCTCTGTCTGCAGGAGCCTGGTCCCCAACTGTCCCCTGGGGTCAGATCCATCACACGGTGGCTGTACTCCATCAGGCGCGCTCAGCCGGAGGAGGGTCAAGTGGCCCACAGACACCAGGCTCTGGGAGCCCATCACAGCCATATTTAATTTAATTAAGGCTGTCAGCACTATTGATTTTGGCAGTTTCAATTACTAGCCTGTTATGGTTTCTGGATCAACTGATCTGTGATGGGTCCTATCAGCAAAGACACACATTGAGGAGAGGGCCCTTCATCTCCTTTAAAACCTGACACATGCTGCCACGGGCCATAAGTTATTGCTTTTATCCAGCCCCGCTCCCCTTCCCTTCCTCATAATTAATTTCTCATTAGACAGCTCTTTATTGTTTAATTTGTGCAGTTTATAATCAAATTGGGCACATTAATTGTCGTTGAATTTAAGGCTAATGAAAAATAAAGGTTTTCAATAACTTACTCTTCCATTACTCCCGACAAGATGAAATAAAGCACTCCAAGAAGTGTCAGCTCTTTAAATTATAAATTAGGTTGTTTAAAGAGCATGGGCATTTAAGGAGCAGTTATCACACATTTAGTAATTATAAATCCTATGCTGCAAAACAATTATTAAGATATAATTATGCTGCTTTACTGTTACGCAGCCCCCGCAGCTGGTAAAGGCCTGATTCTTCATTGCTGATGGGGTGGGGGCTTCTGTTGGGTTTGAGGAGGAAAAAGACTCCAGCAGGGAGCTAAGTTGGCAAACTTGGGAGTCGGTGAGGTGTCACTACTTTTTAATGAAACTGTTTGACCTAAGGGTGTATCGAATGGAACACCAACTGATGGGCTTTTCTCTCTGTCCTTTAGATCTTTAAAAGACTACCCAAGCCCCACTCATATGTCCAGCCTGTGCTGAGACCTGGAGACACAATGATTAAGCAGACATGGGACACAGACACACAGACAAATGGAGGCACGGGTCAGTGGGGTGTGAATGAGGGAATATCCAGATCCACCTGTGGGGAAGGTCAAGTCTTTATAAGAGACTTATAGAGGCCAAGATTTAAAACTAGGTCTTCTTCAAACCCCACTGTTTCACACCCACTGTTCCATGAGCACCTACTATATGCAGGAAACTATGTCAGCAGTTTCAGGAGAAACTGGTGAGTCAGACAAGGTCAAGCTCTCAGAATGATGGGCAGGAGCCAGGCATGTCCACAGGAATTCACGAGAAGGAACACCAAGAGACAAGAGTGTCACATCCAGGGTGGGCTAAACATAGCATTAAAGAACCTACTTGGTCCAATTCTACTTCTGGTTATATGGTGTGTAACAATGAGATTCATGCATTCGTTTGCTCAGCAACACTCTGGAAGGTCCCCATGACCAGAGGTGAGCACCAATAGAGAGGAGGCTGATGTTTCATGGGCAAAGTAGATTTTAATGGAGGAGCCTTCAGAAATGTGCAAGGCATCACTAGAGGACAGTAGAAAGGGTTCCCTTGGGAGAGGTCAGTGATGTTTCTCTGAGAAGTGACATTTAAACTTCAACACTAGGGATCAGAGGAAGTCTCAAAGATAAATCCAAAGCAAGAGTTGATTTATAACCACACCCCATGGCAGGGTTATGCCCCTGGCAATTCCAGGATACTTGGTGATATAGTTTGGATATTTGTTCCCTCCAAATCTCATGTTGAAGTGTAATACCCAGTGTTGGAGGCAGGGCCTGCTGGGAGGTGTTTCGGTCATGGAGGTGGATCTCTCATGCAATGCCTTCCCTGTGTGTATTAGTCCATTCTCATACTGCTAAGAAAGACATACCTAAGACTGGGTAATTTATAAAGGAAAGAGGTTTAATTGACTCACAGTTTTGCATGGCTAAGGAGGCCTCAGGAAACTTACAATCATGGCAGAAGGGGAAGCAAACACGTCCTTCTTCACATGGCAGCAGCAAGAAGTGTCAAGCAAGAGGGGGGAAACCCCTTATAAAACCATCAGGTCTCATGAGAACTCACTCACTATCACGAGAGCAGCATGAGAATCACTGACCCCATGATTCAATTACCTCTCACCAGATCCCTCTCATAACACATGGGGATTATGGGAACTACAATTCAAGATGAGATTTGGATGGGGACACAGAGTCAAACCATATGACCATGGTAATGAGTTCTCACTCTATTAGTTCATGTGAGAGCTTGTTGTTTAAAAGAGCCTGGCATCTCTCTCTTGCGCACTCTCTTGCCATGTGACACGCTGGCTCCCCTTCATCTTATGCCATGGTTGGAAGCTTATTGAGGCCCTCAACAGAAGCAGATGCTGAGGCACTATGCTTCATTTACAGCATGCAGAACTGTGAACCAAATAAATCTCTTTTCTTTATAAATTACCCAGTCTCAGGTATTTCTTTATAGCAACACAATTGCACAAATATACTTTGGCTTGCCCCGATGGCCTCAGGAAAACTGCCCACCCTATTTGGGCCTCAGTTTCTTCATAGGCAGAGCTGAGAGTATCTGACTACTTTAGATGATCTGTCAGGTCCCTGAGCATGGGCAGGGTCTTTCAGAACCTGGAGGAATTCAGAATTGCTTTGAAAATGATTGTCCACTCATACCAGCCACCCCACCCAAATCCCTGCTGTTCTTTGGCTTAGAGATATCTGAACATTCCCAACTGCTCAGGTTTAATTGCCTTTTTTAGACCCCCTACACAGACATAAAAGGCATTTCTCTGTCTCCAAGTTGAAAGAACTGTTACCTGTCAGACCCTCTGTTTCCAAGCAAGATGGACCAACATCAGTGTGCTTCACCTCTGTACCCCCCATACAGACAGATGAAACATCTACTCCTCAACCATTTTATCTTCACAATTAAGCCTGGAGGTAGGGAACTTTGCTCCCATTTTATAGATGAAGAAACCAAGGTCAGGGGGTTAGCAAGGATGGAAAGGCAAATCTTTCCAGCTCATCTCTACGGACTGTCAGTCTTGCAGCTCAGGGGCCCAACAAGAGATATTTTTCCCCTTTATTTCTTCTAAAAAACAAAAACAGGATACAAGTGCAGAACGTGCAGGTTTGTTACATAGGTACACGTGTGCCATGGTGGTTTGCTGCACCTATTGACCCATCTTCTAAGTTCCTTCTCCTCACCCCCACCCCTCCATAGGCCCTGGTGGGTGTTGTTCCCCTGTGTCCACGTGTTCTCAATGTTCAACTCCCACTTATGAGTGAGAACTTGTGGTGTTTGGTTTTCTGTTCCTGTGTTAGTTTGCTGAGGATGATGGCTTCCAGCTTCATCCATGTCCCTGCAAAGGACATAATCTCATTCTTTTTATGGCTGCATAGTATTCCATGGTGTATATGTACAACATTTTCTTTATCCAGTCTATCATTGATGGGGATTTGAGTTGGTTCCATGACTTTGCTATTGTAATTAGTGCTGCATTAAACATACATGTGCATGTGTCTTTATAGTAGAATGATTTATATTCCTATGGGTATATACCCAGTAATTACATTGCTGGTTCAAATGGTATTTCTGGTTCTAGATCCTTGAGGAATTGCCACACTGTCTTCCACAATGGTTGAGCTAATTTACATTCCCAGCAACAGTGTAAAAGCATTTCTATTTCTCCACAGCCTCACCAGCATCTATTGTTTCCTGACTTTTTAATAATCATCATTCTGACTGGCATGAGATGGTATCTCATTGTAGTTTTGATTTGCATTTCTCTAATAATCAATAATGTTGAGCTTTTTTTCATGTTTGTTGGCCACGTAAATGTCTTCTTTTGAGAAGAAGTGTCTGTCCATATCCTTTGCCCACTTTTGATGTGGTTGATTGTTTTTTTCCTGTAAATTTGTCTAAGTTTCTTGTAAATTCTGGATATTAGACCTTTATCAAATGGGTAGATTGCAAAAATTTTCTCCCATTCTGTAGGTTGCCTGTTCACTTTGATGATAATTTCTTTTGCTGTGCAGAAGCTTTTTAGTTTAGTTAGATCCCATTTGTCAATTTTGGCTTTTGTTGCAATTGCTTTTGTCATTTTCATCAAGAAGTCTTTGCCCATGCCTATTCAATACTGAATAGTATTGCCTAGGTTTTCTTCTAGGGTTTTTACAGTTTGGGGTTTTACATTTAAGTCTTTAATTCATCTTGAGTTAATTTTTGTATAAGAGGTAAGGAAGGGGTCCAGTTTCAGTTTTCTGCACATGGCTAACCACTTTTCCCAGCACCATTTACTGAATAGGAAATCGTTTCCCCACTGCTTGCTTTTGTCAGGTTTGTTGAAGATCAGATGGTTGTAGATGTGTGGAGTTATTTCTGAGGTTTCTGTTCTGCTCCATTGGTCTATATGTCTGTTGTGATACCAGTACTATGCTGTTTTGGTTATTGCAGCCTTGTAGTATAGTTTGAAGTCAGGTAGTGTGATGCCTCCAGCTTTGTCCTTTTTGCTTAGGATTGTCTTGGCTGTATGAGGTCTTCTTTGATTCCATATGAAATTTAAAATAGTTTTTTCTAATTCTGTGAAGAACATCAATGGTAGTTTATGGGAATAGCACTGAATCTATAAATTACTTTGGGCAGTATGGCCATTTTCACAGTATTGATTCTTCCCATCCATAAGGATGGAATGTTTTTCCATTTGTTTGTGTGTCCTCTCTTATTTCCTTGAGTAGTGGTTTGTAGTTCTCCTTGAAGAGGTCCTTCATATCCTGTGTTAGCTCCATCCCTAGGTATTTTATTCTATTTGTAGTGATGTGAATGGGAGCTCACTCATGATTTGGCTCTCTGCGTGCCTATTGTATGTATAAAGGAATGCTTATGATTTTTGCACATTGATTTTCTATCCTGAGACTTTGCTGAAATTGCTTATCAGTTCAAGAAGTTTTTGGGCTGAGATGATGGGGTTCTCTAAGTATAAAATCATGTTGTCTGCAAACAGAGACAATTTGACTTCCTCTCTTCCTATTTGAATACCCTTTATTTCTTTCTCTTGCCTGACTACCCTGGCCAGAACTTCCAATACTTAGTTGACTAGGAGTGGTGAGAGAGAAATCTTAGGAGGATTTTCTGTTAGACTGTAGTAAAAGCTCTTCTCTGCAGAGAATGATTTACTTGCCATAATCACTTGCTTGGTGCCCCCAATTCCCAGGCACAGAAGACCCCAGATGCTTGAGATGTCTCCTCTGCCCTCTGGAGATTTAAGTCTGGAATCTGTACACTGTATACTGGATTTAGGTCTGCTGGATATACTCCATAAACAAAGCTATTAAACAAATAGGAGTCATTTATTGGTTGTGATTCTTTTGTCTTCTTTTTGCTTTTAAATAACAATGAGCAGTTTTATTTGTCTAAAATGTCTAGATAATTAAAATTTTTATAAAAATCATTTTTTTTGGTCTTCCTGGCATTGTTTAGATCACTGCTTCATTGTTCACTTCAAACTCCATGTACATTCAACCTCAGGCTTTTCTGTTGAGAAACCACTTTCTGCTGTCTCTTTGTGACTGAGTTTTAGGTGTGTACATTAGAGCAAGGGCTTCTTAATTGTAAAATTGTGGCGTTTGCCTTATTTTACAATAAGATGAAAATCCTCTAATTTTTCATCCTGAACTCTTTGCTTACTTCCATGTGACCCCCATCTCTCAACTGACTAACTGACTCTCTACTATTTCTACCATGAGCTATTCTCAAGAAGACACCTTGTAACAGGCATTTAAGCCCAGTGCAACTTTTCAGGTATATTTTGCCTACCAAGGGCATTTACAAATAAACAGACCAAATTTTGTGGAATAAAAAGCCTTGTCCTGGATAAAGAATTGTGAGGATACAACACCATGGAGATGTTTTCAGTCAGAGGAAAAAGCTCTGCTATGATCCTGAAGTTCCACCATCCAGACAGTGGCCTATGTTATATGGATTTTAGACTAGTCTTGATTACAGTTTTCATCTTCCTCTCTCTGAAACACCTTCCCCAGAACATGGCCTGGTTTATCCAGATACACTTAACTAGCTCTCCAGGGATAGAGAAAAAAGTCAGACATTGAGTTTTAGTGTTGTCTGAGTATAAGGGGAACTCTTTGCTACATACAAGGTACCCTAGACTTTGAAACAGGAGAGCTGGCTCCTAAGTAGTTTTAGTTTAACCAAGAACTTACATGACCCTGGGCAAGTCACTTACTCCCCAGGGTCTCAGGTTCACTGATTTTTACAATATAGTTGGATGAAGTAATGGTTAGATGATTTCTAAGGTCCCTTCCAACTCTTATGAACTTTTCTGACTTCCTCTCTTCACTCTCTCTTCTTTCCCTTCTCTCTCTCTTTTCCTTCCTTCCTTCTTTCCATTCTTCCTTTCTTCCTTACCTCCCTCCCTTCCTTCCTTTTTTCTCTCTCCCTCCCTCCCTTCCTCTGTCCTTTTCCTTGAGTGATGTGAACACTTAACACAGGATCTACCCTTTCAGCAAATCCCCAATCTTACCCTTGACAGCATGCATCTTTCTCCCCCACCTCCCATAATAAAAAGTAACAAGAGAATATGTCTAGTCCCAGGGTGGGATTCCGGGGACTTGCTCCATACAGCATGACAGCTGATCCCTTCCCAAAGAGGAAAAACCTTTTGGCCAATCTGGGACCCATGTGGGGACTACATGGTTTCCAAAATAGTTTCCCACCTACTATCCGCTGACAACAAAATGGGTTCAAGTTAACACATCTTTATGGTTCAGCCACTGTGTGCCAGGAGCTGGTGAACAAGAGTGAAGGTCCCACTTCCAGGAGATCGCAGGCTTTGGGGGTCAGATAGCAAACAGATAGGTGTGATTAGAAGGAAATAAATAGCAGACAGGGACACTTGGGACAAGAGCTGGAGCACAAGGAGGCTGGGGCGGGGAGGTCTCCTTGGAACAGGAGGCACAGCCTTTGAAACCATCCATTTGTGTGGCCTCAAGCAAATTATTTAACATCTCTGTACCTCATTAGAAAAATGGGAATGACAATAGCACATGCTGTCACAGGGCTGTCCAGAGGGTTGAACAAGGAGCATGTGAAGCACCTGGGACAGGGCCTGGTGCCCAGGAAGCCTCAGCGCTCATTATCGCGACACTAGCATGGTTGGGGAAGTCTTTCTTGGGAGTGGCATTTGAGGTCTCCTGGGCCACTCTGTGGATGAGAAGACAGGGAGGCAAGAATGGAAGAAGGACACAAAGTAGGAGTTGATGGCAGTCATCCAGGCAGCATCCAATGGCGGCTAGGACCAGGAAGGAACTGGGTGACATGAGCTTTGGGGGAAGAGCTGGCAAGACTTGTTGAGGGATGAGGAAATGGAGGGAGGCATCCAAGAATAACCCTGAGATTTTGGCCTGAAAGAGTAAATGAAGCAAAGGTGGTGGCGTTTATTAAGATCAGGATGGAGGGCCCAGGGAGGAGGGAGGAACAAGTTTGGGGAGGAGCTATTTGGTTTTGGATGTGTTGGAGAGGTGATGCCCGTGATTTCCAGAGGAAACGTCAAGGAAGTGGTTGAGGATATGAATCTGCAGCTCAAGAGAGGGGGATGAACTGGAGATATAGATGGACAGGAGAATGTAGAGAGAAGAGAGATGAAAAGAGGGTCACCTGGGTGGGCCCCTAGAGAACCTTAACATGTGCAGACCTGGCTAAGAGGACAGCCAAGTTCAGACCCTGAGCACTGACCAAGAAGACTGAAGGATCAGGAAGCCCCTTGCTGGGCCAGGCATCTACCCTTTTGTTTTGGGATTATGAGGAAGCCCAGGGATTCCTGTGCAAGGGTCCCTAGAAAGTGGGAGGCCCATAGGGGGCTAAGGAAACAATTTACCAACTAGTATGAAAGTATTCTAACAGTTAAACAAGCAGGATAATCGTACTAGTGTCCACTGAATAACACCCCGTGTCAAGACCTCTTGGCAGGGGTGGCCCCAGCTCCCCTAGGTTCCTTGTATCCCCAATCCCAGCTGGGACACTGATGTGGCTGCCAACTGGTCACTTCTTCCAGCTCCTGAATTTTCATTAAAATCCTGGGCATTTCCCCAGAGCTCAAAGGCGTCCCGATTAATTACAGGCAAATGTTGGCTCTCCCCCCGGAAATCTGCTGCCCCAGCCTGGCTCCGTCCCCTATGATTTTATTAAAATCCACCTTGCCAGCCAGGGCCCCGAGATTTATGGCCACAGCTAATAGGCTGCCTCCCCAGGAGACATAAATCTGGGGCCTACCCAGGGAGCTACTCGCTGCTAAGAGGCCAGTTAATTGTTCCACCCAGAGGGTTCCACGGAGGAATGTTCAATTAGGCCTCTCAGAAAATTTGGAGCATTAAATAAGGTGAACAGGGATTTGGGTGCCATTATTTTCTGAGTGAGAAACAGCCCTTCCTTGCTCCCCTGGCCTATTTCAGGCCCCTGGGCCTCCACTGGCTTTTTGCAGAACAGGAGGAATTCTCTAGGATCAGTGCTGTGCTCTTAGAAGACAGCTAGACAAAAGACAAGACCAGGATTTATCATCCTACAAAACCCTTGAAACTTTCTAATGCAAGGTCGACTATAGACTTGCTGCTGTGTCCTTGGGTGAGTCACTTCTACTCTCAGAATCTGTTTCCCTTTCTATAAGATGGGTCAATACTGTCTATTCCATCTGCCTCACAGCATTGCTGAAGGATACATTCATTCATTCATTTATTCATTCTTCATTCAACAACTATTTGATGAGGGATAGGCCTTCTGTCTTGGTCAATTTGGGCTGTTATGACAAAATACCATAACATGAGCAGCTTATGCAATACAAATTTATTTTTTACAGTTCTGGGGGCTGGGAAGTCCAAGATCAAGGTGCCTGAAGGTTTGGTGTCTGGTGAGGGCCCACTTCCTGGCTCATAAATGACCTTTCTTCTTGCTGTAACCTCACATGGCAGAAAAGGGAAGGAGCTCTCTGGATTCTCTTTTATAAGGGCAGTAATCCCATTCATAAGGGTTCCACCCTTAGGTCCCAATCCCAGAGGCCCCATCTCCTAATACCATCACAATGGAGACAAGATTTCAACAGATGAATGTTGAGGACATACAAACATTGTCTATAACACCTCCTATGTGCCAGGAAATATGCTAGATCTGAGGTTATAGGGGAGAAAAGGACAAGGTTCCTGTTCTCAAAGAGCTCACAGTTTTGAGGAATGGACAACAAGGGACCCAGAGATGTGGACTCATTCATGCTATGATAGAGGCACAAGGAATGTGGGAGCCCAAAGGAGATTCTCATTCCAGACGGAGGGTAGCACCAGCCTGGGGAGACTTCCTGGAAGAGACAACAGGAATTATATGATATTGTATCTGTGTGTGGCTCAGCTGCATGATGTCATGCCACCATTTCCCTTCATGGCATTTCTTTCTCAGAAGATTACTTTATGAGCACACTCTAGGTATATCTTGCATTCACAAATTAACAACCTCAGGCACCCAGTCTATTGCTGTATATTAGAGCCTGGGGCTCAAAGTCATTGAGTAACAGGTGCGTGGTGACACCGCTACAGCTAGCAAGTGGTGGAGCAGACTGTGAGATGGGCTAACAGCTCTGCAAGGAGGTGGTCAGAGGGGGGCCTCCATGAGTGCCTGGGGGTGATGGCCCCAGGCCCCAGGTAACATTCTCTGCTGGATTCCACCTGGAGGAGAGACCTTTTTCTGAGCTACCATTTCTGGAGACCTGAATCCTGGTAAGCCCTTCATTTGTTCAACACCCAGCTGCCCTGAGCCCAGCTGCCATGAGCCTGTGACCTTGGGTCCAATCTTGCAGGCCACACAGTCTTGGTCAGTGGGAAGAGGATCCAGTCTCCCTCACTGAGCTCACAGGCCCCCTTCTCTCCATCCTCCAGGACGGTGGCTCAGTCCCCTGAGTTCTTGGACCCTGGCCCCTAAATGGGGCTGTAGCTGAGGATGAGCTCCACACTCATCCCCTTGCAAATACTACCCAGCCCTTATAAACAGTCTCATTATTAAATACTTGAAAATACTCTTTCCCATTGGACCCTGACTGGTAACACCAAGTAAGACATAGACAGGAAAATGTCCCCCAGGTTTAAGCTGGAAGGACGAGGACATCAATTCAAACCCTACTGGGAACACCAGTTGGCTTTGAACACATTAGTGATGTGATATTTAGTATTTTTCCTGATCTCATCTGATAATTAAGAAGAAGACAAGTGGCCGAGTAGAAGGTTGCTCCATGTGGAGCCAAACGGGCCTGGCCTGAGTCTGGGGGATCTTGCTTCCCTTTCTGTACCCTTGGGTGCCTCAGATTTCTCATCTGTCATCAGGAATAATACTCCAAGCCTGGAAAGATTATGATGCGGATCTGTGGGGCGAGATGGCTGGGAAAATATTTGGCAAAGTGGAAAGAGCTGTGAGAACAGAAGGGATTATCACAATGCTTTGCATTTTTATTTTTAACCTGCATGAAATTCTGGCTGCCAAGAAATGCTAAGCTATAGTTTATGTTCCACAGGGAAATCAAGTTTTTTTTGTTTTTTTTTTTAAATGAGGAATTGCATGGTGCACAACTTTTTTATTTGGGAAACATGGACAGAGCCAAGACAACTCCAGCCACCGGCTCTCTCCCTGGCATTGCCTCCTGGGATGCATCAAACCGACGGGCTCTTCGTTTGCAGTTAAGGCCCCATCCAGAATTTGGACACGGATTGTTTTCACCCGTGATCTCTGCCTCCTGCCCCTCCCTCACCTGTAGGGCTGGTTAGCCTGGGTTTGCATGAGCTGTCCTGAATGCCGCTCCCCACAAATATAATAACATTTCTCACCAGAAGAGCTGTGACTGCTGGCCTCACCAACACAGAAAAACAGTAACTGTGTATTCTCACAGCAAGGCTATGGCAGATGACACGGTTCAGGAGGGACACAGCTCTGTGTTGCAGGACGTGTTGGTGGCGGGGGCTCGTTCCTGAGTCCTCCACCATATTTGCCTTTAACTAAAGAGCCCTGTTGGCCAAGACAGGAAGGAGGAGTGGCCCCAAGTCCACCCCAAGGGGCTGGATCTGCTCCATTTGCGGAGCAGCCCCTCCTGACTCTTGTCACCTCTGCCATGCTGTTGAGCCCTGCTTCACTTGTTCCTTCAGATGCACCACTAAAATCTTGGGTACATGAATCACAGAATCTGTTTCCCAAGGAACCAGACCTGTGGCAAACCCTATGAGTAGCTGTCCCTCTTTCAGAAATGAGAAAACGGAGACACAGAAGGTTGAGAGACTCACACAAGGCCCTGAAGCTGGCAGGTAGCAGAGCTGGGATTTGAACTGAGGCCATCTGATTCCCCAGGAACATAAAGCTAAACACTCACTGTCAGTGAACACCCACTGCATGGCCAAGCCGATGCCAGCCCAGCCCTAGCCCTCCTGAAACCCCATACCTGGGCCACACACAGGAAAGCCTGGAGCATGTAGAAGACAGCCCTGGGCGGCAGCAACGGCCACGTGGGCCCCCTGAGGTCCTGCTCCTCACTCTGCTTCCCTGCAGTGCCTATGGCTTTGGGTAACAGAGGCTGCCCCCTGCCTGGGCCACATGGCTCCTGATATTCTCTCTGGCAATGGAGAAGGATGAGACCTGTGCTGGTCCACAGGGACCCAGATAACTAAGATATGAAGTCCCTGAGAACCTGTAACTCACGGTCAAGCTGAGATGACTGATACTCCAGGTACAGTGGTGAACAATGGAACACAAAGGAAGAACAGCATCCCTGCCCTTTGTCTCTGCCAGGATGCACTGTCCTAAAGATGGAATTGTGTACAAGGCACAATTACAGTTATATACAACAAAGCACTGCTTGGCCCAGATTCACAAGTGCAGAGGTGCTGATCTATCTACCTGGTGGGTCAGAGTGGACCTCTGGAAGCTGTGGCATCTGAGTTTTGAAGGTGTCACCCACCCTCCTATTCACAAAGCAGTAGTGGGGAGGGCATTTCTGGCCAAGGAAACTGCACTGGGAGCAGCCTTGTTTCTACCTCCTCAGTTCTGTGCACCACCAAATGCCCCCATCCCCTCTCTCTACCTCCTGCCTACCCAGAACCACACAGCTTATTAGGAGGCATCATCCCAAACCTCTGTGTGCTGCATCTGGCAACACCAACTCCCAAGGCCTCTTCTGTTTTCTCAGAGACTTAACAGGGGATGAGGTGCTTGCAAACCTCTTGGGAAGGCTAAAGAGGAGCTGGAGGCTGAACCTCCTCGGAGTGACTGGCCAGGGTGGCTACTAAGGTTTCCACCATGGTAAGATGGGAAACCAGAAGGTCACCGCTTCGACTGCGGAGCTTAGGGGGCCCACGGCACTGGGCAGATGGAAATGCTTTATAGCTAGACGATGGGGTGGTTACATGGATGTATGTGTACATGTAAAAAACTAATCAAGAATTCACTTTTGCACACTTTATATAGGAGATTAGATCTCAACAGTAAAGGATCACGGCTATGGCTATAAATCAGGGATCAGGGAGAGGAAATCAGAAGGTTGCAACCACTGCTAAAACTGCCCCTCACCCTCTAGGAACCTGCAGGAACCACACTCCACTGGAACGCCGACTGCAACAGAAACGTGCCCTGGCTGCCAACAAAAAGGAGCCTGAAGCGCTGGAAAGAAGGCCTCGCCCTGCTTGTGCTTTCCAGGGCTCCAGGTGCATCTATTTGGTGGAACCTAATTTGTCTTGGATCCAGAACTGCAAGGAAGTCTGGGAAATGTAGTTTTTAGCTTTCCAGCCCCTGAAGTCCAGGAAGAGGAAGCAGAAGGCACACAGCAGGGATGCTAAGGGCCTGCCTATCCCAGGGACCCTTTCACGTCTGCTTGAGTTTTCTCTGGAGCTCTTGTCAGCATCTGACACTTCCTGACATATTTATATTTATTGTCTTCTTCCCTATTAGAGTGCAAGCGTTTTCCCAGAGCCTGCGCAGTGCTTGGCTTACAGTAGGTGTTCAAAAAGTATTCACGGAGTGTAGGAATGAAGTCTCATTTAAGCCATTGCAACTGCCTCCTTCCTGATCTCTTTGCCCCCAGCCTCTCACTCTTTGGCCTGCACATTGCTACAAGAGATCCCTCCCCCCAGATAAAGCCGATCGTATCTCTCCCTTGCTTAAAACCCTTCTATGGCTCTCAAGTCCAGACTCCCCTGCTGGCCTGTAAAGCCCCTGCCTCCACTGTCCAGTGAGCACTCCCCACTGACACACCGCATCACGCCTTGCCTCTCTGCACGTGCAGTTTCCTCCGCTTTGATGTCCTCCCATAATGGGGCAGACTCCTGTGTAAGCTTCAAAACCCAGCCCAAAGACCCCCTCCCCAGCAGGATTGTGGTTCTCTACTCAACCCTTGCCTGTCTCCTCTCCAGACAGTCAGCTCGTAGAGGCCAGTGACAGTGTCTTAGTCACCTCTGCAACCCCAGAACCCATGCGTGGCACAAAAAGGGCACACAGGCAATGCTGAATGAATGGATGGATGGATCAATAACCAGGGTGAGTTCAAAGAACAGCAATTTGTCCAGTGTAGGTAGGACTCAGGATTCAAGACGTATTTATGGCATTATTTGCATACCAACTTCCTGACTTCATCCTCGCCTACGGCAGGGGGTAGTGGGAAGGAGGATCTTTTCACTTCCATTTTATAGGCAAAGAAACTGAGGCCAGGAAAGGTAGACAACGCACAGTGGCAAGTGGCAAAGCTGAGACCAGAGGCAGCACCCCAGAGGCAGTGCTGCTGTGGCTTAGCTCGCCCCAGGGCAGCGTGAAGTGCCACAATTAAGACTTCAAGAGAGGGGCCCTTTGATCCAAATTATACAGCCCCTTGTGCTCTGGAGCAATTAACTTGGAGCCACCGGATGGCTCTTGCAGCTGGTGCGGCCAGTGTGGGCGACACAGAGGCATCATTATCTGGTGCCACGTTGCCTGCCCTGCCCTGCCTCCAATGGAGGGCCCAGGCAGTGCCCAGCACAGCTGAAGGCGGTGCAGGTTTCTATACCGGAAAGCTCAGGAGTATCTATGCCCTGCAGGCTGTAGACCTGAGCTCCAGAGCTGTGGAGGAAGCTTTCCTAGACCGCAAGTTCCCACCCTTATCCCCTTCCATACTGGCTTAAGTGTTCCCTCCTGGAGAAGCCCACTCTGACCACCTGACTTGCATCTGCAGCCCTCTCTCCCAAATGCACTCCCAATCCCTGTTACCAACTCTACCCTTTCTTTTTTTATGATGCTTCCCCACGAACTCGCATGGAGCTTGCTGTATAGCAGACACTCACGAAATACTTGTTGAATTAATTAATTGGTAAATAATTGAATGCAAGGATCTAGTGGTGTGACTTTGAACAAGTCGCCTTACCTTTCTCCAGGCCTTCATCTGCCCCTCTGTAGAATGGGGAGAGGCCTTCCCACCTCACCCAAGGACTGTAAGACTCTTGGAGATAGCAGAGGTGGAAGCCCTTGCCTGAGGCTTGGCACTTAGTACAGTCTCACAACTTTTTCTTTTTGCCCTTCCGATCTGGAGGTGCTCCCTCCATCCCCACTAATTCCTGCAGTGGTACTTGCTACTCATTTAATATGATGTCACCTCTCCAAATGACTGTCCAAAGGTCAGTCCAAATGACTGTTCCATGTTTCCACTGCTGTGTAACAAACAGCCCCAAACTTAGTGACACAAAACATTTTATTCTATGTCATGATTTGGGGGTGAGGGGTCAGGGTTCATCAGGATGATTCTCTGGTTTATTTGGCATTGATGAGGGTCACTTAGTGGTATCCAGCAGGCTGCTGAGCTGGGCTTGTCTGGAGGGGATGTGCAGATATAGAAAGATAAGTTTACGCAGTCCCTTATTATCCAAGTCCTGGCAGGTACTGTGCAGCAAAGAAAACAAACACAGGTCTTTGTAAGAGGAAGAGCCTCACAAGTGAATGGACTACGTATGCTGTCATCCCCAGCAAACGGCCTTCTCTGTTCACCTCCACCAATCATCTTGTTAAAAATACAAACCTTGTCTCTGCTCTAGGCAGACCAGTCTGAGGCCATCTGACTCCCTTGACTGCAAGCAACGCAATCTAAATTTTTGCTGTCTTACATGTAGTATACCAAGAAACATGTCTGAGAGCTGATTTGCATGCAGAAAATTCCTGGAGAGTGCTCTGGGCAGCAATGCCCAGGAGGGAGAGAGAGGAGCACCTTAGACAAGGGAGAAGCTGAACTGTGATGCAGCCACCACTGAGCACCACGTGGAGCTCTGAAGCTGGGATGAGCCTGAAACTATCCCAATCAAGACCAGACTCTGTCCCCTGAGACTGACTGTTCATTCAATACAGGCTGCCCCAGTGGAGGGGGCATAACCTTGGGTGAGGCTGCTATCTTCTGCAGAGGGCAGTTCCCAGGGAGGACTTGGCTGTGTGACATTCATAGGAGAGTGAGGGCCTGGATGGGATGACTGGAGGTGCAGACACAGAACATCAACCATGACTGCAAAACAAATTTCAAAGTTTTCAATGATGCACGATTTCCTCGAAGTGGATAAAAATGGTTGCATTCGCTTCTTATTGCTGCTGTGACAAATTACCACAAACTTAGCAACTTGAAGAACACAAAGCTATTACCTCACAGTTCTGGAAGTCAGAAATCAGAAATGGGTCTCCCTGAGGCTAAAATCAAAGTATGGGCAAGATGGTGTTCCTCCTAGGGGAGGATTCATTACCTCGCCTTTCCTTCTTCTAGGGGCCTCCTGTGTTCCATGGGTCATGGCCCTTTCTTCCATCCTCAAAGTACATCACTCCAACCTGTGGTTCCTTCATCACATCTACTTTTTGTAACTTTGACCCTCTTGCTTCCCTCTTACGAGGACCCTTGTGATCACCCAGACTGTCCAGGAGAGTTCCCCCATCTTGAGGTCTTTAACTTCATCACATCCACATAGTCCCCTTTATCATGTAAGGTGATATATTCATAGACTCTAAGGATTAGGACGTGGACATCTTTGAGACCATTATTCTACCTGCCACAATGTTTTTCAAGAATTTCTTCTGCCACAAGCAAAACTGGAGACACATGAGGATCTGGTGGGATTAACTCCAAGAACATTTGATGAAGAGCAGATCCACTCAATCAGGACAGCACAGGCACTTCCAGAGGAGGGATTTGCATATCCAAACTTGAGAGAGGCTCCTGGGAGCATTGATGAACTCCTCGAATGCTGTAAAAAATGATGCCCTTGGCTTGACGCATGCTGGTGTCCTACAATTTGTCAGGATCTCCAGAAGGATCAACTCTTATCTCATATTGACCGGTCCCAGGAGCCAGTTCATTGGTATCATAGGACTAAATGTTGTGAAATGTAAAATAAACTGTTTCACAATGTTATTTTATTTATTTATTTATTTATCTATTTAGTTATTGGGACGGAGTCTCACTCTGTCACCCAGTGGGGTGATCTCAACTCACTGCAACCTCTGCCTCCCAAGTTCAAGCAATTCTGCCTCAGCCTCCCGAGTAGCTGGGATTACAGGCGCCCGCCACTATGCTTGGCTAATTTTTTTTTTTTTTTTTTTTTTGCAGTTTTAGTAGAGATGGGGTTTCACCATGTTGGTCAAGTTAGTCTCAAACTGCTGACCTCAAATGATCCCCCCGACTCGGCCTCCCAAATTGTGGGGATTATAGGCATAAGCCACCACGCCCGGCCTGTTTCACAATTTTAAATTTTATTTGCAAGCTAAGCCCTGATCAGCCTCCCCTGTCCCACATTATTTGCTATGACTTTTTGGTGCCTTTCCAGAACCCTGCATCCTCCACAACCAGGCTCTCCTGCCCTTGAACTGCGGCCAGGTTCAGAGTCTGTGCAAGGCATAGAATGGGAGCAGAGGAGGACAGGGCCAATTCTTCTTAGGGATGGGGACTTGAGTCAGTCAAGACTTCATGGATGAGCTGAGCCTGAGGTGACGTGCTGGCTTGGCTGGCAAAACAGAGCATGCGTATTGGAGGAGGGTCATAAGCAGGCATGGTGGCATGAAACTGCTTTGAAGGTCCTGGGAAGTTCTGGAACTCTTATGATATTCCTAAGGGGTACAGTGGTAACGGGAGGAAGCTGGGGAAGAGAACGAAGGAACGTGTACTACAGCTCTTACAGGGGGACAAAACCACAGAGCTTCCCAGAGATCCCAGCTGTGGCGTTAGGGCTGTGAATAGAACTGCAGCTGTTTTCAGCTCCCTGGACAAGGCGCAAGGGACAGAAGGGAGTGGCAGGAACAGGAGCCCAGGCCACTGAGCCAATCGCTTGGGTTCATCTTCCGGACTCAACCTCTTTCTAGCTGTGTGACCTTGAGCAAGTTCCTTCACTTCTCTGTGCCTGTGTCCTCATCAATAAAATGAGGACAGTACAGTCCCTCACCCAGGAGATTGTTGAGAACTTGCAATAAGTGAGCTCAGGAATACCTCTAAGAGCAAAGCTTGCCATAGGAAAAGCATTTACATGTCTAATCTTATTGGCTCTCTTCTTAGAAACTCATTTTCTTTTGAACCATTTTCATCTTCCTTGGAAGAATGTTATGTCTGGAATGCATAACTCATGCTGTTACCTCCTTCTTGTCTAGTATTTCAGTTTGTCTTTCTAGCTTTAAAAAAAATCCCAGCTTTGTTGAGATATAATTGACATACCGCATATATTTTAAGCGTAAAATCTGATAAAATGTTAGCAGATGCATATGAACACAAGCCAATCAATCATCACAATGAAGTTAGTTAACGTAAAAGTCATCATCTCCCAAAGTTTTCTGGGGCATCTTTATAATCCCTTCCTGCTTTCCCCACTGGATACTCCAGAGAGCCACTAATCTTCTATTTGTTATGACAGATTTTCTAGAATTTTATGTAAATGGAACCATTACAATACGTACATTTTTGGTCTGGCTTCTTCCACTCCACGTAATTAATTTGATACCTGTCCACGGTGTGCATGTACTACCATTCATTACTTTTTTGCTGGGTAGTATTCCACTGCATAGATATATCACAGTCAGTTTACTATTCACCTGCTAATGGACATTCGGATAGTTTCTAGTTTGGGGCTATTGCAAATAAAGCTGCTCAACGTGTTCCCAACATTTGTGTGCAGTTCTGTATGCTTTCATCTCTGTTGGCTAAATACCTAGGAGTAGAATTGTGGGTCATTTGGGGGTATGAGTGTAACTTTTTGAGAAACTCCCAAACTGCTTTCCAAAGAGACTGTACCTTTTCATGTTCCTCCCAGCAGCATATGACAGCTCTAGTTGTTCGATGTTTTCTCTGATACTTGGTTAATCAGTCTTTTTAATGTTAGCATGTGTGTGTGGTGGTATCTCCTTGTGGTTTTATTTTTAATTTTATTTGAGACAGAGTCTCACTCTGTCAACCATGCTGGAGTGCAGTGGCTCCATCTTAGTGCACTGCAGCCTCTAACTCCTGAACTTAAGTGATTCTCCCACCTCAGCCTCTGAAGTAGCTCAGACTACAGGTGCTAATCATCATGGCCAACTAATTAAAAAAAAATTAAAGACACGTCTCACTATGCTGCCCACGCTGGTCTCAAACTCCTGGCCTCAAGTGATCCTCCGGCTCCAGCATCCCAAAGCACAAGGATTACAGGTATGAGCCCCCTCACCCTACCTCCTTGTAGTTTTAATTCCCTAATGATTAATGATGTCGGGCATCTTTTAATGTCAGTATTTGCTATCTACATATCTTATTTAAGTCTTTTGTCCATTTAAAAATTAGTTTATTTTTCTTACAGAGTTATGATAATTCTTTATATATTCTAGATATGAGTCCTTTTCTGGATATACGTTTCACAAAAAACTTTGCCAAATTTGTGGCTTACCTTTTCATTTGAGTGTCTTTTGAAAAGCAAAAACTTTATATTTTGATTAAATACAATTCGATACTTTTCTTTTAGAGTTGGAAATTTCTGTGTCCTATTTAAGAAATCTTAACAAATCAAAGATCAGTACAATTTTCTTCTGTGCTTTCCTCTTGAAGTTTTATAGTTTTAGCTCTTACATTTTAGATTTATGATATAGTTTAGGTTAGTTTTTGCACATGCTTTAGGGTAAATGTCAGGTTCATTTTCTTGCATATGGCTATCCAATTGTTACAGCATCATTTGTTGAAAGATTATCTTTTCCTTATTGAATTGCCTTGGCACCTTGGCAAAAGTTGAGTGCTTTGTTTCTCTAGTGATGCGTTAGTGTTGATAGTATACATTTTTAACCCATCACGGTTTACCTTCAAGTAATATTATACCACTTCACATTGTAGTATAAGAATGAACCACCTCCTAGCCTTTGTGCTGCTATTGTTACATAGTCAGCCTCTACAGGTTATAAAACACACGGTTGTTATTTTAAAATATAAACTGCCAATTATGTTTCAAAGTGGTCAGAAATTTAGAAAAGAAACCCTTTACATTACCAACATATTTACTATTTCTGCTGTTCATGTTTTCTTTGTGTAGATCCAGGTTTTCATCCTGTCTCATGTTACTTTGCCTGAATAATTTCCTTTAATACTTCTTGTAATATTGCTCTGCTGCTTTTAATTTTTGTATGTCCTTTTCACCCCTCTCTTTTTATTTCCCCTTTCTTTATAAAGAACTTTTTGCTGGGCATAAGATTTTTATCCACAGTTTTTTTTTTTCTTTCAGTTCTTTAAATATTTTGCTCTACTTCTTTCTGGCTTACATTGATTCCAATGAGAGATCTGCAGCTATTATTACCATTGTTTTTCTGTATGTAATGTCTTTTTTGTTACAGGGTCCTTTTGAGATTTTCTCCTTATCACCGTTTTTAAGCATTTTAATTATGATGGACCTTGATAATGTTTTCTTCTTCTTCTTCTTTTTTTTTTTGCAGTGGGTTCACTGGCTCTGTGTGTTAAAGTTTTCATCAAATTTGGAAATTTTTTAGCTCTTAATTCTTCCAATATTGTTTCTATTTTCCCTTTCTCTCTTCTCCTTTGTGGATTATAATACACATATGTTAGCAAACTAGAATCTGTACCACAACTCGATGCTCTGTTCGATTTTTTTCAGTTTTTTTCTCCTTTGTATTTCATTTTTGAATAGTTTCTGTTACTAGGTCTTCAAGTTCACTTACCTTTTCTCTCTGCAGTTTCTAATCTGCTGTTAATCTCATAAAGTGTTTTGTTTTATTTTTAAAAAATCTCAGGCATTGTAATTTTCATTTCTAGAAGTTTGATTCTTTTATACCTTCTATGTCTCAATGTGCTCAATTTTTTCTCTACTTTCTTAGACATAGTTATGTAGTTGTAATAACTGTCTTAGGGTCCTTGTCTCTTAATGCTATCACCTGTGTTATTTTTTGTTCTGTTTCTAGTGACTGATGCTCTCATCATGCATTTTATTTTACTGTTTCTCTGCATGCCATTGCTTCTTTTATACCACATATTATGGTATTTATTTTCTTGTGTGCTAAACATTTTTATATTCTGTAAGTATTCTTCAGATTTTTTTCCTGCAACACGGTTAAATAACTTGGGAGCCATTTTTTCCTTTCAAGCTTTGTTTTTAATCTTTGTTAGATGCTATCAAGGCAGCCTTTAGTCTAGGGCTAATTTTGCCCACTTTTAAGACCATAAATACCTTCTGGAGTACTCTGACATCCTTCTAACTATGAGGCTTATCCACTGTGGCTGGTGAAAACGCTATATTCCCGGCCTGTTTGCGCTGTAGGGATGTTTTTTCTAATTCTTTGGAGGAGGGTAGCTTCCTCTCATGCAAGTGCTGATAAGTACTTACAGGATCAGATGAAGGCTCAGGAGGGACCCTGTGCAGCCCTTTCTGTGTTATTTCCACCTCTGGTACTCTGCGTGAATTTTAGCCATCTCGTACTCCCTGTACTCCCACTTCCACCACTTCGACTCGTGGAGATGGTCAAGTGCTGCCTAGGTTCAACCTCTCCTGTAGACGGAATGTGTTGCCCAGAACACATGTGCTGGAAATCGAATCCCCAATGCAACAGTGTTGGGAGATGGGGCCTCATGGGAGGTGTTTGGGCTATGAGGGCTACATTCTTAAGAATGGATTAGTGCTGATTATAAAAGAGCTTGAGGCTGAGAGTTCGATTTCTTGCTCTCTTTCACCCTCCCTTGCCCTCCTGCCATCCACTATGGGATGACCCAGCACAAAGACCTTCGCCAGATGGAGGCCACCTAATCTTGGACTTCCCAGCCCCTAGAACTGTAAGAAATGAATCTCTGTTGTTTATAAACTACTCAGTCTCAGGTATTCTGTTGTAGCAGGATAAAACTTACTAAGATAGCCTCCCTGCGCTGATCTCAGGAAATGGTCTCCAAGCAATAGGCTGGGCAATTGTAGCCTTGTTTGTTTTCTCTTTCTCAAGGATTTTGGTCCTGTGCTGCCTGATGGCCAGTATCTGAAAACCAGTTTTCACATGTTTTGTCTTGGGTTTTATTTGTTTCAGGAGGGAGAATAAATCTGGTTCCTGTTCCTATTTCTATGCAAGAAGCAGAAATACCCTCTTACAAGTTTTTGAGGTAGGTTTTCCCTCCATTTTAATAGACTAAGCAACTCAGGTTCAAAAGAGTTATGGGATTTCCCATGGTCACGCAGTTGTGATGTGGAAGCTCTGGGCTGGTAAAGCAGAATCCCTGCCTGGAAGCCTTGCATTGTTTTCCTAATGCCTCCCATGCTGATAACGCTGAGGAAATTGACCGGGTGTGGGCATGAAGAACCAATGTTAAGCTATTAGAATTGTTGCTGCACAGATCTTTGTTTGGACCAGAGGTACTCAACCCAAGGGATCCCATTGAAAATTTAAGAAATGTTATAGACTGTCTTCCCTGAAAATCACATGTATATATTCCTCATTTTGCATACAATTTTAGGAAGTCTTTGACTCCACTGTGGCAGAGACAGCTGGTAGTCTATTCAATATCCACTTCCCTTCTTTCTTTCTAAGAGCACTCTAGGTTTACTGGGAGCCTGCAGTATACCAACTCAAATACAAACTTAATTCTCAGCCTCTCTTGCAGTTTGCAGTAGCCAATGGGATGTATGGGGAAGATCTTTCTAGTAAAGACCTTCAACAGGGATGAACCAACTGGCATATGCTTTTTTGCCCCTCACATTTACCCCTTCTTCCTGCTCAGAAAGCCATTATGATGGTGGGGGTGGAGGACGGTCTGCCCTGTAACCAAGAGTATAGGAACTGCAGGCTATGGATGGTGGCACCAATGAGCTGAGGAGTCTTGGGTCCTAAGGAGCCCTGGATTCTGGACCAGTTATTTCCAGAATTCTTATGTCAGAGAAAAATGAGTCCTACTTGTTTGATTTTTATACTTCTTTAAGTTGGCCATGTGTCACTACAACCCTTAGAGAGAGCAATGACTTTGTCTTATTCGCGGTTCAACTCCTTCACTGCTCAATAATTTTCATAGAGACAAGCGTAAGGCTAGAAACATGGTGAAGATGTTATAAATAAAAATGACAGAAAATGATAGCTGGGAAGTGTAAAATGTCACACAATCACCCATCGCCATTAGAACACGGAGGAGATGGCCAGGTTAGTCCTGGCAGAGAGCCAGGCCTCTAGGGAATGGGATACAGGAGAGGTGGTCGAGATGTGGTGCAGTGAACAGGGAATCAGGCTCCAGATTCCCCCCAAGCCCTTCCACTAGCTTCAGCAAATTACTCCTTCTCTCTGAACCCATTTTTCCATCAGAATCAAAGGTCTAAGCTCCTTATCAATCTTGACTTTCTCCTTAGCTTTGAGATGATGATTCCAAGGGCCTTGCTATTGATTTATCCCCTCCCTGTAAAACCACGTGGAAATTTCCATCCCTTCCATAACAAGGGGCATTTAAATTTGACCTGTAGGTCAGCTTCCTCTACTGTTGTTGATTAGAAACCATTTCCCGCACAAGCACAAACCACAAGCTCTCCCTGAGGAGCAAGATGTGGTCCATTTGTGTGCATGGAGGCACTCCAGGCCTGAGGAACTAGGAAGTTTGCTTGGTCAAGAAGCACATGGCGGCCAGGTACAGTGGCTCCGGCTTGTAATCCCAGCACTTTGGGAGGCCAAGGCAGGTGGATCACTTGAGTCCAGGAGTTTGAGACCAGCATGGGCAACATAGCAAAATCCTATCACTACAAAAAATAAAAGAAAATTATCCATATGTTGACACATGCCTGTAGTCCCAGCTATTCAGGAGGCTGAGGTGGGAAGATCACACGAGCCTGGGAGGTCGAGGCTGCAGTAAGCCATGATCTTGCCACTTCACTCCAGCCTGGGTGACAGAGTGAGACCTTGTCAAAAAAAAAAAAAAGGAAAGAAAAGAAGCACATAGCTATTTAGTGTGTGCTGCTGAAGGGCAGCAAAGCCACAGGGCTAAGACTCAGATGAGCCAACCCAGCTTTGAATCTTGTCTGTAAGCCTCAATATCTGCTGTAACACAGGGATATTGGCAGAAAAGAATCAGAACAATTAAAGGAGAGAAAAAGGATTAAAAGTGCTCTTGATGCCAAGATTTGGCACAATGCCTGGAGCACAGGGGCTCTAAATGATTATTACAGCACCATGTGCCCCGCAGTGTGCTTGAGGATGTGTAGGAGAGGGCAATCAACTCGCATTCCCAAACACCTCTTCCAGTCCAGGCAGTGTGCTCTGTGCCTGACATTCCTGATTGTCTTTACAACTTCTAAAGCTTATCAGGAAGATCTTTCTGTTCTCTCATTCCATTTTTCACAATACCTCTGCCCACTAAGATTTTATTATTTCCATTCTATTTTGTAATAGATGAGGAAATTGGCTAGAAGAGGTAAAGCCACTTGCCCAAGATCATGTAGCTGGTCAGCGGCAGGGTCAGATCTGCATGGCTCTGACACAGTGTGGTCCTTGCTTTTAGTGACTTGCCCTGTCCATTCAGTGTGAGAAGAGCTGTCCAAACAATATTCATTGCAGCCCAACCTCAAATCGTGCTACTCCATGATGAAGAATGTGTAAATGTTCTGGATTGCAGATTAAAATAGTCTAGTAAGTCTCATTTTCAGAAGAAGCAGGATGGAGAGGGAGGAGGAAGGCATTCCAGGCAGTATGTGCATAAAGAAAGTCACAGAGATGGAATTCAGCCCAGGGCATTAAGGAGCTATCACAGAGACTGTGATAATAGAGGTCCTAGAAGGATGTCCTAAAGGACTTTCAAAAGTTTAGCTTAGTCTATTTAGTCCTTCACACTAGGAGAATCCACTAAAAATTTCTGAGCATAAGGATTTTGTGATGGTACACATCGTTTGCAAGAAATTCACCTGGTGTGTGCAGGATAGACCACATGGGAGAAGAGGTACATGATTAGAATCTTGGATCACGGATGAGCAAACAAAAGGGCAGATCATGATGGAGCAGGAATGAGAGATGAAAGTAGGTGTTTACAAAACGTGAACAAATCAGGCAGCCTGAGGCTTTTGCTATCACAGGTCCTTTGCATGATGCATTGGAGAAGTTCCTTGAAAGTCAAAAGATTACAGCAGCAAATGGTAGAAGAAACAGTGTGGAGTGGTGCCTAAGAGAAGGCTGGGAAGTAGGACAATCAGGGATTAGACGCTAAATCTGCTGGTTATCAGCCATGTGACCTTCATCAAATTTCTGGGGGCTTCAATCTCCTCTTCTATAAATTAAGAGAGATAAATATAGTTCCTATCTCAAATGGTTGAATATGGGAGTTTAAGAAGAGAATGGGAGGTGCTTAGCACAGCAGTAGACCATATAGTACAAATGCTCAGGGATGGTAATCACTGTTGTTACCACCACCACCTCCATCATCATCATCATCATTACTACCACCACCATCACCTCAAACATTATCACCATCATCACCACCACCATCACCACCATCACCATCACCATCACCACCATTACCACCACCACCACCACCACCATCACCCTCACCATCATCACCACCACCATCACCCTCACCATCATCACCACCACCATCACCCTCACCATCATCACCACCACCATCACCACCACAGCCTCCACTACCATCATCAACATCACTACAATCACTACCACCTCCATCACTATCATCTCCATCACTATCACCACCACCATTCCTACCACCATCGGCACTGTCACCACCATCACCATCATCATCCCCATCATTACCACCATCACCACCATCACTATCACCACCACCAGCAACATCAGTCATCACCATAACCCACTGTTACTACCACCATTACCACCACCACCATCACCACCATCATTACCACCAACATCACCACCAACATCACCACTGTCGTCATCACTACCATCACTGTCACCATCATTACCATCACCACCATTACAACCACTATTATTGCCACCATCACCACCAACAAAATCAATACCAACATCACCATCACCACCATTATCATCATTACCAGAACCATCATTATTACTTTGCAGAACCACAGACTGTCAGGGTTGCAAGGGTTCATGGGGATTTCCTAGTCTAAAAATTCTCATTTTACAAAAGGGGAAATTGAGACCCAGAGACTGGCCCAAGCTTATACAATGAGTTAATGGCAGACCTGGAACTAGAACCAGGGACTCCTGGCCGCCACTCCCATGTTCTTGCCCCTGATACCAGACCATGTGAGAAATATTATCAATCAGCACACATTCTTCACAGGATTCATAAGAAGTGAAAGATTTGAAGATTCTTTCCTCTTCAGAATGGTCCTAACTCTTCCATTTCCTTGTGGTATGTTTCCATAGTCAGTTATCCATTGTGTTTAGACCCTCAGCAGGTATCCAGAGTGAGTATGTTTCTAACAAACTGATTTTCGTTTTAGTAAAAGAAATTTTAAAAATGAAACTAAGAAAGAAACAGAAAGTAGGAATCTCTTTCAAGGGAGCCTCCCTGATTGGTGATTTGGAGCTGGGGCTCTGACACATGTGCACGTAGAGCTAAGGCAGTGGTGACTCCTACAGAAAATTCTGCCCTGGATGTGCTTAAGGTTCTGACACGCTTCCAAAGAACTCCTACGGAAATCTTGAAACATTTGGATGAAATTTTTGCAAGGCAGCCTCATGGAATCTTTTATAAACCCTCCCATAAGTCCTGCTGCACTTCCTTCGGCTGCTCCTAGAATGTTCATGTCAGCTGTGTCTCCTTCTCATAGAATTTTTCCACAAGTCTGATGGAATGTTCATAGAAGACCTACGGAGTTCTCAATGAATTTTCATGAAAACCTCTCAGAGTTGCCATGTGATCCTTAATGAATTCTCACAGAAACAGTGTGGAATTCTTACTTGGAATAGTCCCCCAGCTTCCACGGAATTCTTAACTAACCCTCATGGCATGCTAATAAAATTCCAAAGACATGTTCACAGAACTTGCATTAAATTATCTTAGAAACCACAGAAAGGACTCCAAGAAAATGTGCAGAATTCCTTGGGAACAAAAACTAACGAGTCTCCAAACTATCGAGGATAAGACGGGTCCAGTCCTTGGGGTCACTTTGTCCAAGGATTCTTAGAGTGGGTGTCTTCACTAAATGTGGTGAGAAGGCAGGCAGCAGATGTGTCTCAAGCTGTAACTTCCGATTTGAGCAGCAGGGAAGGAGCAGGTCCTCTCAGCATAAGATGAGGGATTTTCTCATCAAATATCTTCCTATCCCACTTTGTACTGTCACACGCCAAAGCCAGCTCCACACAGGGCCCAGCAGCAGTTGAACGGAGTGTCTCCATCCAGTCCTTTATGTTATTAATCTATCCCCAGCCCCTCCCTTTGGAGCCTCAGGCTCTCCGTGGATGTTCTCCCAATCATTAATTAAGCCCGAGTCAATTAAGAGCCCTGGATGCTGGCACATAATGGGTACCATCTATTGATGTAACATAATTCTTTTCAGGTTATAATACAGAGACATGCAGGCCTGGATTTTCATTGAACTCACCCCAGAGCCTGCTGTTACAGGACAATACCCCGGGTTTTGCAAGTTGGCTTCCACAGAAACTGGATCCCAAGGGGCTCGGCATGGGGGACAGTGCTGCCACACAAAGGAGATGCCCTGGGAGGTCAGGGAGGCAGCCAGGCAGTGCTACCCTGCCTTCAGCACACAAGCATCTGCCAATGCCTGGCCTGCTCTGAGCCCGCCTGGCCCCATCCCAAACTCTGGGCCTGGGAGCTGAGGCCCGACAAGCTGGTTAATGCAGCCAGCATGGAGGGGCCTTGGCCTTCATGCCTGGTTTGCTGAGCAGCCCTGGATGAGCCTCTGGATTCCCGTGAGCTCTTCTCCACTCTTAGCTGGGCTGACTCCAGCTGGTTCCTGAGGACTCAACACATGACAGCTGCTCCCCAGAGAAGCCCCGGGTAAGCTCAGTGGCCCTGCTTCATGCCTTCAGGACCCCCGGCATGAATCACAACTCAAGCTCATTAAGTGTGGGATGAATCATTTAGGGGCTGGGCTCCCAGCAGGGCAGAGACTCTGCCTTTTTTATTGCCAACTCCACAGTGCCAAGGCCGTGCCTGGCACACATGGGGGTGCAATAGATGTTTGTTGAATGAATGAATGATGACAATCCCAACAATGCCATGATAATCATAAGAATAGTGGCTAACGCTTAGGGAGTACTTTCCATGCCTGGCACTAGTCTAAGTCTTTCCATGCATTAAATGCATTTAAGGAAAGAATGAATACACTTGGAATGCCCTGGTGTGGAATATTTATAAGCATAAACTAATGCTAAGTGCCTACTACATGTCAAGCACTGCACTTGGCACTTTTTCCTTTTTATCATTCAAGGTTGAACTTGCTGGATGAGTTTCTTTTCAGGTGGCTGGGCAGCCTGTGGCTAGTTTCTGAGGACATGTGTGGTTCTGAAATCAATGAGAACCCAGGATAAAAATCAATATCAATGACAGTCCCAAATTCCCTACCTCGTTTTATGCTTTAATGCTTACATCAGGTCCCTGGGACACCTCGAGCTGCCAGGGAGGCTGGAAAGGGAGGACTCCATCTTTGCAGCCTCTGTGAGGGATGTTGGGCCAGAAAGAAGCTGTGCTGTTGGGAGAACCCTGGGTCAGTGGCTGCCACGATCCTGGGAAGAGGCGAGGGTGTGAGCTCTGGCCTTGGAGGCAGCAGGGCCGGCCACCCAGCCTCTCTGAGCCTGGGCTTGCCTCCTTTGCAAGAGGAAGAAAGCTATGCAATGGTACCAACTCCAGATCCTGGAGTAATGCAGAGGCTCACCACTTCTTACCGTCTTCACGATAGTTACCACACCCACCTGTCACCTGGACTTAATGTCCTTAATCATTTTCTTTCAATGGCCTCAATTTTAAATACTCTTATCTCATCCCAAGCAATAATATCAATGAAATCACACTTTGGATGTGTGTGGAAAAGACTAGTGCCTTTTCCACAATAATCATTCTCCCCTTTATCCCTGTGGAAGAACCTCTTATTTCTTTGCTGGCCACAGAGTAGCTTGGAATAAAGATTCCCAGTCCTGGCTTCTCTTAGAAGGAAAAGTGTGGGTTTTTTGTTTTTGTAAATGTTTTTAGAGATGTGGTCTTTCTATGTTGCCCAGGCTGGTCTCAAACTACTGGCCTCAAGTGATCCTCCAGCCTTGGCCTCCCGAAGTGTTGGGATTACAGTCATGAGCCACCATACCCATCTCACTGAGTGTGGTTTTATAACTTGTACTCACCAGTGGGATGTAAGTGTGAGTTAAAAGAGAGGAATGTATCTTTCTCCTTTCCTGTTCTCCTCCCTGCTGTCTGGAATATGGGCATGATAGCCAGAGCAACAGCAGCCAGATTAGATCATGAGGTGACCTTGAGAATGGAAGCCCTGCATAGCAGAGTAACAAAATAGAAAGAGATGGACCTTGATCTTGTGGCATGCTGTATTAGTCTGTTTTCACTTGGCTATAAAGAACTACCTGAGACTGGGAAATTTATGAAGAAAAGAGGTTTAATTGACTCATAGTTCCACGGGCTAAACAGGAAACATGACTAGGAGGCTTCAGGAAACTTACAATCATAGTGGAAGGCAAAGGGGAAGTAAAGCACACCTTACCATGCGGCAGGAGAGAGAGACAGTGAAGGAGGAAGTGTCACTTTTAAACCACCAGATCCCATGAGAACTCACTCACTATTGTGAGAACAGCATGGGGGAACCACCCCCATAATTCAATCACCTCCCACCAGGCCCTCCCTCAGTACATGGGGATTACAATTTGAGATGAGATTTGGGTAGAAACACAGCCCCAAATCATATCATTCCACTCCTGTCCCCTGTCCCCTCCCAAATCTCATGTCCTTTTCACATTTCAAAACACAATCATGCCTTCCCAACAGTCCCCCAAAGTGTTAACTCATTTCAGCATTAACCCAAAAGTCCAAGTCCAAAGTCTCATCTGAGACAAGGCAAGTCCTTTCCACCTATGAGCCTGTAAAATAAAAATCAAGTTAGTTACTTCCAAGATGCAATGGGAGTACAGGAATTAGGTAAATCTTCCAGTTCCAAATGGGAGAAATTGGCCAAAACAAAGGGGCTACAGGCCCCACGCAAGTCGGAAACTCAGCAAGACAGTCATTAAATCTTAAAGCTCTGAAATGATCTCCTTTAACTCCATGTCTCACATCCAGGGCACGCTGATGCAAGAGGTGGGCTCACAAGGCCTTGGACAGCTCCACTTCTGTGGCTTTGCAGAATACAGAGCCTGAGGCTGCTTTCACAGGTTGGCATTTAGTGCCTGTGGTTTTTCCAGAGGCACGGTGCAAGCTGTCAGTGGATCTACCATTCTGGGGTCTGGAGGGTGATGGCCCTTTTCTCACAGTTCCATGAGGCAGTGCACCAGTTGGGACTCTGTGTAGGGGCTCCAATCCCACATTTTCCCCTCTGCACTGCCCTAGTAGAAGTTCTCCATGAGGACTCCACCCCTGCAGCAGACTTTTGCCTGGGCATCCAGTTGTTTCCATACATCTTCTGAAATCTAGGAAGAGGCTCTCAAACCTTAACTCTTGCATTCTGTGTACCCACAGGGCCAACACCACATGGAAGCCACCAAGTCTTAGGGCTTGCACCCTCTGAAACAATGGCCAAAGCTGTACCTTGGCTCTTTTTAGCCATGGCTGGAGCTGGAGCAGCTGGGACAAAGGGCGCAGTGTCCTGAGGCTGCACAGAACAGTGAGGCCCGAACTTGGCCCAGGAAGCCATTTTTTCCTCCTAGGCCTCTAGGCTTTTGATGGGAGAGGCTGCCATGAAGGTCTCTGAAATGCTCTGGAGACATATTTCCCCATTGTCTTGGCTATTAACATTAGGCTTCTCTTTACTTATGCAAATTTCTGTAGCCAGTGGCTTGAATTTCTCCCCAGAAAATTGGTTTTTCTTTTCTAGCACATGGTCAAGCCTCAAATTTTCTAAACTTTTATGCTCTGTTTCCCTTTTAAACATAAGTTCCAATTTCAGATTATGTTTGTGAACACATATGGCATATACTTTTAGAAAAAGCCAGGTTACCTCTTGAATGTTGTGCTGCCTAAAAATTTCTTCCACCAGATGCCCTAAATCATCTCTCTCAAGTTCCACAGATCTCTAGTGCAGGGGCAAAATGCTGCCAGTCTCTTTGCTAAAGCATAGCAAAAGTAATCTTTACTCCAGTTTCAATAAGTTCCTCATCTCTGTCTGAGATCACCTCAGCCTGGACTTCATTATCCCTATCACTATCAACATTTTGGTCAAAACCATTTGACAAGTCTCTAGGAAGTTCCAAACTTTCCCACATCTCCCTGTCTTCTTCTGAGCCCTCCAAACTGTCCCAACCTCTGCCCATTACCCAGTTCTAAAGTCACTTCCACATTTTCAGGTATCTTTATAGCAGTGCCCCATTCCTGGTACCAATTTTCTGTGTTAGTCTGTTTTTACACTGCTGTAAAGAACTGCCTGAGAATGGGTAATTTATGAAGAAAGGAGGTTTAACTGACTCATAGTTTCATAGGCTTAACAGGAAGCATAACTGGGAGGCCTCAGGAAACTTACAATCATGGCGGAAGGTGAAGGGGAAGCAAGGCATGTCTTACCATGGCAGCAAGAGGGAGAGAGAAAGGGGAAGTGTCACTTTTAAACCATCAGATCTTGTGGGAACTCATTATCACAAGAACAGCATGGGGGAAACCATCCCCATGATCCAATCACCTTCCACCAGGCTCCTCCTGCAACAATGAGGATTACAATTTGAGATGAGATTTTGGTGGAGACACAGAGCCAAACCATATCACATGCCATGCCAGCCCCTGACTTACAGTAGAAGGCAAAATAAACTTCTGTTGAAGCCACTGGTTTTTGTTGTTTTCTTTGTTTTTTGTCTTGTTGTTTGAAGTGAAAACTATTTCTGATAGAATATACTAGAAATATTTTTAACACATATTAAAATAAATGCAAAAGTATTAACATTTTAAAAGGTTCATTAACATATCACTAACCATGTTACACTGGTTGCCGCCAGTGCAATGCTACTTTAGGAAACACTGACATCATGTGTCTTAGTCTATTTGGAGGCTATAACAAAATACCATAGACTGGGTGGCTTAGACAACAAACATTTCTCACAGGTCTGGACACTGGGAAGTCCAAGATCAGGGTACTAGCAGATTTGGTGTCTGCTGAGGGTGCTCTTCCAGTTTGCAGACTATCTTCCTGTTGCATCCTCATTCAGTGGAGAGAAACCTATCCTGTCTTTTTCTCCTTTTGCAAGAGCAAAATCTACCACGGGTGTCCCATCTCCATGACATCATCTAACCTTAACTAGCTCCCATGGGCCCCGTGTCCAAACACCATCCCATTGGGGATTAGGGCTTCTATATACATATTTTGAGAGGAAACAAACACTCAGTCCACAGCAAATGAAAAAAAACCTTGAAAATGATCAAGTATCCCATGAATCTCAGACCGCCTCCCTCCAGGTGCCCTTGGTCTTGCCCAGTCTCCAACACATACAAGGTGCTGGGTCATGCTTTTCATGACAAAAGAAAGGGGACAAACGTACATTGAAAATGCAAAGTACGAAGCCATGGCCCCTCTGCCGCCTCCCAGGAATAACAGAACTCTCCATGTCCATGCTTGGATGTGACAATAATCTCACAATTGACACTGAAGGTGCTACTTAAGGTTCATATCCGAAGTCAACAATCATGAGTTCCAGTCATGGGTTCCAGTCATGGGCTCTGTTATTGCCTCCCTGTGTGACCCTGGACAAGGTTGTTGATCCAGCTGAAATTAAAGCATTCAATTCAATTCTCCAAATATTTCCTTGTTGCTTAGTGTGTGCCTGGTGCTCATGCTTTGTGCTGGGATTCTTGCCCTTAACGAGAGTAGAGTTTAACTCGGGGTAGACTTGGCCCTGAGAAGATCAGGAAGAGAGGAGCTGGACACAGGCCTCTGCTCAGAGGGCAGCATCTTCATCTGGGTTCCCAGAGACAAGGGTTCAGCATCAGAATTTACTTGACAGGTGATCTTGGGAAGTGCTTGTCTTAACCTCTCCATGCCTTAATGCTCTAATCTATAAAACTGGCATAATAAAAGTGCTGTCCCCCAATCAGGGTGCTGTGAGTTCTTAAGAATCAGTGCACAGGAGCCACACAGGAGACCCAGTTGTGCGCAACTCCTCCCAATTCCCTGTCTATGACCTCATGTTGATTACTTGATATCTACCATGGTGGGAAGTGGGATTATTTACACCATGGAGGAGAAAGGCTGTGGATCGGAGTTCTATCTCCAAGAGCTGTTTGTCAAACATTTCCCAGCATGCCACTGATTTCACACAGGACAGTGCCTAGCACAAGGCGCTTCACACATAGTCAGCAATGATTGTTAGAAGGCAGTGAGGGCCACGAGGAGCCCAGGCCGGGGGCACAGACGACATACTTAGCCCCAAGGATGCATTTTCCACTCCAGGTCATGGTTCCATCCCTTCATCCACCTTGAATCTCAGAACTTCTGCTGGCCTATAAGGGCAGAGTCAAAGGGCAAGATAACCCTACTCCTGTACAAAAGTAGATGAATTCATTGCTGTCTGCCAAACACCAGAGTTTCTGTTCAAAAGTAACGATGGTTCCAAGCAGATGGTAGCTTTTGTTACTGCTTTTGCTGGCCATTAAAACTAGTCACCGTTCTCCAGTCCTGTGATCTTGAACAAGTCACTTGGCCGCTCTGTGCCTCAGTTTCCTCATCTCTAAAATGGGAATGAAAGTAGCATCACAAAAGTGCCAGGCATGTAGTCAGTGTTGAGGAAAGTTTACTGTTGTTCATATAATGTGACACTGACATCAACAGGGCCCTCACATCTGTGCCTGTGTCACCATTTATATTTCACCTCCACACACAGCTGCTCAACAACTTATCAGATACAACCTTTGCACCCATTTGAAAGATGAACAATGGGAGGCGCTGAAATTCTGTAGCTTTAGCTGAGGTCACAGTAAAGATTAGAACTTCTCCATCCAGCCCAAGTCCAGACCCTGCAAGGAGGAGATTTTAGATCATCTGTAAAATGATGGGGAAGGATCTTCTGCAGTAAGGGACCAGCATTAGCAAAGGTCCAGGGTTGGAAAGCATGTGGCTCCATTAGTCTGTCAATGTTCCTCGAGTGTCTGCTTTGTGCTGGGTCACACACCAGGTGGGAGGAAGGAGACTTGGCCCCAGCTTCATGGTGCTAACAGAGGTACGGTGGATGTGCCTGGGTATGAACTTAGGCGTGGACTTCCAGAGAGGGGACTGTGTCCTATTCATGTTTATATCCCAGGGCATAGGCTTGTAGCTCTAGCGAGGTCGCAGTAAGGTCAGTGTGGGAGCTGGCAGGCCTCAGCCCCTTGCACACCCCACCCCACCACCTGGTCCTAACTTGTCACCCACACTCGGGCTGTCTCTGCCCTGACTGCCATTTCAGTCCCTTCCCAGCTGAGATGCTGCCGGCCCCAAATAACTTCTGCATCCCCTCCTGCCAGCAGGAGCTTCAGAAGTCAGTGGCTCGGACAATTGCACTTGCTTTTCTCTTTCCAAAGAGGGATCTGCCTTGGGAGCCCTTTGAAAGGGCTGTGAGTACATCTTCATTTGTGGGTAATGGGATTAGCACAAGGATGGCAGAGCCTCCCCGAGGCAGTGGGGATTGTCAGGCCTGCCCGAGAGGGCCAGGGAAGAGGAGCTCCAGGTTCCTCTGAGCTGCCAGGCGCTGGCCACTCCCCCGGAGGAGGGGGCACCCCAGTGCTGGGACACAGGGACTGGAAAATGGAATTAGCTCCATCCCAGTGCACAGAGGCCAGCTGTCTCACCCAGCCCCAACTCCTCAGCTGACGGACAGGATGTCTCTGAAGAGGAGATACGAGAGTGTGTGTGTGTGTGTGTGTGTGTGTGTGTGTGTGTGTGGTGGGGATAAGGTGGGGGGTCTTTTTGTGCCTTTAATCCCCAGCTATCCCCTTCTGGAGGGACTCAGACAGGTGAAGTCACCAGGTTCGGGTCTCCCACAGGTTACATCCAATTTCCTGCCTCCCATATGCCAGGCCCAGTAGTGCTTACAGGGACGCACACCACAGTCACCCTTCTTTGAAACCTGGCTTCTGGGGCAGGCTTGGTGCCGAGGACTCTACGCATGCCATTCATACAATGCTCACCACACACCTGTGAGGCTGTGACCGACCTCGTCCCCATCTGGCATAGGAGGGACTCAGACCTGGGGCCAACTGACGCTGGAATGTGGGATCTACTGGCCACCCGGAGGCCCCACAGCAAGGCTCGGTTTAATGCCCACTAACACATTGTGTGTTTACTTGATACTTTCTTTAACCTTTCTCACTTTTAAAAGTTTTAATTTATTATTTCTCCAACTTTTTATTTTGAAAATTTTCAAGCCTACTAAAGAGTTGCATGAATAACACAGTGAACATTTGTATGCCCTTTCTTTAAAGTCTAGATGCACTGGATGTTAACGCTGATATTTGCTTTTTTCTCGGTCTCACCCTCTTCTCTCTCTCTTTGCATGTGTATATATATGTATATGTATTTATATGTATGTGTATATATACAGATATGTGCACAGTTGCGTACAGCAGTGCCCCCTTATCCATGGGGGATATGTTCCAAGACCCCCAGTGGCTACGTGAAACCTCAGATAGTACCGAATCCTATATATGCTATGTTTTATTCCTATACATATCTAGGATAAAGTTTAATTTATAAATTAGGTGCACTAAGAGTTTAACAACTAATAATAAGATAGAACAGTTATAACAATCTACTATAATAAAAGTTATGTGAACACTTTCTCCCTCTCTCAAAGTATCTTCTTGTATTGCTCTCCCCCTTCTTCTTGTGACGATGTGAGTTGGTAACAAGCCTGCATGATGAGACGAAGGGAGGTTAGGCTGCTGTTACCTTCTGATGATGCTTTGGAAGAAGGAACACCTGCTTTGGGTGATCCTGTATCATAGAGTCAGGATGATGTTGATGGCTGGATGTTTGGAGCAGACGATCTCGGTGACTAACAGTACGTGGTGTCTCCAGCGTGGACCCACTGGACAAAGGGATGATTCATGTCCTGGCAGGATGGTGTGGGACAGCATGAGATTTCATCACGGCCACTCAGAATATTGCAAAATGTAAAATTTATCAATTGTTTATTTCTGGAATTTTCCATTTCATATTTTCAGACCATGGTTGACTGAGGCTAACAGAAACCACGAGAGTGAAACCATGGATAAGGGGGGAGTGGTGTGTGTGTGTGTGCGCACACACGTGCACCCACGTGTGCACATGCGCACACATATTTTTTGTGAACCATTTGTAGACAAGTATGAGACAAACATGAGTTGTCTTCTAAATACTTAAGCACGTATCTCCTAGAACAAGGGCATTCTTCTACATAACCACAGCAATGATTCTCACACTCAGGAAATTTAAAATCCATTCAATTCTATCATGTACTTCTTAATCTACATTCAAATTTCCTCCCAATTAACCCAATCATACTCTTTAGATCCTTTTTCTTTGCAAATCCCAGCAATCATCAAGGTTCACTCATTGCGCTTACTGATCATTTCTCCAAGATGTGATCTGAAGAACTGAAAGCAGACTGAATGAGGGGACTCTGCCTTCCTGCTTGGCTGCAGAATGCTGTGTCAGCACGGAGAGAAAATCAACACTCTCATGTGGGGCGCCTTCTAGGAACCCTGCCCACTGCTACTGCTTCTAAAAATCAGTACAAAGCTACATCTCCTCCAGATCCTGTCCTCAGGCAGTCACACTGGATTTGGTCTCCTGGCTTGTTAAATGAAGGTGTGGCCAAGTCTCTTCCAGGTCTGTCAGGGCTTCCACACCCCCTTTCCCTTCCCTTACAGCTGCAAAATCATTGTGATTCATGAATGTTTCATGTGATTGACTCCCAAAGAGCAGCGAGTGCAGCACTGCAGCTACCCAGGCCAGGGGTAGACTCCGGCTCCACCACACGCAAGCTGGGCAGCCGAGTGGGCGAGTCACAGCTTCTGTGAGCCCTGGTTTTCTCATCTATGAAAATGGAAATAATCATATCTGCTGAGCAATGTTACTGGCATGTAGTTGAAACTCAAAGGGAGCAACCCCTTTTCCTTTCCCTCACCATCTGGCCCCAATTTTGTTCAGAGCAGCAGTGAGCCTGTCCCTGTGGAACAATCGTGATTGGCCTGGGCAACTCTGGCCATCCCATCTATCTTTGCTGGAGGCCCACTTCTCCAGCCGCCCTTGCAGCCAGGGTTGGCCATGTGGCCAAACTAACAAGCAAGGCTTAAGGGGAAGTCTTCTGAGACAGCTGCCTCTGGTTCCCTTTTTCCTTTGCTGATATAAGAAGAAAGAACTTCAGGAAATTCACCACCCCCTCCTTCCTTCCTGCCTCCCGCCTTTGAACTTGGTTGTGATGCCTGGAGCTGTAGCAGCCGTTTGTGACCATAAAGCAACAACCATTAGGACAAAAAGCCAACTGGTGGAGGATGACAGAAGAGAAAGCTGGAAATAGCCTGGTTCCATGATGTCAATGCTCAGCTGTTGCTCCAGTCCTGAACTGCCATCTCCCACTTCTCCTCGTGGAAGAGGAGTCCATCTTTATCGCTTAAGCTACTGTTATGCTTTATAGCTTAAGATACTTTTGAAAGCATTTCTAATTGATACAACTTCCAAGAAACTTCTAGATGCAATGGAAAATATAAGGCATATGGGACCAAACACAACTGGGTTCAAAGGTAAGAGGCAGCCCCTAATTAGGTGCATGGGCCAGGATGCATTACTTCACCTCTCTGAGTTGAAATGTCTCGCTACCAAAAAACAAACAAACAAACAAAAACAAAAACCCACAAACAAACAAAAATCTCCAGGAAATGCTGTGAGGCTAGAAAGACATACTTATATGCCTATATTTATTCAATTGTTCATTCAACAAGTATCTGCTGAGCACTGCTATGTACTGTTCATTCAATGAACATTTTAATGAGCACCTAGTATGCTCTAAGTACTGTTTTAACATTGCAGGTATCACAATGAAACAGACCAAATCTTCCCTCTCATAAGCTTACACTCTGAAGTTCCCTTTGAGTTTCAATTACATGCCAGTAACATTGCTCATCAGATATGATTATTTCCATTTTCATAGTTGAGAAAACCAGGGCTCACAGAAGCTGTAACTCACCCACACGGCTGCCCAGATTCCATGTGGTGGAGCTGGAGTCCACCCCTGGCCTGGGTAACTGCAGTGCTGCACTCACTGCTGCTTGAGGGTTGATCATGTGAAATAGTCATGAATCACCGTGATTTTGCAGTTGTAAAATGCTCTGGAGGAAGGATAATGCTGTTTCCAACTCCTTTTGGAAATGTGTTTCTCATTTTGATCCCATTTTATCAGATACATAAACTGGATTATCTGGAGAACGAACAGGTTCAGTGGTGCATTTTCAGCTAATAACCTTTGCTTTCAACTTCTCAGACCTAGTGGAATTGCCATGCCAAGAGGGCCCTGGCCCGGCCTGGCACAGAGCACACCCTTCTGTTTATTTGTATCACCCTCTTCTTTTTCAGCTACTCGAGGAGCCTTAGAAATCCAAGTGCAGTCTTTCCCTCCGCAATCAGAGAGAGCAGGAAAGAATTCCACTTTTTAGAATGTCTACTAAGGTGGTGGCCAATGTTTCCACCCACTTCATTTCATCCTCAGGTCAACTCTGGGAAGTAGGGGTCATTCATCTTATTTTATAAATGGAGAAACTGAGGCTTGAGGGGCAACTTGCTCAAGATGACCCAGCTCAGACTTGTTTGTGGTTGTTTAGCGTCTGTCTCCCAGCATGACTGTGAGATCAGAAGCCATGTCTGTTTTATTTACTACTAAATCCCCTTAGTTCGGGGTCTGGCGCCTAATACAATAAATGTTTGTAGGATTGAAATGTGGAATCTAGAACCTCTTGCTGCCTGAGGGTCTATGTGGCTACAATTCTAAAATTCTCCAACTTGTTTGCCTTAGCCTCAGAGGGGATGTGCGGGGCATAAGACAGAAAGAAGAAAGGAGACTCACATTGAGAATAAATGCAAAGCCCAGGCTAACATCGGACAGACAAGGCTTCCCCATCATGGCCCAGGACTGCTTCATCAGAGCGTCTGCAGGTTTCCATCACACACATTAACCAAGGCTTGGCATCATTTTCTAAGACAGAAAGAGGTGGGCAAAGCGTACAAGGGTAGCACTGAGTGAGTTGCAAGCTCCTGGGTAAACCCCTTTCCTTTTCTGGACCTCTGTTTCCCCATCAGTAAAGTGGAGGAAGTTGAATTCCTAGATTCAATCTTCTCTCTACTCAAACATCCTTCTCAGAGCTGAGATTGCTGGACTTTTTTCCAGGCACCATAAAGTAAAAATGCAAAACTCTAGCTTAAGACACCTTCACCTTATCTATTTGCAAAGAGTAGGTAGCTTAACAAACTAATAGGAATCAACCTCATCAATGTACAGATGAGAATAAAACTATGCCTACATGATACTTACCAGGTATTTCATCATCTCCATTTAACAGATGAGCAAACCGAAGCACAAAGAAGATGCATTTGCATAAGTTGTCACAGCTACTAAGCAGCGGAGGCTGACTCTCAGTGTCCATGCACCTAACTACCTTACTGTACCACCTTCCAGTTTGGTCTCTGCTACATGCTGGACCTGGGGGCAAGATTTTACACAAAATATTTCGCACTGATCTCTCCAGATGGGAAGACATTGCCATCATCTCTGTTTTCAAAGAAAGTAAGTAGTGCTTACACAGGAGGCAAAAATGGCTGAGCTAGAACCAGGGTTTCCCCTGGGAGTTTGACACTCATGTCCCTAAAGATGTCATTAAGCAGGACAACTTGGGTGGCAATCCCTGCTCTTCCACTCAGCTCTGCGACAGCAGGAAACTTGCTAAACCTCTCTGATATTAAGCTTTTCCATTCTGGGAAAACTCCCCCAGGGCTGTGTAATGCAACCCTTTGAGCTTAGGCTCTGAGATAAAAGAGAAACTGCCCTGGATTATTCTTTCTAGTGAGGCTGATGCCCTGAGGGATGGAGGAATACACACATCGGCTCCAGGCACTTTTCCCTTCAGACTCTTCCCTCCCCAGTCCTTGAAGTGAGTGGAGCTGGGACTGGGCACCTCTGTTCAGGCCACTCTTTGTGAGGACAGAGGGGTCACTACCAACCTGCCAAGGATTTTAGGGCAAAAGCCTCCTGCATCCCTGACCAAACGCATGTTCACTCCCCACCCTGCGGGGTGTGTGGAAGGCTACCATTGTTGTACTGTGGTACCCAGCATCTCCTGATCCAACCCAAAATACTCAGAGAAGACTGATACTGGAGGAGGTGGACATAGGGAATATTCTCTCCCATTTGCAGAGGGCTTCCCATGCTTTGCTTGTATTGCATCATCCTTTGAGCTAAGTGGTATTCTTCCTGCTTTACAGATGAGGATACAGGCCCTGAGAGATCATTTCCATATCACATGGTGGTGCTAGGATGGAGGTCATCAGTTATCCCGTCTTCAGATCATGGTTGTCACTGCCAAACTGCAGGCGATAGCTGGTGGATGTGCCTGGGCTGCAAACCTAGGTGTGGACTCCCGGAGAGGGGATTGTGTCCAATTTATGTTTATATCCCAGAGCACAGGCTTGGCACACAGTAGGTGCTCACTGAGCGCTCACTGGATGGATAAATGAAGGATGAATGCACAAACGAGAGCCCCAGCTCTTAAGGTAGTGACTAGCTGCTCACCACTCCCACTTCCTCTTCCCCTGGGCACCCAGCTAGACTGCGTTTTCCAGCCTCCCTTGCAGTTCTGGCCAATGGACTATGGGGAGGCATTAAGTGCACCATTTCTAAGGTTGGTTGTCGAAAATCTTCCATGTGATCCTCCACTTTTTCTTTTCCCACATTGTCTAGCCATATGCACCAGATCCTTCTAAGAACTCAGAGACTCAAGGGATGGTGGAACCACAGGTGGAAGGAGACTTGATGCCTGAGTTACTGCCTGGAGGAAGGCCACTGGTAAGTACCTGCATGGAGCTGTTACTTGGCCAAGAAATACACTTCCACAGCATGAAGCAACGAGTGACGAGGTTGTTTGCAACAGCATTAGGCTACCTTCACTAATCTTGGAGTTGGAAGAGAAAATTTCTCCTAGAATCATAGGCTCTCAGGGTTGGAAAGTACCTTGGACATCCCAGAGATAAAGTTTCCACCCAACGCAGGAATCCCTTTATAACATGTCTGCCTACAATTCTTCCAACCAGATTTACACACCTCCAGTGACGGGGAGCTCACTTTCCCAGAAGCTTCTTTCTCTATCTTTGGACTGCCCTGGCTGCAGGAAGAGACTTCCTTACGCTGAGCCCTGCCTCCTCACATCTTTCTCATCTTGATCTGCCTCTTAGCCCCTCAGAGATGAAGCTGGCTTTTCCTTCTCACATGTAGTTGAAGGCAGAGATCAAGTCCTCCTGAGTGACTTCTCAAGTGACTTCTCATTCCTTTAGTCAACAGGTATGTGCTGAGCCCCTCCCACCTGCCAGCCCCCCCACCACCACCCAGGCCAAGCCTTGCCAGCTATTCACTGTTACCCCCTGGGCATGGTTTTAGGTCCTGCTCCATTTTTTATCATTTCCTGTAGATGTGAGCAACCAGATTCTCTTCAGCTCTGTTCCTGGCATTGGCCTTCTTGGGAAAACTCACCTTAATAAATAGCATTTCCCAAATGACCACCTGTGCAGTGCTAAGTATCCTTTCTCCCATTTCATCCTCACAGTAATTCAGTGGCGTGTGCATCATTTTACTCCCATTTTACAGAAGGGGAAACTGAGGTCAGAGAGGTGACGTGACTTGCCCAGAGGACCATAACTAGAAAATGGCAGCAGGGAGTTTAAATCGAGGTGCATCTGACACCAGAGCCCAGGCCCAGCCTTTCATGTGGTGGGGAGAGGCCCCAGGCCCTAGAGAACCGGGCATGAAGGACTGGGCTCAGCCGCACTGGCCTTCAAGTGGTAGCATGGGCTTACCCCTAGGAGCAGCTGCCCAGCGCACATTGGCCCTTTTTGGTTAGCCTGGCCACACCATCGGAGGCTACGGCTCCTCCCTGGGTATGTGGGAGCTGGGGTTACAGGAGGAACGCCAAGGTCTGTGCTGTGGCTGTTCCTTGTGTCCAAATTGGTTAAGGGAAGCCCAGAGTCTGGTGGAGCCAATTGCTTGGCCGACCTCTGCTGACCGGAAAGTTACTAACATATGTCCCTAATCCGACCCGCCAGCCACTTGCCAGGCACTAGAATTCGGGAGCTGCTCCAAGGCCCTGCTGATTTTGGACAGGAGGACCCCAACTTACTGGGGCTGTGTACCTACTGTGTGCCAGGGGCTCACACACCAGATTTTATTTTATCCTCACAACAGGCCAGAGAGGTAGATCGTAATCTACCTACTTTCCAGATGAGGAAACTGAGGCTCAGAAAAGTAAAGTCACTGGTGCACACAGACGGGGCAGGAGAAATGGGATCTGTTCACACTCAGGCAGATCTGGGTTTGAATTCCGCGTTCATTTCATGCTATGATTTTCCAGTCTTTTGGCTAGGAGAGATTTATTTATAAACGGTTTCTCCTTCGCCCCTCACACCTCATCCACCACGTGGGCAGGGCCCCACTGCACCATGAGCTTCGTGAGAGCAAGGATTAACCCAGTTAACCCCTCTGTTCCTGCGACATGCAGGAGAGGCTCAGGTAACGGTGAGTGAATGGGACTCCAGGGGTTTGATGCAGGGAGAGCACGGGAGCGGGAGGCCTGGGGAACACAGGAAGGAAGTAAGCAGAAGAGTAAAAGGGCAAAAGATAGGGAGAAAGTCAATCAGAAGCAAGCCTGGAAGGGAAATCGGTCACAATAAAAGCAAGAGATAGAAGAGGAAGACCTTCAGCAAAGGGAAGGCCTTAGCCTCAGCAGGAGAATGGAGAGATGTTCCCAGCTAGTAAGGTAATGAGCTCACTGTCGCTGGAGGTGTGCAAGCAGGGCTGCACATACCTGTGTCTGGGAAGTCCTAGGGTGGATTCATGCATCCAGGAATGGCTGCACAGGCTTCTCCTACCTCTGAGAGACCAAGGTTCTGATCAGATAACCACTCCCCTCTTATACATAAGCACATTTAGAGAGCTCAGTTCTCATCTCTCATGCACTTTGAATGGAGGTAGAAAGTGCCAGAATTATAGACTCAAAGCTGCTCTTCTGAGTTGTAGGTGCTCTGTCCTTGACCCTGAAGTCTCTCAAACCCAGGCAGAGGAGAGCTGTGAACCTGATGAAGGCTGCTTAGTGCCAGCAGAGGATCAGGTCTGCATTCCTCCATCTGAATTCAGAGCTGAGTATAGTTGGTCTGGGCCCTCCCCACCCCTCTCCCTCCACATCCCATCAAAGCCCCACATAGGCCTAAGCTCAGCCCCAGCCAGTCCCTCCCCTCCTCTTCACTCTCTGAATAGCCACGGTGGCGACTTCACAGTGACTATTTTAGTGCTTCGCTTGATGCCACGTCCAGCATAACTGTGTTAGCACCGTGAAGCCGGCGCCAAGTCTGCTTCCTCCTGCCTGGTGTGTGACCCAGCACAGAGCAGACGCTCGAGGAACATTGGTAGACTAATGGAGCCACACACTTTCCAGCCCTAGGCCCTCGCTAATGCTGGTCCCTCACAGCAGAATACCCTTCCCCATCCTTTTACAGACGACCTAAAATCTCCCCGATGCAGGGTCTGGACTTGGGCTGCATGGAGAAGTTCTAATAATAGCTCACATCGGCAAAAGGTTTGTTATGTGTTCTTTGTTCCTCAAGGTAACCTTAGGAGGTAGGTGCATCACTATCCCAGTTTATAGGTGAGGAAACTGAGGCAGAGAGTCACAGAGGGGTGTTTGAGGACCAGAGTGCTGGCTTCTGAAGCTACACCTCAAACTGCAGACTGTGGGTTCTCAGGAAAAGAACACTCAACTGAGCAGCAGAGAATGGTAGCTGTAGGTTTCTCTCCCCCATCCCCTGACTCCTCTCAGAAAGGGGACAGAGCTCCTTGGGGTCTGGCAAGATGCTTAGCACACAGTAGGTACACAGAGAAAAGTTGGGTAATGAATCAGTTCCCTTTAGGCAGCACTTTACTGGACTGTCTTTTCTTCAAATGACCCACCAGTATGAAGGATCCTGAATATTGTGTGGCTTCCCTCGCCCCTTCGATCAAACAATGGAGTATCAGGAGCTGACTTTGTGGTGGCTTGCAGATCAAGATGGGACAAATGTATTCAGTGTCAACCAAACCCTCTGCTGATGTTGTGAGACCTTCCTCGAGTGGAAGAGCCCGGGACTGGGGTCTGAGGTGCCCAGTTTGCATTCCCATTGGCTGTCACAGTAGGTCCCCCAGGAAGTGGGCAGGATGGTTCTTAGGGTATGTTCTGGGGCTCCACACCTATGGGGTGGGTGAGGAGGGAGCAGGCTGAGCGGAGGAAGGCATGGAACTGCAGTGCAGGTTCCCCAGGGCTTTGTATCAGGGATGATCCTTCAGAGCCATCCCAGTTGGGACTAGAGGCCAGGACTTGATGCCCAGCTGGGCAGGCCATGGATGGAGCTGACCCTGGAAAGGGGCGTGAGTTTGGATAACTCCAGCCCAAGTCCAGGTTCAGTTTTCTTTAGCCAAAAAAAATCCCCAAAGAGGGCCGACAGCTGAGTTCCATCTTCCAATAGCTGGGGAATCTGGGCAGCGCATCACCAGCCCGTGCCATCATGTTGGGTCATTTTGCAGCATGGCGACCTCAGCCACATCGCCAGCTTCTCCCAGCTTTGGTTTCCTCAGCTGCAAAATGGACTAACCAGTGGTTCTCAAATTTTTTGATCTCAGGATCCCTTTGTACTTTTTTTTTTTTTTTCCTCTGAAACAGTGTCTCGCTGTGTTGTCCGGGCTAGAGTGCAGTGGTGCGATCTTGGCTCACTGCAACCTCCACCTCCCAGGTTCAAGTGATTCTCCCACCTCAGCCTCCTGAGTAGCTGGGATCACAGGTGCCCACCACTATGCCTGACTAATTTTTGTATTTTTAGTAGAGGTGGGGTTTCACCATGTTGTCCAGGCTGGTCTTGAACTTCCGACCTCAAGTGATCCACCCACCTCAGCCTCCCAAAGTGTTGGGATTACCGGTGTGAGCCACTGCACCTGGCCTCCTTTGTACTCTTAAAAATTATTGAGGACCCCTAAATAGCTTTTGCTTATGTATTAAATCTACCAGCATTAGAAATTAAAAGTAAAAATATTTTAAAATATTTATTAATTCACTTAAAAACCATAATAACAAAACTTGTATGCGTTAACACAAGTAACTTGTTTTTATTTTTTAAAAAAATTGGTGAGAAGAGTGGCATTGTCTTATATTTTTGCAAATTTTTTATCTTCTGGTTTAATAGAGGATCGTTGAATTCTCCTGTCTCCTTCTGCAATCTGCTGTGAGATAGATTGTTTGGTTGAAGTATATAAAGAAAATTTGGCCTCACAGATATGTTGTTGGATGCAGGACAAGTATTTTTATAGGCTTTTCAGATAATTTCTTGATACTACAAAAAACTTGACAAGCAGTAGTATAGTATTTTAATGTGGAATCTGAAAACACATCAGTGAACATTTTGTTCTTTGTCACATTAAAATCCACTAGTCTGTCTAGCACTTTGGATGTATCTTTTGCCTATGTGAGATTCTGAAACATCATGCATTAGTCATTGGAAAATGCTGGTTCACCGACTTACACGATCTGCCAAATGTTGACACACTGAACTTTACAACATCAAAAGAAAGTACATTCGCTAATACTATCATCAAAAAAAGTCTTTAAATTCGGAGAACAAGCTTACAATGATGGATACAAGTTTTCTAAAATTCTAAGTTTTGTTAAAAGTGCAAATCTCGGCCTGGCATGGTGGCTCACGCCTGTAATCCCAGCCCTTTGGGAGGCTGAGGTGGGTGGATCATGAGATCAAGAGATCAGGACAATCCTGGCCAACATGGTGAAACCCCATCTCTAGGAAAAACACAAAAATTAGCTGGGTGTGATGGCGTGTGTCTGTAGTCCCAGCTACTCAGGAGGCTGAGGCAGGAGAATCACTTGAACCCGGGAGGCGGAGGTTGCAGTGAGCCGAGATTGCATCACTGCACTCTGGCCTGTGTGACAGAGTGAGACTCTGTCTCAAAGATAAAAGCTCAAATCTCTCTGCAGATAAATACTATTAGCTGTTCACCTTGAAGTGACAGGCTCACTTTGTTCATTCTCAAAAAATGTCTACCAAGAGATACCATCTTCTGTACCAAAAATAGACAAGAGAATGCTGTCAATATTGGTGTACTCTAATGTGAATCTATACTGGTGAAAACAATTTTTTGTTTCCCTTATTAAAACCTTAGTGTCCTTTTCTCAAAAAAAAAAAAAAATTGTCTAACAAAAACACAAGTCCGAATAACAATGGTTAGCCTGTCAATCATTCTTTCAAATAAAAAGGGTACTCCGTGAAGAAGGCAGTGAGTTTCGCTTGCCACTCAAATGACTGCATGACTGTGTTTCTTCCGTCTGCAGCAGAAGTGCTTTATGAAGGCTTCCCATTTTGTCACACAGAATGCTAAAAAGACATTCTCAAAGATTGAGATTTGACAATCCTTAACGAATTTTATTGCTTCATTGAAGATTATGTGTTTATGTTTTACTGACTGCATCATGGTGAACAATACCGTAACTATTAGCATAGTATAGTATAGTATAGTATAGTATAGTATAGTATAGCATAGCATAGCATAGCATAGCATAGCATAGCATAGCATAGCATAGCATAGCATAGCATAGCATAGCATAGCGTAGCACAGTATAGTTTGGGGCCAACATTTTGATTCCAGTTAAGCCTTAGCAGTTTTGCCCACTGTTGGATTTGTATCATCAGTGATAAATCAACAGAGTAAAATATAACTTAGTGTTAGTAGTATTAGTATTAATACTAACATTAGGATACGATATTAATATTACTATCAACACAAGATTTTACCTCAAAGACCTCAGAAAATGTCCAGGGGTCCATGGGCCATTTGCTGAGAATAATTGATATTAAAAAAGGGTGTGGTATTTGAAGTCAGATAGACCTGAACTAGAAACCCAGGTCCTACTAGCTGTGTGGTATTGAACAATTTGCTTACACTTACTAGGTCTCAGCTTCCTCATTCATAAAATGGAGATTATGCTGCCTGCCTCACAGAGTCCTCTTGAGGCTCAAATGAAATGGTATCTACGAAAGTGCCTGGTTCAATGTCTAGCACATGGCACATGCTTCATTAATATGCCCTTTCCCCCTCTTATGGACTTATTTGTGTCTCCCCGCCAATTCACATATTGAATCCTCAACCCTACTGAGACTATACTTGGAGATGGGGCATTTATGGAGGTAATAAATGATAGGTGAGGTCATTAGGGTAGGACCTTAATCTGATAGAACTGTTGTCCTCATGAGAAGAGAAAGAGACACCAGGTTTCTCTCTTTCTCCCTTTTTCTCTCCCCCTCCCTGCTCACCCTCCCACCCCCCACAACACTACGAAAGCACAGAGGAAAGGACACAGTGAGATGACAGCCATCTATAAGCCAGGAAGAGAGCCCTCACTAGAAACCAAATTTGCTGTCACTTGATCTCAAACTTCCCAACCTCTAGAACTGTGAGATAATAGATTTCTGTTGTTTAAGCCACCTAGTCCTTGGTATTTTGTCATGGCAGCTAGGGTAGATGAATGCATCCTGCCCCCACACTCTTCTCCTTTCAAAGTGCTTGTGCTGTTGGTTTATATATTAATAGTTTGAAAGGCCTCTGTTTGCTGGAAAGAGCTGGGCATGAGCAAATAATATTGGCATTAGAAACTCTGTTCCCAGACAGGCTTTGGGCAAATCTCCCAGCTTCAACGATCATGCCTTTCAGGAGATTTCTGATGAGAACATTCCAAGATGCCAGTAGAAAATCCTGATGCTGGCTATTTGAGAACCATACTGGGAAGAAAGCAATTTTCTAATAGATTTTCTAAAACAATAAACAGTGGAGAGAATGCCAGGATAGTATTTTTAACTACCACAAGCCAGAAAAAATCAGCTTCAAGTCCTAAACCATCACACAGACTTACCATGACAGAGCTGTCCCATGGAAACACCAACAGCCCATCTGATGGCAATAATGGTGGTGATGACGATGGTGGTGGTGATGACGAAAAGGATGATAACGATGAAGATGATGCTGATGTCATGATGATCATGATCATGACAATTGATAATGATGAAGATGATGCTGATTGTCATGATGATCATGACAATTGATGATGTCAATAATAGAAATGATGGTGATGACAATGGTGGTGGTAATGGTGATGATTGTGACGATGATGGTTATGGTTACAGTTATGATGTTGATGTTGGTGATGATGGTGGTGGTGATGATGATGGTGATGATAATGATTATGATGATGGTGTTGGTAATGGTGATGATGGTGATGATAATGACAATGATAAGGATGGTAATGAAAATGCTAATGCTAATGCTAATTGTGATGATAATGGAAACCATGGCAATGATGATGGTAACTATAGTGATAATGATGATGATAATGATCATAGTAATGGTAATGATTGTGACGATCATGGCAGTGGTAATGGTGATGATGGTGATGGTGATAGCTACATTAGTAATGTTGGTAATGGTGGTGGTGATGATGACGGTGATGCTAATGATGATGATGATGATGATGGTAATGGTGATGATGGTGATGGTGATAGTTACAGTAGTGATGTCGGTAATGACAGTGGTGGTGATGACGGTGATGCTAATGATGATGATGATGATGGTGGTGGTAATGGTGATGATGGTGATGGTTATGATGGTAATGTTGGTGATGATCGTGGCTGTGATGGTGATGGTGGTGATGATGATGACAATGATAAGGATGGTAATGAAAATGATAATGCTGATGCTAACTGTGATAGTAGTGGAAATCATGGCAGTGACAATGATGGTAATTATAGTGATGATGATGATGATGATGATGATGTCAATAAACAGCCAGTTTTTTGAACATTATATGCAAGGAGCTTTGCTAAGTGCTTTAATAAGCACTCATTTAATGCCATTAAATGTGTCATCTCATTTAATGACAGGCAATACCTTCAAAGTAGGTAAAATATGCCCATTTTACAGGTAAGGAAACTGAGCGCAGAGAGGCTGAGTAACTTGACTAAGGGCACACAGCTGGTACATGGCTGAGATGTATCCTTTTCCATCCATCCCAATAGTAATTTCTTTTCTTTTCTTTTCCTTATTTTGTTATTGCAGCTATTCCTAGTCTGACAATAGACTGAGATCAGGGTTTAGGTTTGTAGGAGAAGAAAGCTGAGCAACTTGCCCCAAAGTCACACAACTTGTGAGTGGCCATGCCAGGATGTGTCCTCCAAAGCTCTGTTCAGCTGATGTGCAGGTGTAAGGCCTTATTGGAAGTGCATGCCTGATGGTTTGACCTCCAGAATCCAAGAAACTCCAGAGTCCTCTCCCAGGTGGCCAGGAGAGGGAGACAGGTTGATGGGCACAGCAGACACTGAGCAAGGCATTTGGGCCCCATCCTGCCTTGTACTTAGCTTCTGCCACTCACTCCCTACACTCCATCCAGTCCAAAGCCGGCTTTCTGAGACAGTCTCAGCTCTCCAGCTCCCTGAGGGTCCACGGCACTTGCCAGGAACCATTGGTGAAGCAGAGAGAACTCACTTTTCAGGCTCACAGCACTGGATTGGGTTTTTTGTTTCACCCCAACTTGCTCTGTGACCCTGCACATGGTACGCCATCTTCCAAAGCCTCAGTTTCCCACCTGCAAGAATAACCACTTCCCAGATTCAAGCAATAATCCACATGGGCCTGCCTCAGGCAGAGTGTGGCAGGAGACGGATGCTTGGTCAATGGAGCTTTTATCCTCCCTTTTCTACAAAATACAAGTTGTATCGGTGAGCTACATATATTTTGGCTCAAGAAAGGCTCACTACCCACAAGATGGAAAAACAAAAGTTCGGTGTTGAAGAAAACTGCGTGTTCCAGGGACCACATTGGCTTCCCTGTCTAAAAGCATAATGCAAGCCCAGTGATTAGCCATGCCACTGGCCCCAGAAATGTTGATTGACCAAAGTACAATTTCATTAGTGGTTTTAGAGATATACTCACGCCAAAGTGGCTAATGCAGACTTTTCTAGCACATAGCCTTACGAATTAAGCTCCTCATGGAATCTGAGATTTAGCAGTGGATGTGGTCAACTCCCCTCACCTACCCCAACCCCACATTTATCCCTGGATTTCCGCTTATAAATCCACTTTGGGATTTGGCCTCTCTATCTGTCCATCTCCTGCACGCTGGGCTGATAGAATTCATTAGGGAATCCACGGGCTGCCCACTATGGAGCAGGGGCCGGTAATGAGGGGCCGGGGTGGGTGATCACAGAGCCAATCACTGTGAGCAGGGTCCTGAGTGCACCTGGCTCCTAGTCCTGGCATTAATCATGATTACCCAGGGAGCATTTGGGGATGGATAGGAAGCCTCAAACTGTTGTTTCAAGGCCCACCAAGCCCAAGCAAGGCACTTTTGAGGGAGGGTGGCTCTGGGCCTGATGGAGCACCTTCAAGGCCCAGGTATCCATCCTCACCGCCACCCTAGTCCTCTGATCCACACTGCACCATCAGGGCTCAGAGCGGTGTGGGTTCTTACTCGAAGTCAGGGTCTCACTGTGACGCTTTAGCGCATGGGCTCTGGAGCCAAACTGCTTGGATTCAAATCCCAGCTCCACCCTTCCTTGATGACATGGGGCTATCTGCTTTATCATTCAGGGTCTCAGTTTCCCCCTCTGTAAAATGGTAATAATGAGGATAGCTTTGTGACAGGGCTGCCGTGAGAACTAGAGGAGCTGTAAGGGCTCAGAACCGGGCACACACTGGTAAGTGTTCCGCTGCAACTTCACATCATCCTCGATCGACACAGTGTAAGAATGGCATTCAAAAGTTCCTCAGACATAAACAACCGGGTTTTATTTATTTATTTAGAGACTGGGGTTGCTGGGGTTTCTCTGTGATGCCCAGGCTGGAGTGCAGAGGTGCAATCAAGAATCACTGCAGCCTTGACCCCCCTGGGCCCAGCTGGTCCTGCCACCTCAGCCTCCCAAGTAGCTGGGACGACAGGTACGCCTGCCATGCCTGGCAATTTTTTTTTTTTTTTTTTTTTTTTTTTTTTTTTTTTTTTTTTTGTAGAGACAAGGTCTCCCTATGTTGCCCAGGCTGGTCTTGAACTCCTGGGCTCAGGTGATCCTCCTGCCTCAGCCAACCAAGATGCTGGGATTACAGGTGTAAGCACCCAGCCTGGTTTTAATTTTTATTGAGGTAAAACTCACCTAGCATAAAAATAACCATTCTAAAGTGTACAATTCAATGGGATTTAGTACATTACACTCACATGCTATGCAGCCATCACCACTATTTAGTTCCAACACATTTCCATCACCCCAAAGGGAAACTCCATACCTATTCACCAGTCACTTTCCTTCTTCCCTCTCCCAAGTCCCTGTAAACCACTCATCAGCTCTCTTCCACTATGGATTTTCTTGGACAAATTCTGGAAATTTCATATGAATGGAATCATACAATGTTTACCCATTTGTGTTTGCCTTCTGTCCCTTAGCACAATATCTTCAAGGTTCACCCACACTGTAGATTCTCATTCTTTTTTATGTTTCAATAATATTCCATTGCCTTAATAGACTACATTTTATTTGTCTATTCATCAGTGATGGACATCTGTTTCTACCTCTTGGCAGTGGAGAGTAGCATTGCTATGGACATTCATCTGCACGTTTTCGTGTTGACATCGCTTTTCTTTTCTCTTGGGCATATACCTAGGAGTGGAATTGCTGGGTCATATGGTAGCTTTATGTGTAACTTTTTAAGAAATCACCAAACTGTTTTTTACAGTGGATGCACCATTTTACGTTCCCACCAACAACACCCAAGGGTTCTGATCTCTCCACATTCTCACCAACATTTATTTTCCATTTTTTAAATTAGCCAGCCTAGTGGTTGTGAATGGATAACAACATGGTTTTCAAATGAAGGTAGGATGTGACTTTTTTTTAACACAAGCATTGACCCCACAGCCTTGACCCTCTGTAAGCTCAACAAGGAGACACAAGGAACAGACTGTGGCCAGGATTTCCTCTCTCTGGGCCTTAGTTTTCCCCTCTGTAACATGACCTGGTTGGTTTTGATTAGTGTGTCTCAAATGAGCTCTGTGGAAATGGCAGAGAGAAGAGGATGGAGATATCTTGCCACTGAAATGGAATAGTGCAGATCCTTTCTGGAGTCCCAGGGGAGGAAAAGATGAGTCATTCGGATAGATTCCCCTTCATCTGGAGTTTCTCATCTACTCCGAGGTGAGGGGTCTAGCCCTGATGATCGAGTCAGTTCTTTGGGGCTGTTATATCAATGTCTTAAGAAAGAGTCCCCGGCCCTCCCAGCCATCAAAAAGCTCTCAAGCCAGATCAGAAACATAGGAAGTCTCCTTCCACCCAGCATTCAGGCTTCTCCAACCCAACTCTGAGCGGGGCCCCAGAGACCCTGAGGCCACATGGAACATTCCAGGACCCCTCTGTTACTCAGGAGGAAATGCATTCCCACATCAACTGCTTGTCTATTTCTCACTGTGTGTTTTGCTCACCCTCTGCTCAGAACACCCTCCCCCGCTTCTCCATTCAACCAGCTCCTGCTGCTCTGCGTATGACCAGCACAGCACTGCTTCCTACAGGAAGCCTTCTCTGATGCTCCGCCTGGAGTTAGGGGGTCCTACCCATGTGCCCCCACTGTCACAGCACTCTTTACCTTGTTTCGAGCACTTTCTACTTAACTAGCCTCCTCCACTGGGCTGTGAGGTCCTTGAGCAGGCACTGTGGGACCCACCTAGGGGTCCGGCACTCATCAAGGCCACATCTGGGATAAAGAGCCCATCAGGGATGACCCGTGTCTGGGCTGCCAGAAGCCTTGCGAGGTGTTTTCCTCCAGGAGCCAGCTCCTTCCTGTCGCAAGCGGTCGTGGCGGAGGGTCAGTCATGGTGTCTGACCCTTTTTGAGCACGTGACCCAAGCTGAACGAATTCTGTGCTCCCTGCTGAGAACTTCAGGCATGAGAGAGCGACACCAGGTGGGATAAGAGTTGACACCAAGTTTTTCTGACCTCCCCTTACTTCCTGCTCTGTAGAAACCCAGAGCTACCCAATTCCTGTTTTCCTGCGGCCTGATGGTTCAACTTCTCTTGACTTTTGTGAGCTACTCCAAATCTTGGAAATAGCGCCTTTTGTTGCATGAGGTTTGCTGGCGTCCATCTGTGTTGCTTTTCCCCAGAAAACTCTGGCAGATACAGCATATCCATTATTCTTTAGTGCACAGATCACACAGATTGGTGAACAAATGAGCTGACTCTTGAGGGGAGAGATGGCCAATCAGATGGGAAGGACTGAAGAAAGAAAAGCCCTCACAGCCGAGGGATCTGCAATGGCAAAGATCCCTGGCAAGGATGCACACGAGGCTGCAATGCTGGGGTGAAGGTGGGTGGGAGGGGTCCTAACTGCAGGACCCATCTTCTATCATCTCGGCCTCCTTTAGTTTGTGTGTATTGTGGTTGAATACAAAACAGAGAGATGTCCAAACCTATGCAGCAGCTTATGGAAGTGGAGAAGGTGGCTGGGAAATGAGACTTTAAGTGATGCTCCCCGCCCCAAGACATTGATGGGGAACCTGGGGTGCAGGACAAGGCCCCAGAGCAAGCTGAGGTCCCTGCTGGGAAATCAAAGGTCCAGTTCAGCCAACAGCAAGCTGCATCAGACAGAGCTGTCTTACTTCAATAAAAATGGATAATCTCTTCCTTAAGCCTTTCAAAAGGTGGGCTCCAGATGGATTAAAGGCCCAAATGTGAATGTTAAAATAATAAAGCCAATCAAAAAAGCATAAGGAGATATCTTTGTGCCTAAAAATGAATGATTCTACTCCAAAAGACCCTAAGAGCACAAGACAGAAGGAGACAAATATGAAGAATTGGACTGCGTGAAAACTAAGGATTCCTGTCCACCACCCAGGGCACCGCCGGCCACGGCAGCAGACAGAGGACGCACGGGATGATGCTGCAAAGAGTCAAACTGATGAGTGGTGACTACTTGGAATATACACGGAACTCTTACCAAACAATAAGAAAGACATCAAAGATCTGGTAGAAAAATAGCCACAGGTGGTGAAAGGCAGAAGAGAGGTCTAAATGGTTGACAAGGATAATGAGATGTTCAAACTCCTCAGCAAAAAGGACTGGTAGTTTTTAAAGCAGCGGCGTTGCTTTAGACTTGCTATGAAAAAGGCAAATTTCCATAAGTGGATGAAGTAACATTGCTTGGAATGTCTTGGAGAGCTGTGCACTCTCGTGTACTGTAAACCTGAGAGTCTTTCTGAAGGCGTGCTGGTCAGTCCAGACATAAGTTAGGCCTGGGTACAGCTCACATCCCGGAGACCCCACTCTGGGCTGTGGAGGTATGGATGCCAGGGAAGTTGTCACATAGGCCCCTAGAAGGGCAGAACACAGATACCCAAGTAGCACTGGTCATGGGAGCAGAGGACTGGGGACATCCTGGCGTCCACCCCTCACTAGGAAACACTGGAGTTCAATGCAGTGAGCTCCAGGCATAGCACACCATGGGGTGGGACAGGAAGCAAGGGGAACAAAGGTGCCCAGTCCACATTAAGTGCTCAGCAAACATTATTACCAACTCTTGCAAACATGGCATCCATTCACAGCAAGGCAAGGCTTGCTCATAGGAAACCGCTTGCCCTCACTCCTCTAGGAATGCTTAATACCCAGGCAGTGTCTCTGGGACCTTGTGGACACCAAGTCCTTTATTCATTTACCTTTTTGCCGTCCCACCAAAGTCCTGTGACAGGAAATGCAGCAGGTCTAATCCTGAGGTCAGAGTGGCCCTCTGCGATGGCTGTTCTTTCCGGCCTGCCCCCTCCGCCCCCCTCCCATTCTTCGGACCCTGATTAGCCTGAGTATTGGATGACCCTTGCTCTTCTTCCCCTGCCTCACAGGGGTTAATCAGCCTTCCTGCGGGGCGGCAGGGCGGCTAGGAAGGAGGCAGCAGGGCGGCCTGGCGGCAGGCGGCTTTCATTACTTTGATGGGATACATGTGCTCGGCTTTATCTCCGGCCCTTTCTCCCTAATTCAGAGCTTGAACGTCTCAGCTGTCGGCCGATCTGCAGACAATTGCTCAGGGTAATACTATCCGGAAAAAGCTGATAAAATGCAGATGTGACGAGGCCTCTGAAATTTGCGGTTTGCTAAGTGGTTTGCTGCGATGCTTGCCCCTGGCCAGGGCGGCTTCCCTTCGAGGCTGGGAACCAGGGGGGTGGGAGTTGCATTTTTTTTTAAGTGAAAGGTTGAATAGAGGAAGTGAGTGTAGATTTTTTTTCTCTAATTAGGAAGATGGGCAAATAGAAAGTAGAGGGGGAGGGGACAATACCGGAGGACGTGGCAGTTCAGGCCTCCCCTTGGGTCCCCATCTAACCAGCCTCTCAGGGGGGCACCTCCAGAAATGGGCACCCTGGGATTCCTCCGTGCAGCCTGCTGCAGGAGGGTGGTGCAGGGAGTGCTTGGAAGGAGGCCACTCACCAACTGTGTGACCCTGGGCAAGTCACTCAATCTCTTGCTCAATGACTCAACCAAAAGACCAAATGACTCACAATCTCAGTTACTTACCAGGTGTGCTGCACCCAGCAGGATGCCTGAACACAGTAGGTGCTCAATGAATGATGCAGTGGTTTCCTTTACCTCACTTAGGACCCCACATGACCCTAGAGAGTAAAGCTGCGTGACACTGATGTAAACACAATGAGTCCCAGTTGGGTGGTAGGCAAGGGGCCTGCCAGGCTGTTAGTCCCAAAAATCATGACTTCCCAGGCCAAAGTCACCAGGCTGGATCCCCTGAGGAAACAACCATCACTGTGTTTTCCTGGGCCAAAGAAGCGTTGGGGCAGAGCTCCTCCACTTTACTGTGTGCCTGAATCACCAGGGATCATTCCAAATGCAGATTCCCATTCAGGAGGGCCAGGCAGCCTGTGAGCATGCATCTCTCACAAGGTCCCAGAGACGCCGAGGCCACAAGCGGGGTGAAGACCCCGAGGCATCAGGCGGGAGAGGAGGCTTTGGGCATACCTAGGCCTTGCCCTTTCAGTCCCAGGAGAACCCTGCTGACCAGAGAGGACAGGTGACATGGTTGGTGTTGCTCAGGACGTTGGAGACAGAGCCAGGCTAGAAGGGTGACTGCACCCTGAGCTTGGTGCTTTTCCCACAGGGCCTCTGGTGACCAACCTTCCATAGCCAGCCCTGACTTCAGACCTGTGGGTGAATCCACATGACAGCATCCCAGAGAGCTCGCCTCATCACGCCCTTCCCAATTTGCTTTTATGACAAAGGAAAACTATTAATACATGAATTGATGCTGTTACGTGCTGCCATTGAGGCCACGTAACACAGTTCTCAAAACAGCCACTGGCCTGACCCGCACCTATCTATGGATCTCATGCCCCAATCTGTGTGCAAACATCTCAAATAATCAATAAGCTGTAAAGACAGCTTGTGAAAACATGGCTTCAGTTTCAGGGATGCTTTTTCGCTTTCTTATATGTTTACGCTAAAGTAAAAATAGCCAGCACATTGAGCTTCTCCTGCCGTCCTTACCTCTCATCCTCGAAAACATCCCTGGGAAGTGACTTGATCACACCCATTTTCAGATGAGGGAAACTGAGGCCCAGAAGGTTAAGTCACTTGCTCTAAGGCTCCTTGCTGGCAGGATCAGAGCTGGAGTTCAAACCCAAACGTGTTTAGGAGTATCCAGCTCCAAAGCACACACAGCTGGGTTGGTGCCACGCTGTCTCCGGACAAACAGGACCCCAGGGTCGGTGCGAGGACGCGGAGTGCTAAGGCAGCCGAATGCAAAATTTAGGGCAGGGCCTGGGTTTTTCCCTTGAAAAGGCCAGTCTGCAATTAGAGGGGCCTTTTGCAGTTCTTGCCTTTCAAAGAAAGAGGGCGTCTCTCCCCCTGCTGGGGTGTGGGCAGAGCTGGTAGCAATTTTCCCACAATGTGTAAATTAGTCAATCTCCGAGTCTGTAAACGGGGGCCTTTGAAGCGATCTTAATGAAGCACTCCATTAGGGCTTAGTGATGGCTGCCTCCAGCATTACTGGACCCCGCGCCTTTTGATGTCTTGGGGCCACGGGTTGGAGGCTCAACTTATCTAAATGCCCCGGTAGGCTTAAAAAAAAAAAAAAAAAAAAAGGCAAAAAGCTCCCTTAGAGAAGTTGAAAAATTTTTAATGAAAAAAGTTAGTCCTGGCCTGACTGATGTTGGCACTTCAAAGCCGGTGCAGACTAAATTGCTGTAGACTGCTTAATTCAAAAGTGCTCCCTCGCGGGTGACAGTCCAATGGTGACAAAATACAATTGGCAACAGGAGACGGCAAGATCAAAGGCTGGCTATTGTAATAGTTTTGTTCCATGAAGAATTGCTCATTGTCAGGAGTTTTTAAGCCTTTTTTTCTCTCTCTCTCTCTTTTTTTTTTTTTTTTTTTTTTTTTTGGCCCCAGAGCCATCCCAGGATTCTCTGGTTCAGAATCAGTGTACATAAATACTTGTAATTACATCCTTCTGATAATACATTTCAGTTCGCAGAGGTTGCGGCTGCCTTCCCGTCTCTCTCAAGGTTCATGGAGCTGATGGTTGGTTGGATTGTAAAAATTATTTCTGTGTTTTTGTTAGAAAAGATCTTTTGAGGCACCTGGAGGGCGAATTAGAGCTGGGATGCGCTCATCTTCTTGAGTACTATTTTAGGATTTGCTTCAGATTAAACTGCTGCCTGCAGAGGCCCTTGAGGGGTGATGGGGTGGAGGGAGCATCAGATGACTGGTCGTGGGGTTCTGGCTCTTCCTTATGACTTTACCTGGTTTCTCCTGGCCTCAATTTCCCCAGTTATAACCTGGGGCTCATTTACTCACACCACAAGTATTTATTGAGCTCTGACCTGGGTGAATGTGTGCCTTGCAGTGTCATTTAAAAGGCCGTTAGGAGAAAGTGAGCATGAAAGCACTCTGCGATCTGGACACTGCCTCCTTCACTCCACTCCGTGGTTTGGAGGGGCTGTTTCCGGGATCTGTGGATTCTGGGATCTGTGGGTTGCCTGGTTTCTTTGACCACCATCATTCCCTAGGAACACAGAACCCAGAATGAGATATTCTGGTGAGCTCTTCACAAGCGTCTACTTGGAGGGAGGGAACAGATGAAAGGAAAGCCCCTCCCCAGGCCTAGAATCCAGTCCTCACTTCTCTTCCCGCAGTGTGGCTCCACCAACTCACTTTTCTCTCAGAACCTCAGTTCCCTTCCCTGTATCATCCCTGCCCTGCCAAATCTCCTGTTTTTTACCTGACTTGACACAGGCTCAGACAAGGGAAAAGATGCCAATGCACTTTGTAAATGACCAGAAAGCAAGAAGCATCCCAAAGTTGGTCCATGTTATTTTCTGACCCAAGCCGGAGGAGGCTGGGGCTGTGTGGGGCTGGGTTGAGGGTGGGGATGACTGGAGACCATTAAGAAGCAGGAATGCTCTGGCTCCTTTTATTGCTTCAAATATTAGTCACCAGGAAGCTGCCCCGCGAAGCCTGTGAGGCCTCGTATCATTTACTTGTCTTGAATTAATTAAGAAGACTCGTATGGGGACAATTAGAGGACCCTCAGGCTGATGATATCTCATCTTGTTGGGATGGAATTTGCTTCTGCATCCCATTTGCCTCCCTGCATGCCCCCAGATATCAGCAGGTTCGTTTTTTCCCAAAGTATCTCAGGTATATGTTAGGGCTGGATTTGTGGTTCTACAGGCACATGGACAGACAGACAGCCCCGTGAGGGATGAGCTGAGGGTCTATCTAGTTGACAGGTGTCTGTTTGCATTGGCTCAATGTCTTGCTTTCCTACTTTCCTTTCCTTTGAACCCAACTCCCCCTGCTCTTCCCCACCCTTTGCCAATGTTTCTGTGTCTTTTGTTTTTAAATTCCATTGGCACCAAGAATTCTAATTTCCTAAACCATTTTAAGCAAACATTCGAGGGTGGCACCATACTAAAGCCAGCAAGCTAAGGGGTTTCATCCCAACTTTCTAAGGGTGCCGTCCAAGTGTCCGCAAGGCCATGACAGGCCCCCAGAAACTCCAGATCCACCCTCTAATCAGGAAGGGACACATCATCCGCCACAGACCCGTCTGTTCACCATAATCACGCACAAGTATGCATAAGCCCAGCTGAGCAATTATGAATAATTAAATCAATTAGAGACAGTCTAGCACCGGGGATTATGGACGTTTGGGTGTGGGCCTCTGTAATATTTTAACAGTAAATGCAAGAGCCCCAGAGAGGCCTGGCGGGGAGAAGGGAACAAAAGCGTGTCCAAATGCCAAGCCATGTTGCTCGGTGACCCTCCTCCGCAGCACCGGCGGCCTTCCCAAGGAAAACAATGACCATGAAATGCCAAGAAAATATTTTGGGGGCAAGTATGAAAGCTTCAAAATGAGTTAATTAAAAACGGATAAAACACGAGCCTTCGAAAGTATGTTGAGGAAATTTAGTGCTTGAAATTTGACAGAAGAAAAAGGTTTTCCAGCATGAAGCAGAACTTAAAAGTGGCAGAGCTGGACCACTGGGTTGTTTTCTTCTAAAACCAACCTCCTCCAGCTTCTTCACACCACAACGGCAGCTCAGGGAGGCCTTGGAAAGCATCTAAGCCTTCTGAGGTTGCAGAGATCAGCCAGGGCACCTGTAGGGCTCTTTCAGGAGCAGTTGACTGAGAAACCTGTTTCAGATCATGGGCGTGTGCGAGGTGAGCGGTTCTGAAATGAGCAATTGCATATTTAAGGCATTTGCAGAACGAAATCTTGACTCCATTTACGCTTCCTGAGCATTCAATGAACATGGAAGAAGTGACGGGCTGAGAGAACTAACATTGTGTGACTTGGTTCCCTAGAAATGGACTCACTAGCCCAGATGCAGGAAGGGAGTCTGGAAGACAGAAGCATCCTTGTGTGTCTTCTTGTGGAGATGGGATTCATCTCACAGCCCAGCCAATTTGGGAGCAGCTGTTGAAGATGCCAGCTTCCCAGATTCCGTCATCCCCATGACCTGGGAAGGGTTGAGATCTCACTGCTTTATTGCAGACTGTCAGAGGATACCAGGAATATGATGGGTTTGATGAAACCAACAGGAACATAATCGATTTTCTGTTTCTTCCATGTCTGAACCAAAAGCATAAATATGGCTTGCTTTGGCCCAGCAGAGAGATTTGAATTGAACCCTTCTGGCAACAAAGGACCAGTGTACCTTTTAAGTGACATTTTGTCCAGATTCATTAGCCAGGGCCTGAAGGTTATGCAAGAAAAGAACAGAAATTCCCACTATTCTCTCCGACAGGCCAAGTCCAGTCCTGTCCTTACGAGTGCGAGAAAAAGCCTGGCCTCCCAGGCTGCACTCTACTCTTCTAAGGTTCCATTTGACACTTTGCATTTGTTTATCTCTGTGCTGTGTTTGAGACATTAGATATCAACATCCTGTGTTTGGAGGAGGCTACTGATGCTCAGAGAGGTCAAGGAACTCACTCAAGGCCTCAGAGTAACAAGTGGCTGCCGAGATTCAATCCTGCAAACACCTGTGCTGCTGCCTTGCGCTGCTTCTCAGTGCCTGCATGGGGCACGTCGCGCTAACACTTCGAGGTATCAAGATTTCCCAGTGAGTCCTGCCCCAAATGGAGAAGCTCAGGATCCTCATCTGTGATTTTATAGGGTTGCTGCATGGATTAGCAATCATGCCCCAATGCAAACCTGATTTCCCCCAAGTCTCAATGATCTAGAGACATGATTTCCCAAAGTCTTGATCCTAAGGGGTGAGGGACTCACACCCTTACTTACCCTAGCATGTCACTAGCTCCTCACCCCTGCCCAGTTCAGGACATCCTCTGAGATTCCCACCCTCGCCCTCGGCCTCCAAAGGGAGCCTCCAGCACTGTCAAGAGCCTGCAGGAGAGATCTCAGGTTAAGTCCTTTCCTTCCAGGTGCTGCTGAAATTCACTTCCCCACGTTTGCTTGGCTTCTCTGTGTCCACGGTGGCGCCAGCTCATTCACCAAGTTCTCAGCATGCCAAGGCAGACTGTGCCCCATTGTAAGAGCTGGGGAATAGTGTCCTTGCCCCTCCTTGGGTTACACTGCTATAGGGTCCCTGGCTGTGCTGCTCAGGTCCCAGTGGGCACAGGCGGAAGTGCTGCCATTTTTCTTTCTAGAGGCTGTCTTCCTTCTAGAGCCACATGTGAGTCTGTCCAGGGGGTGGATTTGAGTGAGTTTTTACCTGAACCCTGGGTTATTGTCCTCTAGTGACTGGGCTTAGTCACTAGGTGGTTTTCTCCAACGGCCATACATGCAGAAGCAAATAGTGCATCCCAGCCCCTGTTTGCTAAGATTGTGTTCCTCCTCAGCAGACCCTCAGCTGCCCAGATTCAACCTGGGTATGTTCCTCTGCAAGCAGCCAGTTGTGCCCAGAAATCTTTGCCCATGAGCAGTGGACACCACCTCGGCCCAAGCTGAGATCCCCTCTCCATGTGCACCACAGCCCTGGCTTCTGTTAAACACAGCAATAGAAAGAGACCCTGACTCCTATAAAGAATAGAAGGTTGCTGGATGCTAGAGTGAAATCTGGGGTGGGATGAAAAGATTGACATCCATCCAGGCCACCCTCTGATGACAATGAGTAAGGTCAAAACACTGATAGTGGAAGTGGATCCACTGGATCATTTGACTCGGCAAGTTCTCATGACAGCCCTGGCAGAAGGAAGCACAGTCAGCGCTTACAGAATGTCTCTTGGAAGTGCAGGCACCTGCAGAGGGTTGGGGCTGCCTGCTCTCTTCCACATTCTCATGGCAACCAGCAGAATGAAAGGGGCCAGGAGGTGACCCCAGGCTGGCCTCTGCCCTCACAGGCAAAGCTGCTTCCTCACGGCAGGTGGGAGTCGCTGCCCTTCTGCTGGCAGTGAGTCCCGCCTGGAGTCTTGCTAAGCCCTTCCTAACTGCCAGCAGCCTAGAGATCAACTAACCCTGGGGACAACGTGGTAAAAATGGGGCTTAGATGAGGGGCATGGCAGTGAGTAGGGGAGGGACACAGAAACCCGAATCTTCTCTTTTTGCAGCTTTGTCCAGGACTGACCCTCTACTGACCCCACACCCCCTTATTCATCCCCTGCTGGGGGCCATCACAAGCCACTCTGTCCCCAGCTATGGATAGCTGCACAGATGATAGCACAACCAGGTGGGAATCTGAGCTTGCGGGCCCTCAGGTCACCCTTCCGAGCCTCAGCTTCCTCATCCACGAAATGAGAACGACCCTAAAGCTGGCCTGAATATCTCACAGGAATGTGGGAGGCAGGAAGTTAGATGATGAGTAAAAGTGAAGTGCAAACTGTGAAGTGCATGTCCATCAAAGACATCCTGATTTCATAGGAATACTGTGGAATTAGAGAATTTAACGGCATGTCCATCAAACGCATCCCGATTTCATAGGAATACTGTGGAATGAGAGAATTTAAGGCAACATATCTTTACATGGCTCCCCTGATATGATAGCAATGAGTGAGCAAATCCCAAGTCCGATTTTTTCCAAATTCAGTGAGTTTCCTGCAGTGCCCCGAAGAGCCGGAGGAGCCTGGGGACATCCCTTAAGGGTCACCTCTAGGGGAAGGCAAAAAGGAAGGTCAAGGAGGGCAGAGCTTAGGGTCCACCAACTCAACTCTGCTCTTTTTGGCCTGGTAAATTGTGAGGTTTCAGTGCAAGAGAGTTCTAGTTCTTGATGGAGAAATTTAAAAGCCAAAGCTCAACAATGCACAGTGCCTCTAGTGGACTTAGTGGGGGACACAAATCCCCTAAACAGCCCTAGGCAGAGCTGCTGAACAGGAGTTAGCAGGGGAAGAATCCAAGCTCCTTGAAGAATAATAAAGATGAAACAAATCCTGTTTCCCCAGGATGTGACGATGCCACATGGACCTCCTCAGGCTCCCAAGACAGCAATGGCTCCAGGAGCAGAAATGCTCCTTGTGTCTGATTTGCTCAAATCGCTGCACATTCTCAGGTCCCTGGGTGATCTTGATCACATCACTTCCCCTCTGGGCCTCAGTTTCCCCATCTGTGCCTCAGTTTCCCCATCTGCACCACCAGGGGTGAACTGGATGGTCTGAAGCATCCCGTGAGCTCTGCCATCCTAATCCTAAATTCGCCAGGATCCTCTCCCTGCCACCCGCTTTCCACCGTCTCACCCCTGCCTCTGTCTCCAGGAGCATCCAGCACCCCCACCTCCGGCCAACCCCCACCCCAGATCCAGACTTCCCCTCCTCCCCCACCAAGTTCTCTACAAGGCCACTGCAGAAAGCAGCAATTTGGACAGAAAGCAGCAATGTTTTAATTTTACTCGATTAAATTACCATGTGGACAGAGGCTTGCGAAGGAATCTGCTCTACAGAACTTTTCATTTAATAGAATTAGTTGAAACCAGATCAGCCAAGCCCCCGTTCCTGCAGGCCATCTGCCCAGACAGGGAAACAGCTTCCCTAAATAGAACCCCATGCTGCTGGGAGCCTCCTCTAAAGGGCCGGCAGGGAGCTGCCCCCTGCACCGGCCTGTCTGTTCGAAATGGGTTCAAAGTCCTTCCCTTTGGGGCCAGCGGGGTGAGCAAAGCTCACGTCCACTTTTAGCTTAGAGCTGGGGACTATAATCAGATTCACATTCAGCTCCACCTGCAGAGGCATCATGCCAAGATGGGGGACTGCAGAAAGGAGATGCCAACATAGAGCCTTTTAATTCAGGAAAGAGGTCTGTCAAGTCATCTGCCCAGACTCTTTAAGAAAATTAGATAAACTAACATTTACTCAGCATTTTAGTTTCCCAGGAACTTCCCCACATGTTTTGTTTAATCCTTGTGACGATCTCGCAGTACGGCTCTTCTACGTCCTTTGCAGATGAGGGTCAGAGAGGTTTAGTAACTGCTCAAGTCTACACAGCTAGGAGCGAGGACCCATCAACTCTAAAAGAGTAGTTATGACAGATGCATAAAACATAAGCGTGGGGATGCCATGACAGCCAGAAGGAAGGCTGACGGTGGGAGACCCGAGAGCTTGCAGGGATTTGAGAAAACCAGACACAATATGCCAAGCACGTTATTCTGAGGCTAATGAAGTGATGTCACCGTAGTGCCTCACATATGGTCACTGCTACCTCCCTGCCCTTCTCCTGAGCATGTGAGACCGGAGCTGCCGGCTCGAATTGTGTCATGACCCATGCTAGTTCTATGACTTTGGGAAAACCACTTAACCTCTCTGGATCTCAGTTTTCTTATCTGTGGAATAGGAAGAGGCAATGACACCTCCCTCTCCAAGTTCAAATGAGATAAGGTGTGGAAAACAGTCTGACACACCTCTGGGTGTCAGGAGCCCTTGCTGGGAATCCCAGGGGCTGACTTGAATTCTGCAGGCTGGCCCCCTTATCACTCGGAGGGCGAGTTGCCAGCGACGAGGATGTTAAGGATGAGGATGCACCATTTAGAGCAGAGGTTAGCAAATGCCAACCCGAGGGTCAAATCCTGCCTGCTTATTTTTGTAAATAAAGTTTTATTGGCACAGAACCACACCCGCTAGTTTACACATTGTCTATGCCTGTTCTCACCCGACAACAGCAGAGTTGGTAATTATGACAGACACCAGAAACCAAATGGCCCAAGAAGCCTAAAATATCTAGTGTCTGTCCCTTTACAGAAAACGTTTCACAAATCCTGATCTGGGGAGCATATAGCAGTAGCACCACTGCCCTCACACCCAAAGAGGCTGAAGACAGGCAGGGGGAAGAGAGAGGAAGTTGCCTAGGGAACATTTTATCCCAATTGTTAATAAGCTTGCTTAACCTCTTGGGCCCCTACTCCCTGATCCTAGAGACCAGTTTGGGTCTTGTGTGTTTTGATGTGGCATTCCTGTTTCAGGAGGAATTATGAATGTGCCCTGATTAGTCTGTCTTGGGGAGTTTTAAAGAAGAGAGGTGGGTTGGGGGTAAACTGTTCTGTTATCAACGGCCACTTTATAAGTCTGTGGCTTCCACTGCAGGGAGTGGCTGCTGTATGGAATTGATACACTTGGAGATTTATAAGGTCAAGTTTTATGAGCCTACAGATTCTCGTGGTGTATTACCACATCCTTATTACAAGCTCATGCTGCTGTCCAGTTAAACCAATGGAGCTAATATATTACTCCTTGCCTGCCTGGGCCACAGACTTGAAGGAAACAGTGCAAATAAAATACGGCCTTTGGGAATCAATCGTGTCCTGGTTTTTTCTGCCCAAGCGGCTTTGGTTGTTTTTCTCCTCTCCCTAACCCGCACACTGAATGAGAGGCTGCTGTTCAGTTGGTGCACACAGAACAAGCCCTTGGGAGTGGCCTGAGACCCCCAGAGTTAACTGGGGGCAGGGGGAGCAGGCCTGGGTGGGACATTTCTCCAATAGGAGGGGAGAGCTACAGGGAGCCCTCTGCAGAGCGTGGCCCAGAAGGAACACCTGGCTGTGCTGCTGTGGTGCTAACAGGACCATAAATTCAGGATGCTTGTTTGTCTTTGGGCTGGGGCTGTTTTAACGGAGAGGGGGAAGTCAGCCTGAACCAGGATGTGCTGAGCTGGTCAGGATGTCTGTGGGTGTCTGTCCCCTCTCTCCAGGCCTTTCAAGCCTTGCACTGGGGAGGGCCCAGCCAGGAATGGGTTCTGAGCCAGCTCAGGGGAGCAGAGGCAAGGATGCCCCATGACCATTCCAGGTGGGGCCACGGGGACCTCGTGGCCAGGGCAGGGGAGTAGGAGGGGCTTCAGGTCCCACCTCAGTCACCAGAGCTATGGTAGTGGTGATTTCCAAGCCTTCTCTGGTATGGATAACACTGAGATGAACACTGAGATGAACACTGAGATGAGTCTTTGCACAAGTCTGCTTGTCTACCCATCTTTTGAGGAAATGAACTGATCTGCACACATCCACACACACACCTGGTTCTGGAGCCACAGCGAATGTTGAAAATGACTGGCTCAGACGATGCCTGAGAGTCTTTAGTCCCCACAGCATAAGGCCCTGTCAGCTCCCAGCAATCTCCCCTGGCTGCATCCCACGCCACTGCAGGCTCTGTCATCACCCAAGTCCCCCAGCAAACTCCTGGGTTCTCTTGCTGGCAGGCGCCAGCTGCCTTCCTGCCTACACTGCCCAGACTTGTTTTGTGAGTCCAGGCAGCTCGCCCCTCCCTGGGCCCCGTGTCTGCAGCCCTGTCATAAAGGCGCGTTTCTAGCGGCAATTTGACTGTCCATACGAATCTCAAACAATTTTGATTTGGGAATTCCACTTCTAGAAACCTATCATATGGAAAGAACCAGATATTTGAATAAAGATCAGGAACAAAAGCTTCCACCATGGTGTTAATTATATTAGAGGATTGGAAATAACAGAAACATCCAACCATGGGGGAATAGTTAAATAAACTAAGGGTCATCTAGTCAATGGACCGCTAAGCAGCCATTCAATATTTATCTTTGTAAAGAATGCTAAATGACGAGTTAATGGGTGCAGCACACCAACATGGCACATGTATACATATGTAACAAACCTGCACGTTGTATACATGTACCCTAAAACTTAAAGTATAATACTAATAAAATTAAAAAAAAAAAAAAGAATTTGTGATGACATGAGAAAGGCATGCCACCATGCCAAAGGGGCACCCCCACCCCCGGCCCTGTAGCAGGAACAACGGCAAGGTTGGCAAGGAGGGAGTCAACCCTCCCTGGCTGTCTCCATGACGCCCTGGGGCTGGGGGTCACCCTTGCACTGAGGGTTCAGCAGAGCTGCAGGAGTCTTAGGGGAAGTGGGAATTTCTTACAGGAATTAGCCTGCACGCAGATGAAGGCCACCCGGAAGGGGAGGTCTGGAGGAGCAGCCTGAGGACCTGAGAGAGACATCACTCAGCGCCTTGCCACACAGATCCGGCACTAGAGGGCTGGACAGGCCAAGGCTTGCAGGAAAATCCAAGAAGTGGCATGCATCTGGAGAAGGGCACCTGAGGGGCAGAGGCCTGGAGAACCTGGCTCCTCTGGGAGCTGCCACCTTCCAAGCTGCCTGCAACCAAGCTCCTAGTGGGAGGCTTGGGCTGATGTTTGCCAGCAGGACTGTCACTTGGGAAGATGAGCTAGATGCAGAGAGCAGGACAGTAAGGACACGCGGAAGCCCACCACACACCTCCGAGTCTGCCACCAAGTGTGACCAACATGATCGTCCGGGATCAATGGCCTCAGCTTCCCTTCCACCTCCCTCATCCCGCTCAGAGCTTCCCTACTGGGCAACTCTACAGGACAATATAGGGGAGGCAGTTCTGGGAAATGCAGTTCCCGTCCCGCAGAAGGGAGCCAAGTTCACAACACACACTCCAGCACAGCCTTCTTTCCACAGCTGAGAAGACCGCCACACAGAGATGTTGTGTGACTTACTCAAGGTCACACAGCACATCAGTGCAGCCACTGCAGGGACTTAGGACTGAACACCCCCTTGGGCTAGCTTTGTTTATTGTTCATCTTTGGCTCTTCCGCTCCATGCAGGATGAGATAACAAGGTGGGGAAGGCTGGAGAAGTGGGGATGTTGGACTGGAGGCGGGGAGCTAGCAGCTGTGCCACACTGTGCTCAGCACCTTACATACACATGTGAACTGAAGTGCTCGGCAGGCGCTGGGTGCCGACGTCTCCTGTCTTGTGAGACCCTCTCAGCAGCCCTCTTGGCAGGGGCTATGATTATCCCCATTTACGGGTGGAGCAACTGAGGTGCCATTCCTTGCCCAAAGTAACAGCGCTAGTAGGGGGCAAAGCTGAGATTCAAACCCAAGCCGACAGGCTCCAGAGCATGTTGGAGCCCTTTCATTTAGTCCCCACAGCATTGAAGTGTGCTAAGATTTACTATCCTGTCTGCCTTGGCCCCCACCGTATCTGTGGCAGTAATAAACTAAGTGTTCAATCTTAAAGACACAAAGTCGGTTGGCCTGGTGGCTCTCCAAGCAGCCCTTTCAAAAGGTGATGTGGAGAGTTAGATAGCCAGTGTGTGTCTGGTCACCTCCAGGCATTCAGGTTACTGGGCCACCTGGTCCAAAAAAGAGCACAGTAGGTGGGTCACACCTGACCAGGAGGGGTGTGGCTTGGGAAGGGGAGTGGCTTCCTTCCACTCCTAATCCATTGGCCAGAACCAGTAATGTGACTCCACGGGACAAGGTGGGGGAGCACGGGGGTCAGCCGCAGGAGAGGGGAGGACTGGAAAGTGTGGGCTTCGAGTACATTAGTCCTCTCTTAACTGCCTTTCCCTTGCTATGGTTTCAGTTACCCATGGTCAACAGGGGTTTGAAAATATTAAATGAAAAATTCCAGAAACAAATAATTCAATTCATAAGTTTTAAATTGTTCGTTTGATGAAATTTGCAACCTTCAGGTATCTATGCTGTCTACACTATGCTGTTAGTCACCTAGTAGCTGCCTCAGTTATCAGATCTACAGCCGCTTTATTCACAATGGCTCCGAAGCACGGAGTGGTGATGCTGGCCATTTAGATGTGCCAAAGAGCACATGAAGTGTTTCCTCCAAGCAAAAAGGTGAAGTTCCGGACTTTATAAGGAAAGAGAAAAAATATGTGCCAAGGTTGCCAAGATCTTTTAAAGAATGAATCTTCTATCTGTGAAATTAGGAAGAAAAAAAAAGAAATTTGTGTATAGTATACATAGGGTTCTGTACTACCTGCAGTTTCAGGCATCCACTGGGGTCATCTGATATATCCCCCCGAGACAAGCGGGGAGAGACTCCTGTACTGTGCTCACCAAGGGGAGGAAGTGACTCCACAGCCTGCCTTTTTGGACACTGAATATTCAGTAAACATCTCACCCCAAACTTAGAACAAACTCACTTCTTCCCCCAAGAAACAAAACCCCAAACTCACAGACCCCACTGCTTCTGCCTGCCTGGTGTCAGGGGGTTCATGGGAATTCCCCACCTAGAAGGCTCCAGAGACCCAGAGATGCCCCTAATCTGCCCCTTTCTCCCCAGCGGGGCCAAGGTAGGCTTGGCCACCCACCTCCGCCTTTGACTCAAACATTTGCCTAACCTTGAAAAAAAATGGTCTGGAAGCCATGCTTAAGCCACGGTGACCCCCAGGACAGGGTAGACCTGCATCTGTGTGATTGATGATGCAGAGACAGCCCCTTCCTTTGCCTCTCTCTGCTTCTCTGCTCCATGCATTCCTCATGCTTCAGTTGGCTTCATGCAATGTGCAGGACAGGCCTGAATTCCCAGCCCTGTGGAGCTCAGCTGGAGAGGCTTGCTTTCTGAGGACTTACAAGAAAAATTTCTTCACAGGTCTCTGTACCGGGAGCAGTTGAGCCTCCTTTGAGCAAACGTTTTCAAATGTTTGAGCAAATGTTTTTGTCTTAGAGTCTCGTGAATCTTGTATCTGACCATTTTTACCTTCTGCTTTGGCCACAAGGAACCACAGAGACCGACCTCTCAGCATGGCTGTGGCAAATACACACTACCTGTGGTATGCTTCCTTCCGAAGACCGAACTTAGCTTTGGCTCACTCTTATTTTCTTACCTCTGTTTTCCTATTGTACTAAATGCCCTTGATTTTGTTTCCATTCTTATGGTATTAAATACATCTTAACATGATGTTTCAAATCTTATTTTTAAGAGTTGAGGTCTTGCTCCATCACCCAGGCTGGAATGCGGTGGTGCAATCACAGTTTACTGAAGCCTTGAGTTCCTAGGCTTAAGCAATCCTCCTGCCTCAGCCTCCCAAGTAGCTGGAACTACAGGTGGATGCCACCATGCCTGGCTAATCTTATGTTTTTATTTTTTTAGAGATGGGGTCTTACTATGTTGCCAGGCTGGTCTTGAACTCTTAGCCTCAGGCAATCCTCCTCCCTCAGCCTCCCAAAGTGCTGGGATTAGAGGCATGAGCCATCATGCCTGGCTTCAAATCCTTTTTGATGTGAGGTAGAAGTTTAAAAATAAAAGAATGTAAATAAGCCAATTAAACCTTCCTGTTCCAACATTCTGCTTCCCACCCCCCATCCATCCCATTCATAAAAGTTGCTCCAACAAATTTGCTAAAGTGATATATTAGGTTTTTACACAGTCAGTATTAAGCCAGGCATTCAGGGAGACAAAGAGTGCAAAGAGCCACATTGGATGGCCATGGCCATCCAGAGCCCTTGTGGTCATCTCATGGATTTCTCCACTTTTCACCTTAGCCTTAAGAGCTCTGGAAGAATTCCAGTCACCATCTAGTTTTCCTCCTGCCATTCCATTATGTTACAGCTGTATTAAGAGAAGAAGATCACATCTATTACCAAAAATGGCTCCATCCCAGTATTTCCCATGGTTTCTGCCAACATTGCCCTTCCCTGGCTCTGGCAGTGGCAAGAACTGGAGGGAGTATGGTGTGGTGTTCAGCCAGGGCTCCTGATCACATAGTTGTCTTCACAGGAGAGAGGAACCAGGGCTCAGAAAAGTGCATGTTAGCCTCATTGACTTGGTGGTGCCTGGGACGTGCCCAGGGGCTTCATTGTGACGGTCTTGGAGATGTTACAGATTAGAGTAGGCTATCAGCCATGCTTCCCACCTCCCAGGTAGAAGATACACAAAGAATTGGACTAATTCCTGCTTGTGGCATGAACTTTGTGACCCAAAGTGCGTTATCCCTGGTAAGTTGGGTTGGAGGACAATAGTTTTGCCTCAAAGGTCTAATGGAGCTCACTGTTCCTTGCACTTGGGTCTTATCCAGCAAGTATGGGCTATGAAGCTGGAGAAAACTTCCTCTTCTACTGGCTGGGAAGGTTCTATGGGAGGACCCCTTTCTGGAGACAAGAAGTGCAGAATGAATTCACTCTGGCCAAGGACAGGCATTCTCAGAGAACAGGAGACACAGAGAGAGGCAGCAGAGCCTGCTTTTTGCATGGTGTAAAAACCCCAGCCCCTAGTCCAATCTTGCCTATAAGGGGTGGTGAGAAGAGAAAAAGTCTCTTCCAACTGTTATGGGCTGACTTGTGTCCAATCCAAAATTCATATGTTGCAGTCCTAACTCCCACTACCTCAGAATATTGCCATATTTGGAGATAGAGCCTTTGAAGAGGTGATTAAGTGAAAATAAGGTCATTAGGTGGGCCCTAATCCAATATGACTGGGGTCCTTATAAGAAGAGAAGACTGATACACAAACACACACAGAGGGATTACCATGTGAGGACACAGGGAAAAGACACTGTCTACAAGCCACCTAGGGAGGCCACAGAAGAAACCTAAGCTGCTGACACCTTGATCTTGGATTTCTAGCCTCCAGAATTATGAGAAAATTAATTTCTGTTGTTTAAGCCATCCAGTCTGTGATATTTTGTTTTGGAAACCCCTGCAAACTATTATACCCACTATCCCCAAACTAATATGCCTAATATACCCAACAGGGATTCGTTGAACTTCCTTGTTCCAGTGAGTCAAGGCAAGAACTTGGGGAGGGTAGTATGGTATAGGGCTGCATTGATGACCCTGATGATCTACCTCTTCCCACATCCTTTGCCACATGACTTTGAAGTTCCTCTCACTGAAGAAATTGAGCCCGTCTCCCTACCCCTAGGTCTGAGTTCATCTTAGTGCCTTGCTTTGGCCAAAGAGATAGGAGTGAATATGACACAAGTACAAACTTGAAAGAGTGCTGATGTGTTTCCCATCTGCTCTTGTTCTCAGCCTTGGCTGCAAAAGCATACCTGGACTGGTCTGCTGGATGGGGAGACACATGGAGCAGACCATCTCCCCAGCTGCCCCAGCAAGGGTTCTTCTAGATTAGCTAGCCTACCACCACTCACCAAAAATGAAAGTGACCCCAGCCAAGACCAGAAGAACTGCCCAGCTGAGCCCAGCCTAAATCAATAGCCACTTATGAGAGAAAGAAATGCTTTCTTCTTTTAAGCCACTGAGGGTTGTGTTATTATGCAGCATTATTGTGGTAATAAATAACAGAGCCCCCTTACCACAGCATGTCTGAGCTTGGAAGGATCCGCATAAAATCTCAGCCAGTGATTTTAAATTGCTCTTTAAGAATTTCTCAGATGTTTGTTTCATATTTCAATGTTTTAATAGAATTGTTAACCCTTCTAAAAATGGAATAAAAAATAGCATACAATCCAATGGATGGAGACAGATTTTAACACACTGGGGGCCACCACAAATCTACTATAACTTGGACTGCCAGGTTAACTAGGTTTCATTCAGACTTAAGAAAAAGAAACACCTCAAAAAGCCCCTCCTTTCATCTGTATTTAATTAATGCATTGCCTGAGACAGTGAGACAAGATGTTTGAAGGATGTCACCATTTGCATATATTTATTTTTGTGAATGAGCATTTGTACTTGCAATACAGTGAATCCAAACAAACTTCAGAAATCAGAAATAAATTAGCTTTGGAGGCTAAGAGAGACCATCTCAGACATAACTCCTTATTTTAAATGTTTGTGTTCATAACCACTCCATTTTCCTCATCGTACAGTTTTATAAGTAAATGTTATTGTAGACTAATAAAATGCCATTCATATAGTTTTTATTTTACCAGAACCCTATATAAGAATCTATTTGAAATTTTTTAAAGCGTTCTACATCTAAACAGAAAAAAGAAAATTTGCAAGCAAGAGCAGGGAAGCAGGCATTGGGTAGAAATGACTAGCTCTCCTAGCCCCATTCTGAGAGGTCACTGTCCAGGAGCCACTTGGGGGAGTGTGGCCATGGCTTGGACACTGCAGCAGATCCCAAAGGTGCAGCAGTCAGGGGCTGCACCCAACTTCACTCCTCATGGCTGATTCTCTACACAGGGAGATCTGAGGGGCTGCAGCCAGCGTGACCACAACTTTGGGGGCACAATTATATTTGGGGAGAAAATTCCCTTCCTGTTTCCAGGAGTCACAATCATAAGACTGAAGTTGGAATAAAATTCGGAACTAGAAACAGGAAAAATTAGAAACCTAGAATTCCAGTACTATTAGGGAACTCTGGACATTCATTCATTCATCAGCCAATACTTATAGCTGGCGCACTCTGCCAGTCATGGGGAATTCAAACCTGGCTTGGTCCCTGTGAAGCCTGCATTCTAGCAGAGCAGAAGGGAGTGAGGGGCAGTAGACAGTACAATGGCAATGGAGTCACCAAGTCAGGGTTTGAAACTCAGCCTCCTTCCCTTAGATTTGTGACCAGGAGTGAGTTGCTCCATCTTCCTGAGCCCTGATTTTCTTATAGATAATAGGAATAAAATCACCTCTTGCCTAATCCTTCAGAAATACTCAAAAAGTAGCACTTTCCGTCCTCTTTCCCTTCTACATTTTTTTTATGCTCTCAAATACCTGGCAAATTGCTAAGTTCTGCATTCGTGTTCACCTTACCCCACCTCCATCCCATCTCTGATTATCCCTATCTTTATCCATAAAGTAATAAACATGGCTCCTAGGGCTATGGTAACAAAACACCACTAACCAGGTGGCTTTAAACCATCAAAACTTATTCTCTGGCAATTGTAGAGGCCAGCAGCTGGCATCAAGGTGTCAGCAGGGCCATGCTGTCTCTGAAGATTCCAGGGGAGGACCCTTCCTTGCCACTTCCAGCTCCTGGGGTTTCCTAGCATTCCTTAGCTTGTGGCAGCATCCCGCCAATCTCCGCCTCTGTCTTCCTATGGCTTCTTCTAGGCATAGTAGTCATTGGATTTAGGGTCTACTCTAATCCAGTATGACTTTATCTTAACTAGTTACATCTGCAAAGACCCTACTTCCAAATAAGATCCCGTTCTGAGGCTCCAAGTGAACATGAATTCTGGGGGGACACTGGTCAACCCAGTACAATGGCCAGCTTGCATCCAACAGAGGTGGCATGTCATGGCTGTGCTGAGCCCCCAAAAGGTTTTAACTCCACAAACTGCAGAGCACTTAGAACAGAGCCTGGACCATGGCAAGCATCCATGATCTTAGCATTATTATCGATCTTCACTGCCAACCTATACGGTGGGGGTTACGATCATCCCCATTCTGCAGAGGAAGAAATTGAGGCACAGAGAGGTAAAGTTACTTTCCCAAAGCCACACAGCCTGTAAGTGGTAGAGGCAGGACTCAGTCTCATCCAGTCTGGTACCAAGTCCCCTAAACACTACTCCCCAGTGTCCCATAGGGCTGCTGAAGGCCAAGGTAGGAATCCTCTCGACACCACTTCCTTGAGCCATTGAAATTCGTTGGCATCATCAACTGCAACCCCTCTCCCATTTCAGAGATGAGAAAAGTGAGGTCCAGAAAAGCCAAGTGATTTGCCCATGACTGCAGTGCTGCGACTCGGCCACCTTGCGTCTAGCGCCCAGAAGGCTATGTCGCCTCCACTCCATTCTACCACCAGTGCTCCTCATTCTTCCAGCACAAGCTGGGCAACTTCTGCTCCCACCGACATTCCAGACCTGGGACCCAGCACTGTGGCTCTGTGGCTGTGGCTGCTCAAATCTGTTTTGGATTTAGTGCTGCAAATTATGCCAAGTACCCCAACTCAGAGCCATTTAAAATTCCTCTGGGCCTTGAGGACGGAGCTTGGGAAAAATGTCTGCTTTGCCGTTTCCACGCTGTAGTCATTCAAGACCCTGATGTACCAGAAAAGGTAAGTGTCCCAGGGGAAGGCTGGCAGGGCCTGCGAGGGGCCTGGGCAATGCAGAGAAATGCCCATCTCCTTCCTTCTCACTTTGCTCCTTCATTTCCTAAAGGCCTCTGGGTGAGTTTAGTCCATAACATGAACTAAACATGTTATGGACCATAACATGACGTAGCCCAACTATAGCCGAGAAGGAAAGCTCCTCACTTCTCACATAAAATGTTTTACACAGCCTTGCAGTCTAGGTCCTCAATGGCAAACTCATGCTCCAGTGCTCCAAAGATATGTTGTGAGGTATCCAGGAGGCATTGGCCACCCCATGGGCTCCATGGCTATGGGTGGGGCAGATTCAAGAAGCCCCAAATCTTCTCTGAGGTCAGGAATCCTGGGGACATGATGTGCAGATATGCAGAGAACTTCCATAGACTAAGCCAGGGACTTACACACTTAAGAGCCCACAGGGGTTAGGCAGGAAACACAAATGAGCCAAGTGCAGTGGGTGTAAGGCAATAGGGAGTGGTGGGGCTGGGGGAACTGAGGCGCCTAGGCCTGTCGCCATGGCTACCACGTCTCTGCTCTGGCCTGCCTCCATGGCAACTACTTCTCAGCTCTGGCTGAGTGTTGCCAGTTAGGAATACAGGCCCATGATGCCCAGAGCTTCTAATCTGTCAACAGAATCTGAACATCTAGAGCTTTTGGGGAAATTGTTCCGTTTTTGAATGCCAGTTGCTAATTCAAATTCTTTGAAAAAACACTATGAAGTTTGAGAAAACACATGTCTGGGCTGGGCTACTTTACAGCCCTTGGGCCACCACTCGGAGGCCAGTCGAGGCAGCAGTGATTTCTGCTTCTCATTGCCCTCAGTCTCTTAGGAGTGGAGTGATGCTCTGTGAATTCCCAAATCCACACTGCACCTGATCCTCCTTGTCCTGGATACACTTGGGTATCTTCTCTTCTTGTCCATATTCATGCCCTTGCTGACTTGACCCTATCTGATGGCTTTAAATATCAGCAGATGCTCCCCAAACTTGAATCTCAAGGCCTGTTCTCTCCTCTGAGGCCCAGGCTCAATTCTCCAACTTCCTGCTTAACACCTTTATCTGGATGTCTACTCACTCTCTCAAACTGAACATGCCCTTGACCCTACCACTGAGGCTCCCTGTATCCTGAAACCTGTCATTTCTAGGGTCTTCCCCTCCCAGTAAATGCCAATTTTATCCTAGAACATCCAGCTGCCCCCAACCTAGCTCAGCCAACCTCCACCCTGAAGATGCATGATTGGTATTTTAAATCACTGAGCTTTGGGGGTGATTTGTTACTCAATAGCTGGCTGATATACTTCTTGTTGGATAGCGTCTTTCTTTCCACCATAACCACTTTCCTTGCCATAATATTCAACTCTTGAGGGGACATATGGCTTAACGCCAGGCAAAAGCAAGGGTGCACTTTGACATCACTGTGGACAAGCACACGACAGCACAGATGGCTCACACTGGGCAGAATATGGAAGGCCTCCTTCAGTGCCAGCATCATCTGAAATACACACTCCTTTGGTTGGCTTGTGTGTATATGATTCTGAGAGTCTGCGGATTTTATTTGGGATGTAATTGGAGACTTTTCTTACTCATCATTTTATTTAGGGAAAATGTTGTGTTGAGTTATTTAGACATAAATATAACTTTTAAATGTAAACACTGGTCCCTCAAAATGAAGTACTATGAGATATAGATAGTCTATAAAATTTGGATATTAAAAACCAAGGAGATTCCTCCTGGGAGCACATTAACCAAAGTGGTATTCTTGGGGAGGGGAGCCTCTGTTTCCTCAATTCTAAGGCACCATCAATTATCAGAAGCATCATGGATTTAGTAACAGCTTTCTTTGAAAGAAAAGAAGCAAAACATTTTGCGTACATTCAGTTCTGGGCATCTATGTATCAGAAGAGTTACACAGGATCAATAGGATTCCTAGACTTGAGGACGCACACGTGAGTGTACAGAGACACACATGTACAGAGACACAGCAGCTGTTCCACTTGAAATTCCCAGCTGATGCTGGATGGCAGAGTCTGGTTGGACATAATATGTCCCTCCAATGCACCTTGGGATCACTTTAATTGAAGTGGCAGGGCATGGCGTTGCCATACCACTTTGATCTGCGTTGAACTCTGGATGGAAACACATCTAAGCTTCCTGCCGAATGCTTCCCTGAACTACAGATATGGGGCTGGATTCAGGCCCCAGGCACGCTTTCTCAGGGGTCCTGCCATGAAGGAATGCAGCTGCCTGTGTGATGAGCCTGCAGAGGCCTCTAGGAGGCCCTCCCAACCCCCAACTATCTCCCTCCCTGCCTGACACCATGCTTGAAATTCTAGTATGAAATTCTTGAATTTTTTTTTAATCCAGAAGAAACCTTAGAAGAGATTTTCGCTAGTCAGGGTTTAACCAGGAAAGTAGAAGCCACTTTCAGACTTGACAAGGTAAGAAATGTGTGCAGAGGTATAGGAATTGTGTGCCCCTACGTTGCAGAGGCAAAGGGAGATGGTGCTAGTGGAGCCAGGACTAGTGGGCTGTGCTGTATCCCAGGATGGCAGCTGAGCCATGCAGGAGGTGTGGTTGCTTCTGGAGACACAGTGAGGCAAAGAAGAAGGGGAGAGATCCTGCACCATTCCTCCTCCCTGAATCTTCCCTTGAGTGTCCTTCCAGAACCTTCCATTAGTTGAACCTTCCATTAAGCTGACATGGAGCCTGGGAGTTGCAGCCTGTGGGAGTCAACCTCTGTAGATACCGAGCAAATCAGGGGAAGTATGAGATCTGGATCTGAGGACCAATAGGTCTCTAGGAGTCTCAGAAACTAATGTAATCTGTGTGTGTCCCATGCAAGGCCACTGAGGCCCAGAAATGCTGAAGGGCTGCCTCTCATTTAGGATCATTAACTTGTGACCACTGTGAGGTCCAGAGGGGAAAGGGATGCCTTTCCATTCGTCTTTGCATCTCAGGCTCCTAAACCAGGGCTGAGGACATAGTATGTGCACAAGAAATATCTGTAGGGGCAAAAAAGCGCGTAAAAGGATGAATAAGTGAATGAATAGAATAAATGTGAGATGAAGTCACATCTCTCTCTGGTCTTCAGTTATCCTATCAGGAAAAATATTAGTAATCATTGACATTTACTGTGCTTAGCATTGCTTCAATTTTGTTTTTATATCTTTACTGAGGTATAATTGACATATAATAAACTGCACATATTTTAAGTGTACAATTGTATACAATTGACATATTTCTATACCTGTGAACTATCACAATCAAGAGAGTAAACAAATCCATGATCCCCAAGTTTCCGTCTGCCTATCTGTAATGTTTTCTTCCTGTCCTCCCTACCCCCTACTCAGGGAAATATTGATTTACTTTTTGTCACTGTAGATTAATATGCATTTTCCAGAATTTTGCATCAATGAAATCATACATGTGTACTCTTTAATCTGGTTTATTTCATTCAGCATAAGTGTCTTAGTCTGTTTTCTGTTGCTTATAACAGAATACCTGAAACTGGGTAATTTATAAAGAAGAGGAATTTATTTCTTACAGTTATAGTGGCTGAGAAGTCCAAAGTCCAGGAGCCTCATCTGGTGAGGGCCTTCTTGCTGGCAGGGACTCTCTGCAGAGTCCCAAGGCAGTGCAGGGCACTTCATGATAAGGGGGCTGAGTGTGCTGGCTCAGGTCTCTCTTCCTCTTCTTATGAAGCCACTGGTCCCAGTCCCATGATAACCCATTAATCCATTAATGCATTAATCCATTAATTCATAAATGGACTAATCCCACTGGGTCCATGAATGAACCCAATCACTTCCTAAAGACCCTACCTCTCAATGCTGCAGCAGTGGGGATTAAGTTTCAACATGAGTTTTGGAGGGGACAAATATTCAAACCTTAGCAATAATGCTTTTGAGTGTTATGCATGTTGTTGTATGCATCAGTTGTTCATTGTTTTTAGTTGTTAAGTATTCCATTGTATAGACGTACCACAATTTGTTTATGCATTCTCCCATTGGTGGATATTTAGATTGTTTCTGGTTTCTCATTATTATTTCAAAAGCTGCTATGGACATTCCTGTACAAGCCTTTGTGTGCACAGATGCCATTTTTCCTCTTGGGGATACACAGGAATAGAATGAGTCGGTGATATGGTAGGTGTATGTTTAACTTTTTAAACAACTGTTTTCCATAGTTGTTGTACCCTTTCACATTCCTACCACCAGTGTATGAGAACCCACCAGTTGCTTTCCATCCTCACCCACATTTGGGATGGTCTGTCTTTTTAATTTTAGCCATTCCAGTTGGTATGCAGTGGTATCTTGTTGTAGTTTTAATTTGCATTTCTTTAATGATTAATAGCGGGAAGCATCTTTTAATACACATATTTTCCTTGGTGTGGTGTCTGTTCAAATATTTTCCCCAATGTTTATTTCTCATTTTAAAGAGTTTTTAAACATATTCTGAAAACAAAACCTTTACTAATATGTGATTACAAATATTTTCTCTTAATCTCTGCCTTTTCAATCTCTTAACAGTGTCTTTTGAAGAACAGTTGTTAATTTTAATAAAGTACAATTCATCAATTTGTTCTTTATGCACTGTGCTTTGGTGTTGTATCTAAGAAATCTTTGCATAAAGCAAAGCCACAAACATTTTCCATGATGTTTTCTTCTAGAAGTTTTAGCATTTTCAGTTTTACATTTATGTCTATAATCCATTTTGCATTTTCTATATGATACAAGGTATAGATTAAGGCTCATATTTTTGCATCTAGAGGTCCAGTTTTTCCAGCACCATTTGATGAAACTGAATTATCTTTACACGTTTGTTGAAAATCAGTTGACCATACGTGGGTAGTAGGGGTAGGTGTCTCAATTTGGGCTGCTGTAACAAAATACCATAGGCTGGGTGGCTTAAACAACAGACATTTATTTTTCACATTTCTGGAGGTTGGTCACGGGACACCCACAGACTAATCAACAGTGGCCAGAGGGGAGGAATCACCTGGGAACATGGCCGCCTCTGGAAACCACATAATGGGAGGACGGGAACATTCTAGAAGCAGATAGGTGCTGCACCAAGAAGTTGTGTGGGCAGGGATCCGGCACATAAAACTGAAGGTGGTCACCATGGGTGTACATCTACTATGTATCTTAAAAATTAATTTAAAGCCCAGTGTGGTGGCTCACACCTGTAATCCCAGCAGTTTGGAAGGCCCAGCTGGACAAACTGCTTGAGCCCAGGAGTTTGAGACCAGCCTGGGCAACATGAGAAAACCCTCTCTCTACTTTAAAACAAACAAACAAACAAACAAACAAACAAAACAAAACAAAACAAAAAACCCAGTGTGGTGGCACAGGCCTGTAGTCCCAGCTACTCAGGAGGCTGAAGCCTGCAGATTGCTTGAGCCCAGGGAGTCGAGGCTGCAGTGAGCTGTATGGCATCACAGCACTCCAGCCTGGGTGAGGGAGTGAGACTCTGTCTCAAATAATTTTAATTGATTTAAAATAATAGCACCCAATCATTTACTTAATATTTAGTATTTTGCCATCTATGGTGCTAAATGTCTGATGACAACTCTATGGAGTATGATTTTCCTTATTTTCTGGATGAAGACATTAAAGCTGAGGTCAGGCAACTTGCTCAAGATTGCCTCCAGAGTCAGCACACGCCCAGTCAATGCTCACAGTCACACTGCAAAGTGAGCATGGGTGGCCTTACTTTTCAGATGAAGAAATCAAGGTTCTGAGGGATTAAACAACATGTCCAAACCCACAGCTATGAGCTGGTAGAGCCAGGGTCCCAACCCCCATTCTGTCTGACCAAGTCTAGTCTCTGTCCACAATTCTGATCTATTTTCCTGCTCCTTAGATTTTAACAGTGGGGAGACTGAGGCCTGGAGTGGCGTCAGGACTTGTGAAGATTCCTTTCCCAACAGACAAAGCCATGGCCTAAAAGCAAACAGCCCCCCAGGAGCTGAGCTCAGGGCCCCTTGTTGTAAAAACAGAACAAAAAAAATAAATGTACAGAAATGTAAAGTGTTTTCAATTCTTCTGCACTCTCTCTGGACTTGCTGTGGTGTATTTTAATTGGTTATTTAATGACATTGTAAGTTTTTAAAATTAAAGTTTCATATTATTAGCATGAATTTCAGGGTTCAACTTCATAGCATGTGATGCCAGTTTTAATGCACATATAAGAGTATTTAACTTGTACGTGAAATCGCAGACATCACACATTCATGTGGCGTATTGTGCATGTTCTTCTTTCCAAAACTGGAAACACTGCACAAAGCCAATTCAGCTGTTTTTAGTTCACGTCTTGATACGCACGCATTCTGCCACTACTTTCTACGTTCAGCTTATGGAGGACTAAGGAAGTACTGAGTGGAAAAAAAGCCTGTGATTTCCCTATACTTCTTTTTCTTTCTTTGTCATCATTGTCAGCATAGGTGGTTGTCTTATACCAAGAAAGTAGCAGGAAAAGGCAAGGATAGAATGGGTCATTCCCATTGCTTAGAATGTCATTGTCTTCTTTCTGCACTTGAAGCACGTCCTGGTTGGAACAGAAAGTGTAGCTTCTTCTTACTGCCCCCCACCCCCCGACCTCCACAGCCACACATGTAACCTGTTTTCCTTGGACTTGATTTGAGTCCTACTGAATTCCTATGCATCCCGTGCCTCTGGGGCCTCACAGATGCTTTGTGCAAAAAGGATCACAGGAACACTGGGCACACACATAGCATGGAGCTCCTCTGCCCATGTGCATGCTCCACTGTCTCATCAGACTTTGCTTACAAAACACATGTCAAAGGTAAAATCGGGAGCTCATGTCACCCGGGCTTGGTGACAGGCAGGGCTGCTTGGGGTTCCAACCTTCCTCACTCCACCACCAAAGCCTCCATTGCCTCAACCTCTCCAAACTCTGGTCAGCTCCCCATGCACTCTGGGTAGGGTGAAGCCTCCAGACCTTTGCCCAGTCCATTTTGTCTGCCTAGAATACTTGCCCCTTCCACCTGCCAATGCTCGGTTCCAGCAGCATCTCTTCCTGGAAGCCTTCCCTGACCTCAAGCAGGGTGGTCCCCTCCCTCCTTGGTGACTTTTCCTCCATTCTCTGCCTTCTACCAGAGAGGTGGCTCTGTGCAATGATGAGAGCTGAAACTCTCCAATTTTGGAATCTGAAAAGGGGTTCGAATCCCAGCCTCCCAATTACACTTTAGGAGATTTTAGCCAAAGACAGCCTCCTGGAACTCAACTTTCTTGTCCCTAAAATGAGACCAGTACTGGTACTGTAAAGCCTTGCAGTGTAAAATGAAATGGGAACACAATTGTGGGGCTGGGTTATCTGCTGCAGAACATACTGAATGCACTGATTCCATTGTTCATCTGCACCTTGCCCCTAGTTCGAGTTCTTCAGAGGAGAAGGGCATTTGTCCTTGTAGTTCCTGGGCTGGACATGGGTACTCTCCAACCCTGGGAATGACATCTCAAGCAGGAACATCTGGACTTTCCCACCCTCCTGAACTGCAGGATTCAAAGGATTCAAAGCAGATTCCAACTTCCTTCTTCATTTTCCACCAACCCCAAACAGAATTCCTTTCCTACCCATCCCTTGAGTGTCTGTCCCAGGCTGATTTGCTGTTTACGCTCTCATTTCTCTGTTTATGTTCACCCTCCCTTCCTGGGCCTGCAGCCTGCCTAACCCTCCCACAGCAGCTCCAGCCCCCACTTGCCCAGGCCCCTCAGGGCAAGCACCAGTTTACTTTCACAAACCTTAAGAAAAGAAAAAACAAAAGGCAGCCACTAATGCCAAAACTTTCCACGAAGTCCAGACACCGCATCATAATCATCTGGGGAACCACTACGTAATCACGGGGCCCTGCCAAGTCTCTGGTTTAAAGGGGGGAAAAATACTTTGTAAATAGACAATATATCAGGCTATTAGAAATTTTCAGTGTAGGTTGCAAATTATTTGCAGCCCTGAAAGGAGGCAGACAACCCTAGGCTGGAGTCCCTCTGCCCTTCCTGGTTTAGGCAAGCAAAGGGGCTACTGGGAGCCTCTGTTTTCTCATCTGTGAAATGGGTGCAACTGGTGGGGTCCTACACGGACCAAATGGTCCAAGGTAAGTGAAGGGTGGAACCCAGCACCCAACACCAGGAAAGCACTGAGCACATCTTTATTTTCTCCCCTACGGAGCAAAATTGCAAAAAGCAAAGGAAAAAAAAAATGAGCAAGAGTTTACAAGCAGCCACTGGGGTGCCAGTAAAACCTAGAGGACAATTATTTCAAGCAGGAGCATAGATGCTACTGGAAGGTCCATGGGGTTAGGTGGAGCCAGCTTCTGAGAATCTAAGCATCTCTAAGGGGAAAAAATAAATTAAATAAATGGTTTCTCAAATACATGGCCATCTGGAGATTGGATAAAAGTATTGGGTTTCTCAAGGCAATCCACGAGTGCTCCCCGGGCGCCACCATTTATGGCTTAAATATGACTCGCATGTGGAACCAGCATTACAAATGGGAAACAGCAGCTCCTGAGCTTGTTCCCTAATGGGGGCCTTTCATCACCCAGTTACCCTTAAGCGTCTCCCTTCCTATTGTAATTGGCCCTAAATGAAAAGCATTAGTCCCGTCAATAAAAACTAATGGTTCTACTTACTAAAGAAGAAGGGGGTGGAGAGAAGAAGTCTCTTTAAAAGGCAGGAAGGGCCTGGCGTCGCTTCCCTTCCAGAACTTGGGGGGTTTGATATTGGGGTGCAGAGGGCCATGCTGGGGAAAGTGTCCCCAGCAGGAGCCAGCAGGCAAGGTCCCTACTCTGGCTCTTGCTGTGTGATGCTAGATGGGTAGCTCTCCCTCTCTGGGCTTCCCTTGATCTTTGTCAAAGTTGATATAATGAGGCCACTCTGGCCTGCTCACAGTAGGGCTGATTTCAAAAATCAAAAGAGAAGCTGGACAAGAAAGGGTTTTGAGAACTGTCAAGGGCTTGAGCTCTGGGTCGAGTCATGGCAACTTTATCCTTCCTGGCAATGGGAAAAGTCCCCCAGGCAAAGACTTCTGCTGGGATCCAAAGGGAAGTCTATTCAGGGTCCTGTGCCTCAAAAAATGTGGCCTGCGACTGCTTGGCCCACAAAGAGGAGCTGTTTGAAATTAAACTGAGAAGGCATTCTCCACCAGCATGGCAGGGGAGTGGTGGGGATAGTTATTTATTTGTTTGCTTAAGACTTTTTAGAAATGTTCTAATCCTCTCTTGGCTAGTGGCCATCCCCAGCTGTTGGCCCCGTAGTGCACATCAGTGGCAAAGGTATGTCCTCCAGTAAGCACAACTACAAGAGCCTAGAGATGGGATGTTCAGGAGCCACCAGCATTTTAAACAACCCTCACTTCAGACTTGTCACACTGAGCTTCTGTTTTGCACCTTGTCCTTGAGAAGAAGTACAGTGCAAGCCTTCTAGAAGGAACAGCCCTTGGGCAGAGAGGTAGGAAACTGAGCTGCGAACAATTGCTATGTCCAGAACCTATGCCAGGTGCTGAGCAGCTATCCATGCCTGAAGTCCTGCCAGTAACACTGCAGGTGTGGCCTGCTATCTGCATTTCATAGGTGAGGGAATTGAAGCCCATCCTGGTAAAGTGAATTGGGTAAAGCCACACAACAACAAAGGAGGTGGTAGGTTCAGACTAGATACAGAGCAGGTGCTCTGCCCTTCAGAGTAGCTTCCCCAGGACAGCAGGTAATGGCAAGAACCTCAATAAGGCTGTGGTTCAGATGCTACGGAGGTCACATGTTTATCCCCTCACCTTCACCTTGCAAAGCGTGCTGCCCCATTTCCCAGCTCCTGCCCCTGTATTTTCCTGCCTGATGGCTTTCTCTGGCCACCACAGGCAAAGCTAGAAGTGTCAGGAATCCATACCTCCCAGTAAATAGCCCTGTCACTGACATGGAGTAGTTGGGGCATAAATACCACAGCTCCCTCTCCCTTGGGTGAAATAAGTCTGGGTCGCCTGACTACACTTGTTCTCAGAGCTCCCTGCAGGCATGAGCCACACCTGCTTTCTAACACATTCTTGGTTGCCTGGCGTCCCTTCCCTATCTCACTTCCCCGCTCCTCTCAAGTCTGTCTCAGGTTCTGCTTCTGGGAGAATCCAAACTCAGATGTGCAGGATGGGCCCAGGGGAACTAACCTGAGAGCTGGGTCATTCCAGGCCAGGTCAATGTGAGCCCAGACCAGGGTTAAGACACAGTTATATTCATTCATTATTCATTCATTCAAAAAACCTTTATTGTATGCCTTGATGGGCCAGGCACTCTGCTAGGCACAAGTTTCCAGTGAGAACAAAATGGAGATTGTGTCTGACCTCATGAAAATCACAGACAGATGGCAAAATTCCATCAATAACCAATAAACAAATGAGAAATTGTGAAAGAACAGCACAAGTGCCTTGCAGAAATAAGAGGAGGGAAATCTGCTAGAGAATATTGGAGGAGGGGACATTTCTTCCCTAAAGAATGGGAAGGATCCAGGCTTGCAAGAGCAAGAGCATTCTCTGGGGAGGGCATAGCCCCTGTGGAGGCTCTGAAAGTGAAGGAAAGATTCACAAGTGAGGAAGCCTCTTGTATTCAGAATAATGCTGAAGTGGACTTTTAGGACTTGATGGACATTGAATAGGACTCTTTGGATGACAAATAATTGAAAACCTGATTCAACCTGGCTGAAGCATAAAAGAGAAAATATAGCCTTCAGGGGTAGATGTAGTTCTGGACACAACCACAGTCAGAGGTCAAACAGTATTGGCGAGCTGCCTTTGCTTCTGTCTTCTTGGTTCACTCTCTCATGTCTGTTCTTAGACCAATTCTCCCCTCAGAGCTACAGAATAGCTACCTAAATTCTGGCAAAAGGCTGGAGATTCACCACTCTTACTGGACCAGCTCAGGCATCTACCTAAGTGGCTCAAACCACACCAATTACTATGTCAGGGCAAAGTGATGCCCTGTCTTAGACCTGGGTCATGTGATCCTCCTCAGGGCTAGCGAATGATGGATTCTATTGGAAATCAATGCTTTCATCCAAAGAAGGGGAAATGATTGCTGAAAAGGGGGAAAAAGTCTTCTAGAACCACCATGCCCCCATGAGAATGGCTGAAATTAAAGACTGACAACATCAATTGTTGACAAGAATATGAAACAACAGGAACTCTTGTGTGCTGCTGATAGAAGTCTGAAATGGTACAACTACTGTATCACAAAGCACAATAAAGTGAGGTATGCCTGTACTGTGAGTAGGAAAGATGCTTGGCATTTTCTACTAAAGCTAACCATACACATAAAATATGACCCAGCAACCCAACTCCTGGGTATATATATCCAGCAGAAATGAGTGTTTATGTCCGCCCAAGAGTCATACTGTATTAGCCTGTTCTCACATTGCTATAAAGAAATATCTGAAACTGGGTAATTTACAAATAAAAGAGATATAATTGGCTTATAGTTCTGCAGTCTGTACAGGCAACATGGCAGCATCTGCTTCTGGGAAGACCTCAGGAAACTTACAATCATGGTGGAAGGTGAAGGGGAAGCCAGCACTTTACATTACCAGAGCAGGAGAAAAGCGGGGGATTAAGTAGGGGGAGGTGCCACACACTTTTACAACCAGATCCCAATGAGAACTTACTCACTATACAGTACCAGGTGGGGGATGATGCTAAACCATTCATGAGAACTCTGCCGCCATGATCTAATCACCTCCCACCAGACCCCATCTCCAACACCGGGCATTACAACTGAACATGAGATTTGGGGGAGGACATAGATCCAAACCATATTACATGCCTAAGAATGTTCACAGCATCTTCATGTATAAAGCCAAAAAGTAGAAATGGCCCAAATTTCCCTCACCAGTAGAATGGATAAGTCCTTCACATGAAATATAAAGAGTACTATGCAGCAGTGAGGGAGAGGAGAGTACAGCTGCCTACAACAGTGTGAGTGAATCTCACAGATGTAATAGTGAAGGGAGACAGGTACAAAGGAGTATTTACCGTGTAATCCGATTTACATGAAGGCTTAAGAACAGGCAGAACTAATATATGGTGAGAAATTTTGAATAGTGGCCACCTCTTCAGAGGTGCAGTTGAGAAGGGGATGCCTAACAGAATCTACAAGGGTTCTATATCTTTATTGGTGGTGCTCACCTGGTGGCCACACATGTAAAACCTGCAAACCAAAAATAAAATTCTAAGGCCTCCCCCCAACCATCTGAATGGACCCCTCCTCTTGGCCAAGGGCATTCCAGAGTCAACCTGAAAAACGAGTTCCGGACATGATGGAAGACAGGATTGGACACGTCTCATCTACCTTCCAGCATTATCATCAACACAGACCTTAAGTCTGATAAGAAACATTTGCAAACTTTTCTCTCTGAAGCCTGCTACTTGGAGGCTTCAGCTGCATGATAAAGCCTTGGCCTTCACAACCCCTTAGTATAACCCACACATTCCTTTCTGCTGATAGTAACTCTTTCAACCAATTGCCAAATAGAAACATTTTAAATCTATCTATGACCAGGAAGTGCCCCCCCATCCCAGTTGAAATTGTACCCTCGTTCCAGATCAAACCAATGTAAATCTTACATGTATTGATTGATGTATTATGTCTCCCTAAAATGTATAAAAGCAAGCCGTACCCGGACCATCATGGACACATGTCGTCAGGACCCCCTGAGGCTGTTAACCTTGGCAAAATAAACTTTCTAAGTTGGTTGAGACCTGTCTTAGGTAATTTTGGGTCCACAAGATTCATTGAGCTAGCTAAACATTTAAGACTTTCGTACTTAATATATGCACATTACACCTCAATTTAAAAGTTTTTAAACATTATTTTTAATGCTCCCAAGAGTATCATATATAGTTCTGTTGATTATCTTTTCTCTGGCTTTATTCTATTATCCTTTCTTTATTTTCCCTTCATCCTGATTTCTTAATCTATTTATTTTTATCCTATTATATTGCGTCCCTGTAAACTACCTCAAACTCATTTGCAATGAGAGAAGTTAAGGATTTAATGGAAAAAAAGTTTGAATAGGAGTCTGTTTTTTTAACTTAATGAAAATGATTCTCTTTTTATTGTCTTAGCTTCGTTGCTTTTAGTCCTAAATCAAGATTTTTCTCTGTCTGCCAATTTGCAAATGGACCAATTTCTACCAATTGGCCTTAACATATACAAATCAGTCTCATAAATAAAAACAAAAGTTTTCCAGACGACACAGCTTTGGTTTTCCATCTTCAGACCCCTACCCCATGGTGTTCTTCTGGCAGTAAAACAAGAAAGCTATCGTCCTCTTCGACGCAGCATAAATTGTCATCTTTCCCTGGTTAAGCTTCAGATGCTTACTGCCAAAAGCAGGCCTCTGATTCATTCCACTGAGATTCCAGAGTAATCTGCCTCGCGGCTGCAACCAAAGATACCTTCAGCAACCTTTACAAATTAACGTTTAATCTTGGCCCAGAGAATGCTGGAGCTGAAACAGCCCACGGGGGTGGCTGAGCCCACCCCTGTGAAGCCCAGGAAGGAGCCCCATCCCCGCCCTGAGCCCCATGGACCCACCACAGTCCAGGGATGGATGCAATTTCCAGGTGCCTGGGCACGGGGCTCTGCTGCTGACGCCATGTGATTGCGCACAGCCTCTGTGAGCCTTGGTGTCCTTCCCACTCTGCTCCCATAGCAGGAGATGCAGGGTGTAGGGCTGATGGACTCAATGATCTTTGTGTCTTGATCCCTCAGGATTGCAAGAGCCTGAGTACAGGGACTGTGTTGTACTCTGAATGCCCAGTGCAGCGCAGGGCACACAGCAGGGACTCAGCCAATGCTTGTCGAGTGACAAAATAAGGACGACACGAGACACCACTGAGCAGTTGGATGTGGGCTCCAAGGGAGGGGAAAGACTCAAATATGGTAGCGGGTTCACGGCTTGAGTAACTGATCAGACGGTGGTGCCATTCTCCAAGGTAAGCCCCTAGGAGAAGGCAGGAGCATGAAGATGGGAGTCAGATTTTGTGATTTGCCTGTACCTCCCCATAAGCCAGCACCAGCAGAGGGAGATTCTGGTCTTTGTAACATGCTCAGAGCAGTCTCTAACTCAATTGCTAACTCAGTTGCTCCTCATGGGCATAATAGGCCCCATTGTTTCCAAGGGCAGGGTCCTAGCCTTACCGACAGGGAAAATCATCTTTTCTCGACATGGAAATAGACCATGGGGTCACCAAAGCCAAGCAGCACACATCTCTGAAAGACGGATCACAGGAAGAGGGGCTGCCGGCCTGCCGCTGGTGCTGGGGGCGGGGTGGGGATTGAGGTGGGAGCCCAGGTTCCAGTGGGGCATGTTAGCCAATGTTGAGGTCAGATGATTCATGAGTGGAAAAGAGCACCAGCGCCCACCCAGGGTAGGGCTGCTGCACATCTCCCAAATGCCGAGCTCAGGATACCCATGGATGACTCCCTTGCTGCACCGTGAATCCATTCCCAGAAAAAGGGGTAAAGTTTCACACTGAGAGGCTTGGAGAGGGAACTGGATGGGGCTTAGACAGGGCAATGAGACAAGGGTGGGGTGGGAGTCCCCTCGCAGAAGGCTCAAGCCCTGAGCAACGCAAGGGAAAATCCAAGTGGAACCTGGTCTTGAGTGTCACCCTTAATGGGATGTAAACCTCTGTGACCCCAAGGGATTGCCCTGACCCAAGTAAGAGCTCTACACAAGCCTGTGTACACTGGGGGACGCTTCCCAGGCAGGGGGATCAGGGAAGGGTGGACTCTGCCCTGCTGCTTCCCAGATTGTCATAGAGGAAAGGGCCTGGTGCTGAGGGTAGGGAGTGGACAGGAGCTACAGAGTGACTGGCAGCAGCCAGGAGCCATGCTGGATATGGACACTTAGAGAAAGGGCTGCGTGAAATCCAGCACTCTCCACACTGCCCCTGTGCCACAATGGGCACTGCCCACTGTGCTTATTGAAGCTCTTCATCCTCATGGTGACCCTGTGAGGAATATTCTATTATTACCATTGCATCCTCATTTTGCTGATGAGGAGCCAGGAGGTAAAAATCAACTGCCCAAAGCCTCAACGCTAGAAAATAGCAGGGTCAGGCTTTGAATCCAGGGAGGTGGACTCCAGAGACCCTGTGCCTAACCTCAGCACCCCCACTTCTGTGGCAAGCCATGACATCCCACCCAATTTGCAAAGCTGCCCTGGGTGATTGGGGGCAGGAGCCTCAGCCACCCTAGCCCCCACCCACGCCAGCTCAGAGCCACATGGGGAAAAGGAGCTCAGTTCTGGCCAGTGCCCTCCAGTGCTGATTCCGAACCCTTTATTGAGGAATTCGTATGGCCTCTTGCCATGTATTTTGTGATCTAATCAGCCAGTCCCCAGAAGGGCAAAACTTCCCTTATGATATCCTAAGATCTATATATTGTTACTATGAGTAAAAATAATACTTCATATGAGTTCAGCTCTTGACAATTTATGGACTTTTCACCTCACCAAATGCAATTGGCTCTCACAGCAACCAGGCACAGACATTACAGTCCCTTTCAGAGATGAGGAAACTGAGGCTGAGAGAAATTGACTGACTTACCCAGTCTTGTACAGAGTACATCACACTTTTAATCAAGAACATCTAACCTCAAATCCTAGGCAAGTATTACCTCATGCCTGCAAGATTTTCTTATTTGGAGATAAAATTATTTAAATTTAAAAAAATTATGTGTAGGAAGCAGTTTGGTGATTTTAATATAAGGAACCTTTCCCAAACTGTAAGTTATTTCCTTTCCAAAACAGTCTCATAAGTGGTTTTGCTATTTTTATATGATTCTCTGTGATGAAACCTGTTATAGGGTACACTTGCAAGGTCCACAGCACAGGAAGGGGAAATGGGAAAAGCCCATTACCTGTCACTAAGCCCAGTCCTCAGAGAGATGCCCAGGATTTGCTCTAGGTTACCACAAAGTAAGAGGAGTCCTTCCCACCATCTTGCAATTGCAGATTGCTGGGTAACTGAGCCATGAAAAATAATCCTACCCATGTTCCTCCACTGGCCTCAGAGAAGAAATCCTGAAAGCAAATTGTTGTGGTGGAAAGTCTCTTGTCTGCATGCCAAGGGGTTCTTTCTGGGGGATGAGAGCATTCCCATGCTTCCTAAGAAATTATCCACAGAATTCATATATTTCCAGGTTAGCTTCGATTCAGAAAATCATCTCCTTTCCAGGTTCTGATGGATGCTTGTGGGGTTGGTGACCATGAATGTGTTACCGAAGTTCTCTGTGCCTCAGTTTCCCCATATATAATAGGGCATTAGGACCCACTTCCTTGGGTGGTTTTAGGATATGTAGATATGTATTAGTCTGTTCTCATATTGCTATAAAAAATACCTGAGACTGGATAATTTATAAAGAAAAGAGGTTTAACCGTCTCATGGTTCTGCAGGCTGCACAGGAAGCATGGTGATTCTGCTTCTGGGGAGGCCTCAGGGACCTTGTACTCATGGTGGAAGGCAAACCAGGAGCAGGTGTCTTCATGTGGCTGGAACAGGAGGAAGAGAGAGGGAAGATGTGCTATATGCTTTTAAACAACCAGATCTTGTGATAACTCACTCACTATCATGAGAACAGCACCAAGGGGATGGTGCTAAGGCATTCACGAAGAATCTACCCCCATGACCCAGTCACCTCCCACCAGGGCCCACCTTCAACAGTAGAAATTACAATTTGACATGAGATTTGGGTGGGGTGCACATCAAAACCATATCAAGATATAATACAGGTTAAACATGCAGCCAGCTTTGTCCTGACACATGGCAGACACTTGATAAATGTCACCTTCCCGACCTTCCAAAGCACACACCCTCTCCCTCATCACCCAGGGAACACCCTTGACTCCAGAAAGAGGAGTGAGAACTCCCAAAGTTGTAAACATATGGTGCTTGTTTAGAGTTGGAAAGTGAAATGCTGCTTCAAACCTAAGCTGCCTCCTGGGAAAAGCCAGAAGGGAAACAAGAAGCCACTGCTCAAGCTCTGTCACCTACAGCATGGGGGACTCTGCTAAAGCTTCTGCTATTTTTGTGCATGCTGGAAAGTGAGGGGAGAAAGTCATCCCTTATTAATTTTTATGTAGCAACCTGTATTCTTTGTTTTACCAACTCAGGGCACAGTGGACACCCCTGAACTTTGCCAGTCAATCACCAAAGGCTTTTGTGTCCAACTAGCAGCTCTTTTCCCTCTGATGTCACCTTTCTACACACCTGAACCCACCCTGCATCTGTATCATAATCGTTTGAAATAGAGTCTTGCTCAGTCTAGAAGGGGTCATTCCTGCCTCTGAGGTTCACTTGGAGAAGCAGAGTCTGATCTATTTACTGCTGTCATTGCCTTGCATGGCCACAGGTGTCGCTGTTGAAGATAAGCTCTGTGCAGCTTGCCTAACACACTTGCTCCTGCTGCTGGGCTGCACCTACTTATGAAGGCTATCATGCTGCCTCACTCTAGGCACCAACAATACAAATCTTGCAGTTCACATTCCCATATCTTTTGCTTAGCTATTTTTCCCTCAAACACACCATTTGCAAGGGTGGCTGGGTCCAAAATAATTTTCTGAATAGATCTCAACTTCTGCCCAAACCAGCTCCTTCCCTGTGAACACTCTGTGATGGTTCATTTTACACAACAGCTTGGCTGGGCCATAGTACCCAGATATTTGGTCAAACATTTTTCTGGATGTTTCTGTGAGGGTGTTTGGGGATGATGTTGACATCTAAGTTGGTGGACTTTGAGTAAAACATGTTGCCATATATAATGTGAGTGGGCCTCATCCAATCAGTTGAAGGCCTGAATAGAACACAAAATTAACCTCCCCACCAAGCAAGAGGGAATTGTGACAGCAGATGGTCTTCAGATTCAAACTGCAACACTGGCTCTTCCCTGGGTCTCCAGCCTGCAGGCCCACCCAGCAGATTTTGCATTTGCCAGCCTCCATAATTGTGATTGTGTGAGTTAGTTCTTCAAAATAAATCTCTCTCTCTCTGCATGCACACACACACACACGGACACACACACACACACACACATCCTATTGGTGCTGTGTCTCTGAAGAACCCTCTATCCCTATATTGGGACTTCAATCTGACTCTCCCAACTATCACACAAGTTCTCCTTCAGCCTCTGATGCTTTCTCTGCATGCAGATCATAATCAGGTGACCTCCATCTTTCCTGACAGTAGACTGGGTCCCTGGGCTTTGTATGCAAGATGGTAACTTCCACTCCATTGTCTAAAAATGAAGGTCCATTTGCTTTATACTGCATTAACAAACCAAGAGAGACTCCCAAAGGATTCTTTCCTGGACAAAGATGATCTGCTCTGAGATGAATTGCCAACCTCCTAGGAGCCAAGAATCCCAGATTAGCTTCTAGTAACCAGAAGCAATCACAGACAGATCAGCTTTGGGCCTGCTAAAAGCCCTTTGCATAAATTTTCTCACCTGATTGAATTCTCTGCTCACCCTGGGAGGTGGGTGTTTTACATGCACAATGAGAACACCAAGGTGAGTCACTTCTCCAAGTTCACATAGCCGGTTAGTGGCAAAGTTAATATGCCCCTTATAATCCGTAATAATGTTTTAATAAAAGTGTTATTTCTTAATAGAAAAGTAAAGTTGGATTTGTGCCTTAATCCTCCACCCATCTTAGCTAACTTAGGACCAGACTACACTCCAAACTTTTAAAACCATTTTTGGATTGATCAGCCAAGAACAAAACGGCTTCTAGGGAGTGTGCTTAGCAATGCCAAGCTATTAACTTCCAGCAGAAGTCAACCATGATACTAAAATGAAAGTTTGATAATATCTATTATTTATCATATTGTTCCTTCATCATCTCTTTATGATAAATGGATGGAGGCCCAGAATCCTAATTGCCATGCTTCTTCCAGATGGGAAAAGTAATAATTTTCTCTGTTCTGCCTTTTTTGTATTTGAATGAAGTTTATGAGGAACTCCGAGTTGACTCCATCTGGTTCTTATGGGAAAGCAGAAAGTTCTGACTGTGTTCCAAATCTTTGGGATCAGTCTGCCATGAACTAGATATAGGACATGAGGAAGGTCACTCATCTTTCTAAGTCTCATTAAAAACAAGAGGCTGCTCTAAAGTCCCTTCCAAGTCCGATGGTCCATCTGCCTCTGGTTCTGCAGATACCTCCTCGGGGTTCAGCCAGGGGCAAACACCTGCCCTGGAGAGATGGAGGCCCTGACACAGTCCAATATGGGTAACACCTTCACAATCAGAGCGTTTACAAGGCCCAGATGCTGATCCTGGCTCTACCGCCATTGGCTACAAAATCTTGGACAACTCATTTAACATCTTGGCATTTCCTTATCTGCATTTTCCACATTGGTAAGGTAGAGATGATAATGCTGGCCCAAAGCCTACCATTAAAAAATATGAAACAGATTCTTTTAAAAGGCCATAAAGCTACAAGGCAGAACGCTTCACCAAAAGAAGCACTTGGAAACAAGGTTGCCTGGCCACCAAGTCCCCAACCATTGCAGGGTTTCTATGCAAACACTGCCCTCGCAACACACACTGACTCCAGGCTGCTGAGTGTGACTCCTCTGTCAAGGGTCTTCAGCCCCCTGAGGAGCTGCACCAGTTTCTGCATCCCAGATCCAAAAGGGGGTTCGTGGGATTAGCCTGAGAAGGGGAGAGTCACAGAGGGACAGTTGTGCAAGGTCTTGAGCCTCTACCTTGGCTACCACGGCTCCCCTCGCCTGTGTCTGATGCACATTTCTTGAAACCCAGAATGTTTATTTTCTAGGAGCTTGGGGAGTTCTTTTCTCACAGACTCAGGAAGGACTAAAACTGGAAGATTTCTAAGATCCATTTTCCATATAAATGTATATCTTCAAAATGGCATGCCCCACACATCTTACAAGCTCCCAGAGAGAGGGAAATAGAGTGGAAAGGGAGAGCCTTATGGCCAGTAGTTCCAGGGCAGCTGTGTCCAGGACAGCATAGCCCCGGTCTTCCAAACAACAGTCCCTGTAGCAGAGAAGCAAGAAAACCAGCACATGTGCTCCCACCTCTGCAGCAGGTTCTTCTCTGAGCCCTAGAGTAGGGGTCTCCATCCCTTGAACTGCAGACTGATGCCAGTCCCTGGCCTGTCAGGAGCTGGGCTGCAGAGCAGGCAGTGATCGGCGGGCCAGTGAGCATTACTGCCTGAGCTATGCCCCCTGTCAGATCAGCAGCAGCATTAGATTCTCATAGGTGCACAAACCCTATTGTGAACTGCGCATGTGAGGGACCTAGGGTCCAAGCTCCTTTTGAGAATCTAATGCCTGATGATCTGAGGTGGAACAGTTTTATCCCGAAACCAGTCTTCCTTGGTCTGTAGAAAAATTCTCTCTCATGAAATCAGTCCCTGATGCCAAAAAAGCTGGGGATCACTGCCCTAGAAGACACAATTTGTTTGAAGGATAGGATAGTCATCTTTAAAACTGGGGAAAAGAGTTGGGACACTCATCTAAAGTTTCCTCTTCTTTCCTCCCTGTCTCCTCAGGCATGGCCAAGGTAAGCACTAGCCAGTAGGGCTTCGGTGGCCCACAAGGAAGTCTATACTAAACATGGATGTTTACAAAGGCAGATTTGCAAAAATGAAAAACATTAGTCTGCACAAATGGCTGTCCCTATTGTTCTATGGACTGATTATCAGTGAGAGTTGTTATTGTATAGCCCATAGATTTTGCACATAGGCAATGAAAGCCAAGATATAGCAGGGACCCAGGGGCTAACTCCAGTATAACCCAGTTTCTGGCTTGAACAACTGGGTAGATGGTGTCACATCTCAGATGCGGAGACCTGGAGAAGGAGCACTGGCCCAGGGATCATGGGAGGAAGACCTGAGTTCAGTTTGGGACTTTTAAAGTCTAACCATCCACGCCAGTTCCTAAGAGAAAGGTGTTCAGTGTTTACTGAGTTCATTGTTCATTGAACAATGTTCATCGTTCAGTGTTTACTGAGCACAAGATACGGTTCTGGACATGGAAGATTTATTGACAATGCAATACTCATATGGATGATATAGCAGCCTTGGAGCTTATATCACCCCCAAGCGGTGGGAAAAGGATTTGGTAGGAAGATGAGAATCCAGAATTTGGGCCACGTGCACTGGGCCCCACAGAGGCTATGTTTTATACCAGGAGTGACTGAGTTATCTGGAATTGGCAAAAACACACTTATCCCCAGTGAAAAAACTGGGAGAGTCATAAGACAAGCTGAGGTCAATGGAAAAAAAACTTCTGTTATTGCGCATATCACTACAAGAGAAAGAGAAAGAGGGAGAGGAAGCAAGGGAGACAGGCCAAGAAAGTCACTTAAATATTGCCACTAAAGAGGTAAAAAACACCTTGCTTTCTCATTCCACAAAGAAGTAAAATGAGAAAACGGAGGCAAAGACACCTTGCAAATTCAAAAATTCATCCTTCAGTGGTAAAATATTCTAACTTCTTATTTAAAATATAATATCTTTAAAATATCTATTTTTTATTTCAAAGTGTAAAATAGCTTGTAGACCCTTATAGAAAGTAGTTTAGTTATCAGTTCATCTCTAGGACAGTAGTCTCCATGTTTTTTTGGATCTGGTCCTCATTTAGTAAAACAAATTTGCACCATTAATATATATTGATTATTTTCTTTATAAATTCAATACATGTCCTACTATTATTGGCTTATATCCCAAGGTACAGTAAGCCACGCAGGGCAAAACTTCAAGCAAAACTATGGAAGCAGTAGAAAGATCAGTGGTTCCCAGGAGTTGGGGATGAGGAGAGGGAGGGATGAGCAGATGGTGCCCTGGAGAGTCTTAAGACAGTGAAATGATTCTGTATGACACTCTCACAGGGGATCTGTATCATTATACATCTGTCCACACCTATAGAATGCACAACACAAGGAATAAACCCAAATGTAAACTATGGACTTTAAGTTATAATGAAGTAGCCATATTGGCTCTTGTCAGTTGTAACAAATGCATCAAGTGAATGCAGGACACTGATAATAAGAACTTTTGGGAATGGAGGGGAGGGACCACAGGAGCTCTGTACTTTCCATTCAATTTTCCTAAAAACCTAAAACTGCTCTAAAACATATAGCCTGTTACTTTAAAAAACAAAAAACAAAAAAACCCAGTTTGACTGACAAGTAATTTTGTTCAAGAACTTCCTGTTGTTTTAAAACATGTCAAGCCCCCTTAAAATGTGTTTTCAGCAACCCCAGTTCATGAATGTGACCATCTGTGCTCATCTGAAGGCAAAGCAGGCCAGTATAATCCGGATGAAAATCTATAGGCCAACTCCATTTGGACATCGTGAAAATCCATTTCTCAGAATCCCTTCTATCCTAAAGTGAATTTGATATGCCTTCCTTTCATCACCCATGGGGAGTTATTCTAAGGGGGTGGTCCCCCTGGTTCTTTTTTTATTTCTGGAGTTTGAAATAAGCTCCATGTGGTTATGGAGGAGAGGAAGGTACATGAAAGCTTCATAGGTTTCATGTTCCAGAATTCAAATATTTCAAAATCAATTATTCGGCTTTTTGGTGGAGTCTTCAAAATATGTCCTCTAAGTCATAACAAAGGCTCCTGCAGGGCCAGCGAGTGGAGCCACCTCTTGGTTGTCATCAGACATGACTCACAGGCTCACGGCTGGCGCATCTGCCCGGGAACACATGCCTAGACATTGTCTTCACTTGTGTGACATGCTGTCCTCTCCCTTTTTTTCCTCTTTTAATCACCCTCCAAACTCTGGGAAGAGATTCATTACCATGCCCCTCCCACAACCACTACCCTTCCCTACCCTGTTCTGTCCCCAGGGACACTCACAGGCACAGATCTGTCCAGATGCCAGTGAGAAGAGGCAGCTGGTCTCCAGGTACTGTTCTGAGTGCTTCCATGTATTGTGTTGTTTAATTATCAAACAATTTCAAGAAGTGTGTGTCATGATTACCCCATTTTTCCAGATGAGGATGCTGAAGCTGGAGATGCTAAGTTGTGCTATGCTTTAAACACGGGCAGCAAGTGTTCGTGATGTGCCTGCTTGAAGCTCTGCACTGTGCTGATAGAAGGGAGAGGGCTCAGGCTTGGAGACAGGCAGACCTGGGCTCTAATCTGGACCCTGGCCAGGGATGACAGCAATGCCCATCTGTAACCTGCCTCCCAATGTGCCAACCATCAACCCACTTTTGTTGAGCACCTACCCTATACCTGGAGCTGTTCTGAAGGATTGGGGTGTGTCGGTCTGTGAGGAGTTTATATTCCTGTGGAATGAAACAGACAAGACCCAACACACAACATCAAAAAATAAGAAGCTGCATATGATGTATCTAGTGTTCCTGGCATGTAACCTGAGCAGTTGCACCAGGCCCTGTGCACAGAAGGGACCCCAGGTTGGCTTAATGCTCTGCTGTCTCTATCTTGAAATTCTAAATCATGTTTGAACAGGGGACTCTGTATTTTTATTTTGCCTGGGGCCCTGTCAATTATGGAATCTATCCTGGCTCCAGGAGGGGAGAGAAATGACAGTGGCGTAGGGGGATTGGGAGGCCTGGGAGAAGAGTGGGGGCGGCCTGCAGTGGGAAGAGATGGTCCAGCGGGCCTGCTTCAGGAAGCAATGGGAGGCTGTGGTCGGTTCCCGGGGCTGCTGCATCACAGGGCCACACCAGACACCTTCAGACATCACAGATTCTCTTCCTCCCCATTCTGGAGGCCGGGTGGCAGCAGAGTGGATTCCTTCTGCAGACTGCAGGGGAACCTGCTCCAGGCTCTCCCTCAGTTCTGGTGGTTGCTGTCAATCTCAGCCTCCTCCTTCCCATGGTGTGTTTCTGTGTCCCTGAGTCTCCACACAGCCTTCTTATAAGGACACCACCCGATATGGCTTGGATGTGTGTCCCCTCCAAGGCTTATGCTGAAATGTGATCCCCATTGTTGGAGGTGGGGCCTGGTGGGAGGTGACTGGCTCATGGGGGTGGATCCCTCACCAATGGCTCAGTGTCATTCCCTTGGTGATGAGTGAATTCGCGTTCTATTCGCTCATGCGAGAGCTGGTTATTTAAAGGAACCCAGCATCTCTCTCTTGCCCCGTCTCTTGCCATGTGGCACGCCCACTCCCACTTCACCTTCGGCCAAGATTGGATGCTTCCTGAGGTCCTCACCAGAAGCAAGTGCCAATGCCATCCTTCTTGTACAGTCTGCAGAATCCTCAGTCAAATAAACCTCTTAATAAATTACCCAGCCTCAGGTATTCCTTTATGCCAACGCAACATGGACTAAGACACCACCCTACTCCAGTATGACCTCCTCTTAACTTGGTTATGTCTGCAAAGACCCTATTTCCAGATGAGGTTGCATTCATAGACACCAGGGATTAGGACGTCAATGTATCATTTGCGAAGGGACACAATGCAGCCCCCATCAGGAGGTGAGCCCCATGGCTATCAGGGAAGGTGCTCTCAGCAGAGGGAACCAGCAGCACAGAGGCCCTGCGTGTGCAGCCACAGGTGACCGTGCTTGCAGAAGCGCAGAGCCCAGAGCAGAGTGACTGAGGGGAGGGCACAAGTGGAGGAAGCCAGAGCCAGGTGTTTTCTGCATAATCTCACTGCAAAGCAACTGTTATTATTCCTATTTTATTGATTAGGAAACTGGGGTTCAAACCAGTCAATTAAGTAACAGATACACTCTGTGGTACACCCTGAGGGATCTGAGGGGGAGAGAGAGAGATCCTCTGGTCTGTTTGTTCATTCACAAATGGGGCACTAAGACCCAGGGAGGAGAAGAGACTCGCCCCAAATTGGAACCTCCACCCAGGCTCTTGCCTCTTGTCCTCATGGACCTGTGAGAGGCTTTCAGACCTGCTGGACTTCTAGGCATTTCAGAAGGAGACAAGACCACACCATACTCCACTCTGCTGAGGAGTACATGATGGGAGAGAAAAAAAAACCCACCTTTTAAGATGTGCAAAAGCAGTCAAGGGGCAGCCTGTGGATGGGACGGCCTGTGTGCAGGGGCCAGAGAGTCCTGTTTCCCTCCAGCTTACACTCATTGAGAGACACTCATTCATTGACACAGAACAGTTCAGGAGGGTGGCTTGGTTGGGTTCCCCTGGAAGCAGGTAGTGAGATAGGACCAGCAGATGCTGTGTTTGGGAGGTGGTCCAGGGAAGCTGGCTGAGGGAGGAGAGCACGAGATAGGGAAGGAGAAGCCCAACAGAGGGTACGCTAGTGCTGGGCCACCACTGTGGCACCTGGGCTCAGTCCTGCTGGGGACCTGCCAAGGAACAGAGAGGAACCCACCTAGAGCTGTTCCAACAAGCCATGAGGAAGTTGGGGTATTCATCCACCAACTCCTGTCTTTCACTGGGGAATGTTAAATCCCTGGACCTCCTGACTGTCCTGCAAATAAACAGGCCAGGTCTCAGGGCACCCCAAAAGGCCCCAGGCAGAGAAGTGGAGTCTTCTGGAATTGTCCACCATGGCCATAGGAGACTTCAGAGGAGCCCAGGGATGACACCCGGGCATCAATGATTGCCTGCCTTGGGTTTGTGGAACATGGGCTGAGTGAGGACAAAAGGAGAGCCATCCCTTGAGTTATCCTTCATGTGCAAGTCATCCCTGCCTGGTACACAGCTGGGGTGGAGGAGATGCCGGGGCATGGAGGAAGAACTGTGCAGTCAGCACATTCCGTCAGCTAGACCTGCTGCATTCCGGTGGCTGTGCACACACTGGGAACCCATGCCACAGGGCCAAAATATTAATTAGTCATTTGATTCAACCAATTGATACTTCCTGAATGCCTTATCTGTGGCAGGCCTGGTTCTGAACAGAGAAACATAAACAGGTTCTTTCTTCCAGGTGAGAGAGATAAATTAAGAGATAATGCTGTGGGCGAAACGTTATGGCAGAGGAGCCCGGACGCCAGCAGAACAGAGGAGAAGTCCCTGCCACTAATGTTGCATGGGGACATGGGGACATGGGGACAGGGACGAAGAGTTAGGGAAGATTTCCAAAAAGAAAGGAGTCCAGCTGGATCCTGAAGGAGGAGTGGAAGTTCACCAAGAGGAGAAGCTGGAGAAAGGATGCACCTGCTGTTGCCTGTGGAGGGGGAGCAGGTGGAGACCAGGGGCCACAGTGGTGACTCAGCATTAGCGTACCCCCTGTTGGCTTCTCCTTCCCTATCTCATGTTCTTCTCCCTCAGCTGTTTTCTGTGGAGGAAACAGCTGGAGCAAAGGTGTGCAGACCCAAAAGTCAAATGATCTGGCCACACTCTGTCTGCTGTGCTGCATGAGTTACACATGTGAATATGTGTTTCTGTTTCCTAGTCAGGAGTTCCATGTGGCAAGAGCCCAGGCTGGTGCACAGCTATGTCCTAGCACTGAATCCAAGGCCAGGTACACAGTAAAAACTCCTCTGTGCATGGTGGATTCTCCACTCTTGGATAGAATCCTGGAGATTTATCTAGAAGAGAAACGCAAGAGGCCAGTACCTTTTTCAGGCTGTGGACAGAGAATACTCATCAAATGCCTAAACGGTTCATGCATGCAATCTGGCCTCAACTGTGGAGCAAATCCCATAGGCTGCCCACCAACCCCCCCGGGGTGGATGTATTATTCCGGGTCACTGTTCCGCATCTGAAATAAGGATGATGGAGAAGCCAACAGAGGGTGTGCTAATACAAGGTCACCACTGTGGCACCTGGGCTTAGTCCTGATGGGGTACCTCCAAGGAATAGAGTGGAACCTACTTAGAGTAGAACCTCACAGCGGTGATGCTGGAATGGCATGTGAGAAAATGCTTAGCACAGCTCTCAAGAGATTATGGTTACTGTGCAAACTGACAAGCAAAATAAGCCAGTCCAGAGAGAAAAGGAGAAACAGACTATGAATTCGACCTACCAAGTGGAGCCATGGACAGAGAGTATGACCCAGGGGTTCTTAATTTCCTGGATGTCATGAGTTCTTTAGCAGCCTGTGTAAGGCTAGGGATCCTTCTCAGGAGGGAAAAAAAGGTAACATATAAAATAAAATGGACTGAGCATGGTGGCTCACGCCTGTAATCCCAACACTTTGGGATGCCAAGGCGGGCAGATCACCTGAGGTCAGGAGTTTGAGACCAGTCTGGCCAACATGGTGAAACCCTGTCTCTACTAAAAATACAAAAAATTAGCTGGGCGTGGTGGAGGGCACCTGTAATCCCAGTTACTCAGGAGGCTGAAGTGGAAGAATGGCTTGAACCAGGGAGGTGGAGGTTGCAGTAAGCCGAGATCGCGCCACTGCACTCCAGCCTGGGCCACAGAGTGAGATTCTGCCTCAAAAAAAATTAATTAATTAAAATAAAATAAAGATAATTATCAAGGAAAGCAATGATACTAAGATACGATTATTAAAATATTAAAAAATACATTTGTGAAATAGTAATATATGTGCTGCTTTCTTCGCCACACTGGAAGACACCATCCGGCATCAGAGCTAAGGTGCTCATTTTGAGGCAGTGATGGGCAAAAATGGTCATAACCATGTGATGTGAAATATCTGTGATTTCTATTTGTGACAAATTCACAGGTATTGCTAATATTGCTCTGGTTTGTCGTCTATATTCTTAAGTGGAGGAAATGCTAAATTTCAATTCAAGATTAATAAAACTAAAGATGCAATTATTTTCATTGAAGTGTAAGAGCTCCGCTGAATTCCAGATACAACCCTTGAGCATCTGTAGCTCCTAGGCTGAAAACCCTTGCTCATCCTATTCTGAGAGCAGGTGCTTCGGCCTGTTGTTTGCATGAGATATCTTTCCTTTCCCCATCATCCCAATAAATCCCCCTTTGATACTTGAGGGAGCCTGCGGATCTCTGTTACTTGCAATCAGAAGAAACTGGTTTAAATCTCTGTCTGTATTTCTACCCTTGCAGGGGCATTGGCAGTTGTCAAACATCAGCTTGCATCCTCCTTCCGCTTCGTGAGCATCAGGATGGTTTCTTTCTGTGTTGGTCCATGAGTGCCTAAGAAGCCAGGGGAAGAGCCTAGCATGAGTGAAGTCTTCCTGTGGCCAGGCATTAGGCCGGAGGACTTATCATAGCCCTGTCAGGCAAGTGGACTATTTTGCAGATGAGAAAACTTAAGACTCAGAAATGCCAGGAGACTTGCCTAAGGCCACACAAGTGAAAGGAGTGAAGCCAGGGTTGTTTCAGGTCTGACTCAAAGTCCATACACTCTCATCCCTTATATCACGGGAACGAAAGGACTTGACACTGTGTATGTTTTTTATATTAAAGTATATGAAAAAAGTATGTGACTCCATTTAGAAAATTGGAACTGCCCTTCATTTTGTAATAATTGTATTGTATTGGGGGAAAAATTATACATACTCAACCATCTCTGAATTTGAACACTTCAACAGGTTGCTATAGATAAAATACACACACAACACATGCACACACAATGCACACACAACACACACACACACAAACAATGGAGAAGGACTTGTGAAGATGAAGGGAGAGATTAGAGTGACTGAGGTACAAAACAAGGGACCCCAGGACTGCCAGCCGCCATCAGAAACTGGGAGAGACAAGGAACCAGCTCTCCCTGTAGCTTTCATGAGAGTGCAGCCCTGCCAACCCGTTGATCTGAACTTCTAGACTCTAGAACCAAGAGAACAAATTTCTGCTGTTTTCAAACTACCAGTTTGTGATAATTTGTTAAGGCAGCCACAGAAAATTGACACTGACCCCAACAAATGAAAATTTGAACCCACTTTATCCCCACTAAGCAGAACAGAGGATTCTGCTCTTCTCAGATTTGAGGGTTCAGCATGCTTCTCCCATCGGAACCACTTAATCATCTGTCCATGGCACAAGGACTACATCAGCCTTGTGCATCCCATATCCCCAGAGTGTGGTGAGTACTTGTTGAATTGCATTATACACCTTTATCACTAATCACTTGGGGTTCAGGTGTCAAACTCATGGATTCAGATCTCAGCTCCTACACTCACTATAGCTTGGTAACCATGGCCCACTAGTTTCTGACTAGTCTCCGCTGACTCCTCTGTTTCCAAGGGGATAGTTATGACCTCATAGCATTGTCATGAGGCTTCAGTGAAGTTCAGGGAAAGTTCCTAAAGAAGTGGCCCACTGCTTAATAGAAGCTCCAAATCTCTTTGCTCCAGCCAGGTGTTGTGACTTACGCCTATAAATTTTGGGAGGCTGAGGTGGGCAGATTACTGGAGGCCAGGAGTTCAAGACCAGCCTGGCCAACATGGCGAAACCCCATCTTTATGAAAAATACAAAAATTAGCTGGGTGCGTTGGCACATGCTTGTAATTCCAGCTACTCGGGAGGCTGAGGCACGAGAGTCACTTGAACCTGGGAGGCGGAGGTTACAGTGAGCCGAGATTATGCCACTGTACTCCAGCCTGGACGACAAAAATAGACTCCATCTCAAAAAAAAAAAAAACAACTTTGCTCTTTTCACCAATAATTATACTATAATTATAAAGGAAGGAAATGGCTTTATTATTAGTAGAAGAAAATACTTCTAATAGAATTAGAATAGAATTATTCATCTATAATAATTATAAAAAGAAGGAAAATTATTGTATTATTAATAGTAGAAGAAAATCTGGATAAGTACTGGAAAACTGAGTTTGTTTTTCTAAAAAAAAGTGTTTATTTACTTTATAACACTAGACTCTTCAAATATATAATCAGATATACAGGTTAATGTAATAACCACCTATGTTCGCACTACCTAAATTTAACAAATATTAATACTCTGGTATATTTGCTGCTGATTTTTCATAATGTTCCTGTGTTGTGTTTTTTTTGTTTATAGGATTTCTAGATATTTCTGAGTGATAATTTGTGCCTTGTCTTTCTCTGTCTCTCTCTCTTGTTTTTTTAGTGTTAGAGTCTGGCAACATTGCCCAGGCTGGTCTCAGAACTCTTGGCCTCAAGCAATCCTCCCATCTCAGACTTTCAAAGCACTGGTATTACACTGTAATCCTCTTTTTCTTAATCAGTCTTATAAGAGCGTTATCAATTTTATCGGCCTATTCAAATCTCAAACCCTTGGCTTTATTGATTCTATTGCAAGTTTCTTTTCTATTGCAGTAATTACGACTCCCACCACTATTATTCCCTCCCTTTTGCATTATTTGTGTTTATTTTGTCCGTTGTGTAACTGCTGTGGTCTGATATTTGTGTCCTCCCCAAAGCTCATGTGTTGAAATCCTAACTCCCAAAGCAATGGTATTTGGAGGTGGGGCCTTTGGAAGGTGATTAGGTCATGAGAGTAGAACCCCTCATGAATGGGATTAATGCCCTCATAAAAGAAGCCCCAAAGAGCTCATCGGTTGCTTCTGTTATACAAACACAAGAAGCATGTCTACAAACCAGGAAGCTGGCCTTCACCAGGCACTGAATCTGCCAACACCTTGACCTTGGACTTCCCAGCCTCCAGAACTATGAGAAATAAGTTCCTGTTGTTTATAAGCCATCCAGTCTATGGTATATTGTGATAGCAGCCCAGATGGATGAAGGCACTAACTTACTTAGGCAAATACTATTGCACAATAGGCTCCCTCTAAGATCTGGGTACAGGACGTGCCTGTAGGATCAGTCCCTGTAAGGGAGGGAAACAACCAGGATGGGGCAGAGGGAGAAGTTAAATTGCAATGCAGACCCAGCAAGGGCCTCTGCCAAGCCCAAAGGGTCAAGCACTGGTACTGGGATATGCCATCTGATTCAAGGGATGTTCTGTGTCTTCTGATATTCTTTATTTGTCCATGTGGCATCCGTTAGTCACAGACCAAACTTGTGGCCGAGTTGTTTCCTGCTGCCCTGAGATTCAGAGCTCATTCTGAATCACTTCCCTATCTAACTCACACACCAGTCAATATTTCCCTGCCCTAAATCAACCCAGGGCCAGGTATCAGACAACTAGGACAGCCCCTGTGGCCCAAGGACTGCCAGAATTATTCAAGCTAGACAATCCTAAGCCATTGCCTCTGCCTTCCCTTTCCTGCAGAAATTCTAATACAATCTCGCCTAGACTTGGTCCTCACTCCTGCTGTTTGTCCTGACCAATCCAGATGCTTCCCCACATGGCCCTGTGTGACATGGCATGCCCCCTCCTCTTGGGAAACATAAGCAATGAAAATCTGTCAAGGGGACCATATACCAAACTGTTCATAATCATTTCCTCTAGGAAATGAAATGAAGGGGTGATATTCAAAATTTTTAAATTTTCTTTTGTAGTACTTAATTTTTAACAGTAATTATGTTTTGCATTTGAATTGAAAACAAAACTTAAAATCTTAAAAATATAACAACACATTCTTCTGCTGCTAATGAAACAATAAAGAAATATAGAGAAAACAAAAATCTTTCAGAGCATTGGCCTCTCTGTGCTGGCCCCCAGTCACCTCCATAAATTAAAACTCCACAGGTATGACTGAGGCAGGCAACCAGACCTTTATTCTCTCATAAACTAGCTATTGGATGTAGACCATCCTTGAGAAGAGAATGTGGCCTGGGCAAGGTGGCTTTCATTAGTCAAGGGCAGTTTCCCAAAGAAGACTCAACTGAAAGCTGTTGGCTGCAGGCATTCCCAACAACTGAGGCAATGAGGGCTTCAGTCCTAAATGGGAGAACCTGGGCAATGCAGTGTCTGTTACAGATGTTTCAATTTCCAACCTTTCTTTCTTTCTAATATTTAAGGCTAAGAATCTCCCTTGAAGTATACCCTGAGCTGCATCCCACAGTTTTTTATATTCATTGGCATTTTTATTTGGATTTTCTAAATTTTATTAATTTGACATTCTAAAGTATAATTGCTGAACTTCCTAAAATTTGTGAACTTTCTAGTTATCTTGCTTTCAGAGGCTTTTGCAGCCATTATTGTAATTTACTCACCCAGATATGCTAGAAAAATTTCACTGGCTAGCCAGAAGATTAAATTAACCAGAATGTTTTTTTCCTAAGCATTCTGGGTAATTGTCAATTTGTTGCTCCACAAAGGAGTGCTAATTATGGTATCTGTAGGTCATTCAGGCTAAACGCTAATATTTCTTTCTTCCCATTGCAGATCAGCCATGTGGCCTTGTGAAAATCTTTCAATAGGTTAAGGTCCCAGATGCCCTCTTGGTAAAATATGGAAGCAAACCTTATGCCCTAGAGAAGAAATATGAATACATATGAATTCATGAATATACATACATATTCATATTCACACTCGAGAACCATTTTCATTTCAAGTTTGTGACTTTCTAATAATAATCACTAATGCAAACTGAACACTTCCTATGTGCCAGGCTTTACCAACTGCCTTATATGTATAAACGCAATCCTCACAACAACACTTTGGAGAAAATACTGTTATTAGCCCCAATTTACAGACTGCGATCTGAAGCACAAACAGGGTAAGTAACTTGCCCAGGGCTAGCAGATAAGAACTAGCAATGTTGGGATTTGAACCTAAGAAATCTGCCCTTAGAATCCACATCTTTGGCCACTATGTTTTATTCCCTCTGAGCAAGCCAAAGATTAGCAACTTATTATAAACAATATTTTTATTTCTGGGGAAATTCATATAGTAGCTCAAAGATATTATTTTCTTTTTTATCCTGTTTCCCTTGAAGTTTGCTCCAAAGCAGAATTCCCTTTTGGTTCATTTAATTTGGCATCAAGTATTTTATTGGTCACACATCCATTTTATTAACATTTCATATGAAATTTCAGTATAATTGCACTGGTTACATTTTCTGACAAAATTCTTTTCACAGCAAAAAGAACAAAAAAGATGCAGCCTAGCAGAACCACTGTGTTTGAAATCAGGAGATAAAAGTCAAATAGACAGTCTCTCTTACAAAGCATACTTCACCCTTCCTCCCTAGAGAAGGGGGTCACTGAAAGATTCCCAAAAGGGTCCTCATCACAGTTCAATTTAGAGTCTTAGGGGAACATCAAGGGAGGTTCCTTGACATTTCAATCCTCTGATCCCATGGAAACTGTGAAATTGGAAGCAAGTATGCTTAATTTACAGAATGTCAGAGCCAGTTAAGAATCATCAGTTTAACCCTCATCAGGAAATTGAGGCTCAGTGGAGCCGTGTCCTATTGAACATCATCCAGCCAATTAGCATCAGGTCTCAAGTGGGTTTTCTGGGGTTTGCACACACAGTTTCCTCACTAGTTCAGTCCAAAAAAAAAAAAAAATGAACAATAAAATTAAGCAGGGTTTGAACTTGATTTTATCTTCAACAAAGTGGTGGAATTGAGTCTTAAAATGTTTCAGTTACCAAAAACCCATAAAAGAGTAAGACATCAGGGGAGCATATGTGGGAGAGAGGACTATGAACGAAGCAGTCCAGAGGTCTCACCAAAGAAATGGCAGAGCATCAGGCCTCCATCGCCCATCAGCTTCTAGAAGACCCTAACTTCCAGAAAAGACAAATCCCCCACCAATATCTAATGTAACCTTCGAGTCTGTGTTGGCAAATACACAAATGCTTCAAAAAGGCAGTGTGGCCATTCATTAAGAAGTTTTAGATGGCCTGTAATCCTAGCTCAAAGGAAATTAATGTTCTCTTAAACAGTTCCAGGTTTCTTGGTCCAAGCCAGAGGTCTGTAGTGCTTGGAGAGATATTACTGGCTTATTAAAAATTATATAGAAAGAAGGCAGAAGGCCAAGTCTGATTGTCCTCATAGACTGTAAGCAGCTCCCATTAGTCCTGGCACCAGAACAGCTAAGGCTTTTCACATGCTTGTGGATGAGGTACAAAGCGTATACAACAGATTACTGTATGTGAAGAGATGAGCGGGGTCTTGGTAGAAACACATGGGGGTTCCCGGTCAATGAACTGGCAATGACATTTACCAGCAGGTGGCCTTCAGGAAGCCTTGTTATCCAGGTGAATCACCTGAGTCAACCAGTGGACACCGTGGTGGACAAAGTACTGAGACCCAGATCAAAGTCCCTGCTTTGCTATATATGAGCTATGTTATCTTTGGCCACTTACCTTGTTTGAGCCACTATTTCTTTACCTGAAAAATGGGCATCATGATGTAAGCATGACAGAGCTAATAGGAGAAGTCAGTAATGTCTGTGAATAAAGCATATGAAGGCTTTATCATCATTGATTACTATTACTTTTAATAGTATTATTTCCTAATCTCCAACCTTTGAACACACAAGAGTATCTACATTCTGAGGCAAGAGGTATGGTGCCTAGCCTGAGTGGGGTCAGAGATTGAAAATGTCAAAAATGGCAAAGTTAAGTTCTGATGAAGTGGGAAATATGGAGCCACTGAAGGCTTTTCACCAACAGAATCACATGTTAAATTGGGGTTTAAAAAAGATGGGTTTCACAGGATTATGCCAAGTTTACTAGAAAATGAGAAAGACCTAAGTTGGGAGGTCAGCTCAGAGATAATTATAACAATGCAGGGAGCAGAGAGAGGGAGAAGGAGGAAATCACCAAACACCTAAGGAATGCTCCGAGATGAAATACAGAGACACAAACAAACAAGGGAAAAAAGTAACTTGGGGAAAACAGACTATAAAAGAAAGAGGAAAGATATTACATCCATGAAATAAGAACAGGCTACTATATAAAAGGAACAGTCAGAGAACACTTCCCTCCACTCCCCCCTCCAAAAAAAAGGTATTTTGGAATTTAAAATTATAATCACAGAAAAGATAAAAGTAAAAATTTAGAAGAAATAATTTGAGAAAATATCCCAGAAGGTGGAGAAAAGTGGCAAAGAAAAAAATGGGAAAAAGGAGGAGAAAAGATAAGAAAATTAAAGCTCTGTTCAAGAAATTCAAGATATGAATAATAAAAATTATCAAAGAGGAAACAAACCAAATAAGAGAGAAAATCTTCAAAGAAATAATCTTCAAAAATACTCTCCAGACCTGGAAAATTGCTGCAGTTGGCTCAGAAAACTGCGATGCTCTCACTTTGAGATAGTAAATACAGTTTGGAAAACTCACTGAGACAAAGCAAAACAAAACACCATGCTTTGGCTCTGGGTTATTTATTGAGAATCACAACATGTTAAGAGCATCAGAGAACATAATAACTGCTCGTGATTCCTGGTTGGCCCACTAAGAATTCATATTCCAGAGAATCACACTGCCCCTGTGGGAAGGAAGCTATTGTGTGAGAACTATGCAGTCAGGAATCAATTTTCAAATCAGGAAGCTGAAAAAGCTCCTGGCTTGTTATAAAGTGGGAATACTGATATTCTCTGGAAGAAAAAACACTTTCACTCCGCGAAGGATTCCTTGTGTCTCCTTCTGGAAGCAGTATTGGCCTTCTGCATGTGGTGAGAATGGTCACTATCCCAGAATCCTTCCCCCACACCCCTTGCCTTCCTCTTTTAAAACATCTCCGTGCAATGCAATAAAATAAATGAAAACTAAAGAAGCCTGAGTTTAATAATCAGGGGATATAATTCAAGTGTAGCCAGTTGGACAACTTTCCTGTTAATCAGAAGAATAACAGTTTTTCTCCTAGTTTTCTTTGTAAAACATAAAACTCAGACTCTGCACAGAGGCCATATAGATGTGTGGAAAGAGCGTAGATTCAGAATTGAAACCTGGCTTGCCTTGGACTCACCACATCTCCCAAGAAAAAGCTCAAGACCAGATTTCCCCTAACCCGACTATATTAGAATCATTTTCAAGTCTTCTTAAGAATTCAATTCCTTTTGGTTTCTAAGATTTATCTAAGGAAAAGAAAAAAAATTTTTTAAAGAATTTATATTCCCAAGCCCCACCCCAGGCCTTCTGAATCTCACCCTTCAAATATAAGAGTTCCAAAGCCAGGCTTTTATAGACTCTCCAGGAAGCTCTCGAAAGAGACCAACTCTGCTCCTGTCGACACCCAACACTGGAGAATGCTGTACTCAGAGTTCTTTCCAGCCCTGAGATTCTAGGATAAGGCTGCCAATATGGTGATCCATGGGCTCAGTCTTGGGCTGGTGTTTGACAAAGCAGAGTTCAAGCAAGAAAATAAAAATGAAAAAGAGGATCAGAATTCACTCAGCTAGCAAGAGGAGCACCAGCTTTCTCTTTAGCTGAAGTCTCTCTTTCTGACTGTAGGAGATTGTAGAATTCTTTAATTCAGATTGGGGTGGAAATAGCTTTCTCTAATGGTGTGGGTGATTTGAAGAGCAATTAAGAGCTATGGTACATCTTTTTTTTTATTATTATTTTAGATTTAGGGGATACAGGTTTGTCACATGGGTATATTGCATGATGCTGAAGTTTGGGCTTCTATTGATCCTGTCACCCAAATAATGATCATAGTACCCAATAGGAAGTGAGCCATTGTTCATCTTTAACTGGTAGAATAAGACAGAGGTTTTGTATTCAGGAGGGGTTTCTGCCTGGTACCCCTCACCTAATTGAAATGCATCCGGAAAAAAAGAAAAGAAAAAAACAGAAGCAAGCAGCTTAGATGATCTCCTTTTTGTTCAAGAGCTCCAACACAGTGGGTATCTCATCACAACCCACAGCAAAGCCACTCCAGACCGCCTGTGGGTCCCTATATGTACCCGTGCTGTCTCACATCTCTGGCTTTTGCATGGACTTCTGCTCTGCTTACAGTGTTCTCGTGCTCTCTCTGTCCTTTCATTCCCTCCACCTGTTTCACCAGCATTCATCCACCCACACGTACCTAGTGATTACAGGCTCATCCTTCAAGGGCACCATTTCCACAAGGAACTAATGACGCCTCATCATTTTTCCCACTGTCCCTCAAGCCTTCTCATTGATAAATCAAAGCCCAAATGTGTGGCAGGTGTCTTTGGGGATATGTGACTGCTTTCCCCTCTGGACTCAGTCCTCTTCCTTTGTGGCTCTAGACAGACTCCTTACCTCTGCCATGCTGCCCTGTGCCCAGGGGATTACCTCCATTATCTGTGTCAGTTGATTTCCCTTGCCCTCTGGCCTCCAGCTGGGTTCAGGCAACAGGAAGCATTAGCAAGATCTGCCGGGGAAGGATGAGCAAGGCCCCATTCTGCTGGGCCTCAGATGCACAAGGTCTGTGCTGCTCTACAGAAGGGTGCAGCTCATGTTAGGTGGCCCTGCCCAGAGCTTTGGCTACAGCTAATACTGGGTCCTGTAACTCTCCTGCCCCAGCCCTTTAAGTCAAGTGAGAAGGTCTCCCAGTGTCGCTAGTCTTGGGGTGCTTTGTCACATCTTGCTGGTTTCCTTTGAAACAGTCCCTTGGGCTGCCCTGTGTAAATGTGCCTTCCGTTTCCTGGTAAGATCCTGACACAAGAATATGTAGCTTTGGGGAAGGAGGGCACCTTGATCCTTCTCAGCTGGGGTTTCAGTTCTACCACTAGTCTGAGAACTTTTAACTATGTTTCTGACCCTCTACTAGTAGAATGTCGGGAAATAAATAATCTTCTTGATTGTCTTGAAAGTGAGGCACTGAGGTTCCTCTGTTTAAGACTAGCTTGTTGATGTTGGTAAAGAAACAGCCTGAGACTATAGAGTGTCTTCTTCCAGAACAAAGGGTAGATTTGCTCACAGTCTTGGAAGATAAAGATAGTGTTGCTTTCCAAAACAAACAGGATGAAAGTTTACTGCAGATTATTAAAGATTTCAGTTGCCTAAGCTCAGGGCTCCTCACCTAAAATGCAACCTGTGTAGGCATCACCTGCCCCTCCGCATGTCACCTTATGGAAATCAGGGCTTGGGGAATTGCACAAGAAGATGAGGATATTTCGCCTGCTTCTATCTCATCAGTAGTATACTGTCCTTTGTCTCTGATCCAAGAGTCTCGTGTCTTCTGCAAGCATCCAGGAAACTGTGATGGGCTCACTTGTTAGCTTGCAAGTAGGGAGAAATCTCAGACCCTATATAGTTCTTTACATAGGTGAACTCATAATGCTGGTAAAAGGCTAAAAGGCATAAACTGTAATCTCTCCACCCCTTCCTTTAATCAAGGCCTAAGAATAGAGAGATACCTGTCTCTCCAGTGCTCTCAGTGGACTAGGTATAATGAAAATCATACCCCTTCCAGCTTTTGCCAGTCCTCTAAGTTCAAGAGACACTATGAGGGTGACATGAGTTAACATACTTAGTAGATATAAATTATAGTCCACAAAAACATCACTCTCTTGGGTGTCATCAAGGAAGGAGGTATAGATTCCCAATCTTTTATAATTCACTACCTCTGCCCCATTGCCAGCTTCAAGGTCTCTCTCTTCCCTCCAAATGCTTCCAAAAGCACTTCTTTCTCTCACCTTCCCATCAGAGTTCAAGCTTCCGGAAAAAAAAAAAAAAAAAAAAACCGAGAAAAAAAAAACACTGAGTCAAAACTTTTCAAGGTGATGAATATGTTCATTATTTTGATTGTGGTGATGATACCACAGGTATATATATATGTCAAAACTTATCAAATTTTACACTTTACCTATATGCAGTTCATTGTATGTCAATTATAGTTCAATAAACCTCTTTTAAAAGGCAGCCAATCCAGTAGTCTGGGGGACAACTTCTTCATTCAGGCTTATAACACAACTATCTACAAAAGCAACAAAGAGCAGACACATAAACCTTGTTAGTGTATGAAGGCTAGGCTGCTCTAGTCCAAGGTTCCCAAAACACAGTGGTTCAAATAAGATAGAAGCTTTTTCTTCTGTCTCATGATAGTCCAAGGGAAATCAACCAGCCCAGGGTGGGCAAAGGCCTCTGCTCCACAGGTCACTAAGGGCCCCAGCTTCCTTCCATCTTGTTCCATGCCCACATGATGAAAGCTGATCATCCATGGCTATCCATGATTACATTCCAGGCTGCAACCAGGGGAAAGAGAGAGAAATTGAAAGGCAAACAATTTTCATTTAGGAAAATGTTGCTGAAATTGGCACATGTCATTTCCACTCATATTCCGCTGGTGAGAACATAGTCTCATGGCCGTATCTTACTGCAAGGCAAGCCAGGAAACATAGTCTCTGGCTATTAAAATCAGGGAGGCTGTTTCTCTTAATAAAAGGACGGAGAATGTGTACTGGAGAGCAGTTAGCCATCTCTGCTCTAGAATGTTTGGGACAGAGAGACAACACAAGTCTCCATAAATTCTATTGCCACACACTCAATAAATTGTATTGTCTTAAGAACTACAATGTGTTTACCATGATGAGTGGTAGATTCATTTCTTGGGCTGCTGTAACAAAGAACCATACACCAGGTGGCTTAAACAGTGGCAATTTATTGTCTCATAGCTCTGGAGGCTAAGAGTTGAAAAGCAAGGTGTTGGGAGGGTTGGTTCCTTCTGGAGGCTGTGAGGGAGGATCCACTCCATGCCTCTCTTCAGCTCCTGGTAGCTGCAGGAGTTCCTTGGCTTGTAAATGACCATCCATCTTCTCCCTGTGTCTTTACCTTGTCTTCTTTCTGTATGTGTCTCTGTCTCTCCATGTGGCTTTTATTAGGTAGAGTCTTGCTGTGTTACCCAAACTGGTCTCAAACTCCTGGGTTTCAGTGAAGTGATCCTCCCACCTCAGCCTCCTAAGTAGCTGAGACCACAGGTACCCATCATTGTGCCCAGCTTGGCTTTTTGAAAAAATAAGGACACCAATCTCAGGAGGCTGAAGCAGGAGTATTACTCAAGCCCAGAAGTTTGAGGCTGCAGTGAACTGTAATTATGCCACTGCACTCCAGCCTGGGCAACAAAGCAAGACTCTATCTCTAAAAAATAATAAGAAGAAGAATAACAGTCATTGGATTTAGAGCCCACACTACTCTGGTATGACCTGATCTTAATTATTAATAATTACATCTGCTATGAACCTATTTCCAAATAAGGTCACATTCTGAGGTACTGGATGTTAGGACTATAGCATATAAACTTTTGAGAAACACTACAATTGGGAAAAGAACTGAATTTGAAGGCAAGAACCTCGACTTCCTGTCCAAGCCCTGAATGGCTGCCTGTGGAACCTTGGACAATCACATGAAGTCTGACCTCATTCGCCCCATTTGCTGATGATGAAATAACCACACGTTCTTCAAGGGCTGAGGTTAGAGACAGAGGAAATGATGTCTGCAACAGCAGACAGCCAGCAGTAAAGGGTGTGTGGCTCTCGCTGGTCTGCCTTCCACTCTTCTCTCATTAAAAGGTCAACTCCAAAGGAAGACGGAGCTTCGGGCACTAGCCTGTCCTCTCTTCCTGGAGCACACTCTTCTGAATTAAATCTGGAAGAAGATTCTCCACACTACTCAAGTCAGAAGGGGCCTCTTAAGAGAGAAACTACCACAGGGCAAAATACCTTCAATTCCCTTCAAGGGGAAAAAAAATCCCTTTTGGTCTGCAGATGGGTAATTGTATTCACTGTTTCCAAATGTCAAAATGCCAGCCTGGGCCAGCTTTCCACTAAGATCAAACATGCTCCTCAGGGCCTCCTCTCTACTGATGTGGATGTGCGTTTAGCCACGGTGGAAAAGGCTGATTGCTGAGTGGAGTGGCCTTGGCGGACTGCATTGCTCACACAGCAAAGGAGAGATTGGACGTCGACCTTCCTGCTAGGTCACACTCCAAGGAGTCACACCCAAACCCAGGAAAACCCTTCAAGCTACCAAAAATATACAGTCTTCATTGCCCAAAATGAAGAAATAAAAACTGGAATATCTCAGGGAAATAAGGCAAGCAAAGTTGTCCAGTCTATGTTCTTAGTTTTGTGATTAAAGATCAGACTAATTGTATTAGTTGTTTTCACCCTGTTGATAAAGACATACCTGAGATTGGGCAATTTACAAAAGAAAGAGGTTTAATAAACTCACAGTTCCACATGGCCGAGGAGGCCTCACAATCATGGCAGAAGGTGAAAGTCACGTCTCACATGGTGGCAGACGAGAGAAGAGAGCTTGTGCAGGGGAATTCCCCTTTATAAAACCATCGGATCTCATGAGACTTATTCACTATCATGAGAATAGCATGGGAAAGACTAGCCCCCATGAGTCAATTACCTCCCACCAGGTCCTTCCCACCACATGTGGGAAATGTGGGAGTTACAATTCAAGATGAGATTTGCGTAGGGACATGGCCAAACCATATCACCGACTCTTTCCATGAATTGATATTTGTTATTGGTTTTAGAAATTAAATTAGTTAGTAACCTAGTGTTGATGAGGGTGGAGGGCCACAGTGTATGCTCCTGGAGGGTGTGAAAGTGGTATGAACTTCCTAGAAGGCACCCTGCAAATGGGCTACCAAAGGCTTAACAGTGCCTTCAGGCTAAGGTAAGAGTCAGACCAGCCTACAAAGTGGAAGGTGGTTTGTTCTGTTTATAACAGCAAGGAATGGAAACACCTAAACTTCCAGTGATGGATGGCCCCTTGGGGCTCATCTTCAGTGGGAGCTCACGTGGGAAGGCTTGCTGACAGCCCCAGCAGGTTCAGGCTCCTTCTTCTCTGGTTCCCGAATCTCTCGCACACCTCCGCCCTAGCAACTGCTTGTGTTAGGATCCTTTCTCTGACATGTTTCTTTTAGCTTCACCGGGGTGGGCAAACCACAGGTGAGCCAGGCCATCACCTCTTTCTTTCTTTCTTTCTTTCTTCTTTCTTTCTTTCTTTCTTTCTTTCTTTTTTCTTTCTTTCTTTCTTTCTTTCCTTCTTTCCTTCTTTCTCTCTCCTTCCTTCCTTCCTCTTTCTTTCTTTCTTTCTTCTTTCTTTCTTTCCTTCTTTCTTTCCTTCTTTCTCTCTCCTTCCTTCCTTCTTTCTCTCTCCTTCCTTCCTTCCTTCCTTTCTGTCTCTCTCTTTCTCTTTCTTTCTTTCTTTCTTCCTTTCTTTCTTTCTTTCGAGACAGGGTCTGTCTCTGTCACCCAGGCTGGAGTGCAATGGTACAATCTTGACTCACTGCAACCTCTGCCTCCCAGGTTCAAGTGATTCTCCTGCCTCGGCCTCCCTAGTAGCTGGGACTACAGGTGCTTGACACCACACCTGGCTAATTTTTGTATTTTTAGTACAGACGGGGTTTCACCACGTTGGCCAGCCTGGTCTCAAACTCCTGACCTCAAGTTATCTGCCCACTTTGGCCTCCCAAAGTGCTGGGATTACAGGTGTGAGCCACCATGCCTGGCCCACCATCTGTTTCTTAAATAAAATCTTGGAGACACAGCCACACCTATTTGTTTACATAGTGTCTGTGGCAGCTTTTGTGAAGGAAGCTACGTGACCTGCAAAGCCTCCAGTATTTGCTATCTGTCCCTTTACAGAAAAACTTTGCCGGCCCCTGACCTATGCTATAAAGCCCTTCAAAGAAACAAATAATCTTATTCATGTCTGCATCCCATGAAGCCTGAGTGGTGCTGGGGGCACAGAAGGTGTTTCATAAATGTGTGTTGGGTTAATTCAGGAGCTTGAATCTCCAGACGCACAGTGGCTCACACACTTATGTGTGTATCAGAATCACCGTGGGCATTTGTTAAAATGCAAGTTCCAGATTCCCAAAAGTGTGATTTGAGGGTCCTGGGGTGAAACCAGAGAACATGCATTTTATTAACTACACATTCCCAAGGTGAGTCTGATGCTGATAGACCTTAAATTAATCCTGTCAAGAGACATTGATGATGACACAGGGAATCAGGTGGGTTTCCAGCAGCATAGTGGATGGACCAGACAACCTGAAAACCCTCCTGCTACTTGCTTAAGAAAAACATGCAAAACTTAATTAAATGCAGAGTTAAGTTCATCAAGTCAAATAAAGGAAACTTGCAGGGCACAAAGGACTGGCAGGAACTGACAACCAGAGCAATCCACCTGAGCTTACCTGTGGCTGCCCTGGGGCAGGGATTAAAGGGTAGGCTTTGGTAACTTAAAGGCTGGGGTGTTCATGGGCCAGCTGAGGTCAGGAGACAAGACCTGAGGCCCATGCATGATGGGGAGATAGAATTGAGGACATCACCGTAAAGCAGGGACCCTCAACAGATTATAACCCTGGAGAAGAGTGGGTTAGAAAAACCCTCCCACTGGCCCCAGCAGCTGCCCAACAAGCTGGTCTCTCTCAACAGTGTCATCCTTTAAGAATTCACTGGGCCCTGCAGCTCATGCCTGTAATCCCAACACTTTGGGAGGCTGAGGCGGGCAGATCACAAGGTCAGGAGATCAAGACCATCCTGGCTAACATGGTGAAACCCTGTCTCCACTAAAAATAAAAGAAATTAGCCAGGCGTGGTGGCAGGCACCTGTAGTCCCAGCTACTCGGGAGGCTGAGGCAGGAGAATGATGTGAACCTGGGAGGCAGAGCTTGTAGTGAGCTGAGATCATGCCACTGCACTCCAGCATTTGAGCAAGTCTCAAAAAAAAAAAAAAAAAAAAAAGAATTCACACTCACTGAATGTAAACTAGCACAACCACTATGGAAAACGGTGTGGATGCATGTTTATAGCAGCACAATTTGCAATTGCAAAAATATGGAACCAACCTAAGTGCCCATCGACCAACAAGTGGACAAAGAAAATGTCATATATACATATATATGACAGAGTACTACTCAGTCATAAAAAGAAATGAATTAACGGCATTTGCAGCAACCTGGATGAGATTGGTGACTGTTATTCTAAGTGAAGTAACTCAGGAATGGAAAACCAAACATCATATGTTCTCACTCGTAAGTGGGAGGTAGGCTATGAGAATGCAAAGGCATAAGCATGACATAATGGACTTTGAGAACTCAGGGGGAAATGGGGTGAGGGATAAAAGACTACAAATTGGGTGCAGCGTATACTGCTCAGGTGATGGGTGCAACAAAATCCCACAAATCACCACTAAAGAACTTACTCATGTAACCAAATGCCACTTGTTCTCCAATAACCTATGAAAATAAAAAAAAAATTTAGAAAAAAGATTTCACACCCATAGCTTTTCTGCATTCATATTTACTATTAGCATTGATACTCCCCATGTAGCTGAAGAACCTTGAAGCAGAGAAATTTACCTAAAAGGCCAGGCTCGTCTCATGAATCAATGTTTGTTGATTGTTTTTGAAATTAAGGTAGTAGCCCAGTGTTGATGAGGATGAGTGTCTGAGATGCCCAGAAGAAGCATATGCAAAATTTCCTTGGAGATGTATCCCTCAACCTTACCTGCAAGGTATGTCCGCTGAAGATAAGCTCACACACCACAATCACAAAACAGTGGCAGCAAGCTGACAGACGCAACCAAGTGCAAATAACAGAACTATCATATCCTACTGTTTCTCGCCACTTTCCTGACAACACTTGGTCCCAGCCACCATCTCCTCTACCTGGGATGACTGCTTTTGCCCTTGTTGTCACTGCAGTGTGTTCACTTTGGCAATCAGAGTGATTCTGTTAAAACATAATCTGATCATGTCTCTCCTCTGCTCAAAATCTTCCAAAGACTTTTCCATCTGATGCAGAGTACAAGCCATGAGACTTTGCATCCCCCAACCCCTCACTATCTTTCAGTCCTCATTTTTTATAGTCCCACTCTTTCTCTCACTCTAGACTCAAGGGCATCCTGTGTTCCCCAATCGCTCCAGGACTCTACTATTTGTTTCACTTATTCCATTTTGTTTATTCATCTTGCTTGTTGTCTGTTTTCTCTGTTATATTGTAAGTTCAAAACAGATACTTTGTTTTGTTCCTTTGTCCCTGGTATCTAAAACAGTGCCTGGCACATACTAGATGCTCAGTAAATGTTGAATAAGTGAATGAATGAATGAAGACAAAAGAAAACCACTGCAGAATTTGAATAAAAGATAGAACTTGCTCATATTAATGCTTTAGAAAAATTGCTCTTCACATTAGGACTGCAATTATTGCTCACCTACTGTATACATCTATGGATTTAATTGCCATGGCTACCATGTGAGGTCAAGGGGAAGGAAACTATTTTTATCCCTACTTTGTAGATGAGTACAAAATGCTTCCGTGATTTAATGGCTCACCCAACTTCATACAACTGGTGGGTCTGAATTGCACCTATACTTTAAGATTCCTCATTCTGACTCTTACTTTTGTAGCTACCACCCTTCCCCTAGTTTCAAGTTTCAATGTGAAATACCTCTTGACATATGAAGGATTTAGAGCTCCAAAACTCAAATCAAATGTTACTTAAACACCAATCCCAGGGATGAAATGTCATTTAATGAGGTGTCTCATGGCAGGATTATCTGTGCAGATATTTCACCAAGGAAGGGTGGGAGGTGGGAAGTGGCTGCCTCCGGAAGGTCAATTTTGATGTGGTTGAGGTGAGGTGGGAAGCTCACCCAAAGGGACATAGAAATCGTACCCTCCAGCCCAGCTCCACCCTCAACTAGCTGTATAGCAGCTGGCAGTTTCCCTGACCACCCTGGGTCTGTTTCCTCATCGACAAATAGACAGAAGCTCAAACTAAAGTAATATCATGTCTTTCCCAGCCCTAAAGGCTGTGCTTAAGGAGTTGATGGCTGAGCTTGGAAGACCCAAGTGCTGGTTCACTTTCTATATTAAACACTTCATTGACCATTTCCCTGTGTGTGAAATAAACCCAAACACACTTCTCAGCCTCTCCAGTGACCCTCATAACTCTTAACCACTCACATTGTTTGACTGACCTGGTCCAGAGCACCATGCTTAAAGCTCAGGGTTGGAGACCTGGGCTTGAATCCTTACTCCAGCTCTCAAGCTAGACGTCCCTCAGTGAGTGAGTTAACCTTCCCTCATCTGGAAAGGTGAGATCATCCCAGCTCCACCTGTGTGGAGGGGAACTCAATGGAATTAGTTCCATAAGGTACTGGGGACCCACCCATTAGAAGAAATTGCTTTCCATCATTGAGCATCATCAGACCCTTTGCTTGGGAGGGAACATGATTTCAGGACTCACAGTGTTGTGATGGGAAGACCTTCATCAGTTCATCCCCCTGCTCTGAGCCAGAGTCCACCAGGCACACATTACATTTGTGCTTTTGGCATGAAATATCTGGCTTTAACAACACAGACTTGCAGAGAAATGAAAGGACAATTTGCAAACATCAACATCCAAAGGCCCAAGGGGATATTGCCAGCCACATAATCCATCAAAAATAAACAGTGATGGATTTTATTGGGAAGATGTGATTTGTTAGCAGAGCTTTATCCTGAGAATGCTTCCTGATGCTTGGAGGCAGGCCATGTGGGGAAAGGGCTGCATAATCCCTGCCCACTTCCCCAGCTCTTTCTCACACCCTTTGCTCCTCTGCCCCACTGCACTGCTTCACACCTACACTCTGTCACTTCCAGCACCACACAGGTCATTCTCTTTGGTGGACTGCTCCCCTACCCCACTGGGGCAAATTCTCCAAAATCAGTAGATCAGTCTCTGTCTAAAACTGACCTCTGGCTGGGTACAGCAGATCATGCCTGTAATCCTCGCACTTTGAGAGGCTGAGGTGGGATGGTAACTTAAGGCAAGGAGTCCAAGACCAGCCTAGGCAACATAGCAAGACCCTGTCTCTACAAAATTTTTTTTTAATTAGCTGAGTGTGGTGGCACATGCCTGTAGTCCCTGCTACTCAGGAGGCTGAGGTGGTAGGATCACTTGAGCTGAGGAGGTCATGAGCTGCAGTCCTGCCATTGCACTCCTGCCTGGGCAACAGAGTGAGTCAATAGATGATAGATAGGTAGGTATATAGATAGATAGATAGATAGATAGATAGATAGATAGATAGATAGATACATAGGTAGGTAAGATAGACAGGTAGATGATAGATAGATTAGATAGATGATAGATAGATAGATAGATAGATAGATAGATAGATAGATGATAGATAGATAGATAGATAGATAGATAGATAGATAGATAGATAGATAGATCGATCTGACCTCCCAGAGGACAGGCCCCATCAGATTGGTGCCCTCTGGGTTGGCTCTCTTATCCGCCTGTGGATGCTGCCTCGTAGCACTTTTCACACTGGTGGCTCGTAAATGATTTGTATAATTCACTGTTTGGTGTCCACCACTCCCATGAGATAACAGGGAAGGGAAGAGCCGTCCGTGACTGTCCAGTTTACTGCTGTCACCGGGCCTGGCATTTAGTAAGTTCCAAGTTGTCATATGAACAAATGAGAAGGAAGAGAACCAATATTTTTTGAGTTCCTCCTACAAGCTATGGTCTCATTTCTTCCTCCTTACCTTCAGGGAGGTAGAGCTTTCAGATGAGAAAACAGATTCACAGAGACAAGAAAATAGTCTAAGGTCTCCCAGCCAAGAAGAGAGGGAGTCAGGAGTCAACTCCAGCATGACACAAAACCTCTCCATGACACTTGCAGTTCCATCCTCTGGGATTCCAAGTGATCCCCTGTAGTCTGTGAAGTCTCTCTGATAGGGTCCTCCACATTCTGGATATTAAGTGGGTGTCAAGTCACTGGCATAAGGAAACACTCATGGAACATAAGTCTTCCTTTTCTTCTCAGTCCTGCGCAACTTTGAGAGTTTCACAATTTGCTTGAATATATCTTGGCAATTTCAGGGTGTGGAAAGGCTTCATCCCACTTTACCTGACCCAGGAGTGGAGGATGGAGGAGGCTGAGAGGGGTTGGAAATGCCTGACCAGACTGAGCACAGAGGGGTGATCTGTGGGGCTCTCATGAAAGCAGACAGGGCTTAGTGAGGCAAGGCTTCTGTCGGGCACGGGCAATTCGGTGGGGTCACTGAGGCTTCAGTGCCAGCACAATGGCGTTCCGGGAGGCCGGCTGGAGGGAAAACAAGATTACACAAATCCCCCGGCTCATGGACTCATCAGGGTAATGAGGCTTGATGCCTGCTGCTTGGTGGTAAAAAAATTAATTGTGGCTCCCGTGCCTGCCTCCCACAGCAGAAGATGGAGCCTCTGGCTGCACATTTGTGGACCTGCTCCTAACACACTGGCCTTAACTGTAGCCTTGAGAGAAAGTCTTCCTCCTTCCTTCCACCCTCCATCCATCAAATATTATGAAGCAGTCAGTCCTCCCTTTGAAATTTACCTACTGCCTCTCTTACCTTGACAGGAAGCATATACTATGTATAACGATCGTGATGACCAACATTTGGGTGTTTACAATGTGCCATTCACACGCCTTATACCATATAATGCCCACAACAATCTGATGAGATGGGGACTATTATTATCCCATTTCACAGTTGAAGAAACAGAGACTTAGGGAAGGAAGTAACTTTCCCAAGATGCAGAGCCAAGATCTGAACTAGGCATCAGAATTACAGTGGGAGCACAGGACAGATGTCACAAATGAGGCCCTGGACTAAGCTCTCTGTCTCTCAGAGCTTCAGTCTTCTCCTCTTTTAAGTGAGTACAGAAAGCCCCACGTCACAAGATTGGCATGAGCATGCGAAGTGGAAATGCATGTGGAGTGGGATCCCTGCATGGGACACAGAGTAGGGCAGAAGAATGGTTTATGGTCTGACAACTCATGGAAGCAGGAAGGGTCCAAAGGTCAAGGTACCTTGAAGCCTAGTGGCTTCAGGGTTCAGGCAGCTTTGGGATGGAATCCTGGCCCACTGACCTTGGACAAAACTGTAAGCTCCTCAACTATGGAGACCTAGCTATAGGCTTCTTAATCTGTTTTCTGATGCAAACACCAGGGGATGGCACAGGGGATGGGTAGGTGGGTTAATGGATGGGTAGGTGAATGGATAGAAAGATAGATGGATGGAAGGACAGATGAGTGGATGGAGAGATGGATGAGCAGATGGATGGATGCATGTATACATGCATGGATGGGTGGGTGGATGGATGGATGGATGGATGGGTAGATGGATGGAAATATGCATGGATGGAAAGATGGTTGAGTGGGTAAATGGATGGATGGGTGGATGGATGCCTGGATACATACATGGAAGGGTGAATGGATGGATGGATGGATGGATGAGGGAATGGATGAACAGAATTCCAGAACTACAAGAAGATGGCCAGCTCAATCCACCCATTCCTCTTCAAGTGACCAGAAGCCTGAAGTGGGGAAGTGACTTGTTCAAGATCACACAGTTAATTAGGCCCAAGACTGCGAGATTCTGGCCCGTTTCACTATGCTCCTCCCTCTTTTTAAGTTCCCTGATGTCATTTATTGCTTCCTAAACTTGTAGCACAGAAACTAGATTATACCACCCATAGTCCCTGCCCTGTGCTTGGGGTTCTGGGGTAGGGAAGGGAGGGAACACCTTTGTTTCTGGCTTGAGCTACATGTGGTGCTGCCTCAGTCAGTCTTCATCTCATGAATCCTCAAAAGATAGGAAGGTGGGTTCAGGTGAGTCTCGCCCTCACCTGGACTCTAACACAACCCAGATACTGGAAGACTTGAAGTCAGTAAACTTGGGGTCTAGCTCTGATTCTGTCACTAACTGGTTGTGCAACTGGGCAAAAGTCACTTAATCTCTCTAAGCCTCCAAAATAACATGTGAGGGCCATTCTGTCTGTTTTATGGTTTATGGTTTATGGATGTTGGTGAGAGAACATTCCAGGGCAAATGTTTTCCAAAGCCATCCTGGGGGCTCAGAAGCCCAAAAAGGCAATTCAAAAGAAAACTGCCTACAAAAAAAGGGAGGGCACAGAGAGCCCTGGTGCCTTCTGGAAGGTTCCTCACCTATAAAGCTTCTTCAGGAGCTGAGGGGAGCTTTGCACACAGCTCCAGATTACGGGCTTCCAGGCTGCCAGGCTGCCCAGTCACAGGAGAGGTAATGAGGCAAAGGCCCAGTTCCACCCTGCCTCTTATTAAAACAGTACAAGAAACTGTCTAAACACTGGCCAGCTGCCAAGGCCACTGAGGCCTCCTGCAAGCTTGTCATTCCATGAGCTGAGAAGAGAGAACCATGCTGCTGCAAAATGGCAGGGAATTCTGCCAGCCGGGGCACTTTAAAGACACTGATGTCCTTGTCCAGCAGACGCAGTGATTCCTGCAGCCTGCACAGAATGGACTTTTTACCCTAGAAGGCCCACTTTAAACAGATGCGAAGGAAGGAGAGTTAGAGCTGAGTGGCAGCAGGAGCTGGGAATTGGGGGAAGCCCTCAGGCCAAGGTCAGGGCTGGCAGGGGGAAGCCACTGAGTCAGCAGAATCCTCCAATCCCTGTGGCTATTCATCAACCACCACTAGGGGACAGGGGCTGATGGGGATTCATTGTCATTCTCACAACAGGCCTGCAGAGCAGGTGCTCGGCCTAGCCCCACCTCATGCAGGAGAAAACCGAGGCTCCAAAAATAAGGAAATTGCAACAGGCTTTCCAGAGGTGATTCCAGAATTTAAATCTAGGTCTGTCAACTCAAAGCTAGTGAGTCCTCTTCTCAGCCTGCACTATTCCTGCTCCTGGCCATGGCAGGACCCCAGAAGCCATTTAGTGACCCGAGGAGAAGAAGTGTGCCTCCATCACTTCCCATCATCCAGGTTGAGTAGGTAGGCGTTCCCACAGACTGGTTGCACCAAAGGGAAGGCGGCCTGCCTTTAGGAGTAATCAATGCCTGGCCCACAGCATCCCACAGCCCAGAGCTCTCTGTAGATCACTCTCAAACAAGCCCATGAGCTCCCCTCTCTCTGGCTGCAGGGGCTTGTTTGGCTTGGCACACAGAGCAAGTCAGAAGTGCCAGGAAGTGAACATCCTAGGAGTGACCCTCAACCAATGAGGGACAAGAGTTGGGGGATAAACATGCCATGCTCCTCACTCTGCATGGGACAGCTCTGAGCTGCACCTCTACATCCTCCTGCAGAGGCTCCTAGGGGGCTAAGCCCTGGTTGCCCTCAGCGAAGGCTGAAGACCTGACCATCTCCCCACTTGATTGACTTTCCCTCCCTTCCTGCCTCACTTTCCTTTCCTTTCCTGTGCTTCCTGGATCTTCACCAAATAAATTGCTTGAACCAATCCTTGTCTCAGGATCTGTTTAGGGGGAATTTAAATTTAGATACCATCCTGTGAGTAACAGGTGCCATGCAAAAGGGGAACCCCCAAAAGAAAGAGGCAGGGGGAGCTCCAGGCCACATTTTCACTCAAAGCTCACCTCTGACTCATTCTCAACTTCTTCCTGCCACTGGATTGCACTTTTTTTTTTTTGAGACAGAGTTTTGCTCTTGTTGCCCAGGTTGGAGTTCAATGGCGCAATCTCAGCTCACTGCAACCTCTGCTTCCTGGATTCAAGCAAGTCTCCTGCCTCAGCCTCCCAAGTAGCTGGGATTATAGGCGTGTGCCACCATGCCAGGCTAATTTTGTATTTTCAGTAGAGATAGGATTTCCCCATGTTGGTCAGACTGGTCTTGAACTCCTGACCTCAAGTGGTCCACCTGCCTCGACCTTCTGAAATGCTGAGATTACAGGCATGAGCCACTGTGACTGGCCTGCACCTCTTTCAATTATCTGGGTACTCACCTGGTGACATGTTTCCACTTTCCTTCCCACTTTGTGTGATGCTTAATTTTTTTTTTTTTTTAAGACCAAGTCTCAATCTGTCAACCAAGCTGGAGTGCAGTAGTACAATCTCGGCTCACTGCAACCTCCACCTCCTGGATTCAATTGATTCTCATGCTTCTCAGCCTCTCGAGTAGCTGGGATTACAGGCGCGTGTCACCGGCTAATTTTTGTATTTTTTGTAGAGACAAGGTTTCTTTCGCTATGTTGGCCAGGCTGGTCTTGAACTCCTGACCTCAAATAATCCACCCGCCTTGGCCTCCCAAAGTGCTGGGATTACGGATGTGAGCCACTGCGCCTGGCCGTGATGGTTAATTTTATGTGTCAGCTTAACTAGATCAAGAGGTGTCCAGATATTCTGCTAAACATTATTTTTTGTGTGCCTGCCAGGGTGTTTCTGGATGAGATGAGCATTTAAATGGGTGAACTGAGAAAGGCAGGCAGGCCTCCTCAGTGTGGGTGGGCCTCTTCCAATCTGTTGCTGGCTCAAATAGAACAAAAGGTGGAAGAAGGGAGAATGTGTCCCTTTTCTTTGCCTGACGGATTGAGCTGGGACTTGGGTTTTTCCTGTCTTCAGGCTGAGACTTGCACCATCAGCCCTCCTGGTTCTTGGGCCTCTGGACTGCACTGAACTCCACTGCCAGCTTTCTTGGGTCTCCAGTGTGGGGATTTCTCAGCCTCCATCATCATGTGAGCCAATTCCTCATAATAAATTTTGTGTGTGTGTCTGTGTGTGTGTCTGTGTGTGTGTGCGCATCCTATGAATTCTGTTTCTCTGAAGAGCCCTGACTAATACACCTTGCCATAGAGATTAGACTTTGGGGCCAGTTCCAAGGTCCCTACATCACGTTTTCTGCCTGGAGTCACTCAGGTAGGTGCTATCTCTCAGACCCTGAGCCCAGCCACGCCTTCCCCTGGGCCAGCCTTCTAGCGATAGGATTGCCAAATGTGCCTCATTCTCACTTATTTTCTTCAACACTCGGGGCATTTCATTCCACAGAGCAGCATGTGTCTGCTTTGGGCCACTGGGTGGACAGTGATATCATTTAACAAAGGAGACACCCAGGGTGAAGAGCTGGTTTAGGGAAGGAAAAAGTGTTGAGCAGGAGGTCCCGAGGGACTGCTGGGAGAAATGCCTCAGGGTGGCTTGAGCTATAAAGCTGAGGCTTAGCTGACTGAATGGATCTGAGAGGTTTTTGCCCAAACAGCTGGTGGGGAAAGCCATCAGAGTGGGTGAGGGTCCCCAGAGGCCAAACCTGAGTCAGATTTTGAGGGGCCCAGAGTTTATACAATTTGGGGAATGGCGAAGTGCTTATTAAGAAACAAGTCCAGGTGTGGTGGCTCACACCTGTAATCCCAGCACTTTGGGAGGCCAAGGTGGGCAGATCACCTGAGGTCAGGAGTTTTCAAGACCAATCTGGCCAACATGGTAAAACCCTATCTCTACTAAAAATACAACAAAATTAGCCAGGCTTGGTGGCAGGTGCCTGTAATCCCAGCTACTCAGGAGGCTGAGGCAGGAGAATCGCTTGAACCCGGGAGGCGGAGGTTGCAGTGAGCCTAGATTGAGTCTCTGTACTTCAGCCTGGGTGACAGATAGAGACTCTCTCAAAAAAAAAAAAAAAAAAAAGGAAAGAAAAGAAAAAGAAAGAGAAACAAAACCCAGAAAATTGTGAAAACAAAATCGCAAGGCCTTTCTCAGACCTGGGTAGAGACCCATGCAAGTGAGGGACACTGAAGCTTAAGCTTCATGCTTCACTGTATACTCACCTCTGAGTGGGGTCTAACAGACAGGTACATTGTAGTGACATTACTTTCTAACTTTCTGTCTCCATCACTAGATTGTGAGTGTTGTGTTATGGAATTAATTATGTCAGGTTCACCTGTAGCCCCAGGGCTTTGCAGAATGAATGGCTCTATCAGCAGAGTTCAGTCAAGGAAACAGAAATGTGTCTAGGTATTTTTGGCAGTGAGGTATTCAGTATGAGGAAATAAATAGGTGCTAGAGAACTGTTGGATGATATACCTAATGCTAGATGACGACTTAGTGGGTGCAGCGCACCAGCATGGAGCATGTATACATATGTAACTAACCTGCACATTGCGCACATGTACCATAAAACCTAAAGTATAATAATAATAAAAAATAAAAATAAAAAAATAAAAAAATTAAAAAAAAACTGTTGGATGAGCTGGAGGAGTGAAAGTGATAAGGCTGTTACTGGGCTTTAGGCTTCAAGGTCACTTTGCTTTGATTCTGAACTCAGGATACTGTAGGCAATTCCAGCTGATGCCCCACTAGTCCCTCACCCATAAACTGATAGAGAGTATGACCACTGCAAATCTCACTCCTGCCAGAGCCTGCCCACCAGCTGCCACTGCCAGAGCAAATTCTGCTTTCCAAACGTTTCACATGTGCTTCTCATTGGCAGAGCCCAATTTTTTTTTTTTTTTTTTTTTTTTTTTTTTTTTTTTGAGACAATGTCTCACTCTGTCACCCAGGCTGGAGTGTAGTGGCGTGATCTCGGCTCACTGCAACCTCCACCTCCTGGGTTCAAGCAATTCTCCTGCCTCAGCCTCCCGAGTAGCTGGGACTACAGGTGTGCACCACCATGCCCAGCTAATTTTTGCGTTTTTAGTAGATACAAGGTTTCACCATGTTGACCAGGATGGTCCCAATCTCCTGATCTCGTGATCCACCCACCTTGGCCTCCCAAAGTGCTGGGATTACAGGTGTGAGCCACCGTGCCCGGCTGGAAGAGCCTAAATTTTATCCAGAACCCTAGCAGCAAAGGAACATAGGAAATACATTTCATCCCTCATGAAATAGCAGGGTTGGGAAGTTCATAGGAAGGGGTACAAATAGATGCAAATTGTCCAAAGAAGACATTTAGAACAATGGCATAGAGTGGGTGCTGTATGAGTTATTGATCATGGTGTAGGAGATTACCCCAAAACTTAGGGGCTTGAAACAACAGTTATTATCTCATGGTTTCCGTGGGTCAGAAATCCAGGCACAGCTTATCTGGGTGCTCTGCTTCATGGTCTCTGGCTGATGCCATCAAGGTGTGTCAGTCCAGGGGCTCTGATGTCATGGGAAGACTCCAAGGGGGAAGGGTCAACTCACTCAGTGGCTGTTGGCAGCATTCAGTTCCATGTGGCTGCTGACTGGGGGCCCCGGTTCCTCATTGATTTTTGACTGAAATTCACCTTCAGTTTCTTGCCACATGGGCCTCCTGCCGGTTTCATCAAAGGTTGCAAGCCAAGAAGTCAATAGAAAGAATCTGCTAGCAAGACAGAAATCATGGTCTTTTTAGAACCTAACCACAGAAGTGACATCCCATCATTTTTGCCATATTCTATGGTTAGAAATGATTCACTAGGTCCAGCCCACAGTCAGGGGCAGGGGCTTACACAAGGGTGTGAGTACCAGGAGGAGGAAATCATTGGGGTCATCTTTGGAAGCTCTCTGCAGTACTTGGTGAACACCTGAGTGAGGAAAGACCGAGAGCAAGAGGCAATGGAGTCTGGTGCTCCAGGGGGAGGCCTCTGGCTGTCTGCGCACAGCTTCACATGGTCATGGTGTTGTCCCAATGGCACCACCTGGAAAAGGGTGCCCAGAGGTGGCCAGGCTGGAGAATGGAGGAGGACTGCTTCACTGGGACCAATGCATATGACAGGGATGGATAAACTGCATGTCAAATTCTCTTCTGTTTTGTTTGTTTGTTTTGAGACAGGGTCTCACTCTCTTGCCCAGGCTGGAGTGCAGTGGTGTGATCTCGGCTCACTGCAGCCTCAAACTCCAAGGCTCAAGTGATCCTCCCACCTCAGCCTCACAAGTAGTTAAGACTACAGGTGCACACCGCCATGCTTGGCTAATTATCTTATTTTTATTTTTTGTGGAGATGAGGTCTTGCTATGTTGCCCAGACTTGTCTTGAACTCCTGGGCTCAAGTGATCCGCCCTCCTCGGCCTTCCAAAGTGCTGGCACTGCAGGTGTGAGCCACCACGTCTGGCCCCAAGTACCATTTTTACAATGAGAAAGGTAACTGGCACGGGGTCCAGAAGGTGGAGTCAGCCCGATGTCTTGTGTATGGATCATTGTCGCAATTTGATTTAATCTTGCCTTCTCTTCTCCTAAAGTTCCTATCTCCCCTTGTCTCTTTTTTCATTTTATGTCACAAAAATCCACATGGTAGACAGCTGTGACTGAGGGGCTTCATTCAGACACACTCGTGTGCTTAGCATTCCCCAGGCACTGTGCTAGGCAATGGGAGTACAGACACGAGTAGGACATTTCTCCTGTTTTCACGGTCTTTGCCGACCCTGGTGGAGATGTGAGCACAGACAGGAGGATTGAGTACAGGCAGAGCCAACCAAGGGAGAGGCCCTGAACTCCAACTCGGAGAGGATAAAAGGCCTCCAGAGGAAGCGACCCGGGAGAGGAGTCTCAGAGATTAAGAATTTAGTCAGGGAAAAAGGAGAAAGGACTCCAGGGAAAGGAGACAGCTGGACAACAGCAGGAGTGGGGATGAGAAATGGGGAGACAGGGAAGCAGACATCGGAGGCAGTGGGAGAGCTCTCACTGCAACGAACCAGGGAGCTGCCTCTCTAGAGGTTGTCTGGGCTGCCCTCTTGAAATCATTAGAAAGAATGCAGTGTTCGGAGGCACTTTATTTTAGGCTTTGTTTAGACTGAAAGGAAAAGCAAAGATGGTGGTGTGATCCTTAATGAAAGCCTAGCAGACCCGGGCATCAGCCAACTGGAAAGCAACAGTCCACTCCTTGGGAAAAGCAAACAGTTGCTCTGGGCCTCGGTGTTTCCATCCATAAATGAGGCTGCCTATGTTATACACCTACTCACTTGATGGAAGCACTAGGGATGAATAAAGATGAGGTTCCCAGGCAAGGTAAGTCTCCAGGGAGCTGTCTCCATCTTTAAAAAGGCCTTTGAGGTCCTCAAGATGAAAGAATCTGTGGAGGTGAAATTCTGTGATTCTCCAAGAACAAAGTGCCCAGACCAATTTCTAAGCTATGGAAGAAGTGACTCATTGGCTTGAAGGGAGAGATGTTGAAGGAGTGTGGAGTCAGGAAGGAGGGAACGCAGGAACACGATGGGAACCCACAGGTGGTTTCTGAAGGGAGCCCTCAGAAACAGAGAGGGGAAAATCAACGATATCACAAACAACAGAATGTGCAGCTGTCGTGGAAGTTGGTGTTTACAAAGGTATTTTAATGACATGAGAATGTGTTTGATAAGAAGTGAAGAAAAGGAAAAAGAGGCAAAATTGCGTATGTAGTTGTGTGATTATTATCACAAATATATACACTTACATGCATGCACATATGTACACACATACATATATGTATTATACAGATGTAGATATAGCTATATAAACACACATACATACAGGGGGAAAATGACTGGATGGAACTTTGTGTAAAGGAAAACATCCAGGTAGTGGAATCACAGATTTTTATTTTACACGTGATTTTTTTTTTCAAATTTCCCAATTTTTTAAGGAAGGGCATGCTATGCTTTGAAATCAGAAAAATGTTTAGAAATGCAGAAAGAAAAAATGGCGGGGGAGGGGGAGATAAGAGATGAAAGCTGGAAAAGTGAAAGGAAAAAGTATTTTAGAAAACAAGAAATTCAGTCCATTTCCCCAAACATTTTACTTGACCACACGCTGCGTGCCCAGTGCGGCACAAGCAGAATAAGATAACATCATGCCCACCCAGGAGCTTCAGTCTGGGAGAGGCTGAAAAGTAGCAGGCTGTCTAGTACCTGTGGTGTGTGCTAAGGCTAACAGGAGGCTGTGCGAAAACAAAGGTGACCACTCAGTCCAGGAAAACCCAGGAAGCCTTCCTGTAGGAGGCAACTCTTGAACTGAGCCTCAAACAAGCAGTGGGAGATTGCCTAATACAGCAAGGATGATGGGGAGGGATGGACAAGGGGAGATAGACATCTCAAGGAGAGTTAACTTGTGAATTCTGTCAGGAGACAATTAAAATGAGTGTCTTTCCGACTGAGCCAGCCAATATGTGGTCCCCAGCGTCAACACTCATGTCTTCAAACTCTGGGGGTTATGAGGTTTATTTGTTTAATATCTTCATGTAACAATAGTGTCCTATTGTTTTAAAAGGCCTTTGTATGTTGTCTCATTTTATCCTCTGACAGCTCTCTGTTGTAGATATCATCACAATTATCTTTTTATACATGATAAAATTGAAACTTGGGTGCCTGGAGGGAAGCAAATGAAGCCATAAGGGCGAGCCCTGATGCGATAGAATCGGTGTCCTTGTGAGAATAGGAAGATGCCAGGAATGTGGTGCACAGGAGAAGGACCATGCGAGAATGCAGCAAGAAGGCGGCCATCTGCAAGCCAAGGAAAGAGACCTCAGGAGACATCAACTATGCCGACACCTTGAACTTGGACTTTACAGCCTCCAGAACTGTAAGAAAATAAATTTCTGATGTTTAAGCCACCCAGTCTGTGACATTTTGTTATGGCAGCCCAAGTAGATTGATGCAGGTTCCTATATCAGCTTTATCACTATTAGCTGTGTGACCTTGAACAAATTGCTTAACCTCTCTGTGCCTCCATTTCCTCAACTGTAAAATGAAGTGGCCGACTTCATAGTGCTGTTGTAAAGGGTATATGAGTTAATATCTCTATATAAAAAGCACTAAACACCCCTGGCACACAGTAGGTAGTAATAAATAAGGGTTATTTACTATTTTAGTGACCTGCCCAGGGTCTCACACTCTAGCCAGTGCATGGAACAGAAGCTCAGACCTGAACCTGGGACAACCTCTGCTTCCCATTGCTCCCCTTAGGTGGATGTCATAAAACCCTTGTGTTTTACAACTATAGAAGCTGAGTCAGACAGAGGGTCAGTGGTGGAGCTGAGATCTGTCTGGACTTTCCTCTCGAGGCTCCGCTTTCTTCCTCATGGAAGAAAGTTTTGGTTCATTTTTGCCCAAGGGAAGCAGCACACCTGAGCACTGAGGCAGGTCCTGCCAGAAGGCACCTGCTACCCACCCAGGCCTCCACCTTAGAGGAATGCAGACCCATAAGCCAGTCAGTAGACCCCACAACTGACCGGCCTCCCAGCAGCCTGCACATTCCCTACAGTCCCAAGGGACCGAAGCATGTGGTTGAGATACCAAGTGTTAATTTACAATGAGAAATGAACTCTTCCGTGGCCGGACATGGTTTCATCCATTCACTCGGTAAACGCTGCCGAGCATCTGCTATGCTCCAGGCCCTGGGGATGAAATGGGGAGCGATGCAGACTTAACCCCTGCCCCCACGGAGCAGGGAGCCTGAAGAAGGACACGCATTTTAATGAAAGACCTGTGCACGTTCATGTAAATTATGTAATCAGAGTTTTGAACACAGAGGATTCCTGTGGTGTAATCAGAAAAGCAGCTGCAGTTTTGTTTCTTGAAGTCCCTGCCTGCCTGTCCTTGATCCCCTGTCCCGGTGAAAACGCCGTAGTTCCACAACTCTCCTGCTCCTTCTTAGGCAATAGAAAGTTCTGCCATCACTCTAAGCCATAATCCTGGTTTCAATTCAGCATGAAATAGCCAATCCCAATTTGGTAATAACCAAAACTCAGAGCTCAATTTAAACTTGGAATTTTCTTCTCCCTAGCCCAGGCTGGCTCCAGACGGCGCACCTGCCCAGGAAGGGGAATCCATCCTCCTTTGCCCTCTCCTTTTCTCCCATGCTGGCTGTTCTTCCTGACCTCACCAGGGTCAAAGTAGGGGGAGGGGCCAGACACAGTGGTTCATGCTTGTAATCCCAGCACTTTGGGAGGCCAAGGCGGGTAGATCACTTGAGGTCAGGAGTTCGAAACCAGGCTGACCAACATGGCGAAATCTCATCTCTACTAAAAATACAAAAATTAGCTGGGCATGGTGGTGCGTGCCTGTAATCCCAGCTACTCAGGAGGCTGAAGCAGGAGAATCACTTGAACCCAGGAGGTAGAGGTTGCAGTGAGCCAAGATTGAGCCACTGTACTCCAGCCTGGGCAACAGAGCGAGACTCCATCTCAAAAAAAAGAGGGAGGAGAGGGAAGAAAACCAGAAAACTATTCCTGTGATGGGTGCTGCTGTCAGATGGCTTCTTGCTCTCTGCACCTGATGGATATTTATGGGTGACCCCCCGTATGCTGCTGCCACAGGCCCCTTCAGCTGCCTTCAGCAAGAGGCAGGCACCAGTGCCCCGTGCCCAGCCACAGGGCACACAGCAAGCCCTCCGATGATCCTTTGGGTGCCTTTTTTACCAGGGTTGGGATTTGTACAGAGCATTCCCCAATCCCCAGAACTATACACCAACAACTTTCTCCAAAAATATCTTCCCATTTCCACTCTCTAGATCTGTTTAATGTCCTTGCCTTAGACTAAGGGTCCAGTAGCCATTCTTGGATATTTCCTGTCAAGATGTGCATTGTGGTGGGCTATCTTGCAATTTTTTTTTTTTTTTTTTTTTTTTTTTGAGATGGAGTCTTGCTCTGTCACTCAGGCTGGAGTGCAGTAGCTTGATCTTGGCTCATTGCAACCTCCGCCTCCTAGGTTCAAGCAATTCTCCTACCTCAGCCTCCCAAGTAGCTGGGATTACAGGCGCCTGCCACCACACCCGGCTAATTTTTGTAGTTTTAGTAGAGATGGGGTCTCACCATGTTGTCCAGGCTGGTCTCGAACTCCTGACCTCAGGTAATCCACCCACCTTGGCCTCCCAAAGTGCTGGGATCACAGGCATGAGCCACCATGCCTGGCCTATCTTGCAAATTCTATCACTGTCTAATAAACTCTGTCTTGGCACCTCAGCTAGGACATGTGACCACGGGGTCACATTTCACCCCCAGTGCCTACCACAGGGCCTGGCACACAGCAGATGCCCAAAAATATATTTTGAATGAATGAATTAATAACATGATAACATGAATGTCTGGTTGGCCTATTTATTTATTTTTGTCAATTAGTTCATTGCTATCTGCTCAGTGTGCTTTTGCTTCTTGTGCTTTTGATTAGGGGAAGGACAAGGCACTAAAACACCACATGGCTGGGCCACCCAAGGAAGAGGGTATAGAAGGGAGGGGAAAGGAGAACAGCATGGAAGGAAAGAGGGAACAGCATGCACGTAGGCTCAGAGTATGCGTGAATGAATTAATAAAATGGAAAAAAGAGGGAGAATAATGACCAAAAGAGCTACTCTTTATATATTACTCTTCAATATTTATTGAATGTCTTGTGCCAGGCTCTGTTCTGCATTCTTTATAGATGAGGAAATTGAGGTAGGAGAGTTTTAAAGTAATGCCCCAAGTATTAGAAACAGCCATGTCTGTCAATAAGGCATTGATACTAAATTGCAGTATAGCCCACACTGGCATCTGATAAGGGTGCAGCGACAACCAGAATAAGGAAGTTCATGAGCTGGCCTCCCACCACCTCCAGGATGGAGAGTTAGGCAGGAAAATCAAAGTGCACAGCAGAAGGGGAGAAAAGGAAGAAAAGACTACAGCCATATATTGGCTTGTGTGCACAGAACCCATCTCTCAAAGGATACATGAGAAACTTGGAACATTGGAAGCCTTCTGGGAAAGGAATGAGGAGGCTGGGGAGAGAGTCACAGAGAAAGTTTTCACTGTATATTTGCTTAGACTTTTTTGGTTTTGCTTTATGTGACTATATTAGCTATTTTCACAAAAATGTTTAAGTTAAGCCAGGCTCAGTAACTCACACCTTTAATCCCAGCTACTTGGGAGGCTGAGGTGGGAGGATAGCTTGAGGCCAGGAGTTTGAGACCAGCCTAGGCAAACATAGTGAAAACTCATCTCTTAGCAAAACAAAAAATAATGATAATAATGACATTTAAGTTAAAAGAAGGAAATAAAAAATATAAAGGTCTTTGCCCTGTCTCTGGAAATGAATGGCTGGGAGTTAAGTCTGCAGCTGGGTCCTCGGTCCCTAGCTCTCCTGCCTTCCCATCCATTGCACTCCATTCCCGCTCCTGAAACAGGCACAGCTGGGAGAGTCTGGCTGGGAAGAAGAGTGGCAGCTGTCACAGAGGTCAACCGATCACCACCCTCACTTGTCACCTAGACCACCTGACCTGACCTCAGAGGTCCCTTCCAGCCAGAGCATACAGAAGAGACAGCCCCAACTGAAACATGGCAGAAAAAGGACAGCTGCCCCTCTGCTCACGATGAGCTGCTTGAAGGACATCCTTGTTCTGCTTGAAGCTACAGGCCTTCCTTGAGCCTCCTCCACTGAAGGCCCGTAGGATCAATCCCACCTCCCTGATGAGGAAACTGAGACGCAGTAGCAGAAGAGACTTGATCAAAGGATGTGGCTACTAAAGGGCCAGGGTGGAGCTCATGACTTCACATCACCTGCTGTGAAGGGATGACTTTTGTTCCCCAAAAAATCTATATGTCGAAGTCCTAACCCCCAGGGCTTCAGAATGTGGGTGTATTTGGAAATAGAGCCTTTACAGAGGTAATTAAAGTTAAATCAGGTCATTAGGGGGGGCCCTAATCTAATCTGATTGGTGTCCTTATAAGGAGAGGATTTTAGGACACAGACACACAAAGAGAAGACCATGTGAGGACACAGGGAGAAGGGGGTTGTCTGCAAGTCAAGGAGACAGGCCTCAAAAGAAACCAACCCTGTCCACACCTTGATCTCAGACTTTTAGCTTCCAGAATTGTAAGAAAATACATTTCCATTGCTTAAGCCCCCAAGTCTATAGTACTTTGTCATGGCAGCCCCAGCAGACTACTATCCCCATCCTGCCCTGGGCATACATTGCCTTATTTTATCTTCACAAGAAGCCCTTGGGGTAGATATGCTATTCCCATTCTATGAGTAAGCCAACTGAGTGAAATCATTCTTGAGTTAACTTAGCCAATGAAACTATTAAGAGAGACAATCAACAGAAATCGAAGGAAAGGCTGGACACAGGGGCTCATACATATGATCCTAGCATTTAGGGAGGCAGAAGCAGAAGGATAGCTTGAGCCCAGGGGTTCAAGACCAGCCTGGGCAACATAGCGAGATCCTGTTCTCCACAAAGAGAAAAAACAAAAACAATACAAAAGACAAAGAAAGAGAATGAAAAGGAAATTAAAAATGCAAAACTTTAAAGAAATAGGCACGGTACTTTGTTCTACTGTTAGAGTAACCCCATCAGCTAACACATCACTTAGATGAAAATTAACATAGGATGCTCAAGTCTGCAGGACTTTTTGCAGCCATGGTGTAAAAGTCAAATTTCTCAGCCAGGCACAGCCATACAGTCTCCTAGATGAAACATAAGTGCAAAGAGCTTTAGATGCCAAAGACCATGCTCCGTCCACAGTACCTCCCATGGCCGCCCCCTGCTCAGATAATCCTGGATACTTTCACATCCAGCAATTTTATGGAAACATGGACATCCATAAGTGTATGTATGTAATAAGTATATATATAAATTATATATTTATTAATGTAATAATATATAAATGTATGTAATGTGACCACCTCTGTCCTGGATGCCGTCTAAAGATCATACTCCACCTAAGCAAGGCAGCACGATGTGGAGTTTTCTACAGTGTTGGAGTCCAACAGACGTGGGTATGAATCTGGCCCTGGCAGTTCCTAGCTCTGCCCCTTTGAGCAAGTCCCTTGCAAGTTCCAGGCAAGGCCTGAAGATGTATTGTGGGTTTGCACTTCCTCTCTATGCATTTCTGCCATCACCCTGAGAAGAGAGTCCCCAAGTAGTTGATGTTCCTTCAGAGATAACAAAAAATGAGTATACAGACAGCAAAGCCATCCCAGCCAAGCTCAGCCACCAGACTCCCAGCTTGAAGGAGAACCGCCCAGCTGAAGCCAGCCCAAATGAACCGCCCAGCTGAAGCCAGCCCAAATGCACTGCCCCAGATGACTTCTACCCCCATAAGAAGTAAATATTGATTGTTGAATGCTTTCGAATATTGTGGTTGTTTGTTACACCGCATTACCAGGCAATAGTTGACTAATACAGGCTATCAATGGGACTTAAAAGTAGTTGTACATGAACACACACAGCTTTAAAATGGTAATCAGTTGCTCCTGTTATAGCTTGAGAGAGGAAGATAGGCCCTTTGCCTTTATGACTAAAATCCTAGTAATGACAAAACCAACAGTGAAAGGTGGCATAGACTCGGAGTCCAAAACCAAGGGTCATCACTCAGTAACTAAGTGACCTTGGCCAAGTTACTTAACCTCCCTGTCTTTCAGTTAATAAGCTGGATAATAATCGTTCCTAAAGAATAGGACTGTGTGGGAATTGAATGAATTCCTATATGTGCATCATTTAACACAGTATCTGGCACATATTGCTAGTTACTGCTATGCATTGAGCACCTACTTCATTCTAGGCCCCAGGCTGGGCACCCTGCCTTGTTATTGCTCATCTTCTCAACAAATCTATGAGCCCCATGTACCAATGAGCTCAGCAAGGCTGATCCATACAAATCTCTCCACCTTCATTTCTACCCCTAGTCCAAACTCTGAAATGCTCTTCCTTTGGGGCCCCTACCTATCTTCTTGAGACCTCAGCTTTGTTTTCACATCTTCAGAGATATTTTTCCACCCTGCCAGCAGCCCATCCACCCTCTGATAGCCGTTCACAACACCAGGTGCCTGCCTGTCTTGCAGCTGCATCACTCAGGATAGGCCAGGCTCTGCTGCAGTAACAAACAAGCTCTGAATCTCAGTGGTTTAACAAAGGTGTATTTCTCATGCTATGTGTTCATTGTGGGATGCCAGGGAGTGGAAGTGTAATTCATCAGAGCCACTCTGGGACCCAAGCCTAGAAGAGGCTTAATTTAACACCCGCTTCCACACTCACTGCCACAGTGGAAAGGGAATGTGGCAAACGGTGCACTGGCTTGTAAAGCTTCTACCCATCACTGGGACACATGGCCGTTATGCTTGCATTTCATGGGCCAAACAAGTCATGGACATGCCTAACCTCAAATGGGGTGGGAAAGTACAATCATACCATGTGTCCAACAAGAAATGAGGGGACAAGCTGGGCGCAGTGGCTCATGCCTGTAATCTCAGCACTTTGGGAGGCTGAGGCAGGTAGATCACTTGAGGTCAGGAATTTGAGACAGCCTGGCCAACAAGGTGAAACCCTGTCTCTACTAAAAATACAAACAAAAATTTAAAAAACCCGTCTCTACTAAAAATGCAAAAAAAAAAAAAAAAAAAAAAAATTAGCCAGGCATGGTGGTGCACACCTGTAGTTCCAGCTACTCAGGAGGCTGAGACAAGAGAATCACTTAATCCTGGGAGGTGGAGATTACAGTGAGCCAAGATTGTGCCACTGCACTCCAGCCTGGGCAACAGAGTGAGACTCCACCTCGAAAAAAAAATAAAGGAAATGAGGGGACATCCCTGGTAACTGCCATGACAGTTTTGAATGTCCACATATTTGTGTGACTCTGATGAATATCTACCCCTCTGCTAGACTATGGCTCCTAGGAATAGGGCCCATCTGGTTTAGCTCATCTTTGCATCCCTTGTGCTTTGCCCACAGTAGGTGCTCAATAAAATTTGTTGAGTACATTATTGAAAAGTGACTATTCCAAAGTCACCTTGTGGGAAGATCTGAACTTCAACCCATATCTATATAATATAAAAACTTTTATCCATATTGCTATACCAGTGTTTACTTCATTAGTCTGAATTCTATTAACAATGATTAAATGTGGTAACCTCTTTTGAACTGTTAAGTGTGTGTGTGTGTGTGTGTGTGTGTGTGTTTAGAGATAGGCTATCACTCTGTTTTCCAGGCTGGAGTGCAGAGGTGCAATTATAGCTCACTGTAGCCTCAAACTCTTGGGCTCAAGTGATCCTCCAGCCTCAGCCTCCAGAGTACCTACAGGCACATGGCACCACACTGAGCTAATTTTTTAGTTTTTTATAGAGACAGGGTCTCAATATGTTGTCCAGAATGGAAATCCTGGCTTCAAGCGATCCTCCTGCCTCGGCCTCCCAAAGCACTGGGATTTCAGGCATGAGCCACTGTGCCTGGCCCTCAACTGTTTTGTTTTTTGTTTGTTTGTTTTTAATTCTGAAGAGTTTAGATAGAAATGAAAGGATTAGTTCATGTCTCAGTGGGAATTATTAACAATTCAGCCATACAGTTTTTTTTTTCTCAAAATCTGGCTTAGCTCTACCTGAGAAGCTAAATCTGGGGTGCAGGTGCTGGTATGGATCACGGGTTTAATTAATGAGATAAGGATGAAAAACAGGAAGGGGATAGTGCTCATTTAGAACCTTTACCACCTGAGTAACAGTTTGAGATGAGATGACTTTTGAAGGACAACCTTTGAACATTCCCTGGTTTTGCCCACAGTGGACTCTGACTGCAAAAGTAACACAACCTCAGTTGGATAATCCATGTCCCTTCCTTAGAAGGCGCTGTCATTAAGAAACTAAGTCATCTATGCAAGTTGAGCACACAAGTAAAACAAGGACTCTGTAGAAATATAACTTTCCCTTTTCTTAATTGTGGCTGGAAGTAATTTTGCCAAAAGTAAGCAGGCCGTGGATATGAAATACTTTTACGAAAGTTACCACCACACAGCACCCTGTCATTCTCAGGGTCTTGTGCAAGGGTATGCCAAAGTGCCCTCTTGTGTAGAACCGGAGAACTACAAGCCCACTGGGGTCATCGCTGCTCAAACGCATCCTTTACATCTTGCAAAGGGGAATACATGTTTTGCAAAGTATGTTTCCTAATACTTCTTCTTTGTTGTCAACCACAAGTATCTCAAACACAACATCGGATGGCTAAAAGATGTATATTAACTGCTGGATTGTTAGCGGTGTGGGAAAAGTGAGAAAAGATGGCTGTAAACTGATACACGGTACTGACAAAAGCTTGTCCACGGTAATGAAGCTATTCAGATATTTTCGGTAATTACAGCCTTTGCTAACTGCCAGCTTGAATTGCATAATGGGAAAAAGGGAAGAATGTTTTGTTTTTAAGGAAAAGAGAAGACACACTTGGAAAGCGGCTGGAGCTAAAGGTGGGGGCGGGGAGTGTTAATGCAGCACAGACATTTTGGCTCCGAGAAGCTAAAGAATTCAGCGGAGAGACTTTTTCCAAGATGAATAAACGTATTTTAAAGTGATCTGCGATTCATTTCACATCTCGGTTTTCAAAAGCGTCACTGAGAAGCGCACTCAGGTAGAGCATTTAAATTTAGCCTGGAGATTTCCTGAGTCTGAAAATACATTTCTGCAGACTTTACTACTTGTGGCCCAGAATTAGCCATATCAACACAAGAGATTTTCTAACCTCAAAGACACAGCATCGCTGGCACTTTTACTGGCTTCATACTTGAGGTCGATGTAAATCAGGAGCTCCCAGGAAAACGCCCACACTCCAGCCCTGCTTGCACCCTAAGCTGGGCGGGAGACCTCCTGCCGGCAATATCCCGCTGAATGAGGTTTACCAGCTCAAAATGTCAAAGAATTCTTATCAAGTCAGAGCCTTTTTTTTTTTTTTTTTTTGGTGGGGAGGAAGGCAAGACACTTGGAAAGACTCACAACAGATATGATCCTAGTCATAAAGAATCCGTAATTGCCAGTAACACTACATATTTAAGAACAGGAAAAGACAGACAAGAAAAGAGGGAATTAAAAAAAAAAAACATTACTAAAGAATAGGACATAGAAGAGTGAAATTGAGAAGGTAAGGAGGAGGGGGAAGGATGTAAAAACTATGACAATACACGAGTTAGTCAAAGAGTAGCCTTTCTTCTGCATGAGGCCGCCATGCAGAGTGCCACTTACATGAGGATGGCTATGACACTGGTACTTATGGGAAGCCGTGGGAAATAAGTTTGCTCCCCTGGAGAAGAAATGGCTGTGAAAATTCTCTGAAGGGGTAAGTGAAGACCTTTCTGGAAAGTTCTGGATATGTCCTCCTGAAGCCAACTCTTCCATATGGATTTGGGGGAAGATGTGGATTCTCATTCGTGCACACTTGGGTGTGTTTCTCCATCATCTTTTATAGTGGCACCCCCACTCTCTCAGTTGTTCACTTTGAGGCAAACACTGTCCTACCTCAGCTCCCCTCCTCTTTTCTCCAAATGTCATTTGAAAATTTGAAAAAAGAAAATTTAAATGAACTTTTTTTTGGTCAGAGGGCCCAAAAGAACTGAAATAGCCCCAGGAAAGCCCAACTACAAAAGACTCCTTAGGAAAGGCAGTAGGAAAGGGAGTAGTTTGCTTCTAAAATAACAACTGCGCCCTGTTTCCAATCTCCTCAATGCTCGACGGTGATCAATGCTGGCTTCTTGGGAATGGACGGTATTTGCCGTGAACTCCCCATGGCAGTTGGAAGCCGAGAGCCTTGTGCATGGATACACACACAGGTAGTGTTTGGAACTGGAATCTTCCCCCACATGGTGGTATTTTTGGCTTAATCCTAAGCTAAATTTTATAAAAGGGCTTCTCTCTCTCAAGTACCTATTGGACTGATATGGAAATTGCCCTCAAAGTAAACAACTGGGGAAGTGGGGGTGCTGCTATAAAAGATGACAGAGAAACACGAAGTATGCATGAGTCACGTGCCCTCCGTTAGAACTTCTGTCTGAAGTCAGTGCAGACTCCAGCTGGGGGAGCAGCACACCCTCCAGCAGAGTCTGAAATGACCTGCTTTGTAAAATGTGAACTCTATGACAGTACACCTTTCTCTCTATTTTCTTTTTAGCTGAGAAACTCATCTGTAAAAGATAAAAGCATTTGTTAAGCCAAATTTAGGATCTTCTTCTTATCCCTCACTTTATTTTGGATGCCAATTCGGCCTCATTCTAAAATGCTTTTTTGCTTATTATTTATTCCATTTATTTGAGATAGCCTCTCTTCTTAAATCCATCCTAGAGTGATTTCTAGGGAATTAATAGAGATATAAATATTATAGTTCTTTTCTACTTTTTATAGAAATGCTCCCATATAATATGCCTATCATTATGCTTGCATTAAAACACACACACACACACACACACACACACACACACACACACCAGATCTTGCCTTACAAATTTCAGGACAAGTGAGACTGTAACATAGAATAACATTTGCTGTAAATCATTGTAAATACCTCTTAATTCTCTTAGCTCCAGCCCCAAGATGCTATCTGCAAAAGGAGATATTTCAGAGCTCAGAAACTCCTCCTCTGCCAAAGGCCCCCATAAAAGCCACTAGAATCACAGGCAGCCACCTCACCAACGCAACTGCTTAGGAAAGAACAAAAGCAGGGGAGGCTCCTTGGTGAAACTGTAACTCCACAGTAACAATTGAAAGTATCTTCATAACATGGTGCAAACTAGGAGGTGGGAGGAGGCAGAGAAATTTGATCTTTATTAAGAAGATTCAAAGATTCAATGAAGGAATTTCAGAGACTGCGGGCCCAAGGTGGGGAGCAGGGGAATGACTTAGAAAGGTAATAAAGTGTGACCTTTCAGATGCCCCTGTGGGAATAAAGGACAGAGAGAGAACGATTCTTAGATATTCTCATCTTCTTATTCTACTGTGTTGTAAACAAACAAGAGAGTAGCTTCAAGAAGATGGAGCTGGAAATGACAGAAAAGATGGGTGGATGGGTGGATGAATGGATGGGTGGATAGATGGATGGGTGGATAACTGGATGAGTGAATGGATGGATGGGTAGATGGATAGGTGCGTGGATGGATGGCTGGATAGGTGGGTGGATGGGTGGATAGATGATGGATGGATGGATGGATGGATGGATGGATGGATGGATGGATGGATGGACTGATGGATGGGTAGGCGGATTAAATGTATAAGACCAGTAGACAGGTGAGTGGATAGCTGTACAGGTGAGTGGGTGGGTAGATGGGTGAGCAAGTGGGTGGGTAATGGATAGGTAGATGGATAGGTGGATGGAAGAAAGGGTGGGTAAGTGAGCAGATGGATGGATAGGTGGATGGGTAGGTGTTTGGAAGAAGGGTACGTGGGTGGGTAAAGAGAATAAGCCTTTTCCTATTCTTACATGTAATTTCATTACAGCATGTCGCCCTCAATATTCACAGGTCTTCCATTTTGAAAATTGCTGTCAAGTGCTGAGTATAGTAAAATAGGCACTCACACACCCACTGCTAGTGGACATGGAAATTGGTACAACTTTTCCAGATGATAAAGCTTATTAAGAATCTTTAAAAGGCTGCTGCACCCACATGTTCATAACTGCATTATTCACGATAGCCAAAAGGTGGGAACAGCCCAAATGTCCATGACAGATGAATGGATAAATAAAACGTAATACATATGAGATCGCGCCACTGCACTCCAGCCTGGGTGACAGAGCGAGACTTGGTCTCAAAAAAATTAAAAAAAGTAATACATACACATGCAATGGAATATTATTCAGCCTCAAAAAGGAAGGGAATACTGATACATGCCACAACATGGATGGAGCTCGAGGACATTATGACAAATGAAATAATCAGTCACAAAAAGACAAATACTGTACTTGTCTGAAGTCACTAGAGTAGTCAAAATCATAGAGACAGAAGCGGAATGATGACTGCCAGGGCCTGGAGGAGCAGGGGTAGGGTTCATATTTAATGGAGACAGAGTTTCAGTTTTGCAAGATGGAAAAAGTTCTGCAGATGGTTGGGGGTAATTGTGGTATAATAATATGAACGTACTTAGTGCCACTGAACAATACATTTAAAAACAATTAAAAGGTCACTTTTATGTTACATATATTTTACCACAATAGAAAAAAAAAAGAAAAAGAAAAAGATCAGTGCTCTCTGACCCCTTGTAAAGCTACTTAGAGCAATCAATCCTTAGGAAATATGTCAAAATGCAGACAAAGAATTGTGCACAATTACATGCGTCACCTAATTGTTAACTGGAATTAATATAAATGTCCAAAAACTTAGGGACTGATTAAGAAATGATGCCTCATTCACACCATGAATTATTAAGCAGCCATTTAAAAATGAGATTTGGCCGGACGCGGAGGCTATCTCCTGTAATCCCAGCACTTTGAGAGGCCAAGGCGGGTGGATCCACCTGAGGTCAGGAGTTCCAGACAAGCCTGATCAAAGTGGAGAAACCCCGTCTCTACTAAAAATACAAAAAATCAGCCGGGCATGGTGGCGAGCGCATGTAATTCCAGCTACTCCGGAGGCTGAGACAGGAGAATTGCTTGAACCCGGGAGGCAGAGGTTGCGGTGAGCCGAGATCGCGCCATTGCACTCCAGCCTGGGCAACAAGAGCAAAACTCCGTCTCAAAAGAAAAAAAAAGAGAGAGAGAGAGATTTACAAACTATTTTAAAGAAATGGGTAATATGTGAGATCGTTTTAAATGATAAAAACAGAACACAAAATTGTCTCCATAACCTACTAATAAACTCATAAAGAAAAAGAAATAGACTATTAGAAACGGGCCAAAAGATTATCTCCAATCCTCAGAGTAGTAGAATAAATGGATAGAAGTTTTTCAGCTTTTTACACCTTTATGTTCTAAATTTCCTACAATATGCGTGTGATGATGGTGGGTGGAATTAAGATAGCAAATGGAAGGAAGAAGTATGGAGATCTGTCTCTTTGAGCAAAGTCAAGGGGTAAGGGAACGTGGTCTGAATCGGCGTCAGGATAATGTGTGCAGAGAAATACTACTAATGCTGCAACCAGAAAAGAGGCTTCCAAAAGTCCACTCGGAGTGGAAGACCTGAAGGGAAGATGAGCTGGGAGTGGGCGTGAGGAGAATGGGCGTGGTCCGAAGAGGAGGTGGGGGTGGTCCTGAATAGGGGTGGGCGTGGCCTGGAATGGGAGAGGGGCTGGTCCTGAGGGGAAGAGAGGCTAGTCCTAAAGGGATGGGAGTGGTCAGGGAGGGGGTAGGCGTGGTCCTGAAGGGGACAGGGGCTGGGACTAAAGGAGGGATGCGTGGGCGTGGTCGGGAATAAGTGGGTGTGGTCGTAAACGGGTGAGGGGCGTGGTTATTGCAGGACTCGGGACAGACGCTTTTGCCAAGCTCCTAGGCAGACTTCAGAGCCAGAGTCTCACAAACTCCTTTGTCCTGCCGTGAACAAACCAGGCTAGAGTTTTAAGGGAGGTCTAAGGAAAGGACTCAGAGAGGAGTCAGAGTCAATTAAGAGCTTTTCAGAACTAAGTATATTATTGAAATAGCCAATGGGCTGATTATTTCTACTCTATAGATTCTTTCAACACTGGGGACGGGGTTGAGAGTAGTTGTTGTGAGGATTTTTATAAATGAGAGGATCAGACAAACATTCTCGTCCTGAAAGCTGCCTGTGAGCGACTATATTACCCGTTCATCCAACAAATACATATCAAGTGCCTACTATATCAGCAGGGCACCAGGCTATGGGGATATCAGTGAACAAAACAAATGAAGATCCCCACCTTCGTGGAGCTTGCATTCCAGGGGGAACAAAGGACAGTAAATGTAATAAACGTGTCCAAAGGGAGTGGCACGTCACTGTGTACTTGGTGCCACCCTGGTGCTGGGAATGGAAACTCGAGTGTCTGTCTGCTCAGGGTACATCACATCTCCACGCCTGCCCACAGTGTCCTCACTGGAGTCAACAGCACTTGAATAATGGAGAAAGACCCTAATACTTGGAATATTGCCCATTGCTGAATTCAGTGTCCAACACATGGCAAGCACACAGTAAACTTGTATTGAATGTACTGAACAGTAAACGAATGAATGTGTCAATCAGTGACTCAATCAATCACATCGTTCACTTGAAGGGCAGAAAAATGAGGGTTCTAGAAAGAAAAGTGTACCAGCAAAAAGGGGTTTGCCAGCATGAGGACCTACTGTGTATCAGGCACTCCCTGTCCACGTAAGACAGACAGACACCCACATACACAAACACACATGCATGCTTGTGCAAGGCTGAGCACACATTGACACAGAAAGGCTTTGTGCCCTGCACACTGGCCCACACCCATACTCAGGGAGCCAGGGTTTATATCCAGGTCTATCTGCTCCTTCCACTCCCTTCCCTGGGTGTCTCTGTGAAATAAACTCAGCTGCTAAGTTTTCTCTTTGCCCCAAGTGACTAAACCCTGAAGAACTTCCCAGGAATCCAGACATGTTTGCAGCAACGGTGACTAACTGTGGTGCCTGAGACGGGCCCTTTGTCATCTTTATCTAACGTGTCAGAGGTTTCTTCTAATTGGGTTTGTTTGTGGGTGTTCCACCCAGCCCTACAAATTGCTGTCAATAGAATCCTAGGGACTGACTAGGTTTAAATCTCATCTTACAGGGAGTTGATAAAAGCAGTATCACCTCCTCTGGAGGGGGCTGGAAGCTAACTGGAAGCCCAGCAGATCCCTCACTCCCAATTCCCCACCCATAAAGAGCCTGCCCTCTCCCAGCCCAGTTGACAGTAGGTATTTATGCTCTGAGACCCAGAGATGCCGTTCCGTGTATGATGACCCCAATGGCTGGCACGCCAAGATGCTGTTTGGAGAAGGACATAAATTAGACCTGGAATTTTCAGGATAAACATCTTCAAGATTTATTCCTGCAGCCACTCCCATGAGCACTGGTTTCAGAGTAATCACAAGGCTTCTAGGAAAAAAGGCTTCTGCACATTTTTTCTGGAGCCAAGGTGCTGGGAAAAGGTCACAGGCCCATCCTCAAAGCTCACCAGAGAGAAAGGTCCCTCCTGAATGGCAGGAGCTCTCACCCTGGGCAGGAGACTGCTCTGAGAATGCAGCAGTTAGGAGGCCTCCAAGCTTGGAGTTTTCCCCTGGTCAACTCCTTAGCAAAGGCTTTTTTATATTCCGCCAACTTCTGCTTCAAGAATTAGCTTTAGCCATATCCAGGGTAGCGCAAAGTGCTTGGGTTTTGTGAGCTAGAGGTAGGTTTGGGAGCCAGCAGGAGGATACAGAACACATTTCCTCTTTTGTAGAGACAGGGTTTCCCCATGTTGCTCAGGCTGTTATTGAACTCCTGGGCTCAAGCAATCCATCGGCCTTGGCCTCCCAAAGTGTTGGGATTACAGGCATGAGCCACCGTGCCAGGTGGGAATCATTATTTAACAATGGCAGCCTGAGGCTCAGGACACCAAAGTGAGTTGACCAAGACCACAATGCTAAGCAGAGGAAGAACCAGGATTTGAACTCAGATCTGCCTGACTGTTAAGCCCTTGGTTTTTCATTGTTCTATGCTGCCTGCCTCTTGAACACAACTGATCACATTGAGGTGCAATTCTGCCTCCCAGGGCTTCCTCTGTGGCAGGGCTCAGGCCTGGGCCTGGAAGGAGCCAGCACTAGGACCTGGGTGCCAGATGCCCATGGCCAGAGCCAACAGGGAAAATGCTGAGTGACGCTCATGCAGTCAGTGTTACTGGAAACAGGTCCTGATCCAGAACCCAAGAGAGGGTTCTTGGGTCTCACTCGAGAAAGAATTTGAGTTGAATCCATAAAGTCAAAGCAAGTTTATTAAGAAAGCAAAGGAATAAAGAATGGGTACTCCATAGGCACAGCAGCCCTGAGGGCTGCTGGCTGTCCACTTTTATGGTCATTTCCTGATTATATGCTAAACAAGGGGTGGATTATTCATGAGTTTTCCAAGGGGTGGGCAGTTCCCAGAGCTGAGGATTCTTTCCCTTTTTAGACGATATAGGGTAACTTCCTGACGTTGCCAAGGCATTTGTAAAGTGTCCTGGTGCGGGGAGGGGGGGTATCTTTTAGCATTATATGAGCCATAATGAGCCATAAGGATGATTAAAGGTCACTTTCATCACCATCTTGCTTTTGGAGGGATTTGGCCGGCTTCTTTACTGCCACTTGTTTTATCAGCAAGGTCTTTATGATCGGTTTCTTGTGCTGACTTCCTATCTTATCCCGTGACTTAGAATGCCTAACCTCATCACCCGGGTGTGGTGGCTCACGCCTGTAATCCCAGCACTTTGGGAGGCCGAGGCGGGCGGATCACAAGGTCAGGAGATCGAGACCATCCTGCCTAACACGGTGAAACCCTGTCTCTACTAAAAATACAAAAAAATTAGCCAGGCGTGGTGGCACATGCCTGTAATCCCAGCTACTCGGGAGGCTGAGGCAGGAGAATGGCGTGAACCTGGGAGGCGGAGCTTGCAGTGAGCCGAGATTGCGCCACCGCACTCCAGCCTGGGTGACACAGTGAGACTCTGTTTCAAAAAAAAAAAAAAAAAAAAAAAAATGCCTAACGTCCTGGGAATGCGGCCCAGCAGGTCTCAGCCTTATTTTACCTAGCCCCTATTCAAGATGGAGTTGCTCTGGTTCCAACACCTCTGACCAAATCCAGCCTCATTCATTCATTCATCAACAAATGTTAATTGAGTGCCTGCAATGAGCCAGGTGCTGTTGTAGGCACCGGGAAAACAGTGGAGAAAAAGTACAATTGTTGCAGCCCTCATGAAGCTTGTATCCTACTGGGGAGAGCCAGACCACGAAAATAAAGCAGGAACCATGTCAGCTGGCTGGTCATGAGTTCTATGAAGGAAAGTAAAATGGGGGAGGGTGATAGGTAAGGGGCGGGGTCACCGTTGCCCATAAGCTGGTCAGGAAAGGCCTTTCTGCTCAGAGACTTAGAGGAAACTAGAAATAGTGGGGAAGGGAGAACGGACTTCCAAAATCCCAAAGGCGGTGGGAAGAACATATTGAAAATGGAGCCAAGGCTGCTTCGGAGGAAAGGAGAAGGGCGAGCAGAGCGCCCACTGGCGTCGAGGAACGGGAATGCCACAGCTGTGAAGTCCAGAAAATGCTGAGCCCTCCCGAAATGAAGGCCGGCCTCCTCACTGAGGGGTGTCTAGGGCCTCGGGAATGAGGCGGAGGATACTAAGCTCCTAAGCCTAGCCGACCCCAGAATTTTGGGAGAGGGAACACGCATTCAGGATAAACACTCCTCAGGAAACACATTGGAACCTCAGAAAGGAGGGTTTTCTGCGATTTTCGGCAGGAGCTGTTTTCTAAGCTAGAAAAGACAGTGAGGTCTCACGTCCTCGAGCTGTGGGCCTGGGGAAAGCAGACCATGTCCTCAATGAGCACAGCTCCCCACCTTTGAGGCAACGAGGCTAAAAAAGGGCCGCGTGTGAACGTGGGTTAGCGCCGGCACCTCTCTGAGCCTCAACTTGATAGTACTTCCTAGGCTGGACTTTTGTGAGGATTAAATGACTCAACTTGTGGCAAAATTGTCAGGCAAACTGTAAAGTGCTGAAGACATATGAGTCATATTCGTATCTCCCCCCAATGACTTAACATCCTCAAAATATGTTTTATGTCAACTGGGGCAAAACCTTAGTCAAATGAGTGACTTTAAGGATAAAAATATTGACCTTGAGGACAATAATAAAAATTCACACTAAAAATATCAAAAACAACAAAAGCTTCATTTACGACTTGTCTGTGCCTGGCCCATTTACATACATTAGAACTAGTCACAGCAACCCTGTGGGGTAGACATTACCATTTTCACTTTATAGATGGGAAACCCAAGCATCAGAGAGGTTAAATAACCTGTCCAAGGACACACAGCAGGCAAAGATGCCACTGGGAAGATATTTGTTCATTCATTTAAGAAATATCTGCTTGCTACTTTCTCTGTCCTGTTCTCTGAGGTTTCAGAGAGGACCTCCCGCACCATCTATTACCTGCAAATAGGTCACTGTGGTGAAATAAAGTGATGATACAGACATACAAAATGTACTGCAGAAACAAACTCAGGCCTGGAGGAAAAGAAGGCTCCCTGGAGGAAGTGATGCCAGCGCTGAGCTTTGGAAATGAGTAGGAGGCAATTTGGAGAGAGAGGAAGAAAAGGGGCCTTCCAGGGTAAGCGAACAGCTCCAGAAAATACGTCCAATGGAGAACAGCAGCCTAGACCTTCTCAGTCAAACCCGGTCTTCTGCCCTCAAGCAGAGCCATTCCTGGTGCCTGGACAGTAGGGAACCCCATGGAAAAATGCGCTCACTTCTTCTCAGGGCATTGGTTTTGGACAGTGGTTTTGAAAGTGTTCTCCCCAAACCAGCAACATCAGCATGACCTGGGAGCTTACTAGAGACACAAATCCTCAGGTTCCCCCCGAGACTTGTGGAATGAGAGCCTCTGCAGGAGGGGCCCCGCGATCTGCATTTTAACGAGCCCCGATTCTGATGCGCTGGAAGGGAAGGTCTGAGAACGTCATATATGGGACTCTGATCAGCCCAGTCAGCGAGAATGTTAGAATCTCAGGCCCCGCCCCGGACCCACTGAATCAGAATCTGCATTTCACGAGATCCCCAGGAAATCGTATGCATATTAACATTCGAAAAGCTGGGTGACACCCAAATTCGGAATGACGCCTCCTTGCAGCTGTAAAACTCCAACAGAAACTCTTGGGAAAATCACCCAACCTTTTATTTCTTCTTCTGAGAAAACTCCCAGGTGGGAGGGAAGCCCGTCAGGCTCAATTAGGGCCGTGAGACCCTTTGATTCTTTCCAATCTCCCGATAAGAATGCGGGGCCAAGGGGCGCTGGGGGCAGCCCTCTCCCAATAAGGGGAAAGTGCTTCCCTCCAGGAGGCAGGAAGCCAAACAGTGCTCTTCTGCCAGCTCGGCCAAGGAACGTCCCCCTCGTGGAGCCTCTGGAATTGGGAAGAAAATTCCTTGCAAATTCCACGGCCATCTCAAGCCAGTGCGAAAACGCAAGGGCAGACCAACGTGGTGCAGCCCAGCTCAAAATGAGTTCAAAACAATTACAAGCCAACATGTGTTTCCTATGAATGGTGCAAGTGTTAAAACGGATTTAATTTTCTTTTGTAAATAAAGAGGCCCATCCAGACCGGCGTGTTTATCTCCCTGGGAGAGATGAAAGTGTTTCATCTGCCAGTAGCCTCTGCCCGCTGCGGAGGTTGGGGGCAGCTCTCTGAACCCCATGTGTTCTCTATCTTGTAATCCAAAGTCATCTTTCCCATGTGGAACTGTTTGAGCACCATGAGGTCTTTTCTCGAAGTCTTACTTTTAGTTATCTAAAATAGTACTCCCTTTTTTTTTTTTCTTAAACATATTAGTGATTCATAAACAGTAAAATTAGTCTGCTAGAAGCTGATGGAGGTATTCATCCTGGTGGCGCCTGCTTTCCTGGGTTAGTAGTTAAAATAAATCATTGCTGTCACAATGGAATTCAGGCCTAAAAATCACCTGTAGGAATCCTCACCATCCCCCCTTTCACCTCCCCCAGGCCTCCAGAGCATCTAGGATCAAAGCTATCTTCCTCACTCCAGCTGAGGGAGGAGAGAAGGGAGGAGGAGGAGGAGGAGAAGGCCCAGAAGGAAAATCCCAGAAGTTATACCAAACCAGGAAATTAATGTCTTTGCTCTATTGTTGAAACTGGAAGCACAAAAGTATGAGGCCAATTTATGATATTAGTGTTTCTAAAGCAAAATATGATTAACCACTTCATTATGTAAAGTTGTTTCCACTTAACCTCTTTGTGCTGGCAACCAGAACTTTTTTTTTTTAACTGCAAATTTAATAAATTCCAACATGCCCAAACTTCCTGACTTCCACTGTCCACCACTGGTTTCTTTGGAAACTTCAATAGCAAGAGATAACTGGCGAGGTCTGCTCTGCCTACCTTCGCGTCACATGCCATAATCCAGGATCAGGCAAATAAGCTTTCATCTTCGAAGCACTTAAGTTAATTACATGGAGGCCAGTGGAGGCCCCGGAGCCGGTTCTGCGCACAGCCCTCCCGAAGCCAAACATCATAGGATCCAGATGCAAACCCTTGGCAACTTAAGCCCAACAAATTTCCTTTGTCAAGAAATGCAAACAGCCAAACATTGAAGCGTAGGCTACTTCAGTGAGTCGGCCTCCTTGGGCGCTAGGGCCTGCAGAGCCCGAGCCGGAAACCCAGATCAGAAATGATTCAAATGCGCCTAGCTGGTTCTCAGGAGGACCTTGGGTTGTTCGATATCATTTTGGACGGGTAACTGACCATGCATGCTTGCCTTCTTTTGACATTTTGACAATTTGAAAGGAACACGTCCCAGAAGTGAGGATGTGAGGGGAATGTGTTGTGGGGGGTAGGGGGAGTGCTGTTCCCCCATCCAGTGGAGTTCTCACTGCAGGGTTTCTGCCAAGACTCCTGCGACCTTCCACTCTTTCTGACTCCTTCCTATCTGTCCCATTTACAATCGTCTCTTTTCCTGGACCCCTCTACAGACTCAAGCACCATGTCTGGGAATGTCCGTGTCTGTCCTCTGTTCCCATTGTGCACTGCACAGCCCATGCTCATCATCTGGAATTTTCAGGATAGGGCAACCTCCTGTTCTGGCTGCATGCTCCAGGTTCCATGAGAGGGACATTCATGGCGGTCCTCGTCCCTCCTGCCTTGCAGGGTGGCTTGGACTGCGTGGGTGAACCTGCCTGATTCTGGGGTGGCTAGAGGAGGTACACTGGTGCAGCACTTATCCGACACAGTCACCAGCTTCTAGACAGAGCACAGTGGATACTTTGGTGCTGTCCACCTGACTTCAGTGGATTCACAGCTCAGGCAGATTCAGAGGAGAGGGGTGTGCTTGGTTAGCATCTTACTGCAGGTTGAATTGTGTCTCCACAAAAGATATGTTCAAATCCTAGCCTGTAGTGCCTGTGAATTTCACCTTACTTGGAAATAGGCCCTTTGCAGATGCAGTCAAGGTAAAATGAGTTCACATCAATTAGGATGGGTCCTAATCCCATGACTGGTCTCCTGATAAGAAGAGGAAGATTTGGGCACAGAAACAGACAGAGAAGGAGGCACGTGAAGAAAGAGGCAGAGATGGCAGCCATAAGCCAAGGAAGGCCAAGGATTACAAGCAATCACAGAGGCTGGAAGAGGAGAGAAAGGATCCCCCCACCCCCAAGAGCTTCAGAGAGAACATGGACTCAGGACATGTGGATTTCACTTCCAGCTTCCAGAACTAGGGAGGAATCATTTCTGTTGTTTTAAGCCACCCAGTTTGTGGCACTTTGTACAGCAGCCACAGGAAACTAACGCACCTCCTAAAGCCTCAATGATAATCACCTGCTTATGGTTTCCCAAGTGGACTCTGAGCATTGCAGGGGGAGAAAACTATACCCTTTCCTCCCCCATGGCAAGCTTCATAGCAGACACCCCTATAACAAAAGACATATTAACAAGAGAAAAGTGCGATGCATTGATTCCATCTAAGTTTTATGTGACATGTGAACCTTCAGAAATCAAGACTCAAAGACACAGGAAAACGATGCATTTTTCTGCCTAGATTTGCTGGAGAGTGGACAGTCGTGTGATTGGAGAGAGGGGGTGTGATCTCAGGGTCAAAAACTGGAGGCGCTCAGCAAGGCCCTGTTTGCTCAGATGCTTCTTGGCATTTCTGTGTCTTCATTCCTTTCCCCTGGGTACAGGTCAGGATACCTGTCATATGAGGGTCTCTACTTTCAGGGGAGTGGGTCAGAGAATCCTTTCATACCAGGGGTCATACAGCAAGGCCTGGGAAAGGCAGACAGTGGCCTTCCTGCTTCTGCTGTTTTCTCCATTTCTGAGGTGCTATGTCTTGGGGTGGCATGTCCTGCACACTGTCAGCAACAGGGGGAGTGGGGACCAGGTTGTCCACAGCTTTGCCTGTTCTCTTTACTGGCGCATAGTAAGGCTTCAGTATGAGCAGTGAAGCCTGCACTTGCTCAGCTGGACATATAAGCCCTGCCCAAGAGTGTCCGACTGCCTCTTGCATTTCATCACCAGCCCCTAGGCCCCATCCACTTAGCCTCAGCTACCCTGGGTCTTTGCACATTCCTGGACTGGGACTGGGACGCCCTGCCAGCCCCCAGCCCTCCACTAGTCTGTTCTCCCTCCCTGTCTAATCCATCCTGCTTCTACACCTGGCCAGCTCTCACTCAACTGGCAAGACCCAACTCAAAGGACCCTACTTCAAGGCTCCAACACAGCTTCCCCAAGCCCCATCCAGCCTGGCTCAGGGCCTTCCTCTGTGTCCCCACAGCCCCTCGCATAGCACCTGTCACACAGTACTGTCATTGTCCATTCACAGGACTCCTTCAGAACCACCTGAGGGCAGGGATCATGCACCACCCACCCCCGGGCCCCCAGCCCTCTGCCAGCCAATGACGCACAGGATGCGTGTTGAGTGAATAAATGCCTAAAATGAATAAATGCTCCATAAATAACTGAGTAAATATCAACAGTCTCCCCAAATGTGCATCCATATGAATCCCAACCTCACCTCAAAGGTCATATCCCCACATAGGAACAGAAATAGAAGAAAAGAAGGAAACCAGCAAGGCCTTCTGTCCCCTAAAAGAGCAAAGATAAATAAAGGGGAAAATCCCTGTAAATTCTCTATGTTGGGCTCCCTTTAAGCTGGACATGAAACATGCCTCATGAGCCCTTGCTTTTTGGTGTGTGCATGTAAGAAAATTATATATTTTTTTCCTTTTTTTTGAGACGGAGTTTCGCTCTTGTTGCCCAGGCTGGAGTACAACGGTGCAATCTTGGCTCACCGCAATCTCCGCCTCCCCAATTCCCCGGTTCAAGCGATTCTCCTGCCTCAGCTAATTTTGTATTTTCAGTAGAGACAGGGTTTCTCCATGTTGGTCAGGCTGGTCTCGAACTCCTGACCTCAGGTGACCTGCCCGCCTCGGCCTCCCAAAGTGCTGGGATTACAGACGTGAGCCACCATGCCCAGTGAGAAAATTATAATTTGTCTAGCTGTGAGAATTCTCTTCTTTATGAGCTTCCAAACCCATCTTATCAGTGTGCAATTTCGACTGTTTGCTTTCTCCTGAATGAATATTGTTGCTGGCAGGAACAGCGATATGATTAATTCCCTGAGGGTGGTTAGTTTAGGATGACCAAGAGGGACCCACTGGATAACTTCGTAACATTGACGCTGGGAAGAAAAGTTCTGGATGCAGGTTGGTGTTTAATTTCTCATGGGGTCCCGAAGCTAGGAAGAATCTTTCTAAAAGTTAAACGGCCAATCACTAAATATTTCCCAATGACCACAACACACCCAGAAGGGGAAGTTAGGGCAGGCTGTGTTCTCTTGGTGTGAGAGTTTTTATCCTAAACTTTGTCCTGGACAAAGTGGCTGGCGACACAGCAGCCGTGATCGTGTCACTGCACTCTCCACTTCCATCCACAACTTCTTGCCAAGCCACAAATTTGCCATTCTCTTGTTTCCTCTGCGTGACACTACATTCCCTTCCTGCATTGGCCCTGCCACCAACTCCTCCTGCAGGTCTCAGCTTAAATGTTACCTCCTCAGGAGACCTTTGAGCCCCATTCCAGCTCAGCCCCTCCTGCAGGCCCTTGTGTGATGGTCTCCAGGTGAGGTGACTGCATCTGCCCTGGCCACACCACACTCCAGCACCCAGGACCACACCTGGCACAGAGTGAGATCTCAATATCCAGAAAGTAAAAACAGCTTGGCCGTCTCTTTGCAGCCTCTGGCTTAGTGAAAGGCACACACTGGCAGGAGGACAGAAACTGTCATTCATGTATAGTGACTCTAAGAGAGACCCAGAATAATCGTGGCTTAACAAGAGAGAGGTTCGTTTCTCTCTCACCAGGGACCAAAGCTTCCTCTGTCTTCTTGCTCTGCCTAACAGGAAACTCCCACTCATGGCCCAATATGGTTCCTCTGGCTCCTGCCCTCACCTGCCCTCACATCTGCACTCCAGCCGGTGAGAAGAAAAGGGGCAGAGGAAGGACATGCCCTGCAAGTTGCACACATCACTTCTGTTCACAGCTCATTGGCTGGAACCTGATCCCCTGGCCACACCTGGCTGCAAGGGGGTCTGGGAAAGTAGGCATCAGCTAGGCAGCCACACGCCAGCTGAGAACTCAATTACTGCAGAAGCAGGAGAGAATGGACAGTGGGGGACAGTGGGGGACTGCCACCTCCAGGGATCATCGTGAGTAACTCTCACCATCCTCTCCTCACAGACAGTCTCTAACCAGTCACCACGTCCTTGTCCCTTGGGTTTAACCTTCCAAGGGTTCTCATCCCTCAGCTGGAATGCCACAGTAGTCCCCTCCCCCACCAGCCCTGCCACCCCACCACAGCCACACTGGCCCCAATCTATCCTCCATATCTGAGAGTCCATGTGGTACAACCCTGTGGTGGGCAATTTGGAAATATATATCAAAATTGCAAATTCCCATGGAGCCTTTGACCCAGCAATTGTATATCTAGGAATGTGTCCTACTATGCTGCTTATGTGCAGGCACAATGCTGCTATCCATTGTGGTCCAGTGCTATTCAGTGCAAGGCTGTGTATAACAGAGAACAACTAGAAACAACCCAATAGCTATGCTTATGGGATTGTGAATAAATCATGGTATACCTGTGCACTGAGACCCTACCTATTACTCAAAAAAAAAAAAAAAAAAAAAAAAAAGGAAAAGCTAGGTAGGTGTGGTATCTCACTCCTGTAATTCCAGCACTTTGGGAGGCCAAGGTGAGAGAATCCCTTAAGCCTAGGAGTTGAAGACCAGCCTGAGCAACATAAGGAGATCCCTGTTTCTACCAAAAATTTAAAACTTAGCCAGGCATGGTGGCAGGCACCTGTAGTTTCAGCTTCTTGGAAGGCTGAAGCAGGAGGATCACTTGAGCTAGGAAGGTCAAGGAGAGTGCAGGGAGCTGTGATTGTGCCACTGCACTCCAGTCTGGGTGAGAGAGCAAGACCCCGTCTCAAAAAAAAAAAAAAAAAAAAAATAGTGTTCTGTGTTCTGATATGCAAAGATCTTCAAGATAAACTATTAGAAAAGAGATTCATGGTTGCCAGGGCAATAAAGGAAATAGAAAGAGCTGGGCATGATGACTCATACCTGTAATCCCAGCACTTTGGGAGGCTGGGGCGGCAGATCACTTGTGATCAGGAGTTCTAGACCAGCCTAGCCAACATGGTGAAACCCTGTCTCTACTAAAAATACAAAAAATGGGCTGAGTGCGATGGTTCACGCCTATAATCCCAGCACTTTGGGAGGCCAAAGAGGGTGGATCATGAGGTCAGGAGCTCAAGACAAGCCTGGCCAAGATGGTGAAACATGGTCTCTACTAAAAATACAAAAATTAGCCAGACGTGGTGGCAGTCACCTGTAATCCCAGCTACTCGGGAGGATGAGGCAGAGAATTGCTTGAACTTGGGAGGTGGAGGTTGCAGTGAGCCGAGATCGCGCCTCTGCACTCCAGCCTGGGCAACAGAGCAAGACTCTCTCAAAAACAAAAAAACAAAAAAACAAAAATTAGTTGGGAGTAGTGGTGGGCACCTATAATCCCGGCTACTGGGGAGGCTGAGTCAGGAGAATCGCTTGAACCCGGGAGGCAGAGGTTGCAGTGAGCCAAGATTGCGCCACTGCACTCCAGCCTGGGCAACAGAGTGAGACTCTATCTCAAAAAAAAGAAGAAGAAGGAAATAGAAAGTCAGGATTCTTTCTGGGGTGGTGAGAGTATTTTAGAATGAGATAGTGGTCACAGTTACACAACTCTGTAAACATACTGAAAAACCACTGAACTATACACTTTAAAGGTTAAATTTTTCATCACTAAGCAAAAAAATCCAGGTGCAGAATGATACCATAATACTTTCTGCAAACAGGAGAAATAAGAATCTTCATTCACCAATGTTTCACTTAAACTCTGAAAGGCGACATAGAAAACTAACCTGGGAGACTAATGAAAATGGGAGTGGGGATGTCAAAAGGAAACTTTTCCATTTCCCTTGTGTATTTGTTGGTTTGTGAGCCATGTGACTGTATTGTTGATTCAAATGTTTTAATTAAAGAAACGGACCCTGAAGTAGCTCCCTGCTGCCTCCAGGGTCAAGTCCAAGATTTTGAGGCCGCAAAACAGCTAGTCTCTGACTCACATCCTGCACAACCCCTGTTCCCTCCCTAGCCTCGCTGTGTCATCATTCTGTGTATCCTTGCTCTGGCTGTTCCTTCTACCAAAAACGCTGTTCCCCAAGCTGTTAACCTACTCACTCCCCAATATAGCTGTAGCCACAAAGCAGGTGGGTAAGGCGTCGACCTTCATGGGTCCAAAGCCAGGCTCAAACTCTTCCTAGCTGGACAATCTGGGTAATTACCATACGCAAAATGGGAGCCATAAATACTGCCTGCCTTGTGAAAGAAGCTGTGTGTGCCTGGCACATAGGGCCCAATGGGTGGTGGATTATTTTATTTGGTTCATTCACAAAAGTAAAGAGAAGCAGGGGTGCCTGGTGGGAGGAGCCTCTCCTTTACCTCCATTTATCTTGGGGCTGGAAAAACTAAACACTTGCTTTCTTAACCTCCTTTTAGGTCAGGCATGGCCAAGTGGAGGTTCCAGTGATCTACCGCTGCCAGTTATCTTTCGGCCAGTGTGGAGGTTCCAGTTACCTATCGCTGTCCAACCAAACACCTCTTAACTTAGGAGCCTAGGACAACCTCTGTATTTTGCTGATGGTTTTGTGGGTCAGGCAGTCGGGAAGAGCCAGCTGGGTGGCTGTCTCTGCTCTACATGGGCCCAGTTAAGGTGGCTGGGGCTGAAGGACCCACCTCCAGGATGGCCTCCTCACCCCATGTCTGGAGCCTCAGAACCCCTGAGCTCCCCCATCTCTCCAGGTGGCTTTTCCTCCTCCAGAGTTTCTCCTAACATGGCAGCCTCTGAGTTATCTGACTTCTTGCAGAGTGGAGGTAGAAGGTGGAAGCTCCCAGCCAGTTACAGGCCACACTTGGAGCTGTGCACAGACAATTCCGTTGTGTTCTAAGTAGTCATAGGATCTTCCCACGTTCAAGACAGTGGAGAAACAGCCCCTACCTGTTTTTTTGTTTTTTGTTTTTTGTTTTTTTGAGATGGAGTTTCACTCTGTCGCCCAGGCTGAAGTGTAGTGACGTGATCTCTGCTCTTTGCAACCTCTGCCTCCTGGGCTCAAGCGATTCTCCTGCCTCAGCCTCCTAAGTAACTGAGATTACAAGCGCCTACCATCACACCCAGCTAATTTTTGTATTTTTAGTAGAGACAGGTTTTCACCATGTTGGCCAGGCTGGTTTCGAACTCCTGACCTCAGGTGATCCACCTGCCTCAGCCTCCCAAAGTGCTGGGATTACAGGCATGAGCCCAGCCTCCTCTCGATGGGGGAGTGGCAAGGGCACCTTGCAGAAAAGCATGTGTAATGGGAAATATCACTGGGACCATCTTTGGAAAATTCAATCTGCCATGCTGGGCTAAGAAGAAGCCTTTAGCAGATTCTGGAAAGCTCTGACTTTTTCAGTGAAAGGTTCACATGTTGCTGGTACTGCCCCTGTTCCCCTTTCTTTCTTCCTTGAACAGGAATGTCATGGTCAGAGCAGCAGTAGCCATCTTGCAACCAAGAGAAAACAGTGAAGAGAAAAACAGGCATGTCAGTCCTACTCCCTTGAACTGCTAAATCAACACCAGCAATCACCTGCCTTTGGGTTTCCTGTTGCATGAGAAAAATAAACCCACTTTTCCAAACAGAATTCCAACTGATACAAGCAGGAGTTCTGACGTAAGACAGAATGGGTTTGAATCTCGGCCTTTCTGGGGGTAGGAATCTTGGCTCTCTCTCCTTCAGTTTCTTCATCTGTAAAATGCGGGCAATGATACCCACTACCAGGAATCTCATGAAGACCACATGGAGACACATGTGAAAGTTCAGGACCCAGACTCCTTCCATCATGCTGTCCCACCAGCTTAGCATGTGGCTTCCAGACCCAAAGTCCTCTCAGGATACAAGAGAGCTGCTAGAGTTCCAGACATCACATCTGCATTCCAGACACCTGGAAGGAGGAAGGAAGGAATGGTCGATAGGAATGAGTCAGCTCCCTTAAGGAATCTTCCTAGAAGTCCCTCTGACACTTCTGCTTTCATTCATTGGCCAGAACTTAGCCATATGACCACACCGGCCTTCAAGAGAACCAGGAAGTAGAGTCTTTTAGTTGGGCGTATTATAGCCCTGAATTCATTAGGTTTTGTTACTAAGGAAAAGAAAAGAGATGTAGAGTGGGTAGCAGTCTCTGCCCCAGCTCTGTGCATCTCCTCTGAGGCTGTTCTAGCACCCTAACTTCATCTCCCACTGGTTCCCATCCTGCAAGCTCCACTCTAGGCAGGCCTGTCCCCTGACTCCCCTGGCTGCTGTGCGCTGAGCGGGCATCCTTTCCTCTTCTGGGCCCCAGGGTCCTCCTCTATAAAATGACTGGAGAGGTAATGTTGTGTCTAAGCCCCCATATCCGCCTGACAGCAGCAGTTCTCTGCTCTGTCTCTCCCACCCCCACTGTCATCTCCACCTCTGAGACACACGCACAGACCTTTCTCACCTGCTCAGTTCCTACCTCAGAACAGCCAACACTGAAATACACCCACAGCCCATCCCCTCCTTGCTTTCTCATTGGAGACCAGCCCCACAGGAGAAGCCGAGACTGCCAGCTAGATGCTCGTATTCCCAGCCTCCCTGACAACTGGGAGTGGCCCTTTGTCCTAGGTCTGCTAAGTGAGGCATCAGTGATGTCTTTCAGGGCAGGGAAGCTTCTGGGACAGTTTTTCCTCACTGAGGAAGGAGAGAGGAGCGTTCCCTGTCACTCCCTTCCTGCTGTGCTATTGTTGGGTGAGGAGATGATGTTCAGAGCCAGGCTGACACCTTGTGACTGTGTGGGAAAGGTCAGAAGAATCTTAGAGAGGCCAACCAAGGGCCCTAAAGTGGTTGGGCTCTCGGCAGTTTCCTTGTAAAGTTCTTGGATAAGTTAGGATCAGGGTCTCCTGCGTATGAGGATCCCGCTCAGAGTAATCTTCACAATATCCGTGAAGTAGGTAACACTGTGACCCCACTTCACAGATGGAGAAACTGAGGCTCTGTAAGTAGGTAACACTGTGACCCCACTTCACAGATGGAGAAACTGAGGCTCAGTAACTGCCCCACACAGCCCATGAATAGAAGTGAGACCCAAGTTTGCCAAACACCCAAGCTTAATAGTCATTGAACAATTCTGCAAAATGGAGATTTAAAAACACAAATGCATGAAATGATAGGCCTGGCCCCCTGTCAAGGTGCAGATTGTAGCTATTGTTGTTATTGACAGCACACGGCTTCCATGGATAGGAGGAATGGCAGGTGGGAGGGTTGCATCTATTCTAAGCCTTCTGCATTAGTCAGTTCTGATGCTATCACAAAATACCTGAGACTGGGGAATTTATAAAGAGCAAAATTGTATTTTTCAAAGCTCTGGAGGCTGGGAACCCAAAATCAAGGCACTAGCAGGTTCAGTTCTGGTGAGGGCTGATCTGTTTCAAAGAGGGTGCCTTCTTGCTGCATCCTCCGGAGGGCATAAACGCTGTGTCCTCACATGGTGGGAGGAAGAGAAGGGCAAAGGGACGTATGCAATGAAGCCTCTTTCATAAGGTGATATGGTTTGCATCTGTGTCCCCACCCAAATCTAATGCCGAATTGTAACCCTCAATGCTGAAGGTGGGGCCTGCTGGGAAGTGATTGGATCATGTGGGCAGTTTCTAATAGTTTAACACCATCCCCCTAGAGCTGTCTCATGATAGAGTTCTCAGATCTGGTTGTTTAACAGTGTGTGGCAGCTTCCCTGTCTCTCTCCTACTCCTGCTCCAGCCATGTAATGTCTCTGCTTCCCCTTCACCTTCCACCATGTTTGAAACTTTCCTGAGGCCTCCCTGGAAGCCATCATGCTTCCTCTACAGCCTGTGGAACCATGAGCCAGTTCAACCTTTTTTGTAAATTATCCAGTCTCAGGTATTTCCTTATAGCAGTGGGAGAACGGACTAAAACATAAGGCATTAGTCCCATGCATGAGAGTGGAACCCTCAAGACCTAATCATCTCCTAAAGGCCCCACCTCTTAATACCATTACATTGGCCATTAAGTTTCAACATATGAATCTGGGGGACGCATTCAGACCACAGCGTCTTCTAAGGTCAGATGACCATGTGGTTTTTGTTAAAACTCACATTGCTTTGCATTTTTCCTTCCCTTCCCTACATCCTCTGCTATTATATCTACCCTGAAAGGTTCAGCCTACTCCCCCTTTTATTTTTTTGAGATGGAGTTTTGCTCTTCTTGCCCAGGCTGCAGTGCAATGGTGCAATCTTGGCTCACCACAACCTCCACCTCCCTGGTTCGAGCTATTCTCCTGCCTCAGCCTCCCGAGTAGCTAGGATTATAGGCATGTGCCACCATGCCCGGCTAATTTTGTATTTTCAGTAGAGACGAGTTTTCTACATGTTGGTCAGGCTGGTCTCGAACTCCCAACCTCAGGTGATCCACCCACCTTGGCCACCCAAAGTGCTGGGATTACAGGTGTGAGCCACCGCGGCCAGCCTACCCTGCTCCCCTACTAAGCTCATGCATGTCTCCTGCCTTTGCCCACGCTTATTCCCTGTGCTGCCTGCAGTGCCCTTCCTGTTGGTTCTTTCTTTCTTTTTTTTTTTTTTAATATTAAAACTCCTATTCATCCTTCAATGCCCAGGTCAAATGGCGCCCCTGTTCATAGCTTTCCTTCATGTTCCCTTCTACTCCTGATAAAGGAATTATTGCTCCTACCACCACCCTAGAGGGCCTGGAAAGGGCCTAAAATGTAAGCACTTATAGATCAAAATGTGGTTACTATCAACTCCTAATTATCCATAGGTTGAGAACTGCTTTTCTGATTATAGAAGTGACAGGCCATTGCAAACCTGGGACAAACCACCTCCCCAAGCAGGCTCAACAGTTAAGCCAAAGAGGAACCCAGACACCTTGTGAGTTGATCTGCTTGACAAGAACCAGGGACCCAGAGCCCCACCCTTCTTGCCTCCTCCTCATCAGTCCTGCAGCCCAAGGCTATGGATTGGCCTCCTCCTGTCAATAAAAGCTTACTGTTGCCTTGGAGCTGAGATTCCAGGGGCAGGATAAACTTAAAAACCAGTTACCATACCCAAACATACATGGTCATCTGCTTATGTCAAAGATAGCATTGCAGTGATCAGTCAATTGAATTGTCTATGGGGAGAAAAAACAAAGCTGAATTCCATCTCACACCATACACAAAAATCAATTCCAGATAGCTTACAGATCCAAATATGAAATGAAAGGTAGGCTGGGCGTGGTGGCTCACGCCTATAATCCCAGCACTTCGGGAGGCCGAGGTGGGCAGATCACCTGAGGTCGGGAGTTCGAGACCAGCCTGAACAACATGGAGAAACCCCGTCTCTACTAAAAATACAAAATTAGCCAGGCATGATGGTGCATGCCTGTAATCTCACCTACTCGGGAGGCTGAGGCAGGAGAATCTCTTAAACCTGGGAGGTGGAGGTTGCGGTGAGCCAAGCGCCATTGCACTGCAGCCTGGGCAACAAGAGGGAAACTGTCTCAAAAATTAATTAATTAATTAATTAAAATGAAAGGTAAACAATAATGTTTTAGAGGAAACATAGAATAACATCTTCATGATCTCAGAGTAAGCCGAGATTTCTTTTTTTTTTGAGACGGAGTCTCACTCTGTCGCCCAGGCTGGAGTGCAGTGGCACGATCTGCAACCTCCGCGTTTCGGGCTCAAGCGATTCTCCTGCCTCAGTCTCCTGAGTAGCTGGGACTACAGGCATGTGCCATCATGCCCAGCTAATTTTTTTGTATTTTTAGTAGAGATGGTGGTTTCACCGTGTTAGCCAGGATGGTCTCCATCTCCTGACCTCGTGATCCACCCGCCTCCACCTCCCAAAGTGCTGGGATTACAGGCGCGAGCCACTGTGCCCGGCCTGAGATTTCTTAAATAGGACAAAAAAGGGGCTAACTACAAGATTAAAAACTAATAAAGTGGGATATATTAAAATTAAGTACTTTATCCAGAAACACCATTAAAAGAGTGTAGCAGCAGCCCACAGAACAGGAGAATATATTCACAATATATACACCTGACAAAAGAGTAGTATCCAGAATGTATAAAGAATGCCTATAAACCAATAAGAAAAAGAAACAATCCAATTTTTTAAATGAGCAAAAGACTTGAGTTGATACAAAAAAATAAAAAGGGAATATTCAAATAGCAATAGGCATATGAAGGTACCCTATATTAGTCATCAGGAAAATGCAATTCTTTGTTCTAAGGGAGATGAGAGCCACTGGGCTTTAGCACGGGACAGACGTGTTGAAAAATGGACTAAATGGGGCTGTGTGAGTTTCCCGGAGCTGCTGTAACAAATAACCACAATCTGTGTGGCTTCAAAGAACTGAAATTTACTCCCTCACTGTTCCAGAGTCCAGCAGTTTAAAATCAAGGTGATTGGCTGGGCACAGTGGCTCAGGCCTGTAATCCCAGCACTTTGGGAGGCTGAGGCAGGCAGATCACTTGAGGTCAAGAGTTCAAGACCAGCCTGGCCAACACGATGAAATCCCATCTCTACCAAAAAATACAAAAATTAGCTGGGCATGGTGGCGAGCACCTGTAATTCCAAATACTCAGGAGGCTGAGGCACAAGTATCGCTTGAACCTGGAAGGCAGAGGTTGCATTGAGCCGAGATCACACCCCTGCACTCCAGCCTGGGTGACAGAACAAGACTCCATCTCAAAATAAATAAATTAATTAATTAAATAAATAAAATAAAATAAAAGTGATCGGCAGGCTCACTCCTCCCGGGGGCTCTGAGGGAGGATTTGCCCATCGTCTCTCCTGGCTTCTGGTGGTTCCCAGCCATTCCTGGTGCTCCTTGGCCTGTATGCACATCATTCACCTCAGCATCCATCTTCTCATGGCTTCCCCTCTGTGGGTCTTCTCCTCGTGTCCTCTGTGAAGGACACTTCTCATTGGATTGAGGGCCCACCTAGGTCATCCAGGAAGTTCTTGTCTCAAGATCCTTAACTCAATTACATCTGCAAAGGCCCTTTTTCCACATAAGGTTACATTCCTAGGTTCGGGGTAAATGGATCTTTTGGAGACCACCATTCCACCCCCCTGAGGGGGCCAGGGTGGACAGGGGAGGATCACTTCAGAGGTGCATGACAATGGTGGCCTGTACTGGACAGGAGGAAGCAGAGTCATGGGCAGGTTTGAGAGGTACCAGGAGGTGGAATCCAAGCACTTCAGCAGTGTCGACGTACACAGAATTGAGGAAGATGGAGATGTTAAGGGTGTCTGTGTCTGTCAGACATTGGCTTAAGCAACTGGGTGGATTATGATTTTTTAAAAAATCTTTATTTATCCAATTCTATACCACAAAGCTTACCTGTCTCCCCAAACCCAATTGCCCCAGTTCCTTGGGTTACCCCCGGGGCAAAACCAACTTCTTCAAAGCCAGGTCTGGTTCTCTACAGAACTCCAGGAAACACGAGAAGCCCTTCATGTGATTGCTAAGTAATTGCTTTTCAACTATAAAAGTAATTAAGAAATGACACCAATTTCCCTAAGTATATAATATAATTAAATCCACCGGCTTGGAAAATCATTTGTGATAAACTGAAACAGCGAAAGATCAAGCCACTGGGAATTAGGGAAACGTCTGACATGAGGACAGAGAGCTCTCTGGGGCCTTTTCCTGGAGGGGCCTTGGTGGGCGTGGAATGTGGCTGGGAAAGGCAGGGAGAGTGGAGGATGGGAAAACCAGATCCCCAGCTGGCTGGGCCTGGACAGGGAAGAGGCGGTGGGAAGCCACCTGCCAGGGCTTGGGCTGTGGGAGGGAGCTCAGGGCCCAGGCCAGGCGGGGTAGAAGTGTTGCCGGTGAGGGTCTTGACTGTAAGTTGCTCAGGTTCTTGGCGTTTTGAACAAAGGATTGGACAAAAGCCCAGCAAAGCAAAGAAAGAATGAAGCAACGAAAGAACCAAAGCAGGGATTTATTGAAAACAAAAGTACCCTCCACAGTGTGGAAGGGGCCTAAGCAGCGGCTCAAGAGCCCGGATACAGAATCTTCTCGGGTCCAAATGCCCCCTACAGGTTTCCCATTGGCCCCCTCATGTAAATGAAGTGGTAGCCCGCTATCCATGTGATTGGCTGCAGAAAACAACCAATCAGAGGCTGGAGTGAAGTTACAAAAGTCACACTCCTCTGCAAACACCTGATTGGCTGCAAAAAGCAACCAATCAAAGGCTAAGGTGAAGTTACAAAGTTCCACTTCTATGCAAAGGAAGACTCCGCCCTCAATCCGTCTGATTGGTTGCGGACAGCCAATTTCCCATCTGCCTGGCGGAAAAGGGATTTGCAAAAGGAGTGGCCTCCGGTCCTTTCGTTACTTAGGCGTGGAAAGTTAGGGTTTTCCTTTCTTTTTTTTTTTTTTTTTTCCGAGACGGAGTTTTGCTCTTGTCACCCAGGCTGGAGTGCAATGGCAGGACCTAGGCTCACTGCAACCTCCGACTCCTGGGTTCAGGCTATTCTCATGCCTCAGCCTCCCAAGTAGCTGGGATTACAGGCACCCACCACCATGCCCAGCTAATTTTTGTATTTTTAGTAGAGACGAGGTTTCGCCATGTTGGCCAGGCTTGTCTGGAACTCCTGACCTCAGGTGATCCACCTTCTTCGACCTCCCAAAGTGCTGGGATTACAGGCGTGAGCCACCGCGCCTGGCCCGGGTTTTTCTTTCAATTTAGTTCTAGGAAGTCGGCCTGAAACTACCTTAGGTTTCCTGCCTCCAGACCTTATTCTGCTGTCTCAGAAGCATTACCCCAGGAGGTCAAAGGCAGCTCAGACTCAGTCAAGAAGGCAGCTAAGGAAGCAGGATGGACGGTGGGGCATAAGGAATGAACAGAATTGGTTGAAATCAGGGTCAGGTTGGGCCACGAAATTCCGGACAGTTCAGGCAAGCCGTTCAAGACTAAGAGTCGGCCAAAAGGTAGGGGTCAATAACCTCTTTTTATGTCTTTATTAAAAATTTTTTTTTTTTGGAGACTGGGTCTCACTCTGTGGTACAGGCTGGAGTGTAGTGGTGTGATCATGGCTCACTGCAGCCTCAGACTCCTGGGCTCAAGCAATCCTCCCGCCTCAGCCTCCCGAGTAGCTGGGACTACAGGCATGCACCACCACACCTGGCTAATTTTTTAAAAATTTTCCGGGTCTTGCTATGTTGCTCTTTTTAAGTGGTTTAGCTGCTAACACAAAGTCTGTTGGCTTAAGGGAGCCAAGGGGTCAGACAGATTTCCAATACACACTGAAACTAGCCCCCTTTTTTGACTGGGTGTGGCAGAGATAGAACCTGAGTCAGGCACAGAGCACTGTGTTCAAATCCCAACTCTCCCCCTTGTTATCTTGAGCAAGCTGCTTAACCTCTCTGAGCCTGTTTCCTTTCCCATAAAATAGCAATCGTAATTCTGAACAAGCGCATTTTAAGAGCGGACGTACAGGGTGTGCTTTATAAACTGTAAAGGCCGATGAGTGCATCCCCTGGGATTTCTGAGAAGGCCTTTCCCTCCTCACTCCCTAACTCCTCCATCCAGCTAGGACGTCCCCTCTCTCAGATCCTCATTGTCACCTCTCTTTCCACTGGTGCTCTCCCCTAGACATAGGCTCCTGCTTTCTGAATCTCAGTTTCCTCAAATATGAAAAGAAGAAAATTAAAGTCCCTCCCTCATGGAGGACTATGAGGATTTAAATACATGAATTCACACTGAGAATGAGGCTGGCACCAAGCTCTGTGGACCCTCAGTAGTGCTTAGCTATTATTATTATTATTATCATTATTATTATTACTACTACTAACAGCTTGGAAAACAGCGAGCAAAAGAAGAAAGAAAAATCAAAAACTCCCCCCTAGCAGTAACTATTATTAACAATTGGAGAATGACCTTCTTGGCTTTTAAATAAAATGCATGAAGTGAATTTTCAGGAGCTCATCATATTGTGCAAACTGTTTGGAGACCTATTTTTGTCATATAACAATATACCGTGAGCAACTTGACATGTTATCACGCTATCTTGTGCATCATTGTTTCAGTGGCTTCCAAATCATCCACAGTATTAGCACACCACTGTTTAATGCAATAGTGATTCCATGGACCGTAGCCAAAGCTGGTCTCCAAACCTCCTTTCCAAGCAATTCCCACCCCCCAGGGCCCCAATTCTGGCCCAGGCTTCCTCCTGTCCAGTTCTGACTACAGATCTTCATCAAGGCAAAATCCAGTACCAAACACATCACTTATCCACTCAAACACCTTCTATGGCTCCCCAGTGCTTAACAGTTGAAATTGTATCTTGACTGCCTGGCAGCCAAAGCTCTTTACAAAACATTGCTCTAAGCCTGCTTAGCTCCTACATCTTCCTTGTTATACTCCACATGCCACCTCAAGGACACTTCTCACTCTTGCTGTTCCCAGCACCTATAAGGAACTTCTTCCCCCATTCCTGTCTTTCAAAACCCAACCCAAGTTCATTCTCTTCCTCTCAGTTGACCCATTGTATCACCTAGGATCACATTCAACTGGCAAGAAAGAAGACCCAGTATCACAGTGACGTTAACACAATAAAAGTTCATTCACTCTTGCATAGAAGATGACCAGAAATAGACGATCTAGGGGCAGGTATGGTAGCTCTTCAGCCATCAGGGACTGAGTCTTTTTCTGGCTTTTCTCTCTTCCATTCCTGGGGTGTACATTCATCCTTGTGATCTGATATGGTTGCTAGAGCTCCAGACATCATATCCACATTCCTGCTAGAAGGTTTTTGAGGAAAATGGGAGAAGAGTATATTTGCTCTCTTTCAGAAAGCTTCCCAGAAGTACTACACAAGACTTCTATGTACATCTCATTAGCCAGAAAGTGTTCACGTGGTCACCTTGCTGCAAAAGAGGCTGGGGAACGCAGTAACGTGCCCATTACTAACAAAGAAGGGAGCGTGGACACGGGAGACACCCCAGCCCTCCACAATGAGATAGGAAAGCTCCTTTTTCCAAGCATAATGTTGAGCTCTTACCCCAGGCAGCAGCAGTGTGTGCTGGAAGACACAGGCTTTGGAGTCAGACAGATCTGGGGTAGATCCTGGCTCAGTTACCGAAATTCCAGCTAGATGATTTAGAAAAGTTGCTTAGACTCTCTGAATCTCTGCATCTAAAAAATAGAAAGGGCGGGGTGGGGGGAGCAGTTGTGAGAAGGTAATCGACTAGAATCTGTGTAAACAGAACCCAGGAGGGTGCCCAGTACAAGCCTGATGGTCATGAGTTGTCATCCCCATCAGCATTGTGTCATCTATATCCTGTATTCTATATTCTACAACACTGTGTTATTTAAATTCTTTCATTATAATAATCTTTTTATTTTATTTTATTTTAAAGACAAGATCTTGCTCTGTCACCCAGGCTGAATTGCAGTGGTGTGATCATGGTTCAGTGCAGCCTCAAACTTCTGGGCTCAAGTGATCCTCAAGCCTTAGCCTCCTGAGTAGCTGAGGGAAGTCCAGGCACCTGGCATGTAGTCAGGGCTGTCAGTAATATTTGCTGCATTAAATAGAACCACATTGTCCTGACCCTTCTCCTGGGCTTGGTTTGACCCTGCCTTCTCCATTGGGATGCTGTGCATGATGTGGTCTCAGCGGGTTTGGGATGGGGCCTGGAAACCTACATTTTTCATCTCTCCGGTACTGTAAATCTCTCTTTCAGAAGGCTTCCCAGGAGTACTACACAACATTTCAGTGTAGGTCGGGCACAGTGGCTCATGCCTATAATCCCAGCACTTTGGGAGGCCAAGGCAGGGGGATCACTTGGGGTTGGGAGTTCGAGACTAGCCTGGCCAACATGGTGAAACCCTGTCTTTACTAAAAATACAAAATTAGCCAGGCATGTTGGAGCATGCCTGTAGTCTCAGCTACTCGGGAGGCTGAGGCATGAGAATCACTTGAACCCGGGAGGTGGAGGTTACAGTGAGCCGAGATCGTGCCATTGCGTTCCAGCCTACCAAACAAACAAACAAACAAACAAAAACTTCTGTATATCACTGTAGCCTCAACCTCCTGGGCTCAAGCAATCCTCCTACTTCAGCCTCTCAAATAGCTGGAACTACAGGCATGCACCACCATGTCCAGCTAATTTTTTTTTTGAAGAGACAGGGTCTTGCCACGTTGCTCAGGCTGGTCTTGAACACTTGAGCTCAAGTTATCCACCTGTTTCGGGTGCTAGGATTACAGGCATAAGCCACTAAGCCCAGCCCATTATCACTTTTTTTTTTTTTTTTTTTTTTTTTTGAGACAGTCTCGCCGTGTTGCCCAGGCTCCAGTGCAGTGGCACGATCTCGGCTCACTGCAATCTCTGCCTCTTGGGTTCAAGAGATTCTCCTGCCTCAGCTTCCCGAGTAGCTAGGATTACAGGCACACACCACCACACCCGGCTAATTTTTGTATTTTGGGTAGAGATAAGGTTTCACTACATTGGCCAGGTTGATCTTGAATTCCTGACCTCAAGTGATCCGCCCGCCTCAAAGTGTTAGGATTACACAGCCTCCCAAATTGTTAGGATTACAGGCGTGAGCCACCTGTGCCCAGCCTCATTATCACTTCTTTACAAGTGGAAAAAGCTGAGTTTCAAAGCTCCTCCTTCCTCTGACTGTATAAGCTCTTAACACAGTGCTAAGCACACAGCAAGTACTTGGTCAATGTTAGCCCTTCTTCAACAGTTGTTGTATTTGCTCTATATACTGTTGCTAAGTAACAAATGAACCCTAAAATGTAGTGGCATTGCACAGTCATTTTATTACATTCATGATTCTCTGGGTCAGGAATTTGGGCAGAGACAGTTTGTCTTTGTTCCCCAACATCTGGCACACGGGAGACTCAATTTGTTGGGGGTGACTCAGGGGTGGGAGCCATTCTGAGGTGTCTTCATGCCCATGCTGGCAATTGATGCTGCCTTTCAGCTGGGACCTCAGCTGGGCTCTTGGTTAGAACACCTGCTCTCTCCATGTGGGCTACATTGGGCTTCCTGACAGCATGGTGGCTGGGTTCCAAGAGAGACTCAAGAGAGTAAGGTAGGTATGCATGGCATTTTATAATCTAATAAGCTTTTCTTGGAAGTTCCATAGTGTCACTTCTGCCATAGTCACAAGCCTGCCCAGGTTCAAAGGGAGGGAATACAGGCACCCCCACCACTCAGTGGGAGGAGTGTCAAAGTCACGTTATAAGAAGAACATGTGGAATGGGAGATATTGTCACAGCCATCTTTAGAAAATATTATCTGTATAATAATAAGTGATAGTAGTTGTCATCATCATTGTCATGATCTGTGATCCCCCAGGCCACTACGACTCAGTTCTTTGGAGTCAGACAAATCTCAGATCTCTTACTTCCCAGCCATGTGGTCGTGAATGAGACCCTTCTTGTCTCTTCCCCTAGGTTGTAAATTTAGAACATGGGAGTGAGACTTCTTCTCTTCCAGAACTATTATGAGTCTTAAAGAGAGAGAAAGTGTAGAAAGTTCCTAGGACCTGGTGCAGGCTCATTACATGGGTTTTCCTCTCAGTCCTGCCTCCCAGGCCCGAATTAGAGCCAGTCCTGCCCACAGACATTTTTGCAGCTCTGTGAGGCTTTTGGTCAGGGTCAGGGACAATGGCCGCCAGACCAACAATGTGTGTCCAGGCCATCTTTAAAGGGCTGTCATGGGCTTTTTAAATTTCAGCTTTCTGGAGGACCGTCCTTTGAAGTTACCCACAGTGGCCTGAATCTCTTTGGGAGTGCATTTCAACTTTCCCCTAAGAGTCCAGTGAGATATTTGGTTGGTGATAGGGCCGGAAAGATCCACAGGAGAGCCATGCAATATCTTTCTTCCCAAATTTCCCAGTCCTCGAAGGAAAGGCCATGTTTGGTTTGAAAACAGAGCTGCTTTATCACCAACCAGGGCCTTGGATGAAATCTTTCCCCCTAAAGCTGAATAAACAGCTCCAGGCTCAGCTCACACCCTGCTCTTAGCTCCTGAAACTCACTTATCTAGGTCCTGCCTACTCCCCAGCACCCGCACACATACCCCAGGCCTGCCCAGACACCTTCTTCTTTGAGGCATACCCTGAGCCCCAGAATGACCTCATAGTGCTGTGAGACCTGTGTTCAGCTCTGTCTCCTCCTTGTAGGAGGAAAAAGAGGCAGCTGGATTCAAGTCTTCTCCAACTCTGAGCCCCAGTCTTCTCATCTGCAAAATGGGGATGATATTGCCTGCCTCACCAAACTGTGCCAGGCATAATGATACTATTTTACTGGAATGTGCTGGCATAGAAGGTGCTCAGGGAACCCTGGCTCAGCTGAGGAGTGGGATCCAGAGTCAGGCTTGGACCCATGCCCACCAACATTACTACTTATGTGCTGGGTGATCGTGGGCAAGTTTTAACCTCTTTGAAGCTCAGTTTCTTCCACTTGTAAAGAAGTGATAATGGGCTGGGCGTTGGTGGCTCACACCTTTAATCCCAGCACTTGGGGAAGTGGAAAGAGGTGGATTCCTTGAGCCCAAGAGTTCAAGACCAGCCTGAGCAACATGGCGAGACCCTGTCTCCACCAAAAAAAAAAAAAAATTACAAAAATTAGCTGAACATGGTGGTGCGTGCCTGTAGTCCCAGCTACTTGAGAGGCTGAGGTGGGAGGATTGCTTGAGCCCAGGAGGTTGAGGCTGCAGTGAGCCTTGATTGCTGCATTGCACTCCAGCGTGGGCAACAGAGCAAGACCCTGTCTCAAAAAAAAAAAAAAAAAAGAGTGCTGCGGAAATTAATACAGCACTTCAGGACTGTGTCTGACACATGGTCACTCAATAAATGGTAGTCATTTAAAAATTATTACTATTATGATTATTATTAATTCAGTACATTCCTCTAGGGCAAGAACCAGGTCTTATGTTTATTCCAAACATTTCACATATACACAATAAAGTTACTCAGTGTGTTTATAGATAGAATCCTGTATTTTTTTGTTTGTTTATTTATTTATTTATTTATTTATTTATTTTTGAGACAGGGTCTGGCTCTGTCACCCAGACTGGAGTGAAGTGGCATAATCTCAGCTCACTGCAACCTCCGCATCCTGGGCTCAAGTGATCCTCCTACCTCAGCCTCCCAAGTAGCTGAGACCACAGGCATACACCACTATGCCTGGCTAATTTTTTTGTATTTTTTGTAGAGGCAGCATTTTTCCATGTTGTCCAGGCTGGTCTCAAACTCCTGGGCTCAAGCAATCTGCCTGCCTTGGCCTCCCAAAGTATTGGGATTATAGGCATGAGCCACCGTGCCCAGCCCATTTCTATTTTTTAAATTGATGTTTTGATTGAGATTATTGTGGATTCATGTGAAGTTGTAAGAAACAATACAGAAAGATTCCTTATGCACTTTGCTCACCCATGTAACATTTTTCAAAACCATAGCATAATATCACAATCAGCATATTGGCATTGATTTAATCTACCAATCTTATTCAGACTTTCCCAATTTTACTTGTATTAGTGTCTGTGTATTAAATTCTATACAATTTCATCAGGATAGATTTTTGTATTTACTACCACAGTCAAGATACTGAATAGATCTAACACAATAACACCCATCCCCCCATAGAAATCCTATTTATTTAAAGCTAGAGACCAGGCGTGGTGACTCATGCCTGTAATCCCAGCACTTTGAGAGGCTGAGGCAGGCAGATCACCTGAGGTCAGGAGTCCGAGACCAGCCTGGCCAACATGGTGAAACCCCATCTCTACTGAAAATACAAAAATTAGCCAGGCGTGGTGGTGCACGCCTGTAGTCCCAGCTACTCTGGAGACTGAGGCAGGAGAATCACTTGAACCCGGGAGACAGAGGTTGCAATGGGCTGAGATTGCGCCACTGCACTCAAGCCTGGGTGACAGAGCAATGCAAAAAGTAGTTTCCTCTTCAAAGGCTTTCCTCCCCATCTAATTAAGAATAAATAGTAACTTCTCTCAGAAGCAAAATTTATTCAAAGATCTGTGCTAACATTCTTAAATATCTGCTAGCCGTAACAAAGAAATCAATGTACTTTATGTTCTTGGCTCCCACAATTTAGCCTAAATATTTGCCCTGGCATGCTTATACTGGTCCAAGCAAGCATTAGGTCATAGCCTGTTCCTCTTCCTTATTTGAAGGTGTTTTTACCTTTCTCAGCATTGCACAAAACAATCAGGACAAATACAGAATGTGAAGCCCGGTTCCAGCCAATGGAAACCGGACACAGCAGTAAGGTGGACACGTCAGGTTATAAATGACCCTGTCTCCTTTGTTCAGTGTACTCTCGTGGCAAAACTGCTGATGAGTATACCCTTTCTACAGAAAGTAAAAAAATGGCCTTGCTGAGGAAATTAAACTTATGTTCAAGTGCTATTTCTTTATGGCACCGAGTAACAAGCATTTCTAACAGCAAGACTCTGTCTCAAAAAAAAAAAAATTTAAAGCTAGAAATGCCCCTAGTTGGACTTTGTGAGTCAACAGATCATAAAGATTAAGAAAAGGCTCAGCATCTGCTGATCTGGGTTCAAATCCCAGCTCCACAACTCACAGCGTGTGAACCTGGCAGAGCCTCTAAGATCTCGGTTTCCTCATCTAGTAAAACGGGGAAACAACAGCACCAACATTCAACAAAGCATTCCATAAATGCAAGCTGATAGCCCAGCGTGGAGACCAATATTCCGGAAGTTGGTAATGAAGAAACTGAGGCCCCAGAGGCACAGACACTTGCCCAAGTTTGCACACAAAGCTGGGGGCACAGCTGAGATGGGAGCCCAGACAGATGGGTTACAGCAAGATTCCTGACCAACCACGCAGGTGGGCCGTGCAGCCCAGCAGCCAAGAGAACAGGCTCTGGAGGCCACCTGCCTGGGTGAGTATCCCGAATATTAACTGAGACAAGCTACCTCAGTTTCCCCATGGCTCAGTTGCCTCATTTGCAATGTGGGGATGACAATCAGACTGTGGTATGGATTTGATGACATAATACAGGTCAAGTAATTAATTATCAGATGAAGAGCACAGTGTGTGGTTATTATTCATATCAAGCCAGTTTCTGTAACTACTTGTCTTCACTGATTTTTTTTTAATTAAAATTATTGTAAGGGACCCTCCGGGCTAGGATGGCAAGGGGCAGACACGTCCAACAACATGAGAATGTTATGGCAGAATCTGAGTATATTCCCTTAGAACCACAATAAACAAACTAAAGGAGACCTCAGACAACCCATCTGGCCCAATCCTGTGTTTCCAGGCAAGCGCAGTGCCTCATTCCTCCACACAGAATTTCCTTCTTTTTGTGGCTAGATTAACTCTTGAATACCAAAAACTTCTGATCCTGTACTTGGAGCCTGTTGTTAAAATGTCATTTCCAAACAAACATAGGTTACAATCTTTTCTTCTCTCTCTCTTTTTCTTTTCCCCAAGATCAAAGAAGGCATTTGGGCCTTTAAGATAACATTCATTTGGAAAGAGATGGTAATATATAAGATTAATGAAAATTAACATAATCCCTCTGAGTAGAAGACAGCCTTTGTTCAATCACTTGTCCTGCTGTTAATTATCCGTTAGGTGGTGATAAATGTTTTAAATCAAGCGATGCTGTGAAAACCATTTAAATGATTTTCACCTAATTAAGTTCCTTGCCTTGTTCTGGGCCAGGGATCCCTCCCCAGCGCACCCGCCTCCTTTTGATATGTAATGTACCAGGGGGAATCAGGGAACCCTGAGCTGGAGAAGGAAACTTTTCTGTCTTCTCTGGCTCTGACCAACCACCGTGGGCCCACTGTTGCGATTTATTTTTTCTGAGCGGCTTTGCAGATCCAAGATCAAAAGAAAATTTATCAGTTTCTGTCTCCCTTCAGCCCATTCCAGCCAGACTCTGTGACAAGACCCTATCAGACTTAAAGTTGAGAAGGCCCCAGCATGGAGAACAGAGAGAGAGCGAGAGAAGGTCCCAGTGAACTGTCACTGTCAGATTCGGCAGCGGAAATTGCTGCGTGGCACCCAGCCGGCCTTTGAAGGGGGCTGGGGCTGGCAGCCGCTGGACCGGGGTGGGGGAGAGCTAGTTTGTGCAACTCAAAGAGCCGGGGGTCACAGATCCATAAAGGTCCCCCAACTCTGTCGCTCCCTCTGAAGTTGAAATACCATCTGCACACCTGAAAGAAACCGGTTAAAGGTGAACTGGGTACTCTGGAGGGGAGGGGCGGTGTGGAGGAGTGAGAAACAGGCAAACATCCCAGACAGCTCCCAGGTCCTCAACAGGAAGTGTCCTGGGCTGAGAACTCTGGCCACCACGGTGAAAGTTTGGGGAGCAAATGAACGCCTCCTCCTGGGAGGCTCCGGGATTGAAATTCAGCACGTTCTAACTCGTGTCTTTCTTGCAGCGAAATGCGGACATCAGAAAATTCATTTGGAGGCAAATCAGTCACCACTATGGACTGGCCCTTAGTAGCCAGGTGGCCCTGGATAAGGTGCTTAAGCTTCCTGGGACTTGCTTTCCTCTCGGGAAACCTGTAAAGCGCCGCAGGCCCCATGGCCCCACACACCGATATGATTCCCAGATTCCGCGAGGAATCCCAGCCAAGACCCCATGTCTACATCACCTCAGTAGATTCCTGGTATCTTTCTGTTTCCAGCAGGCTGAAAAATCACAAGGGCAGCCTCTCTCGCTGTGTTTTAACCTCTCGCCATCCCCTTTGAAGCCCAAAGATACAGAAGGGAAAAGGAAACAAAAATTCCTACAATAGACACCCCTTCTGGCTTAAAAAAGAGCCAGTTGACTTGTGAAGTTGGGATCACCAGAGTTTCTTCTCTCCTTTTATCCCAAACAATTTGTCTGTTTACAATGGAGAGCTTTTCAGATCCCCCTGAAGTTGCAATGATTCGAACATTTTTGGAACATGTCTGTTGATTTATGATCCCACGGACTGATTTTGAATTAATTCCTTTTTCTAAAGGACAGTTGGTTTCTATGATCCCACGGACTGATTTTGAATTAATTCCTTTTTCTAAAGGACAGTTGGTTTCCCATTAAGGGGCAGACCCTGAATGCCATGCCTCTGCCCTCGTGCTAAATGAACTTTTTAGAGGTTCCAGATGATGCCTGGCATCGGACAGAGGCCAGCCAGCCAGAGAGGTCACTTAGCTGGGATGAGTTCCCCGGACCATCCCCCATGTCACTGTGGCAGGAAGCGGTGCCCTCTGGAGTGAGGCATTTCAGAAATGCCTTTGAGACCTCGGGCCAGGCCGAGCTGGCCTCTGGGCCCCTCAGCAGGAGCAAATGGGAGAAAGGTCAGTCCCAGCGCCCTCAAAGCCCCGAGGCCCCCGCTGCTGAGGCCCCCGCTGCTGTGCCCCCCTTGCCTGACTCCATCCTCCGAGCCACACAGGCTCCCTGCTTCAAGGGAGGCACTTGGCCTTCCCAGGAGCCCGTAATCATTCTTCTTTCCCCACACTTTATAATATATACACAACACAAAACTTACCATTTTACCCTTTTATTATTATTATTATTATTATTTTTTTTTTTTGAGACGGAGTCTCGCTCTGTCGCCCAGGCTGGAGTGCAGTGGCGCGATCGCGGCTCACTGCAAGCTCCGCCTCCCGGGTTCACGCCATTCTCCTGCCTCAGCCTCCCGAGTAGCTGGGACTACAGGCGCCCGCCACCACGCCAGCCTTATTTTGTGTATTTTTAGTAGAGATGGGGTTTCACCGTGTTAGCCAGGATGGTATCGATCTCCTGACCTTGTGATCCGCCTGCCTCGGCCTCCCAAAGTGTTGGGATTACAGGCGTGAGCCACTGCGCCCGGCCCATTTTTATTTTTATTTGTAGAGATGGGGTACCATCTTGCCCAGGCTGGTCTCGAACTCCTAGGCTCAAATGATCCTCCCAGCTTAGCCTCCCAAAGTGCTGAGATCACAGGCATGAGCCACCAAGCTTGGCCGATTTTACCCATTTTCCAATGTGCCACTCAGCAGCATTAAGCACATTCACATGGTCTTGGAACCGTCACCACCATCCATCTCCAGGGCTTTTTCATCTTCCCAGACTGAAACTCTGTTCCCATTAAACACTAACATTCCCATCTTCACCCCACAAGCCCCTGGCACCCACTATTCTCCTTCCTGTTGCTGTGAATGGACTGCTTTAAGTGCCTCATACAGTATTCGTCCTGGCTTATTTTACTTACCATAATGTCCTCAAGGTTTAACCAGGTTGTAGGATGTGTTAGAACTTCATTCCTTTTCAAGGCTGAATACTCTTCTATCGTAGGTATAAACCACATTTGCTTATCCACTCAGCTGTCATGGACACTGGGTTGCATCCACCTTTTGGTGGAAATTAATGTTAGTGTGAAGAATGCTGCTATGAACAGGGGTGTACAAATATCTGTTTGAGTCCCTGTTTTCAATTCTTTTGGGGTTACACCCAGAAGTGGAATTGCTGATCCTATGGTGATATAGTTTGGCTGTGTCTCCACCCAAATCTCATCTTGAATTGTACCTCCCATAATTCCCCCGTGTTGTGGGAGGGACCCAGTGGGGGAGAATTGAATCATGCGAGTGGTTTCCCCCATACTGTTCTCATGGTAGTGAATAAGCCTTCTGAGATCTGATGGTTTTATAAGGGGAAACCCCTTTTACTTGGCTGTCATTCTCTTCTGTCTGCCGCCATGTGAGACATACCTTTTGCCCTCTGCCATGATTGTGAGGCCTCCCTAGCCATGTGGAACTGTGAGTCCATTATACCTCTTTCTTTTGTAAATTGCGCAGTCTCCGGTATGTCTTTATCAGCAGCATGAAAATGACCTAATACATATGGTAATTCTATGTTTAATTTTTTAAGGACCTGCCATTCTGTTTTCCACAGTGACTGTACAATTTTACATTCCCACAGCAATGCACCAGGGTTCCAGTTTCTCCACATCCTCACCAACACTTGCTTTCTGTTTTTTTGTTTTTTAATAATATCCATCCTAATGGGTGTAACGTAATATCTCATTCTAATTTTAACTAGCATTTTCCTGATGAGCAGTGACGTTGAACATCTTTTCATGTACTTTGCCATTTGTATATCTTCTTTGGAGAAATGTCTATTCAAGTCCTTTGCCCCACTACCCCCCCCCTTTTTTTTTTTTTTTTTTTTTTTTTTGATAGAGACAGGGTTTTCACTATGTTGCCCAGTCTAGCAATTCGCCTGCCTCAGCCTGAGTAGCTGAGACTACAGGCATCTGCCATCACACTCAGCTCATTTTTGTATTTTTAGTAGAGACAGGGTTTCACCATGTTGGCCAGGCTGGTCATGAACTCCTGACCTCAAATGATCCCCTGCCTTGGCCTCCCAAAGTGCTGGGCTTACAGGCGTCAGCCACCGCTTCCAGCCTAGATATTTTTCATTATGAAGACCTTTAACCTAAAGTATTTCACAATTATTCACCTGATATAAATTATTTCCATGTTTATATTAATTGAGAACGTGTATGACAAAAACAGCGAGGTTTTAAAATAAGTGTGCCTCTATTTGGTACCTATAGCATCTACACTCCCTCCATTTACCACAGTGCTGGTTTATAGGGGAATGCTAAGACTCAGAATAATTATGCAGTCCCCTCACCCCTACTGGGATCCACAGGCCGCAGATGGGGAACAACCACATATTTATCAAGGAGAAAATTAAGTCTCAACAGTGGAAAAGGAATTGCCCCAAGACTCTGGCAATAGTAAGTCCCGAAATACCAACTGCAAAACTCCTGCCCTACTGTCTCCATAAGATGGCTAGCTTTGCTGGACTCTTGTCCAGACGTGAGATTTGAAAAATTGGGTGGCTGTGGCACAGACAAGCCTTGAGGTCGACCACTCTTTTCTTCTTCCTGGGCACATCCTGGCCAGCGTTTCCCAGCCTCCTGTGCAGTTAGACTGGAGACCATAGCACTGAGTTATGGCCAAAGGAATATGGCAGAGGGGTGAAAGCCACTCATCCGTGGTGGTCTTTAAAAAGCATCCTGGCTGATCCTCGCTTTCCCTGCACCTTCCAAAGTGACCTTGGCAGCCATGTGTTTAGGACAATGATGACAATGATGTCCCAAGATGGAAGAAGCCTGGACCCCCAAGTCACCACTTGCAGGAAAGCACTGACATGTGACACAAATGAGGAATATACTTTCGGTGTGTCAAGTCCCTGAGATGTCTGTTAATTTGTCACCTTGGCATGGCCTAGCCTCCCCTGACTAATGCAACTACTCCACAAATGAGTCACGCCTGCTAAGAAGGAGCCTCACCTGCCCGCAGGGTTCAGACTCCCAGCCCAGTGCTCTTTGCAGCACGCAACCTCTTTCAGTGTTATCCAGTTTGTTCAATGGAATGTGGAGACAGGTGACACCTTCCCCTGTCCTCAAGCACCTCATAGTCTAATGGGGGAGGCTGACAAAGCAAAGGTTTGGGCACAGGGACACAGGTGAACTGAAAGTCAGAGTCATGGCCACATGTGGGACAGGCAAGTTATAAGTGACAAACCAAAAGGAGAAAAAAACAGCCCAAATACTTGGGTTTTGGAGTCACACAAATCTGAGTTCAGTTCCTCCCTTGGCCACCTGAACAACTCACATCAGGTCCCAGGCCTCAGTTTCCTCGTCTGTAAAACAGGAAAACAATAATTACCAGTAATACATACATCCCTCACTCTCTGTTTGCCGGAAGAGCTGAAGGAGATGTATAAAGCTCTGTAAGTTCTATAGTTCTGCATGCCACCTTCGTAATTTTATGTCTCAACTATCTCCCAGCTTAGAGTGCAGGAACCAGGCCAAGTGTTAAGGAGCAAGAGATGGGTTTTCCCTCAGGAATGAAGAGAACAAACTGTGCTCCATCGGTTTCTTTTCTTTTTCTTTCTTTTTATTTTCTTTTTCTTTTCTTTCTTCCTTTTTTTTTTTTTTTTTTTTTTTTTTTGAGACAGAGTCTCACTCTGTCACCCAGGCTGGAGTGCAATGGCACGATCTCGGCTCACTGCAACTTCCTCCTCCTGGGTTTAAGCAATTCTCCTGCCGCAGCCTCCCCAGTAGCTGGGATTACAGGCGCCTGCCACCACGCCCAGCTAATTTTTGTATTTTTAGTAGAGAGAGGGTTTCACCATGTTGGCCAGGCTGGTCTCGAACTCCTGACCGTAGGTGATCCACCTGTCTTGGCCTCCCAAAGTTCAAGGATTACAGGCGTGAGCCACTGTGCCCAGTCTCCATCAGTTTTTCAAAAGTAGATGTGGTGATCTCCATTTTATACGTAAAGGAACTCTGGCTCAGAAAGGGCCACTCAGTGGGGTAACAGTTGATAAAGGAAGGAGCAGAGATTCAAACCTGATGCTCCTGCTTCCAGCTCAAGGCGTTTCTGCCAGTTGCCCGTCTTCCAGGTAGGAGTGTCTGAAGCCCAAATTGGAGGTGCTGATGGGCGCGACGGGATCTCTGTGCTCCCCACATGTCCCCCTAGGTCCAGATCAGAGAAAGCTCTTGGAAATGCCGGTCCCAGCTCCCTTTGGCTTCATCTCACTCCCTGCACTCCAGCACATCTGCCTCCCTGCTCTTCCTCCAATATTCCAGGTACACGCCCACCTCAGGGTCTTTGCACTTGCTGAGTCCCCCCTGGAATGTTCTTCCTCCAGATAACCTCTGGGCTCACCCTCTCACTTCATTCCCAGCTCTGCACAAATGTCACCTTCCAGAGAGGGGACTTCCCTGTCTAGAAGAGCATCCCTTGTTCTCTGGCCCTCACCTGCTTTGTTTCTCTTCGCAGCACTTACGACCGTCTTTTACATGGGAGTCATTGTGGGTTTGGTTTACTTTCTGCTTCCCTTTCCTGCCATTTCAAATAATGGAGTAGAGAATCGTGGTCTTAGATACACTGTTTCCCTAATATCTAAAACAGTGCCTGTCATGTGGCAGATATGCAGTAAACATTTTCTGAGTGAATGAATAGATGAAATAAAGAATGAGTGAACCAACTGAGAAAGGCTCTCATCATTAGACACGTTCCGAGTTGCCATCCCTGGCTCTAGCTGGCCTCTGTTTGAAAGAAAACCAGCTTGGGAGGCCGAGGTGGGCGGATCACGAGGTCAGGAGATCGAGACCATCCTGGCTAACACGGTGAAACCCCGTCTCTGCTAAAAACACAAAAAATTAGCTGGGCGTGGTGGCGGATGCCTGTAGTCCCAGCTACTCGGGAGGCTGAGGCAGGAGAATGGCATGAACCCAGGAGGCGGAGCTTGCAGTGAGCTGAGATGGCGCCACTGCACTCCAGCCTGGGCAACAGAGCAAGACTCCATCTCAAAAGAAAAAAAAAAGAAAACCAGCAACTCATCTTCTCTCTGTGTCGTGAATGCACTGGGCCTCCTGGCAGACTCCACCCCATTGCCTCTGGCTGGTGGGTCCTGGCTACATCTGATGGCTTACTCCAACTAAGCTGCTTAATTTTCATCTCTTATTGCATAAAATTAATTCCCCAAAGTGCCAAGAAGTCTCCCATGTTGAAGAAACTAGATGGGCATTTTGTTTGGACTTAAGCACACTAGAAGCATTATTTTACATTATCTGCAGCTTGAAAGGAGAAAAACTAGATTCAGGGATCCAAGATTTTCTGAGAGGAGCTTAAACCATGCATATAGCAATTGATTCAAGGCTGGTGAGTCTGGTTACAATATAAATGAAGAAGCTACATCTGCTATGAAAATATCTAGGCCAGGTGTGGTGGCTCACGCCTGTAATCTCAGCACTTTGGGAGGCCGAGGCAGGTGGATCTCCTGAACTCAGGAGTTCAAGACCAGCCTGGCCAATATGGTGAAGCCTCGTCTCTACTAAAAATACAAAAATTAGGCGGATATGGTGGTGTGTGCCCGTAATCTCCGCTACTCAGGAGGCTGAGGCAGGAGAATCGCTTCAACCAACCCAGGACGCAGAGGTTGCAGTGAGCTGAGATCACACCACTGCACTCCAGCCTGGGCAACAACAGCAAGACTCTGTCAAAAAATAATAATAATAAAGAAAGAAAGAAAAGAAAAAGGAAGAAAAGAAAGAAAGAGAAAGGAAAAAGAAAGAAAGAGAAAAAAAGAAAGAAAGAGAAAAAGAAAAGAAAGAAAAAAATAGTAGCTTAAAGTGCAAATAAAATATTTGGTAGCTTAATGTGCAATGATATACACATGCTTTGAGACTGATGGTGACATTCTGGAGCGATTTAGCAAGAATTCACCATTTATCAATGAATGAGAATCCAAAAAGAACTGAGAGTTATTGTTTCTCCAAGAAGTTTTTGCTCCATCTCAGAAAACGTGGACAAAAGGCTTTCTATAAAATTAAATGTAAACCGACCTTTTCCCCTCCTCAGGAAAATCTCTCTGTTTTCTGGGCTCCTGCAGCTGTGGAATGTAAATAGCCTCACCTCACCAGCAAGATACTTTGAAACTGTCAAGTGCTCATTATAATCAAATTCTTCTGTCCCAGGTTTATCCAATTAAGTTGTGACATCGTTCCTTTTCACTTTTTTCTTTTCTTTTTTTCTTTTTTTTTTTTTTTTGAGACAGAGTCTCGCTCTGTAGCCCAGGCTGGATCAGTGGTGCAATCTCGGCTCACTGCAAGCTCCGCCTCCCGGGTTCACGCCATTCTCCTGCCTCAGCCTCCCGAGTAGCTGGGACTACAGGCGCCTGCCACCACGCCCGCCTAATTTTTTTGTATTTTTAGTAGAGACGGGGTTTCACCGCGTTAGCCAAGATGGTCTTGATCTCCTCACCTTGTGATCTGCCCGCCTCGGCCTCCCAAAGTGCTGGGATTACGGCGTAAGCCACCACGCCCGGCCCGTTCCTTTTCACTTTAACCGAAGTTGAATCAAAGGGTTGGTTCTCCATTTCTATTTCTGTCTTTGAGAAGATCATGTTCAGGAACGCTATCAAGTAGGAAGTTAATGCTTCAACAAACCCAAGGGACAAGTCTCTGTTAACAATGGCATATTGATACAAAATTCTTCTGGTAATCGCAATCTCCTACATTTTTACAGGACTTGAACAATGGCACAGAGCTCTTTTCCATTCCTGCATTTAACCCACATGCTGAGAGAGGTAAGCCAGAGAGGTGAGAGCTCTGCTCATTTTGCAATTTTTTATTTTTATCTTTTGAGACACACTCTCACGCTGTTTCCCAAGGTGGAGTGCAGTGGCACGATCACAGCTCACTGTACCCTCAACTTTTTGGGCTCAGGTGATCCTCCCACCTCAGCCTCCTGAGTAGCTGGGACTACAGGTGTATACCACCATGCCAGCTAATTTTTTGTATTTTTTTTGTACAGACAAGGTTTTGCCATGTTGCCCAGGCTGGTTTCAAAATCCTGGACTCAAGTGATCCTCCCTCCTTGGGCTCCCAAAGTGCTGGGATTACAGGCATGAGCCACTGCACCTGGGCCATTTTGCAATTATTAATCCAATTTTACTGCTATTTACTTAGCACCTACCACGTATCAGGTCCCTGCCTCAAGGAGCCACAGTCAACAGATACATAAACAGACAATGAGGTTGTGGTACGATAGAGAAAAGCCACCATTTGCTGAGCACTTGCATGTGGAGGCACCATTCCAAGTGCTGCACATGTGTCATTCATTTAGTCCTCATGACAAATTGACAAGCTATGTCCTATTAGGACCATCCCCATCTGGCATCTGAGGACAGTAAAGTCACTAGAAGTCACTATTTAAATTCTGGAAGTCCATTCTAGAGTCCACACTCTCACTTACTCTAGTGATGGTTCTGACAAAGGAAGCACTGCATGGCCTCTGAGAAGGCAGCTACCCCAAGCTCAGTGGGGAAGGGGCATCCAGGAAGGCTTCCTGGAGGTGGGAGTCCTAAGACGAATTGTGTGGATGGAGTAGGAATCAGCAAGGGAAGGAAGATGCTCTGGGCTGAGGAAATAGTACATGCAATGACAGGGAGGGAAGACACTTACCATGGCCACCCTCTTCTAGTGTGACCCCTGATGCTCAGAGGGAGGTGGTGGAATGAGACGTGTTCCTGGGCCCATATACCTAGGTCCACCTTGGGCCAGTGACTTCATATTCCTGGACCTCAGTGTCCTCATCAGTTGAATGGGGTAGCTGGTATACCTACTGTATTAGTCAGGGTTCTGTAGAGGAACAGGATGAATAGGATAGATGTATATAAAAAAGGGAGTTTATTAAGGGATATTGACTCACACGATCACAAGGTGAAGTCTCACAATAGGCTGTCTGCAAACTGAGGAGCAAGGAAACCAGTCCAAGTCTCAAAACCTCAAAGGTAGGGAAGCTGACAGTGCAGCCTCCAGCCTGTGATGGAAGGCCTGAGAGCCCCTGGCAAACCACTGGTGTAGGTCCAAGAGTTCAAAAGCTGAAGAACTTGGAGTCCGATGTTCTAGGGCAGGAAGCATGCAGCATGGGAGAAAGATGGAGGCCGGAAGACTCAGCAAGTCAGTGCTTCCATGTTACTCTGCCTGCTTTTATCTTAGCCGCACTGGCAGCTGATCAGATGGTGCCCACCCAGATTGAGGGTGGGTCTGCCTCTCCCCAGTCCACTGATTCAAATATTAATCTCCTTTGGTAACACCCTCACAGACACACACAGGAACAATACTTTGCATCTTTCAATCCAATCAAGTTGACTCTCAATATCAACCATCGCACTTACTTCATAAGAATACTATGGTATCAGAAGATAAAACATAGTAAAAACAATTTTTAAACTCTACGTAAGAGGTTTTTTCAAATAAAAGGATGCTTGTTACCATCTACAGATTTCCACTTTTTGATGCTTTTCCCAAAATATTATTTTGTTGTACTGCAGGCAACATTGGGATGAATTCACTCAACGGACATTTGCTTAACTGTAGGAGAAGAGGGAAAAGGGGAAATCAAAGACATCTTTGAACTGCCAAGCCAGGAAAACTTAAAGTGCACTCATTCCAAAAAATTCATCAAGCACCTGTTAGGTATGATACATATTGGTGCTAGAGATTCAGAAATAAGGATGATTGTATCCATTTTAATCATATTACCTCCTATAACAAGTAAACTCCCACATTTCAGTGACTTTACGAAATATTTCTCACTCCCTCACAGATACACCTGTCTGCTTTCTTCCTCAGGGTCATTCAGGAGCTCAGGGTGATGGAAATTCTGCCATGTCGCACAGTGGCTTCCACAGTCATCCTGGGAATTGACCTCTGGCTAGGAGGTGGGAGAAGATCATGTGTAGGATTATACCAGGAGGTTGGCAGGCCAGGCCTGGAAGTGGCCACATCATTTCCATTCACATTCCAGTGGCACAGACACAGGGCCCCATGTAGCTGCCTGGGGAAAGGGAAACTAGGTTTGATGCACAGCTGGCTGCCTATGACAACTGACTCTGCCCTCCAGTGGCTCATAACCTCACCCAAAAATTAAGAAAACAATTCCAGTTTTGATACCATCTAAAAGGACAAAATGTTAAAAATAAATTTAGCCAAAGAAGTGCAACGCTTGCATACTGAAACTAGAAAACATAGTTGAAAGAAATTAATGAAAACCTAAATAATTAAAAAGACATCCTATGTTCATGGATTAGAAGACTTAATATTATTAAGATGGCAATATTCTTCAATTAATCTACATCTGATATGATGCCTATCAAAATTCCAACTGCCCTTTTTGCAGAAACAAACAAGCTATTAAAATTTATATGAAAATGTAAGAGACCCAGAAAAGCCAAAACAAACTTTAAAAACACAAAGTCAGAGAACTTAGACTTCCTAATTTCAAAACTTACTATGAAACTATAATAATAAATATGTGATATCTAGAGTAGTCAAATTCATAGAAACTGAAAGTAGAATGGTGGTTGCCAGGGGTGGAGGATGGAGAACAGGGAGTTATTATTTTAAAAGTACAGAGTTTCAGTTTTGCAAGATGGGTGGTGGTGATGGTTACCTAACAGTGTGAATGTACTTAATGTTATTGAACTGTTCACTAAAAAATTATGAAGAGGAAAAATTTTATGTTATGTATACTTCACCACAATTTAAATAAATAAATAATCCAAAAAATGAAAAAAAATACATAGTAATCATGACTGTGAGACACTAACATAAGGATAGACATATAGATCAACAGAGTAAGAGTGAGTCCAGAAATGAACCCTTGCATTTATGGTCAATTTATCTTCAAAAAAGGTGCCAAAACCATTTGCTGGGAAAAGAATGATCTTTTGTTTCTTTTTTAAAAACCTTTATTTCAAGTTCAGGGGTACAAGTACAGGTTTGTTATGTGAGTAAACTTGTATCACAGGAGGCTGTTGTACAGATGATTTCATCACCCAGGTATTAAGCCTAGTACCCATGAGTTATTTTTCCTGGTCCTCTCCCTCCTCCCACCCTCCACCCTCCAATAGGCCCCAGTGTGTGTTGTTCCCCTCTATGTGTCCGTGTGTTCTCATCATTTAGCTTCCACTTATAAGTGAGAACATGCAGTATTTGGTTTTCTGTTCCTGTGTTAGTTTGCTAAGGATAATGACCTCCAACTCCATCCATGTCCCTACAAGGGACATGATCTCTTCCTTTTTTATGGTTGCATAGTAATTCCATGGTGTATATATACCACATTTTCTTTATCTAGTCTATCATTGATGGGCATTTAGGTTGATTCCATGTCTTTGCTATTTTGAATAGTGCTGCAATAAACATATGCAGACATGTATCTTTATAATAGAATGATTTATATTCCTGTGGGTATATACCCAGTAATGGGACTGCTGGGTCAAATGGTAAGAATGGTGTTTTCAACAAATGGTGCTGAGACAACTGTACATCCACATGCAAAAGAATGAATTTGGACCCTCACCTCACACCATCAACAAAAACTAACTGAAAAATATCAAAGACCTAAATGTAAGAGGTGAAACTATAAAATTCTTAGAAGAAAACAGGTATAAATCTTCATTACCTTGGATTAGACAATGTTTTCTTAGATATGACACCTAAAGTACAAACAATCAAAGAAAAATATATATAAATTGTACTTCAACAATATTTAAAACTTTTCTGTATCAAAAGACACCAACAAGAAAGTGAAAAGACAACCCACAGAATGAGAGAAAAAATATTTGCAAGTCATATATCTAATGAGGGTCTAGTATCCAGTATACATAAAGAGCTTTTACAACTGAACAATAAAAAATAATTTTTAAAATGGGCAATAGAGGCCGGGCACCATGGCTCATGCCTGAAATCCCAGCACTTTGGGAGGTCGAGGCAGGCAGATCACCTGAGGTTGGAAGTTCCAGACCAACCTGACCAACATGGAGAAACCCTGTCTCTACTTAAAATATAAAATTAGCTGGGCATGGTGGCAGGCGCCTGTAATCCCAGTTAACTTGGGAGGCTCAGGCAGGAGAATCACTTGAACCCGGGAGGCAGAGGTTGCAGTGAGCCGAGATTGCGCCACTGCACTCTAGCCTGGGCAAGAAGAGTGAAACACCGTCTCAAATAAAATAAAATGGGCAACAGATTTGAACAGATAGTTTTTTAAAGAATATATGCAAATGGAGTGTGCAAATAAGCATAAGAAATATGCTCAATGTCACTACTCATCAGGAAAATGCAAATCAAAACCACAATGAGATAACACTACACCTCCAGTAAGATGATGACTTTTATCACAAAGACAGATAATAACAAGTGTTGAGGACAATTTGGAGAAAATGAACCCCTGATAGACTCCTGCTAGGAATTCAAAATGGTGCAGCTGCTTTGGAAAATACTTGGCAGTTCTTCAAAAAGTTAAATATAAGAGTAACCATGTGACCTAGCAATTCCACTCATAGGTATGTACCCAAGGAAATTGAAAGCATATGGTATTAGTTCGTTCTTGTGTTGCTGTAAAGAAATACCTGAGGCTGGGTAATTTGTAAAGAAAAGAAATTTCATTGGCTCACAGTTCTGCAGGCTGTACAGGCAAGGCACCAGCATGTACTTGGCTTTTGGTGAAGCCTCAGGAAGCTTACGATCATGGCAGAAGGCAAAGGGAGAGCTAGCATCTCATGGTGAAAGTGGGAGCAAGAAAGAGGAGGTGGGAGGCACCATGCTCTTTTAAACAACCAGATCTCGTGTGAACTAACTAAATGAGAACTTTTCACCAAGGGGATGGTGCTAAGCCATTCATGAGGGATCTGCCCCATGATTCAATACCTCTCACCAGGCCCCACTTACAACATTAGAAATTACATTTCAACGTGAAGTTTGGAGGGGACAAACATCCAAACCATGTCACATATATCTATGCAAAAACTTCAGTGTGAATATTCATAGTAATATTATTTATAATAGCCAATAAGTGGAAACAATCTAACATCCATCAATGGACAAATGGGTAAATAACATGCAATACATCCACACAATGGAATATGATTCAGCCATAGAAAGGAATGAAGCATTGACCCACGCTACAGTGAGGGTGAACCTTGGAAACGTTATGTTAAGTGAAAGAGGCCAGACACAAAATATCCCACATTGTATGATTCCATTTATATGAAATGTCCAAAATAGGCAAATCTAGAGATACAAAAGCAGATTCGTGGTTGTCAGGGGCTGGAGGAGGAGGAAATCAGGAGGGACTGCTGATAGGCATGGGAGTTCAAATGTTCTGAATTGGTGGGAATGGTTATTATACAACATGGTGAATATACTTCGAACTACTGACTTGTATACTTTAAAATGATAAATTCTATGTTGTGTGAATGACATTGCAATAAAATTTACTCTAAAAACAAATGTGCTAAATTAAAATAAAGTATGATTAGGGCAATGGCAGGTTACTCAGGGGAGGGAATAACTAAAGTGTAGGGCCAGCAGAAGGGCAGGGAAGGCTTCCTGGAGGGAGTGAGACCTGGGTTGAATTTTGCAGGATGAGTAGGAGTTTATCAGGCAATGAGAACAGCCCAGGCAAAGACATGGCTGATCCGTTCAGAGAATGAGAAGCTGCTCAGCCTGGCGGGGGGAGAGTGGGTATGCCAGGAGCACCAGAAGTGAAGCTGGGCAGGGGACTGTCACCCTGCTGAGACCAGAGATACATTATCCAGCCCCAGGCCTATTCTCTTGCTCTGTGCTTTTCCACACTTGTGATTTTTATTCAATTATTTGTGTAACTCTGCAATCAGGGGGTCTGCCTGCTAGACTGTCAGCTCTAGGAGGGTGGCTGCTGGGTCTGTCTGTTCACCATCCTGGCCCAGCAGCTAACTCAGTGCAGGCCAAGAGGGAGCCTCAGGAGCGTATGCTCTCCCAGGCTCCCCCATTATACCCTACAGCCCTGGGCACCCTACATTACAGGTCTGAATACATCAGACAGTGCATCATGAAAGCTGTCTGTTCCAGCAAGGTAAACCCTCATTTCTAAGGCCTGACAAGGCACAGGGACTCTAATGCAGGGAGCCATCTCTGGACTGCTCAGCACTTCCAAATGTCAAGGCAGGAAGTAAAATTCAGATAAGATACATGCACAAGGCACCTGCAGAATTATCTCATTCAAGATCCTGCTCCCCCAAGGTCAAGATCCCACTGCCCCCAGATTCTACAGCCCCCTCCTGATGAGCCAATCAGGGATGGAAACACCCTTGACTTGTTCATGCAGAGCACATCTGTCAGCTAAACAAATACCAATCAGCAAAACAGCACAAAGTGAAATACAATGACTTCACAATAAACTTAAATAAGCTGTTGTGTTTGGACACGTGGATGTGGGGAGCTCTTTCCTTGTGTTGTTTCCTTTTGAAGGGAAGTGGGGAGGATGCCCAGGAAGGTTCCTTCCTGCTAGAAGCTTTGCAAAGGCCGCTGGCCACACCCACAATGGCTGGCTGAGGGGCCTGGTGGGCTCACAACTCAGGAAGACCCCACCCACCTGCCCGCCCCTACGAGCAGCCCAGGAGCAGGACTGAGCTCAGCACAGTGGAGCCGATTCACCTGGTGCAGCCCTTCTCCTCTGCCAGAAGTCTTCTGGGGCCACCAAAACCTGGCCATGCTCACAGAGTGTCCAGCCTTCACTGAGCACAGGCCCTGGCATGCGCCATGGGGAAAGAGGTAACAGGGGAGCCAGGGCCATGCTTGGCTGGGCTGGGGGTGGAGGAGAAAGGAGACTCAGGCCTGAGGAGTTAGGGACTGGGCTGGGAGCGGCCTCTCTGGGCTCCATAGCACTCCATGTAGAGCTCTCCATATAAAGACAGTAATAGCTGCCACTCTTGTATGTGTCACCATTACATACATTTTCATATTTCAAGCTCCCATCAACCTATTGGTGCTGTTATCATTCCCACTTTTCAGAGGAAGAAACTGAGGCTAAAGCAACTTGCACCAGGTATCACACCCAGTTAGAGGCTGGAGGGAGATTCTACCCCAGTTCTCTAATTCCACAGCCCATTCTGTTAGCCACTAATGTTATGCTGCCTGCTAGCATGACCCACAGGCCCAGTATGCATGGGACTGAGGGGTTTTCCAGCACACAGGACTTTCAGTGTTCAAATGGCAGTCCCGGGCTGGGCATGGTGGCTCATGCTTGTAATCCTAACACTTTGGGAGGCGAGATGGGAGGGTTCCTTGAGCCCACCAACCTGGGCAACACAGTGAGATCCCATCTCTACAAAAAGTTTAAAAATTAGCTGGGTGGGCCAGGCACGGTGACTCATGCCTGTAATCCCAGCAATTTGGGAGGCTGAGGCAGGTGGATTACCTGAGGTCAGGAGTTCGAGAACAGCCTGGCCAACAGGTTGAAACCCCATCTCTACTAAAAATACAAAAATTAGCCAGGTGTAGTGACACATGCCTGTAATGTCAGCTACTCAGGAGGCTGAGGCAGGAGAATCGCTTGGACCCAAGAGTGGAGGTTGCAGTGAGCTGAGATTGTGCCACTGCACTCCAGCCTGGGCAATAGAGCAAGACTCCATCTCAAAAAAATAAAAAAATTAGCTGGGTGTGGCGGCTCGCACCTGTAGGCCCAGCTACTCAGGAGGCTAAAGTGGGAGGAGGGTTTGAGCCCAGGAGGTCGAGGCTGCAGTGAGCAATGATGGCACCACTGCACTTCAGCCTGGGTGACAGAGTGAAAATTTATAGATGATCTATAAATTAAATCAGTTAATCAGTCTGGCAGTCCCAGGCAAATCGGGTTGGTTGTTCACTGTGATCAGCTTAACAATAGCATACCACCACCACCACTGCAAAGATGTCCACATCCTTATCCCTGGAACCTATGATTGGCAAAAGGAACTTTACAGATGTGATTCACTTAAGAATCTTGAGATGGGAAGACTATCGTGGATTATCTGGATGAGCCCAAAGTAGTTACAAGGATCCTTATCAGAGGGAAACAAAGGGTTAAAGTCAGAAGAAGGAGATATGAAAATAGAAACAGTGGTTGGAATGACACAATTGCTGGCTTTGAAGATGAAGGAGCCAGAAGGCAAGGAATGTAGGCAGCCTCTAGAAGCTGGAACAGGCAAGAGCCAGAAGGAATCAGCCCTGCCGACAGCTTGACTTTAGCCTAATGAGAGCCACATGAGACTTCTGACCTCCAATGTGTCTGTGGTCATCTGTTACGGCAGCCAAGGACACTAAGACACACACTGTAGCTGCCTCCAGGCACTGGCCTTGCCACTATATTTTATTTCATTTTCCCAGGGGAAGGAGCAAATGTTTATTGAGCACATACAGTGTCAGGGCCCAGAAGGCTCCTCATTCACTCTCTTGTACATTGTTTCCCGGACTCTCTGGACAAGAGGTGTGGTGCGTATTACCATGATGATTCTCAGTTACAGATGAAGCAGCTAAGTGGGAAGAGATTCAGTGGGTCCTCTGTGCCCTTGGCTGTAACGAGCTCTCTGGTCCCCACCCTCAGCTCGTCCTCCCAGTTCCAGAATGTCACCCCGAGCCCCACCCTAGAGCTTTGGTCCCGCTCTAGGACTGCTCATGGACTGATCCTGGTCATCTATTCTTTCATTCATGTGTCCAGCAAACACTAAGCGAGCCCCTTCTGGGTGCCAGAACAGTCCCAGAAGGGACCCAGAGATGAGCACAACATGTATTTTGCCCACAAGTAGCTCATAATCTAAGAGGCCAGTGGCCTCCAAAGTGGGGGAAAATGCATGCTAGGGACAGGCAAGATGATGCTCTGGGGTGTGGGGAAGCCCTCAAGTCTCTGCTTATATTCATTTGTATCAGATAAGTAGCAGGAGTTAGGAAATTGAGTCATGCTGTATTTATTATGAGGGTCAACCCTGGTGCCCAGGAGCACACTATGTCTGGTGGGCATTTGAGAGCATCTGACAGTGATATGGTTTGCCTGTGTCCCCACCCAAATCTCATCTTAAATTGTAGCTCCCATCGTTCCCACATGTTGTGGGAGGGAGCCGGTGGCAGATAATCAAATCATGGGGGCGGTTTCCCCCATAGTGTTCTCATGATAGTGAATAAGTGTCACGAGATCTGATGGTTTTATAAGGGGTTTTCCCCTTTTGCTTGGCTCTCATTCTCTCTCTGGTCTGTCTCCACGTAAGATGTGCCTTTCACCTTCTGCCTTCACAGCCACGTGGAGCTATGAGTTCATTAAACCTCTTTCTTTTGTAAATTACCCAGTCTCGGGTCTGTCCTTACTAGCAGCGTGAAAACAAACTAATACAGACAGGAAGAGTGAGAGCTCCTCACACAGGCTGGGAGACCCAGGGGGTGAGGGCACCTTGCATCCACTAGCAAGCGGATAGCCACAGTGCTCTGTGAAGAGGATTTGCAACTTTATACTGTCTAGTTAGTCCCACGAACTCTCATTGTGGAGCCACAGATGAACAGAGTTCCTGCAAGGGAGCCATGGATTGAAGACAATTGTAAACATGGAAGCCTGAGAGAACAAGAAAACAGCAGATTTGGCATTTGTCCTTCAAATAGAGAGTTCTTTGTCATCCCTTAGGTACAACCCCTGAGAATCTAATCAGAGGCAATGGGAGTCAACCAGAGAGAGAGAGAGAGCGAGCGAGCTCATTGAGAAAAGAGCTGAATATAATTCACCTCTAACATTAGCAACATTAGCAACACCACTAACATTAGCAATAATTCTCTCCATAAAGGATTATATATTGTGTCTGGAGATATTCAAGATTATGTGAAAATACCCAAAACATTATTAACAATTTTTGTTTTAGTACTGTGAATGAATACAATGAAAGAATATTTTAAATCTTTTTAAAATTCTTTTTGAGTATCTTTTAAAATTCTTTTTGAAATTTTTATTTATCATTATTATTATTATCGCTTTTTTTTTTTTTTTTTTGAGATAAGGTCTCGCTCTGTCACCGAGGCTGGCATGCAATGGCACAGTTTCGGCTCTCTGCAGCCTCGATGTCCAGGGCTCAGTTGATTCTCCCACCTCAGCCTCCTGAGTAGCTAGGACTACGGGCACACACTACCAAGCCCAGCTCATTTTTTGGTAGTTTTTGTAGAGACGGGGTTTCACCATGTTGCCAGGCTGGTCTCGAGCTCCTGGGCTCAAGCGATCTACTTGCCTTGGCATCCCAACGTGCTGGGATTACAGGCGTGAGTCACCACGCCTGGCTATTATTATTATTTTTAAATTAATCAAATTGTTTAGAGATGGTGTCTGTATTCGTCCATTTTTACACTGCTAATAAAGACACACCCGAGACTGGGTAATTTATTTACAAAAAGAGGTTTAACGGACTCACAGTTCCACATGGCTGCGGAGGCCTCACAATCATGGCAGAAGGCAAAGGAAGGGCAAAGGCATGGTGGCAAGCAAGGGCCATGTGCAGGGGAGCTTCCCTTTATGAAACCACCAGATCTCATGAGACTTATTCACTACCACGAGAACAGCATGGGGGAAACTGCTCCCATGATTCAATTATCTCCACCTGGCCCTGCCCTTGACTCGTGGAGATTATTGCAATTCAAGGCGAGATTTGGGTGGGAACACAGCCAAACCATATCAGTATCTCATTGTGTTGCCCAGGCTGGAGTCCAGTGGCTATTCTCAGACTCAGTCACAATGCACTGCAGCCTCAAATTCCTGGGTTCAAGCAATCCTCCTGCCTCAGCCTCCTGATTAAACTACAGACACATATCACCGTGCCTAGCTTTGAAATTTCTATTTTTGTGTAAGGTTTTTAACATTCATAATATATTTGTAGGTATAAATAAATAATTCCTAGACAAACAAATAGATGGAGTGCATGCTAAATTTTTTATGTGGAAAACAACTTTTTTTTTCAATGGAGACAGCATCAAAGAGGATGAAAGACACGTCAATAATGAAGCAGATAAAAAATTTACAGGTACCAGTTGAGCAAGGCTGGCTGCCTACTTTCTGTCTGTTTCTTTTCTTTACTAAGAGAGCTCTGATTTTTCTTTTTGGATGTCAATGTGTTTGCTAAAGTTCTATATTCCCCAGCATCTTTTTGCAGTTAGAGGTCACCATGTGACACACTTATGGCCAATGGCATAAGTCCTGATTATCTGTTACAATGCAACAAAACAATCCAAAACCTATTCATTTTAAACAGCAAATCACCTAAAGCAGTTTGTAATTTACAAATCTGAATGTGGGCACGGCTCAGCTTGGATGGCTCACTTAGCCCTACAATGGCATCAATTGGGGCAGCTCATCTAGAAGATCCATTTCCAAGGTGGTTCACTCCCGTGGCTGACTGCAGCGTAGAAACTGTAATTGGGGGTTTCAGTACCTCTCCATATGGGGTTCTCCACTGGGTAACTTGGACTGCCTGACAGTATGGTGGCTAGGTTTCAAGAGCAAGGATGCGAAGAACTGGAAGCTGCCATTTTCTCAAAGCCTGGACCTAGAAACTAGCATAGCATACTTCTGCTATATTCTATTGGTAGGGCAGTCAAAGACCCTACCCACATTCAAAGGGAGAGGACGTAGGCCTTCCCTCTCAGTGAGGGTGGTGATTATCTTAAGTCTAAGATTACATGTAAGTGGAGCTTCCTAGGGATTTTTAGAAAAGCTTTTACATTGTTTTTACTATTGCTTTCTTCTTCCTTTTCCTAGAACTCAAATGGAAAACTTAGGGTGAAACATGTATCTTATAAGGAGGAAGCAACCATGTTAATAGGTGCCATGTACTACACATGATGGAACAGAAAGACAGAGGGAGCCTGAGCCTCTGGGAGCACCACTGAGCTGCTATGGCAGCCAGGTCTTCCCATTTCTAGACTTCTTGTTATATGAAGAAACAAAAATTTAGTTAAGGTCCGTCAGTAATATTTCTGTTGCATGCAGTCAACCATAGTCCCTAATTCAGTGCACAATGCCCAAGATGCACAAAGGAGAAAGGATAAAAGGACTTCTTAGGAATGTGATCTTTGAGTTGATCTTGACAAATGAATAGAGTCAAAGATTTCCCATGGGCAAAGGCACAGAGGGGCACCCTCTTTTTCTCCCTGCCTGCCAGGGCTTCGATACCTGAATGTGCAATCATCGTGTGACACCCACCTTCCAGAACCTCTTACTTTTTCTTGTTCACCTGAAACTAAGAATCTGGTCTTTGGCCATCTAAATAAATCATCACCTTCTCCCATTCAACATTCTAACCCCCAGGCCGGGCGCGGTGGGTCATGCCTGTAATCCCAGCACTTTGGGAGGCCGAGGCGGGCTGATCACCTGAGGTCAGGGGTTCGAGACCAGCCAGGTCAACAAGATGAAACCCTGTCTCTACTAAAAATACAAAATATTAGCTGGGCGTGGTGGTAGGTGCCTGTAATCCCAGCTACCCAGGAGGCGGAGGCAGGAGAATCGCTTGAACCCAGAAGGTGGAGGTTGCAGCGAGCCGAGACTGTGCCACTGCACTCCAGCCTGGACAACAGAGCAAGACTCTATCTCAGAAAAAAAAAAAAAAAATCCCACCCCCTACTGCTGCTGGGTCCACCCCCACCTCTTCTCCTCACTCCCAAGCCTATTTTATTGGAATACATACTGCAGAAGGAGTCATTAGGAGAATGGAAAGAGCAGGAATTAGACACTGCTATGGCCTGAATGTTTGTGTTGCCCTAAAATTCATATGTTGAAATCCTAACCCTCAAGGTGATGGTATAAGGAAGTGGGCCTTTGGTGAACTATTAGCTCATGAGGGTGGTGCCTTCATGAGGAGGATCAGTGCCCTTATAAAAAGGACACTCCAGAGAGCTCCCTTGCCCCTTCTGCCATGTGAGAACACAGTGAGAAGGTGCCATCTATAAACCAGGAAGTGAGCCCTCGCCAGACACCAAATCTTCCAGCACCTTGATCTTGGACTTCCCAGCCTCCAGAACTGTGTGAAATAAATTTCTATTGTTTATAAGCCATCCACTCTACAGTATTTTTATTATAGCAGCCCACATGGACTAAGACAGGCACCTTCTAGGAGCCTGGCTCTGGGCTCTGTGCCTCACATTTATCTCATTTCACTCTTGCAACCACCCTGAGATAAGGACATTTGTCCCCACTTTGCAGGGGCAGAGGGAACTGAGGTGCAAAGAGATTAGGAACCCAGCCAAGGTCACACAGCTAGTAAGGAAGGTAGGTCAGCGTGGAATTCAGACCTGCCTGTGTACCTTCAAAGCATGCTTGCACTCTAGTTCCCCATTCTGCTATCAGGAGCCTTGAATTCAACATCCAACCCAAACACCACCACCCTGTGTGGCTTAGATAAATTAATTTCACCTCCTTGAGCCTCAGTTTGTCCATGTCTAAGTTGAGAGGGTTCTGGGGGCTAAATAGGAGCTCTCAAAGGAGGCTTCTGCCCTCAATACCTTTTGATCCTATGCAAGCTTAGATAACATCAAGGTTTATAAAAACAGAACATCATCAAAAGAGCTTGTAATGAAATTCCAAAGCAATATGCAGGGGTTAAGGGCTGCAAATCCATAAGATGGCAATTCCAAGTTGAATACAATTTGCAAGAATATGGTTCAAATATCACAAGGTCAAATAATTTTGAGCTTTCCAGTATTTACAAACATACCTCACTTCCTAAACTTTTCCAATCCATGCTGCATCATACATATATGCACATATATACATACACACACACACGCACATATATATACACACACACACATACAGGAGGGCCCTTCTTAAAAGGCCCTATTTAATTTGATGTGGCTTTAAGTGAGGTCCGTTAGAAATGTGCTACTAATTTTGGACTTTTGTGTTTAGGAGGAAATGCGATTGAAGCTTAATCCAATTTTCTAACACCAGAAGACAGCTACAAGAAAAATAGCCATGAAAGAACAATGGCAGCAGTCGCCTCAGAACAGCCTCTACTGGTCACTAACTTGTCAAGCTAGAATGTCCCATACCAATAAAACATTGGCCCTCAGGTATGAGAGAAAGTAAAGCCGTGAAGATAGCTCATAATGGGGCAGGGAACTGCAGGAGAAGAGTAAACTTAGCGTGTACAGCTGCTCTCAAGAAACTCTTTTTGGGGCCAGGCACAGTGGCTCACGCCTGTAATCCTAGCACTTTGGGAGGCTGAGGCGAGTGGATCACTTGAGGTCAAGAGTCTGAGCCCAGCCTGGGCAACATGGTGAAACCCTGTCTCTACTAAAAATACAAAAATTAGCTGGGTGTGGTGGCACACGCCTGTAGTCCCAGCTAATAGGGAGGCTGAGGTGTAAGAATCACTTGAACCCTGGAGGCGGAGGTTGCAGTGAGCTGAGATCATGCCACTGCACTCCAACCTGAGCAACAAAGTGAGACTCCATTTCAAAAAAAATAAAAATAAAAAATCAAAAGAAACTCTTTCTGGAGGACATTTCTGCTCTAACTAGCTGCACACAGGATTCTCAATACATATTCGCCTGGTCTTAGAGCTAGATGACCAGTGACAATAACATGTTATCATTTGCTGAGCAGCTTTACAGACAAATACTTTGGGTTGCCTAACAGCCGTTTTCCATTTCTTCCAAGGCCCTAGCCACCATTATTCTGGTAAATCCAGATAGGCAGATAGGTCTGAGCTACACATGGTGAGTTCATCCTCCTTGTTATTAATTTGTTAAGAGGTAAGCATACGTGGCAGACTGTTTTTTCCAAAAATGATCATACCAGTAGATATCCATCCTGCGTGCTCTTCAACTATGTGACTTTGACACACCTCCCATTGAGAGGATGAGTCTAGGTTGTCTCCCTTTGAATTTGGGTAGGCTTGTGTCTATGGAGTAAGAATTCAATGTGACTTCTGAAGTTACATCATAAAGATAATACAGGCTCCACCTGGTTCTCTCGGGATACTTGTTCTTGGAACACAGCCACCATACTGTGAGGAAGCCCAGGCAGCCTGTGGAGAGGTACACATGGAGAGGAACCAAGACCTTGGCCCACAGCCCCAACTGAAGTCCCAGCCAAGAGCCAGCACCAGCTTGCCAGGGATGCAAATGAGCCATTGAAATCAGACCCTCCTCTAGTTTCCAGCTGAACCACCCCAGCTTAGAAATGGAGCAAAATCAAGTTGTCCTTGCTGACTCCTGCCCAAAATGCAAATTTGTAAGCAAAATAAATTATCTTTGTGGTTATAAGCCACTAAAGTTTGGGATGATTTTTTAATGACCCATCTACAGATACCCAGAACATGTTACCTGTTCTAGCAAATAAAACTTGAGGAGAAGACTGATAGGGGCCAAGCGGGAAATATATAGTCTTCAGTAGAAATGCACAAGGGAGAAATGTCCTTCTTCTGCTTCTGGACATAGGTATGTGAGAAGCTGATGTCTGGAGCTGCAGCTGCCATCTTGCAAGCATAAAGGGAGCCCGTGAAAGCACTGAGAATGGCAAAAAGACAAGACGGAGAAAACCCAGTCTGTGTTGACATGGTCAAGCTGCTGGATTAGCCAAACCTGGAACATCCCTACTTCTAGACTCCCTTTTACGTAAGATAATAGATTAATTGTTGGTTAAGCCAGTTCAGGAGGGCTGTTCTTTTACCTGTAGCCAAATTCATCCTAACTGATTGATGTATTATGTACTTTATGTCGTTCTATTTATTTGTGACCCCAATCCTGAGAGGTAAGTATTAACACCATTAATTTTTGGCTGAAGAAACAGGCTTAATGAAGCTAAGTAACTTTTCTGAGGTCTTTACCAGAACTGGGGTGACCAGGATTCACACCCAGGCCTGTCTGACTCCAAAGCTCATGCTTCCCATGCCACTCCCCATGGCTTTCTCATTGTCTAGTGGGACAGGTACTGACCTGAAAGTCAGGGTTCTAGGGTTGAATTCAGACTCTTTCCTAATTCTCTGTGCATCTTTGAGAAGTCACTTCACTTCTAAGAGCCCCGGTTCCCTCATATTTAAGCCTTACATGGCTACTGAGAAGCTCAAGGCTTCATCTCATTTACTATAACATGAACAATATTTGGATGTATCGTAGAAATGTGTTTTTTATCCTCTCTACCTTATTGCAAATGTTGCTGCCTCTGAGCCATTCTGCTTTAGAGCCTCAGGGAATAGGAGAAGAAGAGGGCTTGACCTAGAAGTTCTTGCTAGACAGGAAGGGGAGTAAGATAAAACCCACCTGGCTCTCTAAGAGGAGGAAGAAGGAGGTAGGAAAGGACATGCCCATGACCTTGAGGTAAAAGTATGTAAATAATTTTGAGAAAACTAGAGAGCATTACGCTTATAAGCTGCTTGCTCCTACAAAGCCAGGGGAGACTCCAAGCCTCTAGGAGAAGCTGCACATTGCATTTGGTGCAACTTCCAATATATGGCCGAAAGCAATAGTGCGGCATCAGCAAAGAGAATGTCTAGACGCTGGCCCTGAGGAGGTGCTGCTCATTCTCCATGATGAATGAGGATACAGGTTCCCACGTGCCTTGGTGAGGTGAGGGAGGACCAGGGGACCAGCAGAGTCCAAGTCAGAAGGACAGAGACACGGAATTCAGGGACTTTGAAGGCAGGAGCAAATGGCCAAGACTATTTGCAATGAGTACCCTGATGATACCCCAAAAGGCCAGTTGGACTCAGCTGCCTCTCACGGGACTCCACACAGGGGCCCAGGAGCCAAGTCATACCAAACTGGATATGCCAGAGAAGAGCTAAGAAGATCCAGGGACAGCCCAACGACCTGCATGCCCAGATACTGCTCCATGTCTTCCCCCAATCCTTGTGGCCGCCATCTTAGAGAGGAGGAGAACTCTGCACATCTGAGCACGCAGCTGACGAAGACTAGGCAGACAATGTATTGTGGGAGGGACTGAACTATCATGACTATCAAATGTACATCCTCCCTTTCCACAGCTACCCAGCAGCATAGGTTAGGCCATTTACAGGAAATATAGAAGCTTCATTTTCTTCACCTGTTTGAGGAGTGGGGTATAAATCTGTGATACCATTCTGCTTGTTATTAGTATTGTTTTATCTTACTCTCTTGTGTTTTTCTTTTTTTTTTGGACAGAGTCTCACTGTGGCACCCAGGCTGGAGTACAGTGGTGCGATCTCAGCTCACTGCAACCTCCGACTCCCTAGTTCAAGCGATTCCCCTGACTCAGCCTCCCGAGTAGCTGGGACTACACATGCATGCCACCATGCCACCATGCCTGACTAATTTTTGGGTTTTGTTGTTGTTGTTGTTGTTTTTGAGATGGAGTTTCACTCTTGTTGCCCAGGCTGGAGTGCAATGGCACGATCTCGGCTCACCGCAACCTCCACCTCCCAGGTTCAAGCGATTCTCCTGCCTCAGCCTTCCGAGTAGCTGGGATTACAGGCGCCTGCCACCACGCTCGGCTAATTTTTTGTGTTTGTAGTAGAGCCGGGGTTTCACCATGTTGGCCAGGCTGGTCTCAAATTCCTGACCTCAGGTGATCCACCCGCCTCGGCCTTCCAAAGTGCTGGGATTACAGGTGTGAGCCACCACATCTGGCCAATTTTTATTGTTCTGTCTAATGATCTGTTCTGTCATGAAATCCTCTCTAAAAGGAGACTCCTATGAAAACTTATTTATTTATTTATTTATTTATTTTGAGATGGAGTCTCGCTCTTTCGCCCAGGCCGGACTGCAGTGGCGCTATCTTGGCTCACTGCAAGCTCCGCCTCCCGGGTTCACGCCATTCTCCTGCCTCAGCCTCCTGAGTAGCTGGGATTACAGGCGCCCACCACTGTGCCCGGCTAATTTTTTATATTTTTAGTAGAAACGGGGTTTCACCGTGTTAGCCAAGATGGTCTCGACCTCCTGACCTCGTGATCCGCCCTCAGCCTCCCAAAGTGCTGAGATTATAGGTGTCAGCTACCGCACCCGGCCGAAAACTTATTTTTAAGAAGCTCCAATGGCAAAGAGAAGAAGTGGAGCTGATGAACTGAATTTCCTCCCAAGGCTTTTGGAGACTCATTGGTGTTTTAAGCAGGAGAATGGCTAAAGAGATGTATAGTTTGGGAAAATCTGGAGGCAGCAAGGGGAAGGCTTTGGGGAGAGGGCAAGATCTGAGGCGCAGAGACTAGAATGTGAAATGGACCAGAAGGGAGGTGGAAAGCATCCTGGACCCAGAGAGCAGCCACATAGAAAAGAGCTAAGGGGTGTACTAGGTGCAAGACGTATTCCAACATCACGGCCTGCCTGCCTCCATCGTCTGTTCTTGGGCAAGAACCATACTGTCTCTGAACTTCAGTCTCCTCTTCTATCAAATGGGGGCATAATACCTACCCAGCAGAGATGTCAGGAGCATTAAATGAGATCACAGCTAAAGCACATCTCACGATGTTTCTCCCATTGCAACTGTTATTTCCTGCCCCAACCATGTAAAGACTCATTTTCAAACAGCAGTGGAGATGTCTAAGAGAGGTACACCAGTCTCTACTGCTGTTGTGAAAATAAACAAAAAGCCTCTGTCTTCCGTTTGGAGAAGAAATGATCTTTGAAGCAGCAAGCTGGGATCTGCAAGGCACAGGAGAATTTCATTCCAAGTCTATAAAAAGGCACTCGGAAAGAAAGCCTTCCACATGAGTGGCCTTCCCCAACCAGATCCAGATGTGTCTCGAGAACAATGTGCCTGAGGAATTAGGCCAGATCCAACATCACCAAATGAGACCATTCTCTCCTTCCACTTAACCATGAGAACTCAGGCAGGCTCCTAACTTCTCAGACCCCAGTTTCCCCATCTGGAAAGGTTCAACGCCTTTGATGTTACAGAGTTGCTGTGAGCCCTGTGTGAAGCAGCATGGGGAAAGTAGAGAAATCCTGGGCATGCCGTCTCCTGGGAGACTTTGGGCAGATGGTTAATTATCCAAGGCCTCAGTTTCCTTATCTGTCAAATGGGCATAGTACTCCCTGTCTCACAAAGTTCATTCATTTTTTCCAAGTCTGAAGAATGGGCAGGTCTCTGCCAGGGATCTGGCTCAACTGTAGATGCTGGATTTGCCACCAAAAACACAGACAGAGCTGCTGTTATCATGGGGCTCAAAATCTCTGGTCAAGACCATCTGTGAGAATAGCGCAGCCTGCCCAGCACAGAGACAGTTGGACATGATGGCCAAAGATCCTCCAGAGCACGCCTGCCTGGGTTGGAATTCTCATTCTACAACCAGCTGGCCAATTGCCCTTTGGCAAGTGTGTTAACCTTTCTGTGCCTGAATTTCCTCATCTGAACAATGGGACAAATCCCCATTCATCAAAATGTTGTGGCCGGACACGGTGGCTCACACCTGTAATCCCAGAACTTTGGGAGGCTGAGGCAGGTGGATCACTTGAGGTCAGGAGTTCAAAACCAGCCTGGCCAACATGGTGAAACCCTGTCTCTACTAAAAATACAAAAATTAGCTGGGTGTGATGGTGCACACCTGTAATCCCAGCTACTGGGGAGGCTGAGGCACGAGAATTGCTTGAGCCCAGGAAGCGGAGGTTGCAGTGAGCTGAGATCATGCCACTGCACTCCAGCCTAGGTGACAGAGTGAGACTCTGTCTCAAAAAACAAAACAAAACAAAACAACAACAACAACAAAAACTGTTGTGAGAACTCACTGAATTAAGATGTGGCTGGCTCCTGACAGCTACCTGTGTATTCTCTCTCCTAGTCATATTTTCTAGTGTCAGGCACTACACAACCTGGCTCCAGTCTCCTTCCTGCCTCCATTCTTAATAATTTCCAGCCATGTACAGCCACCCAAAATCTAGCAACAGCAAGCTACTCCCAGATTTCAAAAAATACTTTTGTGTCTCAAGTCCCCATACTCACCCTCAACTATTCCCTTGGTTCAGAATATATATCTGTATCACACTCCACCCAGTGAAGTCTCCCTCCTCCTTTAAGTGCCAGCTTAAACATCACCTCCTCCAGGAAGCCCTCTCTGATTTCAAAGTCAACAGCATCCCTCCCTCTCTCTCCTCTGTAGTCAGTGGAGGCATATCTGCAAATTTCTAGGGGGCACAGGCTAAATCTTCACCATCTCTAAACCACCCTGCCCATTCCCAGGGCCAGGCCATGGTGGCTGCTCTGCCAGGGCTTATAGAACAAATGAATGGATGAACGGATGATGCAGTGATAAGTCTTCCCACTAAAACATGGATATTGGGAGGCTTTATGAGGCAGGCAGATGATTCGCTCCATTGGACTGATGCTGAAGCCGAAGTTCTGTGGGGGTAGGATATTTACCAACTCCCACAGTGGTTAAGTAGTGGAAGGAAACAGTGGTGGGGTCTTAGCATTCAGCACTCTACCGGTGGTGTGCATGTCGGCTTTAACCACACTATTTCATCCCTCCTCAATCAAGCAACTGTGAGCGTTTGTAAATATCTTTCACTTCTTTTCTATGCATAAATAAAAATAGGATAACATTTCAAAACTTGTCTTTTCTTTAAGTGGCATTGTATAATTCATATTACTGGCCAACTTCGGGGGGTGGTTATCTGGTTATTTGTTTGTTTGTTTTACTTAATAACATGTCAGGAAGAGCCCTCCAGATAATTATATAGAAATCTAATTTTGGAAAGACTGATATTCCAAAAAGCCATGTATCATAACGTATTCAACCTTTCCAGTTCCGGTGGACTTTCCGATTGCTTCCAGGTTTTTGCCACCACTAACAGTCTGGCAATAAACATCCTGCTCCTATGTCCTTACATTCTGGGGTTTTCATTTCTGTGGGAGAGATTCCCAGAAGTGGGATTGCTGGATCAAAGGGAATGTGTATTTCTCAATGTTAATAGATACTTACAGATTACATTTTCAAGAGGTTTTGGCAATCCCCAAGGACCCAAACATTAAGTCCAGGTCTTGCGAAGGAAGTACAGTATCAGAAAGCACTTTCCTCCCTTTGGGATGCACAAAACTAGCCTGATGTCTGGAGAGGAGCCCTCCCTCTTTTTTTTTTTTTTTTCTTGAGACGGAGTCTTGCTCTGTCACCCAAGTGCACAGTGGTGCAATCTCGGCTCACTGCAACCTCCTCCTCCCAGGCTCAAGTGATTCTTCTGCCTCAGCCTCCTGAGTAGCTGGGATTACAGGTGCATGCCAACACGCCCACCTAATTCTTGTATTTTTGGTAGAGATAGCATTTCACCATGTTGGCCAGACTGGTTTCAAAATCCTGACCTCAGGTGATCTGCCTGCCTCGGCCTCCCAAAGTGCTGGGATTACAGGTGTGAGCCACTGTGCCTGGCCCCTCCCTTTTTGAACCCAGCCAGTGAGGTTTCCAGACGGTGTGGAAGCAAGCAGATAGGGCTTGCGTCTTGGCTAAGTGCCCACGGGCAGGTCATTCAACCTTGCCAAGCTCGGTTACTCATTCATAAAAGGACCCAAACCTGGAATAAAATTACTTTGCAAGCACTTGGCTGGAGTGAGCAGACACAGTGGGGGCTAGACACATGTCACGTGTTGGGGATAACTATCTGTCTGCTTAAGTAAAGACCCCACCGACACTGGTCTTCCTGATCCAGCTGCTCTGGAGGGCTGCGGAGGCCGTAAGTTTACGCCACTCCAGGCCACTTGGCACTGCATGAGCCGGGCAGGGCTTGGGCAGCCTGTCTGTCCTTCCTTGTGCATTGACTTGGCACACCCTACCCTTTCCAGGAGGCCTGACCACAAGGCACCTCTTGGGATATACTTGCTGTTCTCTTCTCCTTTTCCCTTCCTACCCATATGCACCGTACCCTTCAAAAGCCTGGTCTGTCATCCTGAGCGTGGGTTCTTATCTACCTTCCTCCTGCTCACAAAGTTGGCAATTCTGTCCCATCAGTTCAGCAAAATAATAATAATCATAATAATGGCTAATATTTGTTCACTGTTTCCCCTGTGCCAGGCACTGTGCTAGCTCTTAATGTGTATTAATTCATCTAGACCTTACAATGACCACTGAGATCCCACTTCACAGGTGAGGAAACCTAGGCTTGGCAGCTGGTTTGGTGTCCTTTAGCTCCTGCTGCCTGGGTTAATTTCCTGTGAATTTCATGAGCCCCAGGACCTGCCTTGTCCTGGCATCTGTGTGCCTGGGAGAAGAACCTGGGCTCACAAAGGTCCACTTGGGGAGGCCAGATTGAAGTGGGGCGCAGTGTTCCAGACAACCTGGGGGCCTACCCTGTCCATTCTAGGCTGTTCCTCCCTGGCTTCCAAATTCCAGACAGAATCAGTTTGCTGCTGCAGGTTCTGTCACGTTGGATGCCTTCAGCAAAACATCCATCCACTCACGTGTCTCTCCATTGAGTCTCCCATCATCTGGAGTACAAACTATGTGCTGGGCACGGGGGAAACGGAGATAGAATTAAGCCAGTGCCTGGCTCCAAGGGAGTCCGGGTGGTGAAGACAGTGACATCACAATGTGCCCGGTGCTTCGGGAGCTCAGGTGGGCCCCTGACCCAACCTGGGAGCAGTTAGGGAAGTCTTCCAAGAAAAGTGAGGTTCAAGGGAAGTGGTAGCAGGAACGTTGCTCCTGGAAGAAGACACAGCAAGCGTGAAGGCTGGGATTTTTTTCCAGAGAAGCCCAAGTTCCAGTGGCTGCTGTGGCACCAAACCCATGGCTGAGGCCCACAGTTCCAAGAAGCCACCTGATTTCTCAGTCCCAGCCCCAGGCTAGGGCAGGGATAACACTTTTCCCTCCTTGCACCTGGCATTAGAATTACGGTCACGGCTGCGTCTGACATCTGCTCAAACCAATTCGTTATCATTAGGAAATGAATCCCTAATGAATTTCTGCAGCCATTAAGTCTGATTTACAGTAATGGTAATCACCCTTGGAAGCACACGCTTTATCCCTTTAATTAATAATACCCACTTATCAGCAACCTTAATGATCACGGGACAAAAAAAAAAAAATGGAAGAAAACCTCCAAATTCCAGCCCTTGCTTCCCCATCACACCTCTGGGGATGGGGAGAGAAGAGTCGAGTCCTATGGAGAGGGGTCTGGAGACCCCTGTTGCCTGCCAGTGAGGGCAGTTATCGACCCTAATCCTCTACCTGAACTTTCTGTGTCAGCCAGACAGTCGTGCTCCCAACCCCTGGGGCATGTTGGTCATGGCCAGCCCCCATGGGATCAGGCTTCTCTCCATAATCACCCCAACAGCCTGCCTGTCCTCACTGGCTCCACACTCACCCATGTGGGACATCTCCACGCTGCAGTCACGGCTCCTGTCTACATATTAGCAAATCCAAACAAGTCATTTTCTGCTTGAATTCCCACAGGGGTATGTGTGCATGTCCTCAGGACAAAGCCCCAGCTCCCCATGCCCTGCTCATCCTAAAACCTCCTTGTTTATGCCACCCAGCCAGTGTCCCTGCTAGCCAGCTTCCCCTCTCCTCCCAGTCACTCCCACCTGGCACAACTCTCTACCTCGTTCTGAAACACCCTTCTTTCCTTCCTTCCTCTGCCTGGCACATGGCTACAGCCCTTCTCCCATCCCTGTTTATATTAAAGAATCTGTCTGTGCAACTGGGCAGACAGGTGGACATGTCAGCAGGTCACGCAGAACCAAATGTGGGATGTGGCCATCACCGTGTGTGAGCCACAGAAGGGACTGAGCAGAGAGAGCCAGGGAGGGTTTCTGGGTGAGGAGACACCTGAGCTGGGTATTGAAGGGAAAATTGTATCATATGAATGTAAATCCCCACCACCTATTAGGCATTCACTAGGTGCTGGGCACTTTACCTAGAGTACCTCATGTAATTGTCACATCAATGCTGAGAGATATCAGTACCCCCATTTTATAGGAGAGAGGACCGAGGTTCAGAGAGGTTAAATAGGCCCAAGTTTACGCAGAGCCCTGGGAGTGGCAGAGCTGGATTTTGCCCCTGAGTATCTGTCCCAAGGTCACACCTCCAACAGGAAGTACCATTTGTCATGAGTTTAACAATACCCTTTATTCTAAAGCAGGACACAGTGAAGCACTGCCTTGATCTGGCTATGGCTCACACACACACATAGATTTTATCTGGTGGCTCACTGGGTCCACAACGGAGGCTGCTCCAGCCATAAGCAGCTGGCAAGCTTGCATCAGAGTAGCCACTCTGAGGGCTACTAGATTCAGTGTCTTGGAACACCTTGTCTTAGTCTGCTCTGTCTGCCATAACAAAACACCACAGATCAAGTGACTTAAACAATAGAAATTGATTTTCTTACCATTCTGCAGGTGGAAATCTAAGGTCAGGGCACCAGCACGGTCAGGTCCCGGCAAGGGCCCCTTCCTGGCTTGCAGGTGGCCGTCTTCTTGCTGTGTCCTCCCATGGTGGTGAGAGAGCAAGCTCCCTAATCCCATTCTGAGACCCCAGCCTCATGACCTCATCTAAAACCAGATCACCTTCCAAAGGCCCCACTTCCTAATACCATCATATTGGGGGCTGAGGCTTCAGAATAGGAATTTGTGGAGAACGCAATTCAGTCCACAGCTCACCTGAATCCTGCCAGTGACGCCCAAGCATGGTATGGCTTGCCTATGGGAAGACTCCATTAGGAGAAATGATGGAGCTGAACGAAGGAGCTATTGGCAGGACTCAAATCCTAACTCAACCCCTCCTACCTCATGATGCTGGGGGAACTCTCTGTGCCTCAGATTTTCCCATCTAAAAATGAGGATACCAGTAGTGCCTACCTCGCAGAGTCCTGGCAAAGATTAAATGAGTTGAAACATGTAAGATATTTGCAACAATGTTCAGCCCATAAGAAGCATTTGCAAGTGTTGGTTTACTTACTTATTTATTTATTTAGAGACAGGGTCTCACTCTGTCACCCAGGCTGGAGTGCAGTGATGCCATCATATCTCACTGCAGCCTCAAACTCCTGGGCTCAAGTGATCCTCCCTCCTTGGCCTCCTGAGTAGCTGGGACTAGTTTTTGTATTTTTTGTAGAGATGGGGTCTTGCTAGGTTGCCCAGGCTTGTCTTGAACTCCTGGCCTCAAGTGATCCTCTCACCTCGGCCTCCCAAAGTGCTGGAATTACGGGTGAGAGCTACCGAACCTGGCTGATATTATTATTATTATTGTTATTATTATTATATCGGCAGGAACATCCCGCACTCAACAAAAAACATAAAAACCTCAGACTTTGGGGGCTAAATGATGAAATGGGCATAAATAGATCTTTTTTTTTTTCCAATGCTCTGTAGCCTTTTTATTTTTATTTATTTTTATTTTTTAACTTTTATTTTAGGTTCGGGGGCACACGTGCAGGTTTGTTACATAGGTAAACTCATGTCACACAGGTTTGTTGTACAGATTATTTCGTCACCCAGGAATTCAGCGCAGCACCCAATAGTAATATTTTCTGCTCCTCTCCCTCCTCCCACCCTCCACCCTTGAGTAGACGGCACAAATAGATCTAATGAGAGAGGGAAAAAAAAGCCGGCTGGGTGGAATTTTGAAATAGTAATCTGTATTTTTTCTCGTCTATATTTCTTTTTTTTTCCCTCATCCCTGCAAAGAACCTCCAGGCGGCATATCCTGAAATGTTTGAATTGCTGCTCCTCCTAAAAATCCTGACTCAGGCCTTCCTTCCTGCCCTCCTCCTGAGTTCCAGTGGGTAGCGCCCACGCTGTGCCTCGGGCTGACGTCTGCCCACTTCTCTGGATTCAACTCTTGATTATCTCCCACCCTCGATGCAGGAGCCTGCCACATCTACCACACGCAAGCACACACGCATGCACACACACGCCATGCTGTTGTTAAGCTCAGGGCCTGTGTCGCTTGTCCCCTCTCCTCTTCCCAGCCCCGGCTCCAATTCCCCATAAGGACACCCATCCCTCCAAGAAGACTTCTCTGCACCCCCTAGACTATGTGGGAGAGGTGCCCCTCCTCTGTGCCTCCGCAGTCCCTGGGCTGACCCCAGGTGGCACTGAACTCACCTCCCTGTGCTGTGACTCTGATGCTGCTGTATGGGACAGCAGTTAAGAACAGAAACTCTGCAACCAACGGCTTGGATTTGAACCCTGACTACTTGCTGGCTGCATGATAGTGGGCAAATTTCTTTGACCTCTGTACCCCAGCTGGAAATGGGGATACAGACAGTGGGCCTCCCTTGCCAGGACCCTGTTAGGATGATATGGGTTAATGTGCATAAAACACCAGCACGGTGCCCAGCATGTGCCCACTGGAGAGCTCATTAGTGTTTACAAAACAGGACCCCCCACTCATTTTGGGGTTGGGGGTAACTTTATATACCCACTGCCTAGCACGGTGATTGGGATTTAGTAGGCACTCGATAAATATTTGTTGAGCTGAATTACTCCCACAAAATGAAAACAGAGCTTGGCTCACAAAGACAGCCATCACTCACATTACATATTAAGCGATTTTTCCAGAGTGCATCATGCCAAATATTGTACATTCTTTGTTATAGCGAGGGCGGTGATATTCATTAAAGGGTAGTGCAGTTTCATTAGAAACACTTATTTTCGGAATTTTATAGCTCAGCCACAAAAATTCACTCCGGGCAAAATGCTAACTTTTGCCTGGAAGTAAATGGGTTTATTTTATAAATTTTTATGTATTTTCCATGCATAAACAACTCGCCAGAAAACCATTCTCTAATGGAAGGGTTGCAAGAGGAAAACCTAATATTCTGGCGTATGAGACATAAAGACTCAAAAGGTGCGGTGGGGGTGGGGACTGGGGGGATGCCTGACCAGGAGGTGACTTTCCCTGGGGAGTTCCACATCAGCTTTTCTCCTGAGCCCTTTCAAAGGTCTCAACCATGCATCGACCAACATTTTTGAGGATTTCATTGGGCCAGTTGCTGTTTTAAGTGTTTTCTATGTATTAACTAATTCCTCAAATTATATCTCCTCCTAAAGAATGTTACTAGGGGGTTAAGCAAGTGTCCCTTCAAAATCTACGTCCACTCAGACCTCAGAATGTGGCCTTATTTGGAAACAACATCTTAGTAGATGTATTCGAGGTAAAATGAAGTCACACTAGATTAGGGTAGGCCCTAAATCCAATGACTAATGCCTTTATCAGAAAAAAAATAATAAAAAAAAAAAAGCCAGGCGCGGTGGCTCACACCTGCAATACTAGCACTTTGGGAGGCCAAGGCGGGTGGATCACCTGAGGCCAGGAGTTTGAGACCAGCCTGACCAACATGACTAAACCCCGTTTCTACTAAAAATACAAAAAGTAAGCTGGATGTGTTGGCCCACGCCTGTAACCCCAGCTACTCGGGAGGCTAAGGTGGGAGAACAGCTTGAACCCGGGAGGCAGAGGTTGCAGTGAGCCAAGATCGAGCCACTGTACTCCATCCTGGGTGACAGAGCAAGACTTCATCACACACACACAAAAAATGTGATTTGGACACTGAGAAGCACAGAAGGAAGAAGGCCATGTGACACCACAGACAGAAATCAGAGTGACTCAGCTACAAGCCAAAGGGTGCCACGGATGCCAGCAACCCACGGGAGCTGGAAGAGGCTGGGGAAGATTTGTCCCTGGAGGTTTCAGGGGGAGCACGGCCCTGCTGACACCCTGATTCTGGGTTTCTGTCTTTGGAACTGTGAGAGGATAAATCGCCATTGTTTTAAGACCCCCGAATTGTTGTCATTTGTTGCAGCAACCACAGGAAACTAATTCAATGGGGAAACGGAGGCAAACCAAGGTCAGATAACCCCCCTGTCACCCCCATTTATTCAGCTAGTCGTTGTGTTTGAACTTTAAACACAGCAGTGCTCCAGGGTCCAGAGACTCCCTTCTCCCCACTTGCCCATTGGAGATAGAACACAAGCAAATGCTGGAGCCTACCCAACAGGAAACAACATGCTTCCAAACGGCTTCCTCTTTGATTGTCCTTGATGAAGGAAAGATCACCAAACAACACACACATACACACACATCCCACTTGAGAACTTTGAACTCATAATCCAGGACTTTCTAACCAGCTAATCGCCATCTCTCATTCATTTCTATAGCATATTGTCACTCTGATCACAGCAAAAACACAGATGCTTCCATTTCATATCTAGGAAAACAAAGTCACAAGGAAAAGCAATTTAACACTGACTGGTTTCAGGCTGAAACTACTCAGCCAGATAGGTGTCTATCCTCCCCACCTGCACACCCTAACTAAAAACCCAACAGCAGGGGAGTGTGAAAGGAAGGAGGCACCGGCAACAATAAACTCCTACGCAGCAATTTGAAATGTTGATATTGCCGGGCATGGCAGCACTTTGGTAGGCTGTGGTGGAAACTTAAAATGTTGATATTGCTGGACGTGGTAGCACTTTAGGAGGCTGAGGTGGGAGGATTGCCTGAGTCCAGGAGTTCAAGACCAGCCTGGGCAACATAGTAAGACCTTGTCTCTACAAAAAGTAAAAAAATTCATTGAGCATGGTGGCGCTCACCTGTGGTCCCAGCTACTTGGGAGGCTAAGGCGGGAGGATTGCTTGAGCCCAGGAGTTTGAGACCGCAGTGAGTCTTGACTGCACCCTGCACTGCAGCCTGGGTGACAAAGCGAGACTCTCTCTCAAAAATAAATAAATAAATAAAATGATGTCAGTTCATAATTATGGACATGGAATGATGCGCACAATATGTCATAATGTGAAAAGGCAGCTCACAAGATGGTATGTGTAGTGCACGTGGTTCTTAACATCAAAACAAGCAAAGAAGGCATCTATGGGTATGGATGAGCACACAGGAGGAATTGGAAAACAGCCGATGCAGTGTTCATGCTAGGAAGTTCGTGTTAGGTAGGAAGACAGTAAGGAGCATTTTTACCCCTTTATGCTTATGGTCTGTGTCAACCAAAACAGTCAAACTCTCTAAAATATTTGAAAAGGTTTATTTTGAGCCAAATATGAGTGACCATGGCCCACGACACAGCTTTCAGGAGGTCCTGAGAGCATGTGCCCAAGGTGGCCAGGGTACAGCTTGTTTTTATCCATTTTAGAGAGGCATGAGACATCAATCAAATACATTGAAGAAATACATTGGTTTGGTCCAGAAAGGCAGAACAACTCAAAGCAGGGGCTTCCAGGCTATTGGTGAATTTAAACATTTTCTGGTTGACAATTGGTTGAGTTTGTCTAAAGACCTGAGATTGATAGGAAGGGAATGTTCAGGTTAAGATAAACATTATGGAGACCAAAGTTCTTTGAAGTCTTATAGTGGCTGCCCTTGGAGACAATAGATGACAAATGTTTCCTATTCAGATCTTAGTTAATCTCTTCAGGATTGGGAGGGTCTGGAAGAAAAAGATCTAGCTGTGTTAACAGAGATTCTTTACAGATGCAAATTTTCCCCCATAAAGAACAGCTTTGCAGGGCCATTTCAAAATATGGCAAAGAAACATGTTTTGGAGTAAAATATTTTGATTCCTTGTCTTGTAATAATATACCAGTCAGGTTGGAAAGTAAGTCACCATATATAGGGTTAAATAAAACCCATCTGATGAGAATTTATGATTTGTAGGGCATGACTCCCCAGACCCCTTAGATAGGAATTTGGGCAAGATTAAAAAAAAAAAGAGTTTAGTTCTCATCTGCATTGCTCCCAGTGAATATGTATTTATTTTGTAATAAGAAAAAAATAGCAAAGCCCTTTACATTCTGGGAGGGACTGGAGGCCTGCAGATCCCAGTGCATTTGTGTGTGACTTCTCCTTCTGCAAGATGGGCACCATAAACCTCCCCAGGTCATGGGGTTTTGCTCAGCAGTGCCCCCCCGCAAGAAAACTTCTCTTATGACCCTCAAGGACCCAAATGGGTTCCGATTTCAGCTCCCCTCTCGCCTCCTGCAGTCATTCAAAGTTAGCAGGGCTTTCCTATCTCAAATACAAATGATTCCTCAAAGTTAATCTGAACCTCCTGCCCTGATAAGCAACTGTGAAATAAAAAAATTAAAAAAGGTCTACTAAAATCCAGCCAAGCCAGACACTAGGGATCCAGCATCTACAGGTAAGGGGGAAAGGCCCCTGACAGGGGAATCTTGCCAAACTGCGGGAGTGTTCCAGAAAGAGAAATGGCATCAGGCAATTACCCTTGAGGGGCAAAAAGGCCCAGTGGATGCTTATGCAAGAAGGAGGCTGTGCTAATTTTCTAGGGCTGCTGCAAGGAATGACAACTGATATCTCATCCTGAATCCCCACGTGTTGTGGGAGGGACCCGGTAGGAGGTGATTGAATATGAGGGCAGGTCTTTCCTGTACTGTTCTCGTGATAGTAAGTCTCAGGAGATCTGACGGCTCTATAAGGGGGAGTTTCCCTGCACAAGCTCTCTTTTTGCCTGCTGCCATCCATGTAAGACACGACTTGCTCCTCCTTGCCTTCTGCCATGATTATGAGGCCTCTGCAGCCACGTGGAACTGTAAGTCCATTAAACCCTTTCTTCTGTATAAATTACCCAGTCTCTGGTATGTCTTTATCAGCAGCATGAAAACGGAATAATACAACAACCAACTAGGGGACTTAAAACAAGACATTTATTCTCTCACAGTTCAGGAGGCCAGAAGGCTGAGGTCAGGGTGTCAGTGGGGCCACAATCCCTCCAGAGGCTCCAGGGGAGGATCCTTCCTGGCTTCTTCCAGCTCCCAGAGGTTCCTGGCATTCCCTGGCTGTGGCTGCATCACTCCACTCGGCCTCTGCCTTCATGCCATTGTCTTCTCTGTGTGTGTATCTGTGTCCCCTTCTGATAAGGACATCATCACTAATCCAGGATGACCTCATCTTAATTACATCTGCCAAGACTTTACTTCCAAATAAGGCCATATTCTGAGGTTCAGGGTGGACATGAATTTTTTAGGGTACATGGTCCAACCCAGAGACAGATCCAAGTTTCTGGGACTATAACAACTCTCAACTTGCCCTGAGATTGTCCATCCCAAATCCCACATCCTAACAGTATCAGGTATCTGATACAATTGCCCCTTTGAGTAACTTGTCATTTGGTCAATAGTCAATAACTGTGTATTGAGCATGGCCAAAGAACAACCCAGACGCATTCAGATTAGACCGCTGCATGCCCATCCACTCGCTCTGATGGTTTACTTTATGTGTCAGCTTGACTGGGCCAGGGGATGCCCAGATGTTTGGTTAACTATTATTTCTGGGTGTGCCTGTGAGGGCATTTCAGGTGAGGTTTGCATTTGAGTCAGTAGGCTGAGGAAAGAACATTGCCCACCCCAGTGTGGATGGCCTCATGCAGCCACTTCAGGGCCTGAACAGAACAGAAGACTGACTCAGAAATAATTATTTGTCTCTGTCTAACTGCCTTTGAGCTGGGACGCCAGTCTTCTCTGACCTTCAGACTCAGACTTGGACTGGAACTTACACCATTGACTCTCCTGGTTCTCGGGCCTGCAGACTCAGATTGGAACTCTACATTGGGTTTCCTGGGTCACGACTTTTCAGCCTCCATAATCATCAAATTAGCCAATTTCTTATTTTTTTTGTGTGTGTGTGTATAATGTTATATATTATATATATAGGATATATATAATATATAATAGGTTTATGGGATATATAACATATACTAGGATATATACGACATGTTATATGTCTTATGTTATATGTCGTATATATCCTATTGAAGAATCCTGACAATACACTCACACATAAGGGAGATAGCCATACACTATTGTCAGGAAACAAAGGCAGAAAATACCCCAAAACTCCCACAAAACCCCAAACAACAAAGAGAAAAAAACCCAGGGTCTAAAAGAGAGAAAAGAGATGAGGGGAACCTTACAGACAATCTGGGAACAGTGAGCTTTGTTTATCTTGTTTATACAGCTTTGTAGCAAACTGATCAGCTGGCTTCTAACAGAGAAGTTGGCCTGGGCAATAGCAGCCTAAGTGGACAGACGAGGGATATTCAGAAAACCATTTCAGCTGCTTTTCAAGTCTCCAGAAAAGCCTGAGGGTTTGGCTATGAAGCACAGGTGACAGGCTGTACTGCCCGGGCCTCCTGCTCCCCGACCTTCCGTCAGGGCCAGGGGAGCAGCCCTCCTCTTGAGTGAATTTGCAGCCCCTACCACGTGCCAGGAGCTAAGAACACTGCAGCAGCAGCCCAGACCTGGACCTCGGGCATTCACCTTCTAGTGCCTTGATGACTTTCACCTCAATCTGGGAAAGAACTGAGTCTTGCCCCAAGCTGGACAGCATAAGGTAGCAAAGTGGACAGCAGCAGCAGCCCTGAGCTGCTCTTTTCCTTCTACAACTCCTCTGGGGTGTGTGGCGGACACAGCCTGACCTTTAGCACCAGACTGAGCTTGCTGTGAGCTGCAGTCACAGAAGGGGTCCCCAGGAGGCAGACTCTGGTGGAGTTCAGCATGCATAGGGAACCAACTCTTCCCAGTAGACCCAGGACATTCCCAGTTTTGGTGCTGAAAATTCTCGGTCCTGAGAAAGCTGTCAGTCCAACCCACACCTATGTATGCATGAGCAGGATGCTTATTTCGGAGACAGAAGATGGAATCAGGATTGGACAGAGAGAGAAGCTGAACTGCAGTGTAGGCCCAGCCATGGCCTTGGATGATCCCGGGGCTGCTTCTGGAGCTGGGACAGCTCTTCAGCGTTGTCCTGCTTTGGGCCATGCTGGCAGAGCCTGGATACCACCACCTTGATCTGCCAGATGCAGGCCACCCTGGGAAGGGGCTGGGGAGAGATCTGGGCAGCTGATCCATGTCCATCCTGTTCTTACAAATGAGCTGTGGATCTTGGGCAGGTCACCCAACCTCTCTGAGCCTAGTTTCCTTAAACGAACACCATTTTATCTACCTCAAAGGGATGTGGGGAGGAGAAATCTAAAAAATATAAGGGAAGTGATTAGAGTATAATAGGACCTCACAAATGGGGTAATTTCCCTCACCTCTGCCCAGCCTTAGGACCTAAAGTGAAGCTGTCCATGATCATGATTGTGCTTGTTTATCATAATGATAACAATAACAGTAACTAACCTTTATGGTGACCTTGCATCGTACAGCTGGCACCATTCTAAGTACCTTACACACATGATCCCATTTGATCCTTAAAGCAGCCCTAGGAAACAGGTACTATTATTAACCTCATTGCACAGATGAGGAAACTGAGGCACAGAATTGCCCAGCAGCTTGTTGACGTTTTCGAGAGTAAACAAGGGAGGGATAGTATTTATGTTTAGAATTTCTCTCTCTCTCTTTCTTTCTTTCTGTCTCTCTCTCTCTTTCTTTCTTTCTTTTCTTTCTTTCTTTCTTTGAGACAGGCTACAGTGCGGTGGTGTCACCCAGGCTAGAGTGCAGTGGTGGAATCAACAGCTCACCGCAGCTTCGACCTTCCAAGCTCAAGCAATCCTCATGCCTCAATCTCTGGAGTAGCCAGGACTACAGGAGTATGCCGCCATAGCTGGCTAATTTTTTAAACATTTTTTATAGAGATAAGGTGTCACCCTGTTGCCCAGGATGGTCTCAAACTCCTGGGCTCAAGTCATCCTCCTGATTCCGCCTATCAAAGTGCTGGGATTACAGGCAAGAGCCACTGCACCCAGCCTTCTTTTTGAGTGACAGGACTTGGGCTAAAGCACCTTTGACTTAGAAGAATAAAAGTCAGTCAGCCTCCAGAATATATAAAGAGCTCTTACAACTCAACATAAAAAGACAAACAACCAATTTAAAAATGGGCAAAGGACTTGAATAGACATTTCTTTGAAGAAGACACACAAGTAGCCAATGAGCACATGAAAATATGTATAATGTCATTTGTCATCAGGGAAATGCAAATCAAAAACCACAATGAGATTCCACTTCACTCTAACGAGGGTGGCTATAATGTTTTAAAATGGAAAATAACAAGTGTTGACACAGGTGGAGAAATGGAAACCTTTGCACATTGTTGAAGGAATGTAAAATGGTGCAGATGTTGTGGAAAACAGTTTGGCAGTTTTCCAAAAAGTTAAATGTTGAATTACTGTGTAACTCAGCAGTTCCACTCCTGGCTCTATATCCCCAAAGGACTGAAAATAGGTGTTCAAACAAAAACTTGTAAATGCATATTTATAGCAGCACTATTCACAACAGCCAAACGATGGGAACAGCACAGGGGTTCCCTGAAAATGGATAAACAAAATGTGGTAAAATGTGGGATACATATGCCCTGGCCTATCCTAAGGCCATAAAAAGGAGTCAAGTACTGATGCATGCTACACCATGGGTGAATCTTCCACCACTATGCTAAGCGGGAGAAGCAAGATGCAACAGGTCACATCTGGCCTGATTCTGTTTATACAAAATGATCGGAATAGGCAAACTTATAGGAAAAGAAAACAGTAGTTTCCAGGTGCTGGAGGAGGAGGAATGGGGAGTGACTGCCTCGTGGGTACAGGGTTTCCTTTGAGGCAATAACAAAACGTATTGGAACTAGACAGAGGTGGTGTCTGCACGACACTGTGAATTTATTGAATGCCACTGAACTGTACACTTTAAAATAGCTAAGTTTGCATTGAGAAGTCAAGCAGTAGACGCAGCTCCAACTCTGTTTCCTGGCACCTCCTGGGGTTAGAGGTGAATTGGGGCTGCCTTGCATGGGGAGTGTTAGGAAGCCAGGAGTTAAGCTGCGATGAGAAAAGCACCTGGTTGAACCAAAGCCTTTTAGTCAAGGCCACCCATGTGTGGTTGTCCAAGCCGTGCACTGCACAACAAGGGAACTAAACCCAGGGAACTAAAGTCCACTTCACACATCATCCCCAAGCCATGTGCCCTGGGTAAGACTGCATTGACACAGAGCAATTTCCTTTCCCTAATTCTCACAGATGTACCCTATAACATGTGACTGCAGCAGCCTTTCTTTTAGCGAGCCAACCTTCCCCAGCACCACTCCACCAGCAGCCCATCAGAGACAGTCCGGCAACCTCCGCTGTACATAGCTTGCATACTAAGCCCTGGGCCTCTCCCGTTACTCACTCTCCATTTCTACAGTGTGCTGTTCCTTGCCTCCTCTCCCAGCCCAGCCTCCCACTGACAAAAAGGGACAAAAGTCCCCACTCTCCTTGGAGTGACCCTCGGCTCATCTCCCCACTCACCATCTGCACCTACCCTCGGCCTTGGCCAGCCCCTGCTCCTCGGGAGTGGAGGCATATGCCAGCCTCCTGCCCACTCCTCACCTTAGCATGGGCAGGAGCCCACTGCTTCTTTAATGTGAGTTTTTGTCTGTCCTGGCATAGACGAAGTGTGTTTCAGGCTGTGGTTTCAAACGGGGTCAGGGGCCCAGAGGGGCCTGCTCGGGAGAAGGCGATAGACATGGAGTTTGCTTCTCCATTGTAACAAACAAGTTTCTTGGCCAGTGCACAGTTTTACCCCTACCTCATTCCTCCAGGCCTCCAGGGCTACAGTTCGGGTCTCACTTTGCAAGGAGGGAAGGATGAGGACCAGACCCTTCTGCTTAAATGTTTAAGCAGAAGTTGTCAGGCATAGAGTGGGTCTAGTCCCAGCTCTGTTGCAAACCTGCTGCATGGGATCAGCAGGTCCCCTGACATTTCTGAGTTTTTATTTCTTCATCTGCAAAATGAGTAGGCAATAGACAACGTGCTCGCTAAAGTTCCTTATGGCACAAGGATTTATGCCAGGGTTTTATACATGTGGAAGGCAGTTTTGAAAGTTGGTTTCAACTTGAGCAGCACCCCAATGGGTGAACAGAACAGACTGGTGTCCCACGAAGTGAGGAAAAAAAAAAAAAAGAACAATGCTATTATGGACATTCATGTACAAGTTTTTGTGTGAACATCTGTTTTCATTTCTTTTCAGTATATATCTAATAGTGGAATCACTGTGTTAAATTATCCAAACCAGTGCTTGAATCACAACTACATCATATTTCTCTATCTTTTTTTTTTTTTGAGGAAGAGTTTCACTCTTGTCGCCCAGGGTAGAGTGCAGTGGCATGATCTCAGCTCACTGCAACCTCTGCCTCTCTGGTTCAAGCGATTCTCCTGCCTCAGCCTCATGAGTAGCTGGAATTATAGGTGCACACCACCATGCCAGGCTAATTTGTATATTTTTATTAGAGAACGGGTTTCACCGTGTTGGCCAGGCTGGTCTCCAACTCCTGACTTCAGGTGATCCACCTGCCTCCCAAAGTGCTGGGATTACAGGCATGAGCCACTGTGCCCAGCCAACTACACCATATTTCTGGCAACAGTAGTATATTGTAAAATATACTAAATATACCATACAACTCACCTATTTAAAGTCTACAAGTCAAGGGTTTTTAGTATATTCATGGAGTTGTGCAACCATCACCACAATCAATTTTAGGACATTTTATCATGCCTAAAAAGAAACCTTGTATTTTTTAGCTATTACCCATGATCTCCCATCCCCTCTGCCCCAGGCAACCACTAATCTACTTTCTGCCTCTATAGATTTGCCTGTTCTGGACATTTCATATAAATGAAATGAAAATGGAATCATTTGTGATTGACTTCTTTCACTTAGCATGATGCTTTCATAGTCTGTCCATGCTGTAACATGTATCAGTAAGACATTCTTCTTTACGGCTGAATAATATTCCATTTTGTGGATAGACCACATTTTGATGATCCATTCATCAGTTGATGGACATGAAGGTTGTTTCCAGCTTTTTTTTTTTTTTTTTTTTTTTTTTTTGTCATTAAGAATAATGCCACTATGAGGCCAGGCATTGTGTCTTACTCCAGTGATCCCAGCACTTTGGGAGGCTGAGACAAGTGGATCACTGCAGGTCAGGAGTTTGAGACCAATCTGGCCAACATGGTGAAACTCCATCTCTACTAAAGATACAAAAATTAGCCAGGTGGATGCCTGTAATTCTGGCTACTCAGGAGGCTGAGGCAGGAGAATGGCTTGAACCTGGGAGGCTGAGGTTGCCGTGAGCCGAGATCATATCATTGCACTCCAGCCTGGGTGACAGAGCAAGCCTCCATTTTTAAAAAATAAAAATAAAAAAGAATAATGTCACCATGAATATTCATGTACAAGTTTTTGTGTAGACATCTGTTTTCATTTCTTTTCAGTGTATACCTAATAGTGCAATCATTGGGTCAACTAATTGCCATGAAGGCAAAGAGTCGTCGTATGAACAAGTTGCAGTTGACGGGCCTTTGGAACATTCAAAGGGGGGATGTGTTGCAGGGAATGGGATAAACAGGTCAGACCTCCAGCAGAGAGGTAAGGGATTGAAACATGCAGTTGGGAGCAGGAGGAAATGCCTTCTCAGAGCACGGCAATGGCAGTCCTTTTCTGGAGATGTTGGGTGCCATGTGAGGGTATATCCTGCAAATGCACCTGTCAGGGTGAACTGTCATCCCTGTGTGGGCCACAATTCATCTGGCTTCCTGGAGGAGGTGCATTTCTCAATCAAAACCCTGGACGTGAGCAGGAAGGCTGGAAGGGAGATAAGCAGACATCCTTTTTCTTTGGACTGGAGTCTGGGAGAAGAGAGTGCCCTGGAGAGCTGCCTGCTGTTTTGTAGTCACATGGAGTATGAGTATGCCTTCCCAGGGACCCTCACCTGGATGGAAACTCCAGACAAATACTCACTCAGGACCTGAAGGGACAAGGGATTCTTTGAAGTATCACTTATAACAGAGGGTTTGGAGGTAATCTGGGTATCCATCCATCACTAGGAAGGTGGATGACAGAAATGTAACATACATCCTTCCTGGAGTGCACAGATAATGAACAAAATGAGATACAGAATAAATCTTTTAGTTCAATATTCATGAAAACTCCATGAACAGACAAATCCATGAACAGACAAAACAGTGCTACATACTTATAAGCATGCATAAAAATGCAAGGACAGCCATCAAACATTTCAAAGCAATTGCCTGTGGCAGTTCTCAGGGAGGGGGTGCAAGAGAGAGAGTACAAGTATAGACTGGAGATTAAAAAAAAAAAAGAATAAATGAATAAAGCAAAAAAGGAGCCTCATATAGACAAAGGATGAAAGTATACCATAAGTTGAGAAGTAAGACTGATTAATCATCCACTCTGATGTCCAAAGATAAAGCTGGAGAAGGGGTGGCCCTAAATGCTCTTGGCAAGTTAGTGCTTAACTTGTGGCTATGGGTGAAATAAAAAAGTAATGGTCTAAAAAGCTTCTCTTCCCAGGGATCCGCATGGAGTGGGACAGTCCTGAAAATCCTGAAGAACAAGTTGGCTCATGTCATAGCCAACTTCTAAGATGGTGCCCAGTGATCTCTGCCTCCCAATATTCACGCCCTGTAGTCATCTGCCATATTGAATCAAGGCTGCCCCTTTGTGACCAATCAGATATTAAGAAAATGGAAATGTGTGACTTCTGAGGTTAGATGAAAAGCATCGCTGCTCCTGCAATGATGGCTCACTCCAGGGAAAGTCAGTCATCATGCTATGAGGACTCTCAAGCAGTCCTGTGGAGAGTCCCATGGGCAGAGGAGATGAGGCCTCCAGCCAACAGCCAGCAAGAACTTGCTGGCCATGTGAGTGAGCCACCTTGGAAATGTAGCCTCCAGCCACAGTCAAGCCTTCAGATGAAACTGCAGCCCCAACTGGCATATGAGTGCAACTGCATGCAAAATCTCAAGTGAGAAGCACCTATCCAAGGCCTTCCTGAATTCCTGACCCATGGAAATGATTAGTATAATATGTGATTATGTTATACATTAAACTTTATGTTATAAATTATATTACACAGCAACAGAAAATTCATACAAGCTCTGCTAGTTTATACCTTGTAAGCCAAGTTGTTTACCTTTCCTGGTCTCATTGTGTTTTCCTCTTTGTGTTTCCCTTTGTGCTTAGAACATATGAGGAAAGCTTCTTTCCATCTCAACCATGCTTTAGGAAAACTAAGGGAAAGGAGTTTGCTTCTACTTAGTAAGTCAGACATTTGCAAGAAAGCAGGTTGTTCCTGACATGCCCCACAGGAGTGGGGAGTCAGAAAGCAAGAATTCCAAAGAAAATAAAACTCAGACAAGGGCCATGTGGCCAGCTGCCCCATTTCACCAAGAAGCTCTCCTCTCAGTACTGACCTGGGAGATTCTTGGTTTTATTTCATTAAATAAAAATACCACTACTGGGAGGTACTGCACTGCCTCCCAGGTATCTCTAGGCTTAAAATGACAGAAGAAGCCATGTGGGTGGATAAACTAACTTGAGGAAGAGAGTGTTTCCATGACTAGAAATAGAGAGCTGAGACTGGCTGGAGCCCTGGGAACAGCAATAGCCATGCAATTGACATTGGAAGAGGAGCCAGGGAAGGGACTAGGAGAGGAAGCCAAAAAGTGGGAGGAGAGCCTGGGTAGGGGAAGTCTAGGGAGCAAAGGGAAAAGAGTTTTAAATGGAGTTTTTTGTAACAGACAGACAAACAAGAGGAATAGAACTTACTGACATTAAACAAAAAAAGTGAGAAGGTGACCAACCCCGCAGAGGCCCAGAAAGACGATTAGAGCCTACGTAGGTCCAATAGCTGTGGTCCTAGCCAGTGGTCCTGTTCAGCCTCTCTGGACCCAAGATACTGGGACCACTGCCATGAGCCGTCACTGGCACAAACCATCGTTATAAGAAGGCAAAGTCATTCCCCAGTTCTTTTTTTCATCCTCAGACAAGGGACATCTCTAGAATTGCTGAATGTGTGGTTTTAGCAGAAAGATGGGTTCTGTCTTCAGCCCCCTTTTCCCCTTCCCAGTTGATGTTCCCTTTTGTCTCTGCCCACTTTGTCTTTGTGTGAACACTGAGATTTCATTGAACATCCCCAAAAGAGGGATTGCGCAGTGGCTCAGCTCACCATGCTGAAATGTCCCTGAGGAAATGCACAATCATCTTCAGTGAATACAGGACAATGAGGAGGTGTCTTATTACATAATTGAGGAGACAATGTCCTTTATACTCAGTCTGGTTCACTTTTCACACTAAATTAATCTTAATAAGCATCTGCTTTGAGTAAAGGAAGTTTTGTGATAATTCAACCGTGACCTCTGTAGAAGTCCAAATGATTTCACTTCAGTCCCTCAGCCCCGAGTATCCTATTGAAATGGTCGTCTTTATTTCATGATCATCAGCTTGTTAACATGAGCTGATTAATCCCATCAACCTAACTACACAGATCGGACACAGCCCAGGGCTATGACATCATTAGCTTTGGGACTTGAGCATGTAGGATCGCAGGCTAGGCAGGTCAGCTGGTCCCAAAGTTCATTCGATCCAACCTCCTCGTTTCTGAGAATTAAAAGCAGATTCTCCCTCTGGCTTGTTTTCTGGCTCCAAGATCCAGGTAAAATTATCCCAATAACAGCATCTCTGGGACCACACGGTACAGGGTCCCACTGAGCCAGAATTCCAAGCAGAGCACTGGTGGCCAGGCCATGGAGCACCTAGCCAGGACTCGGGACCCACCACCCCGTGGGTCTCAGTGACCACCAAGATCCCAGTCAGCCTCTCTCTACCCCCTCCTCTATCACTCTGAGCACCTTCCTCTTAGACCTTCCTCGGTGCATCACACATTTTTCCAGAGCAGGAGCCCCTAACGACCTGAACCTGGGCGTCCCTGCCACATGCAACCATTCCCTCTCTCCTGGCTTCTGCTTCCCATGGATCTTTTAGGAGATTGCTCTCCCCATAAATATGTAGGCTCTGTGGGAAACCAAGTCAAGGAATTCTACCTTCTCTTAGCCCGGGGGGTCTCAAAATGTGATTCCAGGAACAGCAGCATCAGTATTACCTTGAAATCCATAAGAAATGCAAATTCTCAGGTCCTTCCCTAAACCCACTGAATTAGAAAATCTGGGAATGGGGCCCAGCAATCCGCATTTCAACAAGCCCTCCCAGTGGTTCTGACACAGGCCATTGCCAGCAGTAGGTATGTAAATTAAAGGACTTGGGTGGCCACTGCAGTCAGCAGAATGGTGACTCCCAAACATGTCCCTGTCCTAGTCCCAGGAACCTGCAAATACATGAAATTCCATGGCAAGGGGGATTTTGCAGATGTGATTATACTAAGGATCATGAGATGAAGAGATTGTTCTGGCTTAACTACAAAGACCAAATGTAATCACAAGTCTCTTAACAGGAAGATGTAAGGATGGAAGCAGAAGTCAGATAGGAGAGAAGCTGCTACACTGCTCACTTTGGAAATGGAGAAATGAGCCAAGAGCCAAGTCAGAGACTAGAAGCTGGAAAAGGCAAGGAACAGATTCTCCCCTTGAGCCTCCAGAAGGAACACAGTCCTGCTGACACTTTGATTTTGGTCCAGGGAAACTCACTTCAGACTTCTGACCTCCAGAACTATAAGAGAGAAAGCATTGTGTTGTTTGAAGTCCCTGATGTGTGGTCATTTTGTTACAGCAGCAATGGGAAACTTATACAGCCACTTTCTCCCTCTCCTGGACTTCAGTTGTGAACAGAGAGGTGTGACGCAGAATGGAAAGCTGGAGCTGATTGACACCAGCATGGGCTTTGGGTTGCTCATCTTCCCCATATCCTCCCAGGCATGCAGGTCCTGTCCTTCTGAAGCCTGGTTTGTCAGCCTTTCCCTGAATCTAAGAGCTACCACAGTCTCCCTAGAGCTTGCCTTTTTGCTTCTGTTAGCCGGAGTTGGTGTTTGTTGCTTATAGCCAAAGAGACTTGCCTCCACCCTTCACAGTGCAGATTTGAAGGATGATAGGACTAGTGGTGGCAGTTAATACTGAATTCAGTGCTTACCATGTGCCAGATGCCACCTTTTTGATTTAATAAAGTGCCAGGGCTTTATTTATTTAATCCCCATAGCAACCCACTAAAGTGGATACTATCAGGATCCTGTAGAAGAAAAATAATTTATTCTTCAATCCTCATAGGTTCTTAGTTGGAGCAGACCCCTGTAACAAAAGACAGACTAACAAGAAGAGAAAAACAAACCGAAGTTTATTATCATGTATATTTCACATATATATGGCAGACAACCAGGGAACGAATAGTTCTCAAGGAGGTGGCTTTGGATTCCTGCTTATAGCTTATATAGCATCTTCAACAACAACAACAACAACAACAACAACAAACAGCACATTTTTAGAGAGTGACAAGACAAAGGGAAAAAGGACTTTGAGTCTTTATGGGTAGCCACTTGTAGGAAGGCAATAACAGGCAGATCGAGGTGGATTAATGAAGCTGGACCCAGTGCCATCTCCAGACAATAGGGCTCTAATGTTGTCTTCCATGGTTACCCTTTGTTCTCCCTGCAGAGTGGAGTTGGAATACCTCTTTTCTTTGTAAATCTATGCCCTGCTTTTAGGCAAATAGAGGGAGGGCAGAGAGCCTTCCTGCATCCACTTCTTAATTGCCTTTGGCTCAACAGTCCTTCATATTTTGGGGTGGCATATTCTGGTCTCCAACAGTCTCCTTTACAGACACGGACATCAAAGTACAAAGATGTTAAAGGTCTTGCCGAAGATCTGCAGATATCTTTGCTCAAAAAACTGCAAAGATCACCATAGAGACAGAAGAGTTGGTGGTGTCTTCCAGCTTCATCCTTCAAAGCTGAGTGCCTTCATGTACCTACTTTCCCTCCTATAAGATGGGATGGTAATACACACATGACAGGGTGGGTGTGAGGATGAAATGCTGCAACGTGTATAAAACAGTTGGCAGGGATGGGACTCCCAATACATGCTAATCCCTCCATATGAGCAAACCAAAGCTGATGAGAAAATCACAGCTCCAGATGACAGTCACATGCCAAGCACCAGCTAGCCCATCAGTGGTGAAGTCAGAAACACCATTCCCAGCCCCAGCCCTGAAAGGCGGGAAGCCTGCCTGTCAACTTCAACCATCCGTGAAAGATCTACTCTTTTCCATGGAAAGCTGTCCGCCTCTGTGGCTGCATTGTTTTAAACTCTATTCTGGAAACAGAATGGAAAGACTCTTTTCTCAACATCTTAAGAATATTTCACTTTCATTTTTATTCCAAATTCTAACTCAGATATGAAGACACGAGCTCACTTGGCGTTTCTTTCATTTGGGATTTGAGGCTGGAAAACTCACATGTTAGTTTGCAGACACTAGTTAGTTTAGTTTAGTGTTAGTTGCAGAAACCTCATCCAATTCTTTCAAGTTTTCTGCATGTGTGTGCTTGTGTGCATGCATGCACACACACACACACACACACACACACAATTGCAGCATCACAAAATGAAGTCGGGCGGGAGGATAGGAAAGTCAGGAGGCCAAATGAATGAGGCCTCCCCAGTGTGACCCTGTCTCACGGCCTCAGGTCCATGACCTCCCCAGCCCTCCAGGCTGCTGGGAGCCCACTGCACACACATGGCTTCGATTTCTCTTCGTTGGCCTGGCACACAGATTTAAATACAAATATCCTGTAAGCGGAAATGAGTTGGTGCTGACTCCCAGACTCACAGATTTGCTCCCTCTTCTATGATTTTAGCAATGAGGGCAGGAGGCCCACCTGGGGGCGGTGGAGAGAGCCCTGAGTCTGGAGGCAGGAGACCTGGGTTCTAGCCCTCCCTCTGACACCAAGTCACTGTGTAATCGCAGGTGAATCATTTGCTGACTCTGGGCCCCAGTCATTACAGTTAGGGAAGGGAAAATGTATATATTGCATTGAGAGGAGATCACAGTTAGAACCCCTGGGATCCATAAGATATTTATTGAGCACCTACTATGTAGGCACAGAAGCCTTGGACATGAGAAAACACATCCTTCCACTGAGGGCCTCGTTCTTGGGGGTCAAGGAGGCACTAGGGGCTCTCCGTCTTCAGCCTCAGTGCTGTCACTAACCATAATCTTGGCTAGTCCTTCTGTTATGGGTCAAATTGTTTACCCCAAATTTCATGTGTTGAAGCCCCAGCCTTCAGAACCTGAATAGGTGACTTTATTTGGAGATAGGGCCTTTAAGAAGGTGATTAAGGTTAAATGAGGTTATAAGGGTGGGGCCCTAATCCAATAGGGACTGGTGTCCTTATAAGAAGAGGAAGAAAGCCGGGCATGGAGTCTCACGCCTGTAATCCCAGCACTTCGGGAGGCCAAGGCCGGCAGATCACCTGAGGTCAGGAGTTCGAGCCTGGCCAACATGACAAAATCCCATCTCCACTAAAAATACAAAAATTAGCCAGGTATGGTGGTGGGAGCCTGTAATCCCAGCTACTTGGGAGGCTGAGGCAGGAGAATCGCTTGAACCTTAGGGGTGGAGGTTGCAGTGAGCTGAGATCGCGCCATTGCACTCCAGCCTGGGCAACAAGAGTAAAACACTGTCTCAAACAAAAAAAAAAAAAAAAAAAAAAAAAAGAAGAAGAAGAGGAAGAGGCTGGGCACAGTGGCTCATGCCTGTAATCCCTTCACTTTGGGAGGCCGAGGTGGGTGGATCACCTGAGGTCAGGAGTTTAAGACCAGCCTGGCCAACAGGGTGAAACCCTGTCTCTACTAATAATACAAAAATTAGCCAGGCATAGGGGCGGGTGCCTGTAATCCCAGCTACTCGGGAGGCTGAGGCAGGAGAATTGCTTGAACCCAGGAGGCAGAGGTTGCAGTGAGCCAAGGATTGCACCATTGCACTCCAGCCTGGGTGACAAGAGCAAAACTCCATCACCAAGAAAAAAAAAGAAAAGAAGAAGAAGAAGAGGAAGAGACACCAAAGAACTTCCCCTCTCCATGTGCACCTGGGAAAGGCCGTGTGTTGTCACAGCAAGGCAGTTGAATACACCTTCTCTCATGCTGCCTCGGTTCCTCAGATTAGATCGCTGGATCTTAGCATTGTCTCAAGGATCCTTTGAGAATCTGATAAAAACACATGTTCTTTGCTTGAAATTTCAGAGGCACACACTAAAGAACATCATGAGAGGGTCCTTGAACCCCCTCTGGTCTCTGTAGTGCCTACTAGTCTTAATGTTTCCCCACCCTGGTCTTACGCATGATGCATGCAACAAAAGACTCCACACCAATTATTCTCAAATGTGAGCTTCCTTTCAAGGCAATGAGAACAACTGCATGTCTTGAAAAAAATCAAAGAATGCTAGGGCGTTCTTCCTCTCATGTCCAGACAAACCGTTAACCTTTTTTCATCGGGGAAGAGAACCTACACTGAATAAAAAACTTCTTACGTGCCAAGTACTATACAAAACTTAATTCAAACTTTTGCATCTGCCTGAAGATAAGTTGCTGTTATCAGACCTAACTTGTCACCAAGAACCACTGTAAAAGCTGAAAATTTTTTAAAAGGTCTGTTTGAAGGCATCAAAAAATATCCCAGGCAGGCCAGACTTGAGGGATCAAGACCCCAGAGAAAAACATTAAAGTGAGTGCTGCATCCCCTGCGGGTTTCATGCCTTGCAGTATGTTTCACAATGTGGAGTCACAGAGACCTAATTGAAAGCAGTGAGCTAGAGCATGAGGCAGCATCTTACTGGGATAAGAATTATCTTAGTCCATTCTGGCTGTTATAACAAAGGCTGGCTTATAAACAACAAACATTTCTCTTTTATAGTTCTGGAGGCTAAAAGTCTGAGATCAGGGTGCCAGCATGGTCAGGTTATGGTAAGGGCCTTCTTCTGGGTTGCATAGTAACTTCTACTAGTAGCCTCACATAGTGGAAAGAAAGCTAGCTGGATCACTGTGCTCTTTTTTTTTTTTTTTTTTTTTTAATTTTACTTTAAGTTCCAGGATACAAGTGCAGAATGTGTAGTTTTGTTACATAGGTATATGTGTGCCATGGTGTTTTGCTGCATCTATCAACTCATCATCTGGGTTTTAAGCCCCACATACATTAGCTATTTGTCCTAATGCCCTCCTACCCTCCGACTGGCCCCAGTGTATGTTGTTCCCCTCCCTGTGTCCATGTGTTCTTATTGTTTAACTCCTACTTATAAGTGAGAACATGTGGTGTTTGGTTTTCTGTTCCTGTGTTAGTTTGCTGAGGATGAAGGCTTCCAGCTCCATCCATGTCCCTGCAAAGGATGTGATCTCATTCCTTTTTATGGCTGCATAGTATTCCATGGTGTATATGTACAACATTTTCTTTATCCGGTCTATCAGTTGATGGGCATTTGGGTTGGTTCTATGTCCGCTATTGTAAATAGTGCTGCAATAAACATACATGTGCATGTGTCTTTATAGTAGAATGATTTATATTCCTTTGGGCATATATACCCAGTAATGGGATTGCTAGGTCAAATGGTATTTCTGGTTCTACATCCTTGAGGAATTGCCACACTGTCTTCCACAATGGTTGAACTAATTTACATTGCCACCAACAGTGTAAAAGTGTTCCTATTTCTCCACAGCCTCACCAGCATCTATTGTTTCTTGACTTTTTAATAATTGCCATTCTTACTGGCGTGAGATGGTATCTCACTGTGGTTTTAGTTTGCAGTTCTCTAGTGATCAGTGATGTTGAGTTTTTTTTCATGTTTGCTGGTGCATAAATGTCTTCTTTTGAGAAGTGTCTGTTCATATCCTTTGCCCACTTTTTGATAGGGTTGTTTGTTTTTTTCTTGTAAATTTGTTTAAGTTTCTTGTAAATTCTGGATATTAGCACTTTGTCAGATGGGTAGATTGCAAACATTTTCTCTCATTCTGTAGGTTGCCTGTTCACTCTGATGCTAGTTTCTTTTGTTGTGCAGAAGCTCTTTAGATTAATTAGATCCCATTTGTCAATTCTGGCTTTTGTTGCAATTGCTTTTGGCGTTTTCATCACGAAGTCTTTGCCCATCCCTATGATTGCCTAGGTTTTCTTCTAGGGTTTTTATGGTTTTGGGTTTTACATTTAAATTGTTAATCCATCTTGGGTTAATTTTTGTGTAAGATTTAAAGGAATGGGTCCAGTTTCAATTTTCTGCATATGGCTAGCCAGTATTCCCAGTACCATGTATTAAATAGGAGATCCTTTCTCCATTGCTTGTTTTTGTCAGGTTTGTCAAAGAACAGATGGTTGTAGATGTGTGGTGTTCTTTCTAAGGTCTCTGTTCTGTTCCATTGGCCTATATGTCTGTTTTGGTACAAATACTGTGCTGCTTTGGATACTGTAGCTTTGTAGTATAGTTTGAAGTCAGATAGCGTGATGCCTCCAGCTTTGTTCTTTTTGCTTAAGATTGTCTTGGCTATATAGGATCTATTTTGGTTCCATATGAAATGGCCTCTTCTTATAAAAGCACCAATCTCATTTAGCAGGGCTCTACCCTCATGACCTAATCACTTCCCAAAGGCCTAATTTCCAAATACTATCATATTGGGATTAAGATTTCAATATAGAAATTTTGGAGGGAACACAAACATTAGCCCATTGCATTCTGCTCCAAACCCCCCAAAGATCATGTCCTTCTCACATGTAAAATATATTCATTCCATCCCCAAAGCCCTCAAAGTTTTAACTCATTCTAGCACCATCAACTCCAAACTCTTATCTAAGTATCATCTAAATCAGATAAGGTGAGACCCAGAGTACAATTCATTCTGAGGCAAAATTCACAGCTGCAAACATGTGAAACCAAACACGTTTTCAAAATACAGTGGTGAGACAGACATAGGTAGACATTCCCGTTCTAACATGGAGAAATAGAAAAGAAAGAAGGATTAACAGATCCCAAGCAAGTCCAAAACCTCACAAGACAACTTTCACCAGGTCTTCGGGCTGAAGATAATCCTCTTTGGCTTGATGCTCTCGCCTCTAGGGCCACTGGACACACTGGGGCAGAGGTACAGTCTTGCAGACCCACTTGGGAGGTGGTCTTCTCCACAAAGCTCTGCTGGACAGGAGCTGCAGCTCCAGGGCTCTGCCAGGAGGTGGTATCCCCAACAGCTTTGGGTGGAGCTCATTTCTGTTGAAAGCAAGGCAATGGTCCCTCCTTTTGAAACTAAGAAGGCAACCCTACTGACCTCTGCATTGCCCTTGGGTTCATTCTTCCCCTTGTCTTAAGAGCACACATTCACAACTGAATAGCTCTATAGTCCTGTCTTGTAAAATCCAAAAAGTCCAACAACTTTCCTTCATTCTTTACCATCCCCTTCCTATTTAGTTCAAACTGACAGTTGTCCTGCTGGGAAACTGCTGGTTGATTAAGTCCATGGTTCACACCCATACTGACCTCCATATCAAATGGTCACCTAGCCACACCCTTAGTGTTATTTTCCAAACACACTTTCTCCATTTTTGCAATATGAGTAGGCTGAGAATTTTCCAAATCTTTAAGTTCTAGTTCCTTTTGTTCAATAATTCCACCTTCAAGCCATTTCCATCTTCTTATGTTTTGCCTTAAGTGGTCAGGAGGAAGCAAGTGACTTCTTCAACACTTGGCTTAGAAATCTCCTCTGCTAAATATCCACTTTCATTGCTCACAAGTTTTATCTCCCACAAAAATACTAGAATGCAAAGACAATTCAGCCAAGGTTTTTTGCCACTTTATAACAAGGATTGCCTTTTTTCCATTGTCTAACAATTTGTCCCTCATTCCTGTCAGACACCTCACCAGAATGGCCTTTATTAGCCATATTTCCACCAACATTCTGTACACGATTATTTATGTATTCTCTAAGAAGACAGAAGCTTTCTCAATACCTCTCATCTTTCCTTTCTGAATCACCTTTAAAAGTACTTTTGGCCAGGCACAGTGGCCTGTAATTCCAGCACTTTGAGAGGCCAAGGCAGGAGAATAGTTGAGCTCAGGAGTTGAAGACCAGCCTGGGCAACATAGCAAGACCATCTATCTACTAAAAATCAAAAAAATTAGTCAGGTGCGATGGCACACATCAGTAGCCCTAGCCACTGGGGAGGCTGAGGCAGTAGAATCACTTGAGCCCAGGAATTCAAGGCTGCAGTGAGCCATGATTGCACCACTGCTCTCCAGCCTGAGTGATAAAGCAAGATCCTGTTTTTATGAGTTTTTTTTGTTTTTTGTTTTTTGTTTTTCAGTGACAATTTTGACCTCTCCTAGCATGCACTTCAAAACTGTTAACAATTTTGACCTCTCCTAGCGTGCACTTCAAAACTCTTCCAGCCTCTACCCATTACTCAAAACTGCTTCCACATTTTTAGGTATTTGTTATAGGAGCACCCCCACTTTTTGGTACCAGTTTTGGTCTTCATCAGTTTAGGCTGCTATAACAAAATATCACAGACTGGCTGGCTTATAGATAACAGAAATTCATTTCTCACAATTCTGGAAGATGGAAAGCTGAGATCAGGTTGCCAGCATGGTCTGGTTCTGATGAGGACCCTCTTTTGTGCTGCAGACTGGAAAAATTAGAGTTTCGGGTAAAAAGTGGCCATGACATAAGGGACTAGATACCAGATAATGGGGAACCACAGGGAAGTGAGTCCTACAGTCTGTATATGATTTCTCCCCAAGAAATGCACTAAATCCTAAACCGTGTAATCACAGAAAGGGGCCCAGAGAAACCCACTATAAAGCAACTTCTAAAGCTAAAAGATGAGCAGAGAACATGGCAGTCTCATGGGGTTGGGGAAATAAAAACTAGAGTTCAGAGCAAGTTAAGGATTAGGGTTCCCAACAAACACCTCAAGCTTTCCACTGAAACCCTAAAAAGGGTAAGAATAAGAGGAAATGTGAAACAGGCCAGCTGTGACAAGATAAAGATGATTTGGCCATACTCTATGTGCCAATAAGAAGAAAATTAAACCCTTTCTGAAAGAATATAACACCAACCATAAGCTCTATAACTTTTCATATGCAATTTTCAGCATGCAATAAAAAATTACCAGGCAGGACAGGCAACATGATTAAATGCTGAAAATCAAGAGAAAAATGGAGAGTAAAAACAGACTGCAGAAGAACCAGGTATTGAACTTTCCAGATATAAACTTTAAAATAACCATGATTACAATGCCAAAAGACAGGAAGAGTGGTAGAGAAAATCCCCAGAAACTGGCATCTATTTAAAAATAGCCAATTGGAAATCCTAAAATTGAAAAATATACAATAGAAAGTAAAATTTTAATTGTTAGCTCAGTATACCTATCAGAAGAGAGAACTAGTGAACCAGAAAATAGGGATATAAAAATATTCAAACTAAAGCAGAGAGAAAAAGGACAAAAATACAGAAAATTAGACATATATGGGACCAAGTAGAAAATATTTAACAACATGTAATTGGAGGCGCAAGAATGGAGGAGAGAAAAAATGGAGCAGTTGGTGGCGAATTGCACGTGTCAACTTGACTAGATTGTGGTGATTCATTGTTTGGTGGTGGTTTCTGAATGTCTGTGTCCTCCCACAAAATTCATGTGTTGAAATCTAAGCCCCAAGGTGATAGTATCAGGAAGTGAAGCCTTCGGGAGGTGATTAGATCACAAAGGTAAAGCCCAGATGTGGAGCAAAAGGGGAAGAAAGGAGGGTAGGACCTGAAAGCTGTTAGCATGAAACATAAAAATACATAGTCTGGGCTGGGTGCGGTGGCTCATGCCTATAATCTTAGCACTTTGGGAGGCCGAGGCGAGCGGATCACCTGAGGTCAGGAGTTCGAAACCAGCCTGGCCAACATAGTAAAACCCCGTCTGGGTAGCTGATGGGATGGTGCCCACCCAGATTGAGGGTGGGTCTGCCTCTCCCAGCCCACTGATTCAAATGTCAATCTCCTCTGGCAACGCCCTCACAGACACACCCACAAACAATACTTTACCAGCTATCTAGGCATCCCTCAATCCAATCAAGTTGACACCTAATATTAACCATCACACCAATTAAAAATAAAATAAAGGTAAAATGAAGATACTTTAGGCAAGAAAAAACTTTGAAAATGCATTGCCAGTAGACCAACACTAAAAGTAGTATTAAAGGAAATGATTCAAGATAGAAACACAAAAAGGTAGAAATAAATGAGGAGTGCTGGGAATGGTAAATATATTGGTATATGGGTAAATATAAGTAAATTCTGACCACTAACCAAAAGTAACAATGTCCTCAGGAAATTAAAATATATGTACAATTAAATACACGATAACATAGCACAAAAAGCAGAAGGAGAGAAATGGACTGATGGTGTTGTACTAACAACACTTGCCATGGTAACATCCAAAACTAAACAGAATGTAACAAGCCAACAATGAGTATTCTACTCTCTAGGGCAGGGGTCCCCAACCGCTGGGCCATGGACAGGTAGCACTCTGTGGCCTGTTAGGAACCAGGCCACACAGCAGGAGGTGAGTGAGGGGTGAGTGAGCATTGCCGCCTGAGCTCCGCCTCCTGTCAGATCAGCAGCCGCATTAGATTCTCATAGGAGCGCGAACCCTATTGTGAGCTGCACATTCCAGGGATCTAGGTTGCAGGCTCTTTATGAGAATCTAACAATGCCTGATGACCTGAGCTGGAACAGTTTCATCCCAAAACCATCCCCCTGCCCCCGATCCATGAAAAAAATTGTCTTCCATTAAACTGGTCCCTAGTGCAGAAAAGATTGGGGACCGCTGCTCTACGGGAACAGGTACAGGAATAATACAGAATGCATAACGAATAAGTTAGCAGGGTGGGGAAAATTGAATAATTTTCAAAATTTTTTTAGCAATCCAAAAATTGTCAGATATCTAAAATAGCAAAACCCAATTACATTGTGATTTATATGAAACATTTACCTTAAAGATAAGGAGTCTGAAAAACTGAAATTAAAAGGACAGGAAAAGCTGATACATAACTACATTAACATATACTTAATAACAACACTACATAATTATAACACATACATATGTAGTTACAATAACATATAAAGACAATACATTCTTTAAGGCAAGATTTGTTACTAGAGATATTTTATAATATCAAAAAGTCGTTTAATAAGAATTTAAAATTTGCATGCAGCAAAAAACATGGCCTTAAAAAAAGTGGGACAAAAGGAGAAACAGTCAAATCCATTATCCTAGTGGAGACTTTAAAATACATCTCTCAGTTATTGAAAGAAAAAGCAGACAGAAATTCAGTAAAGATATAAAAGATTTTAATAACATGATTAATGAACTGGAGCCAATAAAAATAAATAGAGCTGGCCGAGCACGGTGACTCACGCCTATAATCCCAGCTCTTTGGGAGGCCAAGGCAGGTGGATCACCTGAGGTCAGGAGTTTGAGACGAGCCTGGCCAACATGGTGAAACTCTGTCTCTACTAATAATATAAAAATTAGCCAGGCATGGTGGCACGTGCCTGTAATCCCAGCTACTGGGGAGGCTGAGGCAGGAGAATCACTTGAACCTGGGAGACAGAGGTTGCAGTGAGCCGAGATCATGTCGTTGCACTCTAGCCTGGGCAACAGAATGAGACCCTGTCTCAAAAAAAAAAAAAAAAAAAAAAAAAGAAAGAAAAAAAGCAATGCAATCAACAGCTGCAGTTTACGTATTCTCTCTTTTTTTTTTTTTGAGACAGGGTCTCATTCTGTTGCCCAGGCTAGAGTGCAGTGGCACAACCATGGCTCACAGCAGCCTCAATCTCTGAGGCTCAAGCAATCCCCACCACCTCAGGACCATAGATGTGCATCACCACGCCCAGCTATTTTTTTTTAATTTTTTGTAGAAATGGAGTCTCACTATGTTGCTCAAACTGGTCTCAAATTCCTGGGCTCAAGTGATCCTCCTGCCTGGGCCTCTCAAAGTGCTGGGATTACAGGCGTGAGCCACCATGCCCAGCCAATCTCAATGAATTTGAAAGGATTATCATCATACAGTTATACTCTCTGATCATAGTGAAATTAAGCTGGAAATCAATAATAACATAACTAGGAAAACTCTAAATATTTATATTTATGTATGTATAGCAGCATAAATCGTGATAGCCAAAACCGGAAGCAAACCACATGCCATTCAACTGGAGAAGAAATAAGCTGTGGCATATCCATACGATGGAATACAGGGCAGCAAGAAGAAAGAGCACATGACTACTATACACGGCTACAGGGAGGAGTCTCACACGCACATTGTTGAATGAAGGAAGCCAGATATAAAAGACAGCCTACTCTATGGTTTCATTTATATAAAATCCAAAAATGAGCAAAACTAACTTACAGCAACTGCAGTACAAATAGCGGTTCCCTTTCTTAGGGGATAATGACAGGAGGCACATAGGAGGGGGACTTCAGGGCATCTATCAGGCTTCATATCTTGATCCAAGTGGTGGTTCCAAGGGGCTATTCATCATTTTGTAAAAGTTCTTAGTGCTGGGCACTTGAGTTATGCAAATTGCTGGATACAAGTTTTACTTTCAGAAGAAGTTTGCCCCTTGCCAAAACAAGAAACTTCATTCATAGGCTGGTTAAAGAGCCAGATCTGGAGTCAGGCAGCCTGAGCTCAAATCCTGGCTCATCTGTTTACAATCTGTGCGTCCTTAGACTATGTAGCCTCTGTACGCCTCAGTTTCCTCATCTGCAAAATGGGGATAACACCAGTACCTAAGCCTAAGGTTGTTTTGTGGACTTATGAGTTGATCCATGCAAAGTATTTACCATAGTATCAAATATATAGTAAGATCTCAACTTACATTGCTCTTTTTAAAAAAGATCTTTGCAACCAACCTAGAGGGCCACACAACGTTGGGATTAAAAGCAAGGACTTTATACCCTTGGACATTTTTCCCAGAAAAGTGAAAACTTATGTTTGCACAAACACCTGTACGTGAATGTTCACAGCAGCATTTCTCATAATGGCCAGAAACTGGACACAGATATTCTTCAGTGGGTGAATGGTTAAAGAAACTGTGGTAGTTCCATGCCATGGAACACCACTCAGTTAAAAAAACAAAAACAAAAACAAAAAACACTACCGATGTATGCCATAACTCAGTGACTTTCAAGAGAATTATACTGAGTCAAAAAGCCAATCCCAGAAGCATATATTCCACTTATAGAACATTCTCGAAATAATGAAATTATAGAGATAGAGAACAGGTTTAGTGTTACAAGAATGAGGGATGCAGGGTGACATGGAGAAGTAGATGTTATTATTAAAGGCTGCACAAGCCTGTGCTGACAGAGCTGTTGTGTATCTTGACAGTGGCGCTGCATACATGGACCTACATACATGTTAAAGTTGCAAAGAACTAAATACACTCACATGAGGACAAGTAAAACTGAGGAAATCTGAATAAGGCTGATGGATTTTATCAGTGTCAATATCTTTGTTATGATATTGTAGTACGGTTTTGCAAGATGCTCCCTTTGGAGAAAACTGGATAAGAGTTACACAAATCTCTCTGTATTATCTCTTACAACTGTGCGTTCATCTACAATGATGTTTGATGTCAGTCAGCCAAGGTCAGGTAATGTCCTGACTCCATCATTTACTAACTAGGTGACCTTGGGCAGGTAAACATCCTAAAGGCTCAGTTTTCTCACCAATGAAGTGGAGATAGTTAAGAGTTCCCGCTCCCTAGGGTGAAGGTGAGAATGAAGTCACTGAGCATAGTGCCCAGAAAACAAATCTTTCACAAATGTCACCTTAAGGAAAATTGCACAGTTACGAGTGAGAAGAGCGGAAGTGACTGGGTCACCCCAAAACGAGCCAGAATCCTGGTCCCTGAAGCTGGGTTCCAGGCGGTGAGACAGGAAAGGATCAAAGTGAGAAATCTGTGGGTGGATACACTGATTTTCTCCTCCTAACATTTGTGTGTGTGTGTGTGTATGTGTGTGTGTGTGTGTGTGTGTGTGTGTGTTGGGGGAGGGAAGAATTAGGAGCGGGGTGGGGGTGCTTTAGGAGACAAAGGAAGAAGGGGTCAGAGAGCAGGCACCAAAAAAAAAAAAAAAAAATGCTAAGAAAATCAAAGGGCTGCATGGAAACAATCCTTTCAGGGGCTATTGTGCTCTTGCCCAGCTCCTCCACCGGGACTGAACGGATTCCTCAGCCGCGTCCTCCTCTCCCACCAGGGTGCCTGTAGGGGTCAACTGGGTTCAAGGATGTGACAGCTGCTCAGGACAGGGGAAAGCACTGTACAAATGTTTGTTAATGGTGACGATGACGATGTTGATTTTTGTGTCTGTGGTTGGAAGGATCCCTCTGGAATCATTTCACATTCTGTGCTTTCCTGGCTGACCCAAATCTGGGCAACTGGGTTTTTTTTTGTTTGTTTTCTTGTTTGTTTTTTGTTTTTGTCACTCTCTTTGTGCCCACTGCCAGGGCTCAAGGTCTGTCCCTTCAGAGCAAGACGTGACCTTAGAAGCCCTCTCGGTCCTTGCTCCTCAGTCAATCCACAGATGGGCAATCCACAGATGGGCATCCTCTGGGAGCCTGTTAGAAGTGCAGGATGTCTGCCCCCAGCAGGTTTCCTGAATCAGGCTCCGCATTTTAACAGGATCCTCGGATGATTTGAGAAGCTCTGCTCTAGTCCAGACTTCTGGTTCCCTGTGGAGGAAACAAAGGCTCCAAGAGGGTAAGGGACCTGCTCCAAGTCACAAAGAATGTTTGCGCCAGGGCTAGAACTGTCACCCTGGCTCCTGGGCCCCCAGACAGCTGTCTTTTGTCAGAAGCCTTTGGGTAAAATAGGTTGTGGAGGAGTGGATGTGAGATTCCTATGTTAGGAGGAAAGCTGTCTTCTGCCCTGAAAGCTGTTCTAGTGGGAACACAGTGGCCCTCACTGACCTCATTCAGCTGTGGTTTGGGTACAGGTAAGAAGAAAGTCCGTGCAATTTGCAGATATATAAAATCTCTCCTCTTCCAGAGAAGGCTGTGCAGAAACATCATAGCAGTTAGATTGCTTTTGCATTGACCCAGACCTCTCTGTGCCTCAGTTTCCTCATCTGGAAAAGATGTTCCCTCCTGACCCTATGCAATGAGCACCTGCCACATGCCAAGCCCAATGCCTGGTGGTCACACAAGTCACAATGGCATGAGACACACAGAAAGACCATGGCAGTGTCTGCTAAGGATTCAAGGAAAAGTGAGGAGAGTGCACCCAGAAAAAAAAAAATCACAGAGAATCACAGGCTACCACTAGAGAAAGTATCTATTTGACCCCATTTGTGAAAGTAGGCCATTAGAACTTTACCTTTCCCTAATGCTCAGTTGCATGAAACCAAACTGCTTCTTCCACGAACCCATATGAGAGAATGATGGCACTGAAAGGAGCTTCAGATAGGAAATTTTCTGATCCACCTTCATTTTCCAGAAGGGGAAACTGAGGAACAGAGAGGTGCAGAAACTTCCCTGGGGACACACAGCATGAGTAGTAGCACCATGTTATGGACAGAATGTTTGTGTTCCCTCCAGATTCATATGTTGAAGACTTAACTCCCAAGGTTGGTATTTGGAGGTGGGGCCTTTGGAGATAGTTTAGTTGAGATGAGGTCATGAGGGTGGGATCTTCATGACTGGATTAGTGCCTCTATAGGAAGAGACCAGAGAGCTTGTTCCCTCTCTCTCTCTCCACTATGTGAGAACACAGCAAGAAGGCAGCCGTCCGCAAGCCAGGACCAGGAGCCCTTACCAGACAAGAATCAGCTGGCCCCTACTTCTTGGACTTTCAGCCTCCAGACCTATGAGAAGTCAATGTTATCTGAGCCACCCTATGGCTGTGGTATTTTGTTATAGCAGCCAGAGCTGACTGAAACACACCAGAACTACCCATCCTTTTTCTGGTACACTTTATATCTCACATCCTTCTACCCCAACCCCTCATGAGAAACTCACAATTCAACCAGCACTGACAAGTACCCTCCTTCTGTTAGAGTTAGGCTGGTGATTGAGACATGGTTACAATCACACTGGACTCCAGGGAAGCTAAAGCTTAGCAGGGCCTGACCTGAGAAGGTCCTGCTCACATAAAAGCCAGGACACTAGAAAGATGGAAGGTGCCCCACCCCTAGCATGGGGAGGAGGTGGGGGACTGAAGTGGGCAGGACCATCCTAGGGGTTGGGTACCCTAAGAAAGGTGCCTGGGACCCCCATGCTGCTGAAAGGGCTTTCCAACAAAAATGCTGGAGACCTGGAAAAGTAATTTTTGGCTCCACCAGGAGGAAAGCAAACTACAAAGTCAAAACTAATAAATGTTTAATTAAATGTCTACAGAAGGTAGCACCGTGTCAACATCATTAAAATGCTAAATTAATTATTCCTAAAAATTTCATTACATGTGAAAAGGATTTAATTTTCTCACTTTGCAAGAATTTCCCAGTACACCCAATCATTTCTGTGAAATCACAGCCACTGTAAATTAGTGCCTTGTAGCCAACTAAAAGCAAAATCAAAATTATTTTTTAAATACAGTTTCAGAAATTATGGAATAAAAAGGCCCTATGTAATGTGTTTTGAAGTTTGCTATGATGACAGCCAGGCTCCACAAAACAAAGGTAGCTAAGGGCCTGCAAGGTACTGACTTGGTACCTTAACTAGCTGGTGTCACACTCCCTGCTGGGCATCCCTGGGCAGGTCACTTCACATCTTTGAGCTTCAGTTTTTCCCCTTCTGAAATATCCAAGGGGTCAGTAACCCTGGCTGCGAGAGCTTGTTGTGAGGATCCAAAGCCTTGACCCAGGCAGTAAAGAGGCATAAAAGCCAGACAGGGCCTCACTTGCCTGGGACCCAAAATTTAAAAGGGCGCCCAAAATCTCAATAACCAAGATAAAGAATACTTTAATGTAATAAATTTTTAATCGAAGTAAATATATTTTTAAACTTAAATAAATAAATGAAGGGTTTTTAAAAACACACATACACACACAAGATGACAAAAATGCCAAATATTTAAATATCCGTCTGGGACTCTCAGGCCACCCTGCCCAGCAGCATCCCTTCTAGCTCTGTGATCTGGGGCCTCTGTGATCTGAGACTCCTTCTGCTCCTCACTTCACAGATCTGTACAATGGGGTGATCTGTACAATGGGATCTGCACAATTGGGTGGTATATACAATGGGGTGATCTGTACAATGCGATGATGTGTACAATGGGGCAATCTGTGCAATGGGGTGATCTGTACAATGAGATGATGTGTTCAATGGGGTGATCTGTGCAATGGGGTGATGTGTACAATGGGACAATCTGTGCAATGGGACGATCTGTACAATGAGGTGATCTGTACAATGGGGTGATCTGTGCAATGAGGTGATCTGTACAATGGGGTGATCTGTACAACGGGGTGATGTGTACAATGGGACAATCTGTGCAACGGGACGATCTGTACAATGAGGTGATCTGTATAATGGGGTGATCTGTGCAATGAGGTGATCTGTACAATGGGGTGATCTGTACAACAAAGTGATCTGTACAATGGGGTGGTCTGTACAATGGCTGATGTGTACAATGAGGTGATGTGTACAATGGGGTGAGCTGGACAGTGGGGTAAGCTATACAATGGGGTGAGCTGGACAATGGGTTGATCTGTAGAATGGGGTGAGCTGGACAATGGGGCTACTCACCCCACCCACCTCGCAAAGTGATCCAGCACAGGAAATGGGTTAATAGAAGTTCGGATTTAGAAGAGTGCCTGGCACGCCTAAGGGTGAGGTGCGAGGCGGGTGCTATATTGCTCTCAGCGGGCACATCGCGCGTATCGGAGAAAACCCAGGTCACACTGTCACCCACGAGGTTACGCTGGGGCCGGGGCTTGGCGCAGGCGTGTTCTGGTCGCCTTCGGAGTGGCCTGCGCTGCAGCTCCCGCCCTCAGAGAGGCTCTTGGGGGCTCCGGGGGCAGCGAACCGGGCGCCGGGCGCTGGGGGCCAGGCTCTTCTGCCCGTGGGACCCCGCCGCGCGCCTGTCTCCGCCTTTGTCCCGCTCAGCGCCGCGGGCCGCACGCTCCTCCCAGCGCCGCCAGGCGGCCCGCGCCCTTTGTCTGCCCTGAGGCGTCTGGGGCGGCGCTGACACTTGATCCCGAGGCCCAGCGAGTCCCTCATTAGGCGCGGCCGCACTTCAAAGGGGGCGCGACCGTCCCTCTCAGACGGCGACCCGGGCGGGGCCGCGCCAGCCGAGCGGTTAACCCTCTCCTTTGGGGATGGGAGGCGGCTTCCCCAAAGGGGTCCAATAATGAAACTCTTTTTGTCCATTGCAGGCTCAAGCCGTCTGTGTAATTATCTGAAACTTTTTCATTTCGGAAATGAAACAGCTCCTCCCTTCACCGCCACCTTGGCTATTTCTGGGACCAAAGGAATCCTTGAAGCTGACCGGGCAGGAGAGTCCACGCTGGGAGTAAAATCACTACAAACGTTTGTAGGGGCCTGGCTGAATTAGTTCAATTTCAGGGAGAAAACTGGTGTGTGTGTGTGTGTGTAAAATCACTGCAAATGTTTGTCGGGGCGTGGCTGGATTAGCTCAGTTTCAGGGAGAAAACTGGTGTGTGTGTGTGTGTGTGTGTGTGTGTAAAATCACTGCAAATGTTTGTCGGGGCATGGCTGGATTAGCTCAGTTTCAGGGAGAAAACTGCGGGGGTGTGTGTGTGTGTGTGTGTGTGTGTGTGTGTGTGTGTGTGTGTGTGTGTGTTGTGTGTATGTTGGGAGGAAGGCGGAGGAAAGAGGAGGGCATTCTCTGGTGGAGGAGAAAGAGCCTGAGCTTCTCCCTTTCCCATGTCTTTCACAGCAGCTCATACACTGTTTTCTCACCTTGCAGTGTCCCACTTTCTACCTAATGACCTACCCTCCCCTAAGGCCCTGCTCAACTCACCTTCACTGAGAAGTCTTCTCTGGCCTTCAGCCCCTTCCTTAAAGCCCAAGGTCTCTGAAGCTGCACTTGATTGGTTGGATACTGTATTAGTCCATTCCCACACTGCTAATAAAAACATACCTGAGACTGGGCAATTTATAAAGGAAAGAGGTTTAATTGACTCACAGTTTAGCATGGTTGGGGAGGCCTCAGGAAACTTACAATCATGGCAGAAGGGAAAGCAAATGCGTTCTTCTTTACATGGCGGCAGGAAGGAGGAGTGCTGAGCAGAGAGGGGAAAAGCCCCTTATAAAACTGTCAAATGAGAACTCATTCACTATCACAAGAACAGCATGAGGGTAACAGCCCGCATGACTAAATTACCTCTCACTGGGTCCCTCCCATGACACTGGGGATTATGGGAACTACAATTCAGGATGAGATTTGGGTGGGGACACAGCCAAACTATATCAGATACTTAGCTGGCTGGATTCCCGGCTGGAGCACACACCTGCCCTGTGAGCTACACATTAGCAGGGCCAAGTATTGCGAATGCAGTGTCTGGACCAGGTTTCCCACATGCTAACCCTTGGAGAATGACTGGGCAAAGTATTTATGAAGGAAGTGCTCTCACAAGAAAGCAAGAGGGGAGTGGAGGAAGAGGGAGAGGAAAGGAGAAGAGGCTACACAAGGACATCACATCAGAAGTCCCAGTCCCAGCCTGATCCCGAGCTCCCCAGAGTAGATTACAGCTGCTTGGAGGCAAGGAACACGGGCTGTCCTACCCTCCTGCCTGTCTGTTTTTGAAATGTTGATGCTCACTGCCATTGCAGAAGTGGCTGCAGTGGCCCAGGGAAGTCCCTCCAAGAAGGCTACAGGGTGAGTCTTAAGAGTGGAGCTCACAGAAGCGTGGAGGATGGGCATGCAGAGCCAGAAAAGGGCATGCAGGATATCTGAGGGCCCTGGACAGACGCAACAGTGTCTGCTGCAGCAGCTCACAGTGAGTGTGCCACATCATGGCCTGGAAAACACTCTAGTGCTCTTTTTATATACAGTTGGTGCCTGTCTCTCCCAGTAAACAACCAGCTCCTTGAGGACAGAGACAGTGAGAAAAGTCTTTAGCAGGGAATGAGTACTGTGTTCCATGCTCTTGCCACCAGTCTTAGAAATTCCCATAAGCATTCATTCACCATCTTCCATGTGTCAGACTCTAAGCCAGCAATATGGATTAGGATGGCTTGGTTACCTAATGAAACCCCCCACTAGAGTGCAAGCTCTTTGAGGGAAAGTGCTGTATCTTGTTCTCCATTTTCATCCTTAGTACTTAGCACAGAGCCTTTTACAATGGTAGGAGCTCAATAAATATTTGACGAATGAATGAACAACTTGTCTCAGGGAGTTGGAATTCACAGCCTAGTACAAGAGGTGCACAATATATTAAATATTTTTTAAAAGCTAAATGTGAAAACAGTAGCAGAGGGAGAAAAATGATTAACTTGGGGTCAAATTTAGGGATCAAAGAAAGTTTCACAGAGTCAAAATATTTGAAATGGTCGGGTTTATCGTGCCTGGGAAAAGCATTCCAAGCAGAGAGACAGCCTGTGCAAAACCAAACAGGCATGAAAGAAGCTATCTGGTTCTGGGAAATGGGGGCCTTCCAGCTCCAACATCACATGGGAACTCGGGGAAAGTTAGTGATGATGTAATGATTTCAGGGAGTACTGCAGAAATGGGTGATTTTCATTTTCTGCTCAGATTTCACTGTAGCCTTTGAAAACGGCAGAGCCAGAAACTGAAAATTGATACACTCTTCCAAGGGGAGAGGGCCTAAGCTGCCACTGAACAGGTGTGATGCATGTGCCTCCTTTCAGCTGGTCAGGTGGGACAGGTAGAGTAAGGAGAGCCTCTATCAAAGGGTGGCCTGGAGCAGAATATCAGGCTATGTGTATTAGTTCATTTTCACACGATATGAAGAACTACTTGAGACTGGGTAATTTATAAAGAAAAGAGGTTTAATTAACTCAGAGTTCCCATGATTGGGGAGGCCTCAGGAAACTTACAATCATGGTGGAAGGCATGATGGCAGGAGGGGTGGAAAGAGGGGAGTGTCACACTTTAAAACCATCAGATCTCATGAGAACTCACTCACTATCATGAGCACAGCAAGGGAGAAATCCACCCCCATGATCCAATCATCTCCCACCAGGCCCCTCCTCCAACACATGGGGATTACAATTTGATATGAGATTTGGGTGATGACACAGAACTAAACCATATCACCATGGGACCTGAAGAACGCATCCAAGGAGGAAGGCTGCCAGGCATGAGTGTTGGAGCTCTGGCTAAATGAAGAAAGCACCAAAAGGGGCAGCTCAGTGTAGGGTGTTAGATCCAAGGTGAGGAAGGTGACCCTATAGAGATGTCAGAGGCCAGGCAGGATAAGCAGGGCATCCATGCATGGAGAAGGCCTAGCATCAGCTGTCAGGGCCCCAGTGGACCAAGAATAACATCCTTCTAAGGGAGAGAATGGCAATGGAGATGGAGGATTATTTATACCCATGGGGATTGATCAGGTAGGCAAATATATTAAAAGCAAAGGAGAAAGATTTCTCACTGTTGGAGAATCAAGTTACAAATATGGAAAGAGAGAATCTGGAAAGACCCTTGTGGAGGGGATTGTGATTGGAGGTATTGATAAGAACTCATGACATTCAATATCTAAATAGACATAGAAATATAGATGATAAATATGTGTGCATGTATGTATACTTGCAACTGGATGTGTATATAAACACATATATTCCTTAGTTTTGTCTATTGAGAGAACCTGAGGGCACTGACACTCCAAAAGCAGTGAGCCTACATTGTACCCAGGTTTTGGATTCTAAATTTCATCTCAACTAACAGGAAGATGCACCCTAGAAGAAATGGGTGATTCTGGGACTGAGGCAGAAAGGAGCCTGGAACATCTTGTTACCCAGAAAGTAAGCACCCAAACAATGATGGAAACATGCCAGAAGAACACAGAAGCCATCGCTGGACATTTCTGGAGTAATCTAAATACAAATAAGTAATGAGAGTTAAGAATTATGATCTACAGAATAAAACAGGAAAACAGGAGTCCATAGTGTTATTAATAACTGAATACATTGAAGGTTTCATGAGGAACAGGATATTTATATAAAAATAATTATCAACTGCAGAGGGAAAAACAGTAAAAATAGTAGCTTCACAATGGAGAAGGTGGGCAGACGCCACTTTAACCAGATGATGTAGGTGAACATCATCAGTCACGGGACACATTGAGTTCTTATGCATCTGATAGGATGCAACCTAGAGAACATGGTGCCATTTGTGTGATATTTCTGCCAAAGATGTGCATATCCTAATTCTAATCAGGGTGAAAGGTCAGACAAATGCAGATTGAAGGACATTCTCTCAAATGATTGGCCAGCCATCTTCAAAAGAGTCAAGGTCGTGAAAATCACAGAAAGACTGAGGAAACATTTCAGACTGAAGGAGACTAAAGGAGCTTGATATCCAAAGGCAATGTGTGATTCCACCCTGGCTCCTTTTGTTATAAAGAACATTACTAGGACAAAGGATGAAACCTCAATGTAGTCTGAGGTTCAAATGGTAAAAATGCCCGTTGTGAACGTCATGATTTTGATGGTCATTCTCTCTGTTTGTTGGAAATACACAGTAAAGTGTCCAGGGGTGACAGGCGTCATGCTGGCAACTTACTTTCAGATGACTCAGGGACAAAAATTATTTGTACCATACTTGTAACTTTTTTGTAAATTTGAGATGGTGCTAAATATATATAATGCATAAAACTTAGGTCATATTACTCCACTGCTCAGATTACGATTTGAGATGAGATTTGGGTGGGGACACAGAGCCAAATCCTATCACCATGGAACCTGAAGAAGGTGTCCAAGGATGGGGACACCTAGAGGTTGGATACCTTTTCTGGCATGCTTTATATCTCATGTTCCTATAACCCACCCCTTCCCCATGAGAAAGTCACAATTCAACCAGCACTGACACAGTCCCTCCTTCTAGTAGAGTTAGGCAGGTGATTGAGACATGGATACGGTTACATTGTAACCTTAGTGCTTCCCTATCACCTTTGGGATAAATATAGAGTCCTGACCATGGTCCCTGAGCCCTACATGGCCTGGCCCACCTCCTGTCCCAACCCCTGTGCCTGGCTGTGTTTCAGCTACATTGGCCTGCTGGAGGTTTCTGGAACAGGTCCAGTGCTCTCCTGCCTCTGGCCCTTTGCACTTGTTCTTCCCTTTGCTTGGAGTGTGAACCCCCCAGATTTCCACATGGTGCTCCCTGTGCAAATGTCCCCCATCAGAGAGGTCTTGGAAAATAGCTCCTCCTCCTCCTGGTCAGTCACCTGCATCGCTCCACCTGTGTTAACTTTCTTCATCATGCTTTCACTACGTGATATTTTAAGATGGTAATATGGTTTGGCTGTGTCCTCATCCAAATCTTATCTTGAATTCCCACATGTTGTGGGAGGGACCCAGTAGGAGGTAACTGAATCATGGGGGCAAGTCTTTCCTGTGCTGGTCTCATGATAGTGAATAAGTCTCGTGAGATCTGATGGTTTTAAAAACAGGAGTTTCCCTGCACAAGCTCTCTCTTTGCCTGCTGCCATCCATGTAAGACGTGACTTGCTCCTCCTTGCCTTCCACCACGATTGTGAGGCCTCTCCAGCCATGTGAACCTGTAAGTCCATTAAACATTTCTTCCTTTTGTAAATTACCCAGTCTCAGGTATGCCTTTATCAGCAGCATGAAAACAGACTAATACAGATGGGTTTCCCTGTGTGTTGTTTGTTTCTTCACTAGAAAGTCAACTCTCTGTGGGAAGGAGCTCTGTGTTGCTTCTCTCTACTCCCAATGCCTAGAAGAGTTCCAGCACTGTGGGGATGGGTCAGCAATTATTCCTGAGGAATGTCAGGCCCCTGGCGAGGGCCTTCCCTCATCACCTTGCAGCAAGGTGGGCCTACCTGTGTTCTCATTTTGAAGATGAGGAAGTTGAGACTCAGAGAAGTGAAGTGATTCACCCAAGGACACATAGACAATACCCAGAGGAAATAGGATTTGAACTATCAATGAAAAAAAAAAAAAAAACCACAGTGCAAGACACTTGTGAAAGGTGGCAAGACAGGTTTTATTCAGACTCCTGCTTTGGGGGAGACTCCAGGCCAGACAGAACTCAGCCCCAGTTAAAGGGGACTGAGGCTTCTGAAGGGAGAACAGAGAGAGAACCAAAAGGGATGCTGGGGAAGTGAAGAAGGGGGAACAAAAAGGGCCTGGGGTCTATGTGGAAATGGAAATTTCAGAAGAGGTCACTAGAGAATTCCTGAAAACGGTTTGGTGCAAGCTGGGTTGGGACAATGCACATTTTGTGGTTTGGTGGCATTGCATTTTCTTGAGTAAAGACTTAGTGCAAGGCAGGGGTGGGGTCACCTTTAGAGACACAGCCTAGAGCAGGTGGAGCCAGCCTGAAGTGTGGTCAAGTCTCAAGCATGGCACCTGAGGGAGCGATCTGTGCCTCCTGAGAGCTCACTGTTCACAGACCCAAGCCTTCAAACTCTAGAGCAAGGCACAGGGAGGGGGATTTTGCAAATTATTTTTCAAAGGAAGTCTCAGGGGCAAAGGAGAAGCCCATTGTCTATTTCTTTTGTATCTTGTCCTCTCACAGTGTCCATCAGAAGGCCGTGCCCAGACCCCTGCTGAGTAGTTGGCAGGGTGGCTGCGCATACTGGAAAGCACATAAGCTTGAAGCCAGACAGATGGGAGTTCCAACCCCAGCCCTGCCACTTATCCCCAGGTGACACTGAGTACGTGACTCAACTTTCCTCAGCCTGAGTTTCTTAATCTCAATCACGTTACCCACCTGGCACCTTGTTGGAAGGTTTATATAACCCAAAAGGTGTACATGCCAAGCACAGTATGTGGCCACAGGCAGTTCTCAGTAAGGGGGATGATAAATCCATCATGGGCTGGGTTTTGACACTGTTCACCCGAGCCTAGCAACTAGAGATTCCAAGGGATGAAAGATCAGGGAGGAAGGACCACACTGTCTCTGCCGGAGGCCTGGAGGGGAAGCTCCTGGTGACAGAGGCTGGATTCCAAAGTGTCTCTTCTTTGACATTGGTACCAGTCCCACTCATGTTTTGCATGAGATTTTCCCCCAGACCCTGTGGACTGAGCCAAGCCCCACAGGGGTGGTGCTTCTCCCTCCTTGCTCAGTGCCCAACCCTTCTGCTTCAAAGCCTCTATGGAGATAGCTTTCTCATTTGGCCCAGGCGGCCAATTCCAGTGGAGTATATGATATCGTCCACAGGCTGTTGGCTCAATGTGGAGAAACACAAAACCATCTTGAAATGCGACTTTACAGTTTTGATTTTGCTTGTTTATAAATGTATACTGTAAGCAAGCTGCCATCGCCTACAATCCGGTCTCTTCTCTGGCATCTAATTACCTTTAGAGCATGAATATCAACATCAAGAAGATGTTTTTTCCCCAGCCAAAGAGCAATTGGAAACATTTGATACCCTTTTCGCCATTAAGGATGGATAGGAAGGGGAGGTTATAAAATATGTCCCTATTGGCCTGGCACGGTGGCTCACGCCTGTAATTCCAGCATTTTGGGAGGCTGAGTGGGGCAGATCACCTGAGGTCGGGAGTTTGAGACCAGCCTGACCAATATGGAGAGACCCTGTCTCTACTAAAAATACAAAATTAGATGGGCGTGGTGGCACATGTCTGTAATCCCAGCTACTCAGGAGGCTGAGGAAGGAGAATTGCTTGAACCCAGGAGGCAGAGGTTGCGGTGAGCTGAGATCACACCATTGCACTCCAGCCTGGGCAACAAGAGTGAAACTCCGTCTTAAAAAAAAAAAAAAAAAGTACCTATTGCACTTTTTGATAGTCTTTGTGTCTAGCTAGGAAATAAAGCTCCACCATGTTATGTCCTGTCAAGTTACCATCCGTTCACTCAACAAATATTTATTGAGCGCCCTCTCTAGATACTTGGTCAGTGGACACAACAGGTGATGATCCTGTCATTGACACCTTGGCACAGGTGGCGCTTTCTGCCAGGTTCACCTTTCTCCTTGCTCTGCCTGGTGAATTTCTATTATCCTTCAAGACCCATCTCCCCTGGAAGGGTTTCCCTGTGTGCTTTCTCTGTGTTGTCGTAACACTGTACATATCCCTTTTATTGCACTTTATTACCTTGTTCTGTACATTAATAGACTATTCTGGGGGGCAGTTGTACGTTTACAGAAAAATTGAGCAGAAAGTATAGAGTTACCATATACCTTCCTCAACACCTCTTCTCTCGGACTTTCCCCTATATTAACATCTTGCATTAGTGTGGTACATTTGTTACAACTGATGACTAAATATGGATACATTATTATCAACCAAAATCTACAGATTACATTAGGGTTTACTATTTGTATTGTACATTCTATGGGTTTGACAAAGATATAATGACATGTATCAACCATTACAGTATCATACAGAATAGTTTTATTGCCCTAAAAATACTGTGTTTGACCTATTTATCCCTCTCTCCCTCCCCTGAGCCCCTGGCAACCACTGATCTTTTTACTGTCTCCATAGTTGTGCCTTTTCCAGAATGTCCTATAGTTGAAATCTTGCAGTATGTAGCCTTTCTGACTGGCTTCTTTTACTAGCAATATGCATTTAAGGTTCCCCCACATCTTTTCTATAGCTCATTTGCTTTTAGTGCTGAATAATATTCCACTGTATGTATGTATCACAGTTTGTTTATCCATTCACCTATTGAAAGACATCCTGGTTGCTTTCATGTTTTGGCAGTTATGAACAAAGCTACTGTAAACCTCTGAGTGGAGGTTTTTGTGTGGATATAAGTTTTCAGCTCCTTTGGATAAATACCAAGGAGCATGCTTGCTGGATCTTATGGTAAGGGTATACTTAGTTTTGCCAGAAACTTCCAAACTGTCTTCTGAAGTGGCTGTACCATTTTGCATTCTGAGCAGCAACAAATAAGAGCTCCACTTACTACTTTTTATTTTATCTGTTAACTGCTCTGCTCCCACCACCAACTACCCTTCAGATTGTGAGCTACCTGAGCACGATGGCCAGGTGTTATCATTGCATCTTCAGTGTTTGGCACTGAAATGTTTATGGTATTAATTATTTGTCAAGTTCAAATTTTAAATTGCAGAATGATCTCTCAAGTAATAGCACATACCTCTGGATGCTACTTTGGTAGTGGGGAGGGCATTTAGAGGCATATGTTATGGCCAATGGAAGACCTAGCTTCTGTTCTGTGGATATGTTATTATCTACAGCATGTTAACATCAAGTTTAAATAATGTTCAGAACTAGAGTCCAACCAGAGTCTTCGAATAACTTATCCTTTATATTTTCATTTTGTAACTTTTGTTATTTTGTTAATAAACTGTTAAAGAATTGACCATCATGACCATGATAACTACACTTATCAGCTGTCACCTAGATCTCATAAAAGACTTACACATCTCAGCCATAGCAATCTTTTTGCAATCCACTGGGGAAGACAGACAACGGAATAGGTAAGGGCAATGGAGAATCCAAAGCTGTAACAGAAGGATGCATTAAGGACCATGGGTGTCCAAAGAGGACTCCTAACCTAGTTTTGGCTTGAGAAGGTGCAATGGATTCGATTCCTGTTCAGCAAATACTTGCTTTCTCCTTCCCTCTCCTGGGAAGAATAATCTTCCTCATCAGACCCAGCTGTGGGACTTGCTATGGCCAATGGAACATGAGTGGTCATGATGCAAGCAGAAGCTTTCAATGTGCTCATGTGGTTTTGTCCTTTTTTGCTCTCCTAATCCACCATGAGGAGAGCATCCCCTAGGTACATGGTGCTCCCTAGGTTAGGGTTCTGGAATGAGAGACACAAAAGCAGACCTGAACCCACATCCTGGGCCAGAGCCCCCTCAGCTGACCTGCAGACCTGCGAGTGGGAAAAAATGTTTATTAATGTTTGGGGGTTATTTGTTACACAGCATAATCAGCAACAGTGACTAGTACAGAAATCCTCCTGGGGAAGGAGGAACAATAAGAAATGTTATCCTGATGGACAGGGAAAGGTTAAGAGAAAAGCTGGCTTAGTGCAGGGAGCTGTGAGTACAATGAATAATATTTATAACTGGCACGAGGCCACTTGATAATTCGCTACAAATGAGAAGTAGATGGATGGAAGGCAGAGTAGAGCTGGTAACAATCACTATGGTAATCACTGTTAGTATCTAAACTGCTTACTCCTTCCTGGCAATGGCTCATTCCTGGTGTGCCAATCATGATTATCCTGTTCCTAACTTTCCCAGCCTTTTTGCAGCTAGGGAGTAGCTAGTGACCCAGTTCTGGCCCTTGAGACCTAAACAAAAATTTTCTCATGGATTTCTGGGAAAGGCTTTTCTTTCCTGATGAAAGATGTCAGATGTGGTTAAGGCAGTCTTCCCCCTCTCTCCAGGCTTAAACAAGGATGCAATTGCCTGAGTTCTAACAGCCCTCTTGCATCTATGAAGAAATGTCCAGAATTTCAGAGACATTGGCCCCATCATTTTTGAGCTCCTGAACTGAAACCTGCAACTACCTACTTCTAGACATCTTATTGTATGCGAAAAATAACTCCTCTGTTTAAGCATGAGGATTTTGTGTTAGGTATCATGTTCTGCATTAGCTCGCTTTCCTAACTAAAATAATAGCTAACATTTACAAACACTTACCACAAGCCTGGCACTGTGTTAAGCATGTTATCGCTATTATGCCATTTAACCTAAGTAATAATCCCATGGAAAAGTGGTATTATTGCCACATTAGAACTTTTCCCAGAGGTCAGATCTGCTAAAGGCTCTGCTACTCCAATTCTACCTAACTCCTGGGGTGCAAACCCTAGTCTGGCTGTACCTACTCCAAAACAATAAGTAAAAGCTTTACTCTACCTGGATATAGGCTGAGCCAGAAATCACTTTGAGAAACAGAGATTTGAGCCAAGGTCCTCAATCCCTTCCAATGGCAAGGGAGAAAGTTGTGAGTTGGGGCTGAAGATCTTGGGGTTCTGGGGTCCCCACATTTCTGAGCTCCATGCTGTGAAGTGGGTCACTGGGATGAGTAGAAAGAATGTTGAGGATTCTCCAAATTTTTTTTTTTTTTTTTTTTTTTTCTGTGAGACAGAGTCTCGCTCTGTCTCCCAGGCTGGAGTGCAGTGGTGCAATCTTGGCTCACTGCAAGCTTCGCCTCCGGAGTTCACGCCATTCTCCTGCCTCAGCCTCCTGAGTAGCTGGGACTATAGGCACCCACCACCACGCCCGGCTAATTTTTTGTATTTTTAGTAGAGACAGGGTTTCACCGTGTTAGCTAGGATGGTCCCGATCTCCTGACCTCGCGATCTGCCCGCCTCGGCCTCCCAAAGTGCTGGGATTACAGGCGTGAGCCACCACGCCTGGCCCGAGGATTCTCCAAATATTTCTGGATCCCAGGGTTAGCCAGCCTCCCTCTCTAGAAGCTCTGATAGGGGAGAGGGTTGGGTGTGTATGGAAAGGCCTCTGTCAGAGTCAGCTTAGTGATACTATTTAAACAAGTCTTGTCTCCACTTGCTTCTGCTATTACTGCTTGACTTCACCAATCAGTTTAAGAACCAAACACCTTGGGATAGTTAAGAAGAAGGTGAAGCAGTCATTAAAAAAAAAAAGAAGAACAAAATCATGTCCTTTGTAACTACATGGATGGAGCTGGAGGTCATTATCCTAAACAAACTAACACAGAAAGAGAAAACTGAATACCACATGTTCTCACTTTTAAGTGGAAGCTAAACAATGGGCACATAAAGATGGAAACAATAGACATTGGGGACTCCCAAAGCGGGGATCATTAGAGTGGGCAATAGAGTTGAAGAATACCTATTGGGTACGATGTTCACTATTTGGGTAATGGACACACTAGATGCCCAATCCCACCAGTACATAATTATACCTGTGTAGCATATATGCACATGCACATATTGAATCCATAATAAAATACATTTTTTTAAAAAAAAGAAAAAAATTCAATCAATATGTATGCATCACGAAATTTTTATTCCATTCTGATCAGGCACTAACAGAATGAACTTTTCTAAATGAGAAAGTTTGTCTTCTGAATTTTAAGCAGAGCACACTTGAATTTTGATGCTGATAATAAAATGTAGTATAGTAATATGCAATTCATCACTGTTTTAATTTTCTGACAGGTGGAAATTAGGCCAAAATAAATACTACTTTCTGCTTAAAAAAATGCAGGTGAGCACTATCAATAATTCACTCCTTAGTATGGATTCATTTGCTTCTATTATCTTTGTAATGCTTGGGCAAAAAGTGCTCAAAAACGAAAGTTTTGTTAGGGGATGTTGAATAAATGTTGCAGAATAAATAAATGTGTGTATGAATGAGCTGTATTCATGGAAGATTGTTCAGAAACCTATGGGTGGCCTTCTCAGAGCTGTACCCAGGGGTGTGCGTACAAATACACGCACACACACACACACACACACACACATTTTAAGAGGAGATGTGGAGCTTTCTAGGTCTTCTTGGGTAACAGAAGCAAGACTCAAAATGTTTGAGAAGTTAAAACAAGGGGAGTAGTGTAACAAGATTACGTTTAACAAGGGCAGGTGTCGGACTCTGAACATTTGTTGAAAACTGCCCCACACATGGAGGCGATGAGGGAGGTGAGGCTTAACAGACTCATGTGTGAAAAAGACAGGGGTCCCCTAAGTGGACAGGCAGCTCCCGCACGTCAGGGGTAGGACCTGGCTGCCAAGAACATTAATGAGCTCCCAAGCTGCTTTAATACAAGCACGGTTTTCAGAGGGAGAGACCCGATAGGACGTGAGTCAGACCACACCTGAAGTCTGGGACTCACTTCTGTAAAGAAACACTGGCAAAGTGGTGACCAAGCCAAAAGCCACTTGACAGAAGAAGGGACAAGGTGGAAAAGCAGGGCAGAAGAGGTGGCCGCAAAGGAGCGAGAATGCTAGGAACAGCTGGAGGGCAGGGTTTGTATCTGATTTGTCTCTGTATTCCCAGCATCTGGGATGTCTTTGAAGCTTTGTAAAGATTTGGAGAATGAGGCCAGGTGCGTTGGTGGCTCACGGCTGAAATCCCAGTGTTTTGGGAGGCAGAGGTGGGAGGATGGCTTGAAGCCAGGAATTTGTGACAAACTTGGTCAACATAGCGAGACACCATCTCTACAAAAAATTTTTAAAAATTAAAAAACTAGCTGGGAGTGGTGGCACACGCCTGTAGCCCTTAGCTCCTGGGAGGCTGAGGCAGGAGGATCACTTGAGCCCAGGAGTTCGAGGTTACAGTGAGCTATGATCACGCCACTGCATTCCAGTCTGGGTGACAGAGTGAGACCTTGTCTCTAAAAAAGTTGAAAAGAAAATGTGCTGAATGAACAAACTGGGGTGTCCCAAATATAAAGAGCTTTCCCATAAAGGAGAGAGTTCTCAATCTGTGGGGGTATTTAAGTACACAATAAACAGATGTTTGCTGGGTTGCTCTAAGAGAGAGTCAGGTGTCCAATGAAGATAGGGATAGCAATAGATGTGAATGTTAGAGACAGGAGGCAGCCAAGTGACCCAGGTGAAACCCCACCTCCAAGGCTAAAACAGCCTAAAGGCTGAGAAACTGGATTGCTGGTCCTGGATGAAGCCTGCCCTTTCCCAAATGATTTTCTCTAAATGAAGCCCACCTTCTTGCTGGGTGAAAGGGGTAGAGCCAGGGGAAGTTCACGAAGTTTGCAGGGGAGAGGAACCTGGCCTCTGTGGTAACCTGGGATTCAATTTGTGAGGAGACAGGTTGTTAGCAAGACCCCCTCTCACTTTGCTGAGAGTTTTTCTTTCTTTTTCCTTTTCGCCCAATAAATTCTGTTTTCCTCACCTTTCTATGTGTCCAAGAGCCTAATCTTCCCTGGTCGTGTGACAAGAGCCTGGTTTTAGCTGAACTCAGGAGAAAGCTCTGCATCACTAAGTTCTATTGGGTCCCAAGGATTTTGTTCCATAAGGCTAGATATTAAAGCCCTCCCCATGTCTATGTCTCCGACATCTATTTCTCTTTTATTAGTGATGTCCAAAGAGAAGGGAGGAGGAAGGATGAAAGGAAAGAGGAGGAAGAGAGGAGAGAGGAAAGAAGAGTGGCCGGCACAAGAGCTTGGAGATCCCTGAAGCTGTTTTCCTTTCTCCTCACCCCCACAGGGAGGGATCCACACCGTTGTGGGGTTTTTGTTGCTGTTGTTTTGTTTGTTTTGTTTTTCTTTTTTTGCGTCCCTTCATCAAAGCATTCATTGTAGTATATGGTAATTGTCTCTGAATGTATCAGCCTCTCTTCCCTGAGGCCTGGGTCTGCTTGTTTCATACCATCTTGTCCTTAACACACAGTGCTTGGTAAACAATACCTGTTAATAAACATTTGTTGAATGAATGAATGAATGAATGAATGAATGAATACTGCACTCTTTCGACTTGGTTAGAGACATGTCTTGTAGACTGGCATGTACTTCACACAGCACTCTTAGGTAGAGTTTGTATATGTTATTCCATTGAAGGGAAAAGGAAGCCAGGCTGTCGGGAGAAAAAAAAAAAAAAGACATTCTGAAGAAGTAAAAACTACCCTTGTGGGTTTCAAAAATGTCTGGGCTATTATGCCTGAAGCTGAAACCTCAGGTCATATTTACTTTTTCTTTTCTACAAACAGCTTATAGGTTTTCTAAAAAACAAAAAACAGACAACAAAACCTCTTGTTACTTTCTGCGTGCCTCCTTTCCATGTTATTTTCTTTTTATAATGAAATCATATGAGCATCTGTCCCTGAAATTCTGGCTCTTGATAATCTCTCTTTTATTTGCTTTGCTCTTCAAAGTTTATACAAATTGTACATTGATCTTGTACTTTGTGTAGGGTTTTAACTAGCAAAAGTACTGGAAAAAAATTTGAAATTACTTGAAAAAATTTCAATGAGGACAGGGCTATCCTAGTTTCTATTACAGTTCCTGCAGGTAGGGCGATGCCTGACACATAGTAGGTGCTCAATAAATACTTAGAGAATGAATAAAATATGTGCTGTCTACCTCGATGAGAGATATTATATCATACGCACATTACTAACATTACTAGTTAATCCACCAACACCCTTGTGGTTAAGTGTGATTCCGTTCTTAAGATAAACAAGAAATAAGATAAAGGAATTAGCCGATGGTGGTAACAAAATGAGTCAGAATTCAAACCCAGTGCTGTCTGACTCCAAAGCCAGGCTCTCTCTGCATCACAAGCTACCAAGGGGACAGTGGCATGTGGCTTCAGTGAAGCTCATCTTGGGCATCTCCGGTAACCTGCCCAACCCCTTCCCTTCCCAGCTGCTCTTGGGTCCAGATCTCTGGCAACCTGCTTCGAATGACTTTGAGAACAAAAAAGTATGTGTTAAGTGGATGGCTGGATAAAGGGTTAACGGCAAATGATAAAGACATGACAGTAAAATCAATAGATGGATACTTAGTTACATACAAACACATGCTCCTTCCCCTGCCTGTAATCCTGGTGTTTTGGGAGGCAGAGGTAAGGGGATCACTTGAGCCCAGGAGTTCAAGGTTACAGTGAGCTACGATCATACCACTGCACTCCAGCCTGGGTGACAGAGTGAGACCCTGTCTCTAAAAAAATTTCTTTAAAAAGATTTGCTGAATGAACAAACTGGGGTGTCCCCAAATATAAAGCGCTTCCCCTTTTTACAGAGAAAAGGCTGTACCTACAGTACCAGCCTGTCCATTTCAGTCTGGCAACACATCCTTAAAAAGACAGATTGGCCTCTAACTCTTCCCTGCCAATTCCACCCCTGCTGCCTGCCCCACCCAGGATGATAAAGGCCCTGAAGCCTTGAAAGCAAAGCATACTTTTGTGCTACAGTTTTTGCCCAGACCTCATTAATTCAGGAAGATGATATACTTCAGCCAGTGGAAAGATAGCAAATGCGTGCAAAGCCTCTTTAATTGTGGGTTTCCTTTCGCTGTCTGCTTCCTTAATAAATTTGGAAACTATTTTATGTAAATTCTCTAAATGAGGCTGTTGCATTTTCCTGCTCTAGGAGCTGGAGCAGAGATGGGGCAGAGCAGGATGGAGGGAAAAAACCGCCTTGTGAAAAATGCTCCTTCCCTAGGAGGCGGCATTGCCCCTGCTTTTCCAGTCTCGGCCAAATTCCTCCTAGGGATGCTGCGTGTCAATGTGAACCTTGAGGATGGGCGGGCAGGAGAAGAATGGTGAGGCGGAGATCCTGGCACCAGGAGTAACTTTGAGGGCAGGAAGTATAAACTAAGCCTGGAGATGCCTGGGGTGGGATTGAGTGGCTTTAATAAGTAAGATGTGTGGGCAAGAGGGAATGAAACTGAAATGGAGAAAAGATGTTGATTCAGCCAGCAAGGCAGAGCTGCAGGAGCAGCCCAGTGGGGCCAGGAGCCCAGAGGGTGAGACGACTCCCTAAGCTCCTTCTCCAGGTCACACTTGGCCTCAAAGCCAGAGTCCCTGCCCCTGCCGCTCTACTTTTCCACCTGGCTGGTCCACACACACTTGTGGCCTGATGACTCTTCCTGAGACTTTGGGGCTGAGTTGCCTGGGTTCCATTCTTTGTTGTTGTTGTTGTTTTGTTTTGAGACAGTCTTGCTCTGTCACCCAGGCTGGAGTTCAATGGCGCGATCTCAGCTCACTGCAACCTCCCCCTCCCGGGTTCAAGTAATTTGCAACCTCCACCTCTCAGGTTCAAGCAATTCACCGGCCTCAGCCTCCCAAGTAGCTGAGATTACAGGTGCCTGCCATCATGCCCAGCTAATTTTTGTATTATTAGTAGAGACGGGGTTTCCCTATGTTGGTCAGGCTGGTCTTGAACTCCTGACCTAAAGCAATCCACCTGCCTCAGCCTCCCAAAGTGCTGAGATTACAGGTGTGAGCCACCATGCCCAGCCTTTTGGGTTCCATTTTTTTTCTTTTTTGAGACAAAGTCTTGCTCTGATGCCTAAGCTGGAGTGCAGTGGCGCGATCTCGGCTCACTGCAACGTCCGCCTCCCACGTTCAAGTGATTCTCCTGCCTCAGGCTCCTGAGTAGCTGGGACTACAGGCGTGTGCCACCATGCCCGGCTAATTTTACTTTTTGTGTTTTTAGTAGAGATGAGGTTTCACTATGTTGGCCAGGCTGGTTTCGAACTTCTGACCTTGTGCTCCAGGTGCCTCAGCCTCCCAAAGTGCTGGGATTACAGGCGTGAGACACTGCTCCTGGCCTTAGGTTCCATTCTTGCTCTGCAACTTACTAGCTGTATGACCTCAGGTATGTGTCTTAACCATTCTGTGCCTTGATTTTTTTTTATATATCAACAAAATGCATATGACAAGAATATGAGCCACATAGGATTGTATGATTTATTCTCCCTCAAGCACTTAATAGTGCTTGGTACTTAATGAGTGCTACATAGGATTGGCTATCATTATCATCACTTTCATCATTATCTATCTCTATCAATGACAGCCTGTCACCCAAGCCCGAAATTTCAGAATATTTTCCTGTAGGGGATGGATTTTCCACTATATTCCCATCCTCAATTTCCTGGAGCCTTCACTCCTCAAGGCTAGGACAAATAAAAGACAAACTAAAGAGGAAGGAGGCAGATGTAACATAGAGAAGGAGCTTGCAAAGCTTAGACTTGAAGCACACCAATGAAAGGTCTGACTCTGACCCAGAGTCCACCCTGACAACAGTACCTAGGGGGGCGCAGCAAATTTCCTTTAGCCCTGGCATGAGCAACAGAAGCAAAGACAATGACAACTCAAAGAGGACAGGACCCAGGGGATCTCCAGGGACTTCAGTGGACCAAGAAGCGGAGGAAGGAAGAAGGGAGGAAGAGAAAGAAGCTCTTCAGGGAAGAGATTTCAGTGCTAACTAGAAGAGCAGCCATGGCTGTGTGTAAGGAAAAGAGGGCTAAGATTTCCTGCTGGCTATGGGACTGGGATGATGGCTGCTTCTAGGGCAGCTGCCTCTGCCTCTCCTCCCTCTGTTGACCCTGTGTGGGTAGAAACTTGAAGTAAAAGGACTGCTTGCATATTTTTCTGGACTCTGTGGGGGATTTACTGGAAAAGAGCTATTCTGTTGGTTTATAGATACCATCACCCAATCCCTCTACAGGAGGGGATCGAGGGCCACGTAGGGCTGATTTGGAGTCACCAATAGAGGCCTGTGGGTCCAACAGGAGGCAGCCAATATGTGAAAGTCCCTGGGCTACAATCAGGGGCTTTATCAATGAAATTATAGTAAACGAGACATTTTGGACAAAACAATTTGGGGTGTATAGGGGCATATTTAATATTTGCCAATATACAGCCTCTTTGTTGAAGTCCCTTACAAGGGCTAGTTATTCAACTCTAAATCTATTTAAAAATAAAAACCTAACCCACCATGGGCTACTTTTGGGGTGAGGGGAACCCAAAACTATTTGCTGTGATGCTCACAGTGAGACCTTTGTGTCCTGACTTTGAACTTACAGCTGCTGCAATTTGCCTGCCTTTTTGATGTACAATTATGAAAACTAGTGGTTGGCTTAAAACCTTCTGAAATTAACAGTTAAAGACTTAGCTTCCATGGGAGGGTAGGGGAGAACCCCCACAGTGTGGTCAATGCCCGGTTATTGATAGCTTATGCCCACAAAGCAAAGGAAGGTGCAGACAAGTAATAATGGAGACCTAAAAATATATCAACAAAAATAAATGCATTGTGAGGAAATTCCAAGCTCTATTAAAGGCACTTTTGGTGAAAGAAGCCCTGCAGAGAATTTCTTAATAAATTTCAAAGAGGGGAGGTGTTTGGTCGCTGGAGTAGCCTACATAAGCAATCGTGGTATTTGTGGAATGTCAAACTGCAGATTGCCAGAGATAATCATCCAGCTCCTACCACAACCATTTCTTATGCTAGATCAAGGTTTTGGACAGTGGTTTGGGGTTGACTGAGACTCATATCCTCACGTTAGATGATCCCATTAATGTCACAGACTCTCCCACTTGGAAAGAGTGGGTGAGTGTAGACATTCGTGCATGGAGCCAATGCTTCCACACTTCAAGATCTGCAGCCAGAGAGATACTGTCCTTATTGTAGACACCTTGGTAACTCATTCCAAAGTCCAACAACACCCACATCCAGGAAATTCTTCTTCATGTTTAGCCTAAATCCCTCATGCTTCAATGTAAGCTCATTTCCTCTCCTTCAGTCCAAAACAGAAATAGGGAACAGCTGCTCTCCACCACTGGTTCATGTGCTTGAGGACTTTCATTTCACCCAATCCCTAAATCTTCTCTTCTCCAGAATAAATATTCCAAATCCCAGAAACATTCTCTGAGATTTACCCAAACCATGTGGCCGATTACTTTCTAAGTGCTTCCTTTAATTCCAAACACTTGTCCAAGGTACCGTCTCAGCCTTTGCTCTTGAACAACACACATTCATTGGGTGATATGGAGACTGAAAGGAACCAAGCTTCCTTCCAAAATCTAAAGAAGACTTCTCACCACCTCCAGCTACCTTGGCATTGCCAGTCTGAAGTTTCTTCTGTCTAGTTTCATCCTCAACATCCCCACTGCCATGATGGCTGGATTTTTTATGACTAACTACACCAGATGCTGTGCTACACACTTTATATGGATCATCTCATTTAACACATTGATACGGTTTGGATGCGTCCCCACCCAAATCTCATCTTGAATTGCAGCTCCCATAATTCCCACGAGTTGTAGGAGGGACCGGTGGAGATAGTTGAATCATGGGGGCGGTTTCCCCCATACTGTTCTCATGGTAGTGAATTAGTCTCATGAGATCGGATGGTTTTATAAGTGGAAACCCCTTTCGCTTAGCTCTCATTCTCTCCTTGTCTGTCACCATGTAAGATGTGCCTTTCGCCTCCTGCCATGATTGTGAGGCCTTCCCAGCCACGTGGAACTGTGAGTCCATTAAAGGTCTTTTTTTTTCCTTTATAAATTACACAGCCTTGGGTATATCTTTATCAGCAGCAGGAGAACAGACTAATATACATGTACAACAACCCTGATGGATGCGTTTTAATCTTTTATTCGTAGATGAGGAAATAACCTTTAAAGAACTCATTACTAATAAGTGACTGGGATTTCAATCCAAGTTTGTCTCACACAGAACTGAGGCTCTTGCCACAATGCCAGGCTAAGAGGTGGTTCCTGCTCCACAGAGTCCCATCAAGACAGAGATAATGAAATGGCCAGAAATGGACCACAAGGAAAGCATCTCTCCAACTCTATTTCTGGAGTGCTGATCATCTCCTGTCCCTGCAGAGTAGCTTTTTAATTTCATGGTTTGAAGCTGCCATGAAAAAACAACAAACTCCATTCACATTTATGTTTAATTATAATTATGTCTGTACACACTTGTCTGTCCATTACTCCTTGACTTGCTCCAAGGCGGGGACTTCAGCTTTGTTTTTATATTTTCAGCACCTAGCACGTGCCACCTACTGAGTAGACACTGGGAATATGTTTAGAATATGACTCACTGACTGACTAGCTTAACGGATGAATGAATGAATGAAATATACACAAATCCACACATATTAGTTACTCCAATTCTCATATTCAGAAGTGCTTACAGATACATAGGGATCTCTTTGAATAAATGCTACTCTCCTTACTCCTACTCTTATCACAAAACTGTTTGGGGGACATTAAACAGTTGGAAGATAAAGATTCTAATCTCATTTTCCCCTGCAACTCAACATGTGATCTTGGACAAGTCATTTGTTTTCTCATCTGAAAAGTGAGGAAGTTTGGCCTGGATGATATTTAAGGCCTTTTCCAGTCCTAAATTTCCATAATTCGATAGCTGCCTACCTACCATAATCACACTTATCTAAATAATCACAAAAAACACTACTTCATGCTGGAGAAACAGTCATAATAAACTAAGCAAAACCAAATGCCCTTCAATATCCTGTTGTGAACTATAAAATGCCCCTTAAAATCACATTTTCCCCTTGAAACAGGATGTAGGAAAAATATTTTCCTATTAAATCCTTTTAAAGTGCAAGGGAAAGCATTTATTCTGTGATTTGCTGTCCAACTCAATAAAAAGTGGAGGATTCGGCCATCTTAGTCATGGAAGACACTGTCAAAAAAGCAAAGGTGGTGGAAATTCAAGTTAGAAATCAAGATGCCATGCCAACAAAACAATGCACATGTTCTCTGGGATTTCCAAGTGTGTATCAAGTGGTTTATTTCTGCCATTATGTTGGCGAAACCAGTAAATGGGTTTTTATGAGGTGCTTTATGAAACTCCTGGGGTGGAGGAAGTCAGCCCTGGGAAGAAGTTGCACCAAACTTCCCAACCTGGGGGCCAGGAGAAGGAGGGGAGAGAGAGGACTTGAACTTTGGTGACTGTTGATCACATTGTCGTGAGTTGACGCCTCTAAAACGGGGTGAGCAGAGTGGGATAAGTACCTTAAAAGAGGTAGAAAGGACTAGAAGATTTCAGAAGAACATTGCCTTGTGTTTGGATATTGGTGTGTCTCCTACTGGGTTAAATCCTCAAAGGCAAAAGGTTCTGTTTTCTTAATTTCTGTAGACCCTTGGAGTATTACCAGAGCAGGCCTACAAACATTGTTTGAGGAATGGAAAAGAGTAGGTGGATCTCTCTGTCTTCCAGGAAGACACAAAAGGGGTGTCTGCCCAGCTCATAATCACCCCATCTTTTTATTGGAGCTACCTCCTTGTGGTAGACTGAATAACAGCCCCCCAAAAATGTCCAAGTCCTAATCCCTGTATGTGTGTATGTATGTCACTTGGCAAGGGGCACTGAGGTTGCAGATGGAATTTGTGATGTTGACCAGCTAGCCTTCAGATAGGGGGCTTATCTTGGACTATCTGGGTGGGCCCAATGTCATGACAGGGGTCCTTAAATGTGGAAGAGGGAGGCAGGACAGTCAATGTCAGAGTGATGCGATCTGAGAAGATCTCCACCCATCATACCTGGCTTCGGAGAAGGAGGGTGGGGCCATGAACCAAAGAACGTGGGCAGCATCTAGGAGTTGGAGAAGGCAAATAAATGGATTCTCCCCCAGAGTCTCCAGAATGGAACACAGCCCTGCCAGCTCCTTGATTTTAGCCCAGTGAAACCCACATTAGACTTCTGACTTCTATAACTGTAGGATAACAAATTCGCATTGGTTAAGCCACAATGTGATCATTTGTTATAGCAGCAATAGAATATTAACATATCCCCTCCCCACAAATCCCCAGCCAGAGAGTGTATCCTGACAGTCACGTTGGACCCATATTACTCAGATGCTAAAGCCTAGCTGACTGGATCAGGGAAAGGTCTGTCTCAAACTGGGCCAGCTTGAGACTTGGGATTGATACATCAAGTTAGACCCTTTCTGTGACTGGGGGTGTATTTAGTGCATTTTCACACTGCTGATAAAGAAATACCCGAGACTAGGAAGAGAAAGAGGTTTAATTGGACTTACAGTTCCACATGGTTGGGGAGGCCTCAGAATCATGGCGGGAGGCGAAAGGCACTTCTTACATGGTGGCAGCAAGAGAAAACGAGGAAGAAGCAAAAGTGGAAACCCCTGATAAACCCATCAGATCTCGTGAGACTTATTCACTATCATGAGAATAGTGTAGGAAAGACCAGCCCCCATGATTCAATCACCTCCTCTTAGGTCCCTCACACAACATGTGGGAATTTTGGGAGATACAAGTTGAGATTTGAATGGGGACATAGCCAAACCATATCATTCTGCCCCTGGCCCCTCCAAATCTCATGTTCTCAAATTTCAAAACCAATCATGCCTTCCCAACAGTTCCTCAAAGCCTTAACACATTTCAGCATTAACACAAAAGTCCACAGTCCAAAGTCTCATCTAAGACAAGGCAAGTCCCTTCCACCTATGAGCCTGTAAAATCAAAAACAAGCTACTTACTTCCTGAATACAATGGGGATACAAGTATTGGGTAAATACAGCCATTCCAAATGGGAGAAATTGGCCAAAACAAAGGGGTTACAGGGCCCATGCAAGTCCGAAATCCAGCGGACAGTCAAATTTTAAAGCTCTAAAATGATGTCCTTTGACTCCAGGTCTCATATCGAAGTCACACCAATGCAAGAGGTGGGTTCCCACAGTCTTAGGCAGCTCTGCCCCTGTGGCTTTGCAGCTGCTTTCACGGGCTGGCATTGAGTGTCTGTGGCTTTTCCAGGTGCCTGGTGCAAGCTGTCGGTGGATCAATCATTCTGGGGGCTGGAGAATGGTGGCCCTATTCTCACAGCTCCACGAGGCAGTGCCCCAATAGGGACTCTGTGTGGGGACTCCAACCCCACATTTCCCTTCTGCACTGCCATAGCAGAGGTTCTCCATGAGGGCTGCCATCCTACAGAAAACTTTTGCCTGGGCATTCAGGCATTTCCATACATCTTCTGAAATCTAGGTGGAGGTTCCCAAACCTCACTTCTTGACTTCTGTGCACCCACAGGCTCAACACCACGTGGAAGCTGCCAAGGCTTGAGGCTTCGACCCTCTGAAGCCACAGCCTGAGCTATATGTTGGTCCCTTTCAGCCACGGCTCAGAGGCTGGGGTGCAGGCTACCAAGCCCTTAAGCTGCACAAAGCATGGGGATCCTGGGCCCAGCCCACAAAACCACTTTTTCTTCTTGGCCTCCAGGCCTGTGATGGGAGGGGCTGCCATGAAGGTCTCTGACATGGCCTGGAGACATTTTCCACATGATCTTGGGGATTAACATTGGGCTTCTCACTACTTATGCAAATTTCTGCAGCCAGCTTGAATTTCTCCCCAGAAAATGGGTTTTCTTTTCTATCACATAGTCAGGCTGCAAATTTTCTAAAGTTTTATGCTCTGCTTTTCTTATAAAACTGAATGCCTTTAACAGCACCTAAGTCACATCTTGAATGCTTTGCTGCTTAGAAATTTCTTCCACCAGATACCCTAAATCATCTCTCTCAAGTCCAAAGTTCCACAAATCTCCAGGGCAGTGGCAAAATGCCACCAGTCTCTTTGCTAAGACATAGCAAGAATCAACTTTGCTTAAATTCCCAGTGAGTTTCTCATCTCCATCTGAGACCACCTCAGCCTGGATTTTATTGTCCATATCACTATCAGCATTTTGGGCAAAGCCATTCAACAAATCTCTAGGGAGTTCCAAACTTTCCCACACTTTCCTGTCTTCTTCTGAGACCTTTAAACTGTTCCAGTCTCTGCCTGTTACCCAGTTCCAAAGTTGCTTCCAAATTTTCAGGTATCTTTTCAGTAATGCCCCACTCTATTGATCCCAATTTACTGTATTAGTCTGTCTTCACGCTGCTGATAAAGACATACCCAAGACTGGGAAGAAAAAGAGGTTTAATTGGACTTACAGTTCCACATGGCTGGGGAGGCCTCAGAATCATGGCGGGAGGTGAAAAGGACTTCTTACATGGCAGCAGCAAGAGAAAATGAGGAAGAAGCAAAAGTGGAAACCCCTAATAAACCCATCAGATCTCATGAGACTTATTCACTATCATGAGAATAGCACGGGAAAGACCAGCCCCCATGATTCAATTACCTCCTCCTAGGTCCCTCCCATAACATGTGGGAATTCTGGGAGATACAATTCAAGTTGAGATCTGAATGAGGACACAGCCAAACCATATCAACGGGTATCTCATATATTAATAAATGTAGGAGTTGAGTGGGGCTCGTGTTCAGCCGTAGGAACAGAGAAGCAGAGAAAACTGACTTGAGGAGATGATAATGACGATGAGGAAGAGAGAGGCAGAAAGAGAGAGTTCTGGCAGTGTTCTGGTTTTTAGCTTCCCTCTGAGGTAATGTATGAGTCTGCAGAAGACAGTCCTCAGCCAGGTCACTGCCTCCCACTGGCTCAGGTTAAAGGATGAAGGCAAAACAGCAAACGTCCCCAGCTGGTAGACTGCTTCAACCAACTGAAAAATGCAGACTGGCCAATGTTGCCCCAAAACCAGATGACTAAGGCTGCTTCCATGGAGAGGTGTGAAAAGGAAATCCCTACTCACAGAAATCAGGAGCGGTTAATAGGGTTTGTCTGCATTTTTTAGACAGAGGCTCAGAGAGGTGAAGTAACTTGCCCAGAGTCACACAGCTAGTGAGTAGGGCAGTTGAATTCAAACCCAAGTCTTTCCATTTCTGAATCTCAGGTTGTAGTGGTGTTGTGTTTTTGTTTCCTATTGGTCATCCTCTGTTAACTGCTTCCTGGACTTCTGTTTTAACTGGAAAGAACTCAGAGATCTGATAAATATACCTTAGGTATCCTATAAAAATTCCATGGGTATTACAATACTCCAGGCTACCATTGTCCAGAGAGGAAAAAAGTCAATGTGTGACATAGTTGAGGCTGGTCTAGGCTTACAGTGTGCAGAGGCCTACAGGCCAAAGACAGGATGGGGGTTACCAGGGCAGTGATGTCCCCTTCTCTCTTCTAACGGCTTTTGTTCGCTAGTGCCCACCTCTGAGTAGCTCTGGGAGTGGACACCAGTGACAATGGATGCTCAGCTGCCCTCTGGCCTCCATCTTTGCCTGTTGGCTGGGCTTGCGATTCCCACCCAAATTGTGACTCTTGGCTTCAAGGATATTTGTGGAGCCCAAAGACCATCCTGCATGGTCAGAGTAAAGGGATGCTGACAGGGTGGTCTTAATTCAGGGCGGTCTTAGTTCTGAGAGATCGCTGCCTCCAAAGCCAGACTCTTGGGCTGTGCCACACTGTGTGCACGTCACACTGAGCCCCCCTGCACTTGCTGGGCTTTGTATTCCTGAAGACTAACTTGGAGCAAGAGACAACTGTAGTCTTCTTGGGGGCTAGAAGGGAGGAGTGGGGGTCATCCCCAAGGCCATTGCTGATGGCAGGCAACACCACAAACTGAGAACCAGTTAGTTTTTAACCCTTGTGTCTCACCACACACACACACACACACACACACACCTTTGTCTTCCCATGTGAAAATCAACAAAAGGACATGTCTTCCTTAATTTCCTAAGTCAAGCTCCTCATGGTGATTGCCTGAAATATGACAGGCAGAAGTTCAAACCACAGGTAATGCCCCATCAACTTTGCTCTTTCTAACCTGACCTCTTGAAATTTAGTCACATGGACTCAGGATGATAAAAGAAGAATCCTTGACATCTTGGCACCTGTTTTGTCCCTGTGCTGACTCTCATTATCCAGTGGCTCCTAATCTTGAAGTTCTGGAGGCAACTTGTTCACTATCCCTGGGACTGACTTGGCTATGTGGGCAACTGTCCCCTTCCTCTCTCTGCACTTACTTGAGCTGCTCATAATAGAATGGGCTTCTTTTATTCATTTTTGAGACAGAGTCTTGCTTGTCACCCAGGGTGGAGTGCAGTAGCATGATCTCGGCTCAACTGCAACCTCTGCTTCCCAGGTTCAAGTGACATGCCTCAGCCTCCTAAGTAGCTGGGACTACAGGCGTGCATCACCATGCCCACCTGCTAATTTTTGTATTTTTAGTAGAGACGGGGTCTCACGATGTTGGCCAGACTGGTCTTGAATGCCTGACCTCTGGTGATCCACCCGCCTTGGCCTCCCAAAGTGCTGGGATTACAGGCGTGAGCCACTGCGCCTGGCTGAATGGTCTTTCTAGACTGAGAAGGGCAACTCTTTGGGTGCAGACACTCCAGATGCCACAGCCACTGCCAGAACTGTCACACAAGCTCTCCCCTATCTTTTGCATTCAAATAGCTCCTAAATAGAGAAGTTGGAAACAAGAGTTGGGTATGTCTACCTTCTCTGAGTCACACAGGGAGAGTGAAATATTTGTTGCATGGACACGCTTTCTGCTGCACATTTGATGAAAAGAGCCCATTTTGGTGTGCTTTTTGGCTAGATCCAGGTCATTCTGGCCTCTAGTTTTCCTTGTGGGACAGGGCGCCTGGTCAGTTGTGACTCTCCAAGCGGAGATCAAAGAAGAGATGGGGAAGGAAAGAAGAGCACCAGGCTAGGCAGCTGCAGGACTTATCAACCACAAGAAAGGTACAGACCCAGTGAAACTGAAGGTGGCTTACCTGCAGGGCTGAGAACCCAAACAGGGGCTGAGGGCCACACCCAGGAAGTAGAGAATAGGTAATGGAGGACGGATGGGCAGGGAAAAGAGTTAGGGCACACGTTAATTTCCTATGGTTGCAGTAACAAATGACCACAAGCTTTGTGATTTAACAGAAATCTGTTTCTTATAGTCCTGGAGGACAAAAGTCCAAAATCAAGATGTTGGCAGGGCCACGCTCCCTTCAGAGACTCTAGAGGAGAATTCTTCCTTGCTTCCTCCGGTTTCTGGTGGCCATCAGCATTCATGGGCCTGTGGCTGTATCTCTCCAGTATCTGCCTCTGTCTTCACATGGCCTTCCACTCTGTGTGTCTCTTTTAAAGATATTTGCTATTGGATTTAGGGGTCACCAGGATAATCCAAAATCATTTCTTCATTTCAAGGTCTTTAATTTAACTACATCTAGAAAGACTTCTTTTCCTAGTAAGGTCAGATTCATGGGTTCTAGGGATCAGGATGTGGACATATCTTTTGGGGGGCCAACATTTAGCTCATTACAGGATGGGAGGAGACAGAAAGTAGGATGAAACAAGCCAGTAGGCCAGGGCAATGGGCTCAGGTTCCAGAACAAGAATCAGGTAGGAATGAGGTGGTGGCAGCCCCTCCTTTAGGTACTCTCTGTGTATGAGTCCATTTTCACACTGCTATAAAAATACTACCTGAGACTGGGTAATTTATAAAGGAAAGAGGCTTAATTGACTCACACTTCTGCATGGCTGGGGAGGCCTCAGTAAACTTATAATCATGGCAGAAGGCAAAGGGGAAGCAGGCACCTTCTTCACACGGCAGCAGGAAAGAGAGAGTGAAGGGGGAAGAGCCCCTTATGAAACCATCAGATTTCATGAGAACTCACTCACTATCATGAGAACAGCATGGAGGAAACTGCCCCCATGATCCAATCACCTCCCACCAGGTCCCTCTCCTGACACATGGGGATACAATTCTGATCACAATTTGAGATGAGATTTGGGTGGAGTCACAGCCAAACCACATTACTTCAATGGGCGGTGGGGGGACAAAGGCCACACCTCAAAGGGCTGGACCACGACAGCCTCCTGTTGGCTTCCTGTCTTTCCCTCCCTTTTTTTTTGCACATCTGTTTCAAAGCTAAACTTCTGGGGGAGCTTCCGGAAGAAACCCACCTTGGGCCGAGTTCAGTGGCTCATGCCTGTAATTCCAGCACTTTGGGAGGCCGAGGTGGGTGGAGCACCTGAGGTCAGGAGTTCAAGGCCAGCCTGGCCAACATGGTGAAACCCCATCTCTACTAAAAATACACACCCCCCAAAAAATTAGCTGGGCATGGTGGAGGACGTCTGTGATCCTAGCTACTTGGGAGGCTGAAAAAGGAGAATTGCTTGAACCCAGGAGGTGGAGGTTGCAGTGAGCTGAGATCACGCCATTGTACTCTAGCCTGGGCAACAAGAGCAAAACTCCATCTCAAAAATAAAAAAATAAAAAAAAAAAGAAAGAAAGAAAGGAAAAAGAAAAAAAAAAACACCAAAAGAAATCCACCCTGAATTCTTTATCTAGGTTTCCTCTTGGGAACAAAAGTTTCTTCTTTGAGCTTCTCACCCCTAGAGTCAGGGTCCTTTCCAGAATCCCTGAGGGGGGAAAAATGGTTTTCAATGAATTTCATTCAGTTTACTTCCTAATGTGAAGGTATATGTTTTTGAAGGCCTTTCCTCTTGCGTTATAAATTCTATCCTGCCATGGTCACAGTCTTCCAAGGTTTCTGCCACTCTGACCCTGCCAGCCTGGTCTTTCCCATTGCTTAGGTTTGGGCACAACTGTTCTTTCCTCTCCATGCTTCATTCACTGAGGAATAATACTGTTATGACGGTCAGTGGAGAATACATCTAATATTCTTGTTTTGGTAGATACCTAGATATGGGTTGTCATCAGTCAGGACAGGCTAATTATGCTGCAGTTAACAAACACCCACAAATCTGTGGACAATTCTCAATCTTAGTACATGTCTGCGATGGTTAATATTGAGTGTCAACTTGATTGAAGGATGCAAAGTATTGTTCCTGGGTGTGTCTGTGAGGGTGTTGCCAAAGGAGATTAACGTTTGAGTCAGTGAACTGGGAAAGGCAGACCCACTCTCAATCTAGGTGGATACAATCTAATCAGCTGCCAGCATGGCCAGAAGAAAAGCAGGCAGAAGAACATGGAAAGACTAGACTGGCTTAGTCTTCTGGCCTACATCTTTCTCCTGTGCTGGATGCTTCCTGCCCTGAACATCAGACTCCAAGTTCTTCAGCTTTGGAACTTGGACTGTCTCTCCTTGCTCCTCAGCTTGCAGATGGCCTATTGTGGGACCTCACCTTGTGATCATGTGAGTCAATACTCCTTAATAAGCTCCCCTTTATATATACATCTATCCTATTAGTTCTGTCCCTCTAGAGAACTCTGACTAATACAATGTCCTTGGTTGGCTATGCTCCGTGTCATCTTTACTTAAGGACTCAGGCTGATGGAACATTGGAACATTAAGGGTTGTCACAGCAGAGGGAAAAGAGCACGGTGAATCATACATTAGCTCTTAAATTTGCTGCCCAGAAATGACACGTTGGTTTTCACTGGCAGCCTACATCTAGTCTCCTTGCATAGGTGTTGCTGCTGTAGTGAGCTATATTTAGGGGTGCCAATACAGTTGATCCTTGATGACTCCTCCACCCCTCACAGTTGGAAATTTGTGTATAACTTCTGACTCCCTAACATCTTAACTAATAATAGCCTACTGTTGACCAGAATCCTTATCAATAACATAAACACATTAACACATATTTTGTATGTCATATGTATTAGATACTGTATCCTTTCAATAAAGTAAGCTAGAGAAAAGAAAATGGTATTAAGAAAATCATAGGAAGAGAAAATATATTTACTATCCATTCAATGGAAGTGGATCATCATAAAGTAAAGGTCTTCATACTCACCATCATCACATCGAGTAGGCTGAGGAGCAGGAGGGGTTGGTCTTGCTGTCTTAGGGGTGGCAAAGGCAGAAGAAAGTCTGAGTATTAGTGGCCGCATGCAGTTCAAGCCTGTGTTGTTCAAGAGTCGACTGTGTATTTTTCAGAACAGTGTCTGGCCCACTGAATGTTTGCTGAATGCATAAAGAAAACAAAATTTGTGTACTACATCCAACTCGGCAGCTGTCTACTACCTCCAACAGGCCAGGCATGGTGGCACACACCTATAGTCCCAGATAGTCAGGAGGCTGAGCCGGGAGGATCGTTTGAGCCCTGGAGTTGCAGTAGTATACTCTCACAACATTTCTGCTCATCCTTTTAACCCACATCCCCTCTCAGCTTTATGGGGCTTAATATTAGTCAACTGTCAACTGAAGTCACTTTGCTCTTTGAAATTAAAGAGTAAACACAAAATGTAAAAAGCACAACCCCATATCCCATGGTCTGTGGAAAGTTCAGCAGCCTCCTCAAGATCTTTGTGACTTATTTAGGAATTTTATGTACTTGTGGTCACTTGTGGATTTACAGCCTGATGTTTTGAGCTCACTTGGGTCTTATATCCACCACAATCTTCTCTGCTCTTGCAAATCCAGACAGAAAACTTAGATCTTTGTCCCTACCCTTCTACCCAAAATATTCAACTGCACCAAACACACCGTTTACACAAGGCACCACTCACTGAAGGCTTGGTATAGTTCAGCCTCCCTCCCACTTAAAGATCCTTCCCAGTTACCTACTTTGTACTTTCCCGGCCCCTTCCCTGGGTTCTGGCTTCTCTTTTCTTCCCCGCAATTAAATCCTCCTCACTGTATTATGCAGGGCAATCTCTCTTTCCTTCTACTCTGCCCCAGGCTTAACTTTGCATGGCCAAAAACTGATTAATGTCTGGATTAAACAAAAGGCCATTTATGCAAGATAGAATCATTGGCAGAGATTTTGTAATTTCTTTCTCTTTTCCTCAGTAGGTGGAAGAAAGCTGTATGGAAACTTATTTTCCTTAAACTGCAAGAAGTGGCTACACTTTGGGTTTAAATAATCTTTTCCTGGCCGGGCGCGGTGGCTCACGCCTGTAATCCCAGCACTTTGGGAGGCTGAGGTGGGCGGATCACGAGGTCAGGAGATCGAGACCATCCTGGCTAACACGGTGAAACCCCATCTCTACTAAAAATACAAAAGAATTAGCCAGGCGTGGCGGTGGGCGCCTGTAGTCCCAGCTACTCGGGAGGCTGAGGCAGGAGAATGGCGTGAACCTGGTAGGCGGAGCTTGCAGTGAGCCGAGATCGCGCCACTGCACTCCAGCCTGGGAGACGGAGCAAGACTCCGCCTCAAAGAAAAAAAAAATCTTTTCCTTCCTCCTTTCTGGTAAATATATACTTTCTTGACATCTATTTCTGATAAACTTTATTTCTTTAACACAGTGGTTCTCAAACTTTTGGTCCCAACTCTTTTGCACACTTAAAAGTTATTAAGGGCGCTAAACAATTTTTGTTTATATTGACATTATCGACATTTACTATATGAGAAATCAAAACAAAAACTTTTGATGTTTTTGAAAGTCTGTTTTTGGAGTCTGGCTTAATAGAAAACAGCTGTTCTGCATTTATTCCGTTACAATATCATAGTCTCTAGCAAACTCAACTGTATGCAACTCATGAGAAAATCAGAGTGAAAAGGCAAATAACATCTTAGTATTGTGAAAATTTTATCTTGATGACCATTAAAACCCTGTTTTAATATATATTCTACTTGTGCATCCTCTTTATGAAAAAAGAAATCTCGAAGAAATCAATGAGATTTTGAATTAAAACTGAACCATAGGCCAGGCACGGTTGCACGTGCCTATAGTCCCAGCTACTCAGGAGGCTGAGCCTGGGAGGATCGTTTGAGCCCTGGCGTTCCAGTCTGTAGTGAGCTAGGATGGCGCCTCTGAATAGCCACTGCAATCCAGCCTGGGCAACATAGTAGACCCCCGTCTCAAAAAACAACACAAAACAGAACATGAACCTAAAATGCAGAAGAAACTCATTGATTGAGTTGTCAATTTTAATAGCTATGGCTCAAGACGGTACAATTAAAAACTATGTATGAAGGATGAACAGAATCCAGCGGCATTAGGGCCACTCTTTCACCTTTGTCTCCATCTAAAGTTCCTAGTCATCTTTCAAATCTCTGCACAGGTGACGCCTTTTCTCTAGAGCCTCTTCCTTTACCACAAATAAGAGTGATTATAATAATAACATTATTAACGATTACTACCGTTTATTGGCCACTTACTAGGAGCCAAGCAACATCAAAACACAGCACGCGTCAGCTCACTTAATTTTCACAGTAAACTCCGAGGAGGATGCTGGCTTCACTTTACAAAGAGGTGACTGAAGGTTGGAGAAGAAAAGCCTCTGGCCTCTAGCTCTGTGCCTTGCACACCTGCTCTGTCTCAGCATTTATTGCACCCCGAGGGTCACCGTCCACGTGCCTCTATCCTGCTCAAGGTGAGTCCTTGCAAAGGTCAAGGGTGGCTCGCCTCCACGTCCCCCGCAACCAAACCGCCCGGTCTCAGTGAGGGAGCCACCAGAAGGGAAGGAGCCTCCCAGCTTCCCGGTCCTCACGCTCCCGGAGCCCACACGCCCCAAACAGGCACAGGAGAGCTCGCTGAGCTCTCTCCGCAGCTAAACCCTCCAAGCTTTGCTGGGAGAAACCGGTGCCCGACAGCGCTTCGCGAGGTTCCTCTTCCGCCAGGTGCGCCGGCTGAGGCCGGAACCTTTTTCCTCCCACCGCGGTAGCAGGGCGCAGGCCGGAACCTTTCTTCTCGCGTCGCCGTTGCCTGGGGGAGGCGTGCGAGGCAGGACCAGTCCTCCAGCGGCCGGGTTCGCGCCGCGGTCGCCGGCTGCTTACGTGGGCGGGCCCAGTGTGCGGCTGCGGGTGCGGGTCGCTATGGCGGTGGACATCACGCTGCTATTCCGGGCCAGCGTCAAGACCGTGAAGACGCGGAACAAGGCGCTGGGAGTGGCGGTGGGTGGCGGGGTCGATGGCAGCCGGGATGAGCTGTTCCGCCGGAGCCCCCGGCCCAAGGGCGACTTCTCCAGCCGGGCACGCGAAGTGGTGAGCTGGTTGCTATGGAAACGGCGGGTTGAGGAGGGGGCAGTCCTGCGACAGGGACCCCGGGCCCCAAACCAGACCCCGTCCCGTAAGCATTGTGTGAAGGGGGTGGCCCTAAGGGGGACGGGAGAGTTGGCCTCAGAGACCCTACAGCTTTTTGGGGAAGGAACAGCCTTATTTTGAGGAAGGGAGATGCATATTGGGGAACAAATTTCTCCTGCGGCGGCGGGGGTTGGGGAACCAGAAAGGAGATCCTCAGAAATCTCTATCTGGAAAGTGCATGGGCGGCTTTGTGAGGTCATGGGTTCGCCGTCACCACAGACTTGCACTCAGGGGAAACCTCCTGACAGTACTTCGCTTCCTGTTGCAGCACTGACCACACCATATTTGCCTGTTCTATTTACTTGTCTGCCTCCCACCCCCGGTTGAGATTAAAAACCGTATTCAGCCGAACTCTTTCTTCCCTTTGTCTCTGCAATAAGTAGGACTCAGTTCCTCTTGAGACGGGTTTAGCGTAATCTTTCGCAAACAGTGTTACAGTCACCTCAGCTACTTTCTGTTCCCTGATCAGAGCAGGTGTCCCTTCATCTCCCTGGGAACAGGAACCTTTTCCTTAAGGGCAGGGACAGTGTTGTTTTCATCTCAGAATGCATGACTCATAGTATTGCTTAGTAAATGTTTGTTGAATGAGTGAATGAACAAATGGCTGTCTTTCCCATTAAACAGAAAACTCCATAAGGGGAGAGCTATTTGTCTTGTTTCCTTTTGTGTTCGTGACACCAAGGAAGTATCTAGGTTTTGTGGGGCCTAAAGCTTATATAGTTCTGTCTGCCCTCTTCAAGAAATAAAAATCACCAAGAAAGATTCAGAGCTTTGGAAGATTGAAGAGAGGGACCCTAAAGCTTAAGCCTCATTAATTTCACAGTAAGTCCTACTCTGCTTGGCATACACTTGGCACCGTATAGACACTCAGATATTTTTGAATGAATGTATGCATGCATGCATGCATTAATGACAGTTAGCAGAGGATACTTAAACATTAGAAAGGGGATTGGACCAGATGAATACACTCACCCTATTGATGACCCTCTATGAAGCACCTACTTTCTGACCAGCCTCGTGTTAGAGTAATATGATGTAAAAGCAGTGGTGGAGTAGACGGACATAGACATAAAACAAGTGCCATAAAGCCTTGCAAGTGTTGTGTAGGGCACAAAGAGAATGTGGTCAGTTCTACCTGAGGATCAGAAAAGGCTTTATAGAGGCGATGATGCCTAAAACAAATCTTGAAAGAGGATTAGTTGGTTCAGTGCAGAAGGACATCTCAGGCTAAGAGAATAGTATGCGCTAAGCTGTGGAGGTAGGTAACAGTCTGACATAAGTTGGTTCAATAAACATTTGAGTGAGACTGGAATGTGGGACTCTCATAAAAATTGGACGGGGAGATCTTAAAGGGCTTTGTATATCATTGCAGAGTTTGAATTTTGTCCTGTAGACGGTCAGATGTTATATGGTAGAGAAAGCACCAGAGAAGGAGCCAAGAGACCAGGTTGTTGTCTGAACCCTGAAACTATTAGCTATATGATTTCATTAAGCCAGTTTTAAGACCTCAGTTTATTTACCTGTAAATGGTCCTTTTTTTCTCCTCCTCCTTTTAAAAAACTACCTTGGTCCTCTATATATAACAAATTAAAGTGGGAGCTTCCTAGGTTGAAATAAGAGGAAGAGAAACAGGACACTCTCCCTCCCAGTTTGGCCCAAGCACTTCCTGAGGTTCCTTTTGTAGAACTGTGGTATGAATATCACAGTATTGGCTTTTTAAGGGTCCCTTCTAACTCTGAAACCACTGATTTATTAACACTGTGCTAATTTTGAGTCCTGCTCAGGGAAAGGGGGGATTTGGGAATGGTAGAGACAAGAGGCACAGTTGGGTTGGCAAGCCCTTTAAAGGGAGAGCCCTGTGATCACTTCCACCTCTCCCTGAGTGGTGAAAATGTGTTTTAGACTTTTGAGTTAATGGGCCGCAGGGACAGTAACAGTCCCGTAGGATGCTGAGTTCCCTGTCACTGGAAGTAATTGAACAGAGTAATGACTGCTTTTCAGAGATGTTTGAGAAAAGCTTTGTGCATATGTCACAGGGTTGGACTGCATGACGATGAAACTTCCAATTCTGCTATGTATCGATGTGAGTAGGTGTCACATCACCTTAAGTGAGTACATGGGCTGTGTTGTTCAGGGACACTGTCCCCCTGACGTAGAGGAAACATACATTCTTTTAAGCAATTTTGATTTTGTGTTGTCATTGCTTTGTGTATTATCTCCTGTTCTTGCAACCGTTCCCCACTCCCCATCTTCTCTTATGGGAAGTTTAACTAGAAGAGCTAGTGATGGATGTTCTGTGCTTTTACTACAATTAGATGTGTCAAAAATTTAGCTGTTATTTTGTTTGGCCTGGATTCCTTATACAGAAAAGTCTGGTAAATACCAGAAGCACATATTCTAATTCAGGTTTAGCCCTGATTGTCAGACTTAATGAAATGTAATAAGTTATAGTATGCCTTTTGGTAAGTGCCTTCTTGAAGCATTTGCTGTTGCTTCTAGGATGCGTTTTATCTGGTTCAATTTCTATTCTTCCATTCCATTCCTCAAATATATGCCTGATGCCAGATTTCCTTCTCACTGAATTGTTGTAGAGGTTATATTAAGTTGAATAAAATTGCATTGACACTAAATCTTCCTCCCCTACCTTCCAACAATAGGCTGATTGCTTCTGCATCATTCTTTTAAACATTTAACTTTTATGCTCAATTTTACTAAATTTATATATACTCAAATGCATGTCTACCCATTAAATTACAAATGGAGAGTAACGACTTTTCAGATTATTTGGGGGAGGAACTTATATTATTCAAACAACTCCAAATAATAATGAATATGCCACTCTGCAATGGGAATTTGATTAGTTAACTCATTTGAAGTGTGGGACTAGTGAGGATGGTGGGATTGGAAAGAGACCTGGGCCTTGGGTTCAAATCTCGCTTCTGCTACTTAGAAATGGGTGAACTTGGGCAACTCTGACTCTCATTTTCCATTTCTATAAAGTGGACATGATAATACCCTACTTAACTCACAAGCTAAGTAGGGTAGCTTCTGAGTTACCCTACTTACATAGTCTATATGTATGTATTTTAAGAAACCAGACTGATTATTATTGTTCCCCTAAACTACCTCTCCCCTCCTCATGTAGGCCATTTAGACATATTTTCTTTAGTGGCACCAAGCTATATTTTCCAAACCACTTAGTTTTCTTGCACTTTCATTCCTTGCTTTAGTTAAGTGCTTGAGGAATGAGTGAAAATCCTGAGCAGGTACTGATGAATCAGCGGTGGTGCGGAAGTACTGTCTGCATTTGTAAAAGACGGTCACATTTCTTTGCCAAGGTGAAACTCTTTCAGTGATGGCAGATGTGTGACAGATATGCAGCTGTTACTTTCTTTTCTTCCTTGTGATCATGGAAGCCAATGCTAATTTCTTAGTGGATCCCTATAGCTCAGAATCCTTTGCAACATTGTACCCCAGGAGCCATTACCTGTTATTAGGGTTGACATTCATGTTGAAATCTACTTGACATATAGTAACAGTAGAATCTGTATGCTTAAAGCAGACCCATGTTTGTTTGTTTGTTTGTGGTTTTTTTTCTTTCACTCAAAAGGACCTTGTGTTCATTTTGTTAATAGATAAGAAAACTAACACCCAAATAAATGAAATTACTTGCCCAAAATCATAGCAGTTGAGGTCATAGGACAGAGCCATAAGTAGAAGCCAGGTCCTTTGACCTGGTTTAATGCTGCTTTCCCCCTGCCCACTACATCCTCCTATAATTTTTAAACCAGAATTTCTTTGGTTTCTGAATGGCAGTGAATTTCTTCTTCTTGAGTTAATTCTGAATACTGAATACTGAATGGAAAGACTTGGGGCAGAAAGACTTGGATTTGGATGTGTCTTATCTGTTATATGAACTTGGGGAAGCCACTTAATTTCAGTTACCTTATGGCTAAAATAGAGTGAGTAATGGCAACCTTATAAAGTTGTTAGATGAAATAAGAAAAGGTATGCAGGTGCCTACATGAGTCCGAGTTCTTTTCGTTGCACGTAATAGTAACCTAATGTAAATTAACCTGAACAAAGTGGGAATGCCTTAGCTCATATAACTGGAAAATCCAGGGATAGAGCTTCTTTCTCTAGCTCTTATCCATAAAGCCCAGGAAGGAAATCTAGTTGGTTCTGCTTGATCCTTTCCTCTCTCTTATAGTAGTCATTATGGCCAGAGGAATGTTTCTTTAATTGGTCAGGTCTATGTCCACCTCAATCTGTGGTTAATAGGTGGCTTGGATACTATGTAGCCCCCACCAGAATCATGGAAAAGGCAGTGCCCTGTCTGGGAATAGGGAGTAAGGAATGTTGGACAAGCAAAAGCAACAAAAACATCCCTCACAGTGCCTGGGACAGTGCCTGATGTGCCTTCACCTTGCCTGCCTGGCTGTCTTCAACTCTGTGGGGAATGAGAAACTAGAAAATGCAGGAGTTTATAATGACAGGTTCTGGGGTGAGGATAGGCCTAGAGACACCTCATAGTGGCAGCTCTTCTGTTCTCTTACTGACTTATAAAGGTTACAGGAGCCAGGGGGGGCTACCACACAGGTAACCAAGAAACCGGTAAGCACCGAACTGCTGTGCAGAGGCAGCAGGGGCTACTGAAGAGCACCACACAGGAAAGCAGGAACCCATGTTCTAGCTGCAGGTCTGCCAGTAAGTGGGCTGCTTATGTGATTTCTCTGGGCCTCAGTTTCCACATTAGTACAACTGAAAGCTTCAATTAGATAACTGCAGAGATTTCTTGTAGAATAAGGACATTTTGATTCTAAATAAGGTAATAATGATCCTGAATTGCTGGGAACTCTATTTTCAGATTAGGCATGCAGATGAGATTTTGTTCTTGATAATACATTCTTTTGTGGAAGCTAAACTTCATTTTTTCTTTACTTATTTTTAGGAATTGATTATCTTGAATCTTTGGCTGAAATTCAGAGTTCTTGGAGTGGCCCAAAGCCAGATGATCTGGTCCTGCTACCTCTCTGGCCTCACCTCCTCTCCCCCTCCTTTTGCTCACTCTACTCCAGCTATTCTGGCCTCTTTCATTTTCTCACATGCATCAGGCACATTTCCCCCTTAGAACCTTTGCATCCCTCTACGTGGAACACTTTTCTCCTGGATTCCATATGGCTTGATCTCTCAGTTCCTCAGGTCTCTGGTTAAATGTTGCCTCCGTGAGGCCTTCCTTGAATGCCCTGCGTAAAGTGGCATCCTTTTTCTGTCCCTTCCCCTAGCATATCATATATCCATTTATTTGTTGTTTGTCTACTAGAATATATGTTTTCTGAAAATGAAGAACTTTGTGTTGTTAGCACTGAATCTGTAGCTTCTAGAACAGTGTAGGGATGCAGGTGCTTAATACATACTTCTTGTATTAATGAATAACTGTTAATCTGCTATGTCTCTCTCAGTTTTTGGGCTAGGTGATCTCTGTCCAAGGCTCATTGCAGTTCTAAAGCTCTGTGATCCTCACATGATTCTTGAATATTACATGATGCACATTTCTACTTAGTCCAGTATTAAGAGTAAACATTCAGTAAATAGTAGCTTTTATTTTATTACTAAGATTCAGTTCCTCCCTCAACACGTTTACACTCTAGTGGAAAAGCAGACACAGGTAGCACAACAACTCAGGTATGAGTAACAACTGTAATTTTTTTAGCATTGATTCCCCATGTCCTCCTTGATTTCCTTTTCTGAGGCAGTGTTGACTTTCTGTGCCAGTGTTGGGACCCAAAGGTTGAGCTGGGACCACCTGGATTATAAATTTTACCCAAGGGTTGAGTATAATCATAGTTAGGAGATTTCAGTTGAGGAAGCATGATTCAAAGAAGCAGTATCATGCAACAGGTACAGTGAGTCCATGAGAGGCAGGAAGGACAGGAGATAGGGCCAAACCATACAGAAGTAGGATCGGGAAACAATGGAGGTTTAGAACGCAAGCTGCGAACAGAGCATGAGTGTGGTGAATCATATAGATTTCTTTTTAAATATGGCAGGAACCTTTTAGCTAATGAAATAAGGAGCAGCTTTGGTAAAAGCTGGAGTGAGAGGTTTGGGGAGAGAGGTTCATTCGCCAGCCTACTACCCTTCTGTTACTTTCCCCCTCTCCTTGAGGAACCCCTAGGAACCAACCAGAGGGCCCAGAGACACACAGTTTAAAAACCACTGCTTTAATGCTCTCCAGGGCCTCTTTTAGCTTCATGATGCTATGTTTTTATGCATTGCAGTAACCGAGTGTGTACTGTAAGGAGAGCTCAGCACTGCAGTTTTCATGAGATTGTGAGTCCTTTGTGTGGATTACACTTCTGAATTTTGCCCAAGACTTAGGAGGACTGTAAGTTTTGAAATGTATTTATTCAATAATTGATTTATACCATCATCCAATAAACACTGAACATCTGGTGTGTCAGGCATTGTGGGGCCATAAAAAAACTATGAGGCATATGAACCTGTTCTTTGAAAATGTAGATAAAGGATACCTAAATCTCTTTAGGGGAGAATCAGTGGAAACCTCAAAGTGATCATCAAACTTGGCATTTATGGAGAAAAACCATTCCACCAGACGTAGGTAGAAGGGATGGGTGTGAGCAAAGGCAGTGGCGCACAACAGTAGGGCAGTTTTGGGCCAGAGGCAAGACTGGTGTAACTAGAGCCCTTTTCTGGAGGAGGCCCGGGTGAGGGTCAGAGTGTCAGGGGATGAGGTTGTACTGAAGTGGGTTAGAGCAGGGGTCCATAAACTGGCCCACAGGCCAAATCCGGCCCGCTGCCTATTTTTGTAAATAAAGTTTTATTGGAATATGTCATTTTCATTTGTTGAAATATAGGCCAAGGATGCTTTCATGCTGTAGCAGCAGAGCGATAGCCTGCAAAGGCCTGCAAAACTTAAAATATTTACTGTCTGACCCTTTAGAGAAAAAGTTTGCCAACTCTTAGATGAGAGCGTTGTTAGCAATGCTGAGGAGTTTGTACTTTATGCTCTGGGCTATGCGGCAGAGGCATGAAAGGATCATGTTTGAATTTTAAACTAATCCGCAGTGTTCATGATGGGTTTGGAATGTAACAAGACTGACATGGAGAGCTAAGTAGGATGCTGTTGCAGTAATTCAGGTGAAACTGAGGAGCCGGTGACAGTAGGGTTAGATGGGAGAAAAATAGATGAAGTAGGTATTTAGTATTTAGTAGGTAGACTCAACAAACTTAGTAAAACTTAGTAACTAATTAGTGGAAATAGAAAGAGGAGGAGGTAGAATAATTCCCAGCTTTCTGGTTGAAAAGTTAAATGGTAGAAGATTACAATAACAGCATTTTCAGGGTTAGAGTTGGGTGCCAGTTATTCATGCCTTCTTCTTAATTCTAAATAGTAGAGAATAGATCCAAGGAGCCCAGTGGACACTGGAGTTTCATTAAGACAGCATGTGGTGGATAACTCCCCAGCAGCAATACTTACTGATAAACCTGGATTGGAGAACATAGCTGGAACTCAATGGGGTCCTTCAGCTTTGCCACATTTAGACCTTGGAGACATTTGAGTACAAAATAGATACCCAATGCATATGTACCTATGCCCAGCCAGTTGCATGGAGATTGAGACCTGTCTCAGCAATACGGCCATCACTAGGCTGGGCCTTATGGTGGCGAGAAGTACAAGGAGGTAGAAACTTAGGATGGCCCGTGTGGATGTCAGGTTCTCTCCTGTTATTCTCAGCTGCTTTCTTTATTCCTGAATGAAACTCATCTTGGGGGTAATGATTATATCACATGTTGTAGAAGCATGATTCTCAGGGATAGTTGATTCATTTTCTCCTTCATTCCATGAAGAATCTGGAGTATGTCAAAGAGTTCCCTCTTTCCTCACTTTTGAGTTGGCAGTTGACCAATTATTATGTGTCTCACCTACTAGGGTAGGGCTGCAGAAACACGTCTTCTCAGTGTGACATTTTTAGTGAATTCTTCCCATCAGGGGCTGGCTTCATTTTGGAGGCCCAAGAACCAGATTTTTCTACATATTGAGGCTAGAACCATCTGTCAGGGCAAATATCAGCCAAGCTCACGTCAACTTGTGTGTAAGTCAGAATACCAGTTAATTTGTTGTAAGCACTGTAACTAATGTGCAGAAGGATACGGATTTTGGAAACTCAATCATTTTTGAGCTTCTGCTATAGGTCAGGAACTCGGTTAAGGACTTTATGTGCCCAATCTCATTTAATTTTTCTCTTTTTCAGGGGATAGAAATATATTATTGAGTGATTTTATAATATTGATTGTATTATGAATAATGTGGTTGTTGAATTCATGTGAACTTGATGTTTGAGGTCTCTTACTACGTGGAAATCCACATGGACTCCCTCTGGTGGGTAAAGTATCAGTGAAGTCTACACATGTTAATTACGGCTTATGGTATGAAAACCATTTTATGTTTAAAGCGTGTTACATTTAATATTGACTTAAAAAGAGGCACCTTCAAAACTCCTCTAAAAGAAAGTGAATAAACCAGAGGAATAAAAGTGTGATATATTGAATGAACCCAGTAACTCAGATATGGAAAGCTTGCAGCACAGTTGAAATTTTAAACCCGGTAATACTTTTTTCTTTCTTACAGACTTTCAGATCCTCAAAGTCTAGGAATACTAAAGTTTGCCAGCTTCTACTTATCACCATCTAACATATGTCTGTGTGTCAAAATGTTCTTATCATGGAATTTGTAAGCTGTATTTAACCAAGAGAGAGACACTTTCCATTTCACAATATTGTAACATTTCTATCTAATTTATAGTCAAATGATAAGAAAACTGGTGAAATGAACACTTGCCTTTTCTTGGACATTTTCTCCAGCAGTGAATTCTATAGTCGTAGCAGAAGTAACAGGCTACAGCATATCTTAACTCAGAGGAATTGAAAAAGGAATTAAAAAGTGTGCGTTTTGAATTGTAAATACTTTTGGCCTTTGCCAATAACTTACTGTGTGATCTTGGAGAACTCACCTAACCTCTCTGGGTGTCACTCTTCAGATTTTTTTAATGAGAGGTTTTGACTAGATAATCCATAAGGACCTTTTCAATGAGATGGTTGCATGACTCAGTACTCTTTTTCTGAAAGTCCCAGGATGTATTTTTAAATACTTTTTGCAGTGATAACTGCCCATTACCTTGTGATATTTTCCCTGAGTCTCTGAAAGAGTGAGGTTTTTTTTTTGTTTTGTTTTGTTTTTTTCAAAGTTAGCATTTTTGGTGTGTTTTCACAAATGTATTTGATTTAAAAGTGGTTATATAATTTTATAATGGACTTTTATTAGCAGGGCACATTTTTGAAGTTGACTATTTTAAAATCTGATTATAAAATTAGTAAGTGCTCATTAAACAGAATAAAGAAGAAAATAGTTCACATTTAGTACCAGTGTCAGGAAATAGCCATAGTTAAAATTCTGGTGTTTAACTTTCCAGACATTTTTTCTGTTAAATAAAATCAGGATTTTTCTACAATACAGTTATGTAATCCCTCTCCATATGCCCTCCCCTCTTCCTTGGGGGAGTAGAGAGGGGTTACATAACAGTATTGTAGAAAACAATGTATTTTGGAAATTTTTAAATATCAGTATATATTGCTCTTACCACCAGTTTATCTGGCTGCATAGCTATTAAAAATAGTAATAAATAATTGATTTATCTGAACCCCTGTTGAAAGCTATTTAGGCTGCTTCTAGTTTATTAGTATTTTAAGCAAACAGTATATTTTTACCAAGTTTGTTTCAAATTTATCATAGCCTCTTAAAAAGACAAAAAATATAGTTTGTTTTTTGTTTAATCTTTTCTCAAATGTAAAAAATTGAATGTCCTAGTATTGATAAAAGGAAAATTATTGCTATATTATTTGAAAGTATTAAATGTTTTAGAACTTATTATCAGTTCTGGATGAGTATAGAAAAAGGCATGTAATTAGAGGCAGACTACTTAGGAAAGCTTTGACCTGGGAGCAGATCCTTGAAGAGCAAGTCAAATGGATGGATGGTGAACATGAGCCTGGTGTGCTCAGTGACAGTAAGGAAACCAGCGTAACAAGGCCAATGGGGGCTTCTTACTCAGCAATGTGAAACGGGGAGGTGCTATGGCCTGATTACAGAGGCCTCGAGAGCCATTGTATAACATTAGTGGGCAAACGTCAATGGCGATCCTATATCTAATTAATAACTATTTAGAATATAATGAAACATTTATAGTAGCAACAAAAAGAGTTTCTAGTAATAACCTTAAAAAGAAATGTAAATGACCTAGTTGAAGCAAACTGCAAAATTTTGTAGACAGATACAGAAGATTTGGATAAATAGAAACACGTATTGTATACCTGGAAGTGAAGAAAAAGTGTTGTCAACACATCAGTTATTACTTTAATGCTCGCTTTGGCAGCACATATACTAAAACATTTTAACACCAAAAAATAATATATGCATATATGAATTTTTTCGTGAAACCTATTAGTCCAGGGTGTGTGTGTGTGTGTGTGTGTGTGTGTGTAAATTTTATCCATGCTAAAAGACGTGTTGTAAATCAGTAAGAAAAGGAAGATTTATTCAGTGATTGGAGATAATTGGTTAGCACTTCGGGAAAAAAATAAATTTTTAGTTCCTTGTTTCATACATACATTAAAATAAATTTCTAGATGGACTAAAGATTTAACTGTAAAAACAAAACTGAAGAAATGAAGATGAATGTTGACATACTTTGTAGAAGTGGGAAGTCTCTGAGTTTTAAAAGTTTGGCCGGGTATGGTGGCTCATGCCTGTAATCCCAGTACTTTGGGAGGCTGAGGTGGGTGGATCGCTTGAGCTTAGGAATTCAAGACCAGCCTGGGCAACATGGCAAAATCTCATCGCTATAAAAAAATACAAAAATTAGCCTGCCGCTTTGGCACACACCTGTAATCTCAGCTACCCGGGAGGCTGAGGTGGGAGGATTGCTTGAACCCGGGAAGCAGAGGTTGCAGTGATCCAAGATTGTGCTATTGCACTCCAGCTAGGAAAAACAAAACAAAGCAAAACAAAACAAAGTTTGCAGCAGCGGTGTTTCTTTTCTTTTCTTTTTTTCACAAAGCCTTAGAAATGTTCACAGAACAGCAGCAGCCTTAATAATACAATAATAATGATTTTGATGATGATGGTGATGGCAGCTGTCACAAGTACCTTACATAGAGACACTACAGCATTATTCCCAAGTATAGAGAAATTGTTAGGTAAATGTGACATACTGAAGAGTATGTCATGACATGAGAATTATATATTATTATATATAATTAATATATGCTTATGTTATTAAGTTAGCTTAAAAAATAACTACCCAAACCAATTACAATTAAAACTATGTATGCAAACCCAAAAAACTCTAGGCATGGAAATGACTGGAAGGGAACTCACAAAAATGTTAACCATGGCTTTTTCTGAGTGATGGGACTTGGGTGATTTATTTTTCTGCTTCTATCATCCAGAATTTCTTTAACGAGCACATTTACTTTTGAAATGAAAAGCAAAACAGAACAAGTAAAACTCCTGGCAGATGAGTTTTTATTTGCTGTGGTAGGAAATGGAGAATTAATAGCTTTTGATTAGAAAAATGTTATGAGTAAGCAATATCTAATTCTATATTAAATGTGCAGTGGAGGGGTGGGGGCTATTTAAAGGAAGTCTGTGGTAAAATATTTTGTAAAGGGAGTAATTTTCCTGTAACTCAGCTGGATTTCCAATCCAGACTTTCTTAATCTATATGAGAAAATCATCCACAAATGTTGCATTGATGTCTTAGTTTCTGGTTGTTATTCTAAAGGGTGATAAATGATAATAATGGCTACCACTTGTTGAGCACCTACTCTACCTGGCCCTGTGGTAAAAGCTTTATAATTTATTTGACTATCCTTTCAAGTTAGGCTCCTTTATTCATGAAGAAACCGGGGTTCAGAAGGTTAAGCTATCTCCCAAGATGACGTCCCTGGTGCTGTGAGATGAGTAGTCATGGCACGTGTGTGCTGTGCTTCTCGGGTTGCCTGCTGCCTCCCCAGCTCTTGGGCATGCACAGGTGTCCTGTGGCAAGTGTGTCCCAGGCTGGGAACTGTGCTCCACTTGGCACTCCACAGACCAAGCCCCTGGGGATTTGCTCTTTAGTATGTTATCACATCATCTGCTGTCTTTAGGAGCATATTTTGGTGCATACTATTATATATTTGAAAGCGCTTGACTAGCTTTTGGGGAAATACGGCTGCTTCCAAACCAACCTTTTTCTTTTAATCAACAATTACCTTGTGACCATGCATTTCTTTTCTTTCTTTTTTTTTTGAGACAGAGTCTCGCCCAGGCTGGAGTGCAGTGGCGCGATCTTGACTCACTGCAAGCTCCACCTCCCGGGTTCACTCCATTCTCCTGCCTCAGCCTCCCGAGCAGCTGGGACTACAGGCACCCACCACCATGCCCGGCTAATTTGTGTATTTTTAGTAGAGACAGGGTTTCACCATGTTAGCCAGGATAGTCTCGATCTCTTGACCTCGTGATCCACCCGTCTCGGCCTCCCAAAGTGCTGGGATTACAGGTGTGAGCCACCACGCCTGGCCGACCATGCGTTTCTTAAAGATAAGTGTAGTGGTTTGCTTTTGGGGAAAAGAGAAAAGGATTTGTGGTTTTAGTTAGTAAAATCATTGAGAGGGAAGGAGACCCAATTTATGGATTATAGACATTTGAAAAATTGTAATTCCCTTTTCTGTTGTTGGGATACCAGTTTTTGAATTTATTTGTTCCTTAAGCAGTCAGTTCCATGGAGATCTCTGGAGCTGAGATGGCTTTTTAGAATTGCCCATTGAGGCAAAGGGCCAGGGCTTTTTAACCACTGCACTGGCCAGCCATTGTCTGTGGGCTTCTCCCAGGGAAGGGCCCTAGTGTTGGGTGAGGCACCTTCCTGCTGCTTGAGACACACTCGGCTGTGAGCCAGCAGCGGGCAGTTCTCCTAGTACCTGGGGGCCTCAATCCGAAAGGTGCAGTTTAGCCACACAACCTGTATTAGTTCATTTTTTGCATTGCCATAAAGGAATACCTGGAGCTGGGTAATTTATAACGAAAAGAGGTTAATTTTGGCTCATGATTCTGCAGACTGTATGAGAAGCATGGCATTGGCATCTGCTTCTGTGAAGCCTCAGGAAACTCACAATCATGGCAGGAGGTGAAAGGGGAGCAGGAGTGTCACATGGTGAGAGAGAACGAGAAGAGAAAAGGAGGAGGTCCCAGACTCTTAAACAAGCAGATCTTGTGTGAACTGAGCAAGAATTCACTTATCACCAAGGGGACAGCGCTAAGCCATTCATGAGGGATCAACCCCCATGATCCAACACCTGTCAGCAGGCCCCACATCCAATATTGGGGATAACATCAAGAGGCTGATCTGTATGGGCTGCATAGTGGGGTTTCCTTGCCCCCTGGCTTCTGATAGGGGTCAACTAATGGGAGGCTCCAGCAGGAGATGGGAAGGCTGGAAAAGAGGAGTTGGCTTAGGAACTGGGTAGAAGCTTTGCATCCACAGCCCATGACTCAGGTTAGGTGCCTGCCCACCAGCTCTAGAATTTTTCTGCTGTGTAAGTCTAGCATCCTGGGGGTTAGGATGATTTAGCCAGTAGGCTAGTACCAGCCAGCAATGGACAAGGTAGCATTGCAGCCTCACTCAGGGTGACCCTGAAAGACAGTGGCAAAGGGAAGTCTTCCCCATGCCCAGAACTTGGGCCAAATCATCACTGCCTTTTAATTTAAGGTAGTTTTTAATATATATATGTGTGTGTGTATATGTATATAAAAAAACATATATATATAATTTTATATATATATAATTTTTTTCTCTACCTCTCTTCCTTAGGCTCAGCATTACAGTGGGAAAAGTCAAGTATTTTAGGCTCACACAGATTTTTCTCTTAGTGACTTGGCAGTTCATACTTTCCCTCCAAATATGACCTGGTAAATGACTCTGTGGCATGTTGCCTGTAAATCTGAACTGAAATGGAATCTGTAACCCATTATCAGATCCTGAATCAAGCTGCCCTGTCCTTCTCCAGTTTTTGTTTCAATGGAAATGTGTGTTTTTATTCTGTCAATGGACAGTTTACATACCTAATATTAAAAGGGAATTATATAATGAACACTTGATGTAAAAGAGACTAGTTAAATACTTCAACTCCAAAGGTTTCCATTAAAGTAATAAGGAAATTACATTTAATTGTAACTGGTAGAAAGATTTTAAAAATGTTATTGCTATTAAGCATTTATTACCTACACTCAACCCTTTTTTGCGAGTGAATTCCCAAAGCACAATTCATCTTTATACAGGTAGAAAGGAAATATTCTTGCAAAATATGTAGTTTGATGTCTTCTTAACTGTGGAGAGAAGCATATTTTTCCAAAGAATAAAATGTGATGGTTGATTGGAAACTTTTGGAGTTACAGACCAGCTCTACCTCTTGAAATAAGAAAATATATATAAATAGGTCCCCAGATGAAGGCGTCGTGGGGTACTTTTACAGCCCTAATTGGCTCCAGACACAGAGGCAGTGATTTGTAAGCAAGCAATGACAAGAGGAAGTTAAATCAAAATTAAATTAAGACAAGGAAGAAAAAGAAGAGCTATCAAGGAGAGGTGATGAATTTCCTGAAAGCTTCTAAATACCTATCTGTGGGTAAATGATTGAAAATCTGTGAATATATCTCACTTATGTCAAAAGATGAAATCTGGAAACATTTCAGTCCTAAAAAAATACCTTACTTCTTATCTTTGAAGCCTTTTTTTGTTTTTTCAATTTTTTTTTGGAGATAGAGTCTCACTATGTTGCCCAGGCTGACCTCAAACTCTTGGGCTCAAGCATCCTCCTGCCTCAGCCTGCTGAGTAGCTGGGATTATGCATGTACACCACCATGCCTGGCTTCAGAAGTCTTTTAAAATATTCATTACTTGGTACAGTTCAACCAGTACAAGCATATTTGCTTCTATACTTTTCCATTGACTCAACTGTGGTAAAATCAGCGTCTTCCATGGTGCACATGAAGTGGTATATTGGGAGGATTGGTTTTCCTGTTTACATTTTGACATTTTGTTGTTGTTCCAGCTTGTGTAAATAAAAATTTTGGAATTCGATCTCACCAGAGAGTTCCTCCACCCTGACTGCCATTTTTGCAGTTACATCTGTTATTCTTCCTTTTCTTGTCCTCCTCTATCCAGTTAATTACCAAGCCCAAGAAGATAGACACTGTGTTCCACTCCCTTCACAGCACAGAGCACAGTTCAGTACATAGTATTTGGAAATCAATTAAGTGAATAAGCACCTGCACTTTCTCTCCGTCTCATCCATTCTGCTGCTACCATAGGAATTCAGACTCCTACCATCTTGTGCCTGAGCTGACACACTAACGGTGAGCCCTCAGTCCCTCTCCAAGCTAAGCCACTGCACGGAAAATGCTACTTTCATCGTTACTTTGGCTCAGAAGCGCTCAGTACCGCTCATTCTCCATGCCAAGTTTCTCAGATATTTGGTCTTTATAAAGCTAGCCTACCCACCTTTCCAGTGTTAAACCCCACACTTCCTCCATCATCCCACCAGTTTTCACCATGCTGCTCTGTTAGCAGTCCCCTCAGCTTCTTGCCTCCTTCCTTGGCTCCTGCTATTTCTCTTGCCTGGACTGCTTGCTCTCCTTCACTTTCTCAAATTCCATTGATCTTGAAAGGCACATTCTAGCCTATACTAGTCTCCTCTTGAATTGAAAGCATTTGCTGCCTGTATTCTTACTATGGAAATATGTATGGCTTGTGACATCCCTTGCCTTATTATTTTGTGTTTTTATTTAATAATAACATTGTCACTTAACCTTTTAGCTGCTGTTGTGTTATCTCTCAAATGATATTGTTTATTTTGGGGCTTATATTGAGCACAGGAGATGGAAAAGGAGAGAGCAGGACTCTATTTTCATGCTTCTTTGTATTTAGCACAGTGGCTCTTGTACCCAGTAATACAGCCTTTAGACAAAACAGACACCATATCTTCTTGGTCTTTGTATTCCTAGTGCCTTGCAGAGCATCTGGCCCATAGTAGGGATTCATACATGGCATTGAATAAATGAACAGAAGGCACACCTCAAATATTTGTTTAGTAGTTTTACCCCCAAACTAAATGAATCAACATAGGTAATTTTCCATCTTTTAAAAGCCATAAAAATCTAGTTTTCCATTTAGTTTTTTTCATCATTAACAGTTCTCCCTCAAGCACTTCTCCTTTGCCTGCCTTGAGCTTCATACTGAAATTTAAATCAATTTCCTCTCATTCTTTTCCCTGTGAAATTGGAGAACAGCTGTTTAGTCACCTCCTTATAAATAACCCTTCAACAAGTTAAATTGCCTCTAGGATTTGCTTTCTCCAGATTAAATTATCCCAAAGTCTTTTCTTTTTTCTCATAAAGCCCTTTTCAAAAAGAAAGATTGGTTATTTTTTAAATTTCTTTTTCTAGCTCTTTATAAAACTTTATTCTTTTCATAAATGTACCACAGGATACCCCTATATGGGCTTGACTGATGCTGTCTGGAATGGAAAGCTTTCTTTCCACGTCTGGAATCTCATTCTCCTATTTGTGTTGTAGAGTACCTTGTTAGCTCTTTTCTTTTCTTTTCTTTTCTTTGTATCCTATCAAATGTAATTTGCGGTCCACTCTCACCCTCTCCCTGTTTGTCTTCTTTTTCTGTACATTTCTTCAAATGTGTAGCTTGATTTTCTTCCCATAAACACTAACTTGCTTTATCAGAAGTCTTACTAAGGTTATAAGTTACAGAGAACCCAATGCAAATTAGCTTAAGTGATCAAAGGAATTTATTGATTTATATCACTGAAAAGTCTAGTGGTATGACTTAACCTCTGGCGTGGCTGGACTCGGTGAACCAAACAGTGTCACCACAGGCCTGGTTTTTCTTACTCCCTCTGTTCTGCCTTGCACACACAGTGTTGGCGCCTTTAAGGCGCCTCTGACGCCCTTGCTTTGTGGCAGCCACTGAGCTGCAGCACTTGCAGGCCTCACTTTCTCATAATGCCCCCTCTGGAGGAAGAGAGAGGCTCTTTCCTTGACTGGGATTCACTTTCTCTTACTGGCTCAAATTGAGTGATATTCTTATCCTCAATCCACTCCTGTTGCCAGTAAAAGGATATACTGCTTAGCGTGGTCCATTTAGGACCCAGCTCTGCATCTGACACAGTATGTTACTTCCACCCAATACATTTGGCTGAGAATCAGGGACGAATTGTTTCCAAAGGAAATTTGGGGAGCTGTCCCCAGAAGGAGGGGAGCAATGCATGGGGGTGGCCAACAAGAGATGTACGTTGCATTCAAAATTGTGCCCATTCACTCTGCTTTAGGCATTATAAATATTGCTTTGAACTGAAGGTATCTCTGAGAATGAATTATTCATTCACCTACTCATAGTCACTTACTGTTAAGCACCAACTATATGCCAGGCATACAACTAGGTTAGGTATTGGGTGTACAAACATGAGTGAGACAGTGTCTGACTTTGAGAAACACATAATCTAGGGAAAAAATAGACTTAGAGGCACATAACTAAAGCATATTCTAATAAGTGCTGCTGTCGAAGTGTCTATGGACACAGGTGGAAGTGAAGAACTCAGTGGGAGGGGTTAAAGGGAGAGGGCATAACAGGAGAGGTGGAGTTTTGAGTTAAGCCTTGAAGGGTAAAAAGGGATTCCCCTAGAATGGGAGAGGAGTGGCATTATCTCGAAGGCCATGGTGCACTAGAAAAAGTTTTCAGTAGGGGACTAATGTGGTTCGGTATGTATTTGAGAAAGATCATTCTGCTGGCAGTTGGTGGATTCGGCAGAGGTGAGAAGGACTGGCAGCAAGGAGAAGGACCAGTTGAGCTGTTGCAGTAATCAAGTCTAGTCAAGATACAGCAAGGACCTGAACTCAGCTCATTACTATAGAGCTAGGGAGTAGACTCAAGATATATTTGAGAAGAGCTGGGACTTGTTCAATGTAGGAGATGTAAATCAATGGTTATAGATGACTTTGAGGTTTTCATTGTTATAGGTAGGTAGTTAAGATGAGTTCAATTTTGTAGTTATTTGAGGTGCCTGCTGAACACCCAAGGGACACGTTTCCCAGGCAGTTGTAACTATAGAAATGTACTGGAGGAAAGATTTCTAAGCCAGGAATTTAGACTGGAGAAGACATCAGAATGTAAATGGAGATTGAAGCCTTGAGGAAAGAGTGGGATCACCCAAGGGGAATTTCAAGGCAGAAGAAAAGAGGGCCTCAGAGTAGTCCCTGGGAAAAGACTACATTTGAGAAGCCAGCAGAGAATAAGAAGTCCAAGGAGGCAGCTATGGAGAACTTAGGCCTGTGGATCCCTCCAAGTAATAGACTTGTTTTTACTTGGATTAGAGGTAATGTCACCTGGAATGATTTGTGCCATGATGGTTAAGAGCATGGACTCTGGGCTCTACCACCTCCTGCAACTGATCTGTGGGTAAAATATTTAACCTCATTTCCTCATCTGTATAATGGGAATAAAGTAGTACCTAATTTTGGAGAATTAATTTGAGTAAAGCACCTTGAAAGTGCTTAGCACATAAGAAGTGCTATAGAATGATAAACACATACGCCAGTAAACACATGTGTTTGTACATTTCTGTCTCTCTGCAGTCACATAGCTGCTGGCCAGTTAATCTGAAATCCAAAATTAGTTTATTTGTACTTAAATAATTTGATTTTCTGGAAACTCTGCTAGTTCCAATGCAACAATGCAAGTATCTTGACTTCTTGAAGGTTTTCCAGATTATTTACTGGATTATTTTTTCTACTGATGATTAATTTTACCTCTGACTTTGTTATACTTTTCTTTGTTTCTTCCACACTTCACATATTTTTTATTGTTCCTAATACTTTATAGCATACAGCTTTTATTTATTTTTAAAATTTACTTTCTCAGAATTATTCCTAAATTTCTGGAGTGCTCTGTGAGTTACTCCTCCACATTTCGGTCAGTTTCTAGTGTGTTACTTTTAATCAGGCTAGTTTTCTCATGCATCTAAAGGAATTGGCAATATTCTCAACTCCTCCCCATTATGGTCAGGGATATGAACTTACTGTCTTCTTCTTTCATTTTCCCAAGTAAATGTCTTGAACCACTGATTAGATCTGTGTGCCCACAATAACATAAGCAGGCACGAAGCTTAAATCTGATTTAAAGGAGAGGGCTGTATAGTCTATTACTCCATTACGTTTTTTTAAGTGTCTAGATTAAAATAGATCAGTATTCAGGGTGTGAGTATATTGTTAAGTCTCTTAACACTCATTGAACCAGACATCATGTGTGTTCATTTTTAAATGATGGGGTGGATCACTTTTATATTTATTATGAACACAAACACTGATGCTAACAACTGACATGTGAAAGAAAAGCAGGCAATAGTGATGAAAACCATTTAATGATTAGTGAGGAAACAAATATTGTTTAATGAAAATAAAAACCATGTCTAAAGGGCCTAATGCTGACTTTTGGAAATATAACCATGTTGCGGTCTTTTGTGTACCCTCTGTCCTGTACAGTAGATATTGTTTAAAATTGCTTGGGAACTGGAGCTTGCAATTGTGAGCCTGGAATGTCCTGCAGATAATTAAGTTGTGGTCAGGCTTTGGAAAAATAAAAAGTTCTCGAACTATGATTTTATAAACATGCTACAATAACATTTCTTTATATTTAACAGTTTCTTATAGAAAGTTGATACTCTCATGAGGCATTGATTAAAGGTAAAACATCAAGAAAGAAAAAATATTAAATTAAAACTTCACTTAGGATGTTGACAGTTGGCTTGTAATATTAAACAGATGTGTATGTTCCTGGGGATATTCTTCTTTCTGAACTGAATTGCTAAGTTGTATTTTTTTTAATGACAACTACAAATTTTTGATCAGTTAATAATTTTAAATACCCTTTCTACAATCTTCTGTATTCTAACTTCATCTGTAGTTTGAGCCCTCTCAATGATATAATGATTGGTGAAACCTTTGCTGCCTCTTCTTAAGTCTTTCATTTTCTTTCTTTCTTCTTTATCCTCCCCCCCTCTAAAAGCTTAACTGGGCTCTTCTGATTTCATGATGCATACTTGGAGATTGATTCCTTGAAATAATTTTAGGATCATTGGGTGGAATTCTACCCTTGCAGATTTATGTCTGTAGTTTACTTCCATATAAGCTTCACTTTGGCATTTGAGTGCAGAAGCTGACCTACATTGTGGTATTGTGTTTGTGTGGTCAATTGTAAAGGCTTCATAATACGTCTGTATAGCCAGCCATGCAGATCGGCCTGTACCCCATGCTGTGGGGCCAAAGAAATGTCAGTGAGGGGACCTAAAGGAAACCAGGCCTTGGAGTCAAAAGAGATTCAGTAACTTTTTCTTTTTGCCTATGAGGATTTTGCCAGACTTTTGCATTTTATTGGACAAATAACAGAGTCTAGTGAGAGCTGTAGAATGGGTTGGAGGGGTGGGTTAGGTGGGTGAGTAGTCTTTGGTAAACGAAGTCAGGTGGGATTTTGTAGGATGTGGTGAAAATGTTTTGCATCTTCAAAGATTGTTCAAGTCTTTTTGGAAGACTAAATAAATTGTACATTGTTGTTTTTGGGATGATGAATTTTTTTTAGATACTAAAGATCATTTTGATTGTAAGTCTTCAACATGTGGACATCTTATGTTTTCTGAAAGATATATTTCACTAGGCAGGAGTCTTTGATTAACCTGGAGGAAGTTTTTTTGCTTTGAGTACATTTATTTATCTTGGAACTATGTATTGTTTGCACAGTCTTCTTTTTGGAATCAGTGTTTTTTTTTTTCTCTGCAGATTCCATTTGGGAAGCTTTGGTTTGGGGCCTTAAGTATATGGAAGGCATTTTCAGTAAACACAAACAAAGGCCTGCTAGACTGTCTGAACAAATACGATGACGTATTTTATAATACAAAACTTTAACTTCAAGAATAATGAATTCATTTTTAATAGCACATTACTTAAAAGTGGCTATTTGTTCTTTACATCTAATAGTATAGCTTTTTAGGTATCTTATTCCTTTAAGTCTGATATAGAAGCAAAAATATTTAAAGTGCATTTTTATGTGAAAGGATTTGATGAGTTCACATTTCATGTCTTCAACTTTTGTTCTCTAGCTCACTGTTTTAGAATTGCATTTACTATATTTTGTGTGTGTGGAAGGAAGGAGACCAAATTTCTGTGTACAATGTCTTAACAGATTTAATCGAATCACTGCCATATTCTCCTGGAATTTGAGATACTCCTTAACAGCGCTCTATTGGGAAAGAGTTGGGATCTTTGAGCTATATGCAAAAATACTATTTAATTTCAGCATAATTTGTTACAAGCAACCATTTTAATGTAAGAGTCTGAAAAGCAATAAAATGTATCTGTTAAGGTTTGTACTAGTTAGCTTGTTTCTGGGCTTCATGTTTATTTCACTTCAATTCTCTTCCAATGTTTTACTGTGAAGGAATGTTGCAAATATTTCAAATCATTCGTTGTAACTGGAATTTGTAATTATGAACAGGTTTAAGTAGAAAATGCTGTTTTGTTTTACTGTTATTACTGCATCATAAGATAAATGATATTCTTTTATAGATATTTTGGCTTGGCTCACCAATCCTAATTTCAGTATCATGCCTGACTTAGCAATAAGCTGCTGCGATCAGCTACAGGGAATTGTATTAGGCAGGCTTTATTTTTCTGTATCAGTGTGGTGTTGCAGTTTCATCCACTTTTAAGTTAGAAAAGCATGGTTTTAGTATTTCAATTTTCTTGTTCAATAATTCTACCATGGGGAAAGGGAAAGTAGAAAGTTTTCCAGAGTAGATGATGATTCAACAGCTACGCCATTTGAACTAGTCATCCTTTTAAAATCTCATTTGAGCCTTCCCTTTTTTGCCTGTATAGTGTCCAGTTCTTCTCAGCTATTTTACAGCTAATGATTTGGTTCTATTAGGGAGAAGGTAATACATGCTTATTTTTGCAGCATGTTAATTCTATTAACTGTTCAGTAACTGACTCGGGAATGGAAGGCACCTATTGTTCCCTAGTGGTCTGAAATGGGAAATGCATCTCCTGAAAATTTCATTAGGACTTTCCATAAAGCTTAACATTTGACTAGAAACAAAAATGTTAGTAGCTTTAGATAGATTGTTTAGGTTATTTAAAGTGTTCCTTGAGCTACAGATGAAGTTAATAATTTTCTTAATCTCTTATTAAAAATAGATGAACTACATGTAAAAACTTCAGTCCTAGATTAGCACCTGTATTTCAAGTCACTTAGGGAATGGTGGAAAATTCTGTAAATGCTTGTGTGTTAAGTATATTGAGTAAACTGTCAAGATTTTTCTCTTTGTCATCTTTTTGTCAGCTTTATCATGCTTAATTTTCAAGAAAATAATGTGTTTGTTACTGTGGTCACACCGTGATTTTGCATTGGCTTATGTATGATATTTTATTGTCTCTGTCCTAGAAAATTATAGCAGTTTTTATGAGGAGTGGTTTGTGGGTTCACACAACCCACTTGGAGTGCCATTTACTATAATTCTCTTCTAAAAGGACCATAAAACATCATGTAAATTGTTTAAAAAGGGAAAGACCTTTTTTGAGAAAGGCTAAGAAGAAATCTTTCCAGGCTTTCTTTTGTTTCCTATAGTCAGTTTTATGATTTTAAGCTCCCAATTTATTTAGAGCGCTAATGTCATAAAATAAAGTGCACGTGTGTATAAGTAAACCGTTGTGAGCTAGAGCTGGGCTAGAACTGGGTATTGATGCAGATAATATCAAATTCATTATTTTATAATCTTTTAAGATATGTTTTCTGTGACTTTGGAAATGAAATTAAAGAAATTAAGGAAGAAAGGAAAAGAGAGAGGAAGGAAGGAATTAATTTATAGCTTGTATATCTTTTTTTTAAACCCTTATGTTTTCTTAAGTAGTGATGTGTTTATAATCTACATTAAGGCACAATTTTTGGTAACCAGTCCTGTGAAACTCACATTTAAATTCACGAATAGATTTACTTAGAGAAACTTTCCTCCCTTGGGAGTTTTACCATTTAGATTGGCTTGTTGCACTCAGTTTGTATACACCCTTTAGAAGAAAGAATTAAACAGCACAATAACAAGGCCAAAGTTCTGTCATAGTTTTCTATACAAATGCCTTATTCTGATATTATCTTGGCTTTGTGCATGAGATCTCAGGAGAGTAAGGACGAAAATTGTTAATAATTTTCTACAGCATTTACATGGTTCTCTGTGCTTTTAGTCACTTAATACAGGTATATCTTACATTTAACAAACCGTTATAAGAAAATCCATATATATATGAAATATAAATTGGGGCAGTTGTTCATTTTGCATAAAGATATAACACATTTATAATAGATTTAAGTTTTAAAGGCACTTCCTTAGCACATGCGAGGTCATTATATTTGCAACATTTTATAAGAACACGTATAGGCCGGGTGTGGTGGCTCACGCCTGTAATCCTAGCACTTTGGGAGGCCAGGGCAGGTGGATCACAAGGTCATGAGTTCGAGACCAGCCTGGCCAACATGGTGAAACCTCGTGTCTACTAAAAATACGAAAATTAGCCAGGCGTGGTGGCAGGCGCCTGTAATCCCAGCTCCTCAGGAGGCTGAGGCAGGAGAATCGCTTGAACCCGGGAGGTGGAGGTTGCAGTGAGCCAAGACCATGCCTGCACTCCAGCCTGGACAACAGAACGAGACTCCATCTCAAAAAAAAGAAAAAAAACCACTTACAAAGGGAATGATGATTGCTGTATTCATGCAGGTAGTGATATGAACATTTGTCTCTGTAAAATATTATCTTCTTTTGAAATTAGTGGTTTTTAAAAACACAAGATTATCTGTGTGGTTTAGAAACTCCTTGGTTTTATGACAAGAAGAGGTTATAAGTAAATTACGTTTATGCATTTTGTAAAGAGTGTTAGTAAAATTGCTAGATTTTCTTGAACATGGTTGTAAATCTTTTTGTTTTAATTATAAAGCTTTCTACATACATGTGTGACTTTATGAAGAATGTCAACTTAGGTTTTAATTATGTGACTATAAATTCCCCTTTTCCTTATGTGTGAAAACACAACACCAACAAGAAACCAACTTCCTAAAATATACAAACTTTTTGGGATTATTCTTTATTCTACACTGTCTTCCTATTTTTATTTTTCTGATGTTGGGGTGTTTCTATTTAGTATCACAGTAGCTAACTGAAGTAAATTTTGGGAATAGAAAATGAAGCTATAATTGGAAAGGAGATTTTGAAAAAACAGAAGCACCTAATGTCATGATGTGGGTGGGAATAAGGGGAAGAATGTACTGACGAGCCCCAATACCGCTGGTTCAGAACAGCCCTGGGAATTCTATAGCTATTTTCCAAAGGATTGTTTGATACAGTCGGGAGCTCCTGTGACCAAATCTAAAGCCTGAGAACCAGCTTTCTGTGATAAAGTATACTAAGCAAAGAAGACTCTGTGGCATTGTAACCGATGCTACTGAGTATGCCACAAATGTTCATACAAATTTTGTGTATAGCACTATCGCATAAATCGTTTTAATATGGGATGTTTGGAAATAAGGTAGGTACTACACTGAAGGGACCAAATACTGAATTCTCCAAGTTAGATACTATTTTTCACTATATAACAATTTATAATTTGTTGCTATATAACATCATTGTTACTGCAAGTGATACAAAATGTTATGTTTAGAGTTTTTCTCTTTTTCTTAGATTGGAAAATAGTTTTAATGTTAGCACAGACAAAATATTTCCTATTTATTTATAGTTATTAAATAAAAATGCATAGCACATTAGTCAAGAATGTATTGTTCTATAAATTATTAAGTTGCAAGTATCTAAGATTACTTTGCTTACAACTTAATGCAGAATGTTGATGTTTCTTTGTTTCTGTTTTTCACTTGAGTCAGTTAGAAAATATTTTTCATGGACTTTGTATATACGCTAAAGATTTTTTTCTTATGTGAAAATCATCAATATGGCCAATTCCTGTCAGAAAAGAGGCATAATTTTTCAATTTTTTCCTCCAAAACTGCAACTTCAGAAAATATGTACGAGATGTAGCAATTAACCTACATGCACATTTATAATACTAGAAAATGGGCAGCTAGTTATATTCAAAGACTGGATCTGATAGGCCCAAATTGCTTAAAACATCACAGTTATTGAAGATATACCCCAGGGAATTTGAGAAACCATTTAACAGATGAAAGTACATTTTGAAAAGTCTGACCTTACAGGCAATCATAAAATGAATCAAAACAGTGCTTTTTTCCCCCTGAAATGTACAGAGCCCATCTGTGTCTAATCCAGTAATTATAGACTGTGTTCAATTACCTTTTCAAACTTGGAGCAGACTGGAGACTAGGCAGTGAACAAACATAGGGTTTTGTCTAGACCTCAATTGACCACAGTCTAAAACTTGAATTTATATCTAATTTTATTTTTTGCTTGGTTTGATAGTTCTTAAAGGATTCATTTTTGCTACTTGGTGTTTTACCTTCTTAGATTTGAGATACTGCCTTTTCTCATCACAAAAGCTTTTGTATCAGCTATAGCTTATGCTGTAATCAGATGCTGTTTTCGGAATACTTACTCTTGTCTGCAAATCAATAATTTGCACTGCAGAAAAGACTGCATAGGGTGGGGGAGGGGATTTTACCAGTGAGTAGTATTTTTTTAAGTAGCCTTTAAAATGTTACTGCTGACTATAACTCTTTTTTATGTGCTAGGAAAAAATAATTTATTTTCCTCTTAAATTTAGAAAACTATAGGTAATTTCCAGTTGGGTTGTACACTTAATGTCTCCAAAAATATGTGTAGACTGCTCACGTCTGTCTCTCTTTTGTCAAATGTCTTATAGTTTTTTCTAGGTACACATTTTTATTGCATTTACTAATCAGACTGGTATCCAGTATAAGATACAGTGTATAGTATTCAAAGTCCATTTCAAATCATGTCTCTTAATAAAGCCAATTTATGATCTGATGAATCTTTAAGTGAGAATTAATTACCATGAACCACCACAGTCAGTTCAAAGTATTTAAATTTTATCCAGGAACCTTGGCTATTCAAGTTTTTCTTAAAACACAAAGCAAACAAAAGATGACCACAATTTTTAGAACTGCTTACGTGGTAGTCAAAGCTCTTTTTTTCCATTATTTAGTATTCACAGTTATTCACATTACAATTAGCACTGGAAACAAATGTTTTGAGGTATTTATTAGACGTAATCATTGCATATTAGACCATGAATTTTTCTAGAAATTTTGCAACCATTCCTACTATATTATATTATTATTTTTGAAAGTTTTATTCATTTAGGTCTCACTATCCTTTGGAACTTTTAAGGACTTTGTCATTGGGGAGAGAAGCAGTTTTATTTGGTTGCATGAATGTACTTTCTGAGAATTATATGGAGAAAGTGAAACTTAAAGAGGATTACAAGTACCTTATGTTGAATGTTTTCATGAGACATTTACTTGTGAAACTTGGATAATATGATTTCCTTCCCTCCTTCCTGTCCCCATAGTTTATGGAACTATTGTTATAATTAGCCTCCATTGTATGCTTCTTAGGATCTTCATAGAGAAGGCAAAAGATTAGTCTTCCTAACTAGGAACTTGAGAGACCCTTTGGATCCTCTCTCATATATCCCTTTATCTGATCCAAAGAAAACGTTCTCTAGTCTTTTTTTTTTTTTTTTTTTTTTCCCACAGACCAGAGTCCCCTCCTAGTTCCTACTTTCATTACCTAATGTATGGGTACCTCCTTTGGTGGTTTGGATTTTATATTCACTGATTAACCTGTTTATGCCACTTCCACTGGATTGTAAGCTTCTTTGGATCAAAGACTAGATGGATGTTATCCTATCCCGTTGTATTACTGCTTAAAACACAGTGCCTGGCTTGTGACAGGCACTTGCTCGTTGTTGACCAAATGAGGACAGAGTGGATCATCTATTCGGAATCTTAGTATTGAAAGGTAGGAGTGAAGAATTTTTAAAAGTTAGTAGAAATCACATCTAAATAACATATAACTCTCTTTTTTGCCATAACCAAATAACTGAAAAATAGAACTTTTTAAAATTTCTCATTTTAAATGTTTTTAATGAGACCAATGATAGAATGAATTTTATTCATGAAGTCTCCATTTTCCATTGAAGCTGCACTGTCTGTTGCTGTGCTTAACAAGTTGATAGCTTTACTTACGGCAATTTTTATGGAACTGCTTTCTCCATCTGCAGTGAGAAGACTGAGAAACATTTTTCTGATTCATATATCTACATATATCTTTTTCTTCATGATTCATGGAGAAGCCTTGCAGAAATAGTCAGTAAATAGTATTGAATACTTACTACTTTCAAGGTGCCGCTTGATACAGTGAAGCCATGATATACAAGTCCTGGCCATGTGGATTTTGAAGTGTGTGGTTGATGTCATGTCTCCTTTAGGCTGGATTCTCTCCTGCAATGGAAGGTGCCCTCTCAACAGTTCTTTCTCCAGTATTGACTCTTAACGTAATTGCATGTCCTTACCCCCACTAAGGACTTCAGTGTCTCTATCACACCCCTGCCCTCAGCTTAAAAGGGGAAGAAATCACATCATTTAGCAGTCTTTATAAGAAAAAAATAGAAGTTTATGATTGTCTAATCACAGTCAACTGGCCATTCATTACTGCAGTAGCAAGGAGATATCCCAGACCTCTGGCTTTGCTGTCAAGATTGAGTGCTGGGGTACTTTTTACACAGCATTAAAGATTTCACTGGCCATGCTGTTTTGTCGGGTATCTGTTTAAGATGTAGCAGTGTGATTTTTACTAACTTGATCTTAGAGATTTTCAGTGTATCACATTTAAATAATCTACTTTTGAAAATAGTAGTGTCTATTTGAGTATGTTGCTCACTGGGGAATGTGGCCTCTAAAAGCAACCATAAGATCCAAGAACAGCAGTGAGGGCCATGACCATTAGATAACTTACACGAAGCAGTCTGTGACTCTGTTGGTTGAAATCCCCTACACTTTCCTTTCCTTCAAACCTTTTTCTCTATCCTTTGATTATGATTGGCTCCTGGCTGGATAAAGTGGTGCTGCTTCTGGGATAAAGCTGTAATCAGGCGCTTGAGTGTACTTCTACTGGAAGATCCCAGATAAATGGGAAACCCCATGAGCTCTGGCTTGCCTGAGGCAAAGCTGAGATTTGAGATCCAGGCCAGATGAGAGTTCCCGCCCCCCCCCCCCCCATCAGAATCTCCACTCTCAAAGTACAGGTACTTCTTTACTTAACATAGAACCGAATTTCTGAGGTTTCCTAAAGAGACAACCAGGGAAGGATTTCCTGTGTCTGTCTCCTCTCATTCTCTGGGAAGTCTTAAAATTTTTCAGCTTAGACTGCCTCCTTCTTTAAATTCTAAATTGAATGCCCTTGTGTCCGTTTGATATGTATATTATTATTATATTCTTGGATTTTATTCTTGAACCCAGTTGGAGTTTCAAGGCAAACATTTGGTTTTCTGTCAGCCCACAAACTGAGCAATGGTTGGTCAATTATGGTCTCCTGTTGACTGAGGCAGAGTCACATGTTAAAAGTATATTTTATTAATAGCCCACAAAGCATACCAACTGCCAGCTTTTTGCCATGTCTAACTTTGAGCAATATTTAGTAACAACATTCCCAGTTTTCATCTGTGGATTACTTAAATGTGTCATCCAGGAAGTCACTGTAAGATACGTTGGTGAAAAAGCCTTCAAGCTTAGATATTGTGTATTCTGCTTACCTACTTACCAACTCACGCTTCCCAGAGTACCTAACTCACAAACGTGCCTCAAATGCAGAAAAGCAAATCTAGTTCAGTATTATACAGGACTGGTAATGTCCTGGCTGTTTGCTCTATGGTGTGCTTGTTAATCAGCAGTAGATGATTGTGGCACATACCTATTCTTGGTCCTGAAACCACCCTTCTGTCAACAATAGTGCCTTCCTTCTTCCTGGGAACTGATCCCCACTCTGGCTTCAATCAAGTGGTTTCAGTACAAGCTGCTGTGTTTCCATAGTATCTTCTACTCTCTAGGTCATGGACCAGGGGTAGCAACCAGACTCAAATCAGGCGAATCAATCCTTTCCTAAGATTTTTTTTTTTAATTGGAATTAGGAAAAAGAATTATTCTTAGTCCAGAGGCCTGGATTTCAGCAAACAAAGCTCAGGAGCTGTTGGTGGCCAGTTTTCATTGCTGAGCTGCAGTGAGAAAATTAAGGTTAAAATGCAGACAAAACAAGTAGGAGTTAAGAGAGTTCTAGAGGAGTTTTAAATATCTGATTTAGTTGTTTCAGAGGCTAGCTGTATCCTTGCCCTTCCCATCTTTTGATCATTTAAACCAGTGGCTCTTGCAATTTTGCTTCTAGGGGATATTTGCCAATATCTGGAGACATTTTTGGTTATTACAGCTAGGGGGCTACTACTGGCATCTAGCAGAAAGAGGCCAGGGATGCTGCTAAACATTCTACAATGTACAGCTCTCCCACAAACACCCCCACCTCCGCCCCCAGACAAAGTATTATCCAGCCCAAAATGTCAATAGGGCTTAGGTTGATAAAACCTGAACTTTAACCCATCCTTCATATATTACCTTAGTATTTTTCAAATCTCTCCTTCCGTTTTGGAAAGCTAGCTAGAATTAGTTTATGCTTAAGAGGACCTTAACCTAGGGGCATACACACACACACAAACACACACACACACTCTAATCATGAGTGTTGTTTGGTTATTGTACATATTTTCAGTCCCATATTTAAGATTTTTCAGTTTGTAGCTGCCCTAGTATACAAATACCCCATCACCCAGGTTTAGAAGGACTATTGATTCCCCTACCATATAGATTCAAATAGCTACTTCTAGGCTGCCTTGGGTACCTAAACAATACATATTCCAAACTATTGAAGCAAAGAAATTGCTACTAGGATTGCATCAAAATTATGCTGTCCTCCCTAAGATTTATTTTACGATTAATATTCAACTCATGTATTAGAGATGAAATCACTATTTTTAGGAATGATTATGATAAAAATCAAGTGTTCAGTTTCATAGAACACAACATAGCTGTCATATGAAGTCCTTGATAAAGCATTGCTGGCACGAGGAACTGTGAGAGTCCGCATCAGCATAGGCTGGACAAGCTACATTCCTCTTTGAAACTGTCAGAATGCATTGTACCTTTGATTCATCTTCCAACGTACATTCAAGCCATGGCATGGATTTCTTTTTTTAAATGTTTTAAATTTTACTTTAAGTTCTAGGATACATGTGCAGAATGTGCAGGTTTGTTACGTAGGTATACATGTGCCATGGTGGTTTGCTGCACCTGTCAACCCATCATACGGGTTTTAAGCCCTGCATGCATTAGGCATTTGTCCTAATGCTCTCCCTCCCCCTTGTCTTCCACCCCACAACAGGCTCCAGTGTGTGTTGCTCCCCTCCCCTGTGTCCATGTGTTCTCCTCGTTCAACTCCCACTTATGAGTAAGAACATGTGGTGTTTGGTTTTCTGTTCCTGTGTTAGTTTGCTGAGAATGATGGCTTCCAGCTTCATCTATGTCCCTGCAAAGGACATGATCTCATTCTTTTTTATGGCTGCATAGTATTCCACGGTGTATATGTGCCACATTTGCTTTATCCAGTCTATCATTGATGGGCCTTTGGGTTTGTTCCATGTCTTTGCCATTGTAAATAGTGCTGCAAAAAACATATGTGTGCATGTGTCTTTATAGTAGAATGATTTATAATCCTTTGGGTATACACCCAGTAATGGGATTGCTGGGTCGAATGGTATTTCTGGTTCTAGATCCTTGAGGAATCTCCACACTGTATTCCACAATGGTCGAACGAATTTACACTCCCACCAACAGTGTAAAAACGTTCCTATTTCTCCACAGCCTCTCCAGCATCTGCTGTTCCCTGACTTTTTAATAATCGCATGTCATGGATTTCTTGATGGACAGATTGATGAAAAGAATGTTAGTGAATAACTTGACAAGGAGGATCTGAGACATGTAGCAGGTACCTGCAGTTAATCACCTAGATTAAGACCCAGATTTAAGATTACTTGTATTTTACACACAATCTTTTTTTCTTAACTTTCTTTGACTATTTTTTTTTTAAAAACGATGACTGGGGATGATCTGTGTTTCTCTTCCTCTGCCTTCCTCCATTGCTTTGCTTAAACTAAAATTAAACTAGCAGAGTATTTTGTGAAGCTGAGTTTCTCTTTGTGTCTCTCTCCTTGGCACACAGTTGACACATAGTAGGCACCCATTATAAAGTGCTCATAAAACGATGCGTGGTGATTTCCTGCAGCCCCCTAGCTCTAAATATTCTCTGTAGTCCAGAAACTCCCAGATTTATATTTCCAGGTCAGACCTCTTTGAAACCCTACACTTAGAAACATCTATAGATGTCTACCTACTTGACATTATTTCTGTTACCTGAGTATCTAATAGACACTCAGTCTCCTTGCTGTTCATCACACAAGCTTGATATACACCTGTCTTAGGGCCTTTGTACTTATTGTTTCCTCTACTTGGAATGATTTTCCCCAAGTATTTGCTTGGAGATACCTGCCTGCATAACTTTTACTTCTCCTTCAAACATTTTCTTATATGTCATCTTTTCAGTAAGTTCATCCTGACTACCCTGTTGAAAATTAGAATTCACTTTGTTCCCTACACTCTTCCTAGATTTCCCTTACCTTGCATTACTTTTGCTTTTTGTCCCGTTAACACTTTCACCACTTACCATACTTTGTTAACACACTTATTATTGATTTTAACATATTGATTATACTTATTGTTTATTATTTGTCTAAAATATGGCTGGATTGTAACCAAAACCCATGATCATTTAAATTAGGGTCTTTCGACTCCAAGTTAAATTTTTGTTACAAGACAGCCTACAGAATGGGTGAAAATTTTCGTAATCTATCCACCTGACAAGGGTCTAATATCCAGAGTCCATAAGGAACTTAAACAAATTTACAAGAAAAAAAAAAACCCTTAAAAAAGTGGGCAAAGGACATGAACAGACACTTCTCAAAAGAAGATATACATGCAGCCAGCAAACATATGAAAAAAAGCTCAGCATCACTGATCATTAGAGAAATGCAAATCAAAACCACAATGAGATACCATCTCATGCCAGTTAGAATGGCGATTACTAAAAAGCCAAAAAACAACAGATGTTGGTGAGGTTGCAGAGAAAAAGGAATGCTTTTACACTGTTGATGGGAGTGTAAATTAGTTCAACCATTGTGGAAGACAGTGGCAATTCCTCAAATAACTAGAGGCAGAAATACCATTTGACCTAGCAATCCCATTAGTGAGTATCTAACCAAAGAAATATAAATCATTCTGTTATAAAGATACATGCATGCATACATTCATTGCAGCACTATTCACAATAGCAAAGACATGGAATCACCTAAACGCCCATTAGTGATAGACTGGATAGAGAAAATGCGGTACATATACACCATGGAATACTGTGCAGCCATAAAAAGGAACACGATCATGTCCTTTGCATGGACATGGATGGAGTTGGAAGCCATTATTCTCAGCAAACTGACACAAGAACAGAAAACATTATAACACTGCCTGTTCTCACTTATAAGTGGGAGCTGAATGATGAGAACACATGGACACATGGTGGGGGAGCAACACTCACTGGGGACTGTCGAAGTGGGGACTGGAGGGAGGCAGAGCATCAGGAAGAATAGTTAATGGATGCTGGGCTTAACACCTAGGTGATGGGATGATCTCTGCAGCAAACCACCATGGCACACGTTTACCTATGTAACAAACCTGCACATCCTGCACATGTACCCCAGAACTTAAAATAAATGTTGAAGAAAAAAATTGTTTATTGTTACACAGCAGCTCCTTCTTGTTAACTTCAAAATAATCCTGACATTTTAGAATCTGGCACTCCTGGTCTCCAAGTAACAAACTTCTTATGTATATTTTATATATAATCTTTGTGCAACACACAAAAAAACAAGATTTTCACCAGATTTTTGGGATCTTCTCAAGTGAGATATAGGATATGTGCCATAAATGGGAGGCAAGAAGGGACAGTTCAAAGAGATAGGTTGTTGTATTCTAGAGAAGCAAAAACGGGGGATATGGTGAGGTCCACATATGACGTACTTAAGACACCATGAACAGACAAAAAACAAAAACAAAATAACAGTGGTTTCAGATATGAGCCCTAAGTTGAAGTCCTAAAAGCAAGTGCTTTTCACATGGGCACTTCAGTGTCCTGTGCACTAGGGGGAGTGTCAGCCATGATCCATTTTATTTAATAGTGATTAATAATTCTCCTGAGCAGTGATGGAAGGCCAGCTAGTGTTGAAGTTAAAAACATCCTATAATTGGACTCAGAATACCTTTCACTTTTGTGTTAGGATAGGCAAGGTCATTTGTTCTGAGGTCGCCTCTGTGGCATGGTGACCGATCAGTGGTAAGCATGCAGTAAATACGGAATGCTTCCTTTCTAGGCTAGAACATAAGGGACTAGGAGACGCGTATATTTTTCTAGCTAGCTGCCGCTTTTTAACTTTTTTTTTTTTTTTTTTTACTGTGAATATATTTTATTTAGTCATTTTTGTTTACAATTGAAATTCTGGGAATTCAAAATTAACATCATTGCCCGTGAGCTTCTTAGAGACACCAGAAAAAGTTTCAGCCTGTGTTCCATGTTGTTCTGCTGGGCTTTGTCCAAACGAACCTTTATGAGCCAGCTGCCATCCAGTTTCACGTGAATTCTCTTGCCCACAATTTCGCTTGGGAAGATCAAGTCCTCAAGGCTTGCGTCGTGCACGGCTGTCAGAGTGCACTCCTGGGACGCTTTTGCTTATTTTTTGTGCGGCTTTTTCGAATTGGCTTAGGCAGAATTCTCCTCTGAGCGATAAAGACAATATGCTTTCCACTGAACTTTTTCTCCAGTTCGCATACTAGCCGGACTTGGATTTTCTGGAAAGATTTCAGTGGAGGAACGGGAACAAAGATTATGATAGCTTTCTGACCACCACCAACTTCAGTTTCCTTAGCTGCCATAATATTCAGCTCCGTGAGCTGAGCCTTGAGGTCCAAGTTCATTTCCAGCTCCAGAAGAGCCTGGGAGATGCCGGACTCTTTACAGTACACTGTAAAGTATGGGTTGTTTACCCTCATAATTGCATGGCTGACTGAGAGCTGCTGCCGAGCATCAAGAGGGAGTGTCATACCATCTTGTACTGTGTTGCTAGCATTCTTTGGAACTCATCTGGCTTCTCGCCATTGGGCTTCATGATCTTGGCGCTCCAACTGAACATGGCCTTCTCCTTGCTGAGCACCGGCTTAGGAAGAGCTGCTTTTTAAAAATTTAAGTGTTATTTGTAGATTAACATACAGTAAGCTTGACCTTTTTGCTAATACAGTTCTCTGAATTTTAGCATTTATGTACAATAGTCCCATCCCCCACCTTATCCACAGTTTAATTTTTCACAGTTTCAGTTATTCATGGTCAACTGTCGTTCGAATTTTATCCTCTCACTTCATCACAAAAAGAAAGGTGAGTGCAGTACAATAAGATACTTGGAGAGAAAGAGACCACATTCACATAACTTGTGAGAATTCTTCTATTTTATTATTATTGTGTTTATTCTCTAACTCTACCTAATTTGTAAATTAAACTTTATCATAGGTATGTATGTGTAGAAAAAACATAGTATCTATAGAGTTCAATGCTATCCTTGGTTTCAGGCATCCACTGGGGGTCTTGTACACTCTCCCTGTGTGTGTGTGTGTTTCGTATAACCATTTCACAATTAGGATGCAGAACAGTTCCATCTCCCTTCAGAAACTCCCATGCTGTCCTTTTGTAGTCACGCCCACTCCCTTGAACCCACAAACTGTTCTCCATTGCTATAATTTTGTCTTTTCAATAACATCATATAAATGAGATCACATATACCCTTTGAAACTGACTTCTTTTAGTCGGCATAATGCCTTTAAGGTTGATTCTAGATGTGTGTGTATCAATAGTTCCTTCTTTATTACTAAGTAGTATCCATTACATGAAGTTACTACAATTATCTGTCACCTGTTGAAGGACATTTGTGTTGTATCTAGTTTTTGGCAATTATGAATAGAACTGCTACAAATGTTTGTATACAGATTTTTGCATGAGCATACATTTTCATTTCTCTAGGGCAAATACCCAGGGGTAAGATTCCTAGGTTATCTGGTGAGTGTATGTTTAATGGTATAAGAAACCGCCTGTGCACAAATGTTCATAGCAGCATCATTCATAATAATCAAATAGTGAAAACAATCTGAGTATTCATCAACTGATGAATGGATAAATAAAATGTATGTCCATACAATGGAATATTATTTGGCAATAAAAAATGAAGTACTGGTACCTGCTACAATATGGATAAACCTTGAAAATATGCTAAGTTAAAAAAAAAACAGGCACAAAGGGCCACTTATTGCATAATTCCATTTACACATGGTCTCCGACTTACTAAGGTTCAGGACATGATTTTTCAACTTTCACAGTGCTGCAAAAATGATAAGCATTCAGTAGAAACCATACTTCGATTTTTTGTTTTTGTTTTTGTTTTTTGAGACAGAGTCTCTGTCACCCAGGCTGGAGTGCAGTGCTTGATGTCAGATCACTGCAACCTCCACCTCCCAGGTTCAAGCGATTGTCATGCCTCAGCCTCCTGAGTAGCTGGGATTACAGATGTGCACCACCACGCCTGGCTGATTTTTTTAAATTTTTTTATTTTTAGCAGAGATGAGGTTTCGCCATGTTGGCCAGGCTGGTCTCGAACACCTGGCCTCCAGTGATCCGCCTGCCTCAGCCTCCCAGAGTGCTGGCTTTGCAGGCGTGAACCACCGCGCCCATCCCCATACTTTGAGTTTTGGATTTTGATCTTTTCTCAGGCTAGCAATGTGCGGTACGACACTCCCTCTTGATGCTCGACAGCAGCTCTCAGTCAGCCATGCAATTATGAGGGTAAACAACCCATACTTTGCAGTGTACTGTGTTGCCAGCATTCTTTGGATATGATCTTGTCCAACTGTAGGTAAATACTTCTATAAGTGTACTGAGCACACTTAAGGTAGGCAAGGCTAAGCTACGATGTTTAGTAGGTTAAGTATATTAAATGCATTTTTGACTTCCCATATTTTCAATTTATGATGGATTTATTGGGACATAACCCCACTGTAAGTGGAGGAACCACTGTATATGAAATGTCCAGAACAGGCAAATCCGTAGAGTCAGAAAGTAAATCGGTTGCCCAGCGTTGGGGGTGTTGGGGGAAATGGGGAGTGACCACTAATGGGTATGGGATTTGGGGGGTGATGAAAATGTTCTAAAACGGATTGGGGAAATATGATTGCACAACTTTCAAATATACTAAAAACCATGGAATTGCACAATTTAAATGGATGAATTGTTTGCTATGTGAATTAGGGCTCAATAAGGCTACTTTTTTTTTTTTAAACAGCTACTTATTTTCTAAAGTGGCTGTACAATTTTGTGCTCCCACCAACAATGTATGAGAATTCTAGTTATTCCACATTCTCACCAACACTTGGTATTGTTAGTATTTTTTATTTCAGCTATTTTAATAGGTGTGTAGTGATACATCATTGTTAATTAGCATTTCTCTAATAGCTAATGAGGCCAAGCATCTTTCATGTGCCCCCTTGCCTTCTTTAGTGAAGTGTCTGTTCAAGTCTTTTGCCCATTTTTAATTTAGTTTTTTTTTCTTAGTTTTGACTTTGAGAGTACTTTATACATTCTGTACAAGTCCTTTGTCATGTGTATAATTTGCAAATATTTTCTCTTAGTCTCCCATTTAACTTCACTTTTCCTTCTCTGAAAGTAAACACTTCTTGCTAAGTTTTGAGTGGTATCAGAGCTTTATTGTCTGTGTACTCCTGCATCCTGAGTGCCTAATAAAGTCTGGCACAAAACAGATATTCAGTTAATATTTGATGGATGAATGAATGAATGAATTCCCTGTTTTTACTGATAAGCTACAGATTTTTTTCTGAGAGATAATAAATACATAAGAAGTAAATCTGAATAGATCATTTTCCTGATTAAAACACTCCCTTCCAGGTATCTCTTTAGAAAAAAAAAAAAGTAATCTCTAGATTAGAAAGCATGGCATGATCCAGCTTGATTCCTTGAACATTTTTTGTTCTCCTCCACCTCACAGCCTTTACATATGCTGTTCCTCTGTTTCGGACAGCTCTCATGGTATGCTTATGTTTTTGCTTCATAGAATTTTATTTGTAAATACGTGTTTAGTGTTTTTCTCCCTACCAGATGTGTAAGTCAGTGACCTTTACACATTTTTATTCATGTATCCCCTAAAAGAATTTTGAAAAAAACTGAGTAATCTCTCATATGTGTCTATTAATCTGACATCTATAATTCTTTATCGTAAATTTAAATAATTGCAAAGGATATAGTTTTCAGTGTGCTATAAAACTTGACATTTTAAAGTGGAAGTTTTTATCACTCTTTTAAATATATCTCATGGAATCTGAATACCATATTTGATATCCACCATCATTTGTTGAAAAAAACATTCTTAAAAAAACTTTACAGTCATCAATTTTACAACCTTTTTCTCCTTGAACTCACATTTCCATTTCACTTTCCCCACATAATATCCTATCCCGGTTTATGCTTGGAAATATTTTTTAAATTTTTATTTCAGTAATTTTTGGGGAACAGGTTGTTTTTGGTTACATGGATAAGTTCTTTAGTGGTGATTTCTGAGATTTTGTCGCCCCTGTCACCCAGAAATCTTTTATTGATCATTTTATCATAGTTCTGTGCAATAGAAATAGATATGCAAGTTGAAATTTAATTTTTAAAAAAATTTCCAATGATGACCGAAAGTCTCTAAGTGTTGTATGTTGAGTTGTTCTGTGTTGAGTTACCTTTGTAATTATTACTGGTGTACGTGGATTAAACAACAACAATAAAAATACACTATTTTATCAGAAGAGCCTCTCAAGGTGATGCATAGGTTTAGTTTTTTCTACTGATGTTGTGTGCAAGTAGATGAATATTACTTTTTTAAAGAATCTGACAAGGTTTAATATCAATTTCATTCTTAACTTTCATTTCTTAGTGACGTTAAGTGCTGAGAACCCTCATTTACATAAACAAGGAGATAAGAAGGGAGCTTTTGTTAGGGCACTGCCACCCCACTCAGTTCTTGGAACTTCCTCTGAATTACATGCCGAAACTGTCATTAACTTTTTTTAGTGACCTGCCAGATGACAATTCAGTTAGATTCTCTATTAATTTTGTTGGATGGAAAAAAATTGGGAGCCCTTGACTTGTGAGAGGCTCTGTTGTCCAGTCATTAGAGTCACTCACGTTCTCAGCTTCCCCAGGATTTCTCAGCGTTGTTTTGTTTGAGGTTTTTATATCCCAGACAGCGCAGCATAGTGGGGGTGGGTTTGGTGAGAACTCTGTGTTTGTTTTCTGAAGTAGGAGAAGGAGATTGCATCGGGCATGTGGGAAAGTAGAGCCGATGAAGTGTGTGTCATGGCAGATTCTCATGCAGATCTGCGTAGGAAGAAGACAGATGAAGGTTAGGGACCTAGACATCAGTTCCCTTGAAATTACATGTGCCACACACACACCTTAGCAATTCAGCCTCTACTTCCAGGGATACCCATCCCTCCGTTGTGTGGACTGCTGCTGAGAGCTACAACAGGGCAAAGAGCTGTGTATTTTTTTTTTTTTTTCTTCAACACAGTTTCCTCAACTCAAGGCATCCAGTAAGAACTCAATAAATTTTTTTTTCACTGATATTGAATACAGGGAAAAACTTTTTATGTAAAATTTGACTCCAAACCTGTGAACCTTTTCAGTTTCATTTGAAAAGATATAAAAGGGAAAGTTTTATCCTTCAGTAGTCTTTTATGCCATGAAGTTAATTTTCAAGAACAGAAATATTCTTTTACAAGGACAGTTTTTATTGACTCCTACCTTCTTGCTGACTTAGTAACACTGCCCATTTCCCTAAATTCTTTTTCTCTGTTTTCCCAATTACATTGTTTTAGTTAATTTTTACTGTTTTTCAAGTAATAAGGTTCCACTCAAATTCTTTACTAAAACAATGTTTGGGTGGTTTTGGTACATTTTATACTAATGTAATTTTCACCACATTAAAAAAATAGTGCTGTCATTTGTTTCCCTTTTGCCTATAGTGCTTTCGAGGTATCTGGCAGATACTTTTAGGTATATTACACCTAATAGAGGTCTTTGTGTGTATATCAAATGAGTATGTTCTATGCTGTTTAGACATATTAACTGCAGATTGGCAGCTTCATCTTTCCGTTAATGTGCAGGTTCTTAATGCTTAGGAGTATCCTGGAGGTTTCTGTTTTTCTGAGAAAATCTAATACAGATTTTCAGTTGCCTTTTAAAATGCTATACTTCTCCAGGAAACCTTATCTTTAATATAGCATCTGGTTTTCTGTGTAGTTACAAGTTTGAATCAGAATTTCCAGCTGTGGCATCTAGTTTTATGGAGCCTGAATTGAGAATCAAAAACTGGGTTATGTATTTAAATACCAGAAGTAAATGTTATCTTTCTTTTTATAAAACAGTATGGCATTCATATTTAAGAATTTCCAATTTGCAGAGTTATTGTTCATGATCTGCTTCCAGAGAAGCAAGATTAAATAACAGCTGAACAGCTTTAAGTAAATAGGTTACATTTTATTCTTCTGTTAGTGTCCTGTGAACCTGAACACTTGGTGTCTCCACAGCAAAAGATAAGAATCATAAAATGTTAGAACGCAAAACAGCCTGAGAGGTCATGTAGTGTGACTCCCCTCATTTTCCAGATGAGGGAACTGAGGTCTTGTTTTCCCTCGTATAGAGAAGATACTAATAATCACTAATGAGTGAAAGAATTGGGTTTAATTGCATTAGAATAATCATGTTGTTTACTGTTTTAAAATGCAGTCATTCTGACCGACAGTGAGAGAGAGGTGGCAGCAATGGTCCCTGAGTGTGGCCTGCCTGCCTAGGAGGCTGGGAGGGGTGCTGTGAGGCAAACAGAATGAGAAACCATGTAGCAAAAATGTGGCTATATTTTAGAAATGCTCCTAACTTTTAACTTTGTAACTCCTTTTTAAAGCCATTTTGTTAAGGAATGACAAAATCAGACACAGGTTCAGTGAACAAAAATACTCTGGTATAGTTTAGCAAAAAGATGTTCATTACAGCATAATTTGTCCTTGTGAAAAATTAGAAGAAACAAACTAGGTGTCCAACAACAGAGAAATTGTTAAATTATGGTAACTTTTTATTTTACTTTATTTTTTTTGAGACGGAGTCTTGCTGTTGTTGGCCCCAGCTGGAGTGCAATGGCACCATCTCGGCTCACTGCTACCTCCGTCTCCTGGGTTCTAGCAATTCTCCTGCTTCAGCCTCCCGAGTAGCTGAGGGTACAGGCGCCCACCACCACGCCCGGCTAATTTTTGTATTTTTTAGTAGAGACAGGGTTTCACCATGTTGGTCAGCCTGGTCTTGAACTGCTGACCTCAGGTGATCCACCCACCTCGGCTTCCCAAAGTGCTGGGATTACAGGTGTGAGCCACCGTGCCTGGCCAAATTATGGTAAATTTAAACAATGAAATGTTATGTAGCCATTAAAGGTAATTTTTTAGAAGAATTTGTAATTACATGTACTCATGGTGTTGAGTAAAGTAAGTAGAATACAGAAATTACATATAATATGGTTTAACTTATATGAGGGCTATACGGTCATCCCTTGGTATCCTCAGGGGATTGGTTTCAGGACTCCCTCTGGATACCAAACTCTGTGGATGCTCAGGTCGCTGGTAAAAAGGTGCAGTATTTGTGTATAACCTACAGACATCCTCCTGTTTATTTCTCTGGATTACTTATAAAACCCAATACAATGTATGTACTACGTAAATAGTTGTTATACTGTTTTGGTTAGAGAATAGTAACAAGAAAAAAATCTGCACATGTTCAGTACAGGTGCAACATCCTTTTTAAAAAAATATTTTCCATCCATGGTTGGTTGAATCCACGGATGTGGGTGTGGAACCCATGGATACACAGGGTCAAGTTATGTGCATAAAATGGAAAAGAATATATTACAGTGATAAAAGAGTTTCTTTCTAGGTGGTGTTATTATGGACTGATTTTATTTTCCTCCTTATATTTTGCATATCTCATAAACTCTCCACTATAAGCAGAAAATAAGGTTGGAGAAAATAAGAATTGAAGAGCTTAATTTTTTTTGTAACACCAAGTGATAGAAAACTCTAAAAATCCCATTGAAGATAGGATCATAGACACATAGTCCCTGATGCCTGTGCTGGGATAGTCACACACAGCTGCCTCACCTCTGCCGCCATGGTGAGGATCCCAGTGGTCAGGGACAGTGACCCATTTGGAACATGAGCAGTTGGGTCAAATCCACAAATAACTGTTTTAAACAGCAGTCATTTTATTTGAAAAAAAAAAAAAAAGTCGATTTGAAAAGCCTTTCCCCCAACTGAACGCACATTCTTTTATTCTTTTATTTAGCAAGCAGTTTGGAGTGCCTACTAGTTAGTTCCTGTGACTTGAAGATAACATTCTGCTACTAGTGATTTTTTGCCCAGTGATTGTTGAAATTTTCATAAATCTCCTTGATAGAATGTTCTGTTGTATAAGTAACTTGACAGTTCTGTTCTCACCTGGTTCAGGTTTAATGATTAAGTTGGATTAGCGATTGAATAATGAATGTTTGTGTAGAAGCCAGTCAGTGAATACCTATGAATCCGAAAATGCAGCTTTAATCAGTGCTAGGCTGGTGGGATCCATTTTGCTGTTTCTTTGCAGTACAACGTGGGCAAGCAGCTGTGCAAATGAAATGCTGTTTTTCTAAAAGGTAAGTTTTTCCAGAGCACAGTATGGTTTTCTTTGCTTTCAGAATTCTTTGAAAAATCTTTGAATATTTTGAAGTCCTCCATTCCACTTTATAGTTTCAAATTAATAACTTCTACTACTGTAATTTCATACGTTTTATACTACCCCCAGGAAAAAAAGTATTCACTTACTTCAAATTTCTTGTATTGATTTCAGTTGGTCTCATTCCACATTACAATTATGGCTTTCCATTCCACAAGGTATGGTGTAGAGTTGTGTTTCACATTTGAAATGGGTTGTGCATTAATAAAGCTACTGTTTTTAATTTGAAAGAAAAGATCTTTTAAGGAAAGTTTGTTAGGCACTAGGATAAATTTTTGAAATGTTTGTCTTATGTAAATTCATGATAGCCTCAAATTGTTATTCCTCTCCTAAGAAGTGGCACTTTCAGCTTCTTCATTTTCTGGTTTGGCTTAGTTGTGTATTTTGTTTCATATGCCATAACCAAGGAATTCTAGAGCTAGTATATGCTATCTAGGTGAACTTTGTCTTCTTGCAAAAATAACCCTAAATTCTATGAAATAGGTGAGGTCTTACTTATTCTAAAGACCTTCAGAGAAAGGAATTCTGTATTCTTCTTAGTGTTTAGTTTCTTTTGTTGTCCACATCTTTCTCTCTCGTAAAAAGAGAGAAATAAAAAAACTAGATCTTTTTCTTAAAACTTAAACTGCTTTGCTATTTGATTTATGCTTACATGAATGTAATCTATTTTTTATTATGCTCCTTAAATGTCCTGACTGCCTATTTTGTATTAGCTGATGGTTTTGCTCTGACAATAGTGTTTGTACACCAGTGAATTAGTATCACAAAACTGTTCTCCTTGGAGAGATTATGAAGTCTTTGATTTTGGATTGGACCAATGATATAGATAGTCCAAACACAGGTGCTTACTTTTATTTACTTATTCAGTAAATATTAATGGAGTACCTATTATGTGCCAGTCATTGGGCTGAGGATTGAAGATACAAAACAAACAAAAACCACCAGTGCTACTGTGTTCTAATTTAGTGTTTTAAGATGTAGCAAGTCTAATAGGGACACCTTTCTGATATATTGGCAGTAATATTATTTTGGGGGATATATTATCATCATTGATCTTATTATCCAGTACTATTTTGCGAAGAAAAGTCACTGCAAATCTGCTTGCTTCTTTTTGCTGGGAGTGCCTCCCTTCAGGGAAAAAAAAATCTAAAAAGAAAAAAAGCCTTCAACTTTAGGGAAGACATACATACATGAGTTGTAAGTTTTTCTTTATGAGAAACAGTATGCACTGAGTTTCTGTGGAACAGGAATTCCCCTTATCTAGAAAAGGATGACTAAGTTTGGATTTCCTAATTAATATTGTTATTAAAGTCTTATGTGACTGTTTTTAGTACGTAGGAAAACACAACATCGTCCACTTACATGAATTGGTAATCATCCCTTTCTTTGACAGACCGTAGACCTTAGACGGAGGCATCTGTGAATACATTCTCTCTGGACAGAGGCATATTACCTCCTGACATTCTTGTGTCTTGGAAGGTAAAGTTGATGTTAGTTTACCTGTGCAGGAACAAGACAAATTTTATTCTAAATACAGTTGATATATCTCAGGAAAATAGGACAAGGTGATCCTGAGGATCAGTGAACACTTTTTTTTATTGGCAGATCTTATTTGTATTTAAGGCAGTGATAACATGGTAGGCAGTATGGACAGTAATTAGGTGTAAAGATTCTGGAGACCGATTAACTGGGTTTTAATCCAGTTCTGCTATGTACTAGCTGAGGGACATTGAGCACAGTACTTAACCTTTATGGGCCTCAGTTTTCTCCTGTGTAAAATCGGGATAATCAGTTTTCTCATGTATAAAATAATGACAATCTTATTAGGTCATTAATGAGAATTAAATGAGTTAATGTTTGTAGGACAGTATAAAACTCTGGTGCATAGTGTTACATAAGTGATACTGAATGAGTGAGTAGACGTTTAGTTAATTCATTGCTGTTTTAGGTTTTAATCACATGTTGTAATAAAGTAACATGTTCTAGTTCCAGGGCCTGATCAGTCAGTGATGATTAAGTACAACATTTCTCCCCCTGGTTTTTCTGCCCTGATGGTGCATTATAAGCATTTTAGAAAACAGAAGTCTGTGCTCCTCCTTGGCATATTGTCCAGTAATCCTGGGAATTCAGCCTGTGCCTCTGAGAGCAAATTGGAGGTCGAGCTATCCTGACCCCATACCAAGGAGACCTTCTTGTACTGGGGAGTGTGGGAGTCATCTTGTCTTCCCCTCGCCTGGCCCTGGAGCCGGAGGGGGAGCCTGGACAGTGTCCACCGTGGGCCAGTACAGGCAATCCAGGGCCTAGATTCGGAGCCGTCATCCTCACAAACTGTTCTGGTTGAACGCTGACTTTGTGGGGTTTGTTTCGCGTAAAACATGAGGAAGCCCACCCTGACATTGTCTAGGCACTCTACTTAAGTCTTCTTTAGATGCAGGCTAGTTTGTCCTGGCCTTATGAAGGGGCTCTCCCCACCTCCTTGAAAGGGTATGTAAGTTGCTGCTTCCCATGCATATCATGTAGTTATTTCAGGCATCTGTTCTTTTTTGCATCTTAAGTGCTTAAGGCTTACCAAATTTTAGTCTCCTGCATGACACCATAGTGTAACATGACTGGTGGTAGTTTTTTCTCCAAACTCATGGTGAGACAGCTGTTTAGCATAGAAAGGATTAGAGAGAAGATGTCAGCCTTTCTACCCACAGTTGGATTGGGCAGCACCATCCAAGGCTGAAGAATGACATGCAGAAGCTCCTGATTATAAAATAGCACAAATATGTTAGGCCTCAGCTTTTCCTCCTTAGTACAAAGGCTTGGGTAAGCTCAGTGGGTGGTGTGGGAGAGTGGATGTTGCATTAGAAAGGGTAGAGACTGCAAAGGCAGGGCCACAAGTGAGGAATCCAAGAGGGAGGCTGATGTGGTGAGCGAAAGCGGGTGAATTTAGGAGCCCTTAAAGATGTAGAAGCTGGAGGACTTGATGGCGGGTTGGCTGCAGTGGTTCAGCAGAGACAGTGATCAACTGTGAGGTTGTTCTCATAACCAAGACACAGGATCTCACTGGACTGTGTTTGGAGATGGGGGGTTATCAGGGTGAGAGCCTCAGCGACTTTTGGGTGCCAGTTCATCCTGCTGCCTAGGCCTCTCTGTTACCTTACCACTGGCGTTGCTATTTAAGAAATCAGTGTTCATCTCGCTTATTGGCAGCCTTGGCAAGTCCCTCTGACACTCAGTTTCTTCATTTTTAAATGGAGGATCTTAGATTGTTTGCTTTACCTTTCTCTTGGAAATGTAAAGAATTTATAAAAAGAGAAATCTCATTTTCGAAAGTGTAAATGTGTCTTAATGAAGGTACATTATTTGAGGAAATATAGTTCAACTATAGGATTAAAAAATTGCATTATCTGATAATCATAGATGTTCTTATTCACCTTCCCAGTATTTCAAACATGAATAATTTTTAGAGCCTGTAATGTGAATATGGACAGATAGTACCACTGCTCTGCTATTCTATTTTGCATTTTAACTTGTTCCATTTCTTTGCACTAGGATTAAAAACTTGTTTGAGTTTACTCAACAAAATTCATTTGCCTAAAAATGAATTTTATTAGATCATTTTCCTGTTTAAAAATTTGGTCTGGGGGAGGTGCTGGAGGTGGACTAATGCAAGATTATCTTTGTTTTTGCATTTAATTGTACAATTTAAATATAAAAGAAAGCAAGCCAAGGCAGGAGGATCTCTAGAGGCCAGGAGTTTGAGACCAGCATGGGCAACATAGCAAGACCTTGTCTCTCAAAAAAAAAAAAAAAAAAGAAAAGAAAAGAAAAGAAAATTAGCCAGACACGTGTGCCTGTAGTCCCAGTTACTTGGAAGGCTGAGGCTGATGGGTTGCTTGAGCCTAGAAGTTTGAGGCTGCATTGAGGTATGATCATGTCACAGCACACCAGCATGGGTGATGGAGCAAGACCTTGTCTCAGAAAGAAAGAGAGAAAGAGAGAGAGAAGAAAGACAGAAAAGAAAGAAGAAAAGCTGCCATCTTGTGTCTCCATCATTTGTAAGAGAACATTTTTAACATTGTTGGATTACAGAATTCCTTCACTAGACATTTGAGGTCTTCCAATATTAGCCTAGTACTTATATATGCCAGGCACTTTTCTAGGCCCTTTGCATTTCATCCTCACACACACTCTGAGGCATGTACTACAAGTAAGGAAACTGAGGCCAAGACAAGTTAAGTAAGTTTGGAATGCTGTATAATTCATGAATGTCAGCCTGCATTAGATCCAGGCAGTCTGATTCCAAAGTCCATGCTCAGCCTCTTTCCACTGGTCCTACCTCAGTGGTTCTCAACCCTGATTGTACATTAGAATCATCTGGGGGCCTTATGGAGCAGGGTGGGGAAGGGATAAATAACTTTTACAGGGCCCTACATGAGACCAATCAGATCTTCCCTCTTCTCCTGCTTTCAGGTTAAAAGTCACTCTCTCTCTGTTTTCTAGACCTTTGTAATCTCTTCTTTCCTTGATTTCTTGGCACATGTGGGGCTCCTAATGACCTTTTGCAATTAAGGACACACAGCTTTTTGGTTTAGCTCTGTAAGACGGGCACCATGGAGATAGGGAGGTGCTTCCCACCTCTATGTAACCTGCGCATAGCATTTTACACATAACCTGGAGCTTGATTGTAAATTCCTCAGCATGTGATTCAATATATTGTTATTTTTGCATCAGGGAAGAACAAGGATAGTTAATAAGAGAGATCTAGGATTAAATAGCAACTCTAACATATCTGAGCCACACTGTTCTTACCTATAAAATGGGAGAAGTGATAATATTAGAGGACTTTTGTGAAGATTCAATGAAATATGGAATATGCTCTGTAATGTAGTCATCAGAAATGAATGCTAAATCCATTGCCTTGTAAGTGAAGCACGGCACCAAGAAGACTTGGATATGAAAAATCATTTGAAAGTATACTGTTCAGTCTTCAGTCAAATGCAAGAAGCCAGGGAATTTGGGGAGCTGGAGTAGACCTTAGGGATCAGGGAATGCAGTCTCTTCATTTTATTAGCAAGGATTGAAGCCTGGAGAAGGAACTTGACCAAGGGAACACTGTGAGCCCAAAAAATATACTGTACAATATGTAGCGTACAAATAGTTAGTAAATACTTTCTTGGTGCTGTGATCATTATCAGTTTTTACTTCGTAGCATTTGTCTTCTCTGTCACCTCAGTGTGCTCATGTATATGTTATGTAACCCTCAAAACAATTTTGTAGGCCTAGCTTACCTGATCCCAGTGTAAGACTTTGAGATAAAATCCTAAAGGATACCACCATGGGATATGGGCTTATGGAGGTACTGAAAAATAACATATATTTACCTTGTTGACTTTTCTTGCATGAGAGGGAAGAGTTAAAGACATTCAAACCATGTGTGATTGAAAGCCCACGAACCTCTTTCCAGTTTTGTTTTCCCATGAAAATGAGGCTGTTGTATCTTCATAATTTCTTGCATGTATAAGGTTAAAAACAGAGAGGAATGAAGATATTCCAGCTACATTTCTAGTAGAACACTTACATTTTGTTTGTCTAACCATATTGTAAAAACTTCAAAACAGCATTTTGCTTTTCGGTTATTTTTAAACCGTTATTAACAATATTTTCTATTGATGCTTTAGTATAGATTTAGATTTCTAGTATCATTGATTATTATAATTTGAATTAAAAGTGAAAATTCATGATAGGTACTGTTTACTTGGAGGACCAATTGCTGTGGAAGTGTGCAGCCTACAATGAAGATAATAAGATGCATCATTTGAATCAATATTTCTCCCACCTAAACAAAAACAATTTTTTTTTAATCATAGAGGAATCGTTTCTAGTACTACCAGGTGAATATGTTGTGGTGTCAATTAAATACAGTGGAAACTACCTATTCTTACTATTTACAATTCCTAATCACTTTCTGTCTCTTTCTGCAACTCATTACATGTACCACGATGTCTTGATTCCCTTAAGTGCCTAGTAAATTTTCTCTTTGTAGGACTATGAAATTAGCCGTGGGCAGTGTGGGGGGGAAATGCCTGTGCCTTTTCCAAAAAATTGGGATTGCTTAGAGAAAATGATAATGTTTAGCATTTTTAGTGGTGCCTAAATGTGTGTAGAGAAACACCTATTTCAGGCCTCTCCAAAGACTTTGATTGTCTGAAAGCAGAAATATTTGCAGTTTGACTTTACTTGGTGTTTACAGTACACTTTCTGAGCACTTTATGCATATTTAATATTGTATGACATGATCAGGAATATCTTTTTTTCCAAATAAGTGGGTTTTTAAAAATATAATGGAATCAGAATGTGGCTAACTTTTAAAATTATTTATTATGCAGAGAAAAATCTGAAGCCATGAATTTTAAATCTCATGTAAGTTAAATTTGGAAGTACGCAGATTTGCCCAGAATCTGAATTTCATAAGCCTTAAAAACTTTGACATTTTAAAAATATTTGAGGAGTTTGTCATTACCATCTCTTAAATGCACACATTTTTTTCAGACTACTAGGGAAGAGAGTGGCTAAGCAGAGCATTGTTCACTACCCCAGACATCCTCGACTGGTTTCTAAATCTGAAATAAACTTCTTAGTCATATGGTGATAAGCAGAATTCAGAACATGCCTCTTTTTTAATGCCTGTGAAATAGAAAGTGATAGTCATCACAAAATGAAATTTGATTTATGCTGTGTTGATGGATCGTCATAGTAAGGCACGCTGAAAAATATTTTCAGTTTCCTAATAAAAACAAAGTGACCTCCCCTATGAGTGATTCTCCTAATTGTTATTTTTAAATGCTTTTCTTTATGCTTTTTTTCTTGCTCACACTCAGATAATCTACAAACACTGTTTGAATCCTGTGTTTCACTTTCTTTTCTTATGAAAAGTTTTCAGTGAATATAGTCCCTGAGCGAATCCTTTCCTACAAAGTACTTAACTTTCTATGCACAAAATTCAAAAGTCTATTAAATGTGTGTGATTCATTTATCACAAAGAGTACCACCTATACTCTGTGGAAAATTCTTTCTGTTCAAAAGAAGGTTCTTATTTCTAAGAACGAGCTCTGATTTTAATTAAATAAAGAGCATTTTATGCAATTTTTTTCTAAAGCTTAAGATTAATTTCTACGGTTACTAGGGATATAAATCTCTAGATTGCTTTAAAACAAAGATTTTTATTCAGGAGAGAGTTGACAGCTCCCTATAAGAGAAGCTATTACTTAATTTTTCTTTCCTAAGTTTAAACACATAAAAATATTTGTAATGATACCCCAAAGGCATCATAAAAATGTAAAATAATTGTACTCTAAAATATCTAAAATTACAGGAAATAGACCTCATTTTAAAAAATGAACTGAGATTCATGGCTAGGTAACCGGGGTGTGACATACTTCAAAACCAGAATCTCTTGTCAGGATACTTTTAGTTTTTTAATAGCTAAAAAAAGAAGTCTTTTGTCAATCATAAAACCTTTAAAATATGTTCATTCTATTAGGAAATCTTACTTTTTAGTTTCATTACCTTTAACGTATATTACACTGTGGATGCGCTAGATCCCGTTGAGAGGCACATTTCAGTCTTTAGAATTAGATGGCATCACTAGGCTTGTGATCAACTGTATCACAAGACAACCGTTAGACTGTTTTTAATGATTATTTTTTAAAAGTACATAGCCGTTTTCTAAGCAGCTTTGAAAAAAGGCAGCATAAATCGTTTCCAGTGTCTTACCCAAAGTATACTTCCTCTTTCGGTAGATGATGTTAACTGGTAAATTGTCCCCAGGTTAAAGGTTTGTCATATTTTAATAAATGTCGTGTAAAATCTATAGTAGAGACACTTCAAGGAAAAAACCCTCAACGTTTTCAGTAAATGAAATTAATATATATCCTTTTTCCTACGTTAGTATTATGGTATCATTTCTTTTGTTATTTTTATTTACTAAAACTTTAATTGAGCCTTATATAGTAAAATATCCTCATGTTTTTAGGAAAAGTGAAATTAGATTTATAGAATGTCCAGACTGAAGTTTTGAAAGAAATGGCATTTTGTATATAATATGGATGAATGCTGTTGAGGCTAGACGTGCTTGTAGTTTAAAACATGCCTGATCCGGGAATGCTTTGCATTAAATGAGTTTATATTTTGAGAGCAAAACAGGGAAAGAAAACACTTTCCTTCCTTTTTTTTTTAAGAGACAAGAAAATTAAGTTGAATGCGTATATTGAAAGTGCTATAAGCTGAATGTTTGAACAACAAAAGTAAACACTGATTATTACAAATGTACATTTGGACCACGTTGCTTTTATCTTTCAAGCAAAACATTTCCCACAGTTTTTGTGGGTTTTTATTTAAGTTGGGAAAACTTTGGAAGTTTGTGTGAAAGTATAAATAAGTTTGGAAATGTCATGATTAGAGTTTGATAATAAACATGCAAAAGCAAATGGGAAACTCTATTAAAGTCAGATGTAACATTTAATAATGTTTTCTCTAAAAATGTATTTGCAGAGAGAAGAACAGTGATTTATGTGGATTTGAAACAAAGACTTTGGCTATAATTTAAAATAAAGGTTAAACATGAATTCTTCAGCCTGAACATGGATGAAGTTTTTTGTTTTTAAGAGCTTCTTTAGTGATTGTTACAGGAGCCTCTGTGCCCTTTTCCAATTATGGGCACAGAAATTATGCATGTATTTATAGATTCCATGTAAAAAAATTCTTAGTTTCCAATAAATTTTAAGCTGCATTTTACGAAGTAAGCATCTGTAGAGAATCTTTTGGAGAAAAAATAGGAGGGAAAATGTTTTAGTTTATGTAATTATTGAAATATACCACCGTATAGAGAATGAATAGAAATTTAAAACCTTAATCTGAAATTTGTTTTAAATCTCATTGTTATAAGATTGACCTCATAATTGCAAATCGGCATTTTGTGTTCAGTACAACTCCAATTCTTAAGGAAATTTGTCTGTTCTACTAGAGTAATAGTGTAAGTGTAGGAAGATGCCCCTTTGGCTATTGTTACATATGGGCCCTTTTGAAAATTGTGGTCATGCTAATATTTGATCAGATAATGCTAACTAATGCTGTAGAGCTTTCGAAAGATTTCTTGAACATTGTGAAGTTTTACTTTCCTTTCTTAGGTACATGACTATGTGTATCTCTTAAAAGTGTATATGTATTTGTGGGGGGCAGTTAGTGTTAACATTTTTATTATAAATTTATTACAATTTGGTGTGTGATTTTGAGTGAAATTCATTGCAATATGAATGAAAATTTTTTGTATGTATGGTGTTTCAAATGCTTTACCTAATTAATTGTCTGAAAAACTGTTAAAGGGGATTTAAATTGCATATACTAGTTTTACATTTAAAGCTTTCGACCTTAAATTTTTTGTCCAAAGAAAGTAAGAACTCATGTAGAATGAAAAGATATAATTTGAGTCTTAAAATCAAGATCTTTAATATACTCCTTAGGACCTAACTATTATTTTTCTAGTAGTTTTCACACTTTTTTTTTCCAGCAAATGTTATGTTACAGAGTGATTATTTTGTGTTATTTTGTACACTTAAGTAGCAATCCATTTTTAGCAGTTGAGCCCTCATTTTGTAAAACTAAGCTGTTGGCAACTTGCTAGTTTCTTTAAATTCTAGAAACCACTAAGTTTTACCTTTTCATTTTTTTCCAAACAAAGAAGATGTTAGAACATTCTGAAACTTATCTCTTGAAATAATATTTTCTGGCCGGATGTGGTGGCTCATGCTATAATCCCAGCACTTTGGGAGGCTGAGGCAGGCAGATTGCTTGAGCCCAGGAGTCTGAGACCAGCCTGGGCAACATGGCAAGATCTCATCTCTACCAAAAAAAAAAAAAAAAAAAATTGTTTTGCATGTGTATTGAAGTGCTTTGAGTTTCTTGCCTTGTTCACTCCAAAGACGATCATAATGACTTCCTCATTATGGGAAAGAGGAAAAAGGGATCTGTATATTTTTGAGGACAGGGAATGATGAAGCAAGACTCTGGACTTTGCTTGGAATTTGGACATTTGTATTATTGGTCAAGGCCAGCATACTCTGCATTTTATTCCCATTCACTTAGTTGAAAGATGACTTTGGAGGCAAGGCCATATATCTTGTTACCAAACCCTCTTTCTCAGAACTTCAAGATAAAATGAACATTCATTCCTTTGCTTTTGTTTTTGCTAAAAGAGAAAAAAAATCAGTTTGAGTAAAGCAAAAACATTTCTACTTTAGGGGTTTGAACGATAAGAAAGCAGTTGAGATTAAATTATTGACATCTATCAAGCAGAATGGATGTTGAATGTATGTTCTTGCTATGGGCCGCTTGAGGTTGCTTTTGCTATTCTCTTTGCTGATGTGAAGCAGAAACTGAACAGGTAACAGTTTTGATGGTGAGATTAGAGGTAGCCAGGCTGACTGTCTCCTGGCTCTTAGAGACCCTTATAAGCTCAGGGCCACCCCCTCCCCTTGTTTAGATATTAGTTGCTCTTTTGAGTTTCAGATTACAGGAGCAATTGATCTGCATGACCTATCTTAAGAACTTTAACTTTGCAGTAGAAACTTAAACCAAATGTATATCCTCAAGAGACAAATCATCTTAAAACTAGGCTGTTGTCATTTTGATGTACTGTACTGCTCACTGAGGAACAGTGTGGTGGAGAGCACCACCTAGTGGATGGGACCCATACTTGATGGGCTGGGTAGGAGATTTCATCTACGTTGATGTAACTCTTGCCCTTGTCTTGCAAATAAGTGATTTTTAATCTTCCTAGCACATATTTTTAACTAGGGCTAGGACCCCAGGAGAATGATATTGGGAGTAGTTGTGAGATATGTCGGTTTTCTTTGTAGTTTTCGCGCTTCTATAGGTGTATGTACTGGTGCTTGATATCTCCACATTTTCTCCTTTTAAGCTGATATTATAATTCAAACAAAAGTTGTTTTTTTTTTTTTAATGTCAGTAGGGTAGTATTTAGTCTTTGGGAATTTTGTGTTTTTGAGTGCTTATTTTCAACCTCGGTAGTAAGAGACGGCTTTGGATAGAACCTGTTTGTTGCCACAAACTTTATACTATGCTGCTACTCTGTTCACCTCACGAGAGGAGGAGTTGCTGCTGATTATAAACTGTAGGTCATAAATTGTTACCTGCTTGTTATAGAGACTATATGCCTTTTGAGTGTACTAAAATATTTGCAAAAATTAGATGAAACAATTCCACATTTTAAAAAAAACAACTTTTAACACATCATGACCACAAATTTTAGGTACAGCCATTCGTTGCAATTTATGACCTACAGTTTATAATCAGCAGCAACTCCTCCTCTCGTGAGGTGAACAGATTAGCAGCATAGTATAAAGTTTGTGGCAACAAACAGGTTCTATCCAAAGCCATCTCTTACTACCGAGGTTGAAAATAAGCACTCAAAAACACAAAATTCCCAAAGACTAAATACTACCCTACTGACATTTAAAAAAAAAAAAAAAGTTTTGTTTGAATTATAATATCAGCTTATAAGGAGAAAATGTGGAGATGTCAAGCACCAGTACATACACCTATAGAAGCGCGAAAACTGCAAAGAAAACCAACATATCTCACAACTACTCCCAATCTCAAATTCTTGATAAAATGTATCACCTCTTCATTTGTTGAATGTTCCTAGACATTTGTTGAGCTAGGAACTATGCCAGCCTTTGGGAATCCAAAGTGAAGAAGACATAGTTCTTTTTGGACTTAGAATTTTTTAAAGTTTTAAAATTCTTCAACACAAAAAGGAGTGAACATATTCCTGGGATGTGGAATGTATTATGATGGGGTATAAATGCATTTTTTTGCTTAATATTTTCTGACGTTTAGCAAATGCTTTTGAAGAAACTGCTAAATAAAATTGATGGGTTTGTTTTCATGGGTTTGGCAGGGGGGAGGCAACAGAAGGCTGCAGGTAACACCTCTTTGGTTTCGTTCTTCACTGAGTTTTATCCTTGGAGAGCCCAAGTTTGGAGGCATAGAGTGAAGAATTTAAGAGCACAGGCTTAGAGTCTATTCCAGAGTATGGACCCTGGCTTTTCAACTTGCCAGGTGTATGCCTTTGGGCAAGTGTACTCATCTGTTTTCTCATTTGTTGTGAGGATTCAATGAGATAGTCTATACAATGGGTTTAACACGGTGTCCGACACATAGGAAACACTAAATGTTCAATATGATTTATTATGATGATGATTTGGAGGTTTATTATGATGATGATTTGGATGATTCAGTGTAGGTGGTTCTCATGGTGCACTCAGTCTCCCCACCACCTGCAGGCCCCAGATCCCTGCTTAGTGTGGCCATGTAGACAAAGCCCCACTGATGGCCAGCAGGTGTCTGCGGGTGCTGAGCTAGAAAGTTCAAAGTTCTTCCTTATGCAGATGATGTTTACAGAAAGAGTGTACCCTCGTGTGTCTCGTGTGTGTGTGTGTGTGTGTGTGTGTGTGTTGAACAGTGTTTACAATCAGAAGCACTTAACCTGGGCTCCATGAACCAAAAGCCTCTGAAGCTCAAAATGACAGGCAGAAAGTTTTTTGTTTCTGTGTATATGTTTATTTCTTTTATAGAAGAGATCAGATTCATAGCTTTTGTCAGCATCTCAAAGGCATCTGTGCCCCTCAAAAGGTCAAGAACTATACTTTAGATGTTCGTGACTCTGTGTAAGGCCACTGGAGAAATTTAAAATACAGTCCCCTCTTAGAAAGTAGAACTCAAATATGAATTTTGCACTATTTGTTTTTGAAGATATGTAAATAATTTTAAAGATAGAGTTGATATTTTGAGGAACTCAAATATGAGTAAAATGTTTTTTCCTCTCGCCCCTCTTGTCAAGGTTCTGAAGAATTTTAAGAGCAAGGAAAAGTTAAGAATACAGGCTATGGAGTAGACCTAATTTCAAATACAGTTCTGATACTTCCTAATGAGTCCTCAGGCATCTCTTCTCTGTAAAAGAGGAATGCTAGGGGTACCTGCCTCCTAAGTTTATAATGAGGATTAAATGCAATAATCTGTAAAAAGCCCTTACAATTCTTCTTGGCATATAGTAAGTACTATAATAGTGTTTGCTGTGATCATTTTTGTTGCATATTCACTCAAAAACATTTATGATGTATCCACATTAGTTATCTGTTATGAATTGTCAAGGTAATTCTTTTCTTGTCTATTTTACCTCCATCTTATTGACATGTGAATGACATTTCTAATTTCTTATGAGCAGACTTTCCAAATTTCTGCAGCTGAATTGCCCTAAGTCCGATAACCTCAGTAACTAGAATCCCAAATGTACCTGGAGCCTTAGAATGATTTTGGAAGCTTTGGAAAGCATAAAAGTAGAAAGAAACTGATGGGGTTGGTGGTAGGAGCTTTCAAATTGATTGAACACCCAAAAATTATCTTGGAATTTCTGAGCTGGAAAGCATTTGGGGGTTCTTTCCGTCCAACCTTCGAAGCACACAAGTGAGGAATTGCACATCACCCGGTGACTCTGAAGTCAGAGAACCAGCTAGGAGTTACCATGTGCCTGGAGGCACTGTCCCCGCCCTCTGCCTGCGTGCTGACCATCCACCACTCGTACTTCTAAGAGAGCAAAGGATATAGGCTGCTCATGGAATTCTAGTATAAGCAGTGATCCCAGAAAAAGTGTGTGGTGAGTCAAAGACTGTTCCGCGCAGGAAAGTACCAGTAGCATCGAGAAAAAGGAAAGCTTTGGGAGCAGGAGAAAAGATACGGAGGAGAGAGCATAGGGGGCAGGGCAGGGACAGGCTGCATGCTGTAGGTGCATCCCACAGAAACCTAATGGTAGGAGGTTATCTACGTGTGCTTGGCAGAAAAGAAATGCCTGTTTCAGCAGTGCCTGCTGTCCACCCAGCGTGTGTGAGCTCTGGGGTGAGGGTGAGATGGGGCTTGCGAATCTGCCGTTCCCATCATTGGTTTTGTTCCCTAGGGCCTCTTCTACTAAGAGTATCTTGCTTACTGCCTGCGAGTCTAGCATTTTCACTGCCATCATGTCTCCTAAACTCAAACCAGCCACTTCCTCTGATTCACAACTGAAGAAATGGCAGTCTTTTCCAACACTGGGCTGGGGGCACTGGCTGGTTTGAACCTATTGCAAGAATGTGTTGAAGTCCAGAGTGGCCTTGTGGCCTTTTAAAATTGTCATTTGAATTGTGTATGCTTTTCACCTTATGCACTAAAGTTCACCTTGCCCTATGGGTTGAGACTGAAATAGTGATGAAATGAAGAAAACTTAGAGTAGTTGAGCACCTACTGTGTGCCAGACACAGTGTCAGACTCTTCACAGACATTATTTTCATCAGTGACTTGTAGTCACCTTCAGCATTATTATTGTCTCAAGTTTATACCTCAGAGATGAAGGCTGGAAGAGGTTAAGTGACACAAAGCCATGTCACTAGTAAGTGGCAGAGCTGGGATCTGAACCCAGGTCTGTTTTACCTGGTTTCATCCTTTGCAGTATGGAGACTCAGAAGAATGCAGCATGCATGCACACTCTCCACACACAGCCTCCAGACCAGATGGGGTTTGGATTGAAACGCAAAGCAGTGCGAGGTTGGGTCGGATCCTTGGGTTGGAACTTCTTGTTCTGTTCTCCCTCCTCCCTTCCTCTCTTCTTTATTACCTCCTTCCTTAATGTGCCTGGCCCATGCTGGGTCTTACATATTTGTCAAGTGAACAAATGAAAGAAAGTTTTCCAAGCACACAGAAAAGAAAGTAGTCATTATTAACCGGCAGGGATTCAGAAGCCTGAGCCATGTCTTCCCAGCCTATTGTGTAGTTTTGGATTGGGTTGTTAGTCAGGTAGGGGAGGAGAATATTTGTTTTTAGACGGCAGTAGTTAGCAAAGCCTCTCCGTGATGTTTTTGTGGAGGAAATGTTTTTAAAATAGACCCTTAGGGCATTTGTGACTAGTTGAGCTGGCTGTCTATGGTTCTTTGCTACTTTTTATATCCCATTTTCATCTCTTTTTTTGAATGATGATCTTTCGTTATAGATGTCTTTAATGGCATAATGATCAGAATTGCAAATGACAGGAGGCCAGGAAAAATGTGCATATAATGAAGACCTAGTTTATCAGCAGCACTCATGGAAAAAGTCATTTTAGTCGATGTAAATTCAGCTCGACTCAGTGACATGAAAGTGAGCACGTCCTTAAGTGGCATTACTAGAATCCCAGAGTCTGGGACAAGGGAAGCAATGGTTCTGTTTTCCTCTGCACTTCCTGCTGACACAGAGAGTATTGATTCTGTTCTGGAAACTGCATTTTATTTGGGAGGCCCATGAACTATATTCAGAGGTAGTAAGTATGGCCAGAAGCCGCAGATATATTTCATATAAAAAATTCCTGAGAGGAAGGGGCCGGGCACGGTGGCTCACACCTGTAATCCCAGCACTTCGGGAGGCCAAGGCGGGCGGATCACGAGGTCAGGAGATCAAGACCATCCTGGCTAACATGGTGAAACCCCGTCTCTACTAAAAATACAAAAAAATTAGCTGGGCATGGTGGCATGCACCTGTAGTCCCAGCTACTCAGGAGGCTGAGGCAGGAGAATCACTTGAACCTGGGAGGTGGAGGTTGCAGTGAGCTGATATCACGCCACTGCACTCCAGCCTGGGCAACAGGAGCGAGACTCTGTCTCAAAAAGGAAAAAAAATAAAAATTCCTGAGAGGATTGGGAATGATTAGCTTGGAGAAGAGAGAAGACTCAGGTGGAGTAGATCACAGTAGCTGACCTCGATTCAGAGTACGAAAGAACTTTATACTGTCTGAGGTGAAAGGGATGGCCAGGGAGAGGCAGTGGGTGCCTTATCATGCTGCTTTTTTGGCAAAGCAGGTGTCTTCTAGATCCTTGCCAGTCTTAAGAATCCAAGCAGGGAGGTAGTCACTGCTCTGTGTGTCATCTAGCCTGTTCTAGGCAAATAGTAAGGTCAGATAAACCGGGAGTGGACAGAGCTTCAGAAATAGTGGGAATGTGTTCAGTAATGCCAAATAATTGTAGTTTGGGGAACTAGAAGAATGGGAATGAAGACGTTTAATTAGATTGAAGTTAGTAAGTTGGGGCTGGAAGGAGTGAGGAGGAAGAGTTGAGTACATAATAAACATTTGTTTTTTTCTTTGGGTGTAAGAGTCCTAGAACTCTTTTAAAATGGAAGTTGCATTGAGTTTAATGGGAATCTTAAGCACTATAAGGTGCCACTCAACTTTTGAAATTAAATCATGAGTTCTTTGATTGTGTCATCAATGCTAAGATCCTAGGTTTTTGTTTTTTTAATTTCTGGATTCCTTTAAAGATGATAGGGGCTTAATATTAGAAAGGAAGCAATACGTTCCAGGTTGTTAGAAAGTTAGTTGCGAATATGAGAAATTAGACTGCTAAATCCACCTACCTAGTGTTAACCACCCATACCCCCTTGTTAACCAGCCTCATTGTCTGTTACTTGAGACTCTCTGCAGTAAGAAGGTTGGAACTAGAAAAGTCAGTCTCCTCTTTTGTGCACATGTTTTCTCTCCTTCTGTCTCTTTAAAAACATATGCTGAATTCTGGAAGCCGCAGTCCCATAAGATTAGTATTGGTTCTTAGCAATAGGTTATTTAGCTATTGATTATACTTTTCCTAGGTTAAGATAGCCTTATTTATTTTTTCTGATAAGATTTCCAGACTGATGGAATAAAGAACTTGATATATTCAGCTAACATTTATCACTTACAGCTTGCCTCAAGGAAGGTGGAAAGTGAACCCAGAATACCATATTTTAAAGCCTCCTTGGGCCCGCAATTTTGAGTAGAAGTTGACGGATGGGAATGAAGACATTCTGGGCAGAGAGAAGCAGGTGCCAGAGTGCAGGGCAGAGAAGAGGAGGCTTGCTTAAGGAAAGGCTCTGTGGTCTGGCACACAGGTGGTTGCAGGAAGTGCAGGAACAGAAGGTGGTGGATGGGGCTGGCTCCTTTAACCAATGTTTAACAAGGTGAGTGGATGGGACTGACTGACCAATTTCATTTGTAGGGTGAAAAAGAGAGAAGAGTCTAAAATGGCCAAGATGTTCTAACTTGGAATCTAGAGAGGATGAAGGCTTTCTCTTTGGGGCTGTCAGAACAGGAGGGACTAGGAGTAAGCCAGAGGGTGTGAGTGGCTGCATGAGGATACCGTTGGGACATATTGCTTTTGAGGCGTCAGTGGGACACACAGTGGCAGTGTCTAAAAAGCATTTGGATACACTCAGCTTGAACACAGGAGGGAGGCAGCGGCTGGGTGGACAATTCATGTAGACAGTAAATAAAGCTATGGATTGGAATGAGTGAGCTTAGCAAGAACATGTAAAGAAAGAGCCAAGGGCTGAACTTACAAGAAGTTTCAGAGATTAACAAAGGCAGAGAGGGAATGAATGAAGGTGAAGAAAAGGAGTTATAGGTTTTAGAAAAGAACCTAGAGACAGTGGTGTTCTGGAACCCGAGGGAGGCTAGTGCTTCAGGAGGGGACAAGGAAGGAGGAGGCAGGAGCAGGGAGAAGAGCTATCCGAGTTTGGTGAGGCCTGGTGAAGAGTGTCCCCCTCAATAGGAATTAGGGGGAAAGTGACAGGAGATAGGACAAGCCCACAGGAGCTGCTTACTCAACAACTGCTGAAAGAAAAGAAGAAAGCGAGAAAGGAACAGTTCCTTTATGTATTCCCTCAACAAACTCGCTGCTCTGGTCTTGAGCACAGTGGAATGTCTGTGGCTGTGCTAGCCTCTTTTGTGGGTGATTGGTCACTGGGGAGCTTCTTTTGCACAGGGATAGGACTCAGACAGTCCCCACTGTGACATCAGCAGGTCAACATACTCCAGAGGTGTGTTAGTTCTGAACTTTTAGCTCTGACTTAGTAATTGCTATTGATGTATTTTTCAATTAAGACTGAAAGGAGTTAGACTCAGAATTTAGTCAGTGGGCTCCAAATTAAACTTGGGAACATGATCCCTGTGAAAAATCACTTTAACTTATCAGTAGTTGGCAAACATTATACAGCAGTGGTTTTTCTGGCTGTGCCTTTGGCTGCATACTAACTGAACAGCAAGCTGTGTCCACTGATTGAATGAAAAAAAAATAATGATTTTGTGTTACAGGGAACTTTTTACAATATGCCAGAGGGACCTACTGGAGTCTCTTTAATCTTGAACAATGCTTGTTTCTTGCAGAGGCAAATTATGCAAATCAGTACTTAGTGTTCCATAATCAATCAGGTCTTTGTTGGAAGTGTTGTGAGTGCCAGCAGAACAGAATTTCTATCATCCTGGGAAGGGTGATGGGGGTTGCAAGTCAAACCACTGCTGTGATCAGCAAAGGACACTTGCCGACTGCTTTGAACTCTCCCCACAGTCAGAATGCAGTCGTTCTTTGAGAAGAATCCCATCATTTTGTACCAGGGTTTTTGTTTTACAGTATATCGTGCTTTGGGTAATTCATAAAACACCCACGAAGGAACAGCTAGCAAGGCTGTTCTGTGGGTGACACATAAAAACAAAGCTGGGCCTGCCGCCTGGGATGGCAGCTGGCAGCCATGCTCCCAGAGCTCCCTTTGTGTGGAATCTGCCTAGAGTGCAGTGTTGCAGAATATTCCTGGACTCAACTCATCCGGGGTGCATATGTATGCTTAAAAACAATCTCATTTCAGCTTCATCCTGCACAGAATGGTGAACCTTTATTAATCCTTTGATTCCAGATCAAAAGAAAGAATCAGAGAAATTTTTAAAGTCCTTGGGAAAAAATTGTGCTGTTTTTGAGAGAGGTCCTGTTATTACTGCTGCTCTAATACTTGTGTTGCCATCTAGTGGATAATGGGAAGTATGTGGCTGCCTTAGTATGTTTGGAGTTTATTGTACCCTATTACTGATTCTTGAAGGGGATAAAAAATCAATTCAAAAAGTTCTTTAAAAAAAGAAAATCCCATGTGGAGCATTAAATAATTATTGAGGAGCCACTTTGGGCTAGGCAGATGCCTCAGCAGCTTATGTCAGGGAGACATGAAAACAATTCAAAAACTCACAAGATGGTGACATCTCTGCAAGGGGTATATTTGCAAGATGGATCCTTAACCTGGCCTGGAGATAGCAGGGAAGGCTTTAGGAGGTGTAACACCTGAGCAGAGCCTCACGCGTAGGAGTGAGTCAGAAGACAGGATTGGGAAGCGGGAAGGGCTTTGCATCTGGAGACGGCAGCAGAGCGTAGGGCACTGGCGGGCCTTGGGCGTGAGGACGTGGGCTTATCCTGGGTTAAAGGGGAAGGTAATGTAGTTTTAGTCAAGGAAGTATGTGGGAAGATTCACCCTTTTTGATTGTTGAATAACATGTTTTATCTGATTATAAGGATTATACATAGTAATTGTAGAAAAATTTTAAAGTGCAAAAAGTATGAAGAAGAAAGCAGTCTCCAAATCTTACCACCTACAATCATTGATAACCTTGATGAGCAGTCTTTTAGATTCCCCTCTATGTATGTATACAGCTCTAGGTATGCATTTCCTATGTTTTACGCATATGGGTCACACCATACATGCTTTGGGCAACCTCTGTTTTGTCTCAGCTTTTCCCCACTAGGTAATATGCTTATGGGACTTTCATCCATGTTAGTAGTTCCTGGTGTTGAGTCCATGTCAACTGTGTAGATCCACTGATAGGACCAGCTCTCACAGGAGACCTGTTTGCCTATTGGGATGCTGTGTTGTTTTGTTTGGTCTTTCCTAGTAAAACCTTTATGTGTATAAGAACAGATAATGTAAGAGAGTCTTTTCTTCCCCCTGTCAAATGCATCTCATGTAGGGACCATACTGCTGTTTTATAATGAATTTGCTTTTATGGTAGATGGGTTTTATGTAGAATTTCAATGTCTTGATGATCTAGGAAATTAGCCTCATTAAAATATAGCTAGTTAAAAAGTAAACTTGATTTATCTTTGGAGAAAGAATGGGATGAGTCAGATGAATGCCTGTAGTTTTAGAATGGAGTTTAAGTAACTTGTTTGGTTAAGTATTAGCCTAATGAAGGAGCCAGAGCCTGGCTGATCCTGGATTGTGGCTGTTAGTTCTGTGCTGGCCCATAGCTATAGACAGTGCCTTTCACCTGAACAAGTTAGATCTCACTACGTCCCTTCTACAGGTCCGGTAAATGTGACCTTCAGTGACTTAATTGTACTCAGATGGGACAGCAGGGTCATCTTTGTGGGTAGACTTGCAGAAGCTGAAAGCACACAGGCAATCGGTTTGAGACATACCAAATAAAAATTTATTTTTGTATTTATTTCAAACCATTTATACAGAATGTGTTAGTTTACTGTCTTCTCATCTGCAAAATGGGGTAATAATGATACCTACCCTAAAGGATTGTTAGGAGAAGCAAATCGGATGCATAGCATTTAGATTGGTGCCTGCCGTATAGTATGTAGTACTCAATAAAAATTGACTATTAACTTATGCCACTACTATTTTTTAAAAATAGTTTTTATCCAGTTCCCTTTTGTAGTGAAGCCCATGGAGATTAAGCAACTTGCTCAAAATTTCAGCTGGCAAAGGTTAAAAGTTTAGTGGAGCTTGTAAAATATATGCCTTTCTTCCCAGTCCAGTGGAACTACCTGAAAGAAAAATACAGGAGTCAGCAAGAAAAAGCCAAGTGGAGAACCTGACTTTAGAGTTGTGGCCCAATACGAGTGGAGCATGGGCCAGAATATACCCTCTGTGCTGTGGTTGATCTGAAAAGAGGAGAGGACGGGGCAGCATGCTCTCCCTTCTCGAAATCTGAACCCAGCTCTCTCCTCTTCTCTCTAAGAAGAGTGAGTAAAGGTTGGGAGATAGGCCAGGAAGATTGGTCCAGCTGAAGTCCCTCCACACGATGCATGGCAGTGGGGAATAAGGAATCCCTTCACAGTAAGTGGCAAAGCAGGGAGTAGAACACAGGCACCTTGGCCAACTCCCTGGATTTCATGCCTATCTTTCTTTTGTCCACCCTGATTCATCCAGGCCCCCCACAGAGTCTTTTGCCCAGAATTTCTCCTCTGCCCTCTACCCTATTCTTAGCTAAAAACTGGATATAGATTAACTCAAATGGGAGAATGAACAATCCTGGACGTTGCTTTCATTACTTGTTTAAACCATGTTTTCAGGTGGCTTGATGATTGATACTCAGAATGCACTGGTCACCGTTGTACTGCCAGTCTTTCTGACCATTCTTTTTCCTTGCTGTATTTGTGAACCTTCTTCTCAATATCCCTATGGGCTTGCCAATCCAAAGCCCCCCATGTCGCAAAACACAAGGAACAGTAGTAGCCAACTTCAGAGGAGACAAATGTCAGTCAGTGAAAACACTTTTTTTTTTTTTTCCGATCTTTCTGTATCCAGTGTAGTTAATTTGTTAAAAAATCAACATATACAAATACTCTCACAAATACTCTGATGAAGCTCAGTTTCTTTCTATGAAGAAAAATTCAGACCTAACTAAGCTAAACATAACTTGAACGCTGTGAGTCATACAGATCTGTGATCAATGCCAATTCTTCCATTTATTAGCCTCGTGACCTTGCATAGGTTTGTTTCCATGTTTACTAGGTGGGGCAGGAGGAGGTAATGTCTAATTCATACGATCGTTATGGAGGGGTGGAAACCACAGAGCACACGTCAAGCAGTTTATGCACTACCTGGCACGCATGTGGCGGGTGCTCTGTAAGTAGCGATCACGATTGGGTAAAATCAAGCGTGTACTGCATGTTGAATAGAGATGTAGTACAAAAAGAAAAGAACAGGTTGATGTTGATATTGCCCACATGGAGGCTTTTTCTCAGTTCCCCGGTGCTTCCTTGCAAATATAGTACTGGAAAACTGTAGTTGTGACTTGCCAGGATTCTGTGTAAATTTGGCAGTTAAGAACTCAAGACTGGTACTTAGACTGGCTGGATTGGATCCAGGCTTCAACCCACATGTCCCTGAGGAAATTCCTTATCCTCCCTCTGACTCAGTTTTCTCGTCCATGGGGCAGCCATGATGCTGTCACTGCCTCCTGGGCATTGCTGGGAGAAGTGGGTGAGTAGCGCACACAGAGCTCTTTTGGACTTCTGCCTGACTGGGAGTGAGCTCTCAGTGAAAGTTTTGTTGTTGTTTTTTAAGTGGCATTGATCCTGTTAAATGGAATTTAAGCAAAGATGCCAAGTACTTAGAAATAAAGTAGCCAGAGATTGTTGGGATTTAGTTGTTACTAAGTAAGGGTTGTTCCTAGTTTGGTAGCAGAAAATCTCTACCTCAAAATGACTAAAAATGCTAAAAGAAGAAAGTACTACATGAGTTTGTTTTGTTTTATTTTGTTTTGTTTTGAGACCGAGTCTCGCTCTGTCACCAGGCTGGAGTGCAGTGGCGCAATCACGGCTCACTACAACCTCCACCTCCAGGGTTCAAGCGCTTCTCCTGCCTCAGCCTCCCGAGTAGCTGGGATTACAGGCATGTGCGTCACTGGCTAGTTTTTTTGTTTTGTTTTGTTTTGTTGTTTTGTTTTGTTTTGGTTTTTTATTGTATTTTTAATAGAGACGGGGTTTCGCCATGTTGGCCAGTCTGGTCTCAAACTCCTGACCTCAGGTAACCCGCCCGCCTCAGCCTCCCAAAGTGCTGGGATTACAGGCTTAAGCCACTGCCCAAGCCCCGAGATTTTTTAAAATAACATGTTATTATGGAAAATTTCAAATATATACTAAAGTAGAATAGCACAAGGAACCCCCCATATAAGCATGTACTCACCTTCAGCCTTGAGCAACTCAGGACTCATTCTGTTGCATCTGTTACCTCCCCCTGTCTTATTGTGAAGCAAATCCTGGGCATTGTATAATTTTACTTGTAAGTTGTTCCGTGTATACCTCTAAAATATAAAGATTCTAAAAACAGAAAGATAAATGAAAACATAATCCTAATACATAATATCATTATTACACCTAAATGAAATTTATTATTCCTTAATATCACTAAATATTAAGTAGGAGATTCTTTAGTGAAATAACAATATACAATGGACATTAAAACGACTTTAACATCAAATGAAACTAAAAAACACCAACATATTTATTAATTTAACAGTACTGAGGGAGTCCATGCTAGTTCCCCGTAATGGTTAAGGGTTCTAGTTCCAGCTCAGTCAGTCTTGAGCTTTGGTTTCTTTCCACTAAGAGTATCTATTTCCACAGGTTATCAGAGTTAAGTGAAATAACTCATTTACAATAACTAGTATAGAGGAGACATTAAATAAATATTACATTCCTTTCCTTTTTCTTTTACCTACAGTTCAATTCTTGTTTTAAACTACAGTTTATGTTAGAAATACAGAATTCTCTATTCTTTGTCCATACCCTTCCTCTCTGATGGAGACATATTTAATATGGTGGTGTAATCAAACCGTAGCTCACTGATGAAAACTTTTTTCCGTAGTAGACCGTCAGTCTGATGGAAGACTGTTCACTTGTGAGGACAGATGATCTTGTGAAGCTGTTAGGTTGCCCAATCTTAGTAGATTTTACATGGTGATGCTGCACCTTCTGAACACACCTCACTGACTTTTCTAGGAGAACTGTTTATTTGCACAAACCTCTAGCTTGTCTCTCTTCATTTTTAAAATGCACTCAGTTATCTAGGTGCAGTCTGTGTGATATATTTGATACCTTTTTGATACAACTAGTACATCAGGATGTATCAGATCTTGAAGGCTTTTCTGCTGGATCTCCTTTTTTTTTCTCCTCCTCCCTTTTCCCCCTTTACCCCTTTCCAACATTTAGGCCATAGTGGGTATACAAAAATGAACAAGACAGAAATGCCAACCTCAAGGAACTTACTTGAAGTCTAGCGAGTATCACAGATAAATACTTCTGATGTAATGTGGAAAATGCAAACAGTTATCTACGAAATATAGAGGGAGGTGTTAGGGAAGGCTGCATAGAGGAGGTGTCATTTAAGCAGAGCCTGAAAGGTGGAATGGGGTTGGGATAAAGGAAGGCTTTCCAGGCAGAGGAAGAGCAGTCACAAAGACACAGAGCAGTGAAAATGGTGTGTTCCTCCTGCCGTCCAGACCTGTGAGCTGCCTCGAAACATGGGTTCAGCATCCAGAGCGCTCCCGGTTTTTAGCCCTTGCATCTTGTTACCTACTTGGTCCCACAGAGATTTCACCAATGATCCCTTTTTTCCCTATGCCCTTTCCCCACATTATTCAGTGAGATCAAAACTGTTAGAAATTGACACTAGTTTTAGATCCTTAAAATGCACTTTTATTTTACTCTGATTTCCTTATCAAACTTTGCACCAGAATGGCCTCTTTTTAGAAGTAAGAGCCATTCTCTTTATGTATATACATATTCCTACTTTATCATATTAAGTGAGTCTTCCAAAATTAGCACCACATGTGGAAACATTTAAAGTCCAAAACATAGGCCGGATATGGTGGCTTATGCCTGTAATCCCAGCACTTTGGGAGGCCAAGGGGGGAGGATCACTTGAGCCCAGGAATTTGAGACCAGCCTGGGCAACATAGCAAGACCCCATATCTACAAAAAAGAAAAAGGAAAAATCCAAAGTATACAACTATTTAACCTCTCTAAAAATGTGAAAATGTAACGAGCACATCAGAATTGTATGTGCTATAATATGCTGTCTTTGCCAGTTTATTCTGAAAAATAGGACTGAGCCTAACAGTAAATAGATTAAGCTTGGCCAAGAGTCTTTATAAAGTTAATGGTAGTCATGTGATTAAACAGTCAAATCATTCTCTGCAGAGATAATTGTATTATGCTATTTGGGGACTTAGGTATGCCTATGTAGATAAATCAAAAGATCTGTTGAACTTTTTTCTTTGTTGTTGATTTGTCATGATTTTTTTTTAAAGAAATTAATAGAAATTAATAGAAAATTCAGAGCTCTCAAATTTCTAAAGAAATCTTAATGTTCCTTTATTTTTTCATTCTCAGCATTTAAAATATCATACATTGTGTTCCTGTTAAGTATTGAGTTATTATACTGATGTTATTTAGTCAGCAATTACTTTACACGCCTCTTATCAAGAATTCTGTTTAATCCTGAACAAGCTGCACTCTGTTTTAATACTCATTTCATAGAAATTTCCCATTACAGAGCATATGAAGTTGGGATCACATTTGTTAGACAACTGCAACCTCTTGTATAATAATTATGTGCTTGTGGGCCTCTGTGGAGCTTGCTTGCTCCTGGCATTCATCCCCAGGCACCATCCCTCCCTTGTAGAATAGAACTAACTAAAAGTAGGGGTGGGCAGCTGGATCTAACCTGTATATTAGATTCCTCTGGACTTTTCAAAACTTTGTATGGAAAACTTTATGGCTTCTAAAAAAAAAAACCTGTTGTGGATAGTAAGGCTCTTAGTAGGTGTATTAGTTTCTCATTGCTGCTGTAACCAATTACGTCAAACTTGTGGCTTACAACAACACAGATTTATTATCTTATAGTTCTATAAGTCAGGTGTCCAAAATGGGACTCCCTGAGCTAAAACCAAGGTGTTGGCAGGACTGTGTTCTTTTCTGGAGGCTCTAAGGAAGGCCCATTGCCCTGCCCTTTCCAGCTTCTAGAGGCTGCCGACATTCTTTGGCTTCTTTTCCTCATCTTCAAAACCAGCAACATTGGAATGAGTCTTTCTCACATTGCATTACTCTCACTCTCCCTTCTGCCTCCCACTTCCACATTTACCGACCCTTGTGATTGAGCCTACTCAGATAATTCAGGATAATCTCTCTACTTTAAGGTCAGCTGATCAGCAACCTTAACTCATGTGCTGCATTAATGCCCTGTTGTCATGTAACACCATATAGTCACAGGTTCTGGCGATTAGGAGTTGGACATCTTACAGGGAGATGGGACTGGGGAAGCTGTAAAACCATTATTCTGCCTACTGTAGCAGGGATAATCCTTCTGGGATTATTCAGTACCCACTATTTATTCAATATTTAGTAAAAGTTTTTGAGGGTCTGCTTTGTGCCAGGAACTGTGCCTGACAAGCTCTGGGGAAAGAGAGAGGACTCTCTGCCCTCTCAGAGCTTGCAGTCTGGTGAAGGGAAATCAGTTTATGAACTAATCATTGTTATCATGAAGGAACCGGTGCTGAAATAGATGCACATGTAGCGTTTTGTGCGGGAATGGGATCTGACTGCAGCTGGGAGTGTAGGGTGAGTATGAGGAGGAGGAAAAGAGAATCTTAAACGAGGAGGAAGAATTTTCCTGGGAGAGAATGATGGGTGGGGCGTTCCAGGGAAAGGGAGAACCATATGAGTATGCAAGTGAGGGGAAGGCCTGGGACTTGGAGGCTGGAGTGGTGCGGGATGGAGGCTGGAATGGTGCGGGGTGTGCGGCAGGGACTTTCAGGGCTGAGTTGTGAAGGGCCTTAAGTGCTGCATTTGGGAGTTTGGACTTTTTCCTGTTGTTTAGACACTGAGATGACTCATTGGCTTCCCTTTGGCAAATCAGCATGCAGAGCTGCTTCCTTTAACTGCAGTGTATTTTGAAACCAGAATTCACCACTGTCAAATGTATTCTACCCACGCATTTCCCTTGCTTTGCTCATTTATGCTGTTCACATGGCCCCTGGAAGGAGTTGAGTGTTTGACCCCTGGTAGACAGGGGAGGAGGTAAGGAGATGGAAACCATTGAAGGTTTTAAAACAGAAGAGTAGCTTGGTCAAATCTTGTATGTGATGGAATGAACCCCTTGCTTGCGTATCTCTTAATTTTTTTCCCAACAGACTTAAAAGTCAGATTTCCAACCGGGCGCGGTGGCTCACGCCTATAATGCCAGCACTTTGGGAGGCCGAGGCGGGCAGATCACGAGGTCAGGAGATCGGGACCATCCTGGCTAACACGGTGAAACCCCGTCTCTATTAAAAATACAAAAAAGTTAGCCGGGCGTGGTGGTGGGTGCCTGTAGTCCCAGCTACTCGGGAGGCTGAGGCAGGAGAATCGCGTGAACCTGGGAGGTGGAGCTTGCAGTGAGCTGAGATGGCGCCACTGCACTCCAGCCCTGGTGACAGAGCAAGACTCCATCTCAAAAAAAAAAAAAAAAAAAAAAGTCAGATTTCCTGATGCAGCCTAAGTGGAAAGCAGGAACAGGATTGTAAGGCAGGCAGGCAGTGGTGGTGCACTGGGACACACGCTGAATTTGGACTCAGTCCTGAGCTTTTGAAACCAAGCTCACATACTAAATGTGTAACCTTGGACAAGTCACTTAGCTTTTCCCAAACTGGTTAATGAGAACAATAAGAATCATAGCACAGCAGGGTTGTTGGGAAGAGAAATAGTCCATGTACGTGAAAGTGTTGAGCAGTGTCAGGGATGGTGGACAGTCTCTCAGTCCTGATTTGCTATCTGTGAAATAAATGAATATTGTGACCATACTTAATTCTTTTTCTTTGATTTGTTTGCTTACAATGCCTTAGGGTATTTTTCTGAATCACATTCATAATAAGAGTCTAGACTATGTGGGAAATTTAGCTGAACCCAAACTGACATCTCCAGACAAACCATGGATGTTTCTTTTGTGATCAGTGCTATTTTGTATTTAGGCATATACTCATTCCACAGTGTTTATTGATCACCTCTGTGCTTCTTGTTGTGCTTACAACTGTAGGGAAAGCTGGGCGGCCCCTCCTTGCATAGTTCTGCCACTGACAAAGAAGTGTGTATATAAAAGTTAGGTCAGAGTACATGGCCATGAATAATTGAGTGCCAAGAGGGTGGTGTGCAGAAGTCCTTTTAAGATCAGAGCAAAGTGAAAATTAGCCTGGATTGGCCTTGACAGAAAAACTTCCATGGAAGAGATGAAAGTTCAGCAGACCTTGTAAGGCTGGGGCCATGTGTGTTTGGAACGAGTGCAAAGTGTGTGAGTCGGAAGCTGGAGTAAGACGTCGTCAGAGGACCAGCAGGCCACTGGCTAGTAATCATTCTCCCTCTGGAAACACATTTGTTCCTATTGACTGTAGTCTGAGCATTCTTTCCACCACTTTTTATTTATTTGTGAATTGCTAGTTCCATGCACAGTACCTGGCATGTGGTAGGTGCTTTAGAATAGGTTTTTATTATACTAGAAACAGCCATCACAAACACAGTGCTTTGTACCTGTACCTTTGAGTTTTCTTCATCCATGGAAATAGCCCATAGGAAAGACAGAGATTTGCTATGTGGGGATAAATGGTTACCCCTGAATCTTTGCTTTAACTCTGCTGCTCTGCATGGGCCCTATTTACAAACCCAACAGCTTCAGCTTTAGAACTGTCCCTTAGAACACTTGGAAGAAGGAATACTTGCTGTACAATTTTAGCTAAAGAAAAGAAAAGGAATTAACCTTATTGAACACATGCTATGTAATTACTAGACATGCATTATCTCATTTCATCTTTAACTTACCTAGAAATCACCTATTCATAGTGTCATAGGTCCTAACGATTAGAGGTAGAAGGAACCATCGATGAGAGACTGAGGCCTAGGAATGGTAACTAATTTGTGACTGTACGAGAGTCCAAAACCGACGGTGCTCAGTTTGTAGCTTCAGAATCTTTCTGCAATTTGCATTTTATTCTCTATTAATTTAAAATTCATTACATGGGTGTAACATATCTATCTATATAAACTGTTGGCTTTCTTTTTTAATTTTAGATTTCTCACATTGGCAAACTGAGAGATTTTCTTCTGGAACACAGGAAAGATTATATTAATGCTTATAGGTAAGTACATATTTTTTTACCAGGACTTTGGTGACTGTGTTCTTTCCTACACCTGTATTTCTTTTGCGCTTTTTGCCCCCACCTTTTTCTTAATAACTCAGAGTTGTAATGAGGAAGACCAATTTGGCAGTGGAAAAATCTCCTCAAAGCAAAAGGCTCTGCTGTACTCCATGTCCTCAAAAGTCATGAAATCACAACAGCAATATCTTCCAGTCTATTTGTATCTCTATATGTACCATTATCTCCTTTCAGATGAAACTCACTCCATGAATACTTACAGAGCTGTATTTGAAGCTGGGGACACATGTATTTGTATGCCCTGAACCTGTGGAAGAACAAAGTTTTCAAGCCTCTGCTAAGCTATTTTTGCCCATCTCTTGCAGTCCCAGTCTGTGACACCAGTTTTGCTGTTTTGGTGACATTCTCATGAGCACATTTCAGTCCTTACCCTCATGTCGCTGGATCATGCCTCCCTCACCAATTCCCAGTCCTCGGTCCTGATGGCCATTTTCTTCTTTTGTCCTTTTCCCAGGCTTTTGACACCTGCTAGAGGCAGCTACACACCCACTTTGGCATAGCCTTCATTTCTTAGGGCACTCTTGATGAATCCTTCTGTTCATCCCCTCATGTTACTCATGTTGACATTCCTTTTGGTGGCTAGGTCCAGTTTCTACTCAGTAGTCAGAGTGTTTTTTAAACTTTAATTGGATTATGTCACCACCTGAGTAAACCCACCATGAATACCGCATTGGAATTAGCATTAATACCAGCCTCTACACTGCGGTCTCCCCACTCCTGATCTAGCCCCTGGCCTCATTTCTAACACCGCCTTCCCACGACGGTGCTCCAGCCATGCCAGCCTTCCTTAAAGGTGCCATGACCTTTCCTGGTGCAGGCCCCAGGCCTATGCTGTTCCTCCTCTTCCCACGGTGGTTTCCTTTTCAAACTTAAAGGCTCAATTTAATAGTCCCTCTTCCGAGAGGCCTTCTCTCACTACCCTTTATAAAATAGATCTCTTCTGTTAGTTAGTTTCTCCACCCTGTATATTTTCTTCAGTAACTAAACACAATTTGTAATTATTTAATAATTGCAGTTTATTATCTGTCTTTGTCACCAGGCTGTACATGTCACGAGGTCAAGGACCTTGTTAGGTTTCCATCAGGTTTCCGTAGTTCCTCACCCATATTTGGCACTCAGTAAATACTTGTTGAATGAATGATTTCCTCCTAGTCCTAAAGTCCATGACTAGCCCAGCAGTACTCAACTGTGGTGATTTTGCACCCCAGGGGACATTTGGCAATGTCTGGAGACATTTTTGTTTTTCCCAGCTCGGAAGAGGAGTACTGCTAGCATTTAGTGGGTAGAGGCCAAGAATGGGCAAAACTCAGGACAACTCTCCAAACAGGGACTTACGCGGCCCAAAACTGAGGAGGTGCTGACATTGAGATCCCCTGCTCCAGCCTGACCCCTCACTCCAGATTAAACTTCCTGGTTCGTCACAGGTTTATTGAATTCTAGATGCTTAGGGCACGTCTGGGAATAAAATACAAATATTCCTGCCCTCATGGCGTTTGCATTCTTGTGGGCTGGCAAAGACAAGCACTACGTGTATAGTACATTAGGTCATAGGTCCTATGGAAAGAAAGGGAAGAGTAGAACCAAGGTAACAGGGATCGGGAGTGCTGGGAAAGCTCATGATTCTTACACAGAGTAGTCAGGAAGGCCCCATTGAGGTGGCATCAGAGCCTACTCCTCTGTAAAGTTTGGAACCTCTAATAGGATCTCTCAGTTCCCTCCTCACCTCATCACTTTCTTTCCACCTGTCATAGAGAAACCCCTCTCTTTGTTTTTAAGGATACTGTCCTACTTGTGTATAAACTAAAGGGAAGAAAAGAGCCAGATGACCAAAAATAGCTGGGAGTCATGAACGCAGCAGTACCTGAGAAGTGGTGCGAGTGCATCCTTTATGTCATCACTCACACCGCCTCTCAGGTACCGCTGTGTTCATGATTCCCAGCCAGTTTTCATCATCTGGCTCTTTTCTTCCCTTTAGTTTATACATTAAGCGGTACAAGCACATCCTTTATCTCATCACTCACACCGCTTCTCAGGTACTGCGGTATTCATGATTCCCAGCTATTTTTGGTCATCTGGTTCTTTTCTTCCTTTTAGTTTATACATTTGACTTTGCTTACTCCTTAAGCCACAGGCACTGTCGCTTCATTTCACGTCAGTGCCAAACATGGGGAGAAAGTCTAATCAGGGATCAGCCAACTTTCTATAAGAGCCAGATAGTATAGTTTAGGTTCTGTGGGCCACATATGGTTTCTGTCGCATATTTTTTGTTTTGTTTTTTCACAACCTTTAAAAACCTTTAACCATTCTTAGTTCTCAGACCATAGGGAGTCATGCCTACAGGCTAGACTTGGCCTACAGACTGCAGTTGACGTGACCTCTGCTTCCTCACCTTTTACTCCGTGCCAACCATATGGCTCTGTTTCCCTCACTTTTCTGAAATTTTTCTCCTCATGCTCATCTGTGACTTCCTAATCACCAAATCCAGTGGCTTTTCCTCAAGGGGAATATAAATAGACTCGTATGGTACACACTCTGGTGTGTCTACCTTCTTTTACTCCACATGTTTTTGAGGTTCTTGCATGTTGTGTATACCAGTAGTTTGTTCCTTTCTGTCGCTTTATTATTTGTAATATTCCATTGTGTGACGTTACCACAGTTTGCTTATCCATTTATCTAATAGAGAATACTGGGCTATTTCCACTTTGAGACTATTAGGAATAAAGCCTTTGTGAGTAGCATCTTCTACAAGTCTCTTTTTGGGCATACTCATTTATTTCCTTTGAATAAATACCTAGGGGTGAAATTAGTGGGTCATACAAATGGTAGGTGCATGCTTAGCCTTAAAATAAACTACCAAGCAATTTTTCAAAGTGGTTTTTCACTCCTTGTAGCAATGCATGAGAGTTATAATTGCTCCCTATCCTTGCCAACATTTGGCGTAAATAGGCTTTTCAATTTTAACCATGATAATGTAACCGAGCACAGGCTCGGCTGCTCACCGCTTGCAAAGCCAATAACAAGGACGAAAGGAAGGTGACTTTATTTCCAGAGCAAGCAGTGGGAAGGCAGGAGCGATGCTGAGTACTAGGTCTGTGTGTCTCTTTCTGGTAGCTATCATCGCAGGCTGGCGACATGTCAGCAATGGCCGGGTTGTAGACTACCCGCCTTGAGGTAATCTCTGGAATTTTGCAGTTAGGTCTCCATCCTCAGTCTATCTCAAGTTAGCCCCTGCAACTTCCAGGTAAGCACATAATTAGATACATACAGTTAGGTAAATGTGCATGGTGTAAGGGAATGTATGGTGAGAAAGGGAGGGGACGTGGTGTTTCAGAGAAAGTACGTTTCAAGGCTGTATTCTAAGACTAAGGAGGAAAAAAAGGGTTTCTGCAGTAAGCCTTAGGATTACATCTTGAGACTAGGGAGAAAAGAGAAAAAGGAATAAAAAGTTTTAAAGTGCACTTTCAGGCTAGCCTGATTCCAGTGACAAATGTGAAATGGCAAGTCACTGTACTTGAAGTGTGTCCTTCTCTAATGAGAATGGTGTTAAGCGCCTTGATGGTTTTTTCTCAGCTCTTCTACTTTGCCACAGCCTTTGATCCTGTTGACCATCATCAGTTTCTTGAATTTTCCTATTCCCTTGACTTCCATTACAGTATTTTTTGGCTCCTCTCACCACTCATTTTTGCCTCTTTGTCCTTCATCTATCCCATAAGAACTCCGGGGCTCTGTTTCAGGCCCTTTTCTTTTATTTGTCTCTAGTTTGCTTAGAAAAAAAGTTCTATCTACCTACCTAGCTACCCTCCCACCCACCCCCCATGCCCACCTTATCTTTCCATCCTGAATGTTTATTCTGTGTTAGGTACTCTGATAAGCACCAGTTATTCATATCTTATCTCATTTGGTCCTCACATCAACCCTATGAGGAAGGCACTGCTGTTAAGCCTGTGTGGCAGGCAGGCAATGAAAGCGTAGCGATGGCATAACCTGAAGATCACAGCTGGTGAGCCTCTGAGCCAGGGCTGGCCATGGAATCCTTGCCCTTCCCCACCACACATTCTTACGACCTACTGTGGCTTCCTCTCTCACCAGTATGCCAGTAGTGAAACCACCTTTGCAAAGGTTTTAACAGTGGGAAAATTATGACAGCGAACGAGATCTGACCTAATCAACTCCGTCTTGCCTTTAACCTCCCAGATGCCCTTGATCATTACTAGCCATAGGCCAAACTAACTTTGGGAGGAAGTTAATTTATAGTTTAACTTTGAAACAAAAGTGACAACAGCCCCTCTTGGAAACAAACCCCCTTCTTGCTTGGGGACAAGGCCACCTTTGTAAAACCAACAAATTAGCCACGAGATTAGAAATTACGGCTCAGGAGTTATGTAGCCAGAGGCCAGAAGACCGCTAACCTCCGCATTTGCTCCTATAGATAACATTACTGCTATAAAACCTAAGATTGATGTTAGAGGTATTTTCAGACCCCAAATTTTGATGGATCAGCTGGCACCATGCAGACCAGGACACTGGCTCATCTGGTCTTATGGCCCCCACCCAGAAACTGACTCTGTGCAAGAGGACAGCTTCGACTCCCTAGGATTTCATCCTTAATCCAACCAATCAGCATTCCCCATTCCCTAGCCCTCTGCCCACCAAACTGTCTTTTAAAAACCCAGCCTCCAAATCTTCAGGGAGGCTGATTTGAGTAATAATAAAACCCCAGTCTCCCTTTTAGACAGCTCTGTGTATATTTAACTCTTTCTCTATTGTAGTTCCCCTGTCTTGGTAAATGAGCTCTATCTGGGCAGTGGGCAAGATGAACCTGTTGGACGATTACAGTTGTTCCTATATGCATGTCATGAGCACAGGCTTTTCCCAGTCCCCATTGCCACTGTCCTGCTCGCCCAGCACCTGTGAGCAGCACCGTTCCCATGCATGCTGCCCGCTCCTCCCATCCGCTCTAGAGTGCTTCAGTGCAGCCTTTGTCACTTGCCTGATTTCTTGGTTCTCAACTCCCTGCTCTTTGTCCCTTCCTCTCCTGGTCTGTCTAGAAGGCACACATGTAGTCCTTATCATCGTAGATAGAATCACATGCTTCCCTCTTCAAATCCCTTCTCTGCCTGCAGGATGTGGCCCATCCATACTTCTTAGATAAGCAAGACTTTTCATTACCCTCACCCACTTTTCCATCCTACCCCTTTCCTTCATGTGCCCTACAGCTGCATTCAGAATTAACATTTGTTCTGCCTCCAGGCCTCCACTCACGCTATCAGGTTGGCCTGTTGCTCTTTACTCGAATCCACACATGTCACATGTTCACATGCTTCCATCCTGAGAGACCCATTTATCACCACCACCTTCTCGGTAGAGCCTGCTCGGGCCCTGCCTTCCTATCTGAAAGCCATCTCTCCTGCCTCTGAGTACTGACAGCTCTTTCTCTGTGCTTTTCTTATGGTACTTCTCACATGTGCCTGGTAGAAGAGTTATTTGTTCATAGTCACTTCTACCACATTTCTTGAGGTGAAAAACTGTGTCCTACTCATCTCTGCATGTTTATAGTGCCATGATTTGATCAATTTGATTCATTAATCAGTTTACTCATTCTGCAGTTATTTATTGAGTGCCTACCATGTGCCATAGACTATGCCAGGCATGGAGTATAAAATAGTGAACAAACACAAACATGGCTGTCCCTGCCTTCATGGAGCTGCTAAAGTATTCATGTCAACAGGTAACATTGCAGATATGATAGGTACTGCAAAAACAGAGTACAGATAGCTTTTTATTTTTCCAACTTTTAAGTTCAGGGGTACATGTGTAGGATGTGCAGGTTTGTTACATAGGTAAACGTGTGCCATGGTGGTTTGCTGCACAGATCATCCCATCACCCAGGTATTAAACCCAGCATCAATTAGCTATTCTTCCTGATGCTCTCCCTTCTCCCACCCCCGACCCTCCAACAGGCCCAGTTTGTATTGTTCCCCACCACCTCACGTCTATGCGTTCTCATAATTCAGCTCCCATTTATAAGTGAGAACATGTGGTATTTGGTTTTCTGTTCTTACGTTAGTTTGCTGAGGATAATGGATTCCAGCTCCATCCATGTCCCTGCAAAGGACATCATCTCATTCCTTTTTATGGCTGCATAGTGTTCTGTGATGTATGTGTTCCACATTTTCTTAATCCAGTCTATCATTCATTGATGGGCATTTAGGTTGATTCCATGTCTTTGCTATTGTGAATAATTCAGTGATGAACATATAAGTACTTGTCCATGTATCTTTATAATAGGATGATTTATATCCCTTTGGGTAGATACCCAGTAATGGGATTGCTGGGTCAAATGGTATTTTTGCCTCTAGGTCTTTGAAGAATCGCCACACTGTCTTCCACAGTGGTTGAACTAATTTATGCTCCCACCAACAGAACAAAGATACAACATACCAGAATCTCTGGGATGCAGCTAACACAGTGTTAAAAGGGAAATTTATAGCACTAAATGCCCACATCAAAAAGCTAAAAAGATCTCGAGTTAACAACCTAACATCAAAACTAAAAGAACGAGAGCCAAGAGCAAACAAACCCCAAAGCTAGCAGAAGACAAGAAATAACCAAGATCAGAGCTGAACTAAAGGAGATAGAGACACAAAAAAAAACCCTTCGAAAAAATCAATGAATCCAGGAGCCACTTTTTTGGAAAAATCCAGATTTTTGGAAAAAATTAATGAGATAGACTGTTAGCTAGACTAATAAAGAAGAAAAGAGAGAAGATTTAAATAAACACAGTCAGAAATGTTAAGAGGGATGTCACCACTGACCCCACAGGTATACAACTGCATGGAAATCAAACAACCTGTTCCTGAATGACTCTTGGGTAAATAATGAAATTAAGGCAGAAATCAAGAAGTTCTTTGAAACTACTGCAAACAGGTAGCTTTTGAGGAATTTAGCCTTGTCAGAGAAAGTGTCCTTAAAGAAGTGACATTTGAGCTGAGCTCTGAAGGAGTACGAGTTACCTAGGTGTAAAGCAAGAAGGAAGGAAGAGAATCCAAATGCAAGGGGTTGGCATGTGCATACACCCTGCGGACAGCGTCTGTCCTATTGTGAAACATGCAGAGATGAAAAAGATAGTTTCTCATACACTAAATATTTATCGAGCAGATGAAGGAATGATGCAAGTCATCGAAAATGCCATTTGGAAAGAAAAAGAGAAAAAAACATTCTAAGCAACACTTCTAAAACGGTTTCTGGAATAGACTCCAGCTCTCCACAGACAGTGGGAGTACAGGTGTCTTGTCTCGTCTCTTCCCCTAGCTCCATTTGCACTGGCTTTAGGATGGCATTTTACCGTAGGACTCATCTTCAAATGTATTATGTAAATTAATGAAAAAGTTGGATTTGACAGGTAAGATAACATCATTAGGAGCATCTTTTTAGGATTTCATCTTTATAAAACAAGGGTTGGTTGCATTTCAGAAGCATTCCTGTCACAAAGATAGAGAATATAAAATAAATCCTGCTTTTTTAACTTTGTCAATATATGCAAAAATGGAAATACTTCTTATAAATTCTCCAACAGAGAAAAATAATTATACCCTAGTTGAATTTTAAATAATCCTTGATGCTTTGTCTACTTGTACTTAACATACATAGGCAATTTTATGCTTTTAAATGCACTTCATTTGCATTATTTTGGAATATACTAAAATAATTATTCTGATGCATAGTACCAAGAAAACCTTATTTTTAAGCTCTCAGTTAAAATAGTTGGTTAACACTAGATCGCAGTGTCAATTTTATTTCTAAAGGTGTGTATGTGTATCAAATACTGATTTGATAGGCTGTAAAAAATGGAAGCTACAGCGATTTTGTAAAACTTTACAAAACTTGTATAAAGCTCTCAATTTGTAGCTTCTTTCTTTAGTATCTGACAACTTAGGTTGACGAAATGGTTGTAAATATCTTTCATAGAAATCGCTTATTAACTTCCCTTTTCCTTGAAAAGAAATCCAGCAAAGTAAATGCTTTGAGTGCTGGTTTGATTCACACCACTCCTTACGAACCATGTGAATCTGTGAAACTCAGTGTCTTCCTCTAATGCCAGAGGTCAGCAAATAACAGCCACAGGCCAAATCTACATTTTAAATATACTTTTAAATGTAGGTACATATTTTAATGTTGGGGAAAAAATAATAAGGATATTTTATCACATGTGAACATTATATGAAATTCAAATTTCAGTGTCCATAATAAAGTTTTATTGGCACACAGCCACGCTTATTTGTTTACATATTGTCTAGGGCTGTTTTTATGCTACAACAGCAGAGTTGAGTAGCTGTGATGGGCTACAAGGCCCACAAAGTCTAACATGTTTACTCTCTGGCCCTTTTCAGAAAAAGTTTGCAGAGCCAACAGTGGGAGGGATAATAACTCAGAAAGCAGTTGAGAGGTTCAAAGCAGACAGTATGATTGAAATGCAATGTGAGAAGAACAACACAGTGGCATCCGGTGTTCTTCTGGAACTTTGCAGTTGTTTTAAGCTTTCGATGTAATAGTGATGTTAAGGCAGTTATTATACTCAAACAGCAAAAGGAGGCTCCTGCACGCTGTTTTTCGGTGTTCCCAGACTACTGCAGCATGGATTCTCATCTTAGTACAGTAAAGAGGGCCTAAGCCTTCCCCTTTCCCAGCTCCAAGGGCAGCAAATGCTAGGACTGAGGATCGGGTTCCCTAGGGCCAGTGCCAGCTCTGCCACTTATGGGCAGATAACTTCAGAAGATAGAACTGTTGTCCCCGAGGCATTCTTCGTCTTGTTAGGTCCATCGCCTCATTCTAGAAACTCAGTCTTTTTTTTTTTTAAGGTGGTTTTGCTATGTTGCCCAGGTTAGCTTCAAAATCCTGGGCTCAAGTGATCCTCCTGCCTCAGCCTCCTGAGTAGTTGGGACTATAGGCATATGACATGGTACCCAGCTAGAAACTCAGTCTTTTACTCATTTTCCTGAGGCCAGTTGTTCATTGCCAACTCATGCACACTGAATTCTACTCCACCCCCGTTTTGGTCCCTGTGAAAGAGCGTGGGCTTTGGGGTCAGTCACACCTAAGTTCCAGTCCCAATCCTGCCATGTATTTATCATGTGAATGAATATAACTCACCTTTGTGCTAGTTTTCTTTTTTATAAAATGTGGATGATGTTCTTGTGAGGATTAAATTAGGTGGGTATGAGAGTTCCTGACACATAGAAGTCTCCTGGTGAATGATAATTGAATTGGAACCCCATTTGACCTATGATGCAGTTGCAGGGGGTTGGAGGGTATTGGTTATTGAACAAGACAAAACCCACCTCTGTTTCCTGCCAGAGAGTTGGGAGGAGGGAGAAAGAAAGAAAGAAATGGAGGCAGGAGTCAGATCAACACAGTGGAGACCCATGTGTCATATCAGCTTTATCATTGGTAAAATGTAGGTCAGCAAACAAAGCTTTGTTTTGCAGGCGGGTGGCCTTGTTGATACTCTGCTCTTGAATTAAACACACTCAGGCATTAGTGCCACTGAGCAGCCACAGGCCCTGGAGCACAGACAGCAGGGACAGGCCCCTTTGCAACATAGGAGAGAGAGGAACAGAGCAGAACCTCTGCAGTCTCTAAGTAGGCAAAAGAGAGGAGAGAAAGGTGTGGTGACTATATGCACCCCGTGATTTCTGCCAGGGGGCCAGAGGGAGGAGGCTCTGGGAGGAGGCAAGGTGTCATTTGGGGAAGTTGGTTCCCACAGAAACATGAGGATTAGGGAATAAGCATTCCCCCCGGTAGCCCAGGTTCTGTCCAGATGGAGAAAGGCCACCCTTATTGTCTCTCATCAAGTTCTCCCTCCCAAAGGTGGTAGACTGCTTAAAGCCTTTCTTTTTTACTTTTCTGCCCTCCCAATGCAATGTGCTAGCCTTGGCCTGCTCCTAGAAACATTTTATATGGAGTATGATCATGGAATTGAAAGAATATGTGTAGAAATATTGCCTTCAGACCTATGAGGCTTTGTTAGTTTGACGTAATTAGGAAGCTGTAATTTTTTCCAGAATGTAGAGCTCAGACTTTATTGACCCATTTAATTTTTTTTAATAATGACATTTTACTAGAGCAGAACAGCATGTAACCTAGATAGCCTCTGGCTAGATCTCTGAATGATTTTAATTAAAAATAATGTCTCCACTTCTGGTAGATGGACCTTTTCCACAATATCCTGGCAACAAAACAATCTGGGAGAAGAAACTTTCTTGGTTTCTGTTGTTCTTACTAATAGAATAACCATACTGTCAATTTTCAATTTAGAAGGTTAATGTATATATATAATGTTTCCTAAAGGAACATTACCTTTTAATTAAATAATCAGTTTTATCAAATTAACCTTTAGACCTTTTCAATTTCACTGAGCTGAGTTTCCATTAAATCAAAATATAGAGTAGGAGGATGTTAATCTAATGTTCTTGGAACTAGTCATTTCTAGGTCTGTTCTGTCTGCAGGGTACATATTCACTAAGTTGGTACCTTTCTGACTCATTTGTCCCTGACCCCGTTAGCCTCTATTTCTGATGAGAAGGTTCCTAGTAGGGATGAACCTAAGGCTTTGGCCCCTCTGCTTGCTACTCTGGCTCCTCCCCAGAGGGGAGCCATTCATCTGGTGTTGGAGGTGGGCCGGGGTTGGGGAGAGGGGATTGAGCTTGCTGACTTAGCGCCTTTGTCTCACTGTTGGGTCTTCCCTCGGACAGAGTCCATTCTCTCATGGTTGCCATCCCAAGCCTAAGTAACTAATAGGACAAGATCCTAAGGAGCGTTGGAATAAGGAACTAATTCCATGTCACTCTTCAAGTTCCACTGAGAGAGGATCATCTATTCCCTAGGAGGCTGGAGGCTGTGGGATTTCTTTTTCCAACTCTTCCTTAGAAAATGTGGAAGTGGGGTAGGGGCCGTGGGGTAGGGGTGACTCCAAGGGAGGAGAGGATGCTTATCTGGTGATTGGGAGTGAGAAGGACTTCGTGCTCATCTCACCCCTTTCTTTTTCAGAAGGGCCTGTCCTCAGGATGGATGTGCCTTAAGTTTCCTAGAGAAGGCTTTGGGAGGGGGATGCCTACCTGTCTTGGGGTGGGGGAAAAAATCGGTTCAGGAGGAACTTACTAGGGAGCACAGTCGTAGCTGTGTATCAAGCACATTCTCCAACTCAGGCTCATTCATTGGTTCAATTCATTCAAAAGTATTTATTACTGATTTATTAATTGATCAGCCTATTAAAAATGCTAGGCATTGCTCATGATGATGGGCATACAGCAGTGAACAAACAGAAGTCCTTGCCTTTGTGGAACTTACGTTTTTAGGGGGGAGAGACAGGCAAGAAAAGAAATAATTACACAAAATATATGGAATGTTAGAGTGGGGTAAGTATCTTTATGGGGAAGGAAGAAGGGAAGTGGGATAGAAAATGTCAGGAAGGGGACAGTTTATAAAGAAGGATTAGGGAAGGCCTCATTAAGAGGGCAACATGGAGTAAACAACTAAAAGAAGTAAGGGATGCATTGATGCAGCTATCTGGGGAAAGAACATTCCAGAAGGAGGAGGCAACCAACATATGTAAAGGTCCTGAGGTGAGAGTGTGCCTGGAATGTTTAGGGAACACCCTCCACCCTCTGATTCAGTCATTTTGTGGTGTGAGACCCTTCAGTAGCTGCTCCATTGTTCTCAAAAGCAGAGCCTGCATTCTTCATAAGCCTGGCTTATGCTCTAGCCCTGACTCCACGCTCCTTCTCCCTCTCCCTCTCGCCATCTGGCTTATGTCAGTTGGGTCTATTCTGGAGGATTTTCTACCACACACCCTTCATATGTGTTCTACTATCTATCTAGATGGTTCTCTCACCTTTTCACCTGGCCTGTTCCTCCTCACTCTTCAAGTCTCAGCTTGAATGTCACTTGATCAGGGAGGCCTTTTCTTCTCTTCCCATCCCACTCAGCCTATAATTATGTTATCATTTGCTGCTGCCCTTTCCTTCGCTGTCTTTTTTTTAGCCATACCATGTCTGAATATGGGAGGATGACAGACACAGAACGAGACCAGATAGACCAGGATGCCCAGATATTTATGAGGACCTGTTCAGAAGCAATTCAACAACTACGAACAGAAGGTAAAGTGCTCCGAAAGATGCAAACGGGCAACCATGAATAAAGCAAGTAGTTAAACAAGATGCATATGGTGCGGCCAGTTAAAATTCCCTCTTCTTATTTCGATTTAGGTTTTAAAACGTTAAAATCTTTTCTTTCTTGATCAGTGTTTTAACCAAAGCTGTTAAAAGTACTGAAAAGGCTGTATCATTCAAGTTAAACCAATGGGAGGAGGGAGATGGAAAGGACCTCTCCAAACAGAACCAAAAATGTATCTAGGGGCCAGGGACAGTGAAGACAAATTTGTGTGTGTGTGTGTGTGTTCTGTGTGGCAAATTGTATGTGTGTGGGTGTGTATGTGTGTATGCACATGTGTGCCTCTGTTCTGTGTGGCATTTAGTGGGATGGGAGTTGACAGCAGCCTGGGGTACTTAAGCTCTACTTGCAATATTCAAGTAAACTTTCCTATCAAACCTTCAAGGTTAGGAGGAAGGCTCTGGAGCCAGGGCTGCTTAGGTTGCACCCCAACTCCACCCGTCCGAGCCATATAGCACTCTGCAAGTCACTTAATCTCCCTGGGCCTTGTTTTTTGTCTATGAAATGCAGACAATTAGGGAATGTATCTCTAGGGTTGTTATGAGAATTAAGTTAAATTCCTACAGCATGCTTAGAACTGTGTCTGGCACAAGAATGCTTATTATCTCACTTTCGTTGATGTTTAATTCTCACTGAGACAATGAGATGGCTTCCCAAGTCACGCCTCTTTCTTGATTCTTTTCTAATTTGCTTAGGCAGATACAGAGTACATTAAATAGTAAGTAGAGTTCAAAGCTGCCAGATGCCGTTGTGCTCACAACACAGACTTTTGTTTGGGAGGTTTTTATTAGAATGCTGATGGACCACTTGGAGACTCTGATGGAAGCAATAGGCATTCTTGCCAGAAAAATGTACATACCCAAAATTCTATATGCAATTTCACAGAGCTCCTGAGTCCCCCACACAAATCTTGGGTTAAGCAGCCCTATAGTAAAGACAGAAATCATGCCCTCTACCCTTAAGGGCATATACATTCATTGAGAGACCTAAAAAATACACAGGAATATTTAACAAAACCTACATTTACATATGAAACCATCTAACCTTGGGCTATTTATTGCCTCTGAACCTTAGTTTCTTCATGTGTAAAAATCAGGAAACTCGGAATTGCTATTGTAATTACTAGCAGTACATATGTAAAGTGCTAGCAGAGTACCTGCACACAGTAGGCACTCAATCTGTCAGTCAGTGGTCACTGTCTTACCAAAACCAGTGGCACAGACTTTAAGTCTGGTAAGGCCTTTTCGCACACTTCTGTGTGGTAGTTCCCAGGAGAGAGGCATCTTTGTGGATAGTAGTCATAGGTTTCCTGGAGACGGAAAGTTTGACTCATTGTCTAAGGGACCCTCAGAATGTGAGTGGCCAAGGGGAGAGGATGGGGCACTACAGTCTGAAAAGCAGCACAGGTTCAAGCAGGGAGGAGTGTGTGATTTCAATTGTTTAAACATGTTCCCTGAAGGTCAGCTTGAGCATTGGATGCTGTTAACACAGATGGGGTCAGCACTCAAGAAGTGGCTGCATCAAATACTATCCTTACTGATAAACCATATATTATTTGACTATAGATTTTCTACAGGTTTAATCTTTCACTCTTGCAAAGCCTAATACATCTTACTCTTTTAAAAATGTAGTGTCACTTGGCACAAGACTTGTTTTATAGCTGTGTTTTAAAAAATACTCTCAATAAAGAAAGTGTTGTGAGGAAGCTGATGAATTGCTCTTTAGGATAATTGAATGCGAAGGCCTGAACATTGTCCTTTTCTGTTACAGCTCACAAGGAGATACATTCCCAGCAAGTGAAGGAGCACAGGACTGCTGTATTGGATTTCATTGAAGATTACTTAAAAAGTATTTCATTTTCTTTTAAAGGTCAAATGTGGCATTTCACAATAGATGTGATGCAGAATTTAGCTTTGCTAGCTGAAGACTGTAGTATCTCATTATATTTAATGATGCCTTTGCCTAAGAAGCTGTTTTAAGCAGTCTCTCTTCTGGTATTTTCCCCTGCAACAGGAGTATGTAAACTTTACTCAGAACAGAGAGCCATCCGAGTTAAAAGAGTGGTGGATAAGAAAAGACTGTAAGTATTGCTTTCATTGGTGTTTCTTAATTAATAATAGTACTACTAATAATAGCAGTTAAAGTTTGTAGAGCACTTACCCTATGCAACGTACCGTGTTTGAACTTCTTCACAAAATGCCATAGCTGGCGCTACCGGGCACTCACTGTGTGTCAGGCACCATGCCAGCCACTTTATTGGCCCACAACAAACCCCCATGAGGCAGGTATTGTTTCCTCCCTCATTTTACAAATGAGGAAGTTGAGGCTCAGGAGGCTTGGCCACTCACCCTAGATCCCACAGTCCCACAGGCAGCATAGCTGGGGTTTGAGCCCAGGCTGTTGGTCCAAAATCTGTGCTCTTGCCCATTTTGTCTCTTAACCCAATGAGGCTGGCACACCTTGAGCCATTTTACCTCAATCTCTTTGACCCCCATACCCCTTCTTGTCGTCCCTGAAAGTGTATTCCTGAGAGAAGAGCGAGGGCACAACAAGCAGGCCACTACAAGTCTGTCCTCAGGTCACCTGTGACAGACTTGCTCGATGCCACATGCTCTGAGTGCACACCTCCCTCCAACCCCACTACCTGTCCCATGCAGGCACTATTAGGAGCCCCATCAGCAGGTAAGGACACTGACGCTCCAGCAGGGTAAATGACTCATCCAAGGCCACAGGAAGCAGGAGGGCCAGGCTCCTGTATTTCCCATGGCGCCTGCCTGTCTTCCTCTCTGGGCTCACATGAGCATCTGGAATGCAAGAGCTGTGTCCTCACAGTCGTTCCCACTGCAACTCAGCCAGTCTTGGAGATGGAATACTCAGTGAACGAGTATCCAAACCTGGACCATTTCTAGACTAGCTTTAGAAATGTTTTAGGATGTTCTTTCAGAAGATAACATCACATAACTGTTTGGGGACACATTTTCTTTTTTGTTCTTTTTGTTGAGACAGCGTCTCACCCTATCTCCCAGGATGGAGTGCAGTGGCACGACCTCCTGGGCTCAAACAATCCTCCCACCTTAGCCTTCCGAGTAGCTGGGATTACAGGCATGTGCTACCACGTCTGCCTATTTTTTAATTTTATTTTATAGGGGTGGGATGTCACTATGTTGCCCAGGCTGCTGTCAAACTCCTGGGCTCAAGCAATCCCCCTGCCTCCCAAAGTGCTGGATTATAGGCGTGAGCCACCATGCCTGGCCCACATTTTTTAAATTCTTACTGTGTCAGGGGTCCCCAGCACTACTCTCTGGTTCTAGGATTCACTAAGAGGTCTCATGGGACTCAACATACAGTCCTGCTTCTGACTATGATTTGTCACACTTTTGAAAGGATGCGAAGCAAAACAGCAAAGGAAAAGGCATGTGGGACAAAAGTCCAGAGGAAACCAGGCATGAGCTTCTAAGAGTCCTCTCCCAGTGGAGTCACACAGCATGTGACCTATGGCAACATGTGAAGTGCTGTCTACCAGGGAAGCTCATTAGTGACTCATTGCCCAAGGATTCTGTTAGGGGCTGGTCACATAGGCACCTCACACCTGGCATGTACCGAAACTCTAGACTCCCAGGAGGAAAGCAGGTGCTCAGCACTGAACTGCATTCAAACCGCATTTTTTGCAAAACAGTTCAGGCATGGCGAGCTGTTTATATCAATTAGGATGGCATGAACTCTGCCAAAGTCCAACTTCTCAGACGCCAGGCAAGGGTTAACCTTGCAAGCAGGCCTTTCTAAGGATAGCAGCCTCAGGCCTACTACATGAACCCTTTTCTGCATATTTGTGAAACAGATGTGAAATTGTTAATGCCAACAAATAGAAGCATTTGTGGAAGATAGTAAGCAGATCAGTCAAGTTATCTGTCAGCAACAGCTACTATGATATAATGCACTGAGAGGGTAGCTTGAGAGAAGCCATAGATTAAGTCTTTGTACTTAGAAAGCTTGGAAGCAGGCTGGGTTGCTATTAAACATGAAAAATTAGTCAGCTTAATCAGGATATGTCATAATTAGTGAAAACGGTAGTAAGCTCAGGGGGGGAAATGGTACGATCAAGTGGCATAGTATAGTGCCTAAGAGCCAGACTCTGCAACCAGACAGCCTGTGTTTGAATCCTGGCTCTGCCACTTTCAAACTGTGTGACTTTGAGCAGGTTGCTTAACTTTTCTGGGCTTTTGCTTCCTTACCTATAAAATGAGAAAACCCATAGTACCTAACTTGTAGTGCTGTTGTGAGAACAAAATGAAGATACAGATAAAACACTTACAGTGAGTTAATAAATGTTAATTTGTACTATTAATATTATCTACCACTAAGCATTTACCATGTGCCAGGCAATATATTATTTTATTTCATTAATCCTCAAAAAGCAACCATATCTATAAATATTAGTGTTTCATTTTCTAAATTAGGATATTGGGGCTCAGCAAATTGGGGTTAGCTGTCCAGCATCACAGCTGTATCAAGATTTGAATCTCAGGGTAATTGGAGCGGATTTCTCAAGCAATGGGATTTGTGTTGGCTGTCAAAAATATCTGGGTGTGTGAATTAGAGAGATAGAAAGCAGTCCAGACTTGGGGAAGAGTTTGAGCTGAAGATCTGGGGCACAGTGAGACCAGTTAGCTCCAAGACGTTATGGAGAAGGAGGTAGGCCTCTGATGATGTGTGATTTGTCATCAAGATGGTGTGGTGGCCACTGGGTCTCACACTCACCAGGGAGAGGAATGCAGATTTCTCCTTCACTATCCCAAGTGGACTTCACAGGTACCCAAGTAAAGTAAGAAGAGATTTTTGCTGCTACCTTAGTTCTTGTTTCTCAGCAGAGGCCTTGACTAAAATACCAATTAATATCAGTCAGATGGGAATTGTTCTCATTTAGACAGTAAAGTATAGCCTTGTCTCCTGCCACATAGTTAGCTGCCCTGTGCCAATTACTTTGCAAAAAAGACCTTGAGGGAAATAATGATGTGACCCTTCACGATGTAGTTGAGCGCCCTCCTTCTTGTCCTTTCCTCATCTTTAGGCAGAAGGCATCTGCCTAAAATGTACGTGTGATTTTATCACTCCCTTGCTTCCATGTCTTACAAAGGCTAAACAGCATGGCATGTGCCTGGACCACAGCCACAGTAACTCACCACAGTAGTCTGACAACTCCTGAGCTTGTCTATACTCTGTCCAGCAAAATGAGACCACTGATTAAATGGCAGTGTCATTTATGCTATAAATGTTTCTAGATGCTTACTCTTCGTTTTTGTACTTATCTTGTAGCAGACCAGTAACAAACAGTCCATGGTCTGGTTCTGTTCCATGGACCACACTTGGAGTAGCACTGGGTTAGAAAGTCACCTAGTATGTAGTGTATGCCCGGTAAATATCTGTTGAGTGGGTGACTGAGTAGTGGTGAAGGTGGCTTCATTGAGGTAGTGTGAAGCATCTCCTGCTTTGGGGGTCCACAGTACCTGTGCCTGAGTGGATACGTTTGTCTGAAAGCTAGTTTTAAAATTATAGTACTATGATATTATATATCAAAAATATCTTCTTTCTACCCAGAGCCTTTGCTGGAGGCATAAAAGAAGGACAGGTGTACCTCGGAGATATCACAGGTGTGGTTCCAGACAGCAACAAAGTGAATATCACAATAAAGCAAGTCACAAAAACATTTTGGTTTCCCAGTGCATATAAAAGCTATGTTTATACTATAAAGTGTGCAATAACATTATGTCTAAAAAAATCATGTGCATACCTTAATCAGAGCATACTTTATTGCTAAAAGTGCTAATGTTTGTCTGAGCCTTAGGTGAGTTGTAATCTTTTTGCTGGTAGAGGGCCTTGCCTCAGTGTTGATGGCTACTGACTGATTTAGGGTGGGGGTTGCTGAAGGTTGGGGTGGTTGTAGCAGTTTTTAAAATAAGACAACAATGAAGTTTGCTGCATCAACTGAGTCTTCCTTTCACAAAAGATTTCTCTATTGTGTGCAGTGCTGTTGATAGCATTTTACCCATAGCAGAACTTCTTTCAAAATTTGAGTCAGTCCTCTCAAACCCTGTTGCTGCTTTGTCAACCAAGTTTATGCAATATTCTAAGCCCTTCCTTGTTATTCAACAATGTTCACAGTCTCTTCACCAAGAGCAGATTCCATCTCAAGAAACCATTTTCTTGGTTCATCCATAATAAGCAGCTTCTCATCCATTCAAGTGTGATCGTGAGATTGTAGTCGCTCAGCCCCATCTTCAGTCTCCACTTCCAATCTTAGTTCTCTGGCTGTTTCCACCACATCTGCAGTGACTTCCTCCATGGAAGTCTTGAACCCCTCAAAGTTATTCATGAGGGTTGGAATCCACTTCTTCCAAACTCCTGTTAAAGTTGATATTTTAACCTCCTCCCATGAATCACGAATGTTCTTAATGGCATCTAAGATGGTGAAACCTTTTCAGAAGGTTTTCAATTTACTTTACCCAGATCTGTCAGAGGAATCACCATGTATAGCAGCTATAGCCCTATGAAATGTGAGGTGTTTTGGTTTGTTTTGAGTTGGGGTCTCACTCTGCCACCCAGGCTGGAGTGCAGTGGCAGTCATGGCTTACTGCAGCCTTGAACTCCTGGGCTCAAGCAGTCCTCCCACCTTAGCCTCTCAAGTAGCTGGGACTACAGGTATGTGCCACCATGCCCAAGATTTTTGGAATGGTAAATGAGCATCGGCTTCAGCTTAAAATCATCTGCTGCATTAGCCCTTAACAAGAAAGTCACCCTGTCCTTTGAAGCGTTGAAGCCAGCCATTGACTTCTCCTCTGTAGCTATGGAAGTCCTAAATGGCATCTACCTCCAATAGAAGGCTGTTTTATGTAAATTGAAAATCTGTTGTTTAGTATAGCCACTTTGATCAGTTATCTTAGTTAGATCTTCTGGATAACTTATTGCAGCTTCTGTGTCAGCACTTGCTACTTCACCTTGTACTTTTACATTATGGAATTGACTTCTTTTTTTAAATGTCATGAACCAACCTCTCCTACCTTCCAACTTTTCTTGTGCAGCTTCCTCACCTTTCTTAGCCTTCACAAAATCGAAGAGAGTTAGGGCCTTGCGCTGAATTAGGCTTTGGCTTAAGGGAATGTTGTGACTGATTTGATCTCTCCAGACCACTCACACTTTCTCCCATCAGCAATAAGGCTGTTTTGCTTTCTTATCATTTGGATATTCACTGGAGTAGCACTTTAATTTCCTTTAGTAACTTTTCCTTTGCATTCACAACTTGGCTAACTCTTGGCACAAGAGGTCTAACTTTTAGCCTATCTCAGCTTTTGACCTGCCTTCTAAGTAAGTTTCATAATGTCTAGCTTTTGACTTCAAGTGAGTGATGTGCAACTCTTCTTTCACTTGAACACTTAGAGGCCATTGCTGGGTTATTCATTGGCCTGTGTTATGTTTCTAGGAATAGGAAGGCCCGAGGAGAGGGAGAGAGAGGAGAAAATGGGAACAACTGGGCCGGGGAGCAGTCAGAGCACACACAACACTTATGAAGTATGCCGTCTTATGTGAACGTGCTTTGTGGCACTCCAAAACAGTTACAAAAGTCACATCAGAGATTACTGATCACAGATCATAGAAATATAATAATAATGAAAAAGTTTGAAGTATTTTGAGAATTACCAAAATGTGACACAGAGACACAAAGTGAGAACATGCTGTTGGAAACATGGCATCAATAGATTTACTCCATGCAGTGTTGCCACAAACCGTCCATTTGTAAAAACAAAAAATGCAATATCTGCAGAGTGCAATAAAGCAAGGCATACTGAAACAAGGTACGGCTGTATAAGAGCCACACTGAAATCTGAAACAATTACTTTTGTCTAATAATTATAGCAGGCTGTATTTAAGGTTTGCAAAAACCTCCCACATATTTTCTTGTTTCAAAACTGAAAAAATCTGTCTCTCTTCTATCTCTTTGTGTTCTCTTTAAATTTTAAATAAAATCCTGAGGGTTTTCAAGTAAGGGATCTGGAAACAGATGCTGGCCAGGTAGAAACTGTGTTGACTGCAGTTCTGAAATGTTCAGCCTTCAGTTAGAGAAATCAGTTTAAATAAATCATGGGGCATAAACTGATCTTTCTGATGGCTTTTGAAAAATTGCTTTCTTTCCCCCAAATTGGCTTCAACTAGTTAATTTGTAATTTCCCTGGGGACTTTAGTAGACATTCTGTATATAATTAGAATCTGTTTTTATCACTTAAAGAAAGGCACTCAACTTTGTCTAAGTCTGCTGCACTGTAGTCTTTGATTCATTTTAAATTGGAAACTCGTACATTAGCATCCTCTGGACACAAAGGATGACAGACATTAAAGGAGTCCTTTATTTTAAAAGTCAGTGAAGCCCTTTGACTTCCTGAAGAAGTCAGTCCTGAAGCCATGCAGTGAGGCAGGGGTAAGGTGGGTGTCTGCAGTGGTGGGGAGCAGCAGTTTTCCAGGGCAGGGAGGAGAGGGTGGCTTAGCATGGGCAGTCATAGCCTAAGCCAGGAGAGGGACTGATCCATGCTGGAGAGGAATGGAGAGGGGTGGTAGAGGTGGGTGGTTACATTTAGGAGAATAGATCAAAAATAAATACAGAAGAAGGCTGGATGTAGTGGCTCACGCATGTAATCCCAGCACTTTGGGAGGCCAAGGCGGGTGGATTGCTTGAGGCCGGGAGTTCGGGACCAGTCTGGGCAATATGGCAAAACCCCATCTCTACTAAAACAAAAATTAGCACGACCTATAGTCCTAGCCATGTGGGAGGCTGAGGCACCAGAATCGCTTGACTCGGGAGGTGCAGGTTGCAGTGAGCTGATATTGAGCCCCTGCACTCCAGCCTGAGTAACAGAGCGAGACCCTGTCTCTAAGTAAATAAAGGAGGATATTGAAAGCTAGGGTTCTCACTATAGAAGAAGTGAAAGGGGAAAAGCCCTGTCTGTGGTCTTGGGTGGAAATGAAAGATTGGCATGAATTCACAGTTTTCAGTTTCCAAAGATCAATACAGAAGTAACTATCGTTGTAAATGTGTACATATGTACACATTTATACGCGTGTATGAAAATGCATGCATATATTTTCTTGCTCTGGCCACTGAGAAGGCCTGGAAACAGTGACACTGTAATAGCAATAAGCGTAGTTAGCACTCAGATCTTGTCTTCTAAATAGCAATTTCACCTTCAGGGAGCCAGGCCTCTTAGGGAAATGGCTGATTCTTAAACTGGAGCAGGGAACATGTAAAATAAACCTGGAACAAGGAAGGGCTCAGAATGTTAGGATGTGTCTAAAGGACACAGCCATCAATTTGAAGCGGCGTCTACTGGCCAAATTAGAGATAACTTAAGCATAAAAATAAATGGCAGTAGCACATTATAACACATTCAATGAGATATAGGACATTATGAATCCATCTAAATAGGAATAAATAAATGAATAAATTGAAAGACTGAAATTGATACTTACACAGTGTCAAAGCACTCCTCCCCCTGGTACTTACTAATTACAAAGGGGAAGAGAATAACTTGACAGTGGGGAAGCCTAGCAGTCACCACTTTCATCAAGTGGGCAAAGGGAAATCACACACAACCTAATAGGATGCAGCGAGAAGAAAGCATCACTTTTGTGATTTCTGCCAAAGAAGCATGACTTGAATCCAACCGTGAGGAAACATCAAACTCAAATTCAGAGATCTCTTACAGAATAAGTGACACATTATTGTGTGTTGAGGCCATGAAACTCAAGGAGAGACAGAAGAGCTGTTCCAAGCAAAGGAGACTAAAGAGAAGTACTAGTTAGGAGCAGTGTGTGATGCTGTTGTTATAAAGGATATTATTGAGATAACTGGTCAAAATAGAGTGGCGGGGGGAGGGGGGTGTGCACAGTGGCTCACACCTATAATCCCAGCACTTTGGGAGGCCGAGGTGGGAGGATTGCTTGAGACCAGGAGTTTAAGACCAACCCGGGCAACATAGTGAGATCCCATCTCTACACAAAATTTAAAAATTAGCTGGGTGTGGTGACATGTACCTATAGTCCCAGCTTCTCAGGAGGCAGAGGTGGGAGGATTGCTTAAGCCCAAGAGGTCAAGGCTGCAGTGAGCTATGATCACAACACTACACTCTAGCCTGGACAACAGAGTGAGACCTTATCTCGGAAAAAAAAAAAAAGAATGGGGTCCAAGGCAGAAATGGAAGTAATGTAATAGTATTTGTCATAAGGTACTTTTTTTTGGTCTACTACTTTTTTAGTGTTTGCAGCAACTCTAGTAGTAGATATTGTTGGAAGGATATTGGAAGCCAGGTTTCTCACTCAGAAAAATGAAAGGGATAAAGCCAGAATGAACCCTGTGGTGTTGGGTTGGAATGAAAGATACTGAAAACCATTTTACAGTTAAGAAAACCAAGGCCTAGAGGTTAGGTGGTAAACCAGGGGAGCACCTACTGTGTGCCAGGCTTCATGCCAGGCACTTTCTCATGGGTGATCTCATTTAATCTTTGAAAGAACTCTTTGAGAAAGATAGTCTTTTCTCCATTTTGCAGATGAAGAAAACTTAGACAAAGAGGATAAAATTGGCTGGGCGCCATGGCTCATGCCTGTAATCCCAGCACTTTGGGAGGCCGAGACAGGTGGATCACTTGAGATCAGGAGTTTGAGACCAGCCTGGTCAACATGGCAAAACCCCATCTCCACTAAAAATACAAAAATTAGCTGGGTATAGTGGTGCACGCCTATAATTCCAGCTACCTGGGAGGCTGAGGCACAAGAATTCGTTTGAGCCTCGAAGGTAGAGGCTGTGGTGAGTCGAGATCGTGCCACTGCACTCCAGCCTGGGTGATGGAGTGAGACTGTCAAAAAAAAAAAAAGCATAAAATAAAACCCATCCAAGGCCACACTAAAAATAAGTGGCATTCTAGAATTTAAGCCCTTTATTGTCTCCAAATCCCATTGTAAATGTGTCTTTTTCAAGGCAGTCAGTAAACCAGTGGTTTTAAGGACTCTCATCTCCTGACTGCCATGGGATTTATAGAATTGCTGGAGTAACCTGACAGCCAAGACCTGAGGGCATCAGGTCAGTCTACTGTGCAGTGTGGCTAAGGAGAAAGCCCCCCACCACTCAAGTAGCCTTTGGCCACCACCCTAGGCCACTGCCCTGTTACTCTTGTCAAGGCTCCTTCAGTCCTTCCCCCTTCACAGTGACAGCCAGAAGATCAGCAGCTAGTTGGGCCAGCACTGAAGACCCTGCTAAGTCCCTTGTATAGATTGTACAAGTGTACTCCTTTCTCTGAATTATTTGCATTATTTATGGGTTGTTTCAGCAGTTTTCTTCTGTTCCTCCATCGGTCTGCATCTTGTCAGAGGAAAAAAAATGTATATTGCTTTAAGACTTCACAAAAAAAATTGTCTCATTAAACCATTCTGCCTTTTGTTATTTCACAGTAATAGCAGCAGCAGCAGTAGTGTAATCATTGTAGTTATAGCTAGTTTTTTGAGCTCTTACTATGTGATGTAGACTGTGCTGAGTAAGCACTTACATATGAAGCAGTAACTCTAACAAGGAAGATAGTCAGAGCCCCATTTTATAGGTGGGAAAACAGGCTAAGAAATTCTGCTATTTGTCGTTTAGTAACTGGAAAAAAAAAATCTGAAAATTCTGGCAGATGAGTATCTTGTCAAGCTAGTTTGAAAATTTGCTAATGTGTCAGGTTGCTCAATTCCTACATCCCAAAACTAATATTTGAGGTAAAATATTAAGTCATAGATGCTAAATTTAATAATCATATGTATATACCTTGTGTCAAACATGGAGCAAATCCTCAGTTTATCTTTAAATAGGTTTCTCTTTTATGTTTTTAACTGGTTTTTCCTTTGCTTAACACATTTATTCTTGAGACTTACCCTTGCTATGTTCTTCTTCATTGCTGAATGGTATTGCATTGCATGAAAGTAACTCCACTGGCTTATCCATCCTGTTGGTGGACATTTAGGTGTTCCCATTTTTTTGGCTATGATGGATAAGGCTGCTGTAAACATTCTTTTATAGGCCTTTGTGTGGATCTATCTTTTCATTTCTTTTGGGTAAACAACTAAAAGTGGGTTGTCATAGTAGAGATGTTTCTTAGACTTAGTAAGAAACTGTCTTAAGTTTTCCAAAGTGATAGCACCATTTAACACACTGTCCAGCAATGTATGAAACTTACAGTTCCTCCACATGGCAGGATTTGGCATTGGCCATTTTTTCTAGCCATTCTACTGGATGTGGAGTGGTATTTCACTGTGGGTTTAGTTTGCATTTCCTCACTGACTAATATTGTTAATCACCTTTTCATGTGTTGATTGACTGTTCATTTTCTTCCTGTGAAGTATCTGTTCAAGTCTTTTACTCATTTCTGTATTGGAGGATTGTTTGGCTGTTGATTTGTATAGGAGTTCTTTGTATATTCTGCATACACATCCTTAGATACATGCTGCAAATATTTTTTCCTATTCTGTGGTTTATTTATTTTCTTAATGGTGTCTCTTGGTGAGCAGAAATGTTTAATTTTGAGGAAGTTGAATTTTATTAATTTTTACTTTGTCTACCCCAAGGTCACTAAGATACTCTTTTATGTTTTCTTCTAGAAGCTTTATGACTCTGGGTGGTATGTTTAGGTCTATCATCTGTCTCAGACCAACTTTTTGATAGGATGAAATGGGGTTGAGGTTTATTTTATTCTATATAAATAACGGGTTGAGGTTTATTTTATTGTATATAAATATCTATTTATTATAGTAATGGTTGTTTAAAACACTTTCTTTTTCTCATTGAATTGACCTGGCATCATCATCAAAAGTCAGTTGACCCAAACACGTATATGTCTGTTTCTGGACTCTATTCAGTATCATTGGTCTGATTGTCCTTATTCTACTGCCACACTGTCTTGATTACTGTGGTTTTTTCATAAGTCTTGGAATCAGCTAGTTGTAAATCCTTCAAATTTCTAATTTTTCAGTATTGTTTTTGCTATTTTAGATTTTTTGTATATTTCCATATCAGTTTTAGAATCAGCTTTTCAGTTTCTTCAGAAAATCTGCTGGAATGTTTATAGGGATTATGTTGAATTTATAGATCAATTTGGGGAGAATGGACATCTTAACATCTGTCTGCAAACATAGTATATCTTTGCATTTATTTCTGTCTTCCACTTTATTTTTAAATTTTTTTTCTCAGCAGTATTTTGTTATTTTCAGTGTAGACATCTTGCTCATCTTTTGTTAGATTTATTCCTGGATTTTTTTTTTATTCTATTGTAAATGATACCATTTTGTTAATGTTATTTTCCAGTTTCTCATTGCTAGTATATAGAAATACAATTAATTTTTGTATATTGACCTGTCTACAACTTTGATTAATTCACATGTAGTTCTAGTAGCTTTTTTTGTAAATTCTTTTCTTTTTTTTTTTGTTTTTGTTTTTGTTGTTGTTGTTGAGACGTAGTTTCGTTCTTGTTGCCCAGGCTGGAGTGCAGTGGCTCGATCTTGGCTCACTGCAACCTCCGCCTCCCGGGTTCAAGCAATTCTCCTGCCTCAGCCTCCTGAGTAGCTGGGATTACAGGCACCCACCACCATGCCCGGCTAATTTTTGTATTTTAGTAGAGATAAGGTTTCACCTCGTTGGCCAGGCTGTTCTTGAACTCCTGACCTCACCTCAGGTGATCCACCTGCCTCGGCCTCCTAAAGTGCTGGGATTACAGGCATGAGCCACTGCACCCGACCTTTTTATTGTAAATTCTATCAATTTTCTACATACATAATCATACCATATGTGAATAACAGTAGTTTTGCTTTTTAATCTTTATGCCTTTTATTTCTTGTTCCTTTCTTGTTTTATTGCACTGGCTAGGGCCTGGACCTCTGGTATCATGTTGAATAGAAGTTGTTAGGATGGACATCTTTTCCTTGCTCTTGATTAAGGGACAAGGATTTAATACTTCACCATTAAGTATGAAGTGTTGGGATTACAGGCATGAGCCACTGCACCCAGCGCGCACCCATGTTTGTTTGTTTGTTTTCATATTTGTGGTTCATTTTTTTATGTGTATATCACAGAAGTAGGTATTATGTAGCTGTTCTTTATCAGGTTAAGGAAATTTCCTTTCTTATTGAGGGATTTGCTAGAAGAACTCACGGAACTCAGAAACACTATTATACTCATAGTTGCAGTATATTATAGTGAAAGAATACAGATTAAAATCACCAAAGCTAAAAGGCACATAGGGCAAACTCCAGGAGAGACCAGGTACAAGCTTCTAGCTGTCCTCTCCCAGTGGAATAGTGTAGACAGCACTTAATTCTCCCAATATGTGACTCCCAATACCTGTGTCACCATGTATTGTCAATCAGGGAAGCTCACCTGAGCCTTGGTGTTCAGGGTTTTCATTGGGGGTCAGTGATGTAGATGTGAAGTGCTAGCATAGCAGGCCATAGTTAACTCAGTCTCCAGCCCCTCCAGAGGTCAAACTGATTGTCATGCCAGACCCCTCTTAACTTCAGTAGGGATGGCACTTGGTTCAAAGAGGCTGAAGAAGAGACCCCGAGCCAACAAACAAAACAGAGTTTATTTGGGGGAACTTATTTATAGAGCAGTCCAGTGGCAGTGGGCTGGACAGGAGAACCACTACTGCTTGTAAAAAGAATATAGTTTATATACACCTTCACTTAGCCACCCTCCCGCCAAGCAACCTCCACATGGCAGCTCTCATTACTTAAATTGCCATCAAGTGTGTCTGCCATGCACCGATAACAGTGGCCCAAGGCCCCCAATCATAAATCACTCTGTTAGCATAAACTATCTGGAATGCCCCCAGGTATACAAAGATACTCTCATCAGACAAGATATACTAGGAGCTTAGAGGTTATCTCCCAGGAGCCAAGCAAGGGCCAGTTTTTTCCTTGGAATGTGCAGAATTTGAACACCACAAACCTGCTATGTCATCCCTTTACTGCATACCTTATTTTCCTAGTTTGCTGAAAGTTTTTATCATCAGAGGATCTTGACTTTTTCAAATGCTTTTTCTACATCTAATGCAATGATCATGTAGGCTTTTTTCTTTTTTTGTTAAGGGGGTGTATTACATTGATCGATTTTCAAATGTTAAACCAACTTTGTATTCCTGGGTTAAACCCCATTTGGTCATGATACATTATTGTCTTTATATATTGCTAAAATCAGTTTGTTTGTATTAAGGATGCTTTTATGTTCATGAAGATATGTGTCTAATTTTCTCTTCTTGTAATATCTTCAGAGGTTTCTGAATCTGGGTAATACTGGCCTCATAAAATGATTTTGTAATTGTTTTCTCTTCCTCTGTTGTTCAGATCTGCTGGGTCCTTACCTTGTTCCTCATCCTAGGGAAAACACTTAGGCTTTCATCATAAAGTATGATGCTAACTGTAGCTTTTGTACGTGTTTGTCAGATTAAGGAAGATCCCTTCTATACATGCTTTTCCCCATCTTGTTTGATTGCTCTAGAGCAGTGTATAAAGGTATACATTCTATTTTACAGCTCAATAGTACTGCAGAGTGTCTTCCACCAGTTCCATGTTGACGGACATGTGGATTTTTTCCTAGGCCTTTGCCATATTAAAATTGAATTAAAAAATTGCTATAATCAATAACTTTTTCATATTATTGTTATATCTTTGGGATAGAGTCCCATAAGTGGGATTGCTGGATTAGAGATTAAATACATGTTAATTTGCAGGATATTACCAAGGTCCCCTCCATAGGAGTCACACTGTTTGGCACTCTCACCATCAATATACGGAAGTGCCTACTTCACAGCCTGACCCACCCAGTATGTCTTCACATTTGGGTGTTTTCACCAGTCCCAGTAGGCAAGAAATAATGATGCAGTGTAGTTGTTAATATGCATCATCTTCTTATGAGGAAGACTGAGCATTTTTCATGTGTTTAAAAGCCATTTGCATTTGTGTGAACTTTCTTGCCTAGTTTACTGTAGGGCTGTTGGTCTTTTTCTCTTTTTACTTTACCTATGGTGGGGCTTTTTTTTTTTTTTAAATAAACTTGTTATTTTAAGAGCAGTTTTAGGTTCATAGCAAAATTGAGCAGAAGGTACCAAGAGTTCCCATATACCCCTTTCACTGTCTCCCCACCCGCCAATGCACCAATAGCCTTCACCACCAATAGCCATCACCACCAATAGCCATCAACATCCCCCACCACTCATGGTGCTTTGTTTTGTTTTGTTTTGTTTTGTTTTGAGACGGACTCGCGCTCTTTCGCCCAGGCTGGAGTGCAGTGGGTAATCTCGGCTCACTGCAAACCTCCACCTCCCAGGTGTAAGCAATTCTCCCACCTCAGCCTCCTGAGTAGCTGGGACTACAGGTGCGTGCCACCACGCCTAGCTAATTTTTGTATTTTTAGTAGAGACAGGCTTTCACCATGTTGGCCAGGCTGGGCTTAGACCTCAAGTGATTTCGCCCTCCTTGGCCTCCCAAAGTGCTGGGATTACAGGGGTGAGCCGCCACACCCGGTTCACCCATGTTTTTTTTTTGTATATGTGGTTCATTTTTTTATGTGTATATCTCTGATGCATTTGGAATTTACCTTGGTGTACAGTGTAGGGAGAGGGAAAACATTTATTCTTTCATGTAACTACCGATTATCCCAGTGCAACTTATTAAACCATATCATATATTAAATACATACATGCAATTGAGTCTGGTTTTGAATTTTATATCCTATTCATTGGTCTGTCAATCTTTTCATGCTCTAATACCACACTTGGTTTTTTAGGGTTTTCTTGGCTTTTATTCCCTCCCCTTCCTAATCTCCATGATATTTTCACTATAAACCTTTTCAAACATATGGCAGAACTGAATTTTATGTGAACACCCATATACCCATACTCTAGATTCGAGCATTTACATTTTACCATACTTGCTTCTTTTACCTGCCTATCATTCTATATGCATTTAGTCTCTTTTTAAAATAGATTTCAGAGTAAACTGCAAACAGTGTCCTTCCCCTTCCATACTTTAGTATGCATATCATTAACTAGAGTTCAATATTTGTTTACAGTTTTTCTGACCATTCTTGGTTATTTCCAGATGAATTTCATAGTTGATTTGTCCGGCTTCAGGATGGGACCTGGTGATTTTTTTTTAGTGGGATCACACTACATTTATAAATTAACTTAGGGAGAACTAACATCTTTATATTTCTTTTTCCATCCAAGAATGATGTGTCCTTTCTTTCCTTTGTGTCTTTCAGGAATCTTTTTTTGTTTTTTACATATGGGCTTTGGGCTTAAGTTTATTCTAAAGTTTTTGTTGATATTGTTAGTTTTTTATCTTTTGTTTTGTTTTGGCTATTGCAAGTAGAATCTTCTCTTTCATTATATCTTCCAACTGTAAATGAGGTACATTATGATGAACATTTAAGTCATTTTGTTATTGTTGTTATAAGCAGTCCTGTGGTGAATGTCCTTATAACTTTATCTTTGTGCATATTTGTGATACTTAGAATAGCAGATTATATTTTCCAAAGAAAGCTGCCCCCAAATATATCCCATACCACATGCTCTTCTTAAAAAGTGATGTTACTGCTCCATTGAGAAAGCAAATTGGGGTCTGTGTTTCTTCCCCTTGAACTCCAGTGGACCATCGTGAATGTGTTGGGCAGTAGAATATGGCCAGAATTATGATTTCTGACTTCTAAGGCTAGGTTATGAAAAGCATTGAAGCTTCCACCAAAGTCTTTAAGACTGCCAGCCCTGCAGGCAGCCAGCTGCCATGCACCAGTAACACACTCATGCAGCTCCATGAAGAAGAAATGAGGCTCCCAGCAAGCACCAACTTGCTAGCCATGTGTGTGGCCTCCTTGGAAGTGAACCCTCCAGCCCTGGTCAGCCCTTCAGATGACTGCAGCCCTAGTTGCCTTCTAACTGCACCCTCCTGAGACACGCAGAGCCAGAACCACCCAGCCAAGGTGTTCCCAAATTCCTGACCCCAGAAACAGTGATCAGTAATAAATCTCACTGTTTCAAGGCACCAAGTTTTATGACTCAGCTATAGTAACCAGAACAATTAAAAAGATTGATAACACAGTGACTTTTGAAAAAATTTTTTGTTAAATTTTGTAGAGGACCATTTCCTAAATAGTCTTTTTGAGAAAACTACTCTCAAAAAACTCCGTGAAGAGAGTCTCTGCAATCAGATTATTTGCAAATACCATCCTTTTTGGAAATTCAAAATGTATTTGAGCATATTAAAGGCTCTGAAAACTTATATAGTGAAACACCTATCTAGCTTTGACTCAACTTTCTCAGACTGATTCGACCACAGAAGTCCTTTCCCACAGCCCAGGATGGGTAGAATATACCCCACATGGAGCAGTTGTTATGAGCATGGGCTTCAGAGCTAGGTTCCCTGAGGTCATGTCCCAGCCCAGCCATTTGCTGACTGTGACCTGGGCAAGCTTCCTAACTTCTCTACACCTCAGTTTCCTCCTTTGTTAAAAGGTTGTTAATACTAGTACCTACCTGATGGGGATATTCGAAATTAAATAAATTTATCCATATAAATTGCTTAGAAAAAATGTCCACTATATGAGCCATTAACAAATGTTAGCTGGCATTAGTAATATCACCCTAATATGCATTTACATTGTTCCTTTAATTACAGTCTCTCTGCCTAACAATATGGAATTTATCCTAGATAGCACTCTGCCTATAATTTTATAGCGTTTATGTAGATTCTAGTAAAGCTATTACAAAGCCTGTTGTTGCATAACCAAAATGTTTTCTTATTAACCAGTTACTTGTATTTATAATGCACTCATTCATTCAACATATATTTATGCAACAGAATACCAGGCACTAATCCAGAATCTGGGATCTAGGAGCAAGGCTGACAACCAACAGATAAATAAACAGGGGGATTATAGACTGTGATAACTGCTATGGAGAAAACAGATGCGGAGGAGTGGGAGGCAGCCTTTCCTTGACAGAAGAGTCAGAGGTGGCCTCTCTGAGTAGGTGAAATTGAGCTGAGCCCTGTAGGTGGGCAAGAAGACGATGCCCTGGGAAGAGCTCGTGGGGAAGAAGCAGGGGAATGCCAAGTGCAGAGGACTCAGTCCTGAAACGAGTCTGTGCCTTCAAGTGGGTATTTAAGGACTTGTGCTTTCAGAGCTAACTTATATTAAGATGTGACTTAGAACATGTACGTGTGTGGGTATAGGTATATATATATGTGTGTATGAGTATATATGTTGGGGGGTGTGTGTGTGTGTGTATATATATGGGTAGGGGTTATATATGTGTGTGTTTGTATGTGTGTGTGTATGTGGGAGTATATGTGTGTATATGTGGGGGTATATAGTGTGTGTGTATGTATATATGTGTATGTAGACATATGTGTGTGTAGAAGGGTATATGTGGGGGGTATATATGCATATGTGTACATATATGGTGTGTGTGTCTATGTAGGGGGTATATATGTGAGTGGGGGGTATATATATGTAGTATATGTATGTGGGTGCATATATATGGTATGTATATGTGTGGGTATATGTGTGTGTATATATGTGTGTGTTTATGTGGGTGAGTATGAATATGTATATATATGTGGTGTGTGTGTATATGTGGGGGATATACATGCATGTATGTATATATGGGGTATGTGTGTATGTAGGGGGTATATATGTGTGTGGGGGGTATATATATGTGGTATATATATTGTGTGTATACATGTGTGGGTATGTGTGGGGAGGTATATGTGTGGTGGTATGTACGTGTGTGGGTATATATGTGGGAGGGTATGTATATATGTGTGCATGGGTATATATATGTGGTGTATGTGTGTGTGTGGTGTGTGTATATGTATGGGTATACATGTGTTGGGGGTATATGTGTGGGGGTATATATACATACGAATATATGTATAATATGTATTATATATTATAATTAATAACATACTCAGCAATCTTTTTGCATTAGTGTCAACTACTGGGTAAGCATCAATCCAGCTTCCTGGGTTTGTTGCGTGCGGTGTGTCAGTTAATGGAGTATATTCAGCACATATCGACCGCAGCCTCCACCTGCATGCTGGTCACGGTGCCGTGGCTGCAAATGCAGAGGGCGTGCACAATCTCAACCCGGCAGGCAACAATGCCAGTGTTAAGTGCCCCAGTGGAGGTGTGTCCGGATGGCCACTGGGCCCAGAGGCAGTGACTGCTCCCCAGTACAGGGACACAGAGCAAAAGTTCAGGGTCACATGTGACTCCTTCTGTTGTCAAAAAGGAATCCTGTTATGGAAATAAAATACCTGACTGCTAATTATTTATTTTTAGATCTAAGCTGGAACCAGAACCAAATACAAAGACAAGAGAATCCACATCTTCTGAGAAAGTTTCACAGAGTCCTTCAAAAGATTCTGAAGAAAACCCTGCCACTGAAGAACGTCCAGGTACGAACTGAGATGAAAATCTCACCTTGCATTTCTTCCTCGTGGCATGTTGGCAAGAGTACAGCACAGGAACGAAGTAGCACAGCCTCAGACATGTTTTGGTGTTTGTATTTGCATAAAACAAAGGAAGCAGGAGGCGGCAACCTTTGTGTCTGTCACAGTTGATCTTCATGAGTGCCATGGAGGCAGGGGGTACATTCACCCAGTCACCCGGGAGCTGGCGGGGTCTGGGAGAAAGGGCCTGCTGGAGGGGTGAGGCTGGGAGCTATCTGCCTCAGGAGCCCTGTGTGCCAGCCTCAGGAGAGGCAGCATTGCTTCCTTGGCAGCCATGCCCTGCATGTCAGCTCTGAGCTGCCAGGCCTGCGTCCGGGTAGAGTGTACAACCTCAGCGGCCTTTCATAGCCAGTCAATGCAACAGGACAAAATGCAAATCTGAATTGATGTGCTGCCTGTCACCACAGATACTAGAGGGCCCATGGCTTAGAATAGTTCCTGATGCACAGGAGATGCAGAAGAAATACAGGGTCTCCATGAAGTCCGAAAATGTGGGAGGACATATACAGTGTGGTCATGGATGTCTGCAATCTGTGTGTCTGGCTGGTACCCCCGTGTAGGGATGCCTGCATAGTTTGCTGTATCTCAAAGGCAGAGTGGAGCAGGGTTCTTTCTGTGAATCACAGGGTGATGGTGTGCTGGAGCCAGGAGAGACTTGGCAGTCCCCTTTAGCATCCTTCTCCATAGTCTCATGGCAGTTCTTATTAACTCTTGTCTTCCAGATGCTAGGCACGGTCCTGGACATGTGACAGAAATTACAGGTTGAGTATCTCTTATCTGAAATGCTTGGGACCAGACGTGTTTTGGATTTAGGGTTTTTTCAAATTTTTGCATATTTGCATTGTACTTACCAGTTGAGCACCTCTAATCTGAAAACTAAAATCTGGAAAGCTCCAATGAGTATTTCTTCTGGGTGTCACATTGGAGCTCAATAAGTTTCAGGGATGTGATTCCTGCCCTCAGGGAGCTCACAGTTGATGGGAAAGATAAGACTCTAGCCCCTGGGAGAAAGTAAGTAGTACCTCAAGAGAGAGCAGAGGGCCAGGGAGACTTCAAGAGGAGCTGGCACTAAGAAGTGAGTCTGGGCCAGGCGCAGTGGTTCACACCTGTAATCCCAGCACTTTGGGAGGCCAAGGTGAGTTGGATCACCAGAGGTCGGGAGTTCAAGACCAGCCTAACATGGAGAAACCCCATCTCTACTAAAAATAGAAAATTAGCCGGGTGTGGTGGCGCATGCCTGTAATCCCAGCTACTCGGGAGGCTGAGGCAGGAGAATCACTTGAACCTGGGAGGCGGAAGTTGTGGTGAGCCAAGATCGTGCCATTGCATGCCAGCGAAATTCCGTCTCAAACAAAAAAAAAAAAAAAAAAAAAAAAGAAGTGAGTCTGGACCTGACAAAATAAAAAATGAAAGCTTAGAAAGTTCTAGAAAGAGACAGCAGCATTAACAAATGCTCAGAGGCCAGAAAGCCTGGAGATTGGGTGGAATATAGTCAGTAAAGAAGACCCCAGGGGATCAGTGAAGCCCATCAGTGGGAGGAGAGGTGGGAGTAAGCTTGGAAGGGTGAGTGGGGCCTTGAATGCCAGACTAGGGAGTCTGGACTTGCCTCTGGGGCACCAGGGTGCACGGGTGGCCTGGGCAGAGGACTGGCATGGTGGGTGCTGTGCTTCAGGCTGATCCTTAGGGCAGCCTGTCAAGAAGGCTTCTGATGGCCACAAATGAGCATGTTGTAGCGTGTGAGTTCTGCTAAGAGAACTTTCCCATTCTAGCTCAGAGTTAATTTAAGTTTGGTTCAGATATGAACAAGGTTTCTGTTTCTAATTTTGACGTTTTTTTCCTTAAAAAAGAAATCAACACAGTAAAAGCTTGAAATGGATACCGTAATGAGGACAAGTAGGAGACAGCTCATAAGGTGGGGGTGGGGGGTAGATGAAAGTACAAATGTTCCTACCCAAAGAATGTCATCTCAGGAAAATACCAGATCATTTCTAAAGATACTTTTAGCCAAACTTTTACAAACACATGTTTTTCTATAATGACACTGCTGGTAAAAACAGCCATTTTTCTAAAAGCCTGCATGCACTAAGTTGTGGATGACATGGAGATTTTTTTTTGTAAAGATATATTTCTAATAAATAACCATAACTTTCAGGCATGGCCTGCCTAGTCAGCTTTCTCTACATTGTTGCTATCATTATGTTCTCTTCTCCTGTTCAAAGATCTGGACTTGTTGCCATCTCATAGGGCTGAGATTGACTACAGGAAATATACTGAGATTGAGGAAAAAAGGAAAAAGAAGCAGTATTTGCCTTTGAGTACTTGGAAGCTCACTGATAAGCCCTGAGACACCACTGAGACACAGACACAAAGTGACTTCATTACAGTCTCCCCCAAGGATCCATCCCTGCCATCCCTCTCCCCTCTGCTCCCAACCCCACCCTGTTGATGAACTGCACAGACCTCTTACTGTCATCCTGGGCGGCAGCAGTCCTTTCTAGGGGCCTGTGGTATTGACATGCTTCAATGGAGGATGCATCACCTTTCCTTGATCATAATGAAAAAGTTCTCCAGATTAAAATGTTCCTATGCTCCCATTCAGCAGTTCCATGCCCAGGTATCTGTCCTAGAGAGTCACTCCAGCGTGTGCACAAAACACAGACCAGGACACAGTACCATTACACCAGTGAACAGTCTGAAACCACTGAGGTCTGTCAGCGTAGTTATTGCTAAAGACTAGTGTATCCTCACGATGGAATATCATGCAGCAATTTAAAAGAACAAGGTAGATCTACTTGGACCATCTCCAAGATGTATCAATAAATCATACAAAGCAAGTTTTAGAACAGCATGTTACTATTGATACCTGTGTGAAAAGCAAGCAGCCATACACACAAAACTGTGTATTACTTGAATATCATGGGTAGGCAGGGACTCATATATCTTTGTATGTGAATATGTTTAGATAAAATCTATGAAGCTACATCAAAGCAGTAACTTCTGGGAGAGGAATAGGATTGGAGAGCGGTATATCACTTCCTGTATATATATATGTATATATGTATATATGCATATGTATTTTTTACAATAAAAATATCTGTGTCTTACAGTCTTTAAAAGTAGACAGGGGTGTATGTGCCTCGAAGTAAAACATACTTTAAGACTCATTCTGAAGAATTCTGAAGACATTCTGAATAATGTCCATTTAGTTTGCAGCCATTGCTGACATCAGTGTGATACCGAAACCATGCATAGGTCCCCCTCCCCATCACACACACACGTGCACGTGCCTGCACAAAGACAATTTAAAGCCTAAATGTTGTGAAAGAATCATGTCTGCAGTGCCTGAATATTAGCCCAAAGATCATGAAATATATAGACAAAGCTGTAAGATTCTGTTCCATCTCATGTTTGTGTTATGACTACATCCTAAGCCAGCCTATTCTAAAACAAATATTTGGTCTTCTATTTTCAATTTTTTTTTTTAACAGAAAAGATTTTGGCTGAAACACAACCTGAATTGGGAACGTGGGGAGATGGCAAAGGCGAAGATGAGTTATCCCCAGAAGAAATACAAATGGTAATGCTATTCTCTGCCTAATTAGTTATTTTTAACTGGTTTTCATAGGACTTCATTGAGGAGAAACTCATCCTCAATGCCCTTGCCCTTACTTTTATACTGAGTTTTAAAAATTATAAATGTGTATTTTATATACACTTTCCCATTTGATTTCCTAATTCTTACGGTGCTTTTCATATGCTTTAAATTTGCAATAGCATAATTAAAGAAGAATTTTGCCTTGGAAGAATTTTACTAATAATAGATGTCTTTTCAACAACAGCAAAATAGTCTTCTAGACTAAATGGGTCTTTTATAAATGCCACTATGATGGTTTTTAATTGTTTGAATTGCTAGTGCCATGGTAATGTGAAAAAAGTAAGATAATGACTGAAAAGTGAAAAGAATAACACCTTAACTACTGATAGCACCTCCTTTTAGTTACCTGCCCTCTGGTTTCCAGCTGCTGTAGCTTACCGTCTATGGGTGGGTTTCAAAAGGAAGCTGATAGGTCTGCCAAGCCCCTGCCAGCTCATGTCCAGCAGTGTCTGTGTGCAGCTGATCTGGACACTGGTGTGACAGAAGCCAGATGGAATATGCTATCTGTGTGTGGAAACAGATGTCACCTAGAGCTGCTAGGATGTGACACTGTCCTCTGCCTAAGATGTGGGGAATGTGGCTACCACACAGCATGCCTCCAGTGACTCTGCCTGGCAAGTGATAGCATTTTAAGTGTGCAGCAGTTTGCAATAGACAAAACTTTTTGATTCTCATTTTATCCATGATACTCTTAATAATTGCACAAAGAGGTGGTGGAACATTAGCATCTCATTTTAACACTGGCAAAAGGCAGCAAAGGGTCTTGCCCAGAGTCCCCTAGTTAATCAGGGAAGAGCTGGATTTCCAGCCCTCAAGAAGATAAGAAGTGGAGCATGAAGACGGCTCTGTTGAGGAAGAATGGGATCCAGTCTTTCCCCAGCCTTGAGCCTCTCAGACTGAGGCGTTTGTGTTGCTGCTTATGCCACCTGAAATTTCAAGCTCTCTCTGTCCACTCCTGGCAGTCTTATAGGTCTCAGGTGTTTTTTTCCTCAGAGAGACCCGGCAGCCCCACCTACAGCAGCTCCCAGATACTGTGTCCCATGACCCTACTTGATTTTCCGCATAGAGCACAAGCTCTGTGAGAGCAGAATCTTGTCTTGTTTTCCTCACCACATTCCTAGAGCAAACACAACAGTGTTTGGGAATTCTTTGTTGAATGCATGAGTGACTTTAATGAGTATAACATAAAAGCTATAGGTTGTTTTCAATGGTAAAACGGGATCATCAGTAATAACTATTAGAATGTTCTAGTGTTCAGTTATTACTAGTATTATGGATACTTATGAATGTCTTCTCTATCCCAAGCCTTTTACATATGTTGTCCTGTTGAATCTTCATGACAATCTAGTCAAGTAGGAATTACCACTATTACACAGTTGAAGAAAATTACGCACAAAAACTAAAGCCCTACCCAACGTCACAGAACCAGTAGAGCAGCAGAGCCAACCTTTGGCTCCAACCCTGTGCTTTTTTTCCAGTTGGTTCTGGTGGTCTAGGTGAGTGTTGCTGCACAGCAACAGCGTGGCACACTGACATAGGCCAGCCAGGCAGAGAAGTCAGAACAGCCACGCCGGCCCACCAAAGTGTCATTGTAAGCATAGTTGTGCAGGCTGGGGACCTCCAGGGATGGCCAGGTCCACAGGTCTGCTCTCGTGAGCATTGGCCGCCAAGGGCAGAGGACTGGCTCAGCATCCTCTTGCTCTTTGGACTTCCTGTTTCTTCTCTGTGCCTGAAATAAAAGATGGAAACCCAATCTCTTTCCTAAAAATGGCATGGACAAGTGAAGACAAAAAAGCCAAAAGGTAGCACAGCCTAGTGGGAACAGTGTATTGTCTGACTGGAGTCTACACGCAGCCTCATCATTGCAGCCCTGGGCCGTCTCACTGCTCTGGACCTCTGTTCCCTCATCTGTGAGATGGGCAAATAATGGTCACCTCACAGGTGGGGCTAAAGTTTGAGTGAGCTGGCCCATGAGGTGCGTGCAACAAAGAGCCAGACACATGGGGTGTTTGAAAAAGTCTGTTTCCCCTTCCTTTACCCTTCAGAGTGGCAGGTTGTACAAAGAGGCAGAAGAGCCTCTCCCTGCACAGGATGGAAGAGATTGGGCATAGTTGCCCATGTGCCATGAGCAGGGAAGGACTGTGGCGTGCATGCCGTCATGGCAGGGCAGGGCATGCAGGATGGCAGCTGGAGCTCAGACCATTTTCATATGCCTTTCATCTACAATTCAGTTTCACACAGATTTATCCACCCAGATGGGTGGTTTCCCCTTTAAAATCATCGCCCTGGAAGCTTGAAACTGATTCCGGTGATGGTACCATTAGCCCTGACTTTCCTGAGACTCGCTTTGGGGGTTCTCTTTCAGAGCCTGTGATAATTTCTTTGGAATACTAAGCAGAGCTGTCTTTGTCCTTTACAGACAAAAATAATTCTGAACTAAGGAAATGACTCAAACACCTTAAAGTGCCCTGCAAGGTCCTTGCCTTCCTTTCCAGCTTCTTTCATGTTCCAGAATTCACCTTATGACTTGAATTAAGTGCTCACCAAATCCAGCAAATGTGGGACCTAGGCCATCGAGGTGCACACTGTATAGAGGGTGGTTAGAGGAAGACAGCCGCAGGGATTCCAAGCAGTCATTGCTGTCAGTCAGGTTGAGAGATGAGGAGGGCCTTGAGCCAGGAGTGGCAGTGAAAGGTAGTGTTGAGAGCTGTGGTGCAGGAAATGGCCTGCACTGAAGTGTGAGATGAGGAAGGAACCTTGAGCTTTCTAACGTGGGTCATCAGGAGGAGGGAGGGTGCACAGAAGGTGGGCAGGCTGGGGCTGAGCAGGAGATGATGAATTTCATGTAGACAGGTGTGAGTTTGAGGCGCCTGTGGGACATTCATGAGAGGTGTCTATGGGCTCCAGGGCTCGGGCTAGAGAAACGCATGTGGCAGACATCTTACAGCTGATGTTTGAAGCATGGGCTTGGGTGAGGCTCTCTAGAAACATGATGAACAGCGAGAAAGGAGAAGGGGTCGTGGACACCACCCTGGGGTACACTCCACTGGAGGGAGGCTGGGGCGGAGAAGCCGACAAAGGAACGTAAAGAGGGATTGGATCATATTCCCGACCTACAGCCAAATAATGGCAGAAGTTTCTTAAAAATCTCTTAGGTTTTCACCGGTTTATATGAAATCCTTTTATTAGTGGAAATGAGTCATTTCCCCAAATATTATACCATTGCCCCATTTCTTTGCTAGAGAAAAAATGTGTACAGCTCTGTCTCTTCATTAAGAAAGAATACATTTGTATTTAAGAAGAGTTTACCTTCTGTGTTGGGCTTTTTTTTTTTCTTTCTTTCTTTTTAATGCACTCCACCACTCTTCATAAAGGAAATACCTAGAATAACAGTAGTGTGGGTTGTTTGTCTGAGGATTTTTGCCTTTCTCTGGCAGGCAGTGGTGAGCTAAGTATGTTAACCTTTACAGCTGCGAGACTTAGGCAGCCTGTAGGTGTGAGAGTTGGACCACAGGAAGGCTGGCAGTGAGGATCTCCGTAATCACCTGATGCTCCCATCCCGTGGAGGGATGATGAAAGAACATGGGCTTTGGGACTAGACAGAGTTGGCTATGAATTTATACCACTTACTATCTTTGTAAGCTGAGGCAAGAAATCACTGCCATCAGTGATCTCTTCAGAATCAATACCCCACAGAATTGTCTCAAGCGCTGGATGCAGTAGCACCTGTAAGAGCACCCAGCAGAGGGCAGGGCAGAGCAAATGGTGACTCCCTCCCACCAGAAAGATACTGCCATGTCTGTGCATTGTGGCATGCCCTGCACGTGTTTTAGCAACTGATATGTCAGAATACGGCTCCTCTTCCCACATTGAGGTTGATGCAGCATGCTTCTGTTTCATTCCACTGTCCCGAGTCATTGTCTAAAGACACCAGCGGCCACTCCCAGTAACGCTGGTAACTCTAGCATGGTCGTATCAATGACTAAAGCAATCAGAATCAGCAGGACTTCCTAATTTTTATTGTGTTACTGCAAGAGGATCGGGCAGAAGGCTGTAATGTTCAGTACTTTTATGACAGGCTATTTAATGTCCAGTTAACTTCTTTCTTAATAATAGCTAAGTACCATATCTTATAGTCTGACTAACTCAAATCTTATTTAAAAGGCTTAACTTTGAAAATAAAGAGAAAGAAATACAACACTGTTGGTTTTAAATTGGAAAATGTTGTAGCAAATCATGGTCATAATTCATAATCACTGTTTCGGAATTTTTCCTCAGGGTAAAATAATGAATTAAGCCCAATAGTAGCAATATAATTCATTGTTTCACCCAAAGGAACAGTTATTACATATTTCAAAATGGTTGCAGGGTATTATATGATTTGCGCAATAAATTTCCCTATATAACTCATGATACAGGTATATTAATGCCTTTGAGTTCGCAGGTGTTTGTGGTCAGGCTGAGTGGAACCAAATTGTTTTCCAAAGTTACATCAAGAAAATTCCTCCCTTTCTAAACACACATTCACTTTACTTGCCTCAGGTAAAACCACCTGCGTTTATTGATGTACTCCTTGGGATAATTTTTTAAAACATGAATGTGGCTTCTGTTTCTTAAATCCACATGAAAGGCATCTTCTAAGGCCCTGTCCCCTGAGGTAGGCCCGTAGAAACCCCCAGTGGCTGGCTGGCAGGGCTTGCCAGTTTTCAGCTCATGCATCTAGAACAAGGAGTTGGTGGAATCTGAATACCACATAGTGAGAGCTAGACAGACCCTGGGGAGGTTCCAGGTTTACAGGGGCACAGCAAATGCTGGCTTCCACCAGAAGGATATGGCAGAGTCCGTCTACTGTCACATTATGGGGATCATAGGGGATCGAGGTGAGGGTCACACAGCCAGAAGTGTGAAGGGGTTTGGTACAGAGAAAGCACATCTGGCAGAGTCCAGAAAGGGCTGGGCAGGGGACTCCTGAGCTATGAGGGCCAGAGGGCTTTCTGGGATGGTCCCCCTGTGCTCCTCAGTTAGCTTTTCTTGGCTCTTTGTGACACAAATACTTCTCTTGGCCTCATTTTATACTCAAAGGCCTTTGTAGGAGTGATTTTCTTTTGAAAATTATAGTAAAGAGGATTAGATTAGAAAAGGATTTCAATAACAACATATTCACAATGTGAATTTGTATCCTTTAAACCAGATTAGAAACCTTTTAGCAGGGCTTGATTGGAAAGTCTAACTGACTTCTAAATGGGATAAAGCAGTTAAATAATGATATTGTCTAATGCGCATGTGACATATACCATGTGCCAAGTACTGCTCTGAGCCCTTCAGCATATGTTCATTTATGCAACCCATATGGAGAGAGTATTGCTGGCCCCGTTTTACAGAGAGCTTAAGTCACCAGCCCTAGGTCACACAGGTCCCAAGTCCTAGGCTGTTCAACATGATGCTGTGCTGCCATGGTTGGAGGGTGGGGGAGAGTGCTGGTCTAGCTGAAGGAAAGCATTGTGTTTTGGTAGGAGACCTTAACAGCGTAGAGCAGATGGGCCAATGCAGGGAGCCCAGAGCAGCGGCTGGCAACCACTATGCATGGAGGGCCTAACCTGCCCACCGTACCCACCATCTAGGCCTCTCACCTTCCTTTGCAATTCCATAGGAAAATGAGAATTTCCTTGATTGTGTTCAGGTTTGTCTTCACAAAGCATCTAGATACCCCTGTCTGTCGTGCTGACCTTGGAGACCAGGTCTTTCATTCAGCACCGCACTTGCAAAGTGTGGCCACAAAGAGACAGATACTAGCTACTGAGGCTCAGCGAGCTCTGGAAGAAGATGCTATGGGTGCATTTCCCAGTGCCTGGGAGAGTGAAATGACTGAGAGCCACAGCAGGCCTCTAGGATTTTGAGACTAGAGGGTAGAACGGGTCCCACAGCATCTGACCACTCATTTTGCACATCCAGAAACTGACACCCAAGAGATTAAATCATGATAGACAGCATTCACCGAGAGCTTACTATATGCCATGCACTTTGGTAGACAACTCACATGTATTCATTCATGTATTCCTTCTAACAACCCCACTACCTAAGTACTGTCACTATCCCCATTTTAGTGACAAAGATAGAGACGCCCAGAGATTGTTACCTCCAAAACAGCTTACTGCTTAGAAGGTGAGGGGCTGGAAGTCCAGCTGTGGCTTTGCATCCTCAGGGTCAGGCAGAAAAGGATAAGAATCACCACATCTGTCCCCAAAGAAACTGACAGGCCCACCAGAAGCCAGTGACTGGCCCAGCGTTGCCCCAGGGTTCCTATAAGTCCCCCGAACTGGCTCCCATATCCACCTGGTACATCCACCACTATGCCTGCCACGTGGCAACAGACGAAGGGAGGCACACAAGTTTGCAGTTTAGACAGCATTGGACGCCATCCTGAAACCTGGTACAAGTCAGTGTTGTCAGCAGCCTTGACATGACCTAATTGTCCTGGGCCCTGCCAGCCTCCTTAAGTAATAGTGACCTTGTAGTTGTCTGGGAAATAGGCCTTTTGTTTTTTAAACACAGAGGCGGCTCTCCATTAAAACTCCTGGCTGTTAGCAAACCTCTCTCCTCAGCCCTTTGCACCTTTGATCCTTGAGGCACCTGCTTCTCTTCCTCTAGGGACTAGGTATTTTTCAGGTGGAGTGGAAGGAAATTAGAGCCAGCATCTGATCCCACTCCTGACTGCAGTGGAGGGCGGACATGGAGCTATCAGAAGTAACAATTACAAAGAGGCCTAAGAGGAGGTGCCCCACCTAAGTGCCTTATACCACAGGCCCTAAAGTTGGGGAGGAAACAAGAAAAGCTTTGTTCCCAAGGAACAGTCCAGGAATGAATCACCCCAAACCACTAGTTAATTTTGTTTAGGAACAGTTTCAAAGCATAAAAGGGACCGTGGATTTAAAAGGTCAGGGCCAGGGCCATATTTTGTCATTAGAAAAATTCAAGAAAATGCCACCACCCAAGAAAAGCTGAGTAGTACCTGAATTAGCCAAAGTGAATTGGCGCCTGCATGTTTTAGTAATTACATGTTTTCCTTAAATACTGTCCTCTTAAGTAACTGTTGAAGTTAACAGAGCGGATACTTTCAGACTCAAAAGTGAAAGTTTTATTCTCTTAAATAGCCTTTGTCTTGCCTAATTAAAGGGACCATAAGCGATTCTGTGTCAGCAGCCAGCACGGCCCCCTGCTGTGGATGAGGTGGTCCTGCAGGGAGCTTTTCCTGGCACTTCCGCCCTTCCCAGAGCTTTGCCCCCTCCCCCTGTTTTCTGGCCCGGTAGGTCTGGAGTGCAGCAGGTGCCTCCTTGTGTTTTGAGGAGTAGCCGGGGCCGAGAACTGGTGTTATGTCATGTGTGAGGCCCTGGGCTGGGCTCCGGGTCCAAAGGAGGACAGCTGCCCTCCACAGAGAGAAGACAGGCCCCCTGAACAAGTGTGAGAAATGTCCTTGAAGAGCCAAGTACTGGGGAACTTGGTAACAGGAGTGAGGAAGTAAGAGAAGGTGATTCAGTCTGCCCTGAGGTATCAGATTGCTAGGAAGATGCCTGGGGTTTTGAGGGACCACGTGGAATTCTGCAGCCAGGCAGGAAGCTAGCCTGTCAGAGCAGAGCTGAGGTGGGAGATGTCATGTGGCCAGGGCATGGATAACAGTGTGCCCTAGACCTGATCTGTAGGGCCAGCGGGCAAGGCCAGCATGAGGCATTCTGGCATGACCAGCACTTGAGATCACTTTGACCAAGGACTGGATAACAGGTTGGAGGCAAGTGAGAAATGGCGAGGGTAGAATGTGGACAGTAGGGGAAGGGCTGAATACAGCAAGCGCATGTGCGGGGGCGAAACTGGTGGACTTAGGAAGGGGCGCGTGTGTGAAGAGCGCCTGCATAGAGCACAGCTGGGGTACTTGGAGGGGAGGGGTCCTGGGTGGGAAGGAGGCTGCTGGGGAGACCCTGCAACTCATTTCCGCCCTAGGACAATGGCAACAAGGTCGGGCTGTTGCATGAAGTGCCAGCAGAGCCCATGGTGGTCAGCTGCCTCCCATAACCATTGTTTCCCTTGTGTTTTTGGTTTACTAAGCAAGTGATAAGCCAGATCTTCAGTCGATTCGGAGCCTCCAGAGGCTTGCTTGTATTTATCCCTCCCACTCCTGCTTACAGAATGCCTCAGAAAATATTTGTGGATTTGATGGCAGCTTTAATCAATACGAAAGAAAGAATAACTGGAATGCCTTTGCAAAGTTACATTCCACACAGTTCCCACCCTCAGGAAGCTCAGAGTGACACAGGAAGTTTGGGATGGGCACAGTTTATTACAAGGCAGAAAGGGACGGCTGGGCGCTACTATCCTAAGATATTTTCAGAAAATGGTAGGCCAAGGATAGGAATATGAGAAATAAGTTTGAGCTTAGGGGCCAGGGTAGGTGTCCTGGAGAAGTGGGGCCTGCGGGATGCATCGGGGAGGAAATGCAGGACGCCCCGACTCCCTGCACATTCCGGGAGTTGAGTGGACACACGAGGACAGGGCTGTGGGGGCCTGCGGTGAGGGCAAGGAGCTGTTCCTGTCCATTCTCTGTGCTGAGTTTCAGGAGCTTCCATCCTTTTCTTTGGCCCATATCAAACGCAAGCATGGCTGGGAGAGCAACTGTCTGTGCCAAGCTCGCTCAGCTCCAAGAAGCTCCCATGTATCCCTGGTGTCAGGGCACCCGTCCTCACCCAGCCTGAGCACTGGGAAACACGCTCCTCTGGCTCTGGGCCTCTGTCCCTGTTGAGCAGTGGAGCGGCCAGGGGCATGGCTCTGAAGTCAGAGGGGCCCAGAGGCAGCTTGGCCAAGCTGCCTACCTCTCCTTCCTCTCCAGACCCTCCCCACACCAGATCCTTCTCCATATTAAAAAATAGATATAGTCCTTCAGTATAGTTCATGGGAGAAAACAACAAAAGAATTTTCTTAATAATGGTACTAGAGTCAGGACATAGGCCGCGGGAGCCCAGGGGAGAGCAGGTAGGTAGATACAGCTACAGCCATAGCAGTCAGCTTGCACCCCTGGAGTGCAGTCGTTGAGATGGAGAAGTCAATTACCAGGCAGCACAGCTGTTTTTTAAAACTTTCTCCTGAAAGCAGGGACGTTGTTCACACTAATGCTCACGGTCATCCAGCACCAGCTGCCACGTTGCTGCAGCTGGAAATGGGGGCTTCGGCAGTGATTCCTGGAGCATAGGTCCTCTTTCTTGCTAGACTCTTGCCTAAGTTCACTATGACGTCATCCTGAGTGTGTTTGTTTCCTCACAGTTTGAACAGGAAAATCAGCGACTAATTGGTGAAATGAACAGCTTGTTTGATGAAGTGAGGTATGTTTGTTAAGTTTGTAGCTCCTCTGTGAGCTGATAGCCTGCTTTACAACTTTTCCAGGAACTAGGAACTTTATTTACCTTGGTGCCCAGGCATCCACATGGGGCCCTTGGGCTGGTGCAGCCCCCCTCAGCCATTTTGACAGGGCTGGGGTGGGCATGTGGCCTGAATCCACAGCTCCCTCAGCTTGTGGGCCTGTGGGTTACCTCCTGCCACTGCTGCGGGGGGCCAGGTGCTTCCCATCCCGAGAGATGCAGGAGTGACTACAGATTACCTGCGTGTAATTTCCACCACCATTCGGGCTGTTTCCACGCAGCGACTCTGAAATGAAATGGGGCCGTCGTGAAGGGCAGCTAACCAAGGGAAGCCCTCTTCTGCGAATGGCTCCACTGGGGTCCGCCTGCTCCTGTACCCACCAGGGAGTCAGGAATGCAGAAGGCAAGGCCTTGGTCACCCACACGTGCACCCATTGGCCTCTAGTTTCTGTGGGAAGTCTTGGAGCATGCTGAAAGTAAGGCCCAGGACTTTGCAGAGCCTGTTGTATTGTGGACATGTCCCCCAAATAAAATCAATCCTGATGCTGCACTCACACAGCCTGAGGACTTTCTCAGTGTAGGTGTCAGCCTCCAAGGGGCTCTTCACCTGCCCTCAGAGAGGGCCCTCCTAGTCCTCCTCTGACAGCCTAGCTTTCACTCTGCGCCCCGCTACCGCCCCCGCCCCACTACTCCCCCATGCCCAGATACTCACTGGCTTTTCTTCCCACATCTCCTCCCCTGCCCCCTGCCACTGTGATACTGTTGGGATTCATCTCTGCTTCCACCTGGCCAGGAGCTCAGCTCCCACTTTTTGCCTCCTGCCACTTCCTGTCACTGCTTTGTGCTGGAACAGCAGTTGACTTCAGCCTGGGCCAGCTTCCGTTTCTAAATAGATGGGCCCCCCACCCTCCCCACAGGGTAGCCCATGCGCCCCTGACACCGGAAAGATGGCTAGCCCAAGTGTTTCAGATCCGACAAAACACTCCGTTGCCAAGCCAAGATATGGCATTTTTTAAATGAATCAGAGGAGCTTTTTTCTTGGAACAGGGAGTTGGTTTGAAGGTAAATACACTTTTTTCTTTAACCTGCTGAGCAGTAACAAAGCTGGATCATCAGCATATTCTGACCTTCTGAATCCCCACCATGTGTTCCATGGTGATGAGGCTAGGCAGAGAACTTACTGGAGACTGCTTTCTGTAACTGGGGCATAACCAGGCCCTCTCCAGTCCCCGAGCAGTGACACAGAATGCAAAGGGCACTGCACACACCCACCTCTTGGGACTGAGGGTCAGTTAGCATGGTAGAGTGGACTTCCAAAAAGACCAGCGTGCTAGGCTACGCCAGGAGACAGGCAAGGTGACCCGGTAAGGAGAGTTCGCCTTCCTCTCCCATCTCCTCTTCCCCCAGCCGACACAGTGTGCCCGCTCTGTCCCTCCCACCTTCACATAGAAGATAGGATTTCTTCAGAAATGTGTAACAGTCCTGTTAGATTACCAAGTGCTAATAGTTAATATGTAATCTATTCTTTTTATGAAGGCAAATCGAAGGGAGAGTGGTTGAGATTTCCAGACTCCAAGAGATATTCACGGAAAAGGTTTTGCAACAGGTAAAAAAACAAAAACAAAGTGGCTGTACGTTTTAACTTAAAGGGGAATGTACTTGAGAGTGCAAGACATTTTTCCCGAAGGCTGCTGCTCTACGCAGCCAGGAGCAGAGCCATGTGTTGCTAGCAGGTGTGCGTGTGCAGAGCTCCTCAGGGAAAAGCTCTCACTACCCAGAGCTGCCTCTGCACATGTGTGATGGAGGAGGAGCTCCTCACAGGGGACCCACTGACCCTCCTCCCATGCAGTGGCACGTGGGAGGAGAGTCCAGGCCTGGCAGTCAGGGTTCTGGAGGTGCTGGGTAAGCTAGGTAGCCCCCACAGGCTACAGTTTCCCATCTATAGAATGGAGTCACTCCTGCAGGGTTGTTCTCTGTTTGAGAGGTAACTACAGAAGCACCCAGCATGATGCTGACGGGCAGTTGCTTTTCAGTCGGTAGGGTTACAGGAGCTCAGACCCAGGCTTCTCACAACGCGAGGTCCATGCCACCTCAGGGATGGTGTCTGCATGGGAAATAGGATTGTTCTTTTCAAGTGAATTTTCTGAAATTCTTCCAGCCAATAACTGGCAAAACTTTTTGAGACCTGATAAATTTGCCCTTTTATTTTTAGCACCCAAAGACTATGGGAACGTTTGAAAGACAAAATTTTCTCCCGTATGTTAAACTGGGCTACTTGACTTAAGATACTTCACTCACAGAATGACTTTCCATAAACCACACAGCCAGAGTGAAATCATTGTAAATGAGGTACATTAAGTCTAACAGCAGTTTGGAAGTTCGGGTTCATAGGAGTTGCCCTTTTTAATAACACTACCCCGCTTCAAACCTCCCAGCAGCTCTAGGGGGCCCGGGAGGGGTGTGCAGAGCATAGGCAGAGCCTTGCCTTGGCTCACCGGGAGTTTCTTTTTCTTTTTTTTTTTTTTTTTTGGAGATGGAGTCTCGCTGTGTCGCCCAGGCTGGAGTGCAATGTTGCTATCTTGGCTCACTGCAACCTCCTCCTCCTGGGTTCAAGCGATTCTCCTGCCTCAGTCAGCCTCCTGAGTAACTGGGATTACAGGCATGCCACCACACTGGCTAATTTTGGTATTTTTAGTAGAGACGGGGTTTCACCATCTTGGCCAGGCTGGTCCCAAACTCCTGACTTCAGGTGATCCACCTGCCTTGGCCTCCCAAACTGCTGAGATTACAGACGTGAGCCACTGTGCCCGGCCCACCGGGAGTTTCTAAGTCCTGAGGAACAATGTGTCTTTCTTGTTTTTTTCATCAGTGTTGCATTGTAGTTCATACTGATTCTCTCATTGGAACCTTGGCAGTGGTCACTTAGCTCACACTTCGAGATTCTCTAAAAAGGGGTGATGATAAGGCAAAGCCATCCCGGTAATATTCACTGCTGGGAATCAGAGGCCACATGCTGCCTTCCTCCCTACAATGTGTCAGTCAGGTTTCTCTCAAAACCCACACTAGCATTCATTCTGCCCCAACCCTGTTAGGAAGCAGCTTCACCACCACCGAAAGGAGGAGAGAAGCAGGCACTCCTGCTTGTAAGGACGTCTAGCACCATCTCTGCTCCTGCGGGGCCAGACGCCCCCTGTGTTATCCCACGCTTCTCAAGCTTTTCAAGGCTTTGTTTGGAGTAAACGTTTTCTGTAAGCATCCTGCATCCTATTTTGATTTTTAAATTTTAGCCTGTTTTTTAAGAGATATGATAGTAAAACACAAAGCACTATTTTTGAAGCTAGCATATGTATTTTGAAGCACATACATTTTAAAGCTTACTTCTGCGGACTTGAGAAAGAAACGAGAGACTAGAAGGGAAGCCCCTGGCATATGGTGGCTGCTCCACAAACAATAGCTCTTCGGTTTTTGTCCCTGTCACCGGCGAGTGGCGCAGGAGGGATGGTAGGTGCGGCGGAAGGAGCACTGCAACAAGATGGGGTCTCAGCCCTGCGCAGTGGCTCACGCCTGTAATCCCAGCACTCTGGGAGGCCAAGGCGGAAGCATGGTGTGAGCTCAAGAGTTCGAGACCAGCCTGGGCAACATGGGGAGACCCCCCATCTCTACAAAAAAATTTTAAAATTTAGCCAGGCATGGTGGCACAGCTACTTGGGAGGCTGAAGTGGGAGGATCATTTAAGCCCTGTCTCAAAAAAAAAAAAAGTCTCATCTCAATCCTGCCACTTGGTTGCTGTGTGATGTGACTTTGGGCAAGTTAGTAAACTTCTCTGAGCTGTGAGTTTCCCTTTCATAAAATAGAGGTAATACTTCTTGGTGCTGTGAGGATTTGTGGCTATGCAAGTAAAGCCGTTTGCCCTTGGTGACAGCTACTGTTCTTGTCATGATATACGCTTCAGGGAGGAGGAAGTGGCTGTGTAAGTCAAGCATCCCTAAACTTCAAAAGGTGAAGTCCTAAGTGCTCCAAAATCTGAAACTTTCTGAGTGCCAACATGATACTCAAAGGAAATGCTCGTTGGAGCATTTTGGATTTCAGGTTTTTGGATAAAGGATACTCAACTTGTATTTATCTTTTCTTCCACAGGAAGCTGAGATTGATAGCATTCACCAGTTAGTTGTGGGGGCAACTGAAAATATCAAGGAAGGCAACGAAGACATAAGAGAGGTAGGCACTGTTTTGGTTCCCCAGGTGCAACGTGGCACAGCACTGAGTCCCAGCAGCGGGTGTTAGTCTCGCCGGCACAGCTGCCCAGGAGCCTTGCTGGGCAGAGCTCACAGGGCTGATCACAAAATTGTGTGACCGTGAGGCCATGGTCCGTTCCAGCGGAGCTGCGTGTGTTCATGAGACCCACCACCCGTCGCCCACCTCCGGCTGCTTTCGAGAGGCAGTGGCTCACCAGTCTCCAAAGGAGCAATCCAGGGTGGGTGGGGGTACTCCTGGCAGGGTCAGGCCAGCTCCCCATGTCCAGGGATGCACATGGGTAGACGAGCTTATTGGCCCCCACCGAGGGGTCAGAGCCTGGCACTTGCTTACAGAGGACACTACAGCCATCCTGTTGGGGGGACTATTTCCCGAGCTCAGTCCTCAGGGTTGGGTCACCACAGACATCGTTACTGGGAAACACAAAGCTTGCGGTCACACTCTGCTCGGGGCCTTTAACCCTGGGACAGAAGGGAGTGATTCCGAGGGTTGTGTTGAGGGAGAATTGTGCAGGACCCAAATGATGGCCAAACAGAGGGAAATATAACCCATTTGTCTTCTGGTGGATCTCAAACCCAATTTTTGGTTTTGCTTAGTAATTAAACCATCTATTCAAGGTAAGCACAGATGGAACGACACCCATAGTTACAGCCAGGATCAGGAGAGCACGTGGGAAGAGTGGGGAATTTCAGGGCTGCTCAAACCAAAATCCTGTGTGATAAAAACACCTGTGCTCCCGTCCCTGCCCAGGCCATTAAAAACAACGCTGGCTTCCGTGTGTGGATCCTCTTCTTCCTCGTGATGTGCTCCTTCTCCTTGCTCTTCCTCGACTGGTACGACAGCTAGCCTGGGCCACGGGGGCCCAGCACGAGAGTCCTCATGGGCGGCCACAGACTGCGTGCTTTCATGTACCTCCGGTGCTGGAGCATGGTATGACCAGCTTTTATCACAGTGCCATTTGAAGGGAAAGGGGTTCAGACAGACAGACGTATTCCCCAAAAAGGGATACCCCAGGCCGATGGTGTTCAGCCCATTTAGCAGCTGAAAAAGAAAACAGTGCACACCAGTGGGAGGCAGCCTGTGTAGCCCTCATCAGGCAAGACGGACTGAATGCGGGAGCTGGCGATTAGCTGCTCCTAAACTTGAGGCTGCCTTGGTAGGGGGGCTGCTCCAGTAGCAGGGGCACAGCAGGCCTCGAGAGCCCCTAATTGTCTCAGAGTTCAAAGGAAGACTGACCTTTCCCATCCCGGTAGCTTCAGGGAAGAACATACTTAATAATGTCTCTCAACAAATGATTACTTCTTTGTTTCCTTGTGGCTTCTTGTCTGTCTGCGTCAACCAATACACAGACTTACTGGATTATAGAAGAGAAAATTCACATCTGCCTTGTTAATCTAATAAATATAATTACAGCCCCTTAATGTGTTGTCAATGAGTCGAAGTTGAGAAATTCAGTGGCAGCCCAGCCATCGCCTATCAGGGAAGAAATGCAGGGGAGACTGGGGCCCTCAGTGAGGGGCTGCCTGGCGTGACTCCTCCAAAGAATGCTGCCCCCAGAGCAGGCAGGGGGTGTGGGAGGGCCAGTTTCCCACCACTGGGTCCAAGGAGCCTTTGTTCAAAGGAAGAAGTGGGCCACGGAAGAACTGGCCTGCTTCTCTTGTGCCTGTGCTTCTGACCTCCGGGAAGTGTAAACAGGAACACCTATGTGTAATTGAAGGCGTGAGACAGCTGTATAGAAAGGATCCCAGCGCCCACATGGGCATAAGACAGTCTGCACTGCGCCTGGTGAAATGCGTGTGTGTACAGACAGTCCACTGGGCAGCACACGTGTCCTCGTGTTCTTTATTTGCACAGAGTGAAATGTCAGAAGTTACATGTAAATGAATTCACAGTCAATAAAGTCCACGTCTACCGGGAAATACAGGCTCGGACTCTGCACTGTGCGCACATGGGCTTCACTTGTCTCTATTCAGATGTGCAGGGAAGCTTTGGCACTGATGATTTATTGCTCGAGTCATTTTCCACAGCTTAACAACGCCCTTCTCAGCACATGCCTCTGTGATGCACACCGCTGTGCCAAGGTCACGGTCTGTGTCTCCAGACACCCTTGATGAGAAAATATATTTTCTGTCTTAGAAGCACATTTCAGGAAACAAGAGTGGCACTGACCATGGTCACCATGCCTATTCACAACACATCTCACACTGTCGTTTATTTCTGATCTACTAAAAAACTGAAACTTTTGACATGTACACCAGAAACAACACATTCAATAACATAGAAGAAACGTCTGCAAATGTCTTTTTTCTATTTAATTGTTTTACACACTTAGTTCATCTAACTGGCAATTTTGTAAACATAAACTTTAATATCAAGATTCAAACTGGAACAATTTTCTTACAAAGATCGTGAGTTGAAATTTGTCATTTTGTTTGCACGGTGCCACATCAGCCCCCCACCCCCACCCCACAGCCTTTCCTGCCTGTTTCCCACATCAAGGGATATCAGTTTCATAGAATAAAAATTAAAGTAGCTCTAGCTTACCAGAAATTACATTTCCACTTTTCCCACCCAGCTCATTTCTTTAAAAACTAAGGGGGCTATTGGTGCAAATTTATTCATAATAGAAGTGAATCAGAGGGCCAGTGGGGGCTCTTTCCTATCAGCACATCACAGAGCAGACAGACTACCTGAAGGGAGAGTTCTGCACCTCACGGGCCCAGGGCCATCTCTTCCCAGCCCCCTCCCTCACATGCTCTGCCAGTCTACACACACTGGAGCGAACCCCAGCTGTCTCCACCCAGATGGATGGTGCTCCTCCCTCATCAAGATGCCAGAGTCAGAGGAGAGGGAGTAGTCAATCCACACCGAGCCTGCCACATTGCAGGGCCGTCCCACCCTGACTCAGGAGTCAGCACGGGGAGGGGCGGGTGGGTCTTTTTCCTCGTTCTCTATGCCACTCACTACAGTGCACCCTGGCAGCAGTCAGCACTGTTACCCGCTGATGGCCGAGGAAGAAATGCGAAGTAGCCTTGCTCTTAGCACAGCGAGAGATCACTCTAGATATGGCTATGGAGGAAGGTTTGCAGACAGTAGGGTGGGTTCAGAAAATCGATTCCACAAAATGCATTTATCTGAGATCCAAACCCTTGGCATATCCAGTGTAAATTTATTTTTTGACAGCATCCAATAAATCCCAGTAAAGGAGCTAAATGAAGATCTTAACATGAAAAGTGGTGTCAGAGCTCTTTAGGCAATGCTGAAATGCACTTGATTTTATGCCTGTGGGTGGTCGGCAGCAAGTTTTATTTGCAAAGCAGCATTAGCAAACAGAAGCAATTGCACCTTAAATGAGTAACCTCTAAAGTATCAGTAATTATATTTAATGAAATGTCCCTCAAAGTCCCTTTGTTATTTGCAAGTGACACATTGTAAGGAACCTGCCCATCCCGCTAAGCTGACTTCTCAGCCGCTTCAGTCTCCTGCTCAGACAGCTTCTCTTCCGACAGAACTGACATCCAGGGCGATACGGAGCGCGTGATGCTCTGCTTGGCCAGGTTGTAGTGGTTTATGACTGTGTAAAATTTCTCCCGGGCACTGGAGTCTTGCTCCGCGTAATAGCTCTCTAAGCCTTCTGGGATGCACTGGGTGTTCTGAAAGACAAGAGGCCATTGAGAGCACGCATCGGTGCAGGAGGGGGTGCCAGTGTGTCTCCAGATGGCAGCCAACAGTTACTGAGCACCTTCCCTGAGCTTGGAGGAATAGATACAGTGATGAGCAAAAACAGGCATGGATCTTGCCCTCAGAGAGCACAGCACAGGGGAAGCCTGGCCTTGATTATTCTTAATAGACTGGCTGGTGAGTGCCATGGCAGATGGGCACTTGGGCTCCAAGGGCGCCAGTGTAATGGGACAGCAGGCCTTACTTCACTGAAGATCTTGCACTAGTTGTCATTTTTAATCAATTGGAAAACAACGACACTTCTGAAATGTCCAGAAACAACCAATTCAAATGAGGATGGAAGGGAAGTGAGAAGGGCTTCCCTTGAGCTAGGTTCTCAGCAGACCTTAGCTAGGTGAGATGAGGGAGGGGCAGCACTCAAGGCAAAGGAAACCAGAGCGGAGAGAGGCCTTGGGGCAGGAGTCAGAAGAGCGGTACTGAAAGAGCTGGGAGGGGGACCTGGTGACCCAAGGAGCAGCTGGAGGCTGCTGAGGAGCTCAGGAGGGGTGGGGGTGCCAGAAGCTGTCCCCTATAGGCTACAAACCCTGCAGAGGCCAAGGACTCCTAGGATTGTATGTGGAATTCTGTTGTATGGGCATTCTGGAGAGAGACCAGTTCGTCGCTGTCATCAGCTTATTGGGAGTCCAGGGCCCAAAAAAGGCTAAGGTTCTGCAGCCAAGGCTGGTGGCCTGGCAGTACAGGAGCACACCTAATCCACTGCCCCACAGTTAGAGCTGGTGTTGGTGGGGCACTAAGTGGGCATGGCGGTCAGTGTGCTCACACAGCTCGGGGACCCCACACCGTCCCCACAAGGAAGGCGTGCAGAGGTTGCTAATTGTCTTCTTCTACCCATTCTCCCCAGGGAGTTGACCAGGGCATGTGGCACCCACCTAAAGACTACATTTCCCAACCTGCCTTGTAGCCAGATGAAGCCATTGACTGATTTCTGACCAATGGGATTCGAGTGGATGTAACCAACCCGGTTCTGCACCGGGTCCTTAAAGGGAAGCTACCTGCCCTCCACCCTTCTGCCCCCTTCTGGGCCAGCTCTGACCATGCAGAGGACAAAGCCCTGGGGGCTAGCAGGGCAGCAAGAGACAGGGAATCGGAGCTCCGGGATGACTTCATGGGTCCCACACTGCCTTCAAGCTTGGAGTTTAGTGTGAGAGAGTAATAAACCTTCCACCTTGTCAAAGCCACACTATTTGTGTGTCTAAGCAACCAAAGCATTACGCTAACAGCCAAGAAGGGCCACTTTATCAGATAGGAAAAGTGAGACTGCAGCTGAGTCGGGGTCTCCAGCCTTAGACCACCACCACTGTCACCTGGGAAGGGTTTAAAAACTCCAGATTCTCAGGCCCTCCCCACAAAAGTGTGACTTGGCAAACTTGTGCTGCTGTAATCAGTATTTTTAAACATCTCCCCAATAAGCCTAAGGTTCAGCCCTACTGAGTCCACCGTCCAAAGTGGTCAAGGCCACTTTGCTGGTACATGGCAAAGTCCACAGCACTCACCGACTCCTGGTACTTAACAAGAAAACCTTGCAGTTTCCACCTCTGCCACCCAAAGTGCTGGATTCCTTTCCCCACCCCAGGTAAATACAGGGTGGTGAACATCCGGAATCTCTTTGATGACTCAACATCTCAGGTACCTCAGGCCAACACTAGGATTCCCAGTGGTGGCTGCAGCACCAGTGAGTGAGGACAGGCAGGAGACATCTGCGCCTGGCTTGCCCACGACACACCAGGGAATCGCCTTGGGGAACCTCCTCGCCCGAGCGCAGGTCTTTCTACCTCTGAAGCTAAAGCCAAGTTAACCGGGCTCCCCAACTGAGGGGCCGGCTCCTGAGGCTGTCCTGCTGTGTCTAGGCCCATCTCCCCCATCCCTGGCAAGCAGGAAAAGGGAACTGCTCAGGTTCGCATTTCCCTCCTGACATTCTCATACTGACCGTGTGTGGGATGCTTTTCAGGCATTCTTTCTGTGAGGTGAGTTCCATTAGTTCCACTAGTCCCACTCTACAGATGGGGGAAGTGAGACCCAGACAGGTGACTACAACCTCAATTCCATGACCCCATACTGTGTCACCCAAGGTACTGATCCAAGACTTCCCACCCAACCCAAAGACAGAAGAGTGAGAAAAGGAAGGCCTTACAATAAGCTCTATCCAGGGGGCGCTGGTCAGAACAGTCTTTTAAATCCGGCCAACATTCATCCAGTCCCTGCCGTGGGGCACACTGGCCGGACAGATGGATCCCAGCTTGCCTTGACCACCTCACTCACTGGAGCTTTCACAGAGGTTTCACCCTTTGGTGCCCTCAAAGGCAGCAATTACAGAGCTCATTTTATAGAGGAGGACCTGAGTTCAGGGAAGCCTACACCTGCCCTGTAAGTCAGGCCTGCAAATGGAACCAAGGCTAAGGCCGCAGTCTACACAACTTCTACCCAACGTGGGGCCACTTTGGGCCAATGCTCTGAATCCAGAGGCCCCTCCAATGTGCTGGTTCATGTGACATTGCCTGGCTGCTATGTAGTGTCAGGAGCAGACACAGGGCTAAACACGTTTTCACTGAGAGAGGAAAAAGGAGATCTCAGACATAGAAAAGCTCTCGCATGAGAAGATTTGGAGGCCTGAGTGTGACCTGGCGTGTCTTGTTCTTTCTCTAAGGGAGTGAGCTCCTGTCTCCATCTGGATAATTCTTACGCTGGATGCCTGCTGTATGTTTAGGAAAAGGAATGTCAGAGTAAGATTAGCAGGTGGGCTGCCCATCAAGTTTAGCTCATACCGGTTCTGTGCTAGGCACCAGGACCACCAAAAGGAGCACGATACAGCCCAGGCCCCAGCACTGCTGAAATCAGCCCTGCTGGTCCCCTTGCCCTGCCCGTGGTCTTCACTTAGAAAATCCGAGCTCATGCTGCTGTAGCGTCAGGAAGTGGCAGGCCTGTGTCGTCCTCTGCAGAGGGAGGGTGGTACCTACCTTAGGTGGTGGCTGACAGATCAGATGTGATGCTCTGTGCCCCAGCGCTGGCACACACAGCCACTAGGTGGTCATGACTAGGAGCTGGGCAGATGGCGAGGGGGTGGGGAGGGGCCGTGGGTTGGGAGTGCGCTAGACAGCACTTGGGTCTTACAGAAGTTCATCAGGAAGTGGATTCTGGCAGCAAATCCACACCCCCATTCCCAGCAGGCCAGGCCCTGTGGTTCAGGCAGGGCCGGGGGTGTTTTCCCTCTTTTCGCAGCTGTGGCTGCAGCCTGTCCTCGGAGGTGAGTGACTCACCTCCACAGGCTTAAGGCAGGTGTACAGGGATCAGCTCCTGATGCCACCCAGCCCCCATGAGGAATCCATTCTCTTCGTTACCAGCTCATTGAACCCTGAAGTCTAAAGATGAGAATACTTTATACCTGCAAGGCCCTTGTGAGCAAAGAGCTATTTTCAGAAGAGAAATGACAAATGGAATGTGCTTCTCACCAACACTGCCCCTTGTCCAGTGTTCAGGGGCTGCCACTGGCAGGAGGGCAGCGCTACAGGAGAAGGGAAGCTTTGGAGTCAGGCCCACCGTACCAGCTGAGTTCACGTGAGGAGTGTCTTCCCTGTGAATCTCAGGTCCCTCACCTATAAAATGCGGCTAATGAGTCACACCACCGTGTTGCTGAGGACTCAAGTCAATGCACAGTGGCTCAAGTTAAGAAGCCAGGATGTGCACAGGTCACAGGGTGGACAGAAAAGATAAAGCCAAAAGACACCACTGAAGTACAGCCCTTTTATCACCAGCGTCTTGATCTCAGCCCCACCAGGACGTCGGGAAGCACCTGACACGCTACAGAACAAACAGCCCATTCAGACCGGCAGCACGTGCATCAGGAAGACTCTGTAGGCCAAACTCCCCTCCAACCTCACCGCCACACCGCTTCACGCTGTCCTCTCCATCTGCCGCTCATCATCCCTCAGGGAAACGGACCACGGGTTCCCCTCTTCCCTCCCACCTCGGCACCCAGCAGAGCCCTGCAAGACCTGATGCGGCCAACACCTGTGGAGTGGCGGCCCCGCTCAGGGCTGGCATACCAGATGGCTCAGAAACGGCCCTGCCCTCCATGTGCCCCGCCCAGGGAGAAGGACAGATGGAGTCCCCAGATGCCTCCCACACAACATGGCTGCCCGAAGGCAAGGCTAGGGAGGCATCTTGGTGCCCGTGGTGGCGAGCACCCCAGGGGGTTTCCCAGCAGAAGCAGAACACAGAGGCCTTGCCGTGAGCGCAGATGGGCCGGGGAAGGCTTTCTGAGATGCTCCCGCCGCCCCCCATACCCATCTCATACAGAGCTGCCCTCACCTGTGGGGCTTGTGCCTCGAGGGGAGCGTGACTCAGCTGGGCCTGCACGTGGAGGAGCTTGGGGAGGTTCCCCAACTTCTCTGGGCCTCATTCCCTCACCCGTGAAGTGAAGCTGATGACAGACCTGTCTTGTGGGGCATGGGAGGACTGAGGTAGCTAAGTAAGTGTGTTCCCAGCACCCAGCACTCAGCACTGGAACAGAATAGCCACTAAGGGCCGGGTGCGATGGCTCATGCCTATAATCCCAGCACTTTGGGAGGCTGAGGTTGGATCACTTGAGCGAACCCATAAGTTCGAGACCAGCCTGGGCAACATAGCAAGAATGTGTAACCTGTCTACATGAAAAAAAAAAAAAAAAAAAATGGCCAATATAAAGGGAAGAGCCAGTATAAAAATGTGGGATTTGGGGCACTTTCCCCATTATGTTTAAAACTGTTTTATAAAACTCATGCAGTAATTTCATGGTTTTTTTTAAAAAAAGGCAGAGGTAGAAACCTAGTGTCCTCTCAGGCCACGTCTGCCTTTTTGACCCTCCTCATGATATGCCTTAGCTTGGGGCCACTGGGAGTGGCTGCCCAGAAACAGCCTGTCCCCTCCCCACAGCCTGGGGCTCTGAGGTCCCTGCCCTCAAGGTGTCAAGTCCAGCGTGCACACAGTTGGAGGCACTTAGTAAATACCGCACATGCTGACCGTACCAAGTGAACTGAGGGGGGTGAGCTGGGGCTCCACGAAGAGCCTCTGTACACCCTCTAACCACGGGTAAAATGGGGATATAACAGCATCCACCTCACAGGGCTTCTGGGTGCATTCCATGAGTAACGTGTAAAAGCCCCACACGAGCTGCCCAGCGTCGGTGTGTGACAAGCACACGCACAAATTTGGAGGACAGAGGGCGGGGGGACTTCATGAGCTCATGCCTCTCCTTTCTCCAGCTTCGGCCAAGGGCAGCTGGATACAGACCAGCAGCTCCCTGGCCCTCCTAGGTGCCTTCTCCGGAAAGGACACCCCCTCATTAGATGCTACTGGAAAATGCCAAAGTCCCACAGGACATCACTCCAGAACAACTTATCAGGGGACTCGCAATTCCCAAGGCTGGCTGTGGATGGGAACCACCTGGAGCACCTTTTAAACAAAAGGTGCCAGGCCCCTTCCATTGTGGCCACCAGTCTCATCTGCAGCTGCACACAGGACCGGGGCTTCATCTCCTGGGTCATCTCCCACTCAGGCCAGGTATCCAGCGGGACGTGGGCTTGCAGGATGGGGAAGGCAGTTTTAGCCACCCCCTCCTCCCTGTGGGGAACCTGCTCCAGGCCCAGAGAGGATAAGCCAGGATGGAAGCTCCAGGGCAGCTGGTGAAGCCACTGGCCTCAGTTATTTGTAAGTAGCCGGTTTCGGTGGGAACTTCTGGCCTCCAGGAGGCTGTCCTCTGCTGTCCTCTGTCCTGCTCAGGGCCAGCTCCTGGGCCTGCCCGTGCTCCCTCTCCATGACATCGGCCTCCCTCAGTAACTAGCTCTGCACCAGGCCCTCCCCTTTTACCCCTCTGCCTCTCAGATTAAATCAGTCCTCCAGTCTGCAGTCTCCCCTCCATCCCCAGTGCCCCGGTCTTCTCTTCCCTCAGCCACTGCAGCAGTCTCCTTGGTCATCTCACTGCCCTGTCTCTCCCTTCCAACCTCCAGCCTCGCCAGGTGACCCGAGAGATCACCCTATCACTTCCCCCTCCTCCAGGGGCCTGTGCCTGGCACTCAGGGTGCACCCGGTCTGGCTGTAAGCTGGTTCATCCTCCACTGCCTCCCTGTGTCTGCGGCTGGCCTCCCACCAGCACAGCCCCACCAGCACGCCCCCACCACCTACTGCTCCCTCTGTGCTCCTCTAACATCACACACCCCCTCCCACTGGGTCAGGGCCAGCACTGCCCTCCTTCCCTGAACCCTGCACCCTCTGCTTCTGTTTGTTGTAAAGCCCTGGTGTCCTCTCAGCCTCCAAAACAGACTCAAACTCTCCCAGCCCCAGCCTAGGGCATGGACGGGGCTTGCTGAATAAAACATGAGTGAAAGGGTGGAGGCTTTCCTCGGCTGGGCACACTCCCCCAAGACCCGCAAGCTCCCTGGCTCACCTCCTGGAGACCTGCTCCTCTAATGTGGACCGTCCTTCTAGAAACTGCCACCCACATGCCCATGCCCAAGCCCTGGGCCCTCTTTCCTGTCTGTCTATAGCCTTCACATTCAGTGTACGACTGACTTCCTCACCATTCATTTGAGAATGTAAGAGCCTTGTGAAGGCAGGGGGCTGTACCTGACTGGCTCTCGGCTGTGTTCCAGCAGCTAGAACAATAGCAAGAGCTTCTGGCACGGGGTGGGTGCCACGTACATGCCTGCCCAAGGAAGGAAGAGCTGAATGTCGGGAGCCTGAAGGACAGCATGACGTGGAAGGAGAAAAAGGGACTTGGGCTGGACAACGTGAATTCCAGCCTTTCCTGCTAATCGCGTAAGGACTCTCTGCATCCTCATATCAGCAAAAAACAAAACCTAAACGAAAACCAAACCCAAGCAACCCAGTGACAGCTGCCAAGCCAGGCTTCCCTGTGCACGTGCTCAGTGCTAGAAACAGTTGGCTTCTCCTGCTTTATTTTAATCTCAGCAGTGCCAAGCCCTGGAAATGAGCATCTCACACTGACTCTGGGAAGTTCAGAGCCAGCTACGGAGTGTATGGATAACGGGAGCCCACAGCAAGCGCGTTTTACAGCCACGCACGGCATAACAGCATTCGGGTCAACGATGGACCACATGCCACAGTGGCCCCATAAGACTGTCACGGAGCTGAAAACTCCTGTCGCCTAGTGACCTCGCAGCCACTGTATGGACGGAATACAACACACTCCTCACTTTGCGGAGGTGCTGGTGTACACACACCCCCTACACTGTCAGCTGCATAAACGTCTTGCACGTACAATTACATACAGAACATAATACTTGACAGTGACAATAAGCGCCTATGTTACTCGTTTATGTTACCATATTATACTTTTTAATCAGTATTTTACAGTGTATGCCTAGTTATTAAAAAAAAAAAATGTTAACTCTAAAAGAGCTTCAGGGAGCTCCTCCAAGAGGGATTCTGGAAGAAGGCAATGTTTTGTTTTGTTTTGTTTTGTTTTTAGACGGAGTCTCCCTCTGTTGCCCAGGCTGGAGTGCAGTGGTGCGATCTCTGCTCACTGCAATCTCTGCCGCCTGGGTCCAAGCAATTCTCCTGCCTCAGCCTCCTGAGTAGCTGGGATTACAGGCACCCACCACCATGCCTGGCTAATTTTTGTATTCTTAGTAGAGATGGGTGTTTCACCACGTTGGCCAGGCTGGTCTTGAACTCCTGACCTCAGGTGATCTGCCCATCTAGGACTCCCAAAGTGCTGGGATTACAGGCATGAGCCACCGCACCTGGCCTGGCATTGTTATCCTAGGAGATGACAGCCCTGTGTCTGTCACTGCTCCTGAAGACCTTCCAGTGGGACAAGGTGTGGAGGCAGAAGTTGGTGACACTGTTGATCCTGACCCTGTGCAGGCCTAGCTGATGTGTATGTCTGTGTCCTTAGCTTTTAACAAAAATGTGTTGAAAGTAAAAAAAAAAATTAACAATTTTTTTAATAGAAAAAACACATGAAGAAAAATATACAGTTGTGCAGTGTGTTTGAGCTTTAAGCTAAGTGTTATTACAAAAGAGTCAAAAACTTAAATTTTAAAAGTTTATGGGCCGGGTGCGGTGGCTCATGCTTGTAAGCTCAGCACTTTGGGAGGCCGAGGTGGGTGGATCACTTGAGGTCAGGAGTTCAAGACCAGCCTGGCCAACATGGTGAAACCCCATCTCTACTAAAAATACAAAAATTAGCCAGGCGTGGTGGTGGATGCTTGTAATCCCAGCTACTCGGGAGGCTGAGGCAGGAGAATCGCTTGAACCCGGAAGGCAGATGTTGCAGTGAGTCAAGACTGCGCCATTGCGCTCCAGCCTGAGCAACAGAGCGAGACTCCGTCACACACACACAAAAGTTTATGAAGTAAAAAGGTTACAGTGAGCTCAAGTTAATTTATTACTGAAGAAAGAGTATGTTATGAATGGAGTGTAGCCCACGTGTCCAGCGCTCACTCCGTCTACAGGAGTGCACAGTCATGCTGGGCCTTCACCTTCACTCACCACCCTCTCCCTCACTCACCCACCCAGACCAGCTTCCAGTCCTGCAAGCTGCATTCATGATGGAACTGCCCTAGTCAGGTGAACCATGCATTATCTTTTATACTGTGTTTTTACTGGACCTCTTCTATGTTTAGATACACAAATACTTACCATCGTGTGACAACTGCCTACATCGTTCAGTACAGCAACATGCTGTCCAGGTTTGTGGCCTAGGAGCAGTCGGCCATACCCTACAGCCCTGGTGTGTAGCAGGCTGGGCCGCGTGGGTGTGTACATTACACTCTGTGAGGTCGGCACCATGATGGAATCGCCTAACAATGCGTTTCTCAGGACGTATTCCCGTCACTAAGTGATGCATGGCCAGGCCTCCCCTGGCTCCATCTTCTCTTTCCACCCTTATCTCCCCTCCCTTTCTTTAATCCCGTTGCCTTGCGTGCCACTTGCGGGCTTTTGGGAATGAGTATTATATATGCAAAGCGAGCATTTCCATGCCTGTAGAGAGCCCAGGACCAGTGTGGCTCCCGCGGTGGGACAGGAGGGTGGGTGTACCCCCCAGCCCTGCTCCCCTTTCCCAGAGTGGCCTTGGGCAAGGCTTTCCTCTCTGTGGCACTTGGCTTCCCCCAGTACGTCCTCTCCTCTTTTATGTGGCGGACATTGTCCCCTCTCTCTCCCTCCTCCCCCAGAGCAATCCGCTGGGACCCAGTAGGTATCATCCTGGGCATTTCCCACGGCAGCCCCTGGCTGGGCCCACTTTTGAGGAGGGCCCTTCCCCAGACTGCTGAGGTCAGCTCCCAGGGGCCAAGTCCAGGAGTTCCTTCCTGTGGGTCTCATGTGCCCCCTGCCTACCTGCCCTGCTCTCCAGGTGGCCCTTCCGCAGGCACACTCCTGACACTGGCCCCCTGCTGCTCTAAGGCCTCTCCCTGGGCCAGCCGGGGGAGACGGCAGGAGCGGCCTTGAGTTCAAGGGAGAGAACACGCGGTGCAAAGGCGTTCCAGGGCCTCTGGGGGAAAACGGAGCTTTACCTTGAGGACGAACCCATCGGGGCAGGCGCGGTCATACTTGTACACCTTGTAGACGACCAGGAAGACGACGCAGGTGAGGAAGGCCAGGGCAAAGAGGACCAGCACGGAGACCTGTGGGCAGAGGCGGGACCGTCAGGGGTGGCCGGAAGGCAGCAGGACAGACACACACACACCCATACACGCAGGCCCCCCCACACACAGCATGTGCAGAGACTGTCTCTGGAAGAACCTGGGAAGGGCAGCTGGGCACCAGAGGTTAGGAGCATCACTGTTCACTGGGCAATTTTTTGGTAACATTTTAATTTTTCACCATATTCATAAGTGACCTTCATTTTAAATTAGTTATTTTTAGTACCCAAGGTCCTGCACAGAAAGCTCAGGGTACAGATAAGAAGAAGCCCCACTGTTGCCCAGGCAGCTCTCGGGCCACTAAAACACATGTCTGAGAAGCGGGGTTGGGCTGCCCACTGCCCCATCAGGGCCGTGGTGAATCAGCTACCAGCCAAGCATCCGCTCAGCAAACGTGTCCTAAGCCCTGGGCTCGCTGCGGGGACACAGTGTCGCATGGACACCAGCCTGCTTTTGCATGGGACCAGGAAAGACAGAGCCTCTGCAGCCCCATCGGCCTTCACCCTCGGCGGTTTCCTATGTGGTTAGTTAAGTGTCCTCAGGGACAGAGATTCGGTTTTCTTCACCATGGTGTGCTGAGCACTGGACAGCCCCAGCTGGTGTTTACAGATGAACTCACGACAGCTGCAAGACAGCTGGCTTGGAGGGGGACAGCCTGCCCCGGCCAGAGGGCATGGGGCACTAGATGACACCGGACCTGGACCGTGAAGGCACTCACCCGGCTGCCAGGGAGCCTGGCAGGGACGAGAGTATGTCTCAAAGCCAAAACGGGCTGGGCGCGGCGACTCACACCTGTAATCCCAGCACTTTGGGATGCCGAGGTGGGTGGATCACCTGAGGTCAGAAATTCGACACCAGCCTGGCCAACATGGCGATACCCCATCTCTACTAAAAATAAAAATTAGCCGGGCGTGTTGGTGCGCACCTGTAATCCCAGCTACTTGGGAAGCTAAGGCAGGAGAATCGCTTGAACCCAGGAGGCAGAGGCTGCAGTAAGCTGAGATCGTGCCACTGAACTCCAGCCTGGGTGACACAGCAAGACTCCACCTCAAAATAAATCAATCAATAAAAAGCTAAAACAGTGTGCAGATGGCCCTCCGCCCGCCCAGAGAGGCAGAGAGCGCGATGGGGCTCCCTGGCCGGGTGGGAAGATGCCAGGTGCCAGCACATGGCAGGGCCTCCATAATCTTAGTCTGAACATGCACAGAGCTGCTCGCTCCCCACCGCCCCTCCCAGCAGCCTGGGGGCTGCAAGGGGCTGGGACTCTCCCCTGGCCACATACAGACCCTACAGCCAACAAGGTTAAAGAACTGGGGAGCTCTGCTACTTTCTAAAGCTGCAGTCCCGAAGCTCGGTTGGGCAGACCCTCCAGCAGAGTGCCCCCTCCTGAGCCCTGCCCGCCTCAGGAACTCTAGACTTGAAGTCCCCTGACACCACGGGGCCCCCGGTTCCCGTCTGTGAAAGGAGACCAAGGGCATCCCAGGCACTGGTCCTGGGGAAGCAGGAGATGTGCGTGAGAAAGTGTCCTATCAGCCGCGCAGCATGGTCACCTGGAAGACGGGCGACCACTCTGCCGTGAATGCTGAGGCTAACCCTCCTTCTCTTTGGGAGCCCCTATGCACCCCCTGCAAGCTGCTCAGGCCCCAGCACCAGGGCCCAGGGTACAAGTTCTGCCTGCAGCTCTGCACCTTTGCAGCTTACCAGCCTCACCACCTTGGAAGTCCCTTAACCTCTCTGAGCCACAGACTCCTTGCCAATGACATGGGACGACACCTCCACCACCTCCCCGTCTCTGCAAGGCTGCAGATGCCTGGAGAGACACATTAGACAACTGCAGCTCATCCCCTGCCTCCACTTCCTGGGGGTCTTCATCTCCAGGCCTCACAATTGTCCCTGAGCCTGCATCTTGACTGCAGACAGCCCTGGCCGCAGGACCAGCTGAATGAGGTGGCTCAGAGCTGAGGGACGTGGCCTCTCTGCTGTCAGATTCCTGCCCATTGTGCTGCCAGATTCTTCGGTCCCAGGTGCTGTCAGCACAGTGCCCGGAGCAGGACAAGGGCAGCACCAAGACCCTGAGACCCCAGCCCAGGCTGCTCTCGCGTTCCACCTGGCTACCTGCTACACCCCACCGCCCGCCCTCCCATCTCCCCAGCTCACACCCACTACAACTCCAATGAGACCTGTCCCCTCTGTGTCCCTTCACCCAGGGAGGGACCCCTCAGGCCCCTGGCAGGCAGATTCACATCCCCTCTGAGGAGGCCCATCCTCCTGGTCCCCATGTCCTGCCAGTTCCTCAGTCACGTCTCCCGCCTCCACTCCCCCAACCCCGACCGTAGGTTGCCTTCTCAGTGCCATCACCCTCTCTAAGGGCCAGAGAAACTCCAGTCTACTGGGACGGCCTACAGTGCATATGGAGCCTATGCCTGACGAGGGACACAGACACAATGGAGCCAGGCTGCCCCCGAGGGCCGCAGCGCCCACAGAGAAAGGCGCCGTTTAGTCCAGATCACAGCTGCAGTCCACAGGCCAGCGCACATCACCTGGGCCAGGGCAGCAGAACGCGGAGCTGTGATGAAGCAGGCAGAGCTGGCCGGAGAAAGAAGGCACAGCCGTCCAAGGCACGTGGCAGCCAGAGGCAGTGGCAGGAGCTCAGCCAGGGAGGGCCGCCTGGGGATGATAGCCGCAAGCCCTGATGGTGCTTGGGGTGGGAATAGGCTCTGGACAGGGGCCGGAGCACCGACCCTGCGGCTCTAGCTCACTGGCCGGAAGTCTAGCACCTGGCTCCAGCCTGTGAATGGCAGTGAAAGGAGCGCTTCCCAGGGACAGTCACGGGATGCTGAAGACAGCACCTGGGTGGGGGGAGCATGGCGGAGCCGTCTGCTGTCGCTGCTGTTATCCTCACTCTCATCTCCTCACTGGCCCCGGGGTGGCGCCTGGCAGACAGCAGAGCGGGCTCTCAACCCTCTAACCAGCTGCCCTGTCGCATGCTCACCGGGGGCCACCCTGCCCAGGCTCCAGCTACCTGCCTTTCTCCAAGTCTACACTGCAGGGCTGCCTCACTCAGGGTGGTCCAGAAGGACTTGGTTCCATTTAACTGGCCTCCTTCGTAACCTTTTATATTTTATTCTGTGCATCTGAAAACACTATTCTGAGAAGAGACCCAAGCCACCACAGGTGAAGATGTCCTGTTAGAAGAGGGTTTCAGGGGCCAGGCGTGGTGGCTCACGCCTGTAATCCCAACACTCTGGGAGGCAGAGGCGGGTGGATCATGAGGTCAGGAGTTCGAGACCAGCCTGGCCAACATGGTAAAATCCCGTCTCTACTAAAAATATAAAAAATTAGCCAGGCGTGGTGGTGAGTGCCTATAATCCCAGCTACTCAGGAGGCTTAGGCAGGAGAATCACTTGAACCCGGGAGGTGGAGGTTGCAGTGAGCCAAGATTGCGCCATTGCACTCCCGCCTGGGCGACGGAGTGAGACTCCGTCTCAAAAAAAGAAGAGGGTTTCAAGTTCTTGAAGAGATGGGGCGTCATTAAACCTGTTTCTCCAGTTGGGAAACCACATCAGTTTGGCTCCTGGCACCCCATCTGTCTAGGTTTAAAAAGAACCCCCATTCCCTCCTGCAGGGCTGTAGGGGAACCGCCTCCTCAGGGCTGTCCTCCGAAACCTGGCCAAGCCTTTCCTCCAGGATCCTGGGCCCGACGGCTGAGGAGCCTGCTGAACCGTGCAACGAGAATGCGAGAGTCCCTGGAACAGTCAAGGGGAGAAGGGCAAAGAAATACATCCAGGGAGAGTCAGCGGGCGGCCCGTGGTGTGGCAAAGCGCTCCCCTACAGGCTGAGCTCTCTCTTCCCCCTGCCCTGTGCAGACTCTGGGGCTAGGGTCTCCTCAGCCACTGCAGGGCACAGCGTGGGGTCCATGGCCTAAGGAGAGAGAGGGCCACGGGCCTCTCCAGAAGCTGGCTCGGAATTGAATCCTGTAAGCTGCTGACTGTGTGATCTTGAACAGGTCACCCGGCCTCTCTGGGCCCCACATCTCATCGCCGAAGTGGGGAAACCATGCCTCACGCCCTGATGCATCTCAGGAGAAGGACAAGAGACCACGAGTTGAGAGCACGCTGGGCCCCTCAAAAAGAGATGCTGAAGTCCAGCCCCCAGGATCTGTGAAGGGGACCTGATTTGAAAATAGGATCTTTGCAAATGAGGCCATCAGGGTGGGCCCTAATCCAACCAAACTGGTGTGTCCTTATAAAGAGGGGAAATTTGGATGTAGACAGACACGCACATAGGGAGAGGGCCGTGTGAGGACGGAAGATTAGAGCACTGTGTCTACAGAGCAAAGCCAAGGATGGTGGCAACCTCCAGGAACTAGGAGGGGCAAGGACAGAGTCTCCCCTGCAGGTTTCCAAGGGACCACAGCCCTGCCGACGCCTTCATTTCAGACTTCTGGCCTCCAGTAGTGGGTGAGTAAATTTCTGTTGCTCTGAGTCCCCCCAAGTTTGTGGTACTTTGTTACGGGGCCCCTAATAGCAGAGTGACTTCAGAGGAGTCAGGACCGGCTCCCCTCCCCTGCGCTTGTTCTCTCTGCCATTACCCTGTTCCTTCTGCACCATGCCAGGCTGCCCTGCCCTCTCTCCTCCTTGCCCTTCAAAGCCCTGGCCAGGCCCCCTGCCCCAGGAAGGCTCTGGAACATCCCAGCCTCTATCGGGACACCAATCGTGCATGCAGGCACCAAGGAGCCCAGCATCTCTTTTTTCCTAATTAAAGTGAAATAAAAGTGTGTCACAGTTTGGAGACTTTCCTAAGTCCCTGCTCCCTCCCCATGAGATACTTAGAAGAATTCTGGAACAATGGATGATGTTACTGAGCCGGACGTTGGCGTTTCCTCCAGGACCTTGCAGTATCTTTTAAGCTTTCTCTACAACAACATGCCATGATCGTAAGCATCTTGGAGAACCACGACCACCAGCAACTCCATCTTTCAACCAATTTGAAAATACTTGAAAAGACGGACGAACTAGCCATTCACTGCCAGGGACTAAGAGTGAGATAACCCCGGGTTCCTGGCCTGCTCGGCCACACACAGTGACCCTGCAAAGGGCATCCGCCCCAACACCTGGTTTCCTGTGAAAGGGGGATGCCAGCCCAGCACCTGCATCTATGGTGGGGCATGCAGGAGACCCCATGGCTGGCAAACAGTGGGCACGGTGAGCCGGGTGAGCCGTTGTTACCCTATGGGAGCCCCACTCCCACACAATGTTGCAGTCTCCATGCTGGGCAGAAGCTGGAGACCGTCCAATTCAATGCCTTTCTTGACACATAACAAAGGCCTTGTCATTGAAAAGGCAGCACCTTCAAGTCTGCCAACAGGACCCAGGTGATCCTAAGAGGCCGGTGTTGGCTATGCAAAAAGAGAGGTGGCAGCCATTCGCAGTGACTCCAGCCTGGGTACAAAATGGACTCAACTGTGGCTGCCAATGAGAATCACGGGAGGCTCTAATGTCCCCAACATCTGGACCCCACTCCAAGTAATGATAGTGGCACAGCAAGTTTAAAACTCTCCAGATGCCTCCCGCATGTAGCCTAAGCTGGAAGCAAGGGAATAAACAAAGGATTCCACATCTGGGCAGAATTCCTGGGGGCCCTCAAGCTACACCCCCCACCAGACTTTATACTCTCACAACAAAACACTACCATTAGGAGGAGCTCTGGAGACGTCTGCCGCCTTCTGCACTCTGGTCAGCATTTAAAGTCTGCATATTCCTTACACAACACCTGCAAGGCAGTATTACTGACTGTGTTTTACAAATGGGGAAACTGAGGCTCAGATGTACATGACTGGGCCCAGGCAAAGTGGCTGTCGTTGGCTGAGTAATGGCCCTAAAGACACCCAGGTCCAACTCCCGGAAATGTATATGGTAAGGGACTTTGCTGATTCAATCAAGTCAAGGACCTTGAGAAGAGGAGATTATCCTGGATGATTAGGTGGGCTCTAAAGGTAATCACCTTTTCTCTGTCTTGAAGACAGAGAAAAGAGCAGAGAGAAACTTGAAGACACTGCGCTACAGGATGTGAAGGCGGAGGATGGGACCAGGAGCCCCATGCAGTTCCAGAAGACAGAAGCAGCAGGGAAACAGTGTCTCCCTGACAGCCTCTGGACAGATCGGGGCCCTGCACACCCCTTGATTTTGGTGCAATGAAACTGACTTAGGACTTCTGACTTTCAGGCCTGGGGAGAATGCCCGTGCGCCGTCTTCAGCCATGGCATGGGTGGTAATTTGTTACACTCACCTCTCCTTTCGGTTCATCTTCCCACAGATGGAGCCCCTGAGGGCAGGGCTGTGATTCACACATCTGGCACAGAGAAGATGCCTCCTGCACGTTCAGTGAGTGAGTGAGTGAGTGAGTGAATACAACTAGCAGATACTCCATCTCCTAATGAACACACACTGAGCAACTCTTGGGCACCTGGAGCTGACCCAGAATAACGTCTACACATCGAACAGAACGTGGATTTAGTTTGCAGGAGGTGCTGGCTGTCTTGGTTTTATTAAGCAAACGATCTTGCCCAGGAAGGAAGCAGATCCAGGGCAGCTCTTCCGTCCACGCCCCTGTGGGTTGGTAGACAGTGTCTGACTCCCATGCCTGGCTTCTCCAGGTGGGCCAGGCAGTCTCTGGGTTGGGAGAAGGGCATTTCCTTAGAAGCCGGCCCTTTCTTCCAGGGCGCACATCTCCGCCAGGCACAGGAAGTGCAGGGCCCACACCTGGGCCCACAGTGCCTGCAGGAACCCATGAACATGTTCAAGTTTTTGTTTCAAAATCAAAGGAGAAAGGCCGGGCGCCATGGCTCACGCCTGTCATTCCAGCCTTTTGGGAGGCTGACGCAGGCAGATCACCTGAGGTCAGGAGTTCGAGACCAGCCTGGCCAACATGGTGAAACCCCATCTCTACTAAAATTACAAAAATTAACCAGGTGTGGTGGTGCGTGTCTATAATCCCAGCTACTCGGAGGGCTGAGGCAGAAGAATCGTTCAAACCCGGAAGATAGAAATTATAGTGAGCCAAGATCGTGGACTGCACTCCAACCCGGGCTACAGAGCAAAACCCCATCTCAAAGAAAAAAAAAAAAAATCAAAGGAAAAAATAAGAATAGCAGGCTGGGTGCTGTGGCTCATGCTGTAATCCCAGCACTTTGGGAGGCCGAAGCGAGAGGATCACTTGAGCCCAGGAGTTCGAGACCAGCCTGGGCAACATAGGGATAACTCATTTCTACCAAAAACAAAAAACAAAAAATTAGCCAGGCATGGGGGTACGCACCTGTGGTCCCAGCTGCTCAGGAGGCTGATTTGGGAGGATCGCTTCAGCCTGGGAGTTTGAGGCTGAAGTGAGCCGAGATGGTGCCACTACACACCAGCCTGGGTGACAAAGCGAGGCCCTGTCTCAAAAAATCATCATCATCATACTGACACTGGTGAATCTATATTGAGGAGCCCAGCCTGGACTATATTCATCTTTAGATCAAAGCAGTCAAAATTTTCTCTTTTTTTAATGAAGGAAGGGGTCTATGATGGCCAAAGCACCTCAGTCCCAAAAGGCCCCGCCTTCTTCCTTCTTACTGGAATCCCCAGGCAGCCAGGGGACATTCTCAGGTGCTTTGACGTGGTTGAGCAGCCCTGCAGGGCTGTAGGGTCCCACAGCGTCACCCTGGTGTTAACTCTTCCCAACACAGGCTGAGAACTGCTAAAGAGCCAGCCCCGCTAACTTTGCTAGGGAAGGCTTCTGGGAGGAGGTGTCCATGTCCCAAAGGAGGAGGAGCTTACCAGGGAGGAGGGAAATGGGAGTCCAGCAGGGAGAAAGGGTTTGTGCCACGGGCCTGAAGCATCAAAAAACCCAGTGTCTATGACCAGCGTGGCTGCAGCATCACACATCCTGCAGGAGAGGGAACACGAGCCCAGCGACAAAGGTGCCTGTCTGCCACACCAAGACGCTGGAAGCAGACAGGTCCCGGGTGTTTCAGGACCCCAGGAAGCAACTGCCACTTTGTGACAAACTAGCATTTCTCACAGCACAAGCAGTCATCTGAAGGACAGATGCCTACCACTGATGTGCACGCATGTGTGTATTACAGCAGGGTCTACATTATCCCGAAATTTATATCACTTCTGTGCAGCTGGCAGTAAAAGCTCTAAAGCAGGGGCAATGGGATTATAGCTGCTGGGCAGGGATTTGTACTCATTGTTGTGCATCCCACAGTTGCCCTGAGGTGGCCCAAGGTGGCCCAGCCCCCACTGCTGTGGGTGTTAAGGGATAGTGCACTGGAGCAGAGGGTGCAGGGCTCCACCAGGTTTGTGTCATTGACCTCTTTGGCAGCTATGTGAAACCACAAATCCTTAGAATGATGTTTTAAATGCATAAAACACAATACATACACTTGCAAAGAAAATTGATTATATTGAAATACTGGTATCGAAATATTACAAAATTATAAATTTGTGATATGTATGTGTTTATTAACACACTGAACAAGATCTGATACTGTGGCTTCAAAGGAACCATGAGCAATAAACACTGTCCCAAGATCACAATGTCCCACAGCTACAATGTGATATAAAAACACCTGTGATATGCATTGGTGACAAAGTCACAAGTACTACTAATACCTCTGTAGTTTACTGCCTACATTAAAAAGTGAAGGAATTTGTACACTGAAAACTATAAAAAATTTTTGAAGGAAATTAAAGAGGACATAAATAAAAGGAAAGATACCCTGTGTTCATAGATTGAAAAACTTAACATTGTTAGGATGCAAACACTTTCCAAATTGATGTACAGATTCAAAACCATCTCTGTCAACAACCCAAAGGTCTTTTTGTTTGTTTGTTTGCAGAAAATGGAAATTACAAGGGACCCTAAAGAGCCAAAACTGTTTTCAAAACCAGTCTTGAAAACAAAGAACAAACTGGAGGAGTTCTCAATTTTAAAACTTACTACAAAGCTATGATAATCAAAACAGAGTGGTACTAGCATAAGACGAGATATATAAATCCATGTAATATAATTGGGAGTCCAGAAACAAAACTATGAGTCCATGGGTCAACTGATTTTCAATAAGGGGGCCAAGACCATTCATTCAATAAGGAAAGAACAGTCTCTTCAACAATGCTGTTAGGACCACATGCAAAAGAATGTGACCCTTACCTCACACCATATATAAAAACTAACTCAATTGGGTCAAATATCTGAATATAAAAGCTAACTCAATTGGGTCAAATATCTAAATATAAAAGCTAAGCCATAAAACTCTTAGAAGAAAACACAAGGGACAAAATCTTCATGTGATTTGGCAATGGTGTCTTAGATCAGGGGTCCCGAACCCCCGGGCTGCAGACCAGTACCAGTCCATGGCCTGTTAGGAACTGGTTGGTACAGCAGGAGATGAGTGGCAGGTGAGCAAGCATTATTGCCTTAGCTCTGTCTCCTGTCAGATCAGTGGCAACATTAGATTCTCATAGGAGCATGAACCCTATTGTGAACTGTGCATGCAAGGGGCCTAGGTTGTGTTCTCCTTATGAGAATCTAATGCCTGATGATCTAGTTTCATCCCAAAACCATCCCCTGCTCCCTGGTCAGTAGAAAAACTGTCTTCCACAAAACCAGTCCCTGGTGCCAAAAAGGTTGGGGACCACTATCTTAGATAGATATGACACCAAAAATACAAGCAATAGAAGAAAAAATAAATGATACTTCACCAAAAATGTAAAATTTTGTGCATCAAAGAAACTAGCAAGCAAGTGAAAAAAGAACCTATAGAATGGTAGAAAATATTTACAAATCACATATCTTACAAGGGCTTACTATCCAAAATATATAAGGAACTCTTACAACTCAACAACAAAAACACGGCTGGGTGAGGTGGCTCACACCTGTAATCCCAGCACTTTGGGAGCCCAAGACAGGAGGATTGCTTGAGTCCAGGAGTTGAGACCAGCCTGGGCAACATAGTGAAACCCCGTCTCTACAAAAAATACGAAAATTAGCTGGGTGTGGTGGTGAATGCCTGTAGTTCCAGCTACTCCAGGGGCTGAGGTAGGAGGATCACTTGCGCCTAGGAGGTCGAGGCTGCAGTGAGCTGAGATCCCACCACTGAACTCCAGCCTGGGTGACAGAGTGAGACCCTGTCTCAAAACAACAACAACAACAATAAAAACACAAACAAACTGATTAAAAAATGAGGAAGGACTTGAGTAGACAGCTCTCTGAAGAAGAGATACAAATGGCCAACAAGTACATGAAAAGATGCAGAACATCATTAGCCATTAGGAAAATACAAATCAAAACCACAATGAGATACTACTTCATATCCACTAGGATGGTTATAATAAAATAAAATAAAAACAAACAAGTGCTGGTGAGGATGTGGAGAAATTGAAACCATTGTGCATTGCTAATGGGAATGTAAAATGGTACAGCTCTGTGGAGAAGTTTGGTAACTCCACAATACGTTAAATATCAAATTACCACACAGCCCAGCGATTCTACTCCTGGGCGTATACCCCCAAAAATTCAACAGGTATTCAAACAAAATGAATGTTCACAGCAGCACTACCCACAACAGCCCAAATGCGGAAACAACCCAAATGTCTATCAACCAATGACTCGATAAACAAAATGTGGTCTGTCGGTACAATGGAATATTACTCAGCCATGAAAAGGAATGAAGCACTTGTAAATACTACAACGTAGCTGAGCTTTGAAATAGCATGCTAAGTGAAAGAGGCCAGATGGTCAAATCACATCTTATAAGATTCTATTTGTATGACATGTCTAGAATAGGTAAATCACAGGGACACAAAACAGATTTGTGGCTACCAGGGGCTGGGGGGAGGGGCATGGGAGTGACTGCTTAATGGGAATGGGGTCTCCTTTTGGGGTGATAAAAATGTGCTGGAACTAGCTTAGTGATGATGGTTGGACAACATGGTGAATGTACTAAATGGCACTGAATTTAATATGGCACTTACCTTAAAGTGGTAAGTTTTATATTTTGTATATTTTACCACAATTATTTAAAGAATGGGCCAAGCCGGGCGTGATGGCTCACACCTGTAATCCCAGCACTTGGGGAGGCCGAGGCAGGTGGATCACGAGGTCAGGAATTCAAGACCAGCCTGACCAAGATAGTGAAACCCTGTCTCTACTAAAAATACAAAAATTAGCCAGGCATGGTGGCAGGTGCCTGTAATCCCAGCTACTTAGGAGGCTGAGGCAGGAGAATCTCTTGAACCCGGGGAGTGGAGGTTACAGTGAGCTGAGATCATGCCACTGCACTCCAGCCTGGGTGACAGAGCAAGATTCCATCTCAAAAAAGAAAAAGAAAAAGAAAAAAATAAAGAGTGGACCAGAGGAGAGAGGCGGGAGGCTGAAGGTGTCGCAAACTATTGCGGAGGTGCTGACAAGAGGCCATGAGCCCTAGTGGAAGGCAAGGGAGACCTGAGGAGTATTTTCTGGAAAGAACAGCCGGGAACAGAGAAATACAAACAGGAGCTAGGCCTCAGCGTGCGTTTATGACGAGTTGATAAGGAGAGAATACATGTCCTCGAGGCTCGGGGGTCCTGGGTGATGGCCGCCACCCAGCATCCTGGCCACTCACTGTGTCTGCTGTCACTCACAGAAGGGCCCCACCTGGGCCGGGAGTTACATGGTCACTCACGTGAAAGGCCATGGCCTGTGGCCTTGTTCTCGGAATGCTCACCATCTGGACAGGGAAGCGTGAGCGGCCTCAGCACTGGCTGTGCTCCCGTCTGCCCTCTCAGGTCTGGGGCCACTGCCCAGCTCAGGGTCCTCAGGGGAGTTGCCCTACACGCCCCACTGGCATGGACGGAGCACAGTGGGATTTGGTGTGTCACCCTCATTAGCTGGGTGACCTTGGGCCTGTTCCTTAACCTTTCTGGCCTTATTTCCCTACCTACAAAATCAGGACAGCAGGGTCAACCATCAGAGACTGTTACTAACAGTGAACGAGACAGTGCTCATGGCGCCCCAAGCCCAGGCATGCACCGGGTCGATGGCGCCAGGTCGACGGCACTGGGTGGCTGCTGTTACTCTCCCCATCCTCCTACCCTCAGAGGGAGGGAGAAGGAAATGAGCATTTCTGCTGAGTAATGCAGTTTAAAAAAAAAAAAAGGAAAAAACTTGGAAAAAGAAGATGAATCCCGACATCTTCAAGCGTTTACAGCACTAAATATTTTAGGTAACCCACACAAAAGTGAACACATACATACACACACACACACACACACACACACACACACACACAGAGAGATGAGTGAACCCACTTGGTATCCGATCTGGCCGAAGCCCCCACACTAGAGCTGGCCTGGGGAAGGTGGGCTCTGCAACCACAGCCCCAGGATCCTACAAGATGCTCGCATAGCTAAAGGTTGAGGGGGTGTCCACACATACTTTCAGGGTCTCCAATACCACCCCCACGGGAAGAACCCCCACCCCCACTGCTGAATGCCAAGGAAATGGCATCACTGTTCATAAATATTTAAGAAATGCATCTTGAAACACACCAGGGGCTTACTGGAGAGTGTGGAAACAGATGGGCACGCAGGAAGCTCAAGGTCATTAGGGATGTGAAGGAAAGACACAAACCACCCACAGAGTCCTCTGCGACAGGATGCAGAAGGACATCCCCACCAGAGTCTGGACTGCCAACCACAAGAACCACACAGACTAACGAGGACTCTCCTGCCAAGACGCTCCCCAGCCCCGTGCTGGCGGTGAAAGGTGTTCCTGTGCAAAGCCGACCTTGAAATCTCTCAAGGCCCCAGGGTGACATGGTACCCGATGAGGGTCAAGGCTGGACCACCCAAACCTGACCTCACATCACAGGCAAACAGGGTGTGGAGACCTCTCCGGTGTCAGCAGCCAGTCATCACCGGAACCACGAAGCACGAAGGGCTGGAGCGGGCCCTGAGGGAGCCTTCCTGTCACCTGCCTAATGACGGCCCCTAATGACAGTCTCCAGACCGGAAGGAGAACTGCAAGCAGCGGCCCCAGCAGCCCCGACCCGCCGCTCTGCAGGCATCAGTGGGGAAGTGCAATTTCAAAAATGTTTAGGTTTGGTTAATTTGAGAAACATCTCAGCCAGTGTTTATTCTCAGCGTAAATATGCCTCCAGTTAATTAAGCGACTGCTTTCCTTGACAAGAACCTCTTTGGAAGCCCAAGCCGCTGGCCGCCGCTGGGGGAGTCCTCCTGCCATCCTGTGTGGCGGAGTCTCTCAGAACCTTCTCCCAGTCAGCAGTTACCTAGCAACCAGCCTAGCAACCTCACAGCCAAGAGATTAATCCCCAAGTGACAATCAGAAAGCTGCATCCAAAAAGACACTCCGTTTCAAGGATGCCATCCAAACGCCTATAAAGATGAGGTGCTTCTGAGCTACACAAATTGGAGACAGGAGGGGACAAACGATTTACCTGTCACTTCACCATTGGAAAGGCGAGATTCCATTCCTGTGATTCACACATGGAGATGAGAGAGCTAAGATGATGGCTGGGCCAGGGAGCTGCACAGAAGCTGTCCAGGCACTAGTGGGACGAGGAAGATGCTCTGTCCCAACCACAGCTTCGACTGGGCCCTGGCAGGGGGGCACACAAGCCAGGGAGGGTGGATCTCTATTCTGCACCCTCCATCATGCCCGTGTTTCCAGCATAGCCTGCTCCCCATATGCTCCCGTTTCAGAAAGAGAGACCCCCAGCCCTCAACCAGCTGCAGCTTCACACACGCCTCATTGTGTGCACACGTTCAGGGATGCCAGAAATCTAACTGGGCAATAAAAAGCTGGGAGAACATTCCAGAAAAGTGGGCACCCTTAGCATTCCCAAAAGGCACCAGCCCTCCTCATCCTTCCCAGCTTCTGCGCTAGAATGCATCCCCACTGGAAAGGCTCGAAAACTCAGGACACATTAGGATCACCTGGAAAGCATTTGTCAAAACGCATCTCCCTGCGGTTCAGGGTCCCTGAGTTAAAATCAAACTTCAGGTGATGCAGACTCAGGTGGCTCCAGATACACCTGGGGAAGCAGCACTTTGGAGGTTGCCTCTCACATCCACCCCACAGCAAGTGGGCAGGGAGCTAGGTAAATCTCCTTCCCAGTTGAGAAGGGGCTCGGAGCAGGCCCAGAGAAGAGACGCCCTTAGAATGCAAGTCGTTCAGCTGCGAAAGTCCAGCCTGCAGGCTTCCTGGGCAAGCTAGTGGGCTGAAGTATGCCACAGCAACAGGCTTCTAGAGTCGGCTGCCCAGCTCCTACTCTGCCTCTGCCACTCACTGACCGTGTGGTCTTGAGCAGGTCACCTGTCTGACTTGGTGAGAGCTGACAGGCATCACCTGTTAGAGGCTTACGCATAAGCACGGCCCCGAGAGAGGCTTCAACCTGATGAGCTGCCACTCAACTTACTCAACAAGCAAGGACCCACGGGCAGACCCAGGGAATCTCGCCAAGTCCCCCATTCATGGGAGGCCAGCAGCACAATTAGTCATCCATTTACTTATCAAGCTGTTACTGTGTGTGCAAGAAGCGCAGGGAGATGGTATCAAGGAGCTCTTACCGTGGCTGGCACGGAGTGGCTGATGAGTAAGTTCTGTCTGCACAAAGAGTCCCTAAGCCTTCATTTCTGGCTGACATTCTTGGCTCAGGGGGTCTCCATGGCCTTGTTCCCCTCCTCGGGTCACCAGTTCAGGCCGAGGCGCCTATGCTTGGAAGGGCCACACCAATGGACCTTGCCAGGACACTCGGTCACAGGTTTCACACCCAAAGAGAAGACAGCCCAACCCAGACCCTCAAAAGAGAGCACCTGGGGGAAGGGAGCCTGGAAACCAGGACTCAGGAAGAAACAAGAGAAAAAGAAGCTGTACACTGGGGAGGCTTCCAGGGTACCTGAGCCTGCCATGTCTCTGAAGTCCTTGGGGATGGGGAAGGAGGGCGCCGCACATTCTGTGTGGCTCAAGGCAGCAGAGCAAGGGTTTTTAATCAACAAACGAAAAGGATTTGAAGAAGCGGCATGGCTCAACAGCGGTGGCGCCTGGGGTGAGTGCTCCCACACAAACCCACTTCTCCAAGAAACCAAGGATCTCTCGTGCCACAGCCAAGAGCAGGCTGCCAAGGCTCTCTGCCTCAGTTTCCCCTCTATGTAAAATGGAGCTATGAGGGCGCCTACCGCCTGAGGTGTTTATGAAGATTAAATGAGATAATATGAGCATAGGAGTGTGAAGCAGAGTCTAGCTCATGGAGCACTCCGTCACTGTTAGATGCTATTGCAGCCTGGCTGCAAAGGGCACTGGAAACAGGACGGTGAGGTTTGCTGCAAATGAGAGGGACCCAGGAGGCTTCCTGGCAGAGGCGTGATCTGCACCTGCCCTGGGAGGAGATGGAAGGGATGGGGTCTGGGAAGCAGCGGGCGTCCCATGGGAGTGGGGAGGGATGTGGTGCAAGGTATGGTGGGAAGGCCTTGGCTTTGAAGCTAGAGAGTCACAGAGGGAGCACCCCAGCCACCCTGGGGCCACCTGGGACTCAACAGCCTTGTGTGTAAAGGAGCCAATGCCATCCTCTTCAGGGCGGTTGTGAATCATAAAGGAGGAAAGGAAAACTAAGCAGAGGAACACACCCAGCGGACTTAGTCCAGTACAGTCATGTACTGAGCACCTACTGCATATATCGCCTTCTCAGACAGCCAAAGGAGGTAGAGACAGGGAGACGAGGCAGGGCCTCTGCTGCCAGCAGCCAGTCTACTGGGACGAGCACAATCACCCATGGTCTTCTGAGCCTTCAGGTTCTGGGCAACAGGGTCCAGGTAACCAGAGTCCCAGCCAAGGCTGCCAAGGGCCCTGGTGGCAAATATGCGTCACCCATTCCTTAGGCAAGAGACCTGGGGACCTGCTTCAGGTTGTCATGTGGGAAAAGTACAAATGAAGAACACCAGAGATCGGGGACAGAGGCTGGCACATCATAGACACTCAAAAGATGAAGGAATAGCTGTTCAAGTGCCGCACTGCGCCCCGCTCTGTGGGGACCTAAAACGCTGGGGCTGGGACAGCAACAGGCAAGTGGGGCCTGAGAAACCCAGACACACTCAGACATCAGACAGCATTTAGCCATCAAGACAGAGGACACCGTGACCTTGAAATCAAGGCCACTCCTGCCTCAACCAGGGGCAGCAGCCAAACCCAGGGTGCAGATGGGGCAGGACAGGTGAGTGGCAGCAGATAAGGCACATGCTAATCCCACTGGCCAGCGCAGAAGACAGGTGTTGACCTCGGACCAATATGTCTTGGTCCTGGCCATGAACCTCAAACATGTATGATCGGCTGAGCCAGGAGCCACCAAAAGAGCCTCTCAGCACACATGACATCCTTACATATCAGCAGGGACAGACGCAGACTGCTGTGTGCCTCGACTTCCCCATCTGTAACACCGGTAGTACAAATAGTGCCTACTATTAGTAGGGAGCAGGCAGAGGGCTGCTGGGAGGATTCACTGAGCTGACACAAGTAATGCCCCCACAGCAACACTCATGGGACCTGCTGGACCAGGCAGGCCCTGACAGGCAGTGTGTGGCGACGGGAAGGAGGAGGGACTGAAAGTCAGATTACACCCTGGTTTTCCCAGTCACTCTGCGGCTGCAGCTTCATCTGTTAACCAGGGATGGCCCCCAGTCCCACCTTCTGTGATCCACAAGGTTGTCAGAGATCAAATATGATGCCATACCCACAGGTGCTCTGGAAACTGCAGGGGGTGGGGATGGGGGTGGGAGTCCCTGTGCCCCCAGCACAAGCAAACTGCTCACACTGCCAAGTGGAGGGTGACCAGAGAGGCAGACAGGGCCACTCTCCAAGGCCTGGGGCCCACTGATGTCTCTCAATTCACCTCCTTGAATCTGGATGAGGCTACCACTTTCCCCTGTCTCCCATGTTTCCCAAAGAATGAGTTTCCTGATCAGTATCCCAACTTGTTCTTCAACCAAGGCGGCCTCTAAAGGCAGCCAGGCTGGCAAGAAGGCTCCTCCCACCCAGACAAGCTGGAACCCTCCCACTCTCAGCAGCATCCCATCGGGATGGGGTGAAGGACGGAAGATACACACAGGCGCAAAGCCAGACCCCCTGCAGATCGGATCCTCGCTCTGCTGTGTAGAGCTGTGACCACTCTGTGCCTCAACCTCTCCATCTGTAAAATGGGTTATACCGATAGTACTGGTGTGCCAGAAGGGTTGCTCAGATGAGCTCACTAGGTGAAGGGCTGGGACCGCCGTCTGGCACGTGATCAGTGCTGTGCGTTATCTTTTTGTTGTTGTCTGCTTCCTTCCTGGAACTGTTAAGTAAATATTTTAATGTTTGGTAAGTGATTTTTCATATGTTTATAACCTTTGTCTAAAAGATGGTTCGTGGGTGGGTTTTCCCTGTTATAAAAATAAGTAATATGTGATCATTTTGGAAGAAGAAAAGAAAAAAGAAATGTACAAAAAGCACAAGGACAACATCTTGGCAAGCAGCCAGAAGCTACTGGGTGTGCACAGCTGGGATCAGCCCAGACAAACAGCGTCAAACCCTGGCCCTCTCTGCAGGCATGTCTGCAGCTCAGCAGACCCCTTCTGGGGGCAAAAGCAGCATCTCACCCACCACAGGACCACTCACCTTAAACCTCTCGGTGACACCCTCCGTGATGCTGACGGTGAACTCAGCAATTTGGGGAGGACGTGCTTTCCCTTTCTTGCGGTCAGGTTCATACTCGGTCTTAGTTTTCACGACCACCTTATCCAGGAAACAGAGAAACAAAAGTCAGATGCATTCAGACATATCTGCCCAAAGATGGTGGGTCTGGGAACTCCCACGTTCAAAGTCACCATTTGCCAGGAAGAAATTCACAAGAAGAACAAGAACAGCCACTACTTTTTGGAAATCTCCTCTGTGGCAGGACTTTCAGAGAAATGACCCATTCATAATCCTGACAGCAGTCCCAGGAGGGAAATATTATAACCGAGGGGCACAGAAGTTAAGCTCATTGGCCAAGGTCACGCGGCTCATAGGCGGCAGGGCAGGAATGCAGCCTGGCACCTGACTCCTAACCCAGTGCTCCTTCCACCCACCAGAGCCAAAGCCTGGCTTGGCCCAGGAAGCTGGGAGGCTGCACCTGCCTTTTCACTGGCCTTGCTGTGCTACCATGGGCACAAGAAGAGGAGGTCTGAGGGTACCGTCCACAGCCCTCCAGGACCGGCTGGAGAAGCTGGCCACCAGCCTGTCAGGAAACAGATCCAGGATCAACCTCTTTGTCTCCACCCCCACATCCTCCTCTCCTCTTGCCCCTGCCACAGCCCCCAAAGGGTCTCCCTGCTCTCATTTCCCTCCACCCCCTACTGTGAAGCAGAAGGATGTTCGTCCAACCTGGAAACCAGCCCTTGCATCTGCCCTACACCCCAGCAGCTTCAGATGGACCCAGGAAGCCTCCCCGCCCAGGACACTCACAGCCCTGGCCTCAGCGGCGCTGCCTTCATCACTCACCACACCTGTTGCCAGGGACTGTTTACTTCTCTGTCCCACTGGACTGGGAGGTGTTCAAGAGCAGTGTCAAGGTGTTATAGGTCTCTAATCCCCAAACCCCACTCCCCAAGCCAGGTTCCAGGAGAGGCTGTTGCACTAGAGACAACCAGCCACCTCCAAGCTCCTTCTCCCCCGAGGGACAAGGCCCCTTCATTGGGCAGTCCGTCATCTGCTCTCCACAATGGTGGGGCCCAGGGCAGAACAAAGAGACCCCAGCAACTGGGGATGGTCGGCCCCGGGCGGGCAGCCAGAGGGTCTCTCATCCTGCACTGTGACCCCCAAAGCCAGCCTTGGGGAGAAAGAACAGCGGAGCCCATTCCAGGGGTCACTGAAAAATGATCCCAAGAGCCATAAACCTTGTAACCACACTCTTGGCCTCTGACCCCAACTCCTTTTCCACCCAGTGCTCCTGCGGTGGAGAGGGAGGGGGTGCCTGGCATGGGTTAGCCTGGGCACCCACCCCTGTGAGGCACTCATTTCTTGAGGCAGTGGTTGGGTGTCACCCTGCCATCCTCAAACCCCAACTGGACCCAACTAGCCATGTGACCTTGAGCACGCAGGCCTAGACTGGCCAATGAATGGGAAATAAGGTTACTGCTGAGGATGAGGAAACCCACGGAAACCTCCACCGTATGTGGGGGCCCCATCAATATTCTGTCGACCTGGATTCTATCCGCACCTGCCACTAACAGGCTAGGTGACCTTGGGCAATTCTCAAATTCTCTGTGCCTGCATTTCCACATCTGCAAAATGGGGGTAACATTGGTAGTGACCTCATGGCCTTGTCAACACATTAAAAGAATTTAAACCTGTAAAACTGGCAGAATAGTTCCTGGTGCAGAATAAGTGTCTGGCAAGTGTCAGAGGAGACCAGCCCTGACTCTGCTGCCAGCACTGTGACTGCTGTCACTGCTGTACCCCCAGCACCTCAGCACTCCATACACGTTCTCAGAACAGATTCTCATTTATAACCCAACTGTGTCACCACCCCTCAGAAGCCATGTCACCTGGAACAGGTGACATCGCCTCCCTGAACTCTGACTGTTAGCAACACGTTGCTGTTATTCAGGTTAAGAGAGGTCTTACGTGAAAGACGTCTGGCTCCAAGCACGGTGGAGTAAGAGGCACTGCCAGAAACTTTTGCATCCTGGAGGACTGTAACCTTTAGCCCAGTGACCTTGGGCGTGTCCCATGAATGCTCTGAGGCTCAGTTTCCTCATTGTGACCTTAGAAACTTTCTGGAAAATAATCCCAAGAGCCATAACCCTTGTACCCACACTCAGTCCCAGCTGGAAGTCCTGGCTGGAAGGCCTGGCTGGACCCGAGAAGAGCATCCCTGCTGGCTGTCCCGCTTTGGACACTTGCAGAGAGAGCAGACTCATCACCTTCCCAAGCTGCCTAGGCTAGTCCTGGTCGACCTAATTAGTTGGTGAGGATTTCATACCTGCCTGAAACCCTCCTCCTTGTATAAACCAACTGTGCCAAATGGTTCTGGAATGGAAGAGACTGAGGACAAGAGAGGAGGCTCAGGCCAAGTGAGGGGAATCACCTGATAGAGGTGCTGCCTCAGGACACGGAGTTCCTGGCACAGGCACCACTGCTCCTCAGCCGAGCAGCTGGGGGCCGAGGCAGGAGGGGGTGTGGGGGCCTCGGGGCCAGGCCCTGCTAACTGGACAAGTCTGATGCCTAGACAGGGAGGGGTGGAATGGAAGCTGAGGCCTCAGGCAGCCCTGCCCCTCCTGCAAAGCCTAGCCTGGACCATCAGTGGCCCAGAGTGGCACCACCGTGGCCTGGGGGGCACAGGTGTGGCCAGCTGATCCCCCTTTCTTGAACTGAAACCCCCGCTGCCAGCCTCTTCCCGGCTCCTGCCTCCCTCCCCAGACAACACACACAATAAAGCTAGGAGGACACCTTCACAGGGGTCAGGGCCCCCACCGGGACACCCCCACCCCACAACACCCGCCCCGTCAGCAATCACCAACTTGCTGGAACGAAGACAGAGCCCTGGCTCAGAGCCCCTTCACCAGGGACTAAATGAGAAAATAAATAGAAAAGCACTTCCGGGAATTATTCGTGGCTGTGGTGGTTTGTAAGCGGCAGCAAGATGCTGAGAATAGATGCTGTGTCTATGGTCTTAGATGTGAGTTTTACAGTACAATCGCCTAGACATGCAAAGATCTATTTACATTTTTAAGTGTTAACTCTCGGAAATATTATTCTTAGCAAACAGAAATTACTTAATTGGATGCTATATTCAAGAAGAGGAGATTCTTTAAATTCAGCAAAAAACACTTTGCGGAAAGGTTGATGAATGGTTGTTCCCAGTGACACCAATACTGAGCGAGCCCGGGCACTTATTTGGAGATTTCACAAAAGGAACAAAGAGGAAGGAGACCCTGTGTGAGCGCGCACACCCTCCTGCACCTAGTGCCAGCCTGGCAGGGGCAGGCAGAAAGGGCGAGAACAATTCAGCCCTGGGGAGGGGCCATCTCACCAAGGAGAACGCTCCCCCGCCTCGGTGGGGCAAGTCGGGCTGAAACTGCCACACCCGGGAAGGTACAGGGGCAGCCTCGCCCGCCCCTAGGCTCACCCCCGATCCAGAGCCCCTGCGGCCACGGGGCAAGGGAGGAGCAGGGCAGCTGCGGGGCCAGGGCCCTCTCGGATGAGGCGCCCAGGAAAAACGCGAAGGAATCTTGCCCCACCGCGTTCCACTATCAGGACGAGGATATATCATCTAAGGCAGGGCTCCCCTCCCCCTCAGCATCCCCCGATCCAGAATCCCGCGCGGGTACACTGTCCTCGCCGCGCTCCCTCCGGCCTCCCGAGCCCGCCCCCACTTCGTGTACCCAGCGCACGCGGCGCGTTTCTTTTGTTGCGGCCGCCGTGCGAGATCTGGGGGTGCGCACCCGGCAACGTGGAGGGGCGTGGGGGGGGGGGCTTACCTTATCCGGGGGCGGGAACTGCAGCTGATTGACATCGAGGGGCGTCATCAGGGGAATGGTGTCGAAGCCATCCTCCAGCAGCGGTTGCTTGGTGCCCTTCTCTGCGAAATTGTTCCCCAACTTCACCATCGTTCCGGGAGCTCCGAGGCTGCAGCCTGCGGCGGGAGGGCCGGGGGGAGTCACCGCAAGCAAGACCCGGGGCGGGGCGGGGGGGAAGTGGGCACCCACACCCACCGGCGTCCCGGCGTCCGCGACCTCGCCAGCCCCGCTTCGTCTTGGGGAGGGGTCGTGGGGACGCGGTGGTCACGGCCCGATGCGGGGGTCGGGTGGTGCTGTGTATTTCTAGACCCTCATCTCGCGGGACCCAAGCGCCGGGCGCAAGGGCGCACCGCGGCCAGGGAAGGGGGCGCTGCCCCTGCCCAGCCCCTCCAGACCCGGTCCCCGGTCCTGGGGCCGCCGCACCCGGGCGACCCGCTGTTCACAGCCCCGTCCCGCGCACTCGGGGAGATGGGCATCCCCCGGGCCCTGCTCCTGGGCGGGCAAGGTCTGGCCTCGGCAAGCCCAGGCGCGGCCGGCCGCACTCACCCACGCCCGGCTCCGGCAGGTCAGCTCAGCGCTCCGAGCTCCGCGCACCGAGCTCCGCGTCTCCTGCTCCTGCTCGCAGCAATGGCGGAGGCGGCGCCGCGCGCGGACCCGGGAAGGGGAGCGAGCGATTGGGCTCCACGGCCGCTCCCTCCTCCTCGCGCCGCCACCTCCCTGCCGCTCCCGGGGGCTGGGTGCGCGCGGGTGGGTGCGCGCGTGTGGCCGCGCCTCCGCCTTGACGCAGCGCCCGCCCGGCCGCACAAAGGAGTGCGGGGCTGGGCGGGAGCCTCCCCTGGTACCACGCGCCCGCCCTGTGCCGGGGGAGGGAACAGGGGAGCGGGAGAGGACGCGCCCCCAGGGGGTCTCGGAGTGGCGGAGGGTGCCCGGAGCGGGAGGGCTGCGGGCTGCGCCACCCCGGGCGGCGGCCTGGACGTGAGGCGCTTAGAAAGGAGAAAGGGGAGGCAGCGACCCTAGGGACAGAGCGATCCCCAGGGGGTGCGGGGAGGTGCAAAGAGGGTCCCCGCCCGCAGGGCGCCGCGCTCACCTGGGGGTCCTGAGGACGTTCAAGGGTTTGGGGGGATGGGTCCAGGAGGCGCTGGGTGGTGGCGGAGACCAGAGCAGGGCGCTCCTTAGCGCTGGGTTAGGGAGGGGGCGACCAAAAGAGGGCGCGTCCGCGTATAAAGGGGGCGCGGCCCGAAAAGGAGGAGGAGGTTTTCGGTGGTGCGGCAGGCGGAGTAGCGCTCTCCAAGGGCTGGGGTGCGAGCGCCCAGGGTGAGGCTGCCCCAGGCGGAGGGAGGGAAGTCGTTCTAGGCAAAGAGCGCTCAGTGCGCCGCGCGGAGGGAGGCGGAAAGGTTCCTCCGCTCTGGTTGGCAGAGAAGGCGGAGGTCCTACTGCAGCCGCGGCCCGAGCATCCTGGGCACAGGGGAGGGGCCGCTGGGACGGTGCCGGGACGCAGAGGGAAGGGGGGTGGTTCTAGCCTGACCTGCGCCCCCAAACCCCGAGCGCAGCCGCTGTCGCAGCTTCCCAGAGAGGGTCCTGTTTGCAGACCTCCAACCCGTCCTGACCGCAGGACTCACGGATGAAAGACTATGAGGTGTGGGGGCGAGGCCGAAATGGGAGTGGAGCCCGCGGGAGGAGGCTGGCTGCGGGGATCGGTGCCTCCTGGGCACCTGGGCCAGGAGCTGGGCCCTGTCAGGTGCTGGACGAGGAGGAGGCATCCCCCAAATTCGATACTTTTTCACACCCTTTCCGGGGACTTCCCCGTGGCACTACGGAGGGTCCGGGGCGTTTTCCATCAGCCATCTGAGAATCCTGGGAATAAGCCAAGAGCACAGGAGCAGCCACCGCCTTGAGCCCCAGGCACAGTCTGGGAACTTGCCGCGGGTGCCCTGATTTCAAAACCCCCAGGAGGGCTAGCCGTCTTTGACAGGTGACCTAGTGGGTTTCTCGTAACTCTTCCCAACTCTCCAGCCAGGGTCTAAGTGTGCCTTTGACCACAGGCCACCCTGGTCTGAACCCAGGCTCCTGGCAGAGGCACCCCGCCCCCAACCCAGGGAAAGCGGGTGTCAGACTCTGGCCCCTGCCACGGGCCTCAGGGACCCACAGAAGCCACCTTTCTGGCACTTTGATGCCTCCCTGAAGCAGGTGAAGAAGAGAAGATTCTCTCGCTCCACTTTAGAAATCTGCCATGAGGGTGACTCACTGGTCAGGAGAAACCCTTTGGGCTTAAGCAAGGGAATGGCTTCCTCCACCTCCCGTCTCAGGCTCAAGCGTTTAACAGAACCCAGCACACACGCGCGCGCGCGCACACACACACACACACACACACACTCAGTCAGAATTCCACACCGGGAGGAACAAAGTGGAGGCCCTGCCCCTCCCTCAAAGACTCTGTTAACTGAGGAGGACAGAGAGGCGACCTAGGTCCCTAGGTTGTCCCAGAGATGGACGGTGGACAATCATGTTTCTCTGCTAGCTGGCCTTTTGTGCTGTCTTGGGGCTTGACTGGTGCTGGTCGTTGGGACTGTTTCATCCTGTAGTTTTCTTCCTCTGCTGATTGTATCTGGGCCCTGTGAAGAGCATGGACAATGCAAAATGCATGAGACACAGCGCTACCCGCAGGGAGCTGTGGACAAGGGCAAGTCTTTGCTGGGAGCAGTGGCCCTATGGGAGAGTGGCCTCTGCCTCTTGCCAGGAGGGAGGACATCCAGAGACTGTGGGTAAAGCATCCTACAGGCGGGCCTGAGAGAGGTGCGTGCAGAGGGGAAGGCATTCCAAGTAGGGGAATAGAATATGTTAAGACAGTATATGAGCTTCCTGCCACTGTTGGAAAAATTTGGCTTAAAACAATAGAAACATGTTCTCTCCTGGATTTGGAGGCCAGAAGTCTAAAGTCTGGGTCCCAGCAGGGCCTCACTCCCTCTACAAGCCACAGAGAAGAACCTGTTCTTGCCCCCTCCAGCTTCCAGTGGCTCCAGGCATTCTTTGACTTGTGGCTGCATCACTCCAATCTCTGCCTTCACGTCACTCCAGTCACATTGCCTCCTCTTCTTCTGTGTCTCTTATAAGGACACTCATCATAGGATTTAGGGCCTGCTGGATAATCCAGTATAAGGTCTCCCTCTCAAAGTCTTTAACTTAATCCTATCTTTGCCGTATAAAATAATGTTCACTCTTTTACTATGTAAGGTAAATCACAGGTTCCTGGGATTAGCATGTGGACATATCTTTTAAGGGTCGCCATTCAGCTCACTACAGGCATTAAGCTTGCAAGGGTGTGGTGATTTGGAGAACCCAAGTCATTCACAGAGGGTGGCAGAAATTAGGTTGAAGAAGCTACAGCCACCAAAATGGGGATGGCTGAGGCTGCAATGGTGGTTGCAGGTCGAACAGATGTCAGGTATTTTCACAACATACAAAAAGGGAAAATCAATGGGATGTGGTCTCTCCCCGGACCGGTTTCATCTCAGCACCAACAATTTAAAATCCAAGTGCCACAGAAGATTGTTGATACATACTCAGTTTTTCTAAATGACTTTTTCTTTCTTTTTTTTTTTTTTTTTTTGAGACGGAGTCTTGCTCCATCGCCAGGCTGGAGTGCAGTGGCACGATCTCAGTTCACTGCAACCTCCGACTCCCTGGTGCAAGCAATTCTCCTGCCTCGGCTTCCTGAGTAGCTGGGATTACAGGCATGTGCCACCACTCCCAGCTAATTTTTGTATTTCTAGTAGAGACGGAGTTTCACCATATTGGTAAGGATGGTCCTGATCTCCTGACCTCGTGATCCACCTGCTTCAGCCTCCCAAAGTGTTGGGATTACAGGCGTGAGCCACTGCACCTGGCCCTAAATGACTCTTTTAGGAATGCTTCCAGGGTTACTGATCTCAGGCACAGACCCATCACTGCCTGAACGATTGTAACTCCTACCCTGCTCCCTCTCCTCAGGGCAGCCAGGCGCTGCTCTCTAATGACCCTGGTACTTCCAGGTCCAAGCCTTTTAGCAACTTCCCTTGTCCCACTGGTTGAAGTCCAGACTGTCACAGCAAGAGACAATGTGACACACTGGCTAAGCCGTGGCCCGATTTTGAATCCTGTCTCTCTCTTCCTAGCAGTGTGACTTCAGGCAAGCTGCTTAACCTTTCTATGCTTCAGTTTCCCATCTATAACCGGAGACAGTGATACCTCCATCATAGCAGTGTTGTGAGAATCAAATGAGCTATTTTTATTTTTTTAAGTGCCTGTTTTAGGTATTACAATTGCTTTGACCTCTAATTCTGTACTCCTGTGGTCTCTATTCTTAGCAGCCGGTGCTGGAGCCAGGGTGAGGTGATAGACACTTTTCCTGGTTATGTGACAAGTGTTCAGAGTGACTAAGGTGACTCTTCCCCTAGAGGCCTCATGAGCCTCTTTGCAGGTCAGAGAAGTCAAATGATGAGTCCCGGGCCACAGGCTTCTCTGCAGAGCTGGGATGGGTTGCAGGCTCTAGTCAGGCCTCCCACAACCAGCTGGATCTCCAGGATGGATGAGGTCCTGCTGCGGGGGTGGCCACCCAGTGCTGTCAGCCTATGGAGGTTCAGTGGCAGGTGATCAGCGGAGGTTCTGCTCTGTTTTTCTGCAGCCTAGCCATGTCGATCCAGCGATGCTTCATCCAAATGTCTTATTTTTAGATTGAGATGTAATTCACATGCCACAGATATTACCAGTTTAAAGTATATGCTTAACTGGTTTTAATATATGCACAAGGTTGTACAATCATCACCACTAATTTCAGAACATTTTCATCACCCTGTAAAGAAACGTGTATTCCACAACAGTCACTCCCCACACACATCCTCATCTCTGATGGTTTTACGTTTCTTGGGTCCACTTCTCAATCCACGGGATCAGCCAGCACACTGGGATCAGCCGGCACACTGGGATCAGCTGGCACACTGGGATCAGCCGGCACACTGGGATCAGCTGGCACACTGGGATCAGCCGGCACACTGACACAGAATCGGGAGAGATATTAGGCTCTGGATCTTTCTGCAAATGGGACAATCTATTTGCAATGTGAAGAATCAGCCCACCTGGGTAGAGTCATCCCTGTTTCTCCTTAAACCCTGTCCTCTAGCCAAATTCTCCATTCCCCCAAGTGCCTGCCTCCAGGCCTTTGCAAATGCTGTTTCTCTTGCCTAGATTGCCTTCCCCACTCCTCATCCATTTTGCAAACTGCTCCTCATCCTCCAAAGCCCAGATCCCATGTTGCCTCCTCTTTGAAGCCTGGCCTGTCTTTATGCTTCTCTATCCCGGAGTCTGGGTATTTACATTTCTATATAGATCATGAGCAAATCAGGCAGAATCACTTAATCTTTCATTTCTATATCCCCCCTGTCTAGAGCATGGCCTGGTAATCAGGAAATGTTTGCTTAATTGAATAGGCATCCACTTAGTTTACATTCACAGTAAAGTAAGACATGTGAACATCAGGGGTGTAAAGTCGAGTTCAAGTGCATAGTAAGAAAGTCAGGCCATGTCCAGTGGCTCATCCCTTTAATCACAACACTTTGGGAGACTGAAGTGGAAAGAACACTTGAGCCCAGGATTTTGAGAACCAACTGCACAACAAAGTGGACCCCATCAAAAAAAAAGAAAGAAAGAAAAGAAGGAAGGAAGGGAGGGAGGGAGGGAGGGAGGGAAAGAGAGAATTAGCCAGGTGCGGTAGCACACACCTGGGATCCCAGCTACTCAGGAGGCTGAGGGGGGAGGATCACTTGAGCCCAAGAGTTTAAGGCTGCAGTGAGCTGTGACTGCACACTGCTCTCCAGCCTCAGCAACAGAGCAAGACCCTGTCTCAAGTACAAAAAAAAAAAAAAAAGAAAATTCATGGTCTGATTAAAACCGAAGGCAGGTTTGCCCATGACATCGTTGTGATGCTCTCTTCTTAGAGTTGACCTTACTGCAAAATGCCCATTTCTGGAAAACCCCAAATGTTATTATTTAAAATACATAATATATAAATGAAATCATAAATATAGTTTCTAGTGCTCTCCAGGGTTTTATTTACCTTTGTGTTTCCCAGTGCTTGGCCACATGAGACGCTCAGTAAATGGCTAAGAAATGAATGGACTCACTCTACTTCTTTGCTTTCACTGGGTAAATACGATTATGGGGCTCAGAATCATTTGATGACCGATGATGTATTTAAGCAGAATTGTGTCTGAGTGTTTAGTTTGGGGGTTTGGGGATTTTGTTTGCTTGTTGTTGCTGTTTTGTATAGTCTTAATGAACCACTCAGCAATTCCTGATTTTCCCAAATTATTTCTAAGATCCATTTTGCTTTGGCTGTGAGGCACTTGACCTTGCGGGGGTGGGAGCAAGAAAAAGACAGCCAAAGGCTTTGGTGAAAAGCCCTCTGCGCCTGCGTTTGCTCATCTGTAAATTGACAGGAATGGTCACACATGTTTTCTTCTTTCAGCTCCAGGATTTGGTATCTAAGAAAAGATGATTTACAAATGCTCCCCATTGGAGTCCTATTTTTGGATTTGTGATGAGAGCCTTGCAACGTGGGGTGATCGATGGGCATAAAGGCAGCAGAAGCTGAGTGTTCTTTGGTTGGATGCTCAGCTCCAAGATGCTGGCAGCTCTAAATTCCTCTGGCCTGCTCGTTTTCCTCTCACAACCCAGGCTATTTTCAAATAATCCAACCTGTCCAACTCTAAAATTAAGGACATTAGAGTAGAAAATGTTCTCCCTGTCTAGGATTTCCGTCATGGAGAGGGTAGAGGGGAGGGCGGAGAAGCAGCCCAGCCCCCAAACCCAGCAGAGGCAGGGGAGGGAGGCACGTGAGGACTTCTTTTTCTTTTTCTTTTTCTTGTTTTTGAAACAGAGTCTTGCTCTCTCACCCAGGCTAGAGTGCAGTGGCACAATCGTGGCTCACTGCAACCTCCACCTCTCAGGTTCAAATGATTCTCCTGCCTCAGCCTCTTGAGTCATTGGGATTACAGGTGACTGCCACCACAACCGGCTAATTTTTTTTTTGTATTTTTAGTAGAAACAGGATTTTGCCATGTTGGCCAGGCTGGTCTCGAACTCCTGACCTCAAGTGATCCACCTGCCTCAGCCTCCCAAAGTGCTGGGATTACAAGCGTGAGCCACCACGCCCAGCCGCACATGTGAACTTCTAAGGAGTGCATCCAGTGTGCCTTTTCTTGGGAGAGGGTCAAATTCAGAGAATAGAGCTCTACAAAGTCTTGCAGAGGGGAGGGGGTGAAATGTGGATTGAATGAACAATTATGTTAGGGTCAAGGGTTTTTCCGAGGTTGAATAATCCTCTAGTTCACACCTTCATTTTATACCTGGGCCAGCAGGGAGTAGGGTGCATTGTTGCCGGCCGCTCAGAGGACAGGTGTAGCCTGTCCCTGGGCTTCTGCCTGTTCAGTTACCCCCAGTGAGCCACGGCAGGGGAGCTCACAGACCAGGCCAGACTCCTGCCACCACAGCGAAGCTCCCAACCCCCAGGCACCCTCGCTGTTCTGATCCACCAATGGAGCTGTGCGGGCCTCTGCCCTTGGCCCGGCAGATCCTGTCTCTAGGACAGGAGCTGGGCTGGATGGACTGTGGCCGCTGCAGTGGACTCCCTTGCCCTCTGGCCAACAGGCATTTGCCCCCTGGCTCCCTCAGGCTGACCCTGTTCCTCAAAAAACGCCACCCCTCCTCCAAGGCAGCCTCAGCCCTTCCAGAACCCTGTCACACCCCCTCCCCTCCTCCTGCTGGCCCAGGGATGGTAATAGCTGCCTTGCAAGCGCGGGCCACTGAACGCTTCTTCTGAGCCCTACGCCCTGGCCACCTTTGCAGACAATTCTTTGAAATACATCTCCTCAAATGACCCCATTTGGCATGGCCCCTGCAACCTCTTGGTATTTTGGCTGATACAAATGCTGAGGAGAATACTTCTTGCTCCCTGAAGCCCCCCAGAGCCTCAAGGAGGAAACCCCTCTTTAACCATCCTCCAGGCGAAGAATTAGATGATGATGATGACCGTGAAATACCTTCCCTGTCATTATCTTAGTTTTTTTTAGCTTCACAAAAATTCTGAAGTAGAAAGGACAGATACTGTTACACCCATTTTTCAGATAAGGTAACAATGATCATTGGTGTAAATGACCATATTAATAGCATGTGTCGTCAGGGAATACGGAGGGAGCACCAAAGTACTTTCTAGGTATTTCTCCCAATGCCCTCAACCCACATTCTAGGGCTGTTTCTATTCATAGTCCATCTCTCAGATGAGGCCACCGAGGCTTGGGTGACAGATGATTATTAAAAAGATGCTGGATGTTCTCACTTATAAGTGGGAGCTGAACAATGAGAACGCATGGACACAGGGACGGAAAGAACAGACAGTGGGGCCTGCTGGGGGGGCGAGGGAAGGGAGAGCATCAGGATAAATAGCTAATGCATGCAGGGCTTGATACCTAGGTGATGGGTTGATAGGTGCACCGCACCACCGTGGAACACGTTTACCTATGTAATAAACCTGCATGTCCTGCACATATATCCCAGAACTTAAAATTAAATTAAATGAAAAATAATAATGCAGATAAAAACATTAAAAAAAGAGAAGATGCGTTGGCAGGAGGGAGAAAACTAGCCACTTCAAGAACTCAGTCAGAGTCCGGGTGTGGTGGCTTACGCCTGTAATCCCAGCACTTTGGGAGGCCAAGCTGGGAGCAGCACTGAGGTCAGGAGTTCAAGACCAGCCTGGCCAACATGGCAAAACCCCATCTCTGCTAAAAATACAAAAATTAGCCGGGCATGGTGGTGCACCCCTGTAATCCCAGCTACTCGGGAGGCTGAGGGAGGAGAATCACTTGAACCCAGGAGGTGAAGGTTGCAGTGAGCCGAGATCACACCACTGCACTCCACTCTGGGCGAAGGAGCAAGACTCCATCTCAGGGAAAAAAAAAATCTCGGTCAGAGGGGTGGACTCCCGAGCAACAATGCAGCTGCCTACTGTCCCCAGGCCCAGGCCTGCTCTCGGCCCATGCTGGCTGACAGGAGACCTAGCTACGCCTCTCTTTCCCTTCTTGACTCTAATAAAGTGTGGAGGGAGGATCCCCTAAAGCGGAATACTCTCCTCCAGTCCTGAGGTGATGCTAGTCCTCATACTCCCCGTGTGGCCTTGGGCAAAGCGTGCCCCCACCTCTGTTTCCCCTTCCATAAAATGAGGGGTTTGGACTAGAATAACTTAATTCTCCTCCCCCTGAGAAGTGCCCCCCCCCCCCCCATCGTGTTCACTGTCACAATGGCAAGAATGGCCCAGGATAAATCAGAACCAAAGTTATCAAGGACACACTGAGGTCAAGCAAGTGACCATGCGTGACCGGAGGGATAAATAACGAAGGCCACATAATTCCATTCCGTCCTTCCCCTGCTTTTTTCATAAGCAGCCCAATGTCCCTCAGTACCAGCTAAGTACCAGATTTCTAGCTTGTAGCAATAACTTGTATTAAATTATTTAGCCAGTAAATGATTATAAAAGCACTTTGCCAAAGTAAAGAACTACAGAAAGGCCAAATTCTAATAACAGTAATACCACCATACGCTTGAATTAATTATTGAATTTTTTAAAAGCCCACAGATGGATGAATGCAATTCATTTCATGCTTTGTGGAGCCAGGGTCCCTGGGAGAGTGTCTAAAATTCACAGGCTCCCCGGAGTGTGCTGGAGATTACACAGCGAAAGGCTGAACTGCATTGCAGGCGGCGCAGCGATGACCTAATGGGGCTTTTCCGTCTGGAATGCCTCCATCTGTGCAGCTGGGGCTGGGGTTTGGTGGCCACAGCACAGTGAAATTAGCACGTAACCCCTAGGCCAGCCCTGATCCACAGGCCCTGAGCTGTCCTGCAACTTCTGGCCATGACATGATATTTTTTATTTTTTTTTTAACATTCATCATTTGTCACCTGTTCTCCCCTTGTTTCTCAGGCCCAGCTCAGGAATAAGGTTGGGGGTCCTCATGATCAGATTTTCCAGAGATTGAATTTTTATCCCTCTAGGTCTAATTTTCCTCATTTTGGACCAGAGTCACTCTAAAATGCAGAGCACGTCGTCCTGCCTTCCAAAACAGAGGACGTTGGAAAGAATTTAACCTCTTGTTGAAGAATCAGGTCAGCTTCATGAACACCATAGGCCGAACTGGATTGGGTGCTATGGGCTGGGACTCGCGCCCTACACTGGCTGTCCACAGGCTAGGGGCTTGGCTAGGCTTGCCCCTGCCCTTGTTGCTGCCTCTGTGGACGCCGTCCCCACAGCGGTTGCAGACGCGACCCTCACAGTGCACCCCTCACTCTTTCCAGTGCACTGTTTCTAATCTGCTATGGGCAGAGAGTCCAAATTGCCGAACTTATCAGAATGACATCTGAAAGAGGCTGTATTGGGTTGAAAGGTGTCCCCCCAAAATTCATGTCCATCTGGGACCACAGAATGTGACCTTATGGAAATAGGTCCAATCAGATAGAAAAGGTAAAGATCTTAAGATGAGAGCATCCTGGTTGTAGGGTGGACCTCAATCCAATAACTAGTATCCCTATAAGAAGAAGGGACATGGCTGGGCGTGGTGGCTCACACCTGTAATGTGAACACTTTGGGAGGCCAAGGCGGGCAGATCACTTGAGGCTAAGGGTTCGAGACCAGCCTGGCCTACATGGTGAAACCCCATCTCTACTAAAAATACAAAAATTAGCTGGGCATGGTGGTGCATGCCTGTAGTCTTAGCTACTGGGGAGGCTGAGGTAGGAGAATCGCTTGAACTCGGGAGGCAGAGGTTGCAGTGAGCCGAGAAAGCACCACTGCACTCCAGCCTGGGTGACAAAACAAGACTCTGTCTCAAAAAAGAAAAAAAGAAAAAATGAAAGGACACAGGGAGACACACAGGGAAAAGGCTGTGGGACAAGAGAGGCAGAGACTGGAGGGATGCAGCCACAGCTAAGGGATGCTGAGGATCCCCAGGAGCCTCCAGCAACTGGGGAAGAGGCAAGGAACGGAGCCTCCCCAGAGCCTTCAGAGGGCACGGAGCCCTGCTGACACCTTGATTTTGAACTTCCAGCCTCCAGAACTCTGAGACAATAGGTTTCTGTTGTTTTAAGCTGCCCAGTTTATGGTAATTTGTTATGACAGCTCCAGGAAATGAATATGGAGGTTCTCAAGCCCAGATAGCTTTTCTACTTTTTAATGTGTTTTCCCTTTATGTTTGAATATATTACATGTTTGGACATCATAGGCATTGTTTAGAGTTTTTGAAGCATTTCACAAGTGCGAATTCCCGATTGATTAGAGTTCAGTAGAGGGAAGGTGCATGGTCCCCACTCAATGCTGCTGTCCCTCCCTGGTGGCCGTTGCAGGACAGGGCAGGGATGGGGCTTTCTGCACTTGTCTGGAGCCTAGTCAGCATGTGGTGCTTCTTCTCTCTGAGCACAGTGCCTCTACATTGGGTTTTGGAATCATAAACCTGCATTGGAGAGCTGGGGTGGATCCCAGAAAGCATTAGTCCAGGACTCTGGTTCTCAAAGTGCAGTCCCTGGACCAGCAGATCAGCCTTTCCTAGGAGCGTGTTAGAGATGCAGATGCTCAGGCCCCACCCCAGACTTGCTGAATCAGGAACACTGCTTTTTAACAAGCCCTCCAGGGAGATTCTGATGCACATTTAAGTTTCAGAATCATCGGTTCTGGGTTTGTAAACAGGAATTCTGCAGGGTGAGCTATACTCATTTGTATATTTTGAAAATTGCCAGCTGGGTGCGATGACTCATGCCTATAATCTCAACACTTTGAGAGGTCGAGGCGGGAGGATTGCCTGAGCCCAGGAGTTTAAGACCAGTCTGGGCAACATAATGAGACCCCGTCTCTACAAAATAATAATAATAATGATAACAATCGGGTGAATTTAGTGGTGCAGCACATTTGTAGTCCTAGCTACTTGGAAGACTGAGGTGGGAGTATCACTTGAGCGCAGGAGACTGAGGTGACAGTGAGCTATGATCATACCACTGTACTCCAGACTGGGCCACAAAGTGAGACCTTGTCTCAAAAAAAAAAAAAAAAAAAAAAGAAGGAAGGAAAGGGAGGAAGGGAGGGAGGAAAGAAAGAAAGAAAGGAAGGGAAGGGAAGGAGGGAGGAAGGGAGGGAGGAAAGGAGGGAAGGAAATTGCCTTTATTGGAAACACTTAAAAACCAGATTTCATGAAACATGCAAATTTACTGCCTTCTTCTGAAAAATTAAGAGACCTCACAACAAAGACGTTCCCACGTGGCAAAAATCAGCTCCATGGGGAGAATGGCTGCCCACCTCCTGCACCCACCATTCCCTTTCCTGCCTTAGATGTGAGGCTTATGCCTCACTCACCTTGCTGCCCAGCCTGCCTGGCCCTGTGGGTGCTTGAGTGTGAGCCCCTCATCCAGTTCAATACCTCAGTTTACAGGTAGAGAAACTGAGGCACACAAAAGGGAATGAGCATGTTCCAGGAACCATGCAATGCTACCGACTGCTGAGTGACTGGGCAGCTCAGAAGCCTTTGCAGTTACTGGAGGCAAGCACAAGAAGCCCATGGGAGGACCTGGGAACCCTGAGATCCTCAGGAGCTCAGTTCTGGAATGAGAAACTCTTGGTGGCGCCCACAGTCCAAGCTGGAGAAGGTGAGGGTGGAATGAGGGTAAGGCCATGGAGATGGACAGGAGGGAGAGACACAAGAGATGGTCAGAGGATGGCCACAAAAAACACCAGCCAATAATAAGTGTTGACAAGGATGCAAGGAAATTGGAACTCTCATACGTTGTTGATGGGAATGTAAAATGGTGCAGCCACTATGGAAAACAGTATCAAAGTTCTTCAAAAAGTTAGACAGAGAGTCATCCTATGACCCAGCAACACCACTCCTAGGTATACACTTAAGAGGACTGAAACATAAGTTCACACAAAAAAGTGTACATGAATGTTTATGACAGCATTAATCATAATAGCCAACAAGTGGAAAGAACCCAAATGTCCATCCACTGATTAAGGGATAAACAAAATGTGGTCTAGCTGTACAATGGAATATTACTCAGCCATAAAAAAGGAATGGAGCACTGACACATGCTACAACATGATTAAACCTTGAAACCATTTGACTAAGTGAAAGAAGTCAGACAAAAAAGACCTCATGCTGTGTGATTCTGTTTATGTGAAGCATGCAGAAGAGACAAATCCACAGAGACAAAAAACAGATAAGTGGAGGGAGTGGGAGGTGACTGCTGTTGGGTATGGGATGTTTTGGGGGGATGATGAAACTATCCTGGAGTTAAATAGTGGTAATAGGTGCATGACCGTAAAATATACTCTTAAAAAGCCCCAGCAAATTCTGTGCCTCGAAATGGTGACTTTTTATGGTATGTGAATTGTTGTATCTCAATTTTTTCTTTTTTGAAAATTTTTAATAATTTTAGGTCATTTTAAGGACTTTATATTTTTTTGAGAGAGAGTCTCCCTCTGTGGCCCAGGTTGGAGTGCAGTGGCATGATCTCAGCTCACTGCAACCTCCACCTCCCGAGGTCAAGCAATTCTCCTGCCTCAGCCTCCCAAGTAGCTGGGACTACAGGCACATGCCACCACGCCCAGCTAATTTTTGTATTTTTAGTAGAGACGGGGTTTCACCATATTGGCCACGGTGGTCTCAAACTCCTGACCTCAGGTGTATCTTAATTTTTCAAAAGAGATGGTCGGAGTAAAATGAGGAGGAAGACGAGGGATGGCAGGGATGAGGATGACTCTGAATTTGCAGCGACTGAGCCTGCCGTGGGCCTGTCCTGTGCCGGTGAGCGATCTGCAGACTTTGTCTCCTTTATTCCTCTCCCAGCTGTGGGAGTGAGGGAGGCACCGTCATTTGCCGCATGTTACCTGTGAGTAAACTGAGGCCCAGGGAAGTGAAGCACTTGCTCAAGGTCACACAGCTGGGAGGGAGGAGCTGGGCTTGGGTCTGTCTGTCTCCAGCTTTCTGTGCCCTCTCCTTTCCCCACTCTGGTCTGTGAGCCCTGGGAGGGCAGAGAGGGAGCTCCTTCATTCCCCCAGGCCCTGGCCTAGTGCGCCTGTTCCCCACCATGTTCTCATTAAATGGTCCTTCAATTGCATTGAAGAGACTGGAAACAGGCAAGAAACGGGGGGATACAGGATGGCGCCATTCACTTCGTTCTCTGGGTCATCTTGGTTTCTGAAGATTGTTTTTAAACCTCCAACAATGACCCCTGAATGTGAAAGGAAAATGTTGTCCCAGGAAAAGGGGCATCTGTGCGTGCGAAATGGGAGGCTGTGCCGAGAGCGCTCTGCCCGTGTTGCTCCTCCGTTGCCCCCGTGTGGAAAGAGATGAGATTTATAAATGATACAGCTAATTGTGTTTTTCTACAAGATTAATTTTATTGTCCCATTATCTGCTGCTTCTGAGTCCATTCAGGGGTGGATTATGTCTTAGCTTTCATCTCTGGAGCTTTCATTAATAATTAGGTCACCTTTTAGCCAGGAGCCTTGGATGCCTCAGGCCAAGGAAACTTCCAGCTGGAATGGAAACCCTTTGTGTTACAGCATTCCCTCTGCTACTGTGGGTGCCTCTGTGTCAGAGGAGATGGGCACTTCCTCCAATACCGGCTGTCAGAAGTGAAAAGGCCAATGGTTCTTTGGGGCTTACTAGGTTCCAGACCCTGTCTGGGGGCACTTTTTTTTTTTTTGTGAAACCTCACAATTGCCTGTGAGGTCAGGACTGTTGCCCCATTATACAGATGAGATGGCTGATTGGCCCCTCTGCAGGATTAGAGAACATGAATTCACCTAACCACCAATTTGAGCCTAGACAGCTTGCCCCAAAGCCGGTGTTGTCCCCACGCTGTCATACAGATAACTCTCACTCCAGAGTCTAGAGAGTTGGAGGGCAGAGTTCCACTCTCCTGAGATCTTAGAGAATAAGGTGCTTTGAACATGTTGACATCGGCCCCATATTTTTGGTTGGTGAAGATGCGTTGGTGCTGGAGGAAGGGTTGGAGACCGTTGACTGAGCAGCAACCATGCACCACACAAGCTCTATTTCTTTCATTTTTTTTTTTGAGACGGAGTCTTGCTCTGTTGCCCAGGCTGCAGTGCAATGGTGCAGTCTCGGCTCACCGCAACCTCTACCTCCCAGGTTCAAGCGATTCTCCTGCCTCAGCCTCCCGATTAGCTGGGATTACAGGTGTGTGCTACCATGCCCAGCTAATTTTTTGTATCTTTAGTAGAGACAGGGTTTCACCATGTTGACCAGGCTGGTCTCAAACTCCTGACCTCATGATCCGCCCGCCTCGGCCTCCCAAAGAGCTGGGATTACAGGCATGAGCCACCGTGTCCAGCTACACACAAGCTCTATTTCTTATCTCTAGTCCTCACCATCGTCCTAACAGGTAAAACACATTTTCTTCTATTTTCCAAATTAAGTAACTGAGGTGCTGGAGCCAGACACTGAATGACTGGAACCCAATTTGGGAGCCAACAGCACAGGTTGAGCATTTGGGATATTTAGGATTCTTCACAATAAGTAACGCTGTAGTGAACAGCTTTGGGCATATTCTCTGTGCACATCTTTGATAGAAACTCTTGGTATAGGAATTCCTAGAAATGGAATTAGTGTTCAAAGGGTATAAGGATTTTCATCTATTATCTAATAGAGAGGCTAGACAGCTAAATCCTTGGCTTTCCAGACTCCCTTGCAGAGAGGGGTTCCAGGAGATCCCCTCCTGGCCAGTGGGACTCTATGCAGTCTTTGGGGGTGTGTGGGAAAGCCTTTGTTCTCCTGTGGAAGAGGGACATACAAGTCTGGCAGTATTCTACATCCTTCTTCCTGCCTCACATGTAAAAATGACGCCTGGGCTGGGCGCAGCGGCTCACACTGGTAATCCCAGCACTTTGGGAGGCCGAGGCAGGAGGATCAGTTGAGGTCTGGAGTTGGAGACAATTCTGGCCAACATGGTGAAACCCCGTCTCTATTGAAAATACAAAAATTATCTGGGCATCATGGTGCACACCTGTAATCCCAGCTACTCGGGAGGGTGGGGCATGAGAATCGCTTGAACCTGGGAGGCAAACGTTGCAGTGAGCCGAGATAGTGCCACTGCACTCCAGTCTGGGTGACAGATCAAGACTCTTTCTCAAAAAAAAAAAAAAAAAAGAAAAGAAAAGAAATGACACCTGGAGCCACAGCAGCCTTCTTCCGTCCCTGAGGCTACAGATCTGAGATTGGAAACCAACTCTCAAAGTGTGGTCATCTTTGGGCCAACTGCACTGTACCATCCCCTAGACACTTCTCACTCAGTGAGAATAACGAAGTCTTACTTGCTTAGGCCCTTTTGGGGCAGGATTTCTGCTCGTTGATGCTGGGCACATTCCTAACTGGCATCGGCTCAGACAGGTGAAATATAGCAGAGATGTGAGTTATCCCCAACATCTATTCTCCCCTTCTTCCATTGCAATAAAAATTCCCTCCAGGCATGTGTTTGCAGAAAATAAGAACCCCCTTGTCCTCTCTCCCTTTCGGCAAGGTGTGGCCCTGTAATGACATTCTGGCAAGACGGATGAGAGAAGTGTGCAGCAGCTCTAGTGACCTTCCAGAAGGGACATTGGTGCACAGCCCTCTCCCTGTCTTGCTGTCTCCTTCTCCCTCCTGCCACCTGTTGTGTGGATGCCATCTTGGGCCATGAGGTTCCCACCCAAGATGGTGAAGCAGGGTCCTGTGAGGAGCTGGGCCTGAGGACCCCAGGGGGCAGCGCCCCTCCCTCCATGGCCCCAGACCACCTACAGACTTTGTAGCCAATTCTCTTGTTGAAGCCACTCATACTTGGGATTTCCTGTTGCTCACTGTCAAACCTAATCCTGGCTGTATTCGTTCCCTGTTGCTGCTGTAACAACCTACCACAAACGGAGAGGCTGAACCCAGTACAGACGAATTCTCTTACTGTTTAGCGCTCAAAGCCTAAACTCAGCTTCACTGGGCTGAAGACAAGGTGTCGGTTCCTTCTGGAGATGCTGGGATAGAGTCACTTCCCTGCCTTTCTCACTGTCTACTGGGTGCACTGGTATTCCTTAGTTGGTGGCTCTTCCCCGTCTTTGAAATACGTCACTCCAATTTCTTTTTTCTTTTCTCTTTTTTTTGAGATGGAGTCTCACTCTGTTGCCCAGGCTGGAGTGCAGTGGCGCAATCTTGGCTCACTGCAATCTCTGCCTCCTGAGTTCAAGCGATTCTCCTGCTTCAGCCTCCCTCCAGAGTAGCTGGGACTACAGGCACACACCACACCACACCCAGCTAATTTTTGTATTTTTAGTAGAGATGAGGTTTCGCCATGTTTGCCAGGCTGGTCTCGAACCCCTGACCTCAAGTCATCTGCCCACCTCAGCCTCCTAAAGTGCAGGGATCACAGGCGTGAGTCATCATGCCCGGCCAACATCACTCCAATTTCTGTTTCCCTTTTCACATTGCCCTTCCCTCTGCTTGGTTCCTCCTGACTCCCTCTTATAAGGACTCTTGGGATGACATCAGACCCCCCTCAATAGCCCAGGATCATCTCTCTGTTCCAAGATCCTCCACATAATCACGTTTGCAAAACTCCTCTTCCCATTTAAGGAGCCTTTTGTAGGATCTGGGGATTAAGACGTGGACAGATTTTGGGGGATATTGTTCAGCCTACCTCACAATCTGGACTACATGTTTGTGTCGCCCCCAAATTCCTGTGATGAAGCCCTAATCCCCAATGTGACATATTTTGAGATAGAGCCTGTAAGGAAGTGATAAAGGTGAAATGAGGTTGTCAGGGTTGGGCCCTGATCCAATATGGCTGTGCCCTTGTAAGAAGAGGAAGAGACAGCAGAGCTCACCCTCTCTCTCTGCCACAGGAGGACAAAGTGAGAAGGTGGCCATCTGCAAGCCAAGAAGGGAGCCGTCACCAGAAATGGACCCTGCCGGGCCTTGATCTGGGGCTTCAGGCTTATGTTCCCATGAGCTGGATCATTGCAGTTATACAGAAAACAGGGCCCTGATTCGAACATTGATGAACTGCCATCACATACACCTCTGGGATATTTGGGAAGTGTGATGGGAATCAGACAGGCCTGAACTCAATCTCAGATGTAGGACTCACTGACTCCCTGCCGGTAAGCAGGTGTCAGTTTCGTCATCTGTAAAATGGGACTGATGATCTCAGTGATGATGTCATGCAAGCTGGCTCAGTGTGGCTCGATGCCCAGCCCTCAGTGGGCTTAGGGTATTGCTAAGCACATGCCCTCCATTGCCACTATCTCCCATCCCTTACTCAGCCACCCTGCCTCGCCCTTATTTACTCACTCGTTCATTTATCCAATATATTTTACTGAGGGTCTATCCTTACAAACCAGGCACAGCACGGGGCATCAGGAACACACCGAATAGATGCAGTCTCTGTTCTCCAAGCCCCATCACGGAAGTCCCAGTTTCCCTCTTTAAAGGGCTGGCCAGTCCTTCCCCTAGAGAAATGTGGGAAGCTGTCAGGCATTCGAGCTGCAGCCCTGCTGGGCTACGTCCCATTCCACCATGGGGCTGGAGCGCTGCTTCCTCATCTGTGATCAGAGGCCTTCCCGCTCCTTGACCCGCCCTTGCAGGCTTGCCTCCCAGCGGGAATGGAAAGAAAACAAATCAGCACTTTGCAAACTCACAAGCACTATGGACACAAGAGGACGCATTATTTTTTCCCCAAACAATAACAATAATAAGTCTTAGCCTTCCTTGAGCACTGATCATGGGTCAGGCCCTGTCCTTGGTGATTGTCTGGATGATCTCTCGTGACTCTCAGCTCCTCCTAGGAGGTGAGGAGTATTAGTGTCTCCAATTAATAGGTGAGAACACTCATGTCCAGAGAGGCCCCTGCAGCTCCATGCCAGCCCTCAGTGACTGTAAGGGTGGATGGACCTTTTCAAACCCAGGGGTCGGTGGTGGAAAATGGCTTGATTCTGGGCCAGAGAGGCTGGAGGGAAAAGGCGGGCAGCAGGATGTGTGAACGAAAGCCCAGCCCTGGGAGTGGGGAGGCGGGTTTGGATCCTACATTAAGGAAGTGTTTTTCAGGCTATGGGATTTTAAAAAGAGGCATCACCCAGTTGCACTCTGAGCCAGTGTATTAGTTCATTTTCAAGCTGCTGATAAAGACATACCCAAGACTGGGAAGAAAAAGAGGTTTAATTGGACTTACGGTTCCACATGGCTGGGGAGGCCTCAGAATCATGGCAGGAGGTGAAAGGCACTTCTTACATGGCAGTGGCAAGTGAAAAATGACAAAGAAGCAAAAGTGGAAACCCCTGATAGACTCGTCAGGTCTCTTAAGACTTATTCACTATCATGAGAATAGCACGGGAAACACCGGCCCCCATGATTCAATTACTTCCCCCTGGGTCCCTTCCACAACACATGGGAATTCTGGGAGATACAATTCAAGTTGAGATTTGAATGGAGACACAGCCAAACCGTATCAGCCATTGGGGAAGAAACGAAAACAAAGCTATTGATTCCCAAACCATCAAGAAAAGGGGCAGGTGCAATAATTTATCAGGGGGCTTTGGGAACTAGGAGCGTAGTGGGCTCAGGGAAAAGAGGCAGGTGCAATAATTTATCAGGGGGCTTTGGGAACTAGGAGCATAGTGGGCTCACGGAAATGAGGGGTAGGAAGTAGGGCTGACCCAAATCGATTCACAGAGAGACATAAGCCAGCCCCTTCAAGATGCTGAACACCCCCAGAGATAGATATTTACTGCTCATGAAGAATGATTTTATCCATAACAAATTCTGAGCTCAGGCCATATATTTTGGAGTGGAATTCAGTATTTGCTAATAAAACAGCACTGATCAGAGACTGCCCCAATGACACAATTGACAACTGTGCCACTCCTGGAGTGTGCTGAACCTGGCTCCAGCCCAGGTCTCCCCAAGTGACCTAGAGGGATACTCCGAAGCTCCACAGGGCTCCTGCATCAACAGCAAAAGCCACTTCAGTAGCAGTAGCTTCTGTCTCCCAATGAGTTCACAATTAGTTCCAATAAGTTCACAAGCACAACATGTGACAAGTACCAGAGTGGTGTGAGGAAGATGACTGGGCCAGACTAAGGCAACACAACTTCCCTGGGCACTTACGTCAATTCTGTGTTAAGTATTCTAAGGTGCATTATTATCTGATGATGATGTCACTAAGATGTCACCATCCTTCTTTTTTTTCCCTTTTTGAGACAGAGTTTCACTATGTTGCCCAGGCTAGTCTCAAATTCCTGGGCTCAAGCAATCCTTTTGCCTCAGTCTCTCAAGTAGCTGGGACTATGGGCCTGTGCCACCACATCTGGCTTCAGTCCTCATCTAAGCCAAAGAAAATTTTGTTTCAGAGAGATTAGGTGCCTTGCCCAGGTCACGCTGGAGTTGGTTGGCTATATTTTGTTGATTTTCACACCTATGTTCATGAAGAATGTTGGTTTGTAGGGGTTTGTTTCCTTGTTGTGTCTCCGTCTAGTTTTGGTATCAGAGTCATGCTAACCTCATGAGATGAGTTGGGAAGTGTTCTTCTATTTTCTCAAAGAGATTCTGTAGAGTAGTTATCATCCTCAAATATTTGGTAAAGTTAGCCAACAAAACCATCTGGGCCTGGAAATGTCATTATTAGATATCTTTAATTTTGAACTTAATTTCTTGAATAAATATAAGACTATTCAGATGGTCTAGTTCTTCATGCATGACTTTTGGTAGTCTGTAGATTTCAAGGAATTGGTTCATGTAAAATTTTTGGTGTATTAGTTCCTTCTCCTGCTGCTAAAAGGACACACCCAAGACTGGGTAATTTATAAAGGAAAGAGGTTTAATTGACTCACAGTTTCTCAGTGCTGAGAGGCCTCAGGAAACTTACAATCATGGTGGAAGGAGAAGCAAACACGTCCTTCTTCACATGGTGGCAGGAAGGAGAAGAATGAGTGCCCAGTGAAGGGGGAAGCCCCTTATAAAACCGTCAAATCTCATAAGAACTAACTCACTATCATCAGAACAGGAAGGGGGAAACCGGCCCCAAGATCCAGTTATCACCACCTTGTCCCTCCCACAACACGTGAGGATTATGGGAACTAAAATTCTGGATTTGGGTGGGGACACAGCGAAACCATACCATAGGAGACATATTCATTTTATCCTACTAATGTCTGTATGACCTGTAGTGATTACCCATCTTTCATTCTGGGTCTTGGTAACATATCTTCTCTCTTTTTCCTTGGCCAGACTTGCTAGAAGCTTCTCTCTCTCCCCCTTAGCAATGATGCTCCAGCTCCAAGCCTCCTTTCTCTTCCTCCAGCAATGACTCTCCTCTGAGCCTCAGCACTTGATGGCTTCACTCCTGTCCTACGGAATTGGAGATCCTTGAGTTGGGAGGGCCCTTCAGTGACCCCTGGTAGAGGCTCCTTCCTGGATGCTTCTAGGAAGACTGGCTGGTGGTCAGGCTGCCTCCATGTGCCTCTCATTGGAAGCTGAGTTCTTATATCAGGTCATTTGTTTCTACTTCTGGCAATTTTCCCATCAAGGGCAATAACTGATACCACTTACCAAGAGTGGCAACACAGCTAGTTGTGTGACAGCCTCATGTGTGACTCTGATAGCCACTCCCTGGGCACTCCCCTCTACTGAGTTTTGGCCCCTTGGGCTCCAGGCTTACCTCCATGCCTTATTCTCTGTTGCATCATGCTGGATGGTGCCAGCCCTGGAACCAGGCTGCCTGATCAGAGCCCAGCTCTGCTCTGGGTCGCCAGCTGTGTGACCTTGTGGAAGTTACTGAAACTCTGTGCCTCAGTTTCCTCACCTATCAAATGGACCTAATACTAGTTTCACTTAGGGATGTTGGGAAGATGAAGTTAGAATCATCCATGTGGCTGGCACATAGTAAGAGCCCAGTGTCAGCTGTGAGTTTTAATCTCATGCTAACCCATCAGAGAGTGTGCCCCTGGCATTTCTTTCCTCCAGGCATCCTCAGCACCTCCAACTGTTCTTATCTAGCTGTGCCTTCCTGTCTAACCTCTTACCTTCAGGGTCACTCCAGGTAAGACATGTGCTTGTTCATCAATGTGCCCCTTCTGGTGTGGGTCTTGAACTTGCCCAGGATTGAGATTCTACATGAGAGGTGAGGTGTGTAGACACGATGCTCTGGGGGTGCCTGAGAATCGCCACAGGAAGGTTATTCATGAGGTCTCCAGACAGAACGGCCCTGAGGAAGGGCAGGGAGAACATTCCAGAAGGAGCAGCCCCTTGGCACATCTAAGCAGGGCTAGATGGGGCATGTGGGACCCCTTGGCACATCTAAGCAGGGCTAGATGGGGCATGTGGGAAGCTGAGGAGCTGATGTTGGCAAGGGAAGCAGAAGCCTTTAATGGCGGCTATGTTTGGCTGCACCATGACCCCCAAGGGTATCCCCGTCCAAATCTGCAGAACCTATGGCTGTTACCTTATACGTCAAAAGGGACTTTGCAGCTGAGACCAAACTAAACGTTTTTGGGTGTAAAGCTTATTCTAGGTTATCAGATGACCCCTGAATGTAATCACAGGTGTCCCTATAAGAGGGAGGTTTGATGCAGAAGAAAAACTGGAGCAAGATGTGACGCTGCTGCCTTTGAAGATGGAGGAAGGAGTCGCCACCTGAGGAATGCGAGGAATGTGAAGAAAGCAGCTCCCGGAGCTGGAAATGGATTCTCCCAGGGCCTCAGGAGTGCAGCCCTGCCAACACCTTGCCTTAAGCCCCATGAAACTCATTTCAGGTCTCTGCCCTCCAGAACTGCAAGAGAATACATTGCTCTCATTTTAAGTCACTGAATGCATGCTAATGAGTCTGTTACATTATAGCCACAGGACACTGATACACAAGGTTAAGTGAAATGGTGTGGCTGTGTCCCCACCCAAATCTCGTCTTGAATTCCCATATGTTCTGGGAGGGACCCGGTGAGAGGTAATTGAATCGTGGGGGCGGGATTTTCCCGTGCTGTTCTCATGATCATGAGTCTCACAAGATCTCGTAGTTCTATATAGAGACATTCCCCTGCACAAGCTCTCTCTCTCTCTTTGCCCGCTGCCATCCACGTAAGATGTGACTTGCTCCTCTTTGCCTTCTGCCATGATTGTGAGGCCTCCGCAGCCATGTGGAACTGTAAGTCCAATAAACCTCTTCCTTCTGTAAATTGCCCAGTCTCGGGTATGTCTTTATCAGCAGCATGAAAATGGACCAATAAACTAGGGAATTTTTAACTTTCTCCCAAGCATACATAATCCAGTGAAGAGTTTTGAGCAGGGATGTTTAAAAATACAGTGTATTCATAAGACATCTGAAGTCCCTGAAGGCCCACAGATCTGAAGACGCCTGCCAATAAAAAGATAGTTTGTCACTCACAGTTTCCAAGAGGAGGTGGCAGGCCATGCCCGGGGCCACACAGGAAGATGGGTGCAGTCAGGAGGAGGAGGCAAAGGGGAGAGCCGTGAGTGGGGACTTTGACTGTGGTTGCTGTGGGATAGAACCGGCAAGAAAGGTAGGCAGGCTTAGGATTGGCCAGTTTGAATAATTGAAGCTGCTCTAGGGCGCAAGCCTGTCCCTACTAATCTGGTACCTGCCCTGGGCTGATGAGGACAGGTAGATGTGGCTGGAGCAGTAGAGCCTAAAAAAGCAGGTGGCTGGGTTGGTTGGTTTGTATTTGAAAAATGCCTCTACCCAGAAGAGGACTCCTCTGAGGAGTGGGGGAGGTGATGAGGGAGGCAGGAGGTCAGGCAGGGTGACTTAAACACATCGTCAGGTTGTTCAGAACAAGGCCTTTCTGGTACATGAATGGAGGATTGATGTCAACAAAGTGTCAAGTTCACAGAGGCTAGAAACACAGGTGACACCAGGGGTAATGCATTCAGGCATATCTCAGCAAAATCACCATTGTAGCAGGATGGAGAGACCCCGCCTGGCGGCTGAGCAGGCACAGAGGGCTGTGTATTCAGTAGGTGCATATATCAACCCTCCTGCACCCTCTGTCCCCTCCCAGCCCCTCCCAGAGCTGCCTTTCCCCTCCCTGCCCAAGTCTGTGCTCTTCCCACACTCCTGTCTATTGGGTGCCCCCCAGCGCCCAGCAGCCCTTTCCTTCCACATGAGCTCCTGCGCATCCCTCAGGGCCAGTGTGGATGCTACTCTCTCCCGGAGAAATCAGCTCCGACAGCACCCGCTGTGCATACACAGCGCTCCCCGTGCATTCACCACGTGCTCCCTGCCATGCTGGGCACTTCTCACCGATCACTGGGTTGGCTCTGATGCAACTGCCAACATCCAGTCATTTTTGACCTACAAAAAGTGGCAATTTAATACGGTTCGACCTAAGTCCTTCAGTTAATCCTCAAAATAATTGTGTAAGTTAGGGACTCTTTATACCAGTGAGGAAACTGAGACCGAGATGATTTGGAAATTCAGTCGCAAATCTCACATTCATTTTCTGTGGCTGCCATGACACATACTACGGCTTGGGTGGGTTAAAACAACGCAGATTTATTCTCCCACAGTTCTAAAGGCCAGAAGTCTGAAATCAGTGTGGCAACAGGGCTGCTGCCTCCAACGACTCTAGGAGAGAATCCATCCTGGCCTCTCCCAGGCCTTCTCTTTGGTCTCAAATCTCCCTCCGCCTTTCTCTTGCAGGGACCCTGTCACTGTATTTGGGATCCACCTGTATGATCCAGGCTGTCAAATCTCCCTCCGCCTTTCTCTTGCAGGGACCCTGTCAGTGTATTTGGGATCCACCTGTATGATCCAGGCTGTCAAATCTCCCTCCGCCTTTCTCTTGCAGGGACCCTGTCAATGTATTTGGGATCCACCTGTATGATCCAGGCTGATCTCTGGAGATCCTTCACTGAATTGCATCTGCAAAACCCTATTGCCAAATAAGGTAGCTAATATGGTTAAGCTCTGTGTCCCCACCCAAATCTCATCTTGAATTGTAATAATCCCTGTGTATCAAGGGTGGGACCAGGTGGGGATAATTGAATCATGGGGGCAGTTTCTCCCATGCTGTTCTCGTGATAGCAAGTGAGTTCTCATGAGATCTGATGGTTGTTTTCTGTTTGTTTGTTTGAGACAGAGCCTCACTCTGTTGCCCAGGCTGGAGTGCAGTAGCACAATCTTGGCTCACTGCAACCTCCGCCTCCCAGGTTCAAGCAATTCTCCTGCCTCAGCCTCCCAAGTAGCTGGGATTACAGGCGTGGGCCAACACACCTGGCTAATTTTTATAGTTTTAGTAGAGACGGGGTTTCGCCATATTGACCAGGCTGGTCTCAAACTCCTGACCTCAGGTGATCTGCCCGCCTTGGCCTCCCAAAGTGCTGGGATTACAGGTACGAGCCACAGCACCTGGCCTAAGATCTGATGGTTTTTTAAAGGGCTTCCCCCTTTGCTAGGCTCTTACTCTTCTTCCTGCCACCACGTGAAGAAGGATGTGTTTGTTTCCCCTTCTGCCATGATTGTAAGTTTCCCGAGGCCTCCCCCACCATGCGGAACTGTGAGTCCATTAAACCTCTTTCCTTTATAAATTACCCAGTCTCAGGCAGTCCTTCACAGCAGCGTGAGAACAGACTAACACAGTGGCACTCACAGGTTCTGGGGATTTGAGCATGGACACATCTGTTTAGGGGCCACCATTCAACCCACTACAGCTCATAAGTGGCATCATCAGCTGAGCCCAGGGTGTCTACAGCCACAAGGCTGGTGTGTGGTTAGGGCTTGCTTTTGCACCACTTCCCCACCTGACATTGTGTCTGTGTAACACCTGCCCAGCCCCCACATATGGGCTTGGCTTTGGTCATGTCCAAGCTCCAGATCCTAAATCATCTGGAAGCCTCTTTCTTACCCTCCCGAGTGTTTCCCCACATGTTCAACACACACTCGGAGGGTTTTCTTATGTCTTTAATTTCTCAGCACAAAACAAGTCTAAAAATAAGCATTCACTGCTTCTTGTCAAAAAAATTCTGAAAACCATGTGTAGGAAGAGCCTGTGTTAACAAGGGTATGAATATCCTGGTGGCTGATGTCAAATGGGGCAGTTCCATGTGCTGAGTTCTGTGCAGGACACAAAGCTGACACTGGCCAAATCTTGCCGTGGGCAGCTTACCCGTGAGCCACTGTGCACAGCCCACACAGAATTCGCTGTGAACCCTGAAAATCTGAGGCAGGTTTCAGTTAATTTAGAAAGTTTATTTTGCCAAGGTTGAGGACACACGCCTGTGACACAGCCTCAGGAGGTCCTGACGACATGTACCCAAGTTGGTCAGAGCAGTTTGGTTTTATACATTTTAGGGAGACATGAGCCATCAATCAACATATGTAAGATGAACATTGGTTTGGTCCGGAAAGGTGGGACAACTGGAAGCAAAAACGGGACAACTCGAAGCGGGGAGGGGGTTTCCAGGTCCTAGGTAGATAAGAGACAAACAGTTGCATTCTTTTTTTGTTTGTTTTTTCTTTGAGATGGAGTTTTGCTCTTACTGCCCAGGCTGGAGTGCAATGGCACAATCTCGGCTCACCAAAACCTCGGCCTCCCAGGTACAAACGATTCTCCTGCCTCAGCCTCCCGAGTAGCTGGGATTACAGGCATGCACCACCATGCCCATCTAATACTGTATTTTTAGTAGAGACAGGATTTCTCCATATTGGTCAGGCTGGTCTTGAACTCCTGACCTCAGGTGATCCACCTGCCTCAGGCTCCTAAAGTGCTGGGATTACAGGCATGAGCCACCGCACCTGGCCTGGTTGCATTGTTTTGAGTGTCTGATTAGCCCCTCCAAAGGAGGCAGTCAGATATGCATTTATCTCAGTGAGCAGAGGGGTGACTTGGAATAGGATGGGAGGCAGGTTTGCCCTAAGCAGTTCCCAGCTTGACCTTTCCCTTTAGCTTAGTGATTTTGCAGCCCCAAGATTTCTTTCCCTTTCACATAGCAGCTGTCTAGAGTGAGAGAGCTCAGTGGGGAAACCATTTCGAGGACAGAAACCAAAACGTTGTTTCCTCCTGACCTCACTGAATCCCCCTCAGTGCTCTTTCGCAAAAGTATTATTATTCCCACTTTAAGGAAGAAGGCAGTGGTTCAGAGAGAGTGTAACTGTAATAGGCTTGTTGCCCGGTGCATGTGGCAAACCAGCACGCCAGGACATGGGGTTGCAGCAGAGGAAGAGGTTCCATCGTAGGGCCACCAAACGCGGAGATGGAAGGACAAATTCATCTCCCCAGGGAGTTTGGGGCTGAGGTTTTTCAGGGTTTTGGAGTGCACCGACGTGTGGAGACGGTTGATTGCTCGAAGAGTGCGGGGTAAAGCCGTGGAACTTGGACCAGGGAGAGGAACTGGCTGCATTCTCCTGCCTGCCCCCCAATTCTTCCCCATTCTTCTGGAGGGGGCTTCAAACTGTTTGCTGGAATTCAAGGTGTGAAAAGCATCTTAAGTGTTTCTTAAACAAAAGCCTAATGATTATTAGGAAGCCAGAGATAGTGTAGCATATTAGTCTATTCTTATGCTGCTAATGAAGACATACCCAAGACTGGGTAATTTATGAATAAAAAGAGGTTTAGGTCAGGCACAGTGGCTCACGCCCATAATCCCAGCACTTTGGGAGGCTGAGGCGGGTGGATCACCTGAGGTTAGGAGTTCGAGACCATCCTGGCCAACAGGGTGAAACCCCTTCTCTACTAAAAACACAAAAAATTAGCAGGGCATGGTGGCCGGCACCTGTAATCCCAGCTACTTAGGAGGCTGAGGCAGGATAATAGCTTGAACCCAGGAGGCAGAGATTGCAGTGAGCAGAGATTGCACCATTGCACTCCAGCCTGGGCAACAAGAGCAAAACTCCGTCTCAAAATAAAAATAAAAATGGGGCTGGGCACAGTGGCTTGCGCCTGTAATCCCAATACTTTGGGAGGCTGAGGCGGGTGGATCGCTGAGGTCAGGAGTTCGAGACCAGCCTGGCCAACATAGTGAAAACCCGTCTCTACTAAAATACAAAAAATTAGCTGGGCATGGTGGAGCGCACCTGTAATCTCAGCTACTCTGGAGGCTGAAGCAGGAGAATCCCTTGAACCTGGGAGGCGAAGGTTGCAGTGAGCTGAGATTGCACCATTGCACTCTAGCCTGGCAATGAGAGCGAAACTCTGTCTCAAAAAATAAAAATAAAAATAAAAAATAAAAAAGAGGTTCAGTGGACTCACATTTCCACAAGGCTGGGGAGGCCTCACAATCATGGCAACAGGTGAAAGGCATGTCTTACATGGCAGCAGGCAAGAGAGAATAAGAGCCAAGCGAAAGGGGTTTCCCCTTATTAAAATCATCAGCTGACATTAGACTTATTCACTGCCACAAGAACAGGTTGGGGGAACCGCCTCCCTTATTCAATTATCTCCCACAGGGTCCCTCCCACAACACATGGGAATTATGGAAGCTACAATTCAAGATGAGATTTGGGTGGTGACACAGCTAAACTATATCCTATAGAATTTCTGTAGGAACAGTGGGGATGCAAACCAGTTCTTAAACAGTCTTATGACCCTAATGTCAGAAATCCTACCTCTAGGAACGATAGGTAGTGTCTAGTGCTACATGCAAATGGTCAGTGTCTAGTGCTACGGGACTTCTAACAGCAGGGAACTGGGCCAGAGTGTAGCCTGATGAATGCTTAATTATAACTAGATTTCTGTGCAGAATTCTTATTAACCCTGTGAGGACGGCTTCAAGGCTAAGTGACTTGGTCAAGGTTATACAGCCACAAGCAGCGAAAGTGGGTTTCGAACCCCTGTCCCTTTAACTCTACACTTGGTGGGGGATTGAGAGGGGAGGAGACTGAGATCTGGAAAGACTGTCCTGAAAGTGACAACTGTACAGAGCTCGAAGGCTCAGGCTGCTGCGGGGGCGGTGTGGGCTGGGGTGCAGCCCACTTTAGAGGTTAAATGTCGAAGCTGCAGAGCAGCCACACCCCAGGAGGATGATGTTGTGGATTCTGCACTGTGGGTCAGCTAGGCTGAGGCTGGGGGCTTTTCCCTGCTGCCAGTCCTGTGTTTCACAAGCAGGTCCCCTGCAGTAGCCTGCAGAATTACTGCCTCACAGACAATAAATTAGGGTCTTTAAACCATAAAATTGGCATTTGGACTCTAGTCATGTGCGAAGGGCTCAGCCCGCTTCTGTGAGCTGTGAAACAAAGCGTCCTTGGTTATGAATAAATTAGGTCCTTCCCCCTTGCAGGGGGCACAGGCAGCTGGGGAGATGGTGCATGATTCCAAAGCAGGGAAGAAAGAGCATGGGGTGTGGGGTTATTTCAGGAGGCAGCGACCTGACAGTTTATTTATTTAACAACATTTAGGTAGGACTACCTTCAAGCCAGGCATGTTCTGTGCTTTACAAAGATTAGTTCATTTAATCCTCTGACACCCTGGGAGAAGGAACCATTATCATCTCCATTTTACTAAGAAGAAACTCAGGCACATAGAAGCCCTTTGCCCATGATCGTGTAGCCAGCGCGTGGCAGTAGGGTGATCCAGGTGGCCTGGCTCCAGAATCCTGGCTCTTCTTCCCCATTGCTAAATGGCCTCTTCATTTTGTGACTTTCTCTAAAGAAGGTCAAATTCATGTGGGGTTAGAAGCTTGGCTTCGCCCTGGGTGATGAGAGCCTCTAGATGCTAAAATGACTGAATGTGAAAAGGTGCAGCCATTGTAGGCAGCAGTCTGGCAGTTCTGCACAAAAATTAAGCTTAGAGTTACCCTGTGATCCGGCCACTCCACTCCTAGGTATGCTCCTGAAAGGGCTAAAAGCAGAGACTCAAACACTCACATGCATAGCAGCATTATTCACAGTACCCATGAGGTGGAAGCAACCCAGGTGTCCATCCATGGAAGGATGGATAAATAAAATGTGGTCTATCTGTACAATAAAGTATTGTCCAGCCTTAAAAAGGAAGGACATTCTGACACATGTGCCAACAGGGATGAATTTGGAAGCCCTTAGTCCAAATAAAAAAAGCAGTCACAAAAGGACAAACAGTGTGTGATTCCACTCATGTGAGGTAACTGGCAGTCAAATTCAAAGAGGCAAAAAGTAGATTAGAGGCTACAGGGGCTCGGGGAGACCATAGGGAGCTATTGCTTCATGGGTACAGAGTGTCTGTTTGGGGTGATGGAAAAGTTTTGGAAACAGATTGTGATGATGGTTATACGACACTATGAATGAAATTAATACCAATGAATGGTATTTTAAAATGGTAACATAGGCCGGGTGCGGTGGCTCACGCCAGTAATCCCAGCACTTTGGGAGGCCAAGGTGGGCTAATCACCTTAGGTCAGGAATTCGAGACCAGCCTGACCAACGTGGAGAAACCCCGTCTCTACAAAAATGCAAAATTAGCCAGGTGTGGTGGCACATGCCTGTAATCACAGCTACTGGGGAGGCTGAGGCAGGAGAATTGGTTGAACCTGGGAGGCGGAGGTTGTAATGAGCCGAGATCGTGCCATTGCACTCCAGCCTGGGCAAAAAGAACGAAACTCTATCTCAAAATAAAATTAAATTAAAAAATGGTAACATAAAATGTCAAATTTTATGTTTTATATATATTATTTACCTCGATTTAAAAAACCCAGTGGAGTAAAAGCAGTTATTGTCTCCGTTTTACAGATGTGCTCACAGAGAGGCAGGAAGGGGTAACACGCCCAAGGCCAAATAGCACCCTGCAGAGCACATTTGTCTCCATCAGAAAATGTCTGCAGCTCCAACTGGACAAAGAGGCCTCTGCCTGGGGAGAGCCCTGAACAACCAGGACTGAGGTTGTGCGGGGAGACAGCAGACAGAGCAAAAAGGGGCAGGGGTGGCCTGTGCATCAGAACCGCAAGAGCTCTGTGTGGGGGTGATGGTGGGGGCCGTGGGGGTGAACTCTCCAGAGAAGAACCCAAATTTACACTCAGGGAATGTGTTCCAAGCAGGAGAAGATTTTGCCACAAAGGCAGGGAGAGATATTTATGTGTCTGGCCTTATCTCCTCAGATTGACTTTTCCTGAATCACAGATGCTCAGGGAGGAGGGAGGAGGGAGGAGGGGGAATAGCTCTCGGGATAAAGGAGGCCATTGGCGAGTAGCCGTTTAATGCCCGCCTTTAATCTGGTGAATATGATGCTACAGGCGAGGTGGCCATTTTTCCTGACTGTAAAGAGAGGGTCTAGCCTCATAGTCCCAAAGAGGCCCCAGACCCGGCATCCAACAGCCATGGCCCCGTGTGGGCAAGGGGTGCTGGGGGTGGAGAGGGCTTGGCCGTGGATGTTCTGAGACCCTGGGAATACTTGGTCCACCAGCAGGCCTGGGGGTCCTGCTCCCCCTGAGCCGTGACCTGGACCACGTCTCCCCTTCTCTCCCAGCATCCTCCACCGCAGGCTCGTTGGTCCCTGCAGGACTAGCCATCTACTGTGCTGTGCTGTTAGCAGGCTGGTCCCTTGGCTTCCTAAAGAACAGCCTCCTCCTCATCCAACCACTGTGCTCCTGTGTCACCTTTTCTGGAAATACCACCCCAGGCCTGCAGGGAGAGTTAGCCGCCTCACTTCTCTGTCTGTCTCTGTCTCTCCTATTGCCTCATTAGAGGGGGAACCATTTCCAAGGGAGGACCCACGTCAGTTATCTCTGGAACTTGTCAGGCCTGTTACATGGCTGGTGTAAAATCAATATCGATTGAAGTGAATTGGATTAAAATGAAACACTGAACAGAAATGAAATGAATTGAAATGAATTATAAATACACTGACTACAGGTGTATTGAATGAGTTGAAAGGTGACCTCCAAAAAGAGATGGCCATGTCCTAACCCTTGGAAACTGTGAATGTCACCTTATTTGGAATAAAGATCTTTGCAGATATAACCAAATTGAGGATCTCAAGATGAGATCATCCCAGATGATCCTGAACCCTAAATCTAATGACAGTGACCTTGTAAGAGACACATAGAAGAAAGACAGAGGAGGAGCCCCCATGAAATGGAGGCAGACATTGGAGTGAGGCAGCTACAAGCCAAGAAATGCCCAGAGCCGCCAGAGGTTGAAAAGAGGCAAAGCGTTGTCACCTAGAGCCTTTGGAAGGAAGTGTTAACCTTAAAGAATGAGATTCGGAAAATGTGATTGAGTATAGAGTTTATTCAAGTGCAAAGCTTAAGGATGGCTACCAGAGAAAGCACCAACTCCAAAGGAATGGGCTCAGAGTTTCCAATGTGGAGGAGTTAAGGTTTCAATGATATCGGTAGAGAAGTTCCAGCAAGATTACATCAGCCACCCTACAAGGCCAGGTGCATACATCACAGCAATTGGATTGGTTACAGATTGCTTCATACCAAGGAAGATTACTTTATTACTCTATGAGGAGGGGCAATGATCTGAGGGGGTCTTATCTCTGCTGCAGCTTGGGTCTTGTTAATTATTAACAGGAAGAAATAAAGGCCGAAGTTGCAGCTGCAACCCATGTGATCGAGATTGCATAGCCACATTGCTCTCAAGGCTCAGGTTAATTCGAGGTTTCAACAGCTTTAAGCTTGAATTATTTAACTTCACATTTCCCCCTTTTCATCAAGATCTTTGGAAGAAAGCTTCATAGATGAACTCAAATGGTTTTGGCTCCTTTTATGTTCAGGACCTTAGTCCCTTATTGCTAGAAGGCTCATTCCTAGAGTGTCATGTCCACGGTAGGGGGAATGTCAGGCTATCAACCTGATAAGGTAGGAATCTAATTTAAAGCAATATGAGGGAAGCGACTTTGTGACCTGAGTCAGGCTACTCAGCTGAATCTTCAGTTAATGCAGTTCTTCAAGTGACCATTAATTTCGTTTCTTCAGTTGCGAGTTGACTCCATTGCAAATACATTCTGTAGCAGCAGTGAAGACAAAAAGAAGACAAGACCCGCTGGGCATGGTGGCTCATGCCTGTAATCCCAACACTTTGGGAGGCAGAGGCAGGTGGATCACTTGAGGTCAGGAGTTCGAGACCAGCCTAGCCAACATGGTGAAACCCTGTCTTTACTAAAAATACAAAAATTAGCCAGGCTTGGTGGTGGGCACCAGTAATCCCAACTACTTGGGAGGCTGAGGCAGGAGAATCGCTTGAACCTGGGAGGCGGAGATTGCAGTGAGCCAAGATTGTGCCATTACACTCCAGCCTGGGTGACAGAGTGAGACTCCATCTCAAAAAAAAAAAAGAAGAAGACAAAACCCAACAATGATGATAATTTCTAGAACAAGTAATAGCTTTTGCCACCAAGTTTCCCAAGATCCCAACCAGCTGCTTAGCCAATCGTTTAGGGAGGGCATTGGATCTGAAAGAACAATTATTTGGGTTTTCATATCAGCCATCAATTTAGTGATGTTACCTGGGATATAGATACAGCAGCCAGTTTTTATGATAGCATAGGTTCCCCCTTGGGCTGCAGTAAGTATGTCTAAAGTCATATGGTGTCAGGTAAATGCACCTGACAGCAAACATTTAAGCATATCCTTAGACTGACCCTGTGTGGAAGATGCACCTGAATGTGTGTTCCCAGCTAGAGAACCTGGGAGTGGACAACCTGGAGATTCGTTCCGTATCTATGGTAAACATCTGAGTTCCCATCCCATCCCATTGAACATGGGCCATACAGGGAACTGAGGTTCTGAGTTTTGGGTTAAATGAAGGTTGCCAGGTGTAGGTTGTTAAGGGGAGAAAGTATTAAGTGAAAATGCTATATGAACTGCATGCTGTTTGCAAGCATTTATGGTTGCCCTGCTCAGCCTGCCACCACTAGACCGTTTCTTTTTTCTTTTTTTTTTTCCGACAGAGTTTCGCTCTTGTTGCCCAGGCTAGAGTGCAATGGCATAATCTCGGCTCACTACAACCTCTGCCTCCCGGATTCAAGTGATTCTTCTGTCTCAGCCTCCTGAGTAGCTGGGATTATAGGTGCCCACCACCACGCCTGGCTAATTTTGTATCTTTAGTAGAGATGGGGTTTCTCCATGTTGGTCAGGCTGGTCTCGAACTCCCGACCTCAGGTGATCCACCCACCTCGGCCTCCCAAAGTGCTGGGATTACAGGCGTGAGCCACCACGCCCAGCCTAGATGGTTTCTATACATAAGGGGGTTCTCTTGTCTAGCCCACAGCCACTGAATTCTCTCCCCTGTGTGTAAGACCCTGATAAAACCCCGTGTCTTGTTTGCTGGCTTTGGGTCTCTTAGCCTCTTGAATCTGGTGCCTTCCCTATTGAGGTTAATAGGGGTTCGGCACAACACACAGTTCTGTGATACAGCCTTTCTCATAAGAGTAACTTTGTTGTTTAATAACGAGATGCCCATGTGGCTATCATCTAGGGCCTTTTGTGTATAAATGGCTAGGGCCTCTGCATGCCAGATGACATCCTTAATACCTAGTTGTGGCAGAAAGATGGAAGCTAAATGATCACACCAATGGAATACAGAATGAACCCAATGAACTCAATGATTATAAGTGAGGAAGATTTGTGGGCTTTGAAAGAGTATACACTATTCAACCTTGTGCCCAGGCGTAACCCAAAAAATACCGTCTTAACTATCCTATGGGTAACCACGGCCATAGTTGGTGCTGCACAGCAAAGATGTTCCATTTGCAGCTCACCAATAAATACCTGGTCACTGTGCCCTTTCAGTGGGATGCCAGTCAGTGCCTGTAATATAATGGTGTGGATACACTCTTATCTGGATATCCATCCCATATCTCTAGTGCCACTGGGGCAGGAATCTTTGGTATGATTCTTTTGTTCTCAACATAAATGGGCAAGCTAAGCTGACCAAAAGAGGGGGTACACCAGATAAAACCAACCCAAATTTGTGTTATACTATCTCAAAATTGAGTTGTCTCATTTCGGGGCAGCACGAGTGTTAAAACTAACAAATGGGCCATGCCCGGTGGCTCACGCTTGTAATCCCAGGATTTTGGGAGGCCAAGGTGGGTAGATCACGAGGTCAGAAGTTCAAGACCAGCCTGGCCAACACAGTGAAACACCCTGTCTACTAAAAATACAAAAATTAGCTGGGTGTGGTGGCAGGCACCTGTAATCCCAGCTACTCGGGAGGCTGAGGCAGGAGAATCGCTTGAACCCAGGAGGCGGAGGTTGCAGTGAGCCGAGATCGCAGCACTGCACTCCAGCCCGGGCGACAGAGCAAGACTCCATCTCAAAAAAAACGAAAAACAAACAAACAAACAAAAAAACTAACAAATGAGTTCTTTTACCAAAAAGCTCTTCCTATGCCCTTTGCTTTGTAAAGTATTAATATAAACATCATCCTTAGTTACATTAGTGTTCAGCACCGATGACTGTTTTTGAAAAACATGGATATCAGCCAGGCGCAGTGGCTCAAACCTGTAATCCCAGCACTTTGGGAGGCCGAAGCGGGCAGATCACCTGAGGTCAGGAGTTCGAGACCAGCCTGGCCAACATAGTGAAACCCCATCTCTACTAAAATATAAAAATTAGCTGGGCGTGGTGGTGTGTGCCTGCAATCCCAGCTACCTGGGAGGCTGAGGCAGGAGAATCACTTGAACCCGGGAAGCAGAGGTTGCAGTGAGTCGAGATCACGCCACTGCACTCCAGCCTGGCTGACAGAGTGAGACTCCATCTAAAAAAAATAAAAAATAAAATAAAATAAGAGGATATATTTCAGATATTGTATCCAATCTTATCCTTGGAGAGCAGATGCCCACCACGGTAGGTCAGAACCACCAGAAAGAGGCATGAGGCCGCATACCCAACAAATGTTCTTAGTAATCTATCAGCATACTCCTAAGCACATTGCAAAAAGAGGTTTGCTTCATAGGCAACAGCTGGTGACAGTAGTGACAACGCATAAGAAATTTATTGAGAACTTGCAAAGGAAGACAATCCCCATCTATTCTTGAGTGATATAGTTTGGATATTTGTCCCCACCCACATCTCATGTTGAAATGTAATCCCCAATATTGGAGGTGGGGCCAGGTAGGAGGTGTTTGGATCTCATGGGAGCAGATTCCTCATGGTTCGGTCCACCCCTTGGTGACAAGTGAGCTCTCACTCTGAATTCACACGAGATCTGGTTGTTTAAAGGGTGTGGCACCTCCCCCACTGTCTTTCAGTCCTGCTTTCACCATGTGACGTGCCTTTCACCTTCCGCCATGACTGAAAGCTCCCTGAGGCCTCTCCAGAAGCCAAACAGATGCTGGCGCCATGCTTCTATAGCCTGCAGAACCATGAGCAAATTAAACCGTCCTTCTTTATAAATTACCCAGTCTCAGGTATTCCTTTATAGCAATGCAAGAATGGCCTAATATAATGAGTTTCAATCTTATGCATTCCTTTAGTTGCAGGCCTGATGAGGTATCTTGGGAAAGTTGACTGCTTCAGATGTCATCTTCTCATTCTTATTGGTTCTGGAGAATTGCAATCTTAGATCACCAGTTTGAGATGAAGTCCAATTTGGTGAAGCAGCTTTCTTTTAATGGCCAACATGTCCATAAATGGATTCCTTTTAGCTTAGTGGCACAAAGTCTGGTTATGAGCACCTGATAAGGTCCCTTCCACCTTGGCTGGAGAGAGTCCTTTAAAAGATGCCATTTCCTAGACCAGGCGCAGTGGCTCATGCCTGTAATCCCAGCACTTTGGGAGGCCGAGGCGAGGGGATCACCCAAGGTCAGGAGTTCAAAATCAGCCTGGCCAACATGGCAAGATCCTGTCTCCACTAAAAATACAAAAATTAGCTGGGTGTGGTGGCAGGCGCCTGTAATCCCAGATATTCAGGAGGCTGAGGCAGGAGAATCGCTTGAACTCTTGACGTGGAGGTTGCAATGAGCCGAGATTGTGCCATTGCACTCAAAAGCCTGGGCAACAAGAGCAAAATTCCATCTCAAAAAATAAATAAATAAATAAAAATGCCATTTCCAATAGACAAAATCTCCTGGTTGAAGTCCATGGTCCTTGAGTTTTCTATCTTCTCAAAGCTCATTTTGGAACAAGTCTTTTGCTAAATTAGTTTTTAGTTAGCTGCCTTGTAAGGCCGCTGCAATAACACAACATATCCCCTTTTAATATCTTAGATTTACAGTTTCCTAGAGACAATTTCATAGGTCTGCCTGTTATAATTTCAAATGAGGACTGTTGGTGTTTACCAAGAGAATCTGATCTTAAGAAAACCAAAGGAAAAGCTTTTGTCCCCCCAAAATTTTATTTATTATTTATTTACTTTTAAATTTTATTTATCTATTTATTTTTTATTTGAGATAGGGTCTTGCTCTGTCACCCAGGCTGTAGTGCAGTGTTACAATCATGGCTTACTGCAGCCTTGACCTCCCAGATTCAAGCAATCCTCTCATCTCAGCTTCCTGAGTAGCTGAGACTACAGACATGTGCCACAATACCTAGCTAATTATTTTATTTTTTGTGGAGACAAGCGCTCTCTGTCTTGCCCAGGCTGCTCTCGAACTACTGGCTCTTTATCCTCCTTCCAAAGTGCTGGGATTACAGGTGGGAGCCAACACGCCTGCCCCCGCCCAAATTTTAAAACCTCAGTTAATTTTGCCAATTGAGTTTTGATTATTCCATTTGTACATTCCACTAACCCAGACGACTGGGGGAGACGGGCACAATGGGAATGTTGAGGAATGGGTCAGATTTTGCATACTGCCTGGAGAAGTTCTAGAGGGACTCCCCAAGTCAGAATAATTTTTTCTTTTCTTTTCTTTTTTTTTTTCTTTTTTGCCTCAGAATAATTTTCCCTGAAAGGATTGTACTAAGGTCATTGTTCTTCTGTGTGGAAATGCTTCTACCCCATGAGGAAACACACACCGTCACTAGGACGGGTTTGTGTCCTTGGGATGGAGGCAGCTGAATCAAATCTAGTTGCCATAGCTCAAAAGGGGTTTCTAGTAAAGAAGAATAACCTTGAAAACTACGTAAGGGTTTCCATGGGTTTGGTTTATGTGCAGGTATGGCAGTGATTTCACACCTTATGAGTAACAGTTGGAGAAAGTTCCCAATAATATTGTTTTCCCCAAGCAATCATCTCATTGGGGTTCCAGTGAGTTAAGTCACATGCATAAGTTAAGAAAAATGACTGTAAGGCTGGGCCCAGTGGCTCATGCCTGTACTCCTGGCACTTTGGGAGGCCAAGGAGGGTGGATCACAAGGTCAAGAGATCGAGACCATCCTGGCCAACATGCTGAAACCCTGTCTCTGCTGAAAATACAAAAATTAGCTGGATGTGGTGGCATGCGCCTGTGGTCCCAGTTACTCGGGAGGCTGAGGCAGAAAAATCACTTGAACCAGGGAGGTGGAGGTTGCAGTGAGCCGAGATCATGCCACTGCATTCTAGCCTGGCGACAGAGCAAGACTCCGTCTCAAAAAAAAAAAAAAAAAAACCAAAACAAACAAACAAGACTATTTGGTCCACGCCAGAGCCCAGGCTCAGGAGAATCCAGTCTCCCATTTGTTTCCCATTTATTTTCTAGTTCTGCTTTTGGAGCTTTGGATTGAGCTAATTTTATATCAAAATCAAATACTTCTTTAAAAGCTAAAATGATTTGATTTTCACATTCAGATACATTTAGGGCAGACTTTTTTTGGTATACTCTCTGCTAATAGAGTTCTCTTTCTTTCTGCAGTGTCTGACTTCAAACGGCCCAAAATCTGGATAATAGATAATTATTTTGGTAATACTATGGCTTCCAATAATTCTAAAACAAAGCACCTGCTTTTTATGGACTGACCAAAAAAGGTTAAAAATTCTCTTTGTTTTCATAGCATTCCAAAGTCATGAGCTACTCCAAAAGCATCTCTGTTATCTGTATAAATATTAGCAGTTGTTCCTTTTGCCAACTGACAGGCTCTAATTAATTCTGTTAACTCTGCTTGCTGAGCTGAGGTGGCTCCTGGAAGATAAGCACTTTCTGTTTCTTTAGTCAAAGATGCTGGAGCATAACCTGCATGATACATTCCAGATTCATCCTTCAAGTAAGATCCATCTGTAAACCAGCTAACATCAGCATAAATAAGGGAAGTTTCTTGCAGGTACATTACAGGCAAGAGAAGCTGATCAGTTAAGATGGTGCAATCATGCAGCATTTCATCTCAAGACAGAAGCAGGAGTTTAGATGATTACATCAGGAAATTGTAATATGGAGAGCGCAAGGAAGAACTTCGTAAGAAGCCAGTTTACTGACTGGATAGTGTTGCGAGTGGTGTGAATGTAGGAGCACTTTCACTGAGTGTGAAACAAAGAGAGGAGAGATCTCATCTATTTCTTCAGTTGCCCTTATTAACAGGTCAGTAGCTGTTATTGATCTCACGCAAGGTGGCAATTTTTTTTTTTAATTTTGTGGGTACAGAGTAAGTGGATATATTGATGATGTCCATGTGATATTTTGATATAGGCATGTAAAGCATAATAATTGTAGCAGGGTGATGGAGCATCCCTCACCTCAAGCATTTAGCCTTTGTGTTACAAACAATCCAATTACACTATTTTTGTTATTTTTAAATACACAGTTAAATTACTTTTTACTCATCCAGTATTTGCTAGCAAATACTAATATTAGGTCTTATTCTTTCTAACATTTTTGTACCCATTAACCATCCCCACTTCCTCCACCCTACCCCTGGTACCCAGCCCAGCCCCTAGTAACCATCTGTCTACTCTCTATCTCAATGAATTCAACTGTTTTTATTTTTAGCTCCTACAAATGAGTGAGAACATATGAAGTTTGCCTTTCTGTGCCTGCCTTATTTCACCTAACATAAAGACCTTCAGTTCCATCTGTGTTGTTGCAAATGGCAGCATCATTCTTTCTATGGCTATGTTGTACCATTGTGTATATGTACCACATTTTCTTTATCTTTTCATCTGTTTGTTTTTGTTTTTTTGAGATGAAGTTTCACTCCTGTTGCCTAGGCTGAAGTGCAATGGCGTGATCTCAGCTCACTGCAACCTCCACCTCCCAGGTTCAAGCAATTCTCCTGCTTCAGCCTCCTGAGTAGCTTGGATTACAGGAACCTGCCACCATGCCCGGCTAATTTTTTTGTACTTTTAGTAGAGACAGGGTTTCCCCGTGTTTCCCAGGCTGGTCTCGAACTCCGACCTCAGGTGATCCACCCACCTCGGCCTCCTAAAGTGCTGGGATTACAGGCGTGAACCACCGCGCCCAGTCCCATCCCATCATCTGTTAATGGACACTTAGCTTGCTTCCTAATCTTGGCTATTGTGAATAGTGCTACAACAGACGTCGGAGTGCAGATACCGCTTTGATACACTGATCGCCTTTCTTTTGTGTATATACCCAGCAACGGGATTGCTAGATCATATGGTATCTTTATTTTTAGTTTTTTGAGGAACCTCTAAACTGTTCTCCACAGTGGTTATACTAATTTACATTCTCACCAGCAATGTACGAGGGTTCCCTTTTTTCCACATCCTCGCCAGCATGAGTTATTCCATCTCTCTTGGATAAAAGCCATTTTAACTGGGGTGAGATAATATCTCATTGTAGTTTTGATTTACATTTCTCTGATGATCAGTGATGTTGAGCACCTTTTCATAGACCCATTTACCATCTGTATATCTTCTTTCGAGAAATGACTTTTCAGATCTTTTGCCCATTTTTTAATGGGATTATTAGATATTTTTCCTATAGAGTTGTTTGAGCTCCTTATATATTCTGGTTATTAATCCGTTGTGACATAGGTAGTTTGCAAATGTTTCCTCCCGCTCTGTGGGTTGTCCCTTCACTTTGTTGATTATTCCCTTGCTGTGCAGGAGTTTCTAACTTAAGCGATCTCATTTGTCCACTTTTGCTTTGGATGCCTGTGCTTGTGGGTTTCTTTTTTTTTTTTTTAGACAGAGTCTTGCTCTGTCGCCCAGGCTGGAGTGCAGTGGTGCGATCTCAGCTCACTGCAAGCTCTGCCTCCTGGGTTCACGCCATTCTCCTGCCTTAGCTTCCCAAGTAGCTGGGACTACAGGCGCCCGCCACCTTGCCCAGCTAATTTTTTTGTATTTTTAGTAGAGACGGGGTTTCACCATGTTAGCCAGGATGGTCTCGATCTCCTGACCTCGTGATCCACCCGCCTGGGCCTCCCAAAGTGCTGGAATTACAGGCATGAACCACTGCACCTGGCCAGTTGTGGGGTTTTATTCGAGAAATCTTTACCCGCTCCAATGTCATGGAGCGTTTCCCCAATGTTTTCTTTTAGTAATTTCATAGTTTAAGGTTTTAGATTTAAGTCTTCAATCAATTTTGATTTGATGTTTGTATATGGTGAGAGATAGAGGTCTAGTTTCATTCTTCTACATATGGATATCCAGTTTTCCCAGCACCATTTTTTGAAGAGGCTGTCTTTTCCCCAGTGTATGTTCTTGGCAACTTTGTCAAAATCCGTTCACTGTAGATGTATGGATTTATTTCTGGGCTCTCTGTTCTATACTTCTGGTCTATGTGTCTGTTTTTATGCCAGTATCATGCCATTTTGGTTACTATATCTCTATAGTACAATTTGAAGTCAGGTAATGTGATTTCTCCAGTTTTGTTCTTTTTGCTTAGATAGCTTTGGGTATTCTGGTTCTTCTGTGGCTCCATATAAATTTTAGTATTGTTTTTTCTATTTCTGTGAAGAATGTCATTGTATTTTGATACAGATTGCATTGAATCTATAGATTGCTTTGGGTAGTATGGACATTTTAACAATAGTGATTCTTCCAATCCATGAACATGGAATATCCTTTCATTTTTTGTATTGTCTTCAATTTCTCGCACCACTGTTTTATAATTTTCACTGTAGAGTTCTTTCAATTATTTGGTTAATTCCTAGGTACTTTTTTGTGGCAATTGTAAATGGGATTGCTTTCTTGATTACTTTCAAAGATTTTTTGTTATTGGTATATAGAAATGCTACTGATTTGTGTATGTTGATTTTGTATCCTGCAACTGTGCTGAATTTATCTGTTCTAATTGTTTTTTGGTGGCATCTTTAGGTTTTTCCAAATGTAAGATATCAGCTGCAAACAAGAATAATTTGACTTCTTCCTTTCCAGTGTAAATGCCCCTATTTCTTTCTCTTGTAGGATTGCCTTATATAGGACTTCCAGTACTATGTTGAGTAACAGCAGTGAAAGTGGGCATTCTTGTTACGTTCCAGTTCTTAGAGGAAAGGCTTTCAGTTTTTCCCATTCACTATACTAACTGTGGGTCTGTCATATATAACTTTTATTATGTTGAGGTATGTTCCTTCTATATCTAGTTTTTTGAGTGTTTTTATCATGAAGCGATGCTGAATTTTATCAAATTATTTCAGCATCCATTGTAATGATCATATGTTTTTTTTCCTTCAGTCTATTTATATATCTTATTGATTGAGTTTTGCGTGTTAAACCATCCTTCCTCTATCACTGGGATAAATACCTCTTGGTTATGGTGAATGATCTTTTTAATGTATTGTTGAATTTTGTTTGCTAGGTTTTTTTTGTTTGTTTTGTTTTTTGTTTTTTGTTTTTTGTTTTGAGATGGAGTTTCGCTTTTGTTGCCCAGGCTGGAGTGCAATGGTGCGATCTTGGCTCATTGCAACCTCTGCCTCCTGGGTTCAAGTGATTCTCCTGCCTCAGCCTTCTGAATAGCTGGGATTGCAGGCACCCACCACCATGCCTGGCTAATTTTTTTGTATTTTTAGTAGAGATGGAGTTTTACCACATTGGCCATGCTGGTCTTGAACTCCTGACCTCAGGTGATTCACCTGCCTTGGCCTCCCAAAATGCTGGGATTACAGGCATGAGCCACTGCGCCTGGCCTGTTTGTTAGTATTTTGTTGATGATTTTTACATCAATATTTATCACAGATCATGGCCTGTAGATTTCTTCTTTTTTTTTAATGTGTCTGGTTTTGGTATCAAGGTAATACTGACCTCATAAAATGAGTTTGGAAGTATTCCCTACTCCTCTATTTTTCAGAATAGTTTGAGTAGAATTTGTATTAATTCTTTAAATGTTTGGTAGAATTCAGCAGTGAAGCCATTGGGTCCTGGGCTTTTCTTTGCTGGGAAACTTTATATTATGGCTTTGATCTCATTACTTGATATTGGTCTGTTCAGGTTTCGGATTCCTTCCTGGTTCAATCTTGACAGGTTGTATGTGCCTGTGAATCTATCCATTTCTTCTATATTTTCCAACTTATTGGGTATAGTTGCTCATAGTAGCCACTAATGATCCCTTGAATTTCTGCAGTGTCAGTTATAATGTCTTCTTTTTCATCTCTGATTTTATTGATTTGGGTCTTCTCTCTTTGTTTCTTAGTTAGTGTGGCTAAAGGCTTGTCAATTTTGTTTAATTTTTCAAAAAACCAACTTTTTATTTCATCGATTTTCTGTATGGGTTTTTCATTTCAATTTTATTTATTTCTGCTCTGATCTTTATTATTTCTTTTCTTCTACTAATTTTGAGTTTGGTTTGTTCTTGCTTTACTAGTTCTTAAAGATTCATTGTCAGGTGATTTATTTGAAGATTCTCTACTTTTTTATGTAGACATTTATTGCTATAAACTTTCCTGTTAGTGCTACTTTTGCTGTGTCTCATAGATTTTGGTATGTTGTGTTTCCATTATCATTTGTTTCAAAAAAATTTTTCAATTTCCTTCTTAATCTCTTCATTGACCCACTTAGTTATTCAGGAGTATATGGTTTAATTTTCATGTGTTTGTATAGTTTCTAAAATTTATTTTGTTACCGATTTCTAGTTTTATTGCATTGTGGTCAGAAAAGATGCTTGATATTATTTCAATTTTTAAAATGTTTTAAGAGTTGTTTTGTAACCTAACATATGGTCTATCTTTGAGAATGATTTGTGTGCTAAGGAAAAGAATGTGTATTCTGCAGCCATTGGATGAAATGTTCTATAAATATCTATTACATCCATTTGGTCTAAAGTGCAGATTACATTCAATGTTTCTTTCTTGATTTTCTATCTGGAAGATCTGTCCAGTGCTGAAAGTGAGGTGTTGAAGTCTCCAGCTATTATTGTACTGTGATCTGTTTTTCACTTTAGCTCTAATATTTGTTTTATATAAGTGGGTGCTCCATGTTGGGTGAATATATATCTACAACTGTTATGTCCTGTTGCTGAATTGACAGCTTTATCATTATATAGTGACCTTTTTTCTTCTTATAGTTTTTATCTTGAAAAGTGTTTTGTCAGATATAAGTATAGTTACTCCTGCTCATTTTTGGCTTCCGATGGGATGGAATATCTTTACTTTTTCCATCCCTTTATTTTCAATCTATGCGTGTCTTGTTAAGTGATATGTGTTTCTTATAGGCAGCAGATCATTGGGTCTTGTGTTTTCACCCGTTCAGCCACTCTATGTCTTTTTACTGGAGAATTCATTCCATTTTCATTCAATGTTATTACTGATAAGTAAGGACTTCCTCCTGTCATTGTGTTATTTGTTTTCCCATTGTTTTGTAGTCTTATCTTCCTTCTTTATTCCCTTCCTGTCTTCCTTTTAGTGAAGGTAATTTTCTGTGGTGGTATAATTTCTTGCGTTTCATTTTTTATGTATTTGTTATATGTATTTTTATTTTAGATTACTGGAAGACTTGCAAATACTATCTTATAACTCATTATTTTAAGCTGGTAACAACTTAAAACTGTTTGCATCAACAAATTAACAAGCAAAAAGAAAACTAAAAAAAACTATGCCTGAACTTCATCCCCACAATCTTGAACTATTCATTGTTTCTATTTATATCTTATTGTACTATGTCTTGAAAAGTTGTTGTAGTTATAATTTTTAATTGGGTCTCTTAGTCTTTCTAGCTAAGTAGAGTAGTTTACGCACCACAGTTACAGTGTTATAATGCTTTGTGTTTTTCTGTGTATTTACTATTACCAGTGAGTTTTGTACCTTCAGATGATCTTATTGCTCATTAACATCCTTTTCTTTCTGATTTAAGTACTCCTGTCGCATTTTTTGTAGGACAGATCTGGTGTTGATAAAATGCCTCAGCTTTTGTTTGTCTGGTAAAGTCTTTATTTCTTTTTTACATTTGAAGGATATTTTTGCCAGATATATTATTCTAGTCTAAAAGTTTTTCCTTCAGCACTTTAAATATGTCATGCTACTCTCTCCTGGTCTGTAAGGTTTCCACTGAAAAGTCTGCTGCCAGATGTATTAGAGCTTCATTGTATGCTATGTTTTTATTTTCTCTTGCTGCTTTTAGGATCCTTTCTTTATCCTCAACGTTTGGGAGTCTGATTATTAAATGCCTTAAGGTAGTCTTCTTTGGGTTAAATCTGTTTGATGTTTTATAACCTTCCTGTACTTGAATATTGACACCTTATTCTAGGTTTGGGAAGTTCTTTGTTATTATTCCTTTGAATAAATTTTCTAGCCCTATCTCTTTCTCTACTTCCTCTTTAAGGCCAATAACTCTTAGATTTGCCCTTTTGAGGCTATTTTCTAGATCCTGTAAATATGTTTCATTGAATAAGAATACAGTTTTTTCTTTAAGTGTAAGGGTTTGTGACTTAATCCTTGCCTGGCAGGGCATTAGGTCCTGTTTATAATTGGGTATCTTATTGCCACAATATCTGTTCTGTCACTTTTATGATCTATAGTTTACCATTGATGCTGGTCAATTGTGTCTAAACTGCAAAAGGGAGGGGATATAATGAGGCATTTCCAACCTTCCTTCCCATCATGCCTGAAAACTAAGTTTTTAAGATATTGGGGCCATTCTCTTGGTCAAGAGAGGGTCCATTCATTTGGTGGGGTCTTAAAATTTTATTTTTAGTTTACACTAAGAATGTTCAGAACTCAGGGACTCCTTTACTTATTTTTACTGGTTTATTAGAAAGGATACAGATGAACAGGCAGATGAAGAGTTGGATGCCTGAGGAGGTTTGGAGGGACGAGGAACTCCCATTGCCCTCTCAGGGCCTGCCACCCTCCCAGCACCTCCACAAGTTCAGCACCCTGGAAGCTCATCGAATTGTGGTTGAAGAGTTTTCTAGAGCAAATCTCTACCTCTCCCTTCCCAGAGCTCAGTGGGTAGGGCTGAAAGATGCCACTCTCTAATCACTTGGTCTTTTGGTGACCATCCTCATACTGAGGTTATCTAGGGGCCCCACCCTAAGTTGCCCCTTTAGCACAAACTAAAGGGTGAGGTTGAAAGGCACTCATTATGAATAAAAAGACACTGCTATCACTCAGGAAATGTGGCTCATGCCTGTAATCCCAGCACTTTCGGAGGCTGAGGCAGGCAAATCACCTGAGGTCGGAGTTCAAGACCAGCCTGGCCAACATGGTGAAGCCCCATTCTCGACTAAAAATACAAAAATTAGCCAGGTGTGGTGGTGGGCACTTGTAGTCCCAGCTACTCAGGAGGCTGAGGCAAGAGAATCGCTTGTACCCGGGAGACAGAGGTTGCAGTGAGCCAATTGTGCCACTGCACTCCAGCCTGGGCAACAGTCTATCTCAAAAAAAAAAAAAAAAAAAAAAAAAAAGGGCTGGGCGCTGTGGCTTATGCCTATAATCCCAACATTTTGGGAGGCTGAGGCAGGTGGATCACCTGAGGCCAGGAGTTCGAGACCAGCCTGGCCAACATGATGAAACACTGTCTCTGCTAAAAATTAGCCGGGCATGGTAGCATGAGCCTGTAATCCCAACTTCTTGGAGGGCTGAGGCAGGAGGATCGCTTGAACTCAGGAGGCAGAGGCTGCAGTGAGCCAAGATCACACCATTGCACTACAGCCTCAGCAACAAGAATGAAACTCCATCACACACACACACACACACACACACACACACACAAAAGGAAATTGCAAGGGTTTAGGTGCTCTGTGATAAAAACCAGGAACAAAAACCAAACACACATATTTCATATTGTAGGGGCCAAGGGAAAGCTGCCCCTTGGCCCACTGAAGGTTCATGAAAATGAACTGACAAAAGGCAGATCAATAGGATAAAAAGATCTACACATTTATTTAACCTGCATAAGAACAGGGGAATTGCAGGAGAATGGTTACCCTATAACCCAATGAAGTCCAGAGGCTTATAGATACCATTCTTCACAGAGGAAAGGGAGATGAGGAAAGTGTGCAATTTGGAGGGACAGTAAATGGTTTTTAGGGGGAATGAATGCACCCAGGAGGCAAACGTTATTTTGTGAATGATTCCCTTTGGAAATTGAATGGGACAAGAACAGACAATGGTTTGGGACAAAATTCATCAGAGCTCCAGTGCAGTGTTTAATTTTGTCTCTTCCTCTGTGATATGAGTTTTAATCTTCTCTGTTTAATGAAATTTTAGCGATGGGGTCAAAGGTGAGAAAAGAAAAATAGCTCAGAGCAATCTGAGCTCTTTGAGGTCTGCAGGCCCAGAAAGACACATGAGTGTGAGACTTCAGTCGATTCCTATGCCCTGCCACTCCCCTCCCCACCCCTGCATCCATGTCTGGAAGAAATTGTTTAAAGTCATTTTGTTCCTGATGAGCTGCCTTTTCTATTATCTTCATGTTCTTAAAATTTGTGATGCAAAGAACAATACCAATCCATAGCTTGTGTTATTTTCATGTAAATTCTTGGGAAACGACTCAGGAACTCCCTCTTCTTTTCCTTTAAAACTCCACTTGTACCTGTGGATAACTGCAGAGTGTGCATTGAGGGCAAATTGAATCTATGCTCCCAGTTGCAATCCTTCAGCTTGGCCCGAATGAACTCTCCACTTATATGAACTTTGCTTCAATGCTTGGTACTAGCATGAACTCTGTTTTCAGAAGTCTTACTGGGTATTTCAAGCGAGTTCTCTTGAATTTGGACCTCCCACTCTTCGGTGGAAGGTCTAGACTTTATTTGGGCTTTTCTTTAACCCTGTTTTCAGGCCTCTGAACCCACGCTAAGCCATCATATCCCCTGTGACCTGCACAAATACAACCAGATGGCCTGAAGCAACTGAAAATACACAAAAGAAGTGAAAATAGCCAGTTCCTGCCTTAACTGATGACATTCCACCATTGTGATTTATTCCTGCCTCACCCTAACTGATCAATTGACTTTGTGACAATATACCCTCCCCGCCCTCGCGATAACGTACTTTGTGATATTCACCTGCCCTTGTGAATGTACTTTGCATGATACACCCTCCTCGACCCTTGAGAAGGTACTTTGTAATATCCTCCCCCACCCTTAAGAAGGTACTTTGTAATATTCTCCCCACCCTTGAGAATGTACTTTGTAAGATCCATGCCCTGCCTGCAAAAAATTGCTCCTAACGCCACCGCCTATCCCAAACCTATAAGAACTAATGATAATCCCACACCCTTTGCTGACTCATTTCTCGGACTCAGCCCGCCTGCATCCAGGTGAAATAAACAGCCTGGTTGCTCACACAAAGCCTGTTTAGTGGACTCGCTTCACACAAACGTGCGTGACACCTGTCTTTCCTTTAACAGTGAGAGCTTTGGTCTCTGTCTTTGGACAGGAGATTTAGGTAGAGAGCTCTGCAGAGAACTGTCTTTCTTCTGCCTATGTCTTAGGATCAGAGGTTCATCTAAAGGTTTCTGTGTCTCTGTCTCACGACTGAGGTTTGGGTCAAAGGATTAGCAGTTAGGCACCAGTGGCTTCATTTTGTCTAGTATGATTTTAAGATTGCAGCTGTTGGTTGGGTGCAGTGGCTCACACCTGTAATCCCAACACTTTGGGAGGCTGAGGCAGGCAGATCACCTGAAGTCAGGAGTTCAAGACCAGCCTGGCCAACATGGTGAAACCCCGTCTCTACTAAAAATACAAAAGTCAGCCAGGTGTGGTGGTGGGCGCCAGTAATCCCAGCTACTCAGGTGGCTGAAACAGGAGAATCGCTTGAACCCAGGAGGCGGAGGTTGCAGTGAGCCGAGATGGCACCACTGCACTCCAGCCTGAGCAACAAAGAGCGAAACTCCGTCTCAAAAAAGAAAAAAAAGATTGCAGCTGTTTTCTTTCTTCTTCTTCTTTTCTTTTGTAGAGACAGGATCTCACTTTATTGCCCGGGCTGGTCTCAAACTCCTAGGCTTAAGCAATCCTCCTGCCTCAGCCTCCCAAACTACTGGGATTAGTCAGGAGCAGGCATACCCAACCCTGTAGCTGTTTTCTATCAATAGAAAATTGAACTCAGCCTTTCATTTGTGACCAATTCCAGTTTGTTCTTACTGAAAAGTGTGCCCATTTTTTGCTTTTCTAGGTGGGTGTGTCTGGTTCCCCCCATACCTTGAGCACTCCGCTGCCACCTGGTGGTTAGAAACAGTCCAAACTGCATCACACTTCGACCCTAAACACACTCCTAGCCTTGGTCACTTTTGGAAAGTTCCTAAAATATGAGAAATCAAGCTTCAAAATCTGAGTGCGCTTTTTGGAAACACCAACTGGATTTATGTATAACATTTATGGGACATTTTCTTTCTTTCTTTTTTTTTTTGAGATGGAGTTTCTGTCACCCAGGCTAGAGTGCAGTGGTGCCATCTTGGCGCACTGCAACCTCTGCCTCCCAGGTTCTAGCAATTCTCCTGCCTCAGACTCTCAAGTAGCTGGGATTACAGGCATATGCCACCATGCCTGGCTAATTTTTATATTTTTAGTAGAGATGGCATTTCACCATGTTGGTCAGGCTGGTCTTGAACCCCTGACCTCAAATGATCCGCCCACCTCGCCCTCCCAAGGTGCTGGGATTATAGGTGTGAGCCACCATGCTCAGCTGGCAACTTCTTATAAATATCTAGGAAAGTGAACCCACTTAACCTGGACAGTCATAAGCAGCAATAGCCAAAATAGGAATCTTTTGAAATGTCTAAAATAATTCATCTGCATGCACAATTGGAGAAGAAAAAATCTGGCTTTAGGGCCAAGCTAGTGTCTCATGCCTGTAATCCCAGCACTTTGGGAGGCCAAGGCGGGCAGATCACCTGAGATCAGAGTTCGAGACCAGCCTGGCCAACATGGTGAAATCCGTCTCTACTAAAAATACAAAAATTAGTTGAGTGTGGTGGTGTGCACCTGTAATCCCAGCTACTCAGGAGGCTGAGGCAGGAGAATTGCTTGAACCTGGGAGGCAGAGGCTGCAATGAGCAGAGATTGTGCCTCTGTACTACAGCCTGGGTGACAGAGCAAGACCCTGTCTCAAAAAAAAAAAAAGCTGGCTAATTTAGAACCAGACAAACTGAATGGGAAACCTACTTTATGTTTGTCCTGGCTGAAATCTGATCAGAAGAGATTTGAAGGTTTTTGTTGTTGTTGTTGTTATTGTTGTTTATTTCTGAGTGCCATGGTCAGAAGTCAGCTTAATTAAAAGCTGATATTTAGGTGGTATTTATTTGGAAAAGAAAGGCTTTCCTGCTTTTTCCCTTTGGATCCTGTTTCTGGAAATTTTTTTGGCTGACTGAAATCCCTGTTTAAATGTGTTTGATTCCTCTGTTGGCTTTCCATTTCATTGGCGTGATTTTTGCTGAGAAAAATGTAAAACTTTATTGGCCTTTTAGGAAGCTTAACATCTCCCCAAATTGGCTCCTCTAAGAATTATTCAATTTCCTTTCACTTCTGCTCCTCCTTCCTTTTGCCATTTTTGATACCACATGAAGACATCGAGAGGAGCCTCCTTTGTTTGTTTGTTTGTTTGTTTGTTTGTTTGTGAAAGAGTCTCGCTCTGCTGCCCAGGCTAGGGTGCGGTGGCATGATCATGGCTGCTGATGAAATCAGTCCCTACATTTGGTGCCAAATTATTATCCACAAAAATCGTCAAACTCTGTAAAGTATTTGAAGAGATTTATTTTGAGCCAAATATGAATGACCATGGCCTGTGACACAGTCCTCAGGAGACCCTGAGAACATGTGCCCGAGGCAGTTGAGTCACAGCTTGGTTTTATACATTTTAGGGAGACATGAGATATCAATAAAATACATTGATGATAAACATTGGTTTGGTTCAGAAAGGCCGGACAACTTGAAGTGGGGCGGGGTGAGGGAGGCTTCCAGCTTCTAGTGGATTTAAATTTTTTTCTTTTCTTTTTTCTTTTTTTTGAGATCGAGACTTGCTCTATCACCCAGGCTGGAGTGCAGTGGCGTGATCTTGGCTCACTGCAATCTCCGCCTCCTGGCTTCAAGCGATTCTCCTGCTTCAGCCTCCTGAGTAGCTGGAATTACAGGCGTGCACCACCATGCCTGGTTAATTTTTGTATTTTTAGTAGACACGGGGTTTCACCATGGTGGCCAGGATGGTCTCGAACTCCTGACCTCAGATGATCCACCCACCTCAGCCTCCCAAAGTGCTGGGATTACAGGCAAGAGCCCCCACGCTGGCCGAAAGAGCTCTAATTAGTTGGTCTAAGAAAAAGTACGCACTTAAATATTTTATCAGGAAAATAGAAACTTGAATGCATTTTAGTTCACATGCCTTGGGTAAATCTTGTAAATAAAACTAGTATGTTGGTTAAATGAAAGCAGCTGTGGCTTCTAACCAGCAAAATACCCATGTATATAACTGTAGGGTTTCCCAGGCTGCAGAAATGCTTAACAAAGAAATACCTTGAGATAATGGTAGCTCTGTTTAGTGAACTATTCAAGCATAATTGTTAAGAACAAATAAATTAAATGAATGTGAATGGGATAAAAGTTTATAATCCAGCTTTTCATAGTTTCAAACATAATTCTCAGTAACTTAAAGTCAAGTTAATGCTAAATTATGTAATAGATAATCATAAAATGTTTAAGTCACTTATACGGTATAAAGAGCGAAATATATTTAGATGTGTTAATAAATGAAAATTGGAAAACCATCTTTCTAGAAATTTTGAAATGGCTTCATCTACAAATACTGGTATAAAAAAATTCAAAATTACTTACTTCCTGAGTTTTTCACTGGAAATTGGGGTTACTAAGAGTTAAAATTCACCCCACTGGAAATGAAAAAAGAAAAATTAAATTTAAAAAATAAAAAAAGAGGCCAGGCACGGTGGCTCACGCCTGTAATCCCAGCACTTTGGGAGGCTGAGGTGGATGGATCACTTGAGGTCAGGAGTTTGAGACCAGCCTAGCCAACATAGGGAAACCCCATCTACTAAAAATATAAAAAATTAGCCGGGCTTGGTGGCGGGCACCTGTAATCCCAGCTACTTGGGAGGCTGAGGCAGGAGAATAGCTTGAACCTGGGAGGCAGAGTTTGCAGTGAGCCAAGATCGTGCCACTGCACTCCAGCCTGGGCAACAGTGGGAGACTCTGTCTCAAAAAAAAAAAAAAAAGAAAAAAGAAAATTAAAATGGTAGTTAATATATGTAATTAAAACTACTAGTTACAAAAGAAACAATTTTATATACAGAAAATAAAAGAAAACTGAAAAGAGAGAGTAATTTGTTTTCTTTTACATGAGAGAGAATTTTGTGTGGTCAAAATGATATAGGAGAAAATAAATTTTTGTCCTAAGGTGGAATGCCAATAGGAAAAAGGAAGTATAGGCCAAACTGAAGGTTAATGAACTGTAGAAGGTTTGTGGGAGATACGGCCGGGCATGGTGATCCAAGAGAGAAGCACAAAAAGGTAGAAATAAATGAGGAGGCCGGTCACGGTGGCTCATGCCTTTAATCCCAGCACTTTGGGAGGCTGAGGCTGGTGGATCACTTGTGGTCAGGAGTTCGAGACCAGCCTGGCCAATATGGTGAAACCCCATCTCTACCAAACATACAAAAAATTAGCTGGGTGTGGTGGCACACACCTGTAATCCCAGCTACTGGGGAGGCTGAGGGAGGAGAATCGCTTGAACCTGGGAGGCAGAGGTTGCAGTGAGCTGAGATTGTGCCACTGCACTCCAGCCTGGGTGACAGAGCGAGACTCTGTTTCAGAAAAAAAAAAAAAAGATCTGTGGAAGATTAAGCTCATGAAAGGAATTTTGTGTGTGATCAAGTTGGCTACAATTAGAAAGGGATTATTTAGTTTTTCCAAAAACTGAGCAAACTGTGCATTAATATGAAAAGCACATTGATGCAGGGTCAGAGTCTGGGCCCTAGTGTTGGAATAACAGGGTTTTCTTGAAGCATCCACCTATTCTTTAATATAAAATTATATGAGTTTATAAAAGGTTTATGGCAATCTTATGTGGTCAAAGCTGATTGAGATTGGATGGATCTGTTGATAATTAGGTTTCATTAAATTACCTTTAGCATTAATAATATGCTGATACAAAGGTAGAATTTGGTTTTATCTTTTGAACATGAGTTTCATATAATATTAATAAGAGATAATAAAAGACTCATGTTTACCTTTTGAGTAAACTGCAAAAAAAAAAAGAGAAAAAAAGATTCTGTTCATCTCATTCTTCATGCTGTCTTTATTAGGCCTTTTGATTGGAAAAATGAGTCTCTTCTCTATCAAAGAGTAAAGGGTGGTGCTTTTTGAAATCTTTAAATTATTACTTTTGCAAAATAAATGACTATTGTTTTACAGTGAACTGTGATCCTATTTTAATTAAGTGTGCTAAATCTTCCTTTTTAAGAAGGAACTCCTGTGGCCCAAGAGAAACATATTAAGCCACCTTTGTATGTTAAAGTCATACAGAAAGCTTTGTCAAATAAGAAATGGTGTTTAAATTTGTTTGAGTTATATTTGTATAGATACGTTATGAATGTGTGTTCTCAAGTTATGAGATTCCTAACCTTCTGATACGTCTTTCTATGTTGTCACACATAGTTATAGTTATTATGTTAAATTGTTGTATGCCACAGAAATAATCAAATTTCCTTGTTAATTACATCTTTAACTATAGCTACCCGAAGTCTTTTGCCATTCATAGACAATTACTGCTTTATTTTGATTCTTCTCAAAAAGTGATTTACAACTGGCTACAGTTCAAATTTGCTTTTTCTTCAACAAGATTCACGGAAAAGGACCCTGGCCCTGTACTCTTGAATACAGGTTTTTGATAACTTCAAAGATCATATCATTGGACCAAGTAAAAACATTCAGAACTGTAATAAACTAATGCATTCATGAAGATTGCTAACCCAACATCAAGCAAGACCAGAATTAATTACATGGGACTGAACTGATAGAGGACTGAAATGACTTTTATGATTTTTTGTCTGAAACATTGCTGATTCTTTTTATATTTTGATTTCCACAGTCAAGAAAACTTTTCTCTTTTGAGCTATTTGTAGCTTATAGCAACTGGATAAAATATACCTTTGTAAACAAAATGGAAACATTTGCCTTTTTCTCTACCTGATTTCCCCAAAACTTGGAAACTCTTCATGAGTATTCTTATTTTACGGCAATTGAGTTATTTGCATTAGTTCAATAAGAATCTGTTTTCTGTCACAGGATACAATTTGAGACACTTCTTTTTTTTTGAAATCAAGATTCTGACTGGAATGGCATATTTTTAGATATGATAACACTGCTTTGAGGAATTCAAATGGACTTTATAGAGCCGATAAAAAGCTTCTTGGCAAAACTGGCCTGCTATCTCGTCTACATGGTTCCCTTTCAAGGTTTCTAATCTTGCAGTAAATAAAGAATGTCTCTTTCTGATATGCCCAGGAACCAAAAGATATTTTGGGGACCTTGGGAAGAGAGAAATTCATCCAATTTGTACAAGTATTACAAGTGCAGTCTAGCGGTGAATCCTTGGTTTGATCTCCTAGCCTTGAGACTTTTAAAAGTCTAGTCTGAAATTCCTTCTGAACGTTCCAGCAAAGTCAACTTAAAAGGGTCTATATGGCCAATCACTATTCTTGCTGCACTTTATGCAAATAATCAGGCCAAGTATAATACTAAACTTTGGTAAAAATGGAGAAAAAAGTTATGCTCCTGAAGAAAACTATAGAACACCTGTTATTAGATTCCAGCCCTGACCATTGTTTTTGAGTTCTTTTATTATTTTTCTACAATTTGAACTGAATCCCCAATGTAATAGGCTTTGTTACTATGTATCTCTCATGGTTTTGCTTCTTCCAAGAAAACCAGAAAATGATATTCTGAAGAGTGGAGATGATTCAACAAGCAACAACAGCATTTATATAAATCAGTGGCTTCACTGAGGACTACCCAGGAATGAGCCTTCCCAGCACTGAGGGATGAAGAACATCTATCACTGCCACCTACGCAGAGACTGATCATCAGTGCTGCCATGGGAATAGTTTTGATCAACAGGGGGGATATGAGAAAAGAAAAATAGCTCAGAGCAGGCTGAGCACTGAGAGATCTGCAGACCCACAGAGACACGGGTATGGAACTCCAGTCATTCCCTGGCCCCCTGTACCCGGTGCCTACACCTGGAGACAATTGTTTAAAGTTATTTTGTTCCTACTGGTTGGGCATGGTGGCTCACGCCTGTAATCCCAGTGAGAGGTGAAGCCGGCTGGGCTTCTGGGTTGAGTGGGGACTTGGAGAACTTTTCTATCTAAAAGATTGAAAACACACCAATCAGCGCTCTGTGTCTAGCTAAAGGTTTGTAAACGCACCAATCAGCACTCAGTAAAAACACACCAATCAGTGCTCTGTGTCTGGCTAAAGGTTTGTAAACGCACCAGTCAGCACTCTGTAAAAATGCACCACTCAGCGCTCTGTGTCTAGCTAAAGGTTTGTAAATGCACCAGTCAGCACGCTGTAAAAACAGACCAATTAGCACTCTGTAAAATGGACCAATCAGCACTCTATAAAATGGACCAATCAGCAGGATGTGGGCAGGGCCAAATAAGGGAATAAAAGCTGGCCATCCGAGCCAGCAGCTGCAACCCGCTGGGGTCCCCTTGCAGGATGTGGGAGCTTGGTAGTTTTGCTCTTCACAATAAATCTTGCTGCTGCTCACCCTTTGGGTCCCCACTAGCTTTATTGTAACACTCACTGTGAAGGTCTGTGGCTTCACTCCTGAAGTCAGAGAGACCACAAACCCTTCGAGAGGAACAAACAACTCTGGAGGCGCCACCTTTAAGAGTTATAACACTCACTGCGAAGGTCTGTGGCTTCACTCTTGAAGTCAGTGAGACCACGAAACCACCGGGAGAAGAAACTCGGGGCACAACTGAACATCTGAAGGAACAAACTCCGGACACACCATCTTTGAGAACTGTAACACTCACCGAGGGTCCGTGGCTTCATTCTTGAAGTCAGTGAGACCAAGAACTCACCGGAAGGAACCAATTCCGGACACACCAGCACTTTGGGAGGCCAAGACCAGCAGATCATGAGGTCGGGAGTTCGAAACCAGCCTGACCAACATGGTGAAACCCCATCTCTACTAAAAATACAAAAATTAGCCGGGCGTGGTGGCACATGCCTGTAATCCCAGCTACTTAGGAGGCTGAGGCAGGAGAATCACTTGAACTCAGGAGGTGGAGGTTGTGGCGAGCTGAGATTTCGCCATTGCACTCCAGCCTGGGCCACAGAACAAGACTCCGTCTCAAAAAAAAAAAAAAAAGAAAAAAAAAAGTTATTTTGTTCCTGACTAGCTGCCTCACTCATTATCTTCATGTTCCTGAAATTTGTGATAAAAAGAACAACCTATACCCAATCAAAACTTGTTATTTTAATACAAGTTCTTGATAAACAACTCAGGAACTGCCTCTTCTTTTCCTTTAAAAATTTACTTTTAACTGCTGCTAATTGAAGTGTATATTCAGAGCAATTTGAATCTATGCTCCTTGGGTTGCAATCCTCAAGCTTGGCCCAAATAAACTTTGTACTTAAATGAATGTTGCCTCAGCTTCTTCCTTTTAAGTCAACAGAGGCAACTGTGTTCCTCACTAGGGGTCTGTTGTCTAGGTAGATAGGGGAGCTTCAGAGAATAGCCTCCTCCTGTGCTTTGAGAGAGACAGAAGGTTGACAGGCAGGAGGAGAGGGATGGGAGAGACCTTGAGGCTGCTTCTTCAGGTCTGCATGGAAAGTGTCATATTTTGGGGTACTGTTTTCTATGCTCCAACAATAGTATATGACATGGCCCCATATCTGTCCCAGAGAGAGGCCCTTGTCATACTTGGAAATTTTTCTCTTTATGACTCTTGTCATGAGTATCTCAAGTCCTTTTATTCTGCACAATTTTGTACACATTTGTGGTCCTACTGGATATACAATTTTGCATCCCTTCTCACTTAGCATAAGCATTCTTCTAAGTTAGCAAAAACCGTTTTATTTTATCAATGCCTATGGTTAGTCATTTAAGCTAGTTTTAATTTGTTTCTGCCACTGTTTTTTTTTTTCTTCAGATGTTGTAACAGCATCTTTGTATACAAATTGTGACCACATCTCTGATTATTTCCTTGGGAGAGAGTTTTAGAAGTGGAATCACGGAATCAAATGGAATGGATCTTTTGGCTGCCCCTGGGAAACACTATTCAATTGTTTCCCAAAAAGAGGCCACAGCAATGTAGGAAAGTGACTGTTCAACACACAGTTTCCGGCATTCACAATTACCATTTACACAAACTTTCACTAATGAAGGCCAAGAAATGGCATCTTACATCAGTTGGTATTTATTTGATCACCAGGAGGTGAAAACATTTGCAGGCTTGTTAACTAGTAACATTTTCTCCTGTGGGTTGCCTATTAATTTTCTTTGCTTCTGACCTTTTATTTATTTTATTTTATTATTTCAATAGTTTTGGGGAGTACAGGTGGTTTTTGGTTATATCAGTGAGTTCTTCAGTGGTGAATTCTGAGATTTTACTGCACCCATCACCCAAGCAGTGTACACTGTACCCAATATGTTGTCTTTTCTCCCTCACCCACCTCCCAACCTCCCCCTGATCCCTGCCCCAGCTTTTGACTTCTTAAAAGTACAACAAAAGTCCTGGCGTGGTGGCTCATGCCTGTAATCCCTGCACTTTGGGAGGCTGAGGCAGGAGGATCACCTGAGGTCGGGAGTTCGAGACCAACCTGGCCAACATGGTGAAACCCCATCTCTACTAAAAATACAAAAATTAGCTGGGCATGGTAGTGCATGCCTGTAATCCCAGCTGCTTGGGAGGCTGAGGCACGAGAATCGCTTGAACCCAGGAGGCAGAGGTTGCAGTGAGCAAAGATTGTGCCACTGCACTCCAGTCTGGGCAACAGAGTGAGACTCTGTCAAAAAAAAAAAAGAAAGAAAGGAAAGAAAAGAGATGCAGAGGCCGGGTGCGGTGGCTCATGCCTATAATTCAGCACTTTGGGAGGCCGAGGCGGGTGGATGGCTTGAGCCCAGGAGTTCGAGACCAGTTTGGGCAAAATGGCAAAACCCATCTCTACCAAAATACAAAAATTAGCCAGTCTAATAACCTGGTCTCAAAATAAATAAACAGATTAAAATTTTCAAAAGAAAAAAAAAAGAGATGCAGAGACAGACACAGAGGGAGGAAGGCCACGTGACAATGGAGGCAGAGACTGGGGTGATGCAGCTACAAGCCAAGGGGGGCCAGGACCACCAGAAGTGGAAAGAGAAGAGGAAGGGTCCTGCCTTAAAGTCATCAGAGGGAGGATGGCCCTGCCAACACCTTGACTTTGGACTTCTGGCCTCCAGCACCGGGAGAGAATACATGTCTGTTGCTGAAGGCCACCCAGCTTGGGGTCATTTGTTCTGGAAGCCCCAGGACACTGACACAGGGCTTATGGCTGTGCAGGGCAGGCAGGACAGTGTTGGCCAGGTGACTGAGATGCAGCAGAGCTGGGTACATGTGGGCATCAGGGAGACTGGACTCAACCCCAGCTCTGCCACCCAGACCTGACTGGCTTTGGATCAGCTATGTAGCCTCTCTGTGCCTCAGTTTCCCTTTCTGTAAGTTGAGGATACTAATAAGTGCGCCATGAGGCTGCTATAAGAATTGAAGGAGATGATGTAGCAAACTAACACAGGAACAGAAAAACAAACACCGCATGTTCTCACTCATAAGTGGGAGTTGAACAACAAGAACATGTGGACACAGGGAGGGGAACATCACACACCGGGACCTGTTGGGGGTGGGGGTCTAGGGGAAGGAGAGCATTAGGAGAAATATCTAATGTAGAAGATGAGTTGATGGGTGCAGCAAACCACCATGGCACATGTAAACCTATGTAACAAACCTGCATGTTCTGCACATGTACCCCAGTATAATAAAAAAGTATAATAAAAAAGAAGAAGGAAAAAAAAATGGGAGGAGATGATGAATGCCTGCAACACTGGCCTCACACACAGTAGTTGCCCAGATATTGTTATTCCTCTTCTTCTCCATTGCCTGGGCCCCAGCCTCAGACAGCCTGGGTTCAAGGCCAACTCTGCCCACCTCAGCTATATGACTCGGCAAGTCACAAACCTCTCAAAGCCTCAGTTTCCTCATTTGTAAAAGTGCGCTATTAAGAGATCAAATGAGACATTGCATACAAAGTCCTTCACCTGTTCCCCAGCTCATAGGAAGATCTCATCTGAAAGTGGTTAAGCAGTCTATGGCCATACCACCCTGAACGCGCCGGATCTCGTTTGAAAGTGGTTAAGCAAGCGGCCGGGCACGGTGGCTCACGCCTGCTTTGGGAGGCCAAGGCAGGCGGATCATGAGATCCGGAGTTGGAGACCAGCCTGATCAACATGGTGAAACCCCGTCGCTACTAAAATTAGCTGGGCGTGGTGGCACGCACCTGTAACCCCAGCTACTCAGGAAGCTGAGGCAGGAGAATCACTTGAACCCCAGAGGCTGAGGTTGCAGTGAGCCAAGATCACGCCACTTCACTCCAGCCTGGGTGACAAAGCGAGACTCCATCTCAAAAAAACCAAAAACAAACAAAAAAAGAAAGTGGTTAAGCACATTGAAACTACTATATGTTGAAGGACTATAGACCTGTAACACTTTGCCCTTCAAAACAGGGTCCATGAACCACGGCATGGGCACTGCCTGGATCCTGGATAGAAACACAGAATCTTGGCCCACCTTAGAGCAGATGAATCAGAGTGTGCCCGTAATGAGACCCCCAGGTGAGCTGTATGCACAGGAAAGTTGTGGGAAGCTCAGCTGTGATTCGGTGTTTCCAACCTCTCACCACTCTCAGATTCACCCATGAAATGTGCTTTGATGACAGTCTCAGACCTCCACCTAGGACGAGGTAATGTGGATTCACTAGGGACAGAGCCTGGGAAGCTGCATGCTCAACAAGCTCCCGAGGTGATTCTTCTCACCTGGACACCTGGGAAACACCTAGCAATGGAACAGCAGGGGGAGGCCGGATAGCCTGGCCAGTTTTGTTGATCGTGGTAGCCTGGCCAATTGGGTGGGCATGTGGCCTAGGGAAGGGTTAAAGAGACCAGATAAGGACAGTTGATCCCTGGAGATCAAGGCTGCAGTGAGCTGCGATTGCACCACTGCACTCTAGCCTGGACAACAGAGTGAGACCCTGTCTCAAAAAAATAAATAAATAAATAAAAAGGCCGGGTGCCGTGGCTTACGCCTGTAATCCCAACACTTTGGGAGGCCGAGGTGGGCGGATTGCCTGAGGTCAGGAATTCAAAACTAGCCTGGCCAACATGGTGGAACCTCATCTCTACTAAAAATACAAAAAAATTTAGCTGGACATGGTGGCACACACCTGTAATCCCAGCTACTAGGGAGGCTGAGACAGGAGAATAGCTTGAACCCAGAAAGCAGGGGTTGCAGTGAGCTGAAATCGTGCCACTGTGCTGCAGCCTGGATGACAGAGCGGGACTCTGTCTCAAAAAAAAAAAAAAAAAGTACAGTACAGCTAGGAAGTTAGGAGCCACTGATGAGGGCGAAAGTACTGGAGGGGAAATTCAAGAAAGGACGAAGGAAGGTGAACCAATCAAGAGCAAAAGTAGGGCCTGGTGCGGTGGCTCATGCCTGTAATCTCAGCACTTTGGGAGGCTGAGGCAGGTGCATCACTTGAGGCCAGGAGTTGGAGATCAGCCTGGCCTCGTGCCAGGCCTCGTTCGAGTCAGCCTGGTGAAACCCCGTCTCTACAAAAAGTATGACAAATTAGCTGGGTGTGGTGGTGCACACCTGTAATTCCAGCTACTTGGGAGGCTGAGGCACAAGAATTGCTGGAACCTGGAAGGCAAAGGTTGCAGTGAGCCCAGATCACGCCACTGCACTCCAGCCTGGGTGACAGAGTGAGACTCTGTCTCAAAAAAAAAAAAAAAAAAAAAGCAAAAACTCCCTGTTTTGTCTGGATTATACAGTACAGCTGGCCTCACACACTCACACACAGTGGGCATTTTGTTGATCGTGGTCGTCTGGCCAGTTGGGAGGGCATGTGGCCTGGGAGAGGGATACAGAGATCCGGCGGCAAAATGTCTAGCACACAGAGGGAGGAAGAGTTCCCCAGAGATGCGCTGAATGAATGAATTAGCGAGTGAGTAAAGAATGAATGAATGAATCAATGATCAAATGGCAACAGAACCCTAGAAAAGGATGGAAACCTCTCAGGATTCCTGTAAGAGTGTCCTAGCCCCTTGGGGCAAGAGTATCTGCACAGCCAAAGCCTGTGCTTCATCTCTGGGCCTGCATTTCCTGCCCAAATTTAGCTAATAGACGTGTGAGTACCTAACACACACCAGGCTCTGAACTACACACCATGGCATCTGTCATCGCATTCAAGCTCCTAAGCCCCACCCAGCCCTCCCCGAGGTAAATAATCCTCATCTACAAGAGGTACCCTCCTGCCTCCCTGTTTATTACCTTTGTAGCATAGGCTGTTCTCTGAAATTACTGTATTCATTGTTTGCCTCCTTGTCTCCTCTAGTAGAACCTAAACTCTGTGAGATCAGTGTCCTGGTGACACGGCTGGGTCTGTAGCTCTGGCATCTTCATCTATCTCTCTGCTCCGTCATCACACTGCCCTCTTTGTGTCAAACCTTCCTCTGCCTCCCGTTTATAAGGACCTTTGTGATTGTATTTAGGACCCACCCAGATAATCCAGGATAAACTCCCCATTTCAAGACTCTTACTCCTTCACATCTACAAAGTCCCTCTTGCCATACAAGGTTCCCTTCACGGGTTCCAGGGATCAGGTCCTGGAAAGCTCCAGAGGCATGTCCACACAGGACCTCACAGAAGGCATCCTTCATGGTGCCTGCTGGAAGCCAGAGCCTGAAGGGTGTTATCCGCAGCTATTGCCTGCCGAAGGAGCGGCAAAAGGGAGCCTCTGGTGACTCGGGCAGTGGGGATGCAGCGGGCTGCAAGGAACCCACTGAAGGATGGAGGGCCAGGTGTCTGCCTGGCCAGGGCCATTGTACAGCTAGGAGTGAACTTCAGCACCACCAGCTATGGAAGACTGTTCTGCCTTCTTTACAGCAACCCCTGTCTTCGTCCATTTTCTGATCCTTGTAACAGAATGCCAGAAACTGGGAAATCTATAAAGAAAAGAATTAATTTGTTACAGTTCTGGAGGCTGAGAATTCCACAGTCAAGACACTGCATCTGGTGAGGGACTTCTTGCTGGTGGGGACTCTGCAGAGCCTCAAGGTGGCACAGGGCATCCCACGGCGAGGGGGCTGAGCGTGCTAGCTCAGGTCTCTCTTCCTATTGTAAAACCACCAGTCTCACTCCCATGACAACCCATTCATCCATTAACTCATGAATGCAGTAATTCATTAATGAGGGCGGAAACCTCATGACCCCACTTCTTAAAGTCCTACCTCTCAATACTGCCACATTAGGGATTATGTTTCCTTTCTTTATTTTTTATTTTTATTTTCTTAGAGATGGGGTCTTGCTATATTGCCCAGGCTGGCCTCAAACTCCTGGCCTCAAGCCATCCTCCTGCCTCAGCTTCCCAAAGTGTTGGGATTACAGGTGTGAACCACCACACTTGGACAGGATTAAGTTTCAACATGAGTTTTGGAGGGGACAAATATTCAAACCATAGCACCCTTCTAAATCACCAACACACTGGGGGAGCCAGGAAGAGCCTAGTGCAGGAAAGAGGCCTGCACAGGGTGAGCAGGAGAGAGGAAAAGTCCAGCCCACTCCTCCATGCCCAAGACCTGGAGCAGGGGAGAAGTTTTAAATCAGATGAGAGCTCTCAGGCTTGAGAGCCAACTGGACCTGACTTTGAATCCCCAGATAATGGCACATTTCACACTGTCTCTCCGGAGCATGGCTGGAAAGGCTAAGGGATCTGCAGGATTTCATCCTGAGATGGGTTGAAAGGGACAGAGATGAGAAAGAACTTGCTTCCATGACCCTTCACTGTGGCCATTGTTCAATAAACTGACTTTGCTCTCATCCTCTCTCCTGGTGGGCTTGAGTAGTCCTCATTTTAAGAAAAAGCTGAGGCCAGGCCTGGTGGCCCATGCCTATAATCCCAGCACTTTGGGAGGCTGCGGCAGGTGGATCACCTGAGGCCAGGAGTTTGAGAACAGCCTGGCCAACATGCTGAAACCCCATCTCTACTAAAAATACAAAAATTAGCTGGGTGTGGTGGCGGGCACCTGTAGTCCCAGCTACTCAGGAGGCTGAGGCAGGAGAATTACTCAAATCCAGGAGGCGGAGGTTGCAGTGAGCCAAGATTGTGCCACGGCACTCCAGCCTGGATGACAGAGTGAGACTCCGTCTCAAAAAAAAAAAAAAAAAAGAAAGAAAAAAAAAAGCTGATAATGACACCAACCACCCACCCCCGCCACTGCACACACCCCGTAGGAGAGTAGCAATTCCTTCCTTTACAAGAGGATTCTCCCTGGGCATGCATGACGTGCCAGCTGAGCCTGGGAAATCTGGCCTAGTTAGCAGCAGCCACATGGCCATGGATTCTCACCAGCCTGACCGTAACCAGTATTTTTTTTTTTTTTTTTTTTTTGAGACGAGTTTCACTCTGTCATCCAGGCTGGAGTGTGCAGTGGCGCAATCTCAGCTCACTGCCACCTCTGCCTCCCAAGTTCAAGCGATTCTTCTGCCTCAGCCTCCCAAGTAGCTGGGATTACAGACACACGCCACCATACCCAGCTGATTTTTGTATTTTTAGTAGAGATGGGGTTTCAGCATGTTGGCCAGGCTGGTCTCAAACTCCTGACCTCAGGTGATCCACCTGCCTCAGCCTCTCAAAGTGCTGGGATTATAGGCATGGGCCACCGGGCCTGGCCTCAGCTTTTTCTTAAAGTGATTCTCCCTCCTCAGCCTCCCAAAGTGCTGGGATTACAGGTGTGAGCCACCGCGTCCAGCCTAACCAGGCTTTTATACAAAGAAGGAGTGAACGTGTTTGTCAACAGCTGGGCCTCATGGTCATTGTGTCAGTTTCTGGAACCTCTCTCAGGTATTTTGAAACCAGAACCTTGGCCAGCGGCCGGGCGCCTCTGCCGGGTATCTTTCCAGCTCCCCCCACCATCCTGTTCACACTTATCATGAATGCAGGCCATTTGTGGGAGGCTGAGGCTGTGTCCCTCGGAGTGGCTGTTCTTCTGCCTTTTGTCCTGGTACATTTGTATCTGGAAGCATGAACAGGGACCCAATGCCAGTCTTGGTGCTAAAGGGGCTGAGGATAACGGTGTCCAACATGCAGCCCCTGCAGTGAGGGGTCTCACAGTCCAGTGGGTGAGACAAGCAAGGAAACCAAGGAGGTCAGGTCCCTGCTGGAGGGAGGGGCGCAGGGAGGGGTGGCAATGCCGGCAAGTCCAGTGCACATGCTTGAGCCAGGCCCCAGGGGAACGTGGGCTTGATCATCCCACGCCCATCCCCAGACTAACCCTATGAGGTAGGAGTGTGACTCCCCCAGTGCACGGAGGAGAAAACTGAGGCTGGGAGGAACGTGCCTCCCATCACGTGGCAATGGCGAGGGCGGCTATGTGAACCTGGGCAACTGTCAGTCACACCCGTAAACACTGTGAAAGTTGCAGATACCAGGATAAAATCACTTTTGTCAGACTTAGACAAAACAGGCCCGGGAAGGCGTGAAGGAGAGGCTCACACTTCCATGTCTGAGATAAGAACTGTTTCCAAGGACTTTCTAAAACCCCATCAGAAACCCTTGTGCATCCTTCACACAGCTCCTGCTTTGATGAGACTTACCACTCGACATTCTGCAGGACTGCAGCAACGCAGATAAGGCGCTCTCGGAAGAACATTCGCCCAGCACTGGCATCTCCACCAAAGCACTGACAACAACTCTGGCTTTGAGCCTCGGGAACCAATGAACTCTGTTTCTAAGCAGCTTATGTAAATCTCTTTTTCCCAGTAAAAGTGCCTCTTTACCCTTCCCTCGCCGAATGTACTGATGGCTTGCATGCATTCCGGATTACCATCCTTATTTCTTACTCCCGAGTAAGCTCCACATATTTAGAGATCATTTTCTCTGGTGTCTTTTTTTAGGTTGACCATGATGCTGTTCTGCCTAGATGTGACCCGGTCCCCTGGGTGGAGGTGAGGAGGGCTTATTGTACAGTAACTGCCGAGAAAGGTAGAGGGGATGGGAAGAAGGCAGGGATGCCCTGGAGGAGGGACATGAGCAGAGACATGGTGGTTGGGGTATGGGAGATGCATGGATGGTGGGATCTGCAGAGATTCTGTATGGCTGGAGGGAGGGGTGTTGGGAACTGGGTCCAGGGCTCAGCACAGGTGTAGTGGGGTCTGAGGGACCCAGCTTCTACTTCCTGTTCAGCCACATTGCTGCTGCTTGACCCTGGGCGTTGGGGATAGCCTGGGAACAAGCTGTGGGCATCCTGAGTTGCTTCTGATGTCCCACCCATCATCTTGACCTGCTCAGAGCAGAGCATTGTTCTGAAATCTGAGGCATTGTCCTGCCCACTGGCCTATCACTGGCTCCAGGAAGGGCCTAGTGTTTCTGACCAGCTCTAGGTCACCTCCTCCTCCTCCTGAGCCCTGTAAGTTGCCAGGCTGATGAGAGGAGTGGGGCCGTGAGGATGAGCTGGATCAGAGCCCTGCTCCCCTTGATTTTGCTTGCACAGCTGGGAGGTGTGTTGGAAAAGTGCGGCTGCGTAATTGCATCCCTGGGGTATTGGCAGGGAATACATCAAGATGGCGATTGGAGAGCTTCAATCCATCTCAAATACAGAAGGCCTCTGCTGGGCATCTTGGCCCGGGCTGGCAGAGGCTAGGACTCTGGCTTTGCTTTTGAGGAGGTTGAGTCTCAGAGGCTCACCTGTTCATGACCAAGGGTGGCAAAAACAGAGAGGAGGGAAAAGGAGAGGAAAGGTTTCCGGAAGAATAGACATGAAAGCGGGACCCGACATTCGCTCCTCCCCACCTTCCAACAGCTCTGCCAGCAATGAATTTCTCTTTGTCTTAACCCCTTTCTGCTTGAAAAAAACTAGAGTGGTTTCTGTTTTCCTGAAGGACCCAGTCAACGTCTCTTGTGTAATGTGCACCCAGTACATAAGCGTTCTCCTTCCTTCCCACCCTCGGAACTGTTTTATTGGGATCCTTAATGTGTTATTCATTGAACGTACCCTTCCTTCAAGGTCCACCTCAAACACCACCTTCCTCCATGAAGCCTTCTCAGATCACTCCGGCTCCTACTGGTTGCTCCCTTCTGCCAACTCATTCATTCATTCATTCATTATTCAATGGATATTTATTAGTGGCCCCCTTTGTGCCAGAAAAAAAAAAATCAGATACTCCATAACACCTCTCAGTTCCATCCTATTTGAATGGACAGTGCTGAATTTGACTTGATGCTGTGCTCCCGGAAAACAGCAAGGATTAGGAAATCCCCTCACCCCTTTCGTGTTCCAGGAAGCAGCTTACTGCAAAGAACCAACCTTTTGCAGTGGACTTGGGCAAGACCCACAGATGCCCACCCACCACTTGTTTGTTTGAGACAAGGCCAGGCACAGAACTTCCAAATTCTCATTCTTTGCCTCATCAAAGATTAGCTAAACTGTGTGTCCCCACTCATCAATCTGGACTTGTTCATTCATCTGATTGATTGACTCAAGTTTAGTTCAGCTTCTCTCTTCTCCCCAGGTCCCCAAACTTTCGTGTACCCTCTGCCTGGGCCAGTGGATACCCCCTCCTAGTGGCACCTCCCAAAACCCTTGGCTGGCCACAGGAAAGACATTCTCTCATCTGCTGATTAATCACTCCCCCAATCCCATGCATCCCACTCCCCACACCTAGTTCTGCCTAAGCCTTGTCTGCCCCTCCCTGGAGAAGAAAAGCTGTGCCTGGGCTTCAAGATGCTTGCAGGTGGCATTGCATAACCTTCTCCCTATTCAATCATCCCTTCCCTCCTCTTGCAACAATTCTTTCTAATAAAGTCTCTGCTTACCCAAGTCCTGATTTTTTTTTTCTTGAGATGGAGTTTTGCTCTTGTTGCCCAGGCTGGAGTGCAATGGCGTGATCTCAGCTCACTGCAACCTCTGACTCCCGGGTTCAAGCGATTCTCCTGCTTCAGCCTCCTGAGTAGCTGGGATTACAGGAGCTCACCACCACGCCCGTCTAACTTTTGTATTCTTAGTAGAAACAGGGTTTCACCATGTTGGTCAGGCTGATCTCGAACTTCTGACCTCGTGATCCGGCCACCTCAGCCTCCCAAAGTGCTGGGATTACAGGCATGAGCCACCACGCCTGGCCTGTTTTGTTGTTGTTGTTTTTAATATATGTGCTTGTTTTTCTTTTTCCTAAAATTGTGTTAAAAACATAACATCGAATGAGCCATGTGAACCATTTTCAAGTATAGTTGAAGAAAGCACATTCACTTTGTTGCGTGGCCATCACCACCATCCTTCTCCAGAGCTTTCTCCTCTGTCCCCAGTAAACACTCACTCCCTGCCCCCGGGCCCCAGCCCCTGGCACGCACCATTCTACTTTCTGTCTAGTGGAATCCCAGTATTTGACCCTTCCTACCGACATATTTCACTTCACCTGATATCTTCAAGGTTCCTCCTTGTTGTAGCATGTGTTGAAATTTCCCTCTTTTTTTCGGCTGGATAAAATTCCCCTGCATGTATGCACCAGAGTTCACTGATTCAGTCATCTGAAAATTGACGCTCGTGTTGCTTCCACCTCCTTGCTATTGTGAATGAGACTGCTGTGAATCGGGAGTGCAGCTTCTCTTCAAGACCCTGCTGTCTGGCCAGGCGCGGTGACACACGCCTGTAATCCCAGCACTTTGGGAGGCCAAGGTGGGTGGATCACGAGGTCAGGAGTTCGAGACCAGCCTGGCCAACATGATAAAACCCCGTCTCTACTAAAAATATAAAAATTAGCTGGACATGGTGGTGTGAGCCTGTAATCCCAGCTACTCGGGAGGCTGAGGCAGGAGAATTGCTTGAACCTGGGAGGTGGAGGTTACAGTGAGCCGAGATCGAGACACTGTACTCTAGCCTGGACAACAGAGCAAGACTCCATCTCAAAAAAACAAAAAAAGACCTTGCTGTCAATTCTTTTGGATTGCTGGTTCTGTTTCTAATTTTTAATTTCAGTGTTTATTGATTTATTTTTGAGATGGAGTGATTTCCTGCCTCAACCTCCCAAGTAGCTGAGATTACAGGCACCCGCCACCCAGCTGATTTTTGTATTTTTGGTAGAGATGGTGTTTCATCATGTTGGCCAGGCTGGTCTCGAACTCCTGACCTCAAGTGATCCTCCCACCTCGGCCTCCCAAAGTGCTGGGATTACAGGAGTGAGCCACTGCACCTGGCCTTCATTTCAATTTTTTAATATAGTTTTTTTTTCTTCTCTTTCCTTTTTTTTTCTTTTGAGACCGATTCTTACTCTGTTGCCCAGGCTAGAGTGCAATGGCACAATCTCGGCTCACTGCAACCTCTGCCTCCTGGGTTCAAGTGATTCTCCTGCCTCAGCCTCCCAAGTAGCTGGGACTACAGGCATGTGCCACCATGCCCAGCTAATCTTTGTATTTTTAGTAGAGATGGGGTTTCACCATGTTGGCCAGGCTGGTCTTGAACTCCTGACCTCAGGGGATCCACCCACCTCAGCCTCCCAAAGTGCTGGAATTACAGGCATGAGCCACTGCACCCGGCCTGACATGGTTTTTCAATCCAAATTTTGTGGGCAGCAAGCCACCCAGGTGCCAAGGCAAGAGACCGAGAGACACAAGGTGTTCCAGCATAAAGAAAATATATAGAATAAGAATAGTTATACTAGAAATAGATTATAGACATGATTATATATGAATCTCATTAATCTTTAGTTTGTAGTATTACTCTTTATTCCAATACTATAATAATCTTTGTTCTACAATTATAACCTAGGAAAAACCAGGCCATACAGAGATAGGAGTTGAAGGGACACGGTGAGGAATGACCAGAAGACAAGTGTGAGCCCTCTGTTACGCCCGGACAAGGCCACTAGAGGGCTCCCTGTTCTAGCGGTAACACCAGCACCTGGGAAGTCACCATTACCTAGCGGACCTCAGTCTAGCGGTAGCGTCAGTGCCTGGGGAAAGCACCCATTACTTAGCAGACCAGGAAATGGAGTCTCCCTTTCCCTGGGTGAGTTAGAGAAGACTCTGCTCCACCACCTTTTGTGAAAGGCCTGACATCAGTCAGGCCTACCCGCAGCCATCCAGAGGCCTAACCGTCTCCCTGTGATGCTGTGCTTCAGTGGTCACGCTCCTGGTCCGCTTTCATGTTCCACCCTGTACACCTGGCTCTGCCTTCTAGGTAACAGTAGCAGAATTAGTGAAAGTACTAAAAGTCTTTGAAATGCACAGAAGAAATAATGGAGTAAGCTGTCCTCTCTCTCTCTCCGCCTGGGCTGCCAAACAGGGAAGGGCCCCCGTCCAGTAGACATGTGACTCGCGTGACCTTACCTATCACTGGAGATAGCTCACACTCCTTACCCTGCACCCTTGTCTTGTATCCAATAAATAACAGTGCAGCCAGGCATTCAGGGCCACTACTGGTCTCCACGTCTAGGTGTAGTGGCCCCCTGGGCCCAGCTGTCTTTTCTTCTGCCTCTTTGTCTTGTGTCTTTATTTCTATGCTCTCTCATCTCTGCACATGAGGAGAAAAACCCACAGACCCCGTAGGGCTGGACCCTATAGAATTTGTCAAACATTTTGAGGAACCTCCGAACCATTTTCTGCAGTGGCTGCAGCGCTTTCCATTCCCACCAATGGTGCACAGTGGTCCCGATTTCTCCACGTTTTCACCAACACTTGTTATTTTCTATTTTTACTTTTTATCTTTTTAATAGTAGCCATTGTAGTAGGAGTGAAGTCATATTTCCTTTTTATTTGACAAAATCAATACGTATTTCTGAGCACTAAGTGCAAAGCCACAGCAGATGTGCAGACAGGCAGGATGAGAAGGTGAAGGCTACGCAGGGCTTTGCTGTGAGGGCAGGAAGGTGCCACCTTCTTGGGGCCTCTGCCCTGAGAGCCCCGGGGCCCAGTGGGCGTAACCCTGCAACAGGTGCGTGAGTGAGCGAGTGCTGGGTGTCAGAGGCTCGGACTTCCACCACGCATGCACCACAACCTAGTGAGAGGCACAGAGGCACAGCGACCAACTCAAAGACCCAGCACAAAGGCATTCTAGAACACTCCCTCCTGAAGGGGCTTTTGAGATGATTGAGTCTGGGAATGCTGGAGACCTTCCTCGTTGGTGTAGTTGGTCAGGCTGAAAACATCTGTGGCAGCACAGTGTTGAGGAGGACTCTAGAGTCAACCTGAGCTCAGTGAGAAAATGCTGCAATCAGCAAGCGAGGCAGGCCAGGGGCATGGGATGTGGGTGAGCAGGAAATGTCTTCATTATTATTTATTTATTATTAGTTTTTTAGAAGGGGTCTCCTCTGTCACCCATCACCTAGGCTGGAGTGCAGTGGGGCAATCTTGGCTCACTGCAGCCTTGACCTCCTGGGCTCATGCAACCCTCCCACCTCAGCTTCCCAAGTAGCTGGGACTGCTGGTGCACAACACCATGCCTGGCTAATTTTTGTATTTTTGTAGAGATGGGGTTTCGCCATGTTGCCCAGGCTAGTCTTGAACTACTGAGCTCAAGTGATCTTCCCTCCTCAGCCTCCCAAAGTGCTGGGATGACAGGTGTGAGCCATTGCACTAAGCCAGAAATGTATTTACAAAGGAAAAAAACAAAAAGCAAGGCCCAGAGAGGTCATGTGCTTTCCCCAAGCTTGCACAGCAGGAAGGGTGGAACACAAATCGCCCTATGGCTCTTCTGTCAGCCAAATGGGCAGATAAATACGAAGCACTAAGTGTCTTCTTCCTGCTTTGTGGCTGCCCTTACCAGCCACATCTGCCAACACGAGGGACAGTCCCTGTAGCACACGTCTGGGAAACAGGGCTGGCCCCAGTCCTGTGGTTTGGCTGGAGCCCATATCCTCTGCATTCCCATAACAGCTACTTCTCTGGAATGAAAACCAACACTAGCTGCTTTAATTGTAAAACCTTAAAACCACACGGCTGAAGGGAAACTTTAGACAGTTTCCAGTCTACTGCATTTTTTTTCCCCCAGAGGGAGTCCTGCCAAGACTGCAGTGCAGTGGCACTATCTCGGCCCAGTGCAACCTCTGCCTCCTAGATTCAAGCGATTCTCCCACCTTAGCCCCCCAAATAGCTGGGACTACAGGCGTCCGCCATCATGCCTGGCTAATTTTTGTCTTTTCAGTAGAGACGGGGTTTCACCATGTTGGCCAGGCTGATCTCAAACTCCTGACTTCAGGTAATCCACTCGCCTCGGCCTCCCAAAGTGCTGGAATTACAGGTGTGAGCCACTGTGTCCAGCCTCTAGTCTACTGTTTTCTAACGTGCTTGATTTCATGGGGAAAAAGGGTCAGTGGTTAAAAAATAATAAAAATTTTAAAATGAGAAAAATGCCAGGTAACATTTATTTTTAAGTACCACCTGGGTGCCAGACACTGCATTCATCACCCTGGATCTGTTCATTTTGATGAGGTTGCCAGCTTAGCCTGCATGAAATGCTGAGATGCCAATAACAGATTTCTTTCTTTGCCTTGCCCACCGGGAATCTCATAGCCGAAGGTGGAACTCACAGGTGTTGTTAGGACTGTATGTATATTAGTTTATGGGGTTGCCACGACAACATACCACAAACTGGGGAACTTAAACAACAGAAATTGATATTCTTACAGTTCTAGAGGCCAGAAGTATGAGCTTAAGATATTGACAGGCTTCCCTCTGAAGGTGCTGGGAGGGACCTCTCTTCTAGCTCCTGGTAGTTTCTCGGCTTGTGGCAGCACTGTTCTAATCCTCACGTGGTGTTCTCTCTGTGTGCGTCTGTGCCCAAATTTCCCCTTATTTAATAAGGACACCAAGCTGGGAGCAGCGTCTCATACCTGTAATCCCAGAGCTTAGGGAGGCCAAGGCAGGAGGATCACTTGAGCCTAGGAGTTTGAGACCAGCCTGGGAAAGATAGTGAGACTCTATCTCTTCTAAAATTAAAAATTAGCAGGGTGTGGTGGCATGTGCCTGTAGTCGTAGCTACTTAAGAGGCCAAGTCGGGAGGATCACTTGAGCCAAAGTTGCAGTGAGCTATGATGGCACCACTGCACTCCAACCTGGATGACAGAGCAAGATCCTGCCTCAATAAATAAATAAATAAAATAATAAGGATGCCAGCCATATTGGATTAGGTGTCCATCCTATTCCAGTGTGACCTCATCTTATATAGTCATCCTATTCCATGAGTATTCCATCCTATTCCATCCTATTCCATGAGTATTCCATCCTATTCCATCCTATTCCATCCTATTCCATGAGTATTCCATCCTATTCCATCCTATTCCATCCTATTCCATGAGTATTCCATCCTATTCCATCCTATTCCATCCTATTCCATGAGTATTCCATCCTATTCCATCCTATTCCATCCTATTCCATGAGTATTCCATCCTATTCCATCCTATTCCATGAGTATTCCATCCTATTCCATCCTATTCCATGAGTATTCCATCCTATTCCATCCTATTCCATGAGTATTCCATCCTATTCCATCCTATTCCATCCTATTCCATGAGTATTCCATCCTATTCCATCCTATTCCATGAGTATTCCATCCTATTCCATCCTATTCCATGAGTATTCCATCCTATTCCATCCTATTCCATCCTATTCCATGAGTATTCCATCCTATTCCATCCTATTCCATGAGTATTCCATCCTATTCCATCCTATTCCATGAGTATTCCATCCTATTCCATCCTATTCCATGAGTATTCCATCCTATTCCATCCTATTCCATCCTATTCCATGAGTATTCCATCCTATTCCATCCTATTCCATCCTATTCCATGAGTATTCCATCCTATTCCATCCTATTCCATGAGTATTCCATCCTATTCCATCCTATTCCATGAGTATTCCATCCTATTCCATCCTATTCCATGAGTATTCCATCCTATTCCATCCTATTCCATCCTATTCCATGAGTATTCCATCCTATTCCATCCTATTCCATGAGTATTCCATCCTATTCCATCCTATTCCATGAGTATTCCATCCTATTCCATCCTATTCCATCCTATTCCATGAGTATTCCATCCTATTCCATCCTATTCCATGAGTATTCCATCCTATTCCATCCTATTCCATCCTATTCCATGAGTATTCCATCCTATTCCATCCTATTCCATGAGTATTCCATGAGTATTCCATCCTATTCCATCCTATTCCATGAGTATTCCATCCTATTCCATCCTATTCCATCCTATTCCATGAGTATTCCATCCTATTCCATCCTATTCCATGAGTATTCCATCCTATTCCATCCTATTCCATCCTATTCCATGAGTATTCCATCCTATTCCATCCTATTCCATGAGTATTCCATCCTATTCCATCCTATTCCATCCTATTCCATGAGTATTCCATCCTATTCCATCCTATTCCATGAGTATTCCATCCTATTCCATCCTATTCCATGAGTATTCCATCCTATTCCATGAGTATTCCATCCTATTCCATCCTATTCCATCCTATTCCATGAGTATTCCATCCTATTCCATCCTATTCCATGAGTATTCCATCCTATTCCATCCTATTCCATCCTATTCCATGAGTATTCCATCCTATTCCATCCTATTCCATGAGTATTCCATCCTATTCCATCCTATTCCATGAGTATTCCATCCTATTCCATCCTATTCCATCCTATTCCATGAGTATTCCATCCTATTCCATCCTATTCCATGAGTATTCCATCCTATTCCATGAGTATTCCATCCTATTCCATCCTATTCCATGAGTATTCCATCCTATTCCATCCTATTCCATCCTATTCCATGAGTATTCCATCCTATTCCATCCTATTCCATCCTATTCCATCCTATTCCATGAGTCATCCTATTCCAGTGTGACTCATGATATATAGATGACTCTATTTCCAAACAGGGTCACATTCTGAGGTCCTGGGGTTTGTGACTTCAACATATGAATTTTTGTGGGACATGGCCACCTTCTCGCCATGTCCTCATATGGCCTTTCCTTGGTATGTGCTCATGGAAGGCAAGTGAGTGAGGTCTCTGGTGTCTCTTCCTACAAAGGCATGAATCCTACCGGATCAGGGTCCCACCCTTATGCCCTCATTTAACCTTAATTACTTCCTTAGAGGGCCTGTCTCCAAATACAGCCATACTGGGAGCTAGAGCCTCACCATATGAATTCTGGGGGACACAGGCATTCAGCTCATAACAGCATGTTATGCATTTCTATGTAGGAACCATACCCCCTGGCTTCATCTCATCCTGCACCTCTATTTTCCCTTGGTATTTCCATAGTCTTCTTGGAGCAAGGCACATGTTTATAAACACAAAATAGTGGAACTGTCCGGAGTTGATATATAGAAGCCGAAAGGACAGTACCCCCCAAGATTGACTGGTCATTTCCTGCAGTCTCTTCTGTCCCCGAGGTCAGTGGTTTCACTGTCGTCCTTCGAAGTTTCTGGGGGTCTCCTGGAGCTCAAGGCTGGAGGGAGATAAAAGGATGAGGGGCCAGGCACACAGGGCTCTGGGTTCCCATCCTCCTATCAACCAGAGCATCGAGTTTTTCTGTCCTGTGGACTGGGCTTCCACGTAACATGTCATGAATACGTGTTTGAAAAGCCTGCAGCCCAGCCAGAACCACCAGCTCAGCCAGAAGGAAAAAGTGTCTCCTCAAGGCTGAGAGTTCTCTCTCTCTCTCTCTCTCTCTTCTTTCTTACAGTCAGTGGTCAGGCTGTCTACAGCAAAGGGCCCTGCTAAAACTACCTTGTAATTTGAGAATCTGGAAGATGAAAAATAAAATGACCAGCTTTCATTAGCAATAGGACCTGACTGTCATGGGCCTCACTGCCCTGGACTCTAGGATTTGAGAATTACAGGCAGCTTCATTTACTGGGCCACTCAGCACTCACTACTGGTGCCAGGCATTGGGGTCACTAGTGCCACTGCCCCATGGGTGCTGAGATGAGAGCCCCCTGGGCAGGTGGGTCCGCTGTTCGACAGAGGTTGGGTATGTGTGCAGGGTTACAACAGGCCAGGGGGTGGTGGAGGGCATGGCCAGCTCTGAGGCCTGCAGGAGGTAGTGAAGAACAAGTTGCAGCCACACCTATGTCTGGCTCTGTCTGCAGACCCAGGAATAGGGTGAATTAAATTGTATGATCTTGATATATTGCATTTAAAGCCTTCAAACCTGAGTAACTTCATTAGTTTGCTACGGCTGCAGTAGCAAAGTATCAGGAGCTCAGTGGCTTAAAAATAGACGTTTCTGGCTGGGTGCGGTGGCTCATGCCTGTAATCCCAGCACTTTGGGAGGCCAAGGCAGGCGGATCACTAGGTCAGGAGATCGAGACCATTCTGGCTAACACGGTGAAACCCCGTCTCTACTAAAAATACAAAAAATTAGCCAGGCATGGTGGTGGGTGCCTGTGGTCCCAGCTACTTAGGAGGCTGAGGCAGTAGAATGGTGTGAACCCAGGAGGCGGAGCTTGCAGTGAGCCGAGATCACGCCACTTCACTCCAACTTGGGCGACAGAGCGAGACTCCGTCTCAAAAAAAAAAAAAAAGGACATTTCTGCTCTCACAGTTCTGGAGGCTGGAAGGCCAGGATCAAGGTGTCTGCAGGGTTGCTTCCTTCTGAGGCTGTGAGAGGGAATCTGCGCCAAGCCCTCTCCTGGGTTCGGGTGCTTTGATGAAATCTTTGGTGCTCCCTGGCTTGTGGGGGCCTCACCCTGACCTCTGCCTTCGTGTTCACAGGGTGCTCCCCCGAGTGCATGTCTATGTCCCGATTTCTCCTTTTCACAAGGACACCTGTCACATCAGGGGCCTTCCCCACTCTAGCAGGACCTTATCTGAACTAATTACATCTGCACTGACTCTATTTCTAAATAAGGTCACATTCTGAGGTTCTGGAGGTTTGGACTCCAAGATGTGAATTTGGGAGGGGGTGCAATGCAACCCATAACAGTAACTAACTTGCTTGGATTTTAGGTAAAATTATTAGTGGTCATTTGACAATGAAATTATTTTGTCTAATACAAACTCCACCTCCACCATCCATTCATTAAATAATTGCTGAGTGCCTGTGATTGGAGGAGATGCAGTGAATGAGAAGGACGGGAATCCTGTTCCCTTGGCAGCTGCAAGAGAGAACAACCACAAAGGCCCACATGAATTGTGGATTTACCCCCACCCCAGGCTGTGATCTGGCCCTTAATGGGCCATTTCCTCTGTTCCTCACAGCAGCCCTAGAAGGTGGGCATGGTTATTACTCTCCCACTTCACAGAGGGGAAAACCGAGTCGCAGGCCCAAGGTCACGGACCAGTTTCTCTGAGCTGCCTCTCTTATCCCTCCAGGTGCCAGTCAACAATATTGGACCTCGATTTAAGTTGATATTTTACGGTGACGGAATTTTCCAAACAAAAATCAGGCCCCCCAGCACGAGTATATTTAAGAAGCAGCTGAACTCATTAGCTGGGCGTGGGAGCACGCGCCTGTAATCCCAGCTACTCGGGAGGCTGAGATGAGAGAATTGCTTGAACCCAGGAGGTGGAGGTTGCAGTGAGCTGAGATTGCACCACTGCGCTCCAGCCTGGGAGACAGAGTGAGACTCCATCTCAAAAAAAAAAAAAAAGCAGCAGCAGCTGAACTGAAGCAGCAGCCCCAGAACACCAGGCTCTGTAGTTGCTGCTCCCGCTTCTGCGGCAAGAAGTGGCATGAAGGAGAGTGAGTTCCATTTTGAACTCTGCTCCACGGGCAGCTGGATTCAGCTTCAGCCGGTGGGTGTGGACTCTGGAAGCAGCCACCTGGACACCAGCTAAACTCATGTCATCCTCACAGCAGTCCTGTGGGATAGGGCTACTTGGCTGTTACTATTATTCATTGTGGTAAAATACACACAACATGAAATTTACTATTTTCACCATTTTAAAGTGTACAAGTCAGTGGCATTTAGTGTGTGTACGAGGTTGTGCAACCACCCCCACTGTATTAGTCTGCTCTGGCTGATATAACAAGATACCACACACTGGGGGGATACATTTTTTTTCTCACAGTTCTGGAGGTTGGAAGTCTAAGGTTTAAGGTGCCAGCAGGCTGGCTCTAGTGGCTCACACCGGTAACCCCAGTACTTTAGGAGGCCCAGAAGGGAGAATTGCTTGAGGACAAGAGTTTGAGATCAGCCAGGGCAACAAAGTGAGACCCCATCTCTATAAAAAATAAAAATTAGCCAGACACGATGGCATGTGCCTATAGTTTACCAAGGAGGCTGAGGCAGGAGGATTGCTTGAGCCTAGGGGGAGGCTATGGTGAGCCGGGAGTGCATCACTGTACTCCAGCCTGGATGACAGAGCAAGACCTTGTCTCTTTATTTTTTTTTTTTAAAAAAAAGGAAAAAAAGGTGCCAGCAGAATTGATTTCTGGTGAGGCCTCTCTTCCTGGCTTGCAGACAGCCCAGCCTTCTCTCTGTATTCCCACATGGTCTTTCCGCATGTGCAGAGAGAGGCAGAGGATCTGGTGTCTCTTCCTTTTCTTATAAGGACACCAATCCTATGGAGTCAGGTCCCCATCCTTATGACCTAATTTAACCCTTATTACTTCCTTAACGGCCCCAGCTCCAAATACAGTCACCTTCGGGATTAGGGGGTTCAACATGTGAATTTTAGGGAGGGGGAAACAGTCCAGTCCATAACAACCACTCTCTAGTTCCAGAACTTTTTCATCAGCCCTCACAGAAACCCAGTGAGCAGTCACTCCCCATTCCCTCTCCCCCAGACCCTGGTCACCACTAGCTTACTTTCTGTCTCTATGGATTTGTCTGCTCTGGACATTTCATAAAAATGGGATAATAGGCCGGGCGTGGTCACCGAGGCTCCCCTGGGAGCTTGGCCAAGTTCACGCTGCTGTCAGATGCGGCGCCTGTTGGGAGCTGGGAGGTGGGGCCCGGGCTGGGTTGCTCCTAGGGCAGCCCCAGCCTGAACGCTAAAGTCCAGGCCACAGTCAGCTCAACAGGGTGAAAAATACTTGACCCACTTCCCTTCTCAGGACACGCGCCTCCAAACTGGGGCAAAAGAGAGCGCCACTCTCCAACGGGCCCCTGGGGGTCGAAGGGGAAGGTTCCCAATGTGCTTGGTCACCTGCCCAGGGTTGCAGAAATGCTGCCTCTGCTGGTGGCGTTAACACAGCGAACAGCCGGGCCACGTCTCTGCCTGTTGCCAGTGGCTATGTTGCCATCTGGTGGCTGGAAGGAAACGCTGTAGCCCTGGGAATTCAGGGAAGAGGGAGCTTGGACGGAGCTCCTCCTGCCTGCTCAGAACCATTGCGGGGCCTTCACAGACGTCCTGAGCTGAAGGGAAGTGACAGGAGTTTCACAGAGATTCAGAGTCAGTGTCGAAACACACGTTTTCTGACAAAGGAAGATGTTTATGGCAATTTGCTACATGAAAGGCAGATTACAAAGTAGGATATATGGTATAAGCTACTTTAAAAAGCGTTCGCTGGGAGAGGTGGCTCGCGCCTGTAATCCCGGCACTTTGGAGGCCGAGGCAGGCGGATCACGAGGTTAGGAGATCGAGACCATCCTGGCTAACACAGTGAAACCCTGTCTCTACTAAAAATACAAAAAAATAAAAAAAGAAAAAAGAAAAAGAAAAGAAAAATAGCCAGGCTGAGGCAGGAGAATGGCGTGAACCTGGGAGGCGGAGTTTGCAGTGAGCCGAGATGGCGCCACTGCACTCCAGCCTCGGCGACAGAGTAAGAAAAAAAAAAAAAAAAAACCTTCAAGTGTCTATATTTCTTTGTGTCTGATTGCAGAGGGAAATGTCTGACAGGAAATAAACCGAGATGTGAACAGTGTGCCGCCATATCGGATTGTCAAGGGATTTCACGAGAGAACGCATGTGATGCATGAAGGCCTTTTTTCCTTTTTACTTCTTTGTATTTTCTGATATATTTTCCTGTTGTCCATGTATTATTACTTGAGTAATTTAAGAAAAAAGAAGTGGCTGGGCACGGTGGCTCATGCCTGTAATCCCAGCACTTTGGGAGGCCGAGGTGTGAGGATTTCTTGAGTTGAGGAGTTTGAGATCAGCCTGGGCAACACAGTGAGACCTCATCTCTACAAAAAAAATTTTTTTAATTAGCCGGGTGTGGTGGTGCCTGCCTGTGGTCCCAGCTACTCGGGAGATTGAGGTGGGAGGATTGCTTGAGGCCAGGAGTTCCAGACCAGCCTGGGCAACATAGTGAGACTCCATCTCTACAAAAAGTAAAAAAAAATTTAGCCAGGCGTGGTGGTACTCGCCTGTGGTCCCAGACTATTTGGGAGGCTGAGGTGGGAAGATCACATGAGCATGGGAGGTTGAGGCTGCCATGAGCTGTGATCACCACTGCACTCCAGCCTGGGCAACAAAGTGAGACTGTGTCTCAAAGAGTAGTTAAAATAACGGGGAAGAATGCAAGACCCTCCTGGAGCCGGATGGGTGATGAGTATCGTGATTACAATAGTAGTAGGTGTGTCTCCAGATCCATCACAACCCGGCAGGTGAGCCCTGTGCTCCGTTCCAGGCTGCATCTGATCCTGGCTTGGGGCTTTGCCACCAGGTCATCCTGGAACTTTGGGACCCAACTTTCCTGGCTAGGTGGTATTGGGCAAGATCCTTGACCTCTCAGGGAGTCACTTTCCCCAACTGTCCATGGGGCAATTATGAGATACACCTTATAGGGTTCTTATGAAGCTTGAGACAACTTGCAGAGCATTTACCATTGAGCTGGCACATGATAGACACAATACGTCCTTGCTACTGTTATTATCCAGCGAGTCACTTCACATTTCAGGGTGTCTGTACAATGTGGGATTCACACTAGATCAGCGTGCCTTCAAGTACTGTCCTTGCACTCCCTGCCTCAGAATCATCTAGAAAACCAGTTAAATGCAGATTCCTAGACCTTACCCCAACCTATAGAATCATTTCCAAACATCTGCATTGTCAACAAGTCTTCCAGCTGAGTCACAAAAGGTTGAAGCCCATGGAATAGGATACAATTGCTAAGGTCCCTTTCCACTCAGACATTTTAAGATGCTGGGGGTTTTCTGATGAACTGCCCAGCCTCTTGGCCTCTACTCCCAACTTGGTAATGGAAGCCAGGTCTTGACCCTGGAAGGTTCTACCGAAACCTAGCCATAGGCCATTCTTAGAAAATCATAGAGCTCTAAATGGAAATTCTGTAGCCATTGCATGTCAGGACACTGAAGACCAGTGAGAAGAGGGCATTTGTCACACAGTCAGCTAGCGATGGAGCCAAGAACACAGTCCTCGTGTCCTGACTGGGATAAAAGGTGAGTGCACACATGCGGGAACACACACACACACACACACACACAGTTATTCTTGCTGTGGATGGCCCATGCTGTGTGTACAGCACAAGGTCAAGGTCTGGTCCACTGTCAGATAATTTGCTGTCCAAGTTTGCATTCACACATATGCAAGCCTTTTCACCTCTTCTGAGATTTTCTTTCTTTAGGATAAGGCTTTGGGGCAGAAAAGGAAGAAACAGGAAATGTGAATGAAGAGAGCTTTGGGGTTTTGGTTTGTTTTTGGAGACACAGTCTCGTTCTATTGCCCAGGCTGGGGTGCAGTGGCACGATCTCAGCTCACTGCAACCTCTGCCTCCTGATTCAAGCGATTCTCCAGTCTCAGCCTCCTGAGTAGCTGGGATCACAGGCGCCCGCCACCACACCTGGCTGATTTTTGTATTTTTAGTAGAGATGGGGTTTCACCATGTTGGCCAGGCTGGTCTTGAACTCTTGACATCTACCCACCTCAGCCTCCCAAAGTGCTGGAATTACAGGCATGAGCCACTGAGCCCAGCTGAGAGCTTTGGTTTTAATGCTATTCCCTAAAGTTTTATTCTACAAGAGCAAATTATTGTCCTCATCAAGCAGATTTATTAAAAAATGTGACTTGGCCTAGGTGTCTTGTTTTCTGAGCCTTTGGCAAATCCAGCGCCTGGCATACAGGAGGCAACTCCATACTTATACTGATGAAGTAAGATAACTCTTAAGGTTTTTAGTCTGAGTAAAACCCTCAGGATTTTTACTCAATAAAATCCTGGAGGAACAGGATTGCCATTTAATAAGGTGGCCATGAATTGAGAAGACAAGGAGCTTGGTCTTGAAAGCTCTTGGTCTGGGGTGTCTGTGAAGACACTGGTAGGCAGCTCAGGACAGGAATCCAGAGTTTTGGGAGAAGTCATAGGCAGACAGTGTGAGTGTAAGAGTTAAATAAAGTGTAAGTGAGTATAAGTCAGAGATGTGAGTATAAGAGTTAAATAAAGAGGAAAGAAACATGAAAAGCCGCTCAACAGTCAAAGATAGGGTATTTTGGAGAATAAACCTGAGAGGGGCTTCTGGCTGAGTTAGATCAGAGGCCCTCTCTCTTACAAACTAAGAGTATTTAAGGGTTCAGGGTGGGAGAGCTTATCACAGGCTCGGAATGTTTCTGTGTCTCTTTGTCTTGCTTATCTGGGAGGGAGAGTTTTTGCGTCTGTTCCCACACATCTTCCTGCAGCTGCAGGCATACCACCCGAGTTTGCTTTTAGCTTCCCTATCTCAGTGTGCCTAAAGAGAAAGGAGTGTGCTTATTAGGGCCCACTGTTTTACTGGGGCCCATTGTACGAGGGTGAAGTTTGGTGGTTACGAAGAGACTTTCCCTCCTCCCTCTGTGCTCAAGCTGTCTTATCCGTGTTTCATTGTCTGCTCTTCCTGGCTGCTTGTTGTTAGAAGTGATTTCCTTGAAATGTATGAGGTTAGAAAGGGAGCTGGAACTTTTGGAGTTGTTTGTCCAAGATGACGGTGCTCCTGCTCTGTCATTGAGGAGATGGCCTAGGGACAGAGCCAAGGCCAGAGAGGAGGTCCAGGGCCTGTGCTCTTAAAGTTGGGGCAGGGGAAGGAGTCCAAGACAGAGCCACCCGTGCATGAAGGGGAAACCTAGCAGGAGTGGTCCTCTTGGTTGTTGTTTCAAGGAGAAAAAAGGAATGCACTTGCTGCTGAAGTGTCATATACTGCCTCAGAGTCATTAGGATGGGGATTGAGAATTCTCACTCGGTTTAGCAATGGGGAGGTCATGGGCCACCTGGGCAAAAAGTATTTCAGTGGAGTCTGATGAACAAGGTTCAGGAGAAAAAAATCAATCAATCTAGGAGGTCCAGTATTTTGACTAAAAAGTATTCCAAAGACATTCATTTGACTATTTGTTACTGAGCATTTAGGGTCAGGCACTGTTCTGGGCACTGAGGATAAAGCAGTGAAAAAAGAGACACAAAGAGTTTACATCCTGGCCAGGCTCGGTGGCTCATGCCCGTAATCCTAGCACTTTGGGAGGCCTAGGCGGGAGGATTACTTGAGCTCAGGAGTTTGAGACCAGCCTGGGCAACATAGTGAGACTCTGTCTCTATTTAAAAAAAAAAAAAGAAGAGGTTACATCGTAATGGGGGAAGATTATATAGTAGATCAGATGGTGATAATAAGACTTAGTGAGAAAAAGCAGAGGTGGGAAATCAAGGGGTTGGGGGCAGGTCGGTTTTAGATGGGAAAATGCAGAGTCCACGGGCACAGATGTGGGGAGGTAGGGAGGTGTTATGGGAGCTTGAGGAATGTTCTATTTGTTTTTCTTTTCCTTTTTTTTTTTTTTTTTTTTTTTTTTTGAGACAGCCTTGCTCGGTTGCCCAGGCTGGAGTGCAGGGGTGTGATCTCACTGCAACCTCCGCTTCCCAGGTTCAAGCGATTCTCGTGCCTCAGCCTCCTGAGTAGCTGGGACTACAGGCGTGTGGCACTATACCTAATTTTTGCCTAATTTTTGTATTTTTAGTAGAGATGAGGTTTCACCATGTTGGCCAGGCTGGTCTCGAACACCTGACCTCAAGTGACCCGCCCGCCTCAGCCTCCCAACGTGTTGGGATTACAGGTGTGAGCCACCACACCTGGCCCCTATTTGCTTCTAGGTTCTGAGAGAAATAGGAAGCAAGGCCATAAGCAGGAGGACAGGTGAGCTGCAGAGGTCTGAGAAGATGTGACACAAGTGCCTAGGGCAGCACGTGGCCTGGATCAAGGAGAAGGGATTGTAGGATAGGGCGGGGGCTCAGGAGAGCTGTAGAAACTGGAGAATGGCTGTTTGTCACCAGCCTGGCTGGGCTCCCTGTGTGTAGTGCTGGAGGTTCACCAGGTGGAATGGATAAAGGGGTTGGTGGGTGAACCATGGCCGAGGAGGGTCTACAGGGACAGCCAAGGGGATGGATGTGCTGTAGGTGCTGGGAGGCTGAAGAGCTACAGGAGTTGGGATGAGGGAGGAGCCAGAGGAGGCCATGAGAGGAGAGGACACAGGGAGGAAGGAGAAAGATCTGCATTCACGTGTGGCCATTGTGTTCCAAGTTCACTCCATGTGTGCAACGGGGACAACAGACGCTCGCTGAGCCAGCCTGGCAGGAGCGCAGTGCAGCTGATGGTTGGGAAACCAGGAATTGCACCTGTAATGGACTTCGGAGCTGGTGCCCTACTCTGTAACTGTGCTGTTTTTCTATGAAAATCCTCTCCTCCTCTCTGGTCTCTCGTTGGGTATCTTGTACTTCTGAGTTAGAGCTGCTCATGGGTATTCAAGGGTGCTCTCCACACAGTCCTCCGTGCAGGCTGTGCTATAAGCAGATCACCTGTGACGTGCCACATCCAGTCTCACCTTGATATTCCAGTGACAGCGCCACGGGCACATCTTCCCGCAGAGGCTGTCAAGCCCGCTGGGAAGGGGAAGTAAATATTTAGAAAGCCCTGTCAAGGGCCAGGCCTGGGCAGGTATTTTCAAGTGGGTGCTCAGATCAGTCAAGCCTTGTAAAAATGCTGGAAGATGTTCCTCTCACACTGCAAAAAAGAAACCCCAGAGAAGATCCTGAGAGGGTGAACAGCTGACCCATGACCTTGCCAGTAAGTGGCAGCCAGGAGTCAGGCAGTTCTGACCACTGAGAAACCCGCTGTACCAGGAGGGAGACTGACTAATGAGGTTCTTATCCTTGCAGAGTGAGTCCTTGCTGCTATTTATTTTTATACCTCTATAGTCTTTAGATTAATAAAAATGCTAGAGGAAACATATAATATATAGAAAACTTTCATTTATTCAAATTAAATTATGGTATGAGTTTCATATACAAATAAATTCTGTGTAAATAATACAAAATGCTACAAATTTCCATCTTGCAAAAATACAAAAATACTTGTAATACTATACATATATAATTCCTTTAACATGACCAACATGCACAGTAGTTGACACAATGCACATGCGCTTCCCCCCAACAGCTGAAGCTGCTGAGACAGCATCAAGCCTTTGCTTCTGTGACGTCAGCGCTCCCTCCCGGCTGCCTCACGGTGAGCCAGCAGGCCCTCCCCCTCAAACCCCCGGCTCAAGATGCTTCAGATCATGAGCCATCATCAGGAGGAACCGTCATGGGGAAACTGGGTCCTCCTATACAGCCTTAACACCAGCCTGCCAAACTGAGAACAAGCCTCTACCGTGGAGAAGCGCGGTACATCACTGGTCTAACTCGTTTTCATTCTGCAGCGTCTTCATCGCTAGCCCCCAGAGAGTCATGCTGGAGAAAAACTGACCCTCTGAGTTCCTGTAAGTGGTGGAAGATGCTCGACTGCCCAGGGGGTCACCGCCGTGGTTGTCCAAAGCAGCCAGAGAGGAGCGGATCATGGCCATGCCATCGGCCTGCAGTGGTTCGCTGCCGGCTGAGGTGTCCGCATCCGAGTAAGCATAGGCCTGAGGCTGTGTCTGCTGCATCTGGGGCTTGGCAAGTTTACCAGGATCCAAACTCAGCTTCTCCTGGTCACTAACTCCATGAGGTTGGATCATGGACCGTAACTTACAATAGGAGCCGCCAGAGTGGCTATCAAATTCTGCCACAGAATTTTCCACTGGGTGGACAGGGAGTTTAACCGACACTGGCATCAGTGTCACGGACGTGTCTTGGGAGAAAGAGTCTGAGCTCTGAGATTTCTCGAGGTCGGAGGTCTCGATGGCTTGGCTGAGCTCCTCCAGCACATCTGGGCTCTCGTCACCAGCTTTGCAGTGCATCTTCTTGTGCCGCCGGAGCACCGCGGAGCGGGTAAAGCACTTGTTACAGATCTCACACGTGTACGGCTTCTCCCCAGTGTGAGTGCGGACATGCCTGCGGAGGTCACCTGATCCCCCAAAACATTTCCCTGGAAAAAGAAAAACAGTTATTTATTTACTTAAACAGGGTCTCACTATGTGGCCCTGGCTGGTCTTGAACTCCTAGCCTCAAACAATCCTCCTTCCTCAGCCTCTCAAGTAGCTGGGACGACAGGCGCATGACACCACGCCTGGCTAATATACACATACGTTTTGTAAAGACAGAGTCTTGCTATGATGCCCAGGCTGGAAAAAGATGCTTTTACAGTGGCCATTCTGGAAGGATTCTCCCCTCCCCTCCCAAGACACTGAACAACCCTGATCTGAGGAGAAGGGGTCACCTCACAGCTCCTGCTCACTCTGGAAGGCTTTCTATTCCTGTGGGAGGTGCTTCTCCAGCTGTGGACCCCTCCAGCAGATGGCCTTTGGGTTTTGAGTATCTCAGCGTCAGTCCTTCGATTCTCACTGAGTCTCCCTGCACATGGGTGCCATGGGCACCTGCCAAGCCCATGCTGAGAAACCACAGCTCTCCTTGTCAGTTCCACTACATGTTCATAAATCTAACACAGCCCATTTATAATTTAGACACATCTTTTCTAAAGGTGTTTGTGTATACAGGTATTTGTCTCGAAAAAAAGAAAAGAACTGCCCAGGCTGGAGTGAAGTGGCATGGTCTTGGCTCACTGCAACCTCTACCTCCGAGGTTCAAGTGATTCTCCTGCCTCAGCCTCCTGAGTAGCTGGGATTACAGACGCCTGACACCACGCCCGGCTAATTTTTGTATTAATATTTTTAGAAATGGCATTTCACCATGTTGGCCAGGCTGGTCTTGAACTCCTGACCTCAAGTGATCTGCCCACCTCAGCCTCCCAAAGTGCTGGGAGTGAGGCGCCCAGGCTGGAGTGAGGTGCAATCTCGGCTCACAGCAACCTCCACCTCCTGGGTTCAAGCGATTCTCATGACACAGCCTCCCGAGTAGCTGGGATTACAAGTGTGTGCCAACACACCAGGCTAATTTTTATATTTTTTGTAGAGATGGGGTTTTGCCATGTTGGCCTGGCTGGTCTTGAACTCTTGGCCTTAAGTGATCAGCTCATCTCAGCCTCCCAAAGTGCTGGGGTTACAGGCATGAGCCATGGTGCCTGGCCCTGTATTCAGCTTTTAACAAAATTTTATGCATTCCTGTCCAGGTTCTATTTCCTTTCTCTGTGAGTATGGTAAAGGTAAGGGATCGAGCTCCACCACTGGAATAGGTAAGATGAGAAGGAACTCAGCACATAACCTTACAAAGGCCACAGACTAGCCAAGAATGAGCTGCACAACTCACACGGACAAACATTTAGAACTTTTTACGTTACATCTGAATTATCAACTATCTAGCTCCAGTCAAGCAATGGCTAGGATATTTTTTTTTAAAGCCTTTGAATAATTAAACTGGATGTGAGCTTACATGCCTAAACTTTGGGCACATTTTCCATATAAAAAATACTGTAGGCCAGATGAGGTGGCTCACACCTGTAGTTCCAGCACTTTGGGAGTCTGAGGAGGGAGGACTGCTTGAGCTCAGGAGTTCAAGACCAGCCTAGGCAACATAGTGAGACCCTGTCTCTACAAAATTTAAAATAAAAATTAGCTGGGTGTGGTGGTGCATGCCTGTTCTCCCAGTACTGGGAAGACTGAGGCGGGAGGATCGCCTGTGCGCAGGAGGTCAAGGCTGCAGTGATCGCACCACTGCACTCCAGCATGAGCAACAAAGAACCCGTCTCAAAAAAAAAAAAAAAAAAAAAAGATTATAAAACCAAAAACCAAAACACTGCAACAACACATCACAGTGACCTTTGCCTTTGTGCTTTCACGTCTGTGTTTTGCCCACAATGTAAGGCTCAGGGTCCTTCACAGAACACTACAGTGAAAGCATATTTAGTTTCTGCGTTTTCCTTATAACACACACTTTACTCAGACATGCGGAATTTTGTGAATTAGAAGCTTCACTGCTGCACATGCTGGCTGCTTCCAACTGTTTGCTGCTCTAGCACAAAGTTTTTATCTTTTTTTGGTTTTGTTTTGTTTTTGAGATGGAGTCTCACTTTGTCGCCCAGGGTGGAATGCAGTGGCACGATCTCGGCTCACTGCAACCTCCGTCTCCCGGGTTCAAGTTAATTCTTGTGCCTCAGCCTCTTGAGTAGCTGGAACACACCACCATGCCCAGCTAATTTTTGTATTTTTAGTAGAGACAGGGTTTCGCCATGTTGGCCAGGCTGGTCTCAAACTCCTGACGTCAAGTGATCCACCTGCCTCGGCCTCCCAAAGTGTTGGGATTACAGGCGTGAGCCACCACACCTGGCCAAGTTTTTATCTTTCTTTACATCTTTTCTTCAAGATAAATTCTCAATAGTTGAATTACTGAACAAGATGGGACAACCACTTTTAGCATCCTTAATATGTAAAATTTTTAGTCATGACAGAGTTTCCACCAAGAAAGAGGTGTATGGGTGTCTCTCCTTCATCTTTCAAGTCGAGAGGAGCTTGGCTCCACCTGTGTCCTGTTGCGAGGAGGGCACAGGGGAACGGCGCCCACCTCCTGCACAGTAGGTCTAGTAGGGGACAGGGGGGTGGGCGCCACACTGCTGTGGGCCTGCAGGCCCCTGAATACAGGCTTGAGGGCTGCCACCCACTGGACAAAAGGCATGCTGGAGCTGCTCTCAATCAGCAGGGGACACTGCCCGGAAAGCAGTGAAACCCCAACGAAGCCTCCCTATAGTAAGCCGCCACTAAACCCAGGGAACCAGGAAAGATGCCAGCTGAACAGAAATGCATGGCTGTGTAGTGCAGGCCTGCATCTGGGAAAGCGCAGTGAAATGCTGGGGGAAGACAGGGAAGGCAGACTTGAGAACTACGAAGCCCAGCACGCACGAGACAGCGAGAGAACACGAGCCTGTGAGCAGTGTGAAACACTGAGAAGCTCAGCATGTGAAACCCTCTTAAGAGAACTGTCTACATATCCAAGAAAATGGAAACACACCCCCACAGAAGCCTTTGTACACAGAAGCCTTTGTACATGGAAACACACCCCACAGAAGCCTTTGTTCATAGCTGATTTGCTTAGTGCAAGAAGTCGACTACAAAATACCCCGTGTTGTATGAGTCCACGCGTAGGAAATGTCTAGAACGGGCAAGTCCACAGACACAGAACCTAGATGAGTGACAGCCAGGGGCCAGGGCTGGGAAGGGGGTTGCTAATGGGTATAAGGCTTCCTTCTGGGATGATGAAAATGTTCTAAAATTAGATTGTGTTGAGAGTTATACAACTTTGTGAATCTACCAAAAACCACTGAATTGTTCACTTTAAATTGGTAAATTTTATGGTATGGGAATATTGTCTCAAAGCTGTTAAAAAATTGACCCTGTCACATAACATTCCTGCTCTCTTCAGCTCTCCCCTATCCCCTAGAAGCTGACCTCATCAGGGTGGGAAACCAGGGTTAGTGAGGCAGGGAAAGGGCAGAACCCTAAGCAGGGCAGAGGGGACGGAAGGCCCCATTCCTCCACTGCAGGGTCTGAGCAGCATCAAGTCCTAGCGGGGGAATGAGGACAAAATTTACCTTTAAATCAAGTTCACAGTTGTGATAATTATTTGGAACTGACATTTTAAATTAGTGATTTGAGACTACATTACTGATGCTTCGAGATGAAGCTCTCGCTGTCACCCAGGCAGTGGTGCGATCTCGGCTCACTGCAGCCTCAGCCTGCTGGGCTCAAGAGATCCTCCAGCTTCAACCTCCCAAGTAGCTAGGATTACAGGCACACACCACCACAGTAGGCTCCTACATTAGTGATTTAAAGTGATGAAACTTCACTTTCTAAGAGTGATCAGAATGGTCATGGAGTTGCCTAAATCTGTATCCGGAAGATCTCTGTACAATTTAAATGGAGGGACAAAAACCAAATTTCCTCTGGTTACATGCAGAAGTCCTGCCGGTTTCAGATTCCAGTTACACTTAGAATGAACCCCTCTGAATGGTGCCCTGAATCCAGGCTCCCTACAGCTGGACTCTGCGCATTTCTTATTTGGTCTAAATAGATCATCATAAAAGTTGCTGTCACTCATAGTTTTGCCCTTGATTCAATAACCACATCAATTACTTGTCCTGGGTACACACGCTCCCTCTTTAGAGGCCATGTGTATAGGAATACTGGCTCCAACGCTGTGATCACAGGTCATGAGCTACCTGACCTTGAGCCTCCGTGTCCTCATCGGAGCAGTCAGGTGCCCTGAAACCGAGGGCTGCCAGCTTTCCACTCTCCTTCCCGGATGCTCAGAACGAAGCATCAAGTGCCCACGAGAATAATATCTGCTCTGTAAGTTTGTGATCTATAGAAGCCGACCCTCCGACCCCAGCATGTGCTCCTAATGCTCTGGCGGGTCCACCGCTCTCCTTCATGTGCGGCCACACATCCTGCTGTCCCCTACTTCCCCAGCCACCCTCCCTCTTCCCATCTGGACCAAGAGCCCTCAGCACCTGGGACTCTGTCTTAGTCATCTTTGTATTGGGAGCGTTTAGGACAGTTCCTAATACCTCAAAGACAAACAGCAAATGCCTGACACACAAATGCAGGAATGAACAAGAGATCATGTGAGGCAGTAAAAAAAACAGGAGAAAACAAAGGGCTCATCCCAGACACGCAATCAGCTAATGAAGGCTGGGGGACAAAGCCCTTCACACACACAGATAACTAGGGGACAGCCAGAAATCCAAACTCACCGCAGGCAGAGCAGCTGTAAGGCCGCTCCCCCGTGTGCCGAATTCTGTGCTTTACTAACTTCCTTTGCATATTAAAAGACTTTCCACACTCATCACAGGTGAAGACTTTATCAGCCGTGTGTGTCTTTTTGTGCTCCTTCAAATTACTGAAGTTACTAAACCCTAGAGAGACCATAACAGGTGTTAAGCTGAAGGACAGAGAACATTTTAATCAGAAATCTTCAAGAAGAATAGGAAAACACTCAGCAGTACCTCGACCACAGATGTCACACAAGTGTGGTTTTTCTCCTGAGTGAATAATAATGTGACGCTGGACGTCGCCAGAGGCTGCAAACCTAGAATGTAATTTGAAAATTCAATTAAGAGCCTTTCCACATTACTGTGGGTCTTTATAACTGCAACTCTCTGAGGGAGGAGATACCTGCTCCTGACACTGCTGCAGAAAGGAATGTGAACCGGACTGCTTTCATCTGAAATGTGCATGGAAAAAATCCTTTTCTATTTTTTTTAAGGAAAGCAGAACATGATGCAAGTGTCTTGTTTTTAAAGCATTTTTTTCTACCTGATTTCATCACACTTTCTTCCTCAGTTTAAAAGAGCACAAGATCAGATACTCTACGGTTTAGCATCACTACCTTAGGAGCTATGAAGAGAGTGAAAAAGGAGTCTCCCCAGTTCAGAGCCAAATGCCTCTTCCACCCTTGCAGTCCTGTCAAGGTTCCTGGGGTCTCATGGGAGAGACCCTAGCTGGGTGGTGCCAACCCAAGGAGGATGACCTTGAGAAAGCCGAGTGAGTTCTGCCCTGGTCTAGCCAGGTGCGACTCTCACTCTTTTCGCTATAAAGTAAAATGCAAAGAGGAGCTCAGAGTCTCAGGGACCAAGAGGTATGGCTGTCACCCTCCACTGTGAATATCCCCAGACAATAAGCTCTCCTCTTTCTGAGTCACAACAGAGACTTATACCTATCAGTCCTAACATTGAAAACAAGGGAACTAAAGGAAGAAAGGGAACCAGCATTCACTGAGCAGATGCTGTGTGCAGGTGATCGGTTACATGTTTAACAACCATTATCCCATCTAGTCGTTCCACAACACTGCCAGGCAGGCATTTTCACCCCCACTTTCCAGATGGGGAAACCAAGTTCTGAGGCGGTTACAACCTGCCTTAGACAGTAATTCCAACCCACGCCCTCAGATGTGGAAATCTATGTTCTCTCCTTTCCACTACGCTTGAAAGCAGAGTATGTTATATTCTGAGGAAGACGCTGCATATAGACCTGGTTTCAAACACATGCCTTGGCAGGGCACGGTGGCTCACATCTGTAATCTTAGCACTTTGGGAGGCAGAGGCGGGTGGATCACCTGAGGTCAGGAGTTCGAGACGGGCCTGGCCAGCATGGCGAAACCCTGTCTCTATTAAAAATACAAAACTTAGCCAGGTATGGTGGCACGTGCCTACAATCCCAGCTCCTTGGAAGGCAGAGGCAGGAGAATCGCTTGAACCCAGGGAGTGGAGGTTGCAGTGAGCCAAGATTGAGCCACTTCACTACAGCCTGGGCAAAAGAGCAAAAACTCTGTCTCAAAAAAATAAATAAATAAAAAATAAACACATGCCTCACTTTGAAATGGAATTCAGAAGGTTCAGATTTCAAACACCATGCAAAACAAGACATGCAGGGGCCAACAGTGAAGTGATGCCATCAGAGGCAGCAGGAGGTCTATGCTCCCAGGCATCTGGAAGCAGTGGCAGATGATACTGGGCCCTGAACTTGGCTTTCAGCGTTCAGGTAGCTACAGCAGAAAGGGAGATGCGCCGCTCGCCGCAGCTTTCGTTTGTTTTCTACCATTGGCAGAGAAATGGTTTTCCTGAAACTTAATGGAGAGTCGCTTCCTCCTCGGCTTTCCCCAGCATGTGCTGAGACTGAATATGAGGACATTGACTTCTAATTGACCCCATGACTATCTCTTGCCTCAAGATGCTTCGGTATGAATCTGTGACAGGCAGAGACTCTGTACTGTTTATTTTTATGGACCCATATAGCACTTGGCATACAGCAGGTGTCTAAAAAATGCTGAATCAATGAATGATTAAATAAATGAATATAAAAGCTACGTAACCAAGGTGCGTACAGAGCTTCATGACTGGTATAGTCCTGGCTGATGCCTGTTGTTCTGGTACAACCACCAGATGATGGAGTACATGGCCTGATTGACGTACAGCCCAAGGACAGGAAGGAGGGTCGAGGGTGCCAGCCTGCACACACAGCAGGGGAAGAGCTCCTCATTTATACCACGTTGCAGAGGAATCGAACTGCCACACACTTTATTCCACCTCAAGCGTCAGATTCTCTTTTGCCAGGTCAAAATTCTACCCACACATCAAGACTTGGCTTCCTCCTCCCCGGGGCGGAGCTCTCACAGGCTGTTCCAGACCCACGGCTTGTGGCACCTTCCACCACCTCCTTCTCTCCTGAAATCTAGTCACTCAGCTGGCAAGTCCCATTTCCCCTACTACACAGTCACCTCCTTGGGGGCATTAATCTATTATATTTTCAGAGACATTTTTAGAATGAATGAAAATATTAGTATAAAATAATTTTGTCGCATTTAAAACCCTATTTCCTTTTTGGGACTCCTGTCCCAGATTTTCTTTCTTTGAATTAACTTTTCTTTTATTATTCTCTCGTGTGTCATGTGCAAAGCCAGAAGGTTTGAATTTACCTGTGTTCTGCAGTGGCAGGGTGAACCCACATGTGACTCATCTGCGAGCCACCACTTCAGAGGACACTGACTGCCAAAGACACTGAGACTAGACATGCTCCCTTCCACACGGAAGAACACGCCCAGCACTGACCTCTTTCCACAGATCTCGCAGATGTATGGTTTTTCACCAGAATGCCGTCGTAAGTGAGTCTGCAAGTTACCTGCCTGCAAAAAGAGGAAAAGAAAAACACACCAATAATGAAAGTTTTTGGTTTTTTAAATTATATAAATTCAAAAGGAAAACTGACATATTTAGCCAGGTTCCAATTCAAATTCCAGATGAAGATGAGCTACACACAACTCAAAAGAAACCATGGGCAGGACCATGAAGAGCAGCCAGAGTGCCTGGCCACCTGCTGTACACGAGATGTGTCTCCACCCCGTCCTCCATGTGAGCCCTTGGCTGTGTCCCAGCTCAGGCACGCACTATGCAGTGCTTCCCTCTTAAACAGCACCCTGTGGAGGCTGCTTTGGTGGTCGCCAAGCCTGGACGTTAAATAGGCCTTGACGTATTTTATTTGGGCCATGTATTTAAAGCATCATTTCAAACAAACAAAAGCACCAGACATCCTTATTTCAGTATTGTTTCTTTCTAAAAAACATACTTCTGTTCATAAAGAAGGGAAGACATTTCCAAAAAGTACTTCCTCTGGCAAGTACATTTGTTTCTTTCTGACAGGTTTCTCAATTTTACCTTTGTGCAAAAGGGCAAATCAGGAGAATCACAGCAGCCTCTCAGGTGCAGGGCCATTGTGTTCCTAATTTCTGAAACTAGCAAGGCTTTGTGAAGAATAACACTGAAATGGAGATCATCAGGTGGATTTCTATGTACTAATCAACAGGAAATCAATATTAAATTACCTAAAGTACAGCGAAATTAAAACTGCAAATGCCTCAGATATTTAAAAAGCTAATTGCTAATGCTTCAAATTAGGTTTGGAAAGTCTTCCATTGCTGTAATTAATAGTCTCAACCTTTATTTTCCCCATTTTAATTTTCTACAGTGTTCTGTTGCAAAAAAAAGAAAAAGAAAAAAAAGGAAAACCTACTGAAATGAGGCAACATACCCAGCGGTAAAAATGAGCAGGTGTCATGCACAAGATAAGCAAAAAACAAGAATGAATACTAGCCAACTAACACACGGGGCTTTTTTTAATTTGCAAATTGTATTTTAAATAAAATGCAAAGATTAAGATTCATGGTTAAGATTTGAAGATGAGTTTGATATCGACTTGTGAATGAAAACTAGAATTCACAAGTATTAAAAAATGCCATCTGTGGACTATATAACGTGAAAGATTCATCATGTCTATCAAATTCTGGGAAACAGAGTTAGACATTACATTTAAGAATATGATAAATGTGGCTTCGAAAAAACTCAGGTTTATTTTCAACAACCAAAGAGAAAGAGTTTGACGAAACTTTGGAAAATGTCCAGCTTTTAATAGAATGGCTACTAATAACAATAAAACAAATATCAACAGCAATATACATTTGCTGAACTTCAAATTAGCCTTTACCATCTATTTTCTTGAGATAATAATACAACTAACACTGTATTCAGATAAACTGTACAATTACCATCGTATTCAGATAAATAAAGTAGTTGTCTCAGTTACATGGTGGGGCCAGAAATTAATACTGGTTGGTGTGAATCTAAACTCCTCTACTTGTGGGGAAACCCTGAGGATGCACAAGTTTCTACGAATGAAATAGTGTGTTTTGAATATTCAATATGACAGTAACTTTGCCACTCAGGAAACACATACTGGAGAGTTAAAAATAATACACCAGTGTTTTAAATTAGTCACTTGCAAATTTCAGAAAAGCTGATCAGTTACATAATAATCGGAATAGCACCATCTGCTGAACTGTTAAATTAGAGCCCTCTTTTTTCAGTTATTTTGTAAACTATGTATTCTGAATGAAATGCATTCTCGGTTAATTCTTAGCAATGTTGCATTTTTCCTTTTTAAAAATGGCATAACAATTACTTGTTTTCAAAAGAAATATAATCAAATGATCTTCCATTTAATATTTTAAGTGGTAGAAAAATCTTTAAATGTTCTTTACCTATTTTGTACTAGAAACAGATAATGAAAATAATCTTTCTCCCTGATACAGGAATGCATATTTCTGATAAATAATATAAAAGCAGATTAAATAAAACTAATGGAATGGGCCATGCAAAAAATCCAATAGTACATTCAGATAATTTATTCCAGGTTACATAGCAAACTCAGGCCCAGATTATTAGAGCTTTAGTCAATATTTTTATTTTTGGTAAACTTTTGATATATTCGAGTACTAAGGATATCTTAGGTGCACAGACCATGTCTTAGAAATCACCTATAGTTGTGTCCATAAAAATTCTAGCAAGTAGGCCGGGCGCAGTGGCTCATGCCCGTAATCCCAGCACTTTGGGAGGCTGAGGCAGGTGGATCACGAGGTCAGGAGATCGAGACCATCCTGGCTAACATGGTGAAACCCCATCTCTACCAAAAATACAAAAAAAAAAAAAAAAGAATTAGCTGGGCGTGGTGGCGGGCGCCTGTAGTCCCAGCTACTCAGGAGGCTGAGGCAGGAGAATGGCGTGAACCCAGGAGGCGGAGCTTGCAGTGAGCCGAGATCATGCCACTGCACTCCAGCCTGGGCGACGGGGCAAGACTCCGTCTCAAAAAAAAAAAAAAAAAAAAATCTAGCAAGTGGTAATAATAGCTCTCATTTATTAAGAACTTACTATGAATGAAGCTCTTTGCTAAACTGTTGCGAAGAGTATTTAACTTAGTCATCATAATGTCTTGTAAAGCAGTATTATCCATGTTTTACAGAGAAGTCAACAGAGGCTCTGAGAGGTAAGTAACCAGACTTGGGTCATAAAATGGGGACTGAATTCACTAATTCAGGTTTGCCTAGTGACTCCAAAGTTTGGACTGTTAAACCTATGTTAAAGATATTAGCAGTAAAGGAACTTTGATCCTTTCTAATACCATTTTAACTTCAGATGGAGTTAGAATTTTTAACAGAAAAACTATGCTGTAGAGAAGAATTAACATCTGCCTTCAGCAATTTTTATAATAAACTCCTTCTGACAGGTACTTGAACCTCAGTATTTAAACATGAACAAACCCAGCATCTATTCCCTATCATGAGCACTCTTAATGGCAGTTGAGTGTTTATATCAAAAAGAGTCAGGAATCGTAATCATTTACAGATAAAAGAGATCCCAGATCTTAAAAGTCAGCTAGCTCAGGAGTTTCAAGACTTTAGGATTTCACACAGCAATAAAATTAAAAACAAAAAAATGTAAGGTTTAACATAGAGATATCACTTAAACAATGACTACCATTTTGATAAAAGGACACTTCACGGTAAAGGTGTGGTAAATATAACCTCAGAGATGAAAATGTAATAGCTTGGGCAAAGCTCATTAAGTGTCCTTATTTTCATGTTTCCACCATGGATGGCTGACACTGTCACCTCTGGCATGAGTCCACATCAGCACCCTGGAAACGCCTCCTAGAGGGTAATCCTGCAGAAGGCACTAGCACCCCCGGACTCGGGCAGACAGCTGGTTACACAGCACTGCTGGCAGAGTACTGCCTCTCAAAATCCATGTCTCTGTACCAGCTGCCCAGTGTTTCTGTTTCTGCCTACTTGGAGGAACAAAAGCAATCCTACTCCTCTCCCCAAAGACAGGTAATTACGCCGCATTTTCTTTCCCGTTGCTCACATGACAAGCACTCAAAACAAGCACTCAAAACTTGTCGCTCTTTTGGTTCTCTCCAGTGCCCTCCAAACAGTCCATGTTCTATGCCAAGAGCAGTCACTTCCCTCTGAGTGACTCAGTCATACTCTAAAGTATGACATGACTCTTCCTTGCAGAGATCTGGACATATACAGTGTCCAGTCACACGGACAGATGCAGCTTCTGTGGTCACTCTAAGATGATGCTAACTTCCTTATGCTGGCATACCATCCTCATAATGAAGGCTGCGGTTAACTATTTTAAAAAGACTAACCCACTAAATACTAAATTCTCAGTAAGCAGGATGAGAGGTTCTTCTTTGCAAATGTTTTTATACAACAGCATTCCAATTCCATGTAACCACAAGCATTTATTCTAGTTCATTACAAGAAAATAATGTTAGGCATACGGTGGAGGATGGGCCAGCGGGCATTCTTCACCACGCATTCCTATGCGGACAATCTGACTGCTTTCTTGCCCCAGCATGCCAGGGATGCCAGGCTTGCCCGGTGCCTGCTTGTCTGCAGGGCTCACCTAAGCAGTCTCTCAAGCATTTCATGGCCTCATGCTGTCCCAAATACACCTTTCAGGTAGAAAGGACTACTGTCTTTTCTTTGCCCATAGATATCCATCAGCAATTCCAAATTTCACTGTACTTAATCATTTACATGTCTGTTTCTTCCTCTAAACAATAAGCTCCTGGAGGCCATGGCCATTTCTGTCCCCCCTCCAAGCACACAGCAGAGCTCACAGACAGCACATGGACACTGTAGGCTTGCAACAAACATTAAAACAGTTCCTTGTTCACAGAAATTCATACTTTACTATGAAAATAAAGTAGCAATATACATCTGAAAACTATCACTATATACGACTCTACAATCATAGAAACCTAACAAAAGTACACAAACGAATACAGAAGGGAAGGGTTTCTGGATCGGGCATGGCTACCCTTGGTAGGATTTAAGAGAGCAAGTGCAGGTCAAGGGCCATAGCGGTGGTTCTCAACCTTGGCTGCACACCAAAATTGCTGAATTTTTAAAAATACTGATACCTGGCTGGGCGCGGTGGCTCACGCCTGTAATCCCAGCACTTTGGGAGGCTGAGGCGGGTGGATCACGAGGTCTGGAGTTTGAGACCATCCTGGCCAACATGGTGAAACCCCATCTCTACTAAAAATATAAAAAATGAGCCGGGCATGGTGGCACGCATCTGTAGTCCCAGCTACTTGGGAGGCTGAGGCAAGACAATCGTTTGAACCTGGGAGACAGAGGTTGCAGTGAGTCCAGATTGCGCCACTGTACTCCAGCCTGGATGACAGAGTGAGACTCCATCCAAAAAATAAATAAATAAATAAATAAAACATCAATACCTGAGCCCCACTCCAAATCACAGAATCAGAATCTCTGATGTGGACACCAGGGATATGTGCCAGGAGACAGGAGTGGAGGTGGACTGCAGCCTGACTGAATGTCTGGTTTTAATTTATATGGTGAGCTATGGAGAGTCAGAGAAGGCATGAGAAGGATGGAACTTCTACTCTCAACGTAATTTAAATGTATAAAGGGCTTTCAGCTCTAGTTTTTCATTTCATTTTCCCACTAGTTCCATGAAGTAGTATTATCCCTATTTTAGGAATTAGAAAAGTGAGGCCCAAAGAAGTCGCAATTGCTAATTATTCATGGTCATTAGTCTGAGTCTCATGCTTTTCCGATCAAACCACAGCTGCTGAGATGAAAATGGTGGGGGCGGGGAGGTGCCTCAGAAAGACCGGCATCTGGGGGTCACCAGGATGGACAGGACAGGAGAAAGCGGATGGCAACAAGGTAGGGAATGCTGGCATTTCTTGAGTGCTTACTATGTGCCAGGCCCTGCTCTAAGGACTTTCCGTTATTACCTCATTTACTTCTCACACTCTATGGGGTTAACTAATCTTGTTATCCGTGTTTCACAGATAAGGAAACTGAAGGGGCAAAAGGTGAGACTGCCCAAAGTCACAGGGTAGTGACGCCCTGACAGAGGCAGAGCTCAGTTCCAGACTGTCCAGCCCCAGAGGCCCAGCTCTGAACCCCAGGCCAGGCTGGCAGGAAGAAGTGGGGGCTCATCAAGAATGGCAGCTGGAGGGATGAGCACTCAGCTCAGTTTATCAAATCCTTCCTGAACACCTGCTGGCTGCTGGGCGTTCTCCTGGATGGGAGAGAAGACATGGCCCCAGGCCCAGAGAAACTAAGCGCCCAGGAGGACATGACCCAACCGAGTATGCGATGGGAGACCGCGAGGACTTGGTGAATCCCAGCAGGCAGGGAGTGAGAGAGTGGGAGGGTGAAGAGTCATTAAGATGGCAGGTTTGGGTACGTGGAACTGACACCCTCAACGGATGAAGAGAAACTGGAAGAGTGTGCTCTACGGGGAATGCGAGCAAACACGGTGCTTGCCATTTCCAAGCTCTGTGGGGCCTGCCTCCCAGCTCCAGAGGCACGCACTGCTGCCACAGGATCTACCATGCTGTGTGTGAGACAGTTGTGCCAGTGACTGTGCCCTGAAGAGCTGCACCCTCACGCCCTGGAGCAGCTTCCATCTGATCTACCTCTGGAAGCCCAGGGCACTGCACATGGCGGTGAATAGTTACCTTCTGTTTCAGAGACAGTAGGTTCCCACAAGCCATTTTCTAGAAAACATTAGGTCTCTAGGTTTCTTTGTGTCCCATGCCCAGCACAGCACCTGGCCCATGGGAGGGTAAAACAAATGTTTCCTCAAGGACTGAATGACTATGTGTCCAAATGACCTTAATGGAGGTCAGCTAAAGGTAGCAGTCAAAACGAGGAACAAAACTTGTTTCATCTTTTTTCCAACATTCTGCAATCTGCAGTCCCAACAAGAATAAGGAGACTACTTGTCTTCAGCCTAGCCCGGCACAATGTGCAGCCTCCAGGTACACCAAGCTCAAGGTGGTTTACTGTGAACTTCATTCACGAAACGGAAGACATATGCTAAGTTTGGACTCATCCTTAGCAAGCGGAAAAAAGTATTGTAAGAATTCACACATGAAAATGCTATTTTTCTCTCAAAGAACTAGAAATCTGTTTCCTTGAAAAGGATTTCTCCTAATTTATTCTGAAGTCTTTAAGTTACAGCTATCATTAGAGGCTTCTCTCACAAGTACAAAAGTATGTCTTATTTCCAATAAAAAAACACTGTGTTGCAGGTTTCCAATTATTAACAATAAATAAGAGTATTCCCACCTGAGAGAAATGTTTCCCACAAATGTTACATTCAAAAGGTTTCTCACCTAAAACAAAACAAAACAACAACTTGTAAAATCATTACTAGTATTTGTTCAATAATTTTTTGTTTAAATGACCTCCTATGTAGTTTCAAAATGGCATTACATTCTGCATCCTAACAGTATGAAAATAAGGAGTGTCTACTACCTTATACTTCTCTCTTGCCTTTATTTCTACACAAAGATGATAAAATATTTTCCTCTAAAAAATTAAACTGTTCTCCAAGCAAAACCTATGTTAAAATCAATGTATTTATTTGCATCCAGAGCAACCCATGTTCTGGAAGTGGTCTTTTCCTGTGGTTGAGTTTTCCTGCTGAACAGCATGATCCCACTCACCTATTCTTCAGCCTGATGCCACCCAACCACCAATCCTAACAGACACAGGGTCACTTGTTCACACCACACAAGATATGAGCACAGAGAGCCCCAAACACAGTGGGACCTCCTGAAGCATGAGTGTGAAAGGCAAAGAGCCCCTCGCCACAGTCTTCCTGCCTTGGTTGGTCACAGGAAAAAGTAAGATTTCATTTCGGGAGATGTGCTCCTCTGCGGACTTCTTTATCACCTCTAATTTCAATAACTAAGTAACTGCACTTGGGGACAGAACAGATTGTAAGAATGGTACTCTACTATAAAAAAAAAAAAACACAGCTGTTCTGAAATGTGGCCTACAGAACATGATCTGAATTTAAAAGCACACTCCATGGTACTGCCTTGAATCTATATAACACTAACGAATAGACTTTGAACATTAAGAACCTCTCATTTTCTCCATTTCCCTGAAATCAAATGGTTTCATTAAGATCTTCAAAAAGTAAAAATGTTTTCCCTTCCTACTATATTGTTGGGGCTTGCTACCTTGAAGAAAGCAGCTTGCTAGCTTTCTGGGCTCATTCTAGGATATTTTTATTTTATTTTATTCTGAAAATGTCTAATGGCTTCCTTGACCCTGAATAATTATATTTCTATTAATTAATAATTATATTAATTCTGTATTGCAATAAATGAAACTGCATTTATGTCTGCAATTATTGGGGGTGACAGATAATAAGTTAAAGCCCCCATAAGAAATATAAGCATTTGAAAAGAGAGAGAGGTCACCAGTTACTAAGACTAATAAATGACCAAGGTTAACAGTCCTACTCCAGTAGGCCTCAGACTTTTTGGCCTCAGGACCCCTTCACACTCTTAAAATTGAGGTCCTAAAGAACTTTTGTTAATATGGGCTATAGCTATTGATATCTACCATATTAGAAATGAAAACAGAGTGATCTTTAGAACAGGTAAACACACACTTCACAGGCCACCAGGGTGAGGACTTCATCACACATCATGTAGCTTTGGGCAGACTAACTGTACACTCATGAGAGGAAGATAAAACAAGTAACATCTTAGATGATTTTGAAAATAGTATTGGCCTCACAGACCCCCAAAAAGGGTTCCCCAGACCATACTTTGAGAATTGCTGCCCTTCTCGGTAGAATATTTATGTGCCAGTAAGCATCTTTGCCATGACTGTATCTGTCATTCAAAGAGGTTCTCCCAGAATAAACAATTTTTGATTCCTTTAAAAGCTAAGCAGGTAAGTTTCACAAATAAAAAATTACATCCATCGGGCCAAGCGTTGTAGCTCATGCCTGTAATCCCAGCACTTTGGGAGGCCGAGGTGGGCAGATCACTTGAGGTTAGGAGTTTGAGAGCAGCCTGACCAACATGGTGAAACCTGTCTCTACTAAAAATACAAAAAAATTGGTGGCGCATGCCTGTAGTCCCAGCTACTCGGCAGGAGAATCACCTGAACCCAGGAGGCAGAGGTTGCAGTGAGCCGAGATTGTGCCACTGCACTCCAGCCTGGGCAACAGAGCGAAACTCCATCTCAAAAAAAAAAAAAAAAAAATTGCAGTAATCATTAGGCTGTAGGAAATTTAGGCAAACAGAATGATCTAAAGTTTTTTCAGGGCAAAACTAAGTCTGTGATATTGCCTTCACGTGGAATAATTTTGAACTACTAGTGATAATAACAGTACTTTATATTCAAATGCACTAAAATGTATAAAGGGCTTTCACAATTATCAAAGAAATCTCCCAATAATACAAGGTAGTAAAATGCAAACTGGGAATCCATAGTGATAACAGAAGGTCACATCAACAAACACAATTACACAAACACCTTAGAAGCAGCTGTTGTGGAAGCGTCCTGTTGCATGTTATTTCTCATGCCCTTATAAGGTAATTGTTGTTCATCTGTAATGTGCTATTAAACTCATGTTTAGTTATAGGAAGAAAAGTAATATATATGTATTGTGTAACACAATGTGTGTGTGTGTGTATGTATATATATAGAGAGAGAGAGAGAGAAAATACCTTAAAAAAATCTTTTGGGAAAGAGAAAGAGGCATGAATTAAGATAACAAAACTTAGAAAATTCAATGTTTAAATTGGAAGAATTTTCTTTTGAGAATATTAAATGGTTAAAGCTGATTCTTATTAAAAAGTTTACTTCCTGACTCCCAAATTAGAATTTTAAAAATTAGATACTCAAATTCCTTCCAAGAGAACTTGTAGAATTATTCAAAGTAAATTATCTTAGTCTAAATTAACCTATATGATGCTTTCAAAAAATAAGCTTAATCTAATTCTAAAAAAGACAACTAAATACAGCTTACCCATTTTATAATTAATTTGAAATTCTGAGTGCACCAAAATTACTATACTTCTTTAGAGACGGATGGCTTGTCATATAAAAATATAGTTGAAATACAAATTAAAAGTATGCACCTTTTTAAAGTGGCTTTATAAAACCATTTACAAAACTTTAAGTCAGATGCATCACCAACCAAAAAAAAAAAAAAACAAAAAGTAGCTAATCCCCCTTATTTTGTTTAAAATCATAATGACATCAAACAATAGCAAAACTTCTTACAAAAACAAGAAGAGCCAGTGGTGTCTGAGCATCCGCATTACGTCCTTCCCTTCTGCCTGTGGGTACTCAATCAGTTACCTGTATGAGACCGTTTGTGAAGCTCCAGGTTGCTTGGGTGTTTAAAAGGTTTCCCGCATAATTCACACGCGTATTGTCTCTGGGACTGAAGTGTCTGGGACTGGTCTTCCAGGGCAGCCGGGTCTTCAGGCCTCTCCGTCTCACTAATGCAATTAAAATTCTCACAACTGACGACTTCTTCACTTTCTTTTTCTTCAGCACTTCCGCTGCTAGCTTTCTCTAGGGTATTTTCACTAGCAGATTCCATCCTCTTTGTCAAACCATCATCCGACTTGGGTTCAGATACTTGCTCTGCGGATTTCTGTGACTTCAGGAAATTGAGCTTCTTCAGATGAATGGCTTTTTTGAGCCTCATCTGCTTGGCAGGTTGTTGGCATGTGGCCTCTGACTCAGGGTGTGGGGCAGACTCATTCACAGGCTGGGCCAGGAAGTTGGAAGGTAAGTGCTCGGGAGACTCCAGGATGCATTCGGAATGACTGACAGCACAAGGCTGGCTCTCTACCGTGGTAAGGTCTGTAGAGGTGCTGAAAGCAAAAGGCTGCTCAATGACTCGCTCCTGACTGGGACCAGCTGTGTGTTTGTGGTACTGCTTACTGTAAAAGTTTCTGAGTTTGTAATAGTAATTTGGCTGTTTGAAAGGCAGTTCTGTGCAGCTGCCGTCTGAAGTATCAGGGGCTTGTTTTGAGATTTCACCTGCGGAGTGATGACGACTAACTGATGGAGAAGCACGCGGATGCGATTCATCCAACGTTTTATCCTGCTGTGCATCTGCCGAACATTCCTGCAGGAAATGAGGGGGGTAGCTGTTTTCACTGATAACACAAGTGGCATCTGGGGTCAGGGTGCTTTGTAGAGACAATGTACTATTACAAGGCATGCCAGGTGGCTGTACTACAGTGGCTGATTTTAAAAATGTGTGACACAGACTCAGAACGTTTTGAACTTGCAAACACTGTGCTGTGTCCAGCATTACTTGTATATTGTCCTGGTTAAGATCTAGATGAGAAGTGTACATGAAGTCCAGGATCTGCCCTATGCCACTGACATTTTTAACATCCAAGTGAAAAACATCATTCTTCTGGCTTGAAGAATTCTGAAAGAGGCTCCTGGTAAAAGAAAGAATATCTGTTTACAGTGTCAAAAATTCACACTGTCTTTTTCTTATAAATAACATTCATATATTAATATTAAAAAATACTATCCTTCCGTGAATGTCAAAACTTTTAACATAAGTACATTTTAATCCTTTAAAACAATCTGGCAAACCATCCAACTAAATAATTCAGATGAATTAAATTAGTGGATTGGGTATGCAGACTTCAAAATGTACCTCAAAGTAAATTTTTGAAATATACTCAAATTTACACATTAAAAGATTACATACAGTAATATGACTGATAAACCACAAATCAAGAAGTTTCTAATTCCCAATATGATCTAAGAAATAAAAGATTGCTCTAAATATTTTTTCAAAAGGCAATTATCCATATATATTAAATACATACTAACGGAGTACACAAAATTAAATAATATATACTTTTCACTATTTCATATTTAGTCTGACAAGTATTATATTTTAGGCCATAAACCATATACACAAATATTTCCACATCTAAGTGCCTAGAAAACTTAAAAAAAAAAAATAGCTAGAATAAACCAAACCCTCCACATACATTCCTTTGTAACCAGTAATTTATTTGGCTGTTAGGTTTTTCAGCCACCCAGTGGTTCAAAAACCAACAGTGAGAAAAACCGTTAAGAGTTAATGAAGACCAAAATGCACTCTAAAGCCCAGGCACTTTATTCTGGGTACAAGCCAAGGTCACAGGTGAACAGATTTGTATTATGTATGAAATAATAAGCTCAGGTAAGTAAGTTGAAGACATTTTGTCAAATACAGTCACCTATTTCCCCCAAACAGCCTTCAGTTCTGTTTTTAAGCACAAAACAGCCTGTGTATCACAATATCAAAATTTAATTGTCCTGAGAAGACAGAAAAAACAGGTGATAGCAAACCCAAGAGTTTGCGACCATTTTTCATAGGAACAAAACCTGCTACCTACCTTAAGAAGCTGATTCATTACAATGTGTAATGTGGCCTATACAATAACTGAGACTCAATTTGATGATTCAGGATTATCAAGGAAAGAGCAAATCACGTCCCATGTTGCCTACTAGAGCAGTAAAATGGTATGCATTTTGGAAACAAAAAGTACTTTAAAAAGAGAGACTTTGTATTTAAAGAGAGAGAAACCTGTTAACAACAAAATGAACTTATGCAGAATCACTTAACTCTAACAATTTTTTTTTTTTTTTTTTTAAGAGGCAGAGTCTCGCTCTGTTGCTCAGGCTGGAGTACAGTGGCATGACCACGGCTCACTGCAGCCTCCACCTCCTGTGCTCAAGGGATCCTTCCACCTCAGCCTCCTGAGTAGCTGGGAATACAGAATAATGCTTAAATAAGCTGAAACACAACTTCTTAGTATTATTCATTATTAATAAATAAATATTTCATATAAGCCAAAATGATTATAAGGTTTTCTTAGAATATTCAAATGAGAAACAAAAACTAAAATGCTTTAATTAAGAAAAAAAGAAAAGAAAAATCCAACACCAAACGTGTTTTTCCCCTGATTTCTTATCACAGAAAAATTCTGACCGGGAACTTAATTCCTGCATCATTTTATCTGGAAAGGATGAGAAATATATGTAGAAGACTGACATTAACCAGAATTATTAAAATGAAAGACAAACCACCAAAATACTTTCAATCATCCCAAATTCATTTTACTTAAGAGACTCTTCTTTTCAGATTACTCTAAACACAAAAGCAAAAATAATAAAAATGATTAACAAACTTAAAAATTAAAACAACTCCTACAAAATCCAATGTGCTATAAAAAGATAAAGATAGTGAAATCCAAGGAGAACAAAATATGAATACTTCCATACTAAAAGAGCTTTACCCTTAATTCACAGCTAGGAGAATGAAGTCTAAAATACCTACCTAAAATACTGGCTGAATGCTGCCAGGACATTCTTATGCGCTTTAAAGCAGACTCCTTTTACCACCAACATACAGTCACAAAGCAGGCCTTGGATTCGCTGCTCATGCAGTTGCTGGAGGAGATGGCAGCTGTGGGTAGCAACAGGGTCCATGCTCAACCATTCAAGTGACCTACAGCAAAAAATCACAGATACGACAGATATTCTTAAGGACCTCACTGGAAACTAAATGGGATTGAAACTTACTGACTGATCTGTGCTTCACTCTCCCATCACAGTTTCTCACATACACACACACACACACACAGAGACATAACTGTTTCTGAGGCATCTAGACCGCTGCTGTTCAACAGAATTATCTGTCATGATGGAAATGCTATCTGCACTGCTCAATACAGTAGCCACTGGCCACACACAGTCACTGAGCACTTGAAATGTGGCTGAGGGATTGAAATTGTAATTTATATTTTAAAAGCCACAGAATTTAAACAGTACAAATCTAGAATATGACCATGTTAATACTGTATGTACTTCTCTGTGTTTACTTAGGAATATGTCAAATGAAAAATAAAATAATATACACATATATAAAGATGTATAAGGTGAAAGAAAAGCCAGCTGGCTAAGATCAAATCCATATTTATCGAACACCTGTACACAGGTCACTGAATTAGAAGTTGGGGAAATTAGGAGCCTATTTTGGGAGATAAGGTACAGGTCAAAATACCTAACATCATCAGACAGACAATGATATAAGAGACATCGCAAAGCAGCAGATCCCCTTACTCGTGCCTTCGTGCCTCTCTAAGAGGCTACTTGGGCAGACGCCTGAAGGAAGGGAAGGAGCTGTGCAGGAACCTGGGCCAGAAAGAACAGCAAGCACCAAGTCTCTAAGGCAGGAGCTTGCTGGGCTCAGGTGTGGCTGAGTGAGTTGCAGGAGATGACATCCTAGAGGGGACAGAGGGTCAGGTCATGCCCAGGCCTGCGGGACCTGTTACGAACCCTGACTCCGATTCCAAATGAGATGAGAAGCCATTGTGTAGACACTGCAAGTTTCATCCTTCAGCCTCTGTTCACCAACTGACTACTGTGTGGCAGGCTGTAGGGTCACAACAATGAACGAAACACGCCAGGTCGCCACTCTCATGCAGCTGAAATTCTAGTGAGGGAAACGCACACACGAAGTGCATGACGCGTGACTAAACAAAACAGTTAAGAGCTAGACGCTGGAATACACAGGCCAGTAAGCCATGGTCTTGGACGTCTAGGGGCGCAGTCTAGTAGGGGATGATTTATGGAAGAGAAATAGTTGGAAGAAATGGAACCAGATTGGGACAAGACTATGAAGGTTAGGCAGTCTGCACTAGGCGTGGTGGTTCACACCTGTAATCCTAACACTTTGGGAGGTTGAGGCAGGAGGATCACTTGAGTCCAGGAGTTTGAGATCAGTCTGGCAACATAGTGAGACTCTGTCTCTATGAAAAATAAAAACAAAAATTAGCTGGGCATGGTGGCACATGCCTCTAGTCCCAGCTACTTGAGAGACAGAGGTAGCAGGACTGCTTGATCCAGGAGGTTGAGGCTGTAGTAAGCCATGATTGCACCACTGCCCTCTAGCCTGGGTGACAGAGAGAGACCCCATCTCAAAAAAAAAAAAAAAACACAAAAAAAGGCAGTATGGTACTAAAAATCTAAAAAGGCATCATCTGCTTTCTTTGCCTTCATTCTCAGTACTTAAGCATTGCTGAAAAACTCACTACATCACTAAGCCCAAATCTAAGCTTTTCAACACACCCCTTACTTCTCACTTAGACTTATCTCCCATTACTCCAAGTATGTGGCAGCCAAAATGAACTGGTAGCTCCCCAAACCAGCTATGTTCTTGGCCAGTGGGTTGGAGACCTAGTTCCACCACTCACTGGCTATATGACTGGGCAAATGACTTCTCTGTGACCCACTGTCCTTACCCTATCTCACAGGTTATTGCGGTTACCTGTGTAAACATTTAGACTAGTATCTGGCATATGGAAAGATTCTGTAATAATCTGTAAGGATCACCTGGGGAGCTTGTTAAAAATGCAGATTCCTGGGTACATCCCAGGGTTTTGTTCTGTCAGTCTACAGTGGAACCTGGTAACTGCATCACAGGCATTCCAGTGATTCTGAGCAGGCGGACTGCAGATCTCTGCCTGTGCTCTCCTCCGAAAGCCTTTGGTTCTGTCCTGGGAATACTTTACTCATACCTGACCCCTCCCACCTTCCAGATCAGGGCTCAGCTGAGCTGTCGCCTACTTTCCCACTATTCCTTTTTTTTTTTTTTTTTTTGAGACAGGATCTAGCTCTGCCACCCAGGCTACAGTGCAGTGGTGCAATTAGAGCCCACTGCAGTCTTAACCTCCTGGGCTCAGGCGATCCTCCTGCCGCAGCTGTGACTACAGGCATGTGCCACCATACCTGGCTAATTCAAAAAATTTTTTGCAGAGATGGGGTTTTGCTATGTTGCCCAGGCTGGCCCTGAACTCCTGGGCTTAAGCAATCTGCCTACCTCGGCCTCCCAAAGTGCTGGGATTAAAGGCATGAGCCACCGTGCCCAGCCCCACGATACTTAACCCGCTCTGGGTTTGGGGTTGCTCCTCTGTGATCTTCCCAGTGTCTTCATTCCCATCACATCTCTTTCCCTCACTCATAAAAATGACTGTGACTTTAACTTCACTAAGAAGGCTGAACCCAGTCTGGCACAGTGGCTCACTCCTGTAATCCCAGCATTTTAGGAGGCTGAGGTGGGCGGATCACCTGAGGTCAGGAGTTTGAGACCAGCCTGGCCAACATGGTGAAACCCTGTTTCTACAAAAATACAAAAATTAGCCAGGCATGATGGCGAGTGCCTATAATCCCAGCTACTGGGGAGGCTGAGGCTGGCGATTCACTTGAACCCAGGCGGGGGAGGTTGCAGTGAGCTGAGATCGTGCCATTGCACTCTAGCCTAGGTGACAAAGCGAGACTCTGTCTCAAAAAATAAAAATAAATAAATAAAATAAAATAAAAGAAGGTTGAACCGATGTATAACTTGATAACCATAGTGCCTTAAATTTTTCTCAGTTCCAAATTTCCCACTCACCCCTCCCTCATTCCCTTAGGCTTCACGGGATGAAACGTGCCTCCTCCTTCCCAAGATGAACCTTCCCTCTCCCCTTGAGCCTTCCTGCCTCCCCTAGAACCTGGTTCCATCAGTGAAGCTTTCATTGCTTCACCCCGTCCTTGGGTGGCTCCTCCAAACAAACACACCAACATTGCCCCATGTCGAAAACAAAGCAAAACAGGATAACAACAAAGCCCTCCCCTTAGGTTCCTCTAGTCATCACAGGCCTCTCTTTCACACTTTTCAAAATAGCTATCTACATGCCCCACTTTACTTTCTCATGACTCCTTTTTCACCTTGTGTATTAGTCCATTTTCATCTGCTGATAAGGACATACCCAAGACTGGGCAATTTATAAAAGAAAGAGGTTTATTAGACTTACTGTTCCACATGGCTGGAGAGGCCTCACAATCTTGGCAGAAGGTGAAAGGCAAGGAGGAGCAAGTCATGTCGTACATGGATGGCAGCAGGCAAAGAGAGCACTTGTGCAGGGAAACTCCCGTTTTTAAAACCATCAGATCTCATTCACTATCATGAGAACAGTGTGGGAAAGACCCACCTCCATAATTCAATCACCTCCCACCAGGTTCCTCCCACGACACATAGGGATTGTGGGAGTTACAATTCAAAATGAGATTTGGGTGGGGACACAGCCAAACCATATCACCTTGCAACCTTGCTGCCACTCACTCCACTGAAACAGACTTTCCCAACACTGACCTTTCCTCAGTCCTCAACTATCCTCTCCAGCTTTCCTGCCACACATGGCAATGTGGTCTGCCAACTCCCATCCTGAAACCCCTCCTTTCCCAGAACTCTTCAGGTTCTCTTCCTATGTCCCTGATCTGTCCCATCCCTATGCTGTACCTGTCTCCCTCAAGCCTTGCAAATGTTGATGGTCCTTAAGGTACAGCACCATAGCCCTCTCCTCTTTCCCTTGACAATCACTTTCATTCTTGGCTTTCACATGTTCTAACACAACTCCTAAATTTGAAACTTTAGCTTCAGCTACCAGTTCCAATCTCCAACTCTCTGCTAAACTTCTTCAATGGCATGCCCCTTCAATGTAGAATCTCTAAATTTCATCCCCCATCACCTCACCTATCAAATCTAGACCTTATTCTGATTCCCCTCATCTCTTTATGGAAAGCTTTGTTTCTAATGTGTAGAGTTTGGGGTATTGGCATGATCTCCTGGTTCTCTGAGTGAGACTCAGAGAAAACTGGAATAAAGAGCAACACTGAGGTACTGCCCCAAACAAGAGTATAGAAAGAAAGGCATGATGGTAGGTGGCGAACACTGTTCCCAGTGCTGAATCCTCAAGGGTAGTAACAGCCAAGTGAGTAATCAGTTACCCACCCCTGCCAAGCTGGTTGCCTGAAAAGGCTTCTAAGTTTATCGTTCTTTTTAGCTATCATTTACTAACTACTTACCACAGACCTGTGCTAAGCATATCATATCTGATATGGTTTGGCTCTGTGTTCTCATCCAAATTATAATCCCCACATGTCAGGGGAGGGACCTGGTGGGAGGTGACTGGATCATGGGAGCAGTTTCCCTCATGCTGTTCTTGTGATAGTGAGTGAGTTCTCAGTAGACCTGATGGTTTAAAAATGTTTGGCAGTCCCTGCTCCCCCAACCCGGTTCTCTCTCCCCTGCTGCCATGTAAAACGTGCCTTGCTTCCCCTTCGCCTTCTGCCATGATTTTAAGTTTCCTGAGGCCTCCTCAGCAATGTGGAACTGTGAGTCAATTAAACCTCTTTCCTTTATAAATTACTCAGTCTCAGGTAGTATTTTTACAGCAGTGTGAGAATGGATTAATACAACATTCATTAACTGAAACAGTCTCTAAGAACCCAATTACCACCATTTACAAGAGAAACAATTGAGATATGGAGACTTTAAGTCACTTATCCAAGATCATACAACTATTATGTGCCAAAGGCAGGATTTGAATCCTGGCCCCCAAACACTGGAGTCTATGCTTTTATGCTACGCTATCACCCATGGGAAAAAAGACATTAAACACACACACACACACACACACAAACACACACACACACACGGACCTAACTGTTAAAATTAGGTAAAATTGTCTAATTATACAAATGTAAATGTCTAGGTATATTAGGTGGATGTCTAATTAGAAAATTAGACATTTTCTAGCTCTATAGAAGTGATAAAGGAAAAAGTTATGTGGAATGACCCTGAGTTATGATGCTATGCCGTTATTAACTGTTATACAATTTACTTTTACTATAAGAATTATAGGCTGGGTGTGGTGGCTCATGCTTGTAATCCCACCACTTTGGGAGGCCGAGGCAGGTGGATAACTTAAGGCCAGGAGTTCGAGACCAGTCTGGCCAACACGATGAAACCATCTCCACTAAAAATACAAAAATTAGCCAGGCGTGGTGATGCATGCCCATAATCCCAGCTACTCTGGAGGCTGAGGCAGAAGAATCGCTCGAACCCAGGAGGCCGAGATTCCAATGAGCCAAGATTGCACCACTGCACTCCAGCCTGGGAAACAGAACGAGACTCCGTCTCAAAATAATAATAATAATAATAATTATTATTCCATATCATTTCGTATAGTTCTCTAAATTACTTAATGATGTCAATCCTGTACCTCCCCAATAAGGTTATAAAGAGGTCTAGAAAAAAATTGTATCTTACATTTCTTATGTGTTCTGTAAATTGTAACTATAAACAAATACGTATCTTATACCTAATAGTAGTAATGATTATGACAAATACTTATGTTTCCTAGATGCCAGGCACTATTCTAAGCCCTTTACACTGATTAACTCATTTACTGTAAGATAGGTGCTACTATTATCCACATTTTACGGGTGAGGACAATGAGGAATTTGGCAGATTTAAGATGGCCACAAATTCTCTGATGATTCTCCCATGGGGTAGTGGAGTCTAGGTCTCCTTCCCTCCTGTGCAGGCTCTGCCTTAATCAGATTGTGTGCTTACAAAGCTGTGCTCATTTCCCAGGCCCAGGCCTTAAGAGCTAACAGCTTCCACTTTCCATCTTTCAGAACAGTGGCTATGGAAGGCCTGAGCCACCTGTAAGATGCCCAGCTAGAGAGAACACATGGAGACAGAGAAGGGTTCAGCTGGCTCCCAGAAAAGCCATCCTGACCTCTCCAGGCTGGCCCCTTCTCCAACTGAATGCCAATGAGTGATCCCAGTTGACACCACATAGAATTGAAGAATTTCTCAGCTGACACCTGCCTGAATACCTAACCCGCAGAATTATGAGATAAAATAGTTTTTAAGTCACTAAATTTGGGGGTAGTGTGTTACACAGTAACAGAACACCTGACCATGTACAGAGAAGATGGTCACACAGCTAAAAATAGGTAAGCAATAAGGGACAGAGGTGGGATTCAGAGCCAGGGAATCTGACACCAAAGCCGCATTCATAACCACTGTTTCCTTTGATCAGAATCAGCTGCCTCTTCAGTCTAGTGCCTATGCCTGATTGTCCAGGTAATCCCACAGACAAGCTTTGCATTAAGGAACTGCACAATTCAGGACTAACATGTGCTACACAAGGTGTTGTAGTGCGACAGAAGGAGCACAAGGTTCTCTTCCATCTTTGCGACTAACTCACCTGGTGACAAGCAGTAAAAATTTTCTGTGGTGAAGACATGGACTCCATCTGTCTTATTGAACAATGTATCTCTGGTGCCTAGCAGAGTGTCTTCGACATAGTAGGCACTCAATACATATTTCTGGATGGATGTAACTCTGGGCCTCAGTTTTTCATCTATAAAAATGGAGAGGTCCCCTACTGGACTAGATGATCTCTTTTAGAGGTTTTTTTCTTGTTCTAAAAGCTACAAATCTATACAAGGAATGTGATGGTGGAAAGATGGTATGAATGGCGTCAAAAAATGAAAATATGAGGGGAAAAGAAACAAGAAAAAGTTTAGATCAATGTGAATGAAGAAATGCTTCTAAAGAAAACAACAACCAGAATGGAATTTCAACCTGCAGAGAGGACTCCTAGAGCAAAGGCCCCTCAATTCTACCAACAGGTCAAATACTACTGGATAGAATTTGTGGATGTTTTTTCAGCACAGCCATTAATAGATTACTTCTCCAAGGGCCCACAGTTCACAAACTTTAATATCAAGCTTACCTCAGAGGGCTCCTAAGGAGTCTGCCCATCATCATACTTTCCAAATGGCTTACTCGTAGCTCCTCACCTCCACCCTACTCATAAAAGCACTGGCTTGAAGCAAACAAACCTGGAATCTTGTCTTAGCTTTATGCTGACTCTTATCATACTGGGAAGGCCAACTCAGTTAAACAGATACTGTGTGTCTAACATGTGCAACAGATTGTCACAAGGATGGAATGCTGACAAACGGAACAGATGTGTTCCCTGCCCTCCACAGGCTCTGTGTCTCAGTTTTCCATCATGCACTTAACTTTATAGAGTGCCCATTGTGCGCTAGGCACTGAAGGTACGATGACAAACACATCAGATATGGTCATCCATGTCTTCATGAAGCATCAGTCTAGTGGGAAAAACAAGTATCGTCGCACTGCACCAGAGTTATTTTTTATTTTTTTCCCGAGACACAGTCTTGCTCAGTCGACCAGGCTGGAGTGGAGTGGTGTGCTTTCGGCTCACTGCAACTTCCACCTCCTGGGTTCAAGTGATTCTTCTGCCTCAGCCTCCCGAGTAGCTGGGATTACAGGCATGCACCACCACGCCCAGCTAATTTTTGCATTTTTAGTAGGGACGAGGGGCGGGGGTCTCACCATGTTGGCCAGGCTGGTGCAAACTCCTGACCTCAAATGATCCATCCGCCTCAGCCTCCCAAAGTGCTGGGATTACAGGAATGCACCACCACACCCGCCTAATTTTTGTATTCTTAGTAGAGATAGGGTTTACGGGATTTCACCATGTTGGCCAGGCTGGTCTCTATCTCTTGACCTCAGGATCTGCCTGCCTCGGCCTCCCAAAGTGCTGGGATTACAGGCGTGAGCCACCGCACCCAGTCCTGTATCAGAGTTATTAAATGGAGGAAGCAGAAATTAATTTGGGAGGGAGGGTCAGGGAAAACTTCCTGGAAGACACATCTATGCTGAAATGTGAGTTAAGTTTTCCAGACTAAAAAAACGAGAGGGCTCACTTTCTTTGAGTTTTCAGGAGGACAAAAAAACAAACAAACAAACAACAACAAAACCCAAAAACAGTAGGAAAGCACAAACAAGACTGAAGTACACATATGTGCCCTGAACACAAAAAACATCTTGAGCACCCTGCTTTTAAGCCTCTTGGCCATTCTGTCACTTCTGTTGGAAAATATTTCCCTCCTTGTCCATTTCTGTGAATTCCTTTTGTTATGGGTAAACTGTTCCCCCAGCACCCCAGAATGTGATTGTATTTGGAGATCAGGCTTGCAAGAAGGTAATTAAGTTAAAATGATGCCATTAAGATGGGCCCTAATACAACCTGACTGATGTTCTTATAAAGAGGAAATTTGGATACAAAGAGAGACACCAGAGATGTGAAAACACAGAGGAAAGACCATGGGAGGGCACAGCAAGAAAGCAGCCACGTGCAAGCCAAGGAGAAACGTCTCAGAAGAAACCAAACCTGAAGACACCTTGATCTTGGACTTTTAACCTCCAGAACTGTGAGAAAATAATAAATTTCTGTTGTTTAAGCCACCCAGTATTTTGTTTGCAATCCTAGCAAACTAATGCACCTTCTATTCCAGGCCCAACACTGCTCACTTTCAGAGTGAAACCTCATCACCCACATACACACACCTTGGGAGTGAAGGTTTCTCACAATACTCTGTGCATCCTCCATTCAACTTTCATTCATTCATTTAAGCAACAAACACCTAGTGACCACCACTGTGTGCCAGACCCTGTTTTAAGGGCTGAGAACAGCTAACGTTTATTGCGTACTTACTAAGTGGCAGCCACTAGTCTAAGCGATTTACATGCACCAACCCATGAAATACGACAAGGTTCCAGCGACGCAGGTGCCGCTATGACAGCCGCTTTACAGATGCGGGGCTGAGACACAAAGAGGCCACACCGTAATGAAACTGAGCTAGGCTGTGGGCTCTGTCGTCTTAAGCGCTACTCTCAACTACAGCGTGGAAGGAAACAGAAGCCGAGAGATGGGCAGCGCGGAGCGGAGGCGGGCCGGGCTGGCTTCCAGCGGGCAAAGCCTGGAGATGAGACGGCGCAGGTGGGGCTTCCAGGCCGAGGGAGCTGCGCCAGGGAGAAGGCCCGGCTCCCAGGCCCGGAATCTGGCCTTCTGGGTCTCAGTCCGCGTCCCCTGTGATGCCCGGCACAGGGCAGATGCTCGCTGACTCTCGCAGGAGCCGCCAACCCCCCGGGTATCCTCGAGTGCCCACAGATGGGAAGGAGCGGTGGGTCCATGTCCTTCTGGGCCACCTTCGGGCGCCCGGCCCCCCTTCCCTTCCGGGCCATTCCCACCAGCGCCAGGCCCGCACGCCTTCGCAAGGCCGGCCACCTTACCCTCGGAGGCCGCTCTCTGCCCCGCCGCCTACTCTTCACCTGCAGCAGCTGCCTTCAAGGCCACTCGCAGCGATCCGCTGGCCGCGGAACCATTCCGACAACGCCCCCTTGGCTTGCCGGAACCACCCTCCTGCTTCCGTTGGCGTCACTTCCACGGGGAGGGGCGTGGCCGCGGTGCGCAGGCGCGCTGGGTAGTTCAGAAGTGAATTCTGCACCGCGAAGCCTGAGAGGCAGGTAGCTGCGGCGCTGGGCTGGTGGCGGCGAGTCCACGTGCTCCCCGCGGCCGGTTGAAACCGTTGGCGGACGCTGGCTGAGAGGTGAGGGGTGGTGGCCCAGAGGTCCGACCTAGGAGGCTGGGGCTCAGAGAGTGAGTAGGGGAGTGACGGGATTTCCACCGTCAGCCCCTCTGGGTTACGCATGGAGGAAGGAGTTCCATTCAGATCTCACTCCTGCTCTGGGGAAGAGGCAGAAGTCCTGGACTTAGGGTGACCAACTCGTTTTAGTTTTAAAACTTAAAGTTCCGCGTCCTGGGAACTCCCTCGGGCCTGGCCAAACCAGGACGGTTAGTCACCGCCCGAGTGGGCTTCAGGCTTGCTGCATGTTGAAGACAGGGCTCTTCTCTGAGCCTTGGGAGATCAGTCCCTAAAGAGGAGGCCTTAGGATATAGCGGTCCAGAGCACATACTTAGGACCAGAATAACTACTGCGTGTGAATCTGGGTTGCCACTACCTGGATGTGGGATGACCTGGTGTAAGTTTTTTAACCTCTTTGTGCCTCAGTTTCCTCATCTGTCATAACATATAGAAGCTAACTCGGAGGACTGTGATGAGGATTACATGCATAGAAATGTGTTAACCTCCTATGAGAGGGCTTGGGTGCTCCATGAATGTTAGGATTCTCTGCAGCACCTACCTCTGAGGAGAGAGGGAGGGGGATGAAGTGGGGTCTGTATTTGCAACCCTGATTTCTAGCAGAGAGGGCCCACTTGGGACTTATTCACACTGTACCCCAGGCTACCAGGGTCTAGCATAGTGCCTGACACATGGTAGTTACTCGAGTGAAGGGATGGTGTTTAAAACAGTGCTGGTGATGCCGTGGGTGGGGTAGGAGGCAGAGAGACATGGCTTCTGTGCCTCAGTTTCTCATCTGTTTAGTGGAGATAGGTGCACCTACTTCCCAGGGCTTTTGCAAGGAACAAGGGAGAGATTCTCTCCTTGTGAATGTCACCCATTGTAACCCTTGTCAGCCTCACACACAAAGGTTTAGGCAGGATGGTGGACGGAGTATGTTTGTCTGTTCTTCTCTTGCGCCATACCCATGGTTTCTCAGAATGCTACCCGTGGAAGGGGCTTGAGTCTTGTCAAGTTGGCCTGACTTCTTGTTTCACAGATGAGAGAACTTGAAGTTTAAAGAGGCAGTGGCATGCTCACAGTGTTCAGTGGGGGATGTCCTGGGGTTGCCAGCCAGGCCCCTCAGGTGGGCTGTTTCAGTGGTAGCGGTGGTAATGTGTAGGTCAGTGTCTGTATGTGCATGCAAGAATATTTTAAGAATAGTCAAGGCCAAGCGCAGTGGCCCATGCCTGTCATCCCAGCACTTTGGAGGCCGAGGAGGGTGGATCCCCTGAGGTCAAGAGTTCACAACCAGCCTGGCCAACATGGTGAAACTCCGTCTCTACTAAAAATACAAAAATTAGCCGGGCGTGGTGGCGTGTGCCTGTAATCCCAGCTACTGGGGAGGCTGAGGCCGGAGAATCGCTTGAACCTGGGAGGCAAAGGTTGCAGTGAGCTGAGATCGCGCCATTGTACTCCAGCCTGGGCGACAGAGCGAGACTCCATCTCAAAAAAGAAAAAAAAAAATTAATAAGTAATACAAAAATATAGAGGGAGGAAGATTAAAAAAAATCATTCCAATCTGGGAACCAAACCTAAGGGCATGTTATCAGGGAACGTGATAGTAGGCACCAATGGGGTGAAGAGCCAGAGAAGGTTGGAGTGAATTTATGAACATAAATGGGTGGGTTGATGGTCATATTTAAAGGAGCATGGGTTTAGGAGGGGGCTGGTTGTAATGGCATTGATGTGCAAATTAGTAGGTCACAGAGAAACCTTTCTACAATTGGGCAGGGATGAAGCTTTCATATCTGGTGTCTTATTTAACTTTCCACCCAATGCTTTGAGTTAGGTATTAGATCCATTTTACAGATAAACAGATTCTGGGAAGTTAAGGTGCCTTGAGGTCATTTAGTTTTTAATGACTTTTTTGACATTAGCAGATGTAGGCTCCAGCTCAGATCCTCTACCGCTGAGTCAGGGCCCTGTCCAACAAAAGCTGGCAACCATCTTGTTAAGAGAAGACTAACAAGTTCCCAGCCCCTTACTGACCACTGGCTGCTGCCACTCAGCTAGCTTTGCTGTCCAGCCCCGACAGCCTCTCCTGTGACATGGGTGGTCTCCTTGCCCACTGCACAGAGGTTTTATAATTAAGACTTAGGGTTCTAATATTTATACATGGAAAGTCATCTTGTAGAGACTTTAATTTTTCTTCCCTTTGGATGAGGACCTCAAGGTCCCAGGTGCTGAGTAACCACCAAGCAAACGGCTAGGACATGGCAGGTCAAGATGGAGGCAGGGTGGGAGCCTGGGCTTGCTGCCTGGTCTTTCAGGCCACCTCTGCCACTTACTGTGACTTCGGGCAGTTCACTTACCCTCCTGAGCCTTGGGTTTTCTCTCCAGATGGAGGTAGTATGATCATAGCAGTCTTAGTTGTGTTGGGTGCAGTTGTGTTCATAAATGGGACACGGCTTTGTAGAGAGCTAATGATCATGTGTTCTATGGTGCAGACCCCGTCGTCTTTTTCGTGGGTATGGCATGTGATGAGAGCTCAGTAAACTGACCATACAGACAGACGAAGACGCAGCGAGGAGCACACGCAGAGGACCTGCGTGAGGGCCCCTGGTGTATCTGGGTGGATAGGATAGCGTCAGCGTTCAGGAAATGTCTGCTGAATTGAGTTAAAGTGACTGAGCAAGAACTGAAGTATGCTCTCAACCAGTCCAAGAACACTGCCTTCTGCCTGCCTTTCTCTTTTAACATGCGCTTATGGCCAGAAGGAAAGCATGTAGAATCTCTCTGGCTGCACCGGGGACTGGACATTGGGCAGAGGGAGTTGGGGAGCCAGGGAAGGAAAAGAGGACTCTAATTAGATCCAGCCCCATAAAAAAACTGCCATCTTTTTACACTTAGGGCTAAATGTTGAAATCTGTCACATCTGAGCCCGGCAGACTGGGTGTCCTCAAAATCTTAATGCAGTTTTAAGCTTTCATGATTTCAGAAGCATGAATGTTCCAGACTTGCCAAAACATCATTTAAAAGTTTAATTAAATTTCCTTCATGCTTATCTAGTCTTGTGGAATTTGAACAATACCGTTTTACTTTTTTGTTTTAGGCAATGTTTGCTGTCTTCCATTGGAGGGACTGAATTTCCACATGACGGCTTTTTGTAAGTTTGTAGCATTTACATTTTTGTTTTAGGCAGTGTTTGCTGTCTTCCATTAGAGGGACTGAATTTCCACATGACGGCTTTTTGTAAGTTTGTAGCATTTACACTTATGAATATTAAGCCTCCACTAAGACCTGGGACACCCTGTCTGCTGTGCAGTTAGGCTGACTTTGAAGCTTCTGATGGTTTTGAGCTTTTCTTTGAAGCCCAAGCAAGTGTTTATGGCATGAATTACAGGTATTTTCGCCTGGGGCTAGGTTGGGTTTGAGGTGTAATCAAGGTGCTGGACTGTCCTCCAGGCTCTGAGTAAGGGAGAGGTAAGCTCCTTACAGACATGAGCTCATTAGCCAAGCAAGTGGACACAGAGCTGTTGTCATTTCATGGCAAGTGTAAAAATCTGGAGGAAGGCAGGAAGAGACAGTTCTGACTTCCTGTGCAGTCCACCCATTCGGCCTTAAACAAGTAAAGACCAAATGAAAATGATGTGAGAGTTATTTTTTAGCTGGACATGTAATCAGATTCTAATCACCTTCTGAATTGATATTTAATTACACTGTAGTGTGTAGCCAATCTCCAGACAGATAGAATGTTTGGCACAGTTACTCTTGAGTATCTTTTTGTCAACATCACTGCTTTCACTGCTTCTTTCAGTCGATATATTTTGTTTCCAGCTTCCTTCCTAGTCCTTTAATTCCTGACCTGCTGGGACAGGAATCTCTCAATTGACTCTTAAGCCTTGTCGAAACCTTTCTTCCTCCCATCTCCCACTCTATCAAGAAATAGAATTGTCCTCAGCAACAGAGGTTGGCAAGCTCTAAGCCATATCTAAGTTTCAGAGACTGTTTTTTGTTGTTGTATCTTATTAGAAAAGTGCTTTAAAGTTTTTCAGCAGATAATTTGGCGTATCACGGCTGCTTTCACCTTGTGCCTGTGATGACAATCTATTTCTTGGTGACTAATAAGTTATTCCTGCTCTTACACCAAAGTGCACCTCCATGCTCTTTGAGAATGTGATGTTGGCTCTTGCTCCAGCCTTTGTTCTCCCTTGTCAGGCAGGATAGCTGCTCTTGTTGCCTGACATGTTGATCATCCCTCTGCCTTTTTTAGAATGGTAAGCTTTGAGGGAGCTGGGTCGTGGGAAACGTGATTCCAGCTCCCAGGAGTTTGACAGTATCAGACATCTTTATAGTAACCAGATGAGAAGATGACAGTTGCTGCAGCACATCGAGGGTAGTCATGTTTTCCTTCCTGAGGATTTGGTGCTAGGTTGTAGCTGACCACATGCTGTCCGCTTACTAACATACACTGATAGTGAGCAGAGGAGTGGGGCCTGGGACCGCGGAGTCAGGGGTCTGTGATTTGTATGTAGCGTAGAAGCTGAGCTGGTGTCTGATAGTGTCCCACAGGGCAAGAGGCCTCCACAAGAGACCAGCTGGGTCTTTGTGAACCCTGGAGATGCAGCCGGGATGTACATTTCCATTCAAGGCTGAATGGACATGAATAACCCTGGTCGTTGCTTGGGTGTGGCCTCACCGGCAGTGATCCAAAACATGCTGGTGGAGAAGCAACGGTGATTTCATGCATGGGAATTCTCTGCAAACCAAGGGTAGATCATTTGTACTGAAAGCTTGTTGGATGAAGTCCTACCCTGAAGTAAATTGCATCGGTTTACTTGACCCTCACCTTTATTTACATAATGAGAAAGAAAGCACTGGGTTAAACAGTTCTCAGTATTTTTGCTGTAAAACTTATAATGTAAAACAACAATGCTGTTTGAAAATCTAGTGATTAAACATTATGTAAGTATGGAAAATTACTGTGATTTCTCTAACACTTCTAGACGAATTTGTGTTTTCCTGAGCACAGTAGCATTTCTGTGAAATTTTACAATGATGTTTATGTGCGTGTGCAGACATACTTCTTGTTGGGGCAGTGCTCGGGACACGTGGGTTTGTGAACTCCAGTAATTCAGCACCCAGCAGTTGGGACACCTGGACGTGGTTCCATTTCTTTCTGACTTGTCTGACAAGCTGCCACATGAAGGAGGCCCCTGTTCATTACAGCTGAGGCGCATGTCCTCATTTTAACCTTTGTAGATATATAGTAATATTGATATGAATGCTTTTAATGCCATAGAAATTGTGCACATAGAATTGCCTCTTCTTCACTTTCTAAACTTCACTCAGTTTTCCTCTTGCTGTGTTCTTAGTATATTTGAGGACCTGAAATAGTTTGTAGTGTACACCTAAATTGCAATGCCTTCTATAAGTTTCATATACAGAGAGAGAGTTTAAGGTATTACGGAAAGTAAGATTTAACACCCTCAAAGCTCTTCATCTTGAGAGCCAATCTGCCAGGTTTAAATCCTGGTTCTGTTAACCGTGCATCCTTGGGCAAGTTATGTAATCTCTGTGTCTCAGTTACCTCATATAAATTCTGAACAATAATAGTCCTTCCCTCATAGGGTTACTGTGGGGATTGAATAAGTGAATACATGTAAAGCCTCTAGAATAGTGCCTGGCACATGGTAAGGACACAATAAATGTTAGCCATTCTCATTGTTAACGTTAGTTTTACTTATATGAATGGTGGAATTTTATGTGGATTGCTAATCAACTTTGACTCTGTTATTTTCATGTGAAATTATGGTTGAAAAGTTAGCTGCATGAGCCATTTATTGAAATGAGAAGTTTCAGTTTATAATGATAATTGTCTTTTTTTCCTTAGGACAAGACTTAAAACCTGTCTTGGATAGAGAATATTTAGCCATTTACCTAAAAATGGTATTTTTTACATGCAATGCATGTGGTGAATCAGTGAAGAAAATACAAGTGGAAAAGCATGTGTCTGTTTGCAGAAACTGTGAATGCCTTTCTTGCATTGACTGCGGTAAAGATTTCTGGTAAGCTTCACAGAATTCATGTAGATCCATAGTAAATCCACATCAGTTTTGGAAGCCTCGGCCCCACAAAGCTTGGAAAAATAGTGGCAAATTTGAAGAACGAAATTAAGACTAAAAACTGGTATGGTCCATTGATTAAAACTGGTGTGATTCTTTAAAATGTGCTTTACTAGGCTGGGCACAGTGGCTCAGGCCTGTAATCCCAGCGCTTTGGGAGGCCAAGGTGGGTGGATCATGAGGTCAGGAGTTCAAGACCAGCCTGGCCAACATGGTGAAACCCCGTCTCTACTAAAAATACAAAAATTAGCTAGGCGTGGTGGTGGGTGCCTGTAATCCCAGCTACTCGGGAGGCTGAGGCAGGAGAATCGCTTGAACTCGGGAGGCAGAGGTTGCGGTGAGCCGAGATTTCATCACTGCACTCCAGCCTGGGCAACAGAGCAAGTAACCCTGTCTCGGGGGGAAAATGTGCTTTATGAAACAATTTGCTTTTTGAGGATATGTTAAAGAGAAGACTAGGGGAAGGGGAATTATGATGATTAGAGCGTTCAGTCAGTTGGTTACACTGGTTGCTATTGCATTGCCACTGTTATCAGACCCAGGGAACTAACTGCATGGAAGACGGCTCCAGGGGTTTAGAGCCAGTTTTGTTAGACCATGGGTATCGCGTGCCCATCCCAGTGGGGAGATGGACTTATGAACCAGAAAGTGAATTTATGAGCTCACAGTGGGGGAGATGACTGGTAGCAGAGGAAACTATGTCCTCCCTAGAAAATCAGAGGTGCTGGTGGAAGTGAGGCTCTTCCTGGCCCCACGGGTGTGTCAGGAGACGCTTCCACTGAGGAGGCCTCTGTGAATGTGAGGAGTTAGCGGGGAGGGACAGGACAGATCCTGCCTTAGACACCGTTTCTTCAGGTGGGTCGTTTGCAGAGGGCTCCCCTCTTGAATTTCATGTTGATTCCCCTTCGGCCTCAGAAGGTCCAGGCAAGAAGCTGGCTTCTGGCTGCATCTGCCCCAGTGTCCTCTGAGGCATTCAGATGGTACTGGCTAATACTCTTTTAATTCATTCTAGAGCAGTGATTTTTTGGAAACTGCTAACCTCTGTTCAGACGTAATCCTAGGAGGAAGCTTGATATATAAAGTAGGTTAAAATTGAGTTTTAATTAGGGGACTTTGCCCTGGACCTTGTCCCCAACATTTCCCTGGAGAACCCCATAGAGCTTTACAAAGATTATATGAGAGAGAATTTAGTTTTCTTTTTTCCCAGGACCCTAAGGGATCCAGAACTGTTGGTAACCTCATGCTACCATTTTATATCTGTTTTTGATTTATTCTACAACTAATTATTGACTGTCTATTAGACATTGAGATTTTTGTAATTTAAGAAAACTACCCTATTGCATAGAACTATTTTCTTGTTTATTCAGTATATATACACTTATGACTTAAAAAAAAATACTGCCTATCAATTTAGCTTAAGGTGTTTATAAAAATGGGGAAAAGTTGGGTGGTGGGTTTTATATTGAAGACTTTGGAGGAAGGGGGAGGTGGTTCTGACCAGGAGGTTGTAAACATAATAAGTGAAATAGATGGGGTGCTTGTGTGGTGGACACATGTGAAAATAGACAGTGTAGACCACAGAAGGTAGTGGCGGCATGCTGGTATTAGCGCCTCCAACTTGGGTATCAGTCTAATGGCGGAATTTTTGATCACTTTAAAGGGGCGATGACTATAAAAATCACGTGAAATGCATAAGTGAAGATCAGAAGTATGGTGGCAAAGGCTATGAAGGTAAAACCCACAAAGGCGACATTAAACAGCAGGCGTGGATTCAGGTAACATCTTTCTAACTCATTGAGTAGCTTCCTCTGACAGCTTCCTCTTTCTTTGGAAGCCCAACAGACTAAGAGTAAATGTGTCATCCCTGCAGACAAGCCCTGGAAACCTCATGTCCTAGGATAGACAGGTTGAACTAAAACCTCTTGAAAAAGAATTCTTTGGCTGGGCGTGGTGGCTCACGCCTGTAATCCAGCACTTTGGGAGGCCAAGGCAGGCAAGTCACGAGGTCAGGAGTTCAAGACCAGCCTAGCCAACGTAGTGAAACCCCATCTCTACTAAAAATACAAAAAATTAGCCGGGCATAGTGGCGGGTGCCTGTAATCCCAGCTACTTAGGAGGCTGAGGCAGGAGAATCGCTTGAACCCAGGAGGTGGAGGTTGCAGTGAGCCGAGATTGCACTGGGCGACAGAATGAGACTCCGTCTCAAAAAAAAAAAGAAAAGAAAGAAAAAAAGTTCTTTATTCTTCTAGCTGTTAAAACAGTTGCGGTGCATTATACCTTTAATCCATGTGTTTTGTTGATTTCTTGAAAAAAAAATTTTAGAATTCTCATTAGCTTTCCCTTGGCTGTAAAACTAAATGGAAGCTTCTAATCTCTCCCTGCTTCTAGTGATAATGCAGCTTTTATAACTCAAGCCATGTTAATCTGTCACATCTGCCAGTCATTAGAATTAGGCAAAATAAAGATACTTTCATCAATGTAGAGAATTTTCTACTTAACTGAAATAGCATGAAAACATGCACAATAGAAATGGCAGAAGCACTGACTCCCTAATTCACTGCGAAGTATAACTCTCAGAATGCTACTGATCATTTACAGAACAGGTAGCAGGAGGAAGGATTCAGAAAGGAAGGTGGGATAATGAAAAGACAGATGTCATCTATTGAAAATTCTGTTTTTCTAAAAACCAATAAAAAGTAATCGCTCCATTTGATAATAGAGTTGAAACGTGAATTTTTCAGACATTAACTAGTTTACTGAATGAGCATACTACTAGGAGGGTATTTCTGTTCACAAAGGACTTACAAGAACAGATTGTGAAGCTGATGAAATCCTGTTTGCACTGGTGACCAGCAGCCACAATTTGGGCACTCTCTGTAATTCTCTAAAAACCAGATGACATTCCTAGACCCTAAGGTTGAGGTGCATGGGCCTGTGAGTTCTGTCTCTGCTGTTGTCACACTCAATGAAATCCTCTGAAGCAGGGGTCAGCAAACTACAGAAACTTATTACAGCTTTGTAATAAGTTTTGAAATCAGAAAATATGAGATCTGCATTTTTGTTCTTCTTTTCAAGATTGTTTTGGCTATTTGGTATCTTTTGAGATTCCCTGTGAGTTTTAGGATGGATTTTTCTGTTTCTGCAAAAACGTATATATACACACACATTGGATTTTGATAGGAATTGTATTGAATCTGTAGATTGCTTGGGTAGCATTAACATCTTAACAACTTTAAGTCTTCCAGTCCATGAGTACGGAATGTTTTTCATTTATTTGTGTCTGCTTTAATTTCTTTCAGCAGTGTTTTTTGGTTTTCAGTAAACAAGTCTTTTGCCTCTTCCGTTAAGTTTATTCCTGATTATTCTTTTTGATGCTGTTGCAAATGGAATTGTTTTCTTAATTTCTCTTTCTGATTGTTTCTTGTTGTTACTTAAAATGCAACTTGATTTTTGGATGTGGATTTTGTATCCTGCAACTTTGCTGGATATGTTTATTCTAACAATTTTTGTGTGGACTCTTTAGGACTTTTGACATATAAGACCACATCATCTGTGAACAGAGATAATTTTACTTCATCCTTTGCAATTAGGATGCCTTTTATTTTGTTTTCTTGCCTAACTGTTCTGGCTAGGACTCCAGTACTATGTTAATAGAAGTTAATCTATATGTTTTTAAGCATAGACATAAGTACAGAATCTGGGTTTAAAACGTGAACCCTTTAGCCATGGCAAGGACTTTTCAACTGGCTTTCATGAAACGCATGTTGGTTGTTTATTAATAGTTTTTCTTTTTTCTTCCCTTTTTGTAGAAAATTACTGAATTAATAAAGAGACCCAACGTCAGCCCCAAAGTGAGAGAACTTTTAGAGCAAATTAGTGCTTTTGACAACGTTCCCAGGAAAAAGGCGAAACTGCAGGTACGAATTGACTTTCTTGAATGGAGGGGGCCGTGTGGCCCATCAGTAACTGAGCTTGTGTGTACCTGTCCAAGTGGGATCAATAGTTCTTTTTCTTTCTGTTTCTTACAGAATTGGATGAAGAACAGTTTAAAAGTTCATAATGAATCCATTCTGGACCAGGTGTGGAATATCTTTTCTGAAGCTTCCAACAGTGTAAGTCAGATCTGATTTTAGATTTGCAGTGTGGCAAAAATAATTAGTAATAATGAAATGGGAATTTCTTATTTTTGGAAGTCAAGGCAGCCTTCTTTTTTATTTTTATTTTTTTGAGACAGAGTCTCACTCTGTTGCCCAGGCTGCAGTGCAGTGGTGCGATTTTGGCTTACTGCAACCTCTGCCTCCGGGTTCAAGCAATTCTCGTGTCTCAGCCTCCCAAGTAGCTGGGACCGTAGGCACGAGCCATCATGCCCAGCTAATTTTTTGTATTTTTTTTTTTTTAGCAGAGACAGAGTTTCACCGTGTTAAGCAGGCTGGTCTCAAACTCCTGACCTCAGATGACCTGCCTGCCTTGGCCTCCCAAAGTGCTGGAATTACAGGCATGAGCCACCGCACCTGGCCCAGCCTTCTTTTTTAGAGAACCTCTTAGTGCCTTCATTTATGGAAAGGAAGAAACTGAATGCACTGCTGAGACTTCCTTGTTGTGAAGAGCAAGGTGTTTCATCCCAGTGTTTGATACTGGTGCCAGCCCAGCATGTAATGATTTGCTTAGTAATCAGGCCAGGAGATAGATACATGGGAAAGAACAGCTTTGGATTTTTGACAGACCTGCTTCAAATCCCTGCTGTGCAGTTTGCCTGACGTTTGATCTTAGGCACATTAGTTAGCCTCTGAGCCTCAGTTTCCTTATCTAAAAAAAATGTGGATAGTAATATTCATTAATTTATTTAATACTTAACTGAGTGCCTGAACAAAAAAATCTAAAGCATCCCAGGTGGTGGTGCATGAGGGAAAATAAAACAGGGTGAGGACGTAGTGACTAGGTGTTCCTCTGGATAAGGGGTGAGGGGTCACAGCGGCCTCTGAAGGTTACAGTTAAGGTAGATGAGCAGTCTGCTTGAAGCGCCTTCCTTCTGGTAGAAGGAGAGTTCCCTTCGAGTAATTAAATCAGCCACCTGTTAGTCAAAATGGTTTAATAGAGACCCTAAATGTGGACTACATATGTAGAAAATCTTGGTTTGGTATCTTTTAGCCACATTGTTGATTACATTGTTTATTTTTGTGTAAATATCAATTTCAAAAAACAGTGGAGTAGGAACCCCACTGGTCTTTCATTCTTGTCAAATTATCGGGAGTTGATTCACTTATGTAGAGACAATACTTTCGGCAACAAGTGGGCATCAAAATGCAAATTTATCTCGGTAGTACACCTAGCGTTTGTCTCTTTCAGAATGTACAAATTGGCCCTTTGAAACCGTATAACTGATCATTAGATTGGCCTTTATGTGGCACCTATTTTTTAAGGTTATTTCTGTTTTAACTAAGAATCAAAGATTTGAAATTGCTTCAAATGCAGGGTTTTAGAAAGTTTTTTCCAGTTTCCCTTTTGAAGTATGAACATGTTAAACATTAAATAAAATAAGGAGTAAACAGCCCCTGGTAAACCCTGAGCTCTGCAAAACGCAGCTTGTCATCCCTTACCTCTGCCTTTGCACCGCGGCCCTCCCAGCATACCCCGTGTTTGTAGTGCAGAGCAGAGGGTCCTGAGACCTTGTCCTCCGTACCTTGGTTGTTTATCCTCCTGTAACTCTGCCAGATGTCAGGTCGGATGCTTTTCTGTCCTCTACCCCATCACAGTTCACCTGATCACTGTGGATGCAACCGTAATTAGGCCAAGGTCCTGGCTGCTTGGAGCTATGTTTTAGTGGGGGAGATAGACACCACATGCGGGTCCATGATGTAATGTCAGGTCCTGATCAGCACTGGGAAGAAGCCAGAGGCATTGGGAGGCCAGGACTGAAGCAGATGCTCGGTTAGGAAAGAGTCAGGGCATCACAGAGGAGACCACATTTGAGGAGAGTGTGTAATGAGGTAAAAAGAAGATGGGGAAGAATTGGTTCACCTATTTATTGAGCAGCTGCCAGATGGGTAAATGTGAGCCTCCCTCCCTCTCTCCAGGTGGCTGAGGAGTTGGTTTAGACAAAGAGGCAAGGCACTAGCTGGAAATCTGGTCTGGATTGTGTAGAAGGGAAGCCAGGGTCTCAGGCTTTCAATGGTTAAAATAATATTTTATGGCGGGCACGGTGGCTCATGCCTATAATCTCAGCACTTTGGGAGGCTGAGGCAGGCAGATCAGTTGAGGTCAGCAGTTCGAGACCAGCCTGACCAACATAGTGAAACCCTGTCTTTACTAAAAATACAAAAATCAGCTGGGTGTGGTGGCAGGCGCCTGGAATCCCAGCTACTCGGGAGGCTGAGGCACAAGAATCATTTGAACCTGGGGGGCGGAGGTTGCGGTGAGCTGATATTGTGCCACTGCACTCCAGCCTGGGTGATAGAGCGAGACTCAGTCTCAAAAAATAATAATGATAATAATAATAATATTTTACTAGAAGATATCGACAGAATTGTAAGACAGATGTGAAGTTTCTTTGTCCCCTTCTTCCTAAGTCTATTTCTGAAATCATCCTCTGCCCTTTACCTCATGAGCCTTGACAACTTGGTGCTGCTAAACCACTGCTACTGAGAAAACTTCAGTTGGTTAGATCAGTATCCATTTTCTTTTTTTCTTTTCTTTTCTTTTGAGATGGAGTCTCACTTTGTCACCCAGGCTGGAGTACAGTGGCACGATCTCGGCTCACAGCAACCTCTGCCTCCTGGGTTCAAGCGATTCTCCTGTCCCAGCCCCCCAAGTAGCTAGGATTACAGGCGCTCGCCACCACGCCCGGCTAATTGTTGTATTTTTAGTAGAGACAGGGTTTCACCGCGTTGGCCAGGCTGGGTTTCACTGCGTTGGCCAGGCTGGTCTCAAACTCCTGACCTCAGGTGATCTCCTTACCTCGGCCTCCCAAAGTGCTGGGATTACAAGCGTGAGCCACCGTGCCAGGCCTACAGTATCTGTTTTCTTTTTTTTTTTTTTTGAGACAGAGTTTCATTCTTGTCACCCAGGCTGGAGTGCAATGGCGTGATCTTGGCTCACTGCAACCTCCGCCTTCCGGGTTCAAGTGATTCTCCTGCCTCAGCCTCCCCAGTATCCATTTTCTAATGCTGCTCTTGTAGCCAAGGATCGAGCCTTAAGGTCTGAGTCCTGAGTCCTTGCACTCTAGTGAAAGCTTGTCCTTTTTTATTTGTCCAGTTTTGAGGGCATAGTCCTTGCTACCCACAATCTCCCAAAGGAGGAAGACTGTAGGTAACTTACCCTGTCCTTTGGCTAGACTAACAGAGATGGAATTTGAACCCTCGCCTGCAGGTGCATCAGCTCAGTGGTTTCTCACACCTGGAAGCAGCCACTGGCCACTCTCTTTCTCTCCGGAGGCATCAGGGAACATGGAGCAGTTCAATAAATTACTCCAGGTCATCTCTTGAGAAAGGGGCTCAGGGAGGGAGTTCAGGAAGGAATGGGACTAAAATTGCTGATGTCACTGTTTAAAGTAGGCTCTATGTGCTGATTTTAATAAGGTAATGCAAGGCCGGGCGCTGTGGCACACACCTGTAATCCCACCACTTTGGGAGGCCAGGTTGGGCGGATCACCTGAGGTTGGGAGTTCAAGACCAGCCTGGCCAACATGGTGAAACCCTGTCTCTACTAAAAATACAAAAATTAGCCAGGTGTGGTGGTGCATGCCTGTAATCCCAGCTACTCAGAAGGCTGAGATAGGAAAATCGCTTGAATCTGGGAGGTGGAGGTTGCAGTGAGCTGATTTTGCAGCACTGTACTCCAGCCTGGGCAACAGAGTGAGACTCTGTCTCAAAAGAAATACATAAATAAGCTAATGCATTTAACAGGGGTAACCATTAGAGAGATACCTCCATACGTAAAGAATGGTGACCCCGTCTCTACAGAAAATAGAAAAATTTTCCGGTTATGGTAGCTTGCGCCTGTGGTCCCAGCTACTTGGGAGTCTGAGGCAGGAGTATTGCTTGAGTCTGGCAGTTGGAGGTTTCAGTGAGCTGAGATTGTGCCACTACATTTCAGCCTGTGCAACAGAACAGAGCAAGACCACTGTCTCCATTAAAAAAAAAAAAGAATGGTGAGAATGGTGACCATTCTTCTAATGGTAACTTTCCAGTCTGAATAATGATGATAATAACAGTACCATTTTCTAATGCTGATAATTCACAAAACTCTTCACACACAATGAGCTGGTTTATTGGGGCATGTGTTATGCTAATAAGCACATGACGGATCTTTCCTCGTTTCATCCGTCCGTGTGTGAGGTAGGTATTACTACCTTTCATTTTACAGATGAAGAAATAGGTTTGGAACAGATAAATAACTTGCCCTTAGTCACCTGACTAGGAATTAACAGAACTGGAACTTGAACCCAGGTCTGCAGACACATAACGTCCAGTGTTCTCTCCCACCCCTAAGTACTCTTCTCATCTAAAAGGTGGATAGTGAGCTGGAATGAAAGGTCTTATCTTCAGCGACATAAGGGTTCTTCACTTTTCCAGTGAAATGAAAATGTCTGTTCTGTGCAGACAGAGGGGTGTGGACTGGGGGAAGTGGTTTCCCATTTTGTATATTTACTGCTACATTTTAGCTGTTGGTGGGGGTCACAGTTATAAAATGGTAAGGGATTAAACCAACCATTTTTCTTGAACAGTTTATGTAGTAGGCCCAGGCAATAATGTGACAACTCTATTTACACATTTAAAATGAATATGTGTTTCTTGCTTTTGCTTAATGATAAGGAGCCAGTCAATAAGGAACAGGATCAACAGCCACTCCACCCAGTGGCAAATCCACATGCAGAAATCTCCACCAAGGTTCCAGCCTCCAAAGTGAAAGATGCCGTGGAACAGCAAGGGGAGGTGAAGAAGAATAAAAGAGAAAGAAAGGAAGAACGGCAGAAGAAAAGGAAAAGAGAAAAGAAAGAACTAAAATTAGAAAACCACCAGGAAAACTCAAGGAATCAGAAGCCTAAGAAGCGCAAAAAGGGACAGGAGGCTGACCTTGAGGCTGGTGGGGAGGAAGTCCCTGAGGCCAACAGCTCTGCAGGGAAGAGGAGCAAGAAGAAGAAGCAGCGCAAGGACAGCACCAGTGAGGAAGAGGCACACGTGGGCGCAGGGAAGAGGAAGCGGAGGCACTCGGAAGGTAAGTGGCTAGCTCACGCTCTAGGATTCGTCTAAAAACTGGGAAAGCTGTGAATTTGGGATATTTAAGCCTGTTAGACCTAGTGTTTTGTGTGTGTGTGTGTGTGTGTGTGTGTGTGTGTGTGTGTGTGTGTTTGAGACAGAGTCTTGCTCTGTTGCCCAGGCTGGAGTGCAGTGGCACAATCTCAGCTCACTGCAACCTCCACCTCCCAGGTTCAAGTGATTCTTCTGTCTCAGCCTCCTGAGTAGCTGAGATTACAGGCGTGTGTCACTAGGCCCAGCTAATTTTTGTATTTTTAGTAGAGATGGGGTTTCACCATGTTAGCCTGGCTGGTCTCGGACTCCTGACCTCTGGTGATCCGCCCTCCTTGGCCTCCCAAAGTGCTGGGATTACAGGCATGAGCTACCGTACCCAGCTAGACCTTGTGTTTTGAACCAAGTAAGGGAATGAGCATAAGCTTTGTGGCCAGGCAGAGCTGGGCCCTGCCCAGGCAAATGACCTCACTTCTCAACTCCCTTCATCCCATCTCCAGCATGGAGAAGGATAAAACCCTCCTGGGGTTTTATAAACCCGGGGCTGGGCAGCTTGGAGAAGAAATGAGATGATACATGGAGTTTGCCTAGCTCGCATAAGATCTCGTTAAATGGTAGCTGCTAGCATAAATGCAAAATCTTCTTTAAAAAAAATCTTTCCAAATACTTAGTTGAAACAGATTCTAAGAAGAAAAAGATGAAGCTCCCAGAGCATCCTGAGGGTGGAGAACCAGAAGACGATGAGGCTCCTGCAAAAGGTATATCACTGCTGTCATTTGAAGAGCACAGCTGGGCACAGCGGCTCTCGTTGATAGTCCCAGCTACTTGAGAGGCAGGGGCAGGAGGGTCACTTGAGCCCAGGAGTTTGAGGCTGTAGTGAGCCATGGGCGTACCACTTTCAAAAAGAGAGAGAGAGAAAAGAAAAGAAAGAAATACACGGTCCCTTGTAGGTTGGGAGAGGGGCCAAGAGATGCGCCCTTCTGGGGAAGGAAGGTGTAACCCGGGCACTTCTAGTAGGGTCTTACCCTCCAGAGGCATGTATAAGAATTTGAAAGTAAAATCAGTTCTCTAGGGTGTGTGAGTCAGTCTTACAGTGCCTCTCACCCACTGTCTTTAAGGAGAAAAGTAAAGCAGTCTGGTTTGGAAATGTATGTTATCTTTGAAATTTAAATAAGCCCAATATAGCTTTCTGAGACCCTGTTCCCTTTCACTCCTCCCCAGCTCTCTTGCCCCTGCCTTTCATTGTTCTCTTAGAAGTCCCCTGAACTGTGCCCCTGCCCATCTCTGGGCCTGTTTCTGGGGTCTCCTTGCTTGTATCCTCAACCTCAGAATCCAGTCCCTGGCCTTCACGGGCCCTCTGAAATGCTGTCTCTTACACAAAACTTCTCTCCTGCTTCTTCAGGCCTGAAGCACTCAACACCTGTCGGGAGGTGGCAAGTCATCATCTCTCTGCCACCTCCCCCAACCCCCAGGAGCCTGCAGTTCAGAACAGGTCCAAGGACTCAAATGGGCCTGCAGCCTTATTAGCAGAGTTCAGTGACTGCCAGCATTGGGTTAGATCTCTAAGCTTAAAACCCTCTTCTCAACTTAGTAAACAGTAGTGTCCCCATATCTGTGGAGTGGAAAATTCCATAAATAAACAATTGATAAGTTTTCCATTGCGTGGTGTTCTGAGCAGCATGGCGAGATCTCTTGCTGTCCTGCTCTATGCCTTCTTCACCACAAGAAGGGTGAGGATAGGACAATAAGGTATTTAGAGAGACAGAGAGAGACCACATTCACATAACTTTTATTATAGTGTATTGTAAAATTGTTCTATTTTATTATTAGTTATTGTTAATCTTTTACTGTGCCTAATTTATAAATGGAGCATTGTCATAGGCATGAATATTTAGGAAAAGACAGTATATATAGGGGTTCAGTACCATCGTGATTTCAGGCATCCACTGGGGGTCTGGGAACTGTCCTCTGCAGATCAAGGGGGACAACTGGAATGGTTATTTTTGTTGTTGTTGTTACATTTTTTGTTTTGAGATCCTTGTAGACTCACATGCAGTTTTAAGAAATAATGGAGACTCAGGCGTCCTTATGTATCCGCGTACCCTTTGCCTTGTTGCCACCCAGGATAACACTTTACACAACTGGTACAGCAGCTCAGCTGGGATGTTGACATTGATACGCTTCCATTTCCATCGCCATCGTGCAAGGCTGCCTCCTGCTGCCCCTCTTGTAGTCACAGCCACTTCCCTCTCACCCCTACCCCCTCCTTAGCCTCTGGCAATCACTAATCTGTTCTTCATTTCTATAATCTCAGAATGTTCTATGAATGGAATCATACAGTATGTAACCTTTTGAGATTGACTCTTCACTCAGCATTTTTCTCTGGAGATTCACCCAGGCTGCTGAACTGATCAATACTCATTTTATTGGTGAGGAGTATCCCATGCTATGCATGCATCACAGTTCTTTCATCATTCACCTGTTGAGGGACACCTGGGTGGTTTCTAATCTCTGGTTATTAATGAAAGCTGCAGTAAGCATTGATATGCAGGTTTCTGTGTGAAGTAAGTCAGTTTTTCTGAAGTGAATGTTCAATGCTGTGTCATACAGTAGTTGCATATTCTTTTTAAGAAACCGCCAGCTCAATAACTAATGCTGGCAAGGCTGTGGAGAAAAAGGAACTCTGGTGCACTGTTGGTGGGAATGTAAATTAGTACAACCACTATGGAGAACTGCTTGGAGTTTCCTCAGAAACCTGAAAATAGAGCTCCCGTATGATCCAGCAGCCCCACTGTTTGGGTATGTATTCAGAAGAAAGGAAATCCCTGTGTTGAAGAGATACCTGCACTCCCGTTTGTTGCAGCGCTATTTACAATAACCAAGATTGGAGCAACCTATGTGTCCAGCAGCAGATGAATGGGTAAAGAAAATGTGGTGCATGTACACAGCGGAGTACTATTCAGCCATAAAAAGAATGAGATCCTGTTGTTTGCAGCAACGTGGATGGAACTGGAAGTCATTACGCTAAGTGAAATAAGCCAAGCACAGGAAGACAAGCATAGCATGTTTTCACTTATTTGGGGGATCTAAAAATCAAAACAGTTGCCAACTCATGGAAATAGAGAGTAAAAGGATGGTTACCAGAGACTGGAAAGGGTGCCAGGAGGCTGTGGAAGAGGTGGGGATGGTTAATGGGTATCAAGAAAATAGAATGAATAAGACCTAGTATTTGATAGCACAACAGGGTGGCTGTAGTCAGTAATAATTTAATTGTACATTTTAAAATAACTAAAGAGTATAATTGGATTGTTTGTAACACAAAAGGATAAATGCTTGAGGTGATGGATACCCCATTTACTCTGATGTAAGTATTATACATTGCATGTCTGTATCAAAATATCTCACGTACCCCATATACACCTGCTATGTACCCACAAAAATTTAAAAAGGAAAAAACTGCCAGCTGTTTCAGGAGTCTCTGTACACATTTTATATTCCCAGTAGCAGTGTGTAAGGGATCTAGTTTCTCCACATCATGGTCAATATTAGGCGTTGCCACTGTGTTGTATTTTCGCCATTCTGATAGATGTGTGGTAACCACTCATTGTGGTTTGAATTTGTGTGGCCCTAATGGCTAATGTTGAGCATCTTCTTCTGTGCATATTTGCTATCTGTATATGTTTTTATTGAAATGTCTGCTCTCTTTTTTAAAATTTTTTTTCCCTATTTTTTAATTTGAGTTGTTTGGGGTGTTTTTGATTGTTGTTTTTGTGGGTTTTTTTTTTTTTAACTGTTGAGATTTTAGTTTTTAAATTTATTCTAAATAGTACTCCTTTGTGGGACATATGGTTTGTGATTTTTTTTTTCAGTCTTTTGCTTGTTTTTTCATCATAACAGGGTCTTTTTAGGGCAAATGGTTTTCATTTTGGTAAAGTTCAGTTTATCAATTTATCTTATGGATTGTGCTAACAACTCTACCTAGCCCTAGAGCCTAAAGATTTTTTTGTTTTCTAAATTATCTTAATGGATAACTTTTTTTTACAAATCAATATTTTATGTAGTTCAGGTGTACAATTTAATGTGTTACTGTATTTTATTTTTATTTTTCGAGACAGGGTCTCACTGTTGCCCAGGGTGGAGTGCATTGGTGTGATCATGACTCACTGCAGCCTCAACTTCCTGAGCTCAAGCAATCTTCCTGAGTAGTTAGGACTACAGGTACACACCACCACACCCAGCGAAGTTTTAAAATTTTGTGACGGAGGTCTTGCAGTGTTGTCCAGGCCTGTCTTGAACTCCTGGGCTCAAGCAATCCTTCCGCCTCAGCCTCTCAAAGTGCCTGGATTACAAGCATGAGCCACCATGCCCAGCTCAACTTAATGTTTTATTATACATGTACATTGTGAAATAGTCACTACAATCCAGCTAATAATCCACATTTATCACCTCACATAGTTTACGTGTGTGTTTGTGTGTGTTGAGAACACTTAAGATATATCCTTACAGCAAATTTCAGGTCTATGTGAAATACCTCCTAATCTTACATTTTTTATTGAAGTCCATGATCCATTTTGAGTTAGTTGTTTTTGTAAGGTGTGAGATCTTGTTTACGCTTTCTGTTTTAACTGGCTTTCTCTCACACGACTTTGGTGGTTGTAGAGGGGCACGGCCTTGTTGCTGTCAGGTGGGGGCGGAAGTCCAGGCTCTCTCCTCAGCCTCCATCCACACCTGAGGATGGCCACTTCTTGCTCCTGCCGGGCAGGGCTCCTGGTGCAGGCTCCACTGACATCACAGCAGGGGCAGCCTCATGACCGGCCTGTGTGGATGAGAACCCTGAATTCCTGCTTGGCCTTCTGTGACACCGTCCCTCATTACAGCCTTGCGAGGGTAGACAGCTCAGGCTCCCCACTCGGCTTTTGCTGGTGCGGGTGGGGGTGGAGCCACCGTTTTTTCTGTGTTGTGTGGCTGCAGTAGGGTTGTTGTTATACAAAAGTTTTCTGTCTTGCTAGGCTGCCCTTTCCCGGTCCTTTGCCAAGAGAGCAGGCTTCTGTTGGGACTGTTTTGTCTGTGCTGTTGGTGTTCAGGTTGCTGCCTTCTTCAGCTCCAGATCTGGGGTACAGGCAGCAAGAAGCTCCCCCCGTGTTGCTCTGCAGGCCCTGAGGTCCCAGCTGGTCTCTACCTTTCAGAGTCTTCTTATGTTTCTTGTGTATATAGTTGCAGGGTTCTCAGTTGTAGTGGGCAGGAGGAATGGGGAAAGTGTGTCCGCTCCATCTTCCCAGAAGCAGAAGTCCCTCTATAACAGTTTGTGGTTGTCTTCTCTCTCATTTCAGGTCAAGCTGCTTTTGCTCATCTTTGTCCTCCCTACTGTGCATGGACAGCCCCATGATCTTAGTGGATGCTTAGGAAATCTGTGTTGAGTTCATTAAATACAACTCTATCTAGGAGTTTGTCGTGCCGATAGCACATGGGCACCTGCTCACTCTAAGAGCCAGTCCTTTGAAGGGTAGTGAGTGCTTCTAGGACACCGGAATTGAACAGATGCTTGGTGCTATGGAGTCCGGTTCATTAGAGAGTTAGCTCATTTCCTGGGAAGCAAATAGGTGTTGCAGAAGTTGTTTCTTTACCCTTCTCGTAGTACAACAAAACGAAATGTCTTAAATATTATTATTTATATTGTAGGTAAATTCAACTGGAAGGGAACTATGAAAGCAATTCTGAAACAGGCCCCAGACAATGAAATAACAATCAAAAAGCTAAGGAAAAAGGTATGGCATATGAACAAACCCACATGTCTAACGGCTGGGGAGAACTGATTTCTAAATGTACAATTGTTTGTTTTTTTCTTTTTTCACGTAAAACACTGAAAATCTGTGTGTGTGTCTCAGTGATTTTCAAGCTGCTCCAAAGCCCCACACAGCCTCAGCCAGGGTGGTGCCTAGATTTTGGGCTTGTTTATAAGACTTTGAAGAGAGGCTCCATTTATTTAATTGTTATTGTTTGGAAATTATTGTTCTAGATGTTTGCTCTCTTTTGCCTATCTCAGAGCGGTGGTTTCTTCTCCTTTATTTCACTTTGTTTCTCAGGATGACTCACACATGGCCAAACCCCCGCACGTGGCTGCTGCCTGGGTTTTCCAAGCAGAGCACGCCGGTGTCACTTGCTCCTGGGTTTCTTTTATTTTTTACTGTTGTTCTGTTTCTGGGTTAAAGACAGAACATTTTAAGATAATTTTCCAGGTCAAATACACTCATTTGATGTTTTTCTTTGTGAAGGTTTTAGCTCAGTACTACACAGTGACAGATGAGCATCACAGATCCGAAGAGGAACTCCTGGTCATCTTTAACAAGAAAATCAGCAAGAACCCTACCTTTAAGTTATTAAAGGACAAAGTCAAGCTTGTGAAATGAACATTTGTGTATTTAAAAATTGAATCCATTTTGCTGACTTCTTCCTTTCACTGCTGTTTATAAAATGTGCAATGAATTCTAACAACTCAAATTTTGCTTTTTGAAGCTGTATTTTTAAGTTAAGAAAAAATATATTTTTGGTATAACTTTTATGAGAAAAATAAAATATATTCTGGCCCAAACTTCTAAATTTGTTGTGGCAAAAATTATTGAACTTTACAAAATAGTTTTGTGTGAAAAATTTTTTTCAGTGTAGTGCAGCAACAAGTAAAAAAGTAATTCCTCTTTTGATCAGACTAAAAAGTATTCATTTTAACCACATCATTTCTACACTTTGTTGTTGTTGTTGTTTGAGAAAGGGTCTCTGTCGCCCAGCCTGGAGTGCAGTGGCACAATCTCAGCTCACGGCAACCTCCACCTCCCAGGTTCAAGCAATTCTCCTGCCTCAGCCTCCTGAGTAGCTGGGATTACAGGCACCCGCCACCACACCTGGCTAATTTTTACACTTTTAGTAGAGCCAGGGTTTCACCATGTTGGCCAGGCTAGTCCCAAACTGACCTCAAGTGATCTGCCTGCCTCGGCCACCCAAAGTTCTGGGATTACAGGCATGAGCCACTGTGCCCAGCTATTTCTACACATTTTTGATTAGAGATGTTTTGTGCATTTGTTTTTTGTGTTGTTAGAATGTGTATGTGAGCTGCAGGAATGGTCATGACAAGAGTCTTGTATGTGTTAATCCTTCTGTAGCCAGAAGTATGGTGCTGTAGAGGAGGCTTCTCTGTAACAGGTTCACCCATCCACACTGGCCCCATCTACCTTCACCCAAAGAGACGAGTTTGTCAGTGGCTGGATTCAGGAGCGTGGCCTGTGACTGGAAGTGAGAGGCACAGGGAGATAGCTCATTGGAGACTGAATCTGTTGTGCAGCTGTGTGGCTGCTCCAGTGCTCTGATTGGACTGAATGCTTTCAGAAACAGTGTTTGAAGTCCTGGTTGATTGTGCTGTAGGACAGCCTTTTTGCCACCTCTTGGATGGTTCAGTAGGTTTTGCCCACAAGACCCTTAAAAGCTGGTCCTCTGGTACAGATCACCCCTTAGCCAGTTTCATTAATATCTCATCAGTTCCCCACAAAAGCAAGTCTGGGACATGGAACAAGTGGTTTAAAGGGTTAGGAGGGAGAGGAGGGGTGAGAGGGAGGACAGAGGCCCTGTCTGAGCCTCTGAGTGCCCAGAAGCCCATGGAGCAGCTTCACTCTGGGACTTGCCAGCCAAGCCAAGCAGCATCTTGAGTTCAGTGCTTATTAGGGGATGTGCCACATATAAGTGTAGTGATGGCATTGAGTGGCACTGTCAGAATGAGTAGGACGCAGGCTTCAGAATCGGGCCCAGAGTCAGGTCCTGACTCTGTCCCTTATTGGCTAACATCTGAACCTCACTTTTCTCAGCTGAACAATGGGGATAGTAAAGGTAGTTTAATTCATGTAAAGGACACAGCATGTTTCTTTATTAAACACAATAGATCCTCTCAGTGGGTGCTGTCACCACTCTTACCGTTACCAGTAACTATTTTTGGGCCATGAGAAGCTTTAGACATTCTGGAAAGCAAAAGAAAACTGAGAAAGTGAAACAACCCAGACCACATACCTAATTAGGGACAAAAGCAGAACAGAGCTGTGACTCCCCAGTCCAGTCCCGAAGTCTTCCTATGCCAGCGCTCCAGGGAGCAGAGGGAGGTATGCTCTGCAGTTATCATCCGGGCACAGGACAGATGCAGGGCCACCCTGCGAGAGTCACATGATACTCTACAAGCACCATGGTATTTCAGTTTGTGATTGTATTAGTTTGTTTTCACTCTGCTGATAAAGATATACCTGAGATGGGGTAATTTATAAAGAAAAAGAAGTTTAATGGACTCACAGTTCCACGTGGCTGGGGAGGCCTCACAATCATGGCGGAAGGCAAAAGTCATGTCTTCCATGGCGGCAGACAAGAGACAGGATTTGTGCAGAGAAACTCCCCTTTATAAAACCATCAGGTCTTGTGAGACCTATTCACTATCACAAGAGCAGCGCAGGAAAGACCTGTAGCCATGATTCAATTACCTCCCGCCGGGTCCCTCCCACAACATGTGGGAATTGTGGGAGCTACAATTCAAGATGAGATTTGGGTGGGGACACAGCCAAACCATATCAGTGTTCTTTATTTTTCAATCAAAACTGTCAGTTACCATGATACATTTAAGGCAAAGTTTTGCAAATGTGATGCAATTAAAAGGTGTCCTTAGCACTGCAGCAGAGTCTTCATTTCTGTTCTTGCCATCCATTACCCAAGGTTCTCGAGAGTTAGAACTTCCGGGGCTGGCTGTGCTGCTCAGGAATTCCAGCAGAGCATCCATCCCACGGAGACTGGAGGTGGCTTTAGCTCCCTCAACTCTACAAGGACAGAAAAGCAAAGCTAATGATGGTGACTCTGATGGTCCGTGTCATGGAAGGGTCTGCAGTCAGTGGCAGGAAGGACTAGCTGTAAGTGCTGTTGCCCCAGGGGTATGGCTGCAAAGCGTGGTCCAGGGGTCATTCCCAATGTCCTTGCAGAGACCACCCTTTTCAGTTTGGGCAGCTGCCTGCCTGACTTGGACTCAAAACACACATGATATTGAAGTTCCTAGGGACTTTAGAAAGTGATCTAATATTCCTGTAAGGCTTTTCAGCTTCATTTTGTCTAAGTTGGGTATATGGTTGAATTGTACCACGTTCTGCCTGTCCTCAGGCTGGTCTGATGAGCCTGACACTTGGGTATCTCCAAGCCTGCCACGCATGCATTATGACATACTGTGGTTGTCTTACCTTGATGTTCTATTTTCTGGAGATTCCTGGTGTTTGTCAACTGTGTGTACGAGCCATTTCCTGTGATGCTGCTGAACAAGCAGGATTTGGGAGAAGACGGACTCTGTCAACCTCCCAAAACTTAAACTGTGGGACTGTTGCATGCTCTTAATGTGGGACACAGTAGGTGCTTAGCACTCCAGCAAGGAAACAGGCTCAGAACGAGTGGGAAGTCAGGAAGTGAACCAAGGTTTCCCTTCTTTTTGCACCTGGACGAGGCAGCTAGACCCAGACTGATGCAGAAGAAGTCAAAAGAATGCAAATGAGGCTGGGTGTGGTGGCTCACACCTGTAATCCCGGCACTTTGGGAGACTGAGGAGGTTGGATCACTAGAAGTCAGGAGTTTGTGACCAGCCTGGCCAACATGGTGAAACTCCATCTCTATTAAAAATACAAACATTAGCCATTCATGGTGGTACGTGCCTGTAATCCCAGCTACTCGGGAGGCTGAGGCAAGAGAATCACTTGAGCCCAGGAGGCAGAGGTGGCAGTGAGCGAGATCGCACCACTGCACTTCAGCCTGGGTGACAGAGTGAGTGAGACTCTGTCAAAAAAAAAAAAAAAAGGGTTGATGGCAGAGAGGCATTTATATGGAGAAGGCTTAAAAATTGCAAAATCACTCAAGTTTTCCCTTGGTGAAGTAAGATGACCCCTCTGCTCTGAGGAACTCAGGCTTTTCCAGAACCCCATTTCTAGTTCTCTGTTCAAACCCACCTCAGGGTGGTTAGGAGAACAATGAAAAAATAAAAGTCAAGATTAATCAACAGCATTTTTACAGGTCTGTAGGTTTTTGTGAATATCTGTGAAAAGCTCTCACATTATCCTTCTAAGCATCTAAATTTTCTTTGAAAGTTAAAACTTGGGCTGGGCGTGGTGGCTCACGCCTGTAATCCCAACACTTCGGGAGGCTGAGGTGGGCGGATCACCTGAGGTTGGGAGTTTGAGACCAGCCTGACCAACATGGAGGAACCCCATCTCTACTAAAAATACAAAATTAGCTGGGCTTGGTGGTGCATGCCTGTAATCCCAGCTACTCAGGAGGCTGAGGCAGAAGTATCTCTTGAACCCGGGAGGCAGAGGTTGTGCTGAGCCAAGATCGCACCATTGCACTCCAGCCTGGGCAACCAGAGTGAAATTCTGTCTCAAAAAAAAAAAAGGAAGAAAGAAAGAAAGTTAAAAACTTGAGCTGACCAGGTTCTCTTAAACAATATACTTTGGTAATCTCACTACCCTGGAATTGCCTCTCTTGTCCAAAAGAGATTTCTAGGAATAAAACATTGTTTTTTAAAAAAGCAGTCTTTGGTATAGATTGCTGTCTTTTAGATAGCACTTTTGCAGTTGAATAAAGAAAGTTTTAAGAGATCAAGTGGTTTTATCCAATTCACCTCCATTAGTGAAAGCTATTGAGAGTATATCGTAGTTCTTTATTCCACCATTGAAAACTGATCCTCCTAGCTGGTGTTATTCTTTTTTTGGCTCAATGATGAACCAGGACTCCAGCATAAAGCAGATAATTGTGTGTTGTTGACTTTTGCCTGGATTTAGAACCAGGACACCATAGCACTCAAGATTGTAACTCCTTCCCTTGTGGAAGAAAATTAGAGATCAATTATTATCCTCATCCAAGATAAGAGAAAGGCATATCCTATATATTTACCCATTCTTTGTGGTTGATCTCAGAATATATTCAGCCTTTATCCCTTCTCCAAATTAAGCTTTCAAGAAATGGCTAAAATAGGCTTTCTAAATTTCTTTTCTACTCAGGGAGCATATTATGTTTCTCATTTACCTAAGGACAGAAAGTGTTACCTTACAGTGATTCCTGAATTACATGTGGGCAGGAGGTTGTTTGTGTAGTTAATCCTTGTTCTCATTCCAGTAAACTGGATTTTTGCAAAAGAGTTGGAAGGTAGGAGAAAGCTTGCCTTTTTCAATTTCTTTCTTTCTTTTTGTTTGTTTGTTTGTTTTTGAGACGGAGTCTCGCTCTGTCGCCCAGGCTGGAGTGCAGTGGCGCTATCTCAGCTCACTGCAAGGTCCGTCTCCCAGGTTCATGCCATTCTCCTGCCTCAGCCTCCCGAGTAGCTGAGACTACAGGTGCTCAGCACCATGCCCTGCTAATTTTTTTGTATTTTTAGTAGAGACGGGGTTTCACTGTGTTAGCCAGGATGGTCTCCATCTCCTGACCTCGTGATCCACCTGCCTCGGCCTTCCAAAGTGCTGGGATTACAGGCATGAGCCACTGCACCCGCCTGGCCTTTTCAACTTTGTAAGAGGAAGTACTGGTCATAAGCATGTGGTGGGATTTCACATGGTAGGCTGGCAGTGGCTCACACCTATTACTATAATCTCAACACTTTGGAAGGCTAAGGCGGGTGGATCGCTTGAGCCCAGGAGTTCAAGACCAGCCTGGGCAATGTAGCAAGACCCCGACTCTACAAAAAAATACAAAAATCTGCCTGGTGTGGTGGCTCACACCTGTAGTCCTCCCAGCTACTTGGGAGGATCACTTGAGCCTGGGAGGCAGAGGCTGCAGTGACCCAAGATGATGCCACTGCACTCCAGCCTGGGCAGCAGAGTGAGACTCTGTCCCAAAAAATAAAATAAATAAATAAAATAAAGAATTGTGTTGGGAACTTGTCTTACGTGTCTTGAGTTTTGCTTCCCTCACAAACATGTTGAGACCTCAGTCCTCTAGTACCCTTGGTGCCTGCAATTCTGCACCAAGCCCTTGTGTCATTGAACCCATTCTAAGTCACAAGGACTAATAAAATCATTCCACATTGCCCACCCGGGCTGAGATCTAGGCTGGGTGCTCGGGCACTGAGGTCTTCAGGAAGGAAGAGACAATATTGAGGCCAACACAAGGAATGTTATGAGGTGTGCTGGTTAGAACATGGGCCTGAGAAGGACTGGTTAATTTTGCCTGGGTGGGGACGGAGGACACCAGGTTATTAAAGGCCCCTGGATTGATTTTTGGAAGGTAAATGGTTATCTATTACCTGCTTGATGTTTTAAGACACTTTTTCCATATTCCTGCCACTCTATTTTCACCCAGGCTGTATGAGGTGACATGTTCTAAACAGGGTCCATGTGCCAGAATGAGACTCGAGGTTGAATCTGAGCTTTGTATCTTACTCACCAAAGGTTCCTGCGTGGGCAGGTTACTTAGCATCTCTAAACCTCAGGGGTTTTTCTCTTACACCAACTTTCTATGGTAGATAGAGTGAAATTGATATACTGTACACAAAGTAGCACATAGTAGGTGTCTGAAAATATCTCCTCTTAAAGTACAGGAAGTACACAGACCGAGCAGTGTCTACCATTGGTTGTCCGAGGCACTGGCCCAACAGAGAGGCTCTGACGCCTTGCTTTTTCATGCACAAAGCTCTCCAAGTGACTGGACTGAAGCAAAGAAGAATCAGTGTGGCCAAACCATACAGCATTTAAATGAAGAAATCTACTTCAATTTTTGAAGTAACACTCTAGTTTACAGTTAATGTGTAACCATTTTTCTGAACAAAGACACAATCCTACAACTGCCAAACCTATATGAGTTGATATTTTAATGCAGGTTTCTATTGAAGTATGACATACATATTGAGACATGTAAAATGTAAATGTACTGCTCCGTGAGTTTCACAGAGTGCCCACACCTAAATCAAGAAATAGACTATTTGGCCCACCTTACTTCTGTCTGCATGGGTTGGTTTTGCCTGGTTTTGAACTTGATGTAAATGAAACCGCACAGCATGTATCTGTTTGTGTCTTGCTTCTTTCACCCAACATTCCATGAGATTCATCTCTTGATGAAATGTTTGATTGTACAGCCCGGTGTGGTGGCCCATGCCTGTAATCCCAGTGCTATGGGAGGCAGAGGCGGGAGAATCACTTGAGCCCAGGAGTTCAAAAGCAATCTGGGCAACATAGCGAGACCCCATCTCTACAAAAAATGAAAAATAAAAAAATTAGCCAGGTGTGGTGGCACATGCCTGTAAGCACCTGTAGTCCCAGCTACTCCAGAGGCTGAGGCAGGAGGATTATTTCAGCCCAGGAGTTGGAGGTTGCAGTGAGCATTAATCATGTCACTGCATTCCAGCCTAAACGAGAGAGTGAGACCCTGTCTCAAAAAATAAAAATAAAGGCAGGGCTCGGTGGCTCACGCCTGTAATCCCAGCACTTTGGAAGGTCGAGGCGGGCGGATCACTTGAGGTCAGGAATTCAAGACCAGCCTGGCCAACATAATGAAACCCTATCTCTACTAAAATTACAAAAATTAGCCGGATGTGGTGGCACGCACCTGTAATCCCAGCTACTTGGGAGGCTGAGGCTGGAGAATCGCTTGAATCAGGGAGGCAGAGGTTGCAGTGAGCAGAGATTGCGCCACTGTACTCCAGTCTGGGCAACAGAGCAAGACTCTGTCTCAATCAATCCATCAATCAATCAATAAAATGTTCAGCTGTTTCAGGGTGGCTAGGTTTCTCACAAAATCGATGACATCTTCTCCTCATCTCCTGGTGTGTACATACACTTTCTCATTGCTGCTGAGTGCATGCCCACAGGTGGCAGGACTAAGTCATAGGGTATATTTCAGCTTTAACAGATGCGGCCAGTTTTGAGAGGGCTTTTTAGCAGTTTACACTGCCACCCTCAGTATTTGAGGGTATATGCATTTATTTTGCCCAAAAACGCACCAAAATTTAGTATTACTCTAATTTCTATCTCTGTGTTTATCTTTTCAAAATAGCTCTGTTATTGGATGCTGTCAATCAAAGTCACTGGTTACCACTAGATTATAAAACTGTGGAAAACGGTGACTCCATTTTCCCAGCAGATTTCAGTCTTGGATGATGTTAAAAATAAGACGGAATAGTAATTTCTTCCAGCTTAAAGAATAGCATCTGACTTCCCCTGTCCTTTTCACATTTAAGAAACTTGAGATCTCGCTCTTGGCTCACTTATCATTAGATTTAACAGCTTCTGTAATTTGGGGTTGGACGCTGCTTCTCACTGTCTGTCTCGATTACAACACAGACGATTTCTGAGAAAAAGAAAAATGGTATGTACTGGTGAAAAGAGAAGTCTCTTTGTTTTCTTTTGAGTGCAAATGCTACTTTCGTTTCTTGTTGTTGCTGTTATGGGATCTAGGGAAGCTTTAATTTATTCCCTTTGATACAAGTGATTAAACTGCCCCTTGGGTAGTTTAAATTGTAATTACTGAGTAAATACATATGTTTGTCAGAGTTTAAAGGTCAGACATCGCTCAGGAGGTTAGGCCTTTGTTTGGCCACAGAGCGGGTATTGTGAGCTGCTGAAATACCACCTTTGCCGCCCTCCTCCCTTCCCAGTGACCTCCGGCCGACTTCTGTCCATTGTAGATCAAAGGTAGGTAAAGATTCGGTTCCACTGAGCAGTTGCTAACAGCATGGCTTTGGGGATTTGGCATCGAGTTTGAATCAGGATACTATCAGGCTGTCATAGGATAGCCCCGCTCAGACTGATTTTATACTGAACAGGGAGGTATTATACAGCTGAACTTGAAATGGCAGTCTCTCTTGCAGGTTTCAGAAAAAAGTTAAGGTCGTAGAATTTCTCAGTTTTAGTGTCCCTGCATAACATCTCTTAAGCCTTTTGGCATTTGTGGCCATGAGATTCTACTTTAGATGCTAGGCGAGCTGGCATAAACATTTATAGCACTTGGCTATTTTTTGCTTAATTTATCCAGATTTCATGATGTTCCACAAAAGTGTGCCTGGCACTCTACTGTGTGAATGAGTTTGAGAGTTGTGGGTCTATAGGGAGAGGCAGTAATTGCAAGACAATTGTAATGATGGCAGCTACACAGCTACTGTATCTTTTTTTTTTTTTTTTTTTTTTGAGACAGAGTCTCACTGTTGCCCAGGCTGGAGTACAGTGGCACGATATCAGCTCACTGCAACCTCTGCCTCCCAGGTTCAAGTGATTCTTGTGACTCAGACGCCCTAGTAGCTGGGACTACAGGGGCACACCACCACGCCCGGCTAATTTTTGTATGTTTTGTAGAGACGGGGTTTTGCCATGTTGGCCAGGCTGGTCTTGAACTCCTGACCTCAGGTGATCTGCCCGCGTCGGCCTCCCAAATTGCTGGGATTACAGGCATGAGCCACCATGCCCGGCCTAGCTACTGTATCTTGGGGGCTCTTTGTGCCAGGTACTGTGTCGGTTCCTGAATGTCAGGTCTGCTTCTTGCCACATCACAGCACCCAGGATGGGATTCATGGTTGTCCTTTCCCTCACAGCTGGGCATTCTGCTCACTGTTGCCAGTCTTGAAAGGCTGACAGCTTCTCTCCTTTGTCTTTTCTTTTCTTTCTTTTTTTTTTTTGAGAAAGAGTTTCCCTCTTGTTGCCCAAGCTGGAGTGCAATGGCGTAGTCTCGGCTCGCCACAACCCCCGCCTCCCGGGTTCAAGCAGTTCTTCTGCCTCAGGCTCCTGAGTAGCTGGGATTACAGGCATGCACCACCATGCCCAGCTAATTTTGTATTTTTAGTAGAGATGGTGTTTCTCCATGTTGGTCAGGCTGGTCTCGAACTCCTGACCTCAGGTGATCCACCTGCCTCGGCCTCCCAAAGTGTTGGGATCACAGGCGTGAGCCACTGCTCCCGGCAACACTTTGATTTTTCTAAGGTTGGCAGAGGGATTTCCTCATACGCTCTGTTCAAACATATGTTTGCACATTGACGTTTGTGATTTTCTTTTTATTATTATTATTTTTATAAGTTCTGGGGTACATGTGCAGGATGTGCAGGTTTGTTACATAGGTAAACATGTGCCGTGTGGTTTGCTGCACAGATCATCCCATCACCTAAGTATGAAGCCCAGCATGCATTAGCTCCTTTCCCTAATGTTCTCCCCCACCCCACCACCGCCCTCCAATAGGCCCCAGTGTGTGTGGTTCCCCTCTCTGTGTCCTTGTGTTCTCATTGTTCAGCTCCCACTTATAAGTGAGAACATGTGGTGTTTGGTTTTCTGTTTCTGCATTAGTTTGCGGAGGATAATGGCTTTCAGCTTCATCCATGTCCCTGCAAATGACATTCTCTAGTTCCTTTTGATGGCTGCATAGTATTCCATGGTGTATATGTACCACATTGTCTTTATCCAGTCTATCATTGATGGGCATTTGGGTTGGTTCCATTTCTTTGCTATTTTGAATAGTGCTGCAATGAACATATGTGTGCATGTATCTTTATAATAGAATGATTTATATTCCTGAGTATATATCCAGTAATGGGATTGCTGGGTCAAATGGTATGATTTTCCTTTTTACATTTTAAAAAAAATTTCTTTCATTCCTTTCTCTTTTGTGAGAAATCACACCTGGATGTGATTTTCACTACTTCTTGATGAGGAGGTGTTGAGTCTCTCAAGGGGATGACATGCAGATTCTTACTGGCATAAAAGTGACCCTCAGTTGGCGAATACCTGATTGAATTTCTATACTATTATTGGGCATGTCCTAAGCCCTCAAGCAAGGGATGGCAAATAGACTCTATCCGACACTACGACTAACTCTAGTCAATTGGCAGTGATTTTCCAGTGCTCTGCAGGATTTTGAGGCTTCCACCTGGCTGTCAAAGGGAAATAAATGCTGCATTTGATCAGCAACATCTGCCACGGGTCTGGGCAGAAAGGGGCACCCAGGTTGCCACATCTTCCCTCCTGGCTTCTCATCTATGAAGACGGTCAGCACCATGGAGCCAGCATTCAGCAAGAATGACCCCAGGGAAGGGAAAAGGCAATGGCTGCGCTGCCATCAAGAGTCGGCCATGGTAAATATCCAGTGCAGCAGGACACAGTGGGATTGGAGTGCAGGCGCACAATCCTGTGTATCATATACTCAGTTATGTAACCATGTTATGAGTGGGCTCATCCCCTGGCTCTGAGCCGCTATTGTCTATGAGGTGCATAAACGTATCACGAACACTGCGAGAGGGTATGCATAATGGAGCTGGCTGCCTTGCAGGGGAGGGGTGGGTTGGTGGGTGGAGCCAGGAAGTGGTGAGCACACTGGGGAGTGCAGCTGCAGACTGTGGAGCTGGCACTGAGTGGGGCTGCTGAGCAGGCAGCCAAGACAAAGGCTGACACAGAGAATAAAGCCATATCCCACCTGCATAAGATCCCTCGAGTGTTCTTTCAGCTACCCGCCACCCGTCCACCTACTCCCCTCGGACCCCAGCTTGGGCTGGAACCTGACACTGACTTTCTTTCTTTTCTTTGAGGTGGAGTCTTGCTCTCTTGCCCAGGCTGGAGTGCAGTGGTGCGATCTTGGCTCACTGCAACCTCTGCCTCCCGGGTTCAAGTGATTCTCCTGCCTCAGCCTCCAGAGTAGCTGGGACTACAGGTGCGCACCAGCACACCTGGCTAATTTTTGTATTTTTAGTAGAGATGGGGTTTCACCATGTTGGCCAGGCTGGTCTCAAACTCCTGACCTCAGGTGATCTGCCCAGCGCGGCCTCCCAAAGTGCCGTGATAACAGGTGTGAGCCATCGCGCCTGGCTTCTGACACTGACTTTCTATAGCTTATGTCCTGAGGTGCTTTGAGTCATGAGACGCAGTTTAGCCTGGCAGCCGAAAGCTTGGGTTAGTATCCTAGCTCCACCACTTTCGTAGCTTTGAGACTATGGAGCAAAGACCTGAGGGATGACTGACTTTTGAACTCCGACAAAGTAGGTATTTTCTCAGTAATTGTAATTAAACTACCAAAGGGAGAGTTTAATCATTTATATCAAAGGAATAATTGAAAGAAGCTCCTTTGAATCTCATTACAAGAAAGACTGGTGCCTCCGTTTTCTCATGTATGAAATGGGAATTATAACAGTAACTGCCTCCTCCAGCTGCTGTGAGGATGGCATAGTTAACACATGAGGGGTATGGTAAATGATGGCCACTTTGCACCACAGTCATCCTTTCTTCCACTGCTTCCTGCCCTCTTCCTCCTGGCATGGCCACCAGCCTCACCCCTTCAAGGCTGCATTGCAGTGACCTGCTGCTGCTCCCCTGGGAGTGACCATGAGGCCTTCATGGGCAGCCTTTCCCCACTGCCTGGATTCCACTTTAATATGAATTGTTCCCTTTCATGGGTACTTCCTATATGCCAGGCATAGTGATAAGCCCTTTACATGTATCATTAAGCCTTTCAAAAACTCTAGGAGGGAGGCGTTATTGCTCCCACTTCATAGATGAGCAGGTTTTGAGAGCTTACGTGACTTGTCCCAGGCCACATGGTAAGTAGCAGAATCAGGACTGATTTGAACTCAGGTGCTGTATGGTAAATGCTCCTGATAGCAATAACTTAAGCAGACCCTGGGAATGACCTTTATGGCAGATGCACCTGAATGTGTGTTCCAGGTTAGGGAATCCAGGAGTGGCCAACCAGAGATTCTTTCCTTGTCATCTGAACCCCTGTCCTGTCCTGTCCTGCGAAACAGGAGCTATACAGGGGATACTGAAGCCCTGAGTTTTGGGTTGCATGAAGGTTGCTAGGGATAGGGTGGAGGTTGTTAGGGGTGGGTGTTAAAAGAAGATGCTATATAGGCTGCATGCCTTTTGAAAGCAGATGCAGTTATCCAGGCCAGCCCTCCACCACTGGACCCTCTTTTGTATGTAACACTCTGTGTCTCATTTGCTCTGGCTCTGGGTCTCTTCTTCAGCTTGTTGAACCTGGCGGCATCCACATTGGAGTCAACAGGGTTTTGGAACAACAGGTGTCTCCTTGATTTCTTTGTATTCTCCTGGCCAGCATTTTCCGTTGGTCAGGACATCCTTCTTGTTTCCCCCTTCCCTTTCTCAGTACTGATTAGATCACTATTATAAAGATCTTGCAGGTAGGGTTTTAATTAAAAACAACAGGTTTTTCTAAGTGGGTTCCATGACGGGCCATGTGATCAGAAAGCCTTTATCATTGTTTCATGGATGGCAATATCAGGCACAACCATCATTCAAATATACAGGGGTTTTTTTGAAAGAGAAAAAAATGAGTCTGCTTTATTTGATCATCTGCAAATCAGTAACAGACCAAGTTCCAGGCACCGAACAATCAGCCAGTGACAAGACTGAGAAGGCTGCAGGGTTTGCCTGGGAAGGGCAATCGGCCAGGACCCACCTCCATTCTCCTCTAGGTTTGCCAGCCTGGTAGTGGCCCTCAACCTGAATGGCAGCAATTTAATAAAAGAAATTGTCCTCCCACAGAACTGGAACCCAAATGTTGCCACACAGCCAGAAATTTCAGGAGTGCTTGGGGACACTTACATAGTCAAGAGTCCTGCCCACCTGGCCTCTCAATCGAGGCCAGTTCCCTCCTACCCCTCCCCTCTTCTTTCTGGTTATAGGAACTGTCTTTTTCCCTGCTCCTGATATTTTGGTTGAGACCAGCATCTCACTTCTCTGTTCTTCTCCCCAACATCCCATTTCAGAAAACAACACACTGCCTGTCCTTAGAGGCTCACTCGCGGCCCTTTTCTGCCAGTGCAGCAGACAGCTGTTGTGCTCACGTTGACTTCGCTTCTGTGAGAAACCCCTCCATCCGGCTGCTTAAATAGAATGCATCCAGAGAAAACCCCAGGCAAAGTGGCGCAGGTGCTGAGAGTTAGAAGTAGGGCTGGCAGGCACTGAAGTGGTGAGTTCCACGGGGATGACGGTGGGCACACCATATGTGACAGACGCACAGTGTCCTCAGAGCTGCATCACCAGCTGTCCTGGGCTTCACACTCACTCAAGCTTGATAGAAATCCTATTTTTCTTTCAATCTTATGAAACAGTTCAGAGGAATTCTAATAGGTTTCTTTCTTAAAAAACTGCACATGTATTTTATGATGATAATGATTATTACTGTCATTATTATTATTATTATAGACAGAGACAAGGTCTTATTATATTGCCCAGGCTGGTGTCCAACTCCTGGGCTCAAGCGATCCTCCCGCCTCAGCCTCCTGAAGTGTTGGTATTACAGGCGTGAGCCACTGTGCACGGCCCATTATTACTGTTGTCATTACTGTTATTATTTTGCTTAGGCTGTGTATTAGCCAGAGTTCTCTAGAGGGACAGAACTAACAGGATATATATATACACACACACAAATATATACAAATAAAGGAGGGTTTATTATTAACTCACACGACCACAAAGTCACACAATAGGCCATCTGCAGGCTGAGGAGCAAGGAGAGCCAGTCCGAGTCCCAAAACTAAAGAATTGGAGTCCGATGTTTGAGGGCAGGAAGCATCCTGCACAGGGGAAAGATGTAGGCTGGGAGGCTAAGCCAGTCTAGCCTTTTCACATCTTTCTGCCTGCTTTATAGTCTAGCCGCACTGGCAGCTGATTAGATGGTGCCCACCCAGATTGAGGATGGGTCTGCCTTTCCCAGCCCACTGGCTCAAATGTTAATCTCCTTTGGCCACACCCTCACAGACACACCTAGGATCAATGCTTTGCATCCTTCAATCCCATCAAGTTGACACTCAGTACTAACCATCACAGGCTGGCTAAAATTGGTTTCTGTTGTGGGTAGAACTTCTCACAGTACAGCTAGTTTGAGTAATGAATGGGTGAGGAATAACTAGGCTCACTTGAAGATGATTCAAGTGATTTTTACCACATAGTATGTCCCCTAAGTGAAAGACACTAACATCGACTGAACACTTTCCACGAAACATGCTTTTCCATTTAGACCCTACAGGGCAAGCCCATTCCAACTCTCTTCATCACACGGTATGAGAAGTAAGAAACAAAACATAGGTATGAATGTATATTGAACATGATCAAACTGAAAAGGCAAACAAATTGGAAAAAAAGTAGACTTGCCACATATTTGAGGTTCAAAGACAGACTTGATCTATCAATATGTGCAAAAATGAAAATTCCAAAAGGAAAAAGATATATGCATAGTCAATTAATGTAAAAAAATCTGTTAGCAAAGAAAAGCAAATTAAAATGGCAGGTCGCCCCGGCCAACAACTATCACTTGGAAAAAATTTATCAAAATGATAAAGCCCACTGTTGGTGCAAACATTGAAGATGGCCTCTCCTGCCCTCTGCTGGTGGAAATTTAAACTACAGTAGTATGGTAAGTCCTTTCTGGAGCTTCTTTGAAAATATCAATCAAAAGTCTTTAAAATGGCCAGGCGCGGTGGTTCACGCCTGTAATCCCAGCACTTTGGGAGGCCGAGGCGGGTGGATCACGAGGTCAGGAGATCGAGATCATCCTGGCTAACATGGTGAAACCCCGTCTCTACTAAAAATATAAAAAATTAGCCTGGCGTGGTGGCGGGCGCCTGTAGCCCCAGCTACTAAGGAGGCTGAGGCACGAGAATGGCGTGAACTCGGGAGGCGGAGCTTGCAGTGAGCAGAGATCATGCCACTGCACTCCAGCCTGGGCAACAGAGTGAGACTCCGTCTCCAAAAAAAAAAAAAAAAAAAAAAAAAAATCCCGTCTCTACTAAAAATACAAAAATTAGCCGAAATTAGCCGGGCATGGTGGCATGTGCCTGTAAGTCCCAGCTACTCGGGAGGCTGAGGTAGGAGAATTGCTTAAACCCAGGAGACAGAGGTTGCAGTGAGCTGAGATTGTGCCACTGCACTCCAGCCTGGTGACAGAGCAAGACTCCATCTAAAAAAAAGAAAAAAGTCTTTAAAATGTTTGTATCTTTTGATCTAGGGATTCCAATGCTATAGCTTTTACCAGAGGAATAATTACAGCTGTGTAGAAAGAGGCACACATTTTATTGTGTTTTTATACAATCAATGGAAGAACTTTTTAAAACTAGCTCTCTTCTTGGAATGAAGAACAGTATCCAAAATGATAGATATTAACTTTCACCGAGCACTTTCCATATGCCAGGTGCTTTTCTAAGAGCTTTACCTGTATTCTCATTCCTGGAGGTGCTCACAGAACACCCGGGGACCAACAGGGCAGCTACATGGCACAGTGAGAGAACAGGGTGGTACTGGTCTGGCCTCAGAGATGCAAGTAACAGAAAACAACTGAAATTAAAATTAATTTAAAAAAAGGGAAAATTTAACCATCTGTAAAGTCTCAGCAATGGATAATAACAGCTAAGATTTACTGAGAGTTTTCTATGGGCTGCTCTAAAGACTGCATGTATTAATACTTTTAATCTTTACCCAATCCTGTGAGGTGGGTATTATTCTTAATCTCATTTTGCAAGTGAGGAAACTAAGGCAAAGAGTGGATAAGATGCTTTCTCAAGGTTCAAAGAGTCAGTAATGACAGGACTGGCAATGACAGCCAGGCAGGCAGCTAGCTCCAGAGCTCAGTTCCTTAACAGGGTTAACTAAGGCTTAGCTAGATCTGGGAGGCGGCACAATGCTACCAAGACCTCTTAGCTTACCTCTCAGTGCTTCCTTCCCACGTGGGCTCCCATTTCCAGAACAGCAGCCCCAAGCCCAAACTGACCTCACAGCTCACCATATCAAAGCAACCGTGAACATCTTCCCAGCCTAAGACCTGGAGGATGAGAGGTCTGTTTTGGGTCTTGTGCCCTCCCCTAGGACGGGGTCAGTCTCTGGGAACTGAGCAGGACCACTATAGAAAGCAGCAGTGGTTTCTCAGAGGTAGGCAGACACATGTATGTCCGTACTGAAGACCAGTTAGCTGTGCTCAAGGACCAAAGTAAGCACGGGTAATGGAGTTCCTGCTGTGTGCTCAGTGTTTGCAAGGTACTGGGGGATACCACGACATGGCTGTTTCTCCCAATCAACTGGGGGAAACACAGGCAAAAGGAAAATAACAATAAAGCTTGGTAATTCTTGGAAGAGAGACATGAATAAAGAGTCACTGGAACCCAGGGACAAGGGAACACTGATCAAGGGGTGAACAGGTGCCTGATCTTGAAGGCCTGGCAAGCCAAATTACTAAGAATAGTAACTACTGCTGTTTGGAGGCAAACTATATATGCCAGGCACTAAGCTAAACAATCTGTATACATGTATCTTCACTCCAATACCCAATGTTTCACAGATGAGCAAACTGATACTTAGAACAATAAAATAACTTGCCCAAGGACCCACAGCGATGGAGGCAGGATTCAACAGTCTATACATACCTTGGATTTAACTATGTTGCTAAGCGGGGGGCCAGAAAAGGTCACAATGAAATTCATTTGTTACCCACAAGTAATCCACATTGAAAATGAAAATTTCTTAATTGGTAGCAGATCTGGTATCACATATCTATCTATAATTAGGGTGCCACAGTACACACATTGAAGGGGTTCTTTTCCTTTTTTTTTTTTTTTTGAGACAGAGTTTCACTCTTGCTGCCCAGGCTGGAGTGCAATGGGCGGTCTTGGCTCACTGCAACCTCTACCTCCTGGGTTCAAGCCATTCTCCTGCCTCAGCCTCCCAGGCAGCTGGGATTACAGGTGCTTGCTAACATGCCCAGCTAATTTTTTTTTTTTTTTTTTTTTTGTATTTTTAGTAGAGACGGGGTTTCACCATGTTGGCCAGGCTGGTCTCAAACTCCTGAGCTGAGGTGATCCACCTGCCTCAGCCTCTCAAAGTGCTGGGATTACAGGCATGAGCCACTGCACCTGCCCAAAGGGCTTCTTTAATAGACCTCAGAAATGAAGATGTGGTCATTAAATACTGGAATTTTTCCAACCTGCTTTTAAGTATCATCAATATGGTGTGCAAGTAGTGCCATTTAAAATTGCAGAGAAAAAAACTCTGGAAGGATTTCAGATCCAAATTCAAAGGCCCCGAAACCACAAAAGGAGAAACCTGATCTGACCTGAACATACCATGTATGGGAACCTGGGATAGCCGCGATGCTCTTGGGAGTATTCAGTTACCACGGAGGCCCTGCACTGACCCTTTTTCGAGGAGACAATCAACAGAAGATTGTATTTGATGGGACAAATTCACTTCCTGTTAACAAGGCTTCTAACCCTGTACGAGAGAGAAGAAGAGAGGGCAAAGACTTCAGTTGGCTTTGAATAAATGAATCCAGTTCTTTAGAAGTCTTGAAAGAAAAAAAAAAGAACAGGAAAAAGGAGGTATTGTTTAGAAAGGCCATATGATCCACCCAGCTGTTAAATCCTGTGCTCCGAAGGGTGAAGAAAGGCTGAAGAAATGATAAATCAGTAGAGATTTGGTATTTCTCTCTTTTTTTTTGAGATGGAGTCTCGCTCTGTTGCCCAAGCTGGAGTGCAGTGGCACGATCACTGCAGCCTCCTTCTCCCAGGTTCGAGCGATTCTCCTGCCTCAGCCTCCAGAGTAGCTGGGATTACAGGTGCCGGCCACCACGCCCGGCTAACTTTTGTGTTTTTAGTAGAGACGGGGTTTCGCCATGTTGGTCAGGCTGGTCTCGAACGCCTGACCTTGTGATTCGCCCGCCTCGGCCTCCCAAAGTGTTGGGATTATAGGCGTGAGCCACCGCGCGCGGCTGGCACTCTTTTCTTGAATATTTCTTATTACATTCCTTTTACAAACACCCCAACACATCGAAGATATTAAACAGTGCCTACTAATTCAAATTTTACTTCCTATGTAGCTCACTGGCTCTCCACCCCTGTATTCAACTCACCTGAAACCACTCTCCCTCCTCGCCCACACTCCAGCAGAATAAACTGCCCTTTACACGTACAGTGTTTCTATTATGCCCCATGTACAGTGTTTTTATTATGGCACTGTATTGAAGCTGATTCCTCTACTAGATCCTTCTGTCCTCACCATTTTATCACATGCAGCTGCTCAGAAAATGTTGGCTGCATTGATGAAATGCTTTCATACAGTTATAAATAGAGTTATGTTGTAATATACCTCTGTAGTTTTCTTTGGACCAGGAGCTCCTCACGTGCAAGGCCATGTCTTACTCATCTTTATCTCCACTGCTAGCATGGTGCGTAACAGCTCCTAGCAAATAGCAGATGCTCAGTAAACGTTTGCGTGGCTAAGCCCACCATTTCTCAGCACATGACTCGCTGGGAAAGGGCTGGGAGAGTAATACGCGGGATTATTGACGAAGAAAAAGTTGTGAACTCGTAACACACAGTTTGTGGGCGTGAGCAGTGTGGAAAACGGAAGTTTGCTGGGAAAGCAATTTAGTTCCCTCGGTTCAGGCTGGGAGGATTTTTCACAAGTGGCGAGGAGGGGGCTCACATGAACCACATACAGGTACTTCTCACTGAAACGCACAACAAATCTACGGCCAAGTGTAATAACGAAACGGGCCCCAAGAAGTTTATTTAATGCCCAGGGGCCCCCAAGTGGTCACTGCCAGGCTCTAGCATCCTGTCCAGCAGGCCTTTCTCCTCCTTTCAACTCTTGCTGGGCGACTCCTGAAAAGCAAAAGTAGGAAAAAAACTGGGGGCTGAGAGTGGAGGGCTGGACAGAGGGTATGTCTCCTGCTCTGGCACCCGGAAGCCTGCGAGGGCTTCGGAAGCTCAGCGTCTCACGGTCGCGCATCCCGGCCCTGGACGCATCCAGCGGCAGCGGTAATCTTGGTCCTCCTGGGCTTCCGTAGGTCGGAATAAACTTGGAAACTTTTCGACCGGGAAAGCTCAGTGTTTTAAAATTCAAATCACACTTGTCGACATGAGAGCTGAACCCTTGAGGCCGACTCCACCCTAGCTGTTCGCTAACTAAACAGCGAAGAGAACACAGTCTCCAATCCAAACGCCAGGAGGCCCAGACCTGGAGCCGACGCCGGAAGCGCTGTCTGACATCACTTCCGTCGCATTTCGGGGCGGTACCAAGATGGGCTCTTCGCGGGCCCGGCAGCAGCTTCGGCGGCGATTCCTCCTCTTGCCGGACACCGAAGCCCAGCTGGACCGCGAGGGTGACGCCGGGCCGGGTGAGGCGCGCACCAAGCCGCCCCGAGGTTCTCAGAGGCGAGGCGCCGGAAAACGGCCGGCCTCCGGTAGCCCTGGCCCAGTCTGGAGGGACCGAGTTTCGGCTTTGCAAGTCGAATATTTAATGTCAGGGAAGATCCTTAGAATCGCGTAGGGATGTGCATCGGCATCTCAGCTGCGCTTCAGAATTCTCTGGAGAGCTGATTTGACACCTGTTTGGAAATAGCGATTAAAATTAAAAATACCCACCGGTTCTAAGTCTTAAGAATTTACCAGAAACATGCCTGTGCCGCAGTGTACAATGATGTGCGCAGTGTTTCACTTCAGGATTGCTTGTAATAGCGAATGACTAGTAATATCTGTCTTGCCCGTCAGCAGAAAGCTGGTTAAGTAAATTTGGATATATGTATACATGACACGCCAGATCGACTCGTATGTACCAGTGGGGATGATTTTCAAAGGGAATTGCGGAACACTATGGTATGCCACCATTTGGGTACAAAACAGGTGACTTGTGATGTATGTTCACCTGTAGATGCATAGGATATGGAAGAATTCAGTAAAAATTGTAAGTGGTGGTTGCTTCCGGGGATTAGATCTGAGGTTAAGGATGGGAGACAGATACTTCATTTTGGATATTTTGTATGTCATATGTTTTAAAACCGTGTCCGTTTATTACCTTTTCAAAATAAACACGAATAACCTCATGCCCAGGCATGATGATGTATACATTTTGAGGATATCCCAGAATATTATGAACATGCTTCCCAGGGTTTCCGATGGTCATCTAAAGGCCCAAAACCTCAGATGTGGACCATTGATTCTCACGTGAACATAGAGGGCATGTCAGAATCCCCGGAAAACTTTCTAGAAATCATCCATCTGACCCAACCCCCATCCATCCATTCTTTCAGATTGCGTTCCAGACAGGAAAAATGACTTGTCCATCACCTGTCTAGACAGTGCTGTGCTGGAACTAGAGCTCTGGTGTGCCATTTCCACTTTTGAGCTGTGTTTAAAGTAACTAAAATATTCAGTTATAGGCTGGGCACGGTGGCTCACGCCTGTAATCCCAGCACTTTGAGAGGCTGAGGTGAGCTGATCACGAGGTCAGGGGTTCGAGACCAGCCTGGCCAAGATGGTGAAACCCCGTCTCTACTAAAAATACAAAAATTAGCCCGGTGTGGTGGCGGGTGCCTGTAATCCCAGCTACTCGGGAGGCTGAGGCGGGAGAATTGCTTGAACCCGGGAGGCGGTGGTTGCAGTGAGCAGAGATCGAACCATTCCACTCCAGCCTGGGCAACAGAGGAAAACTCTGACTCAAACAAAACAAAACAAAACAAAGCAATTTAGTTATAAAAGTGTTCTTGGAAGACCACAAGTCCAGTTCATGCGCTAACGTTTGCCTTTGGCATTTTTCCTAATTAACAGGACTAATTCCTTTCCTAGAAGAAATGTGAAACATAATATTAAAATTCTTACATTTCCAGGTGACATTGTTACTTCCGAAAGACGATGAAAGTGTAAATTTGATTTCAAAATATATTTAGAGGAAATAAATTGACTGTATGGACCGCATTTTATAGTGGGCTCTTATTTTTTGTAAATATAAACCTATCTCAAGGGTTTTACAGAAGGATTTGTTATGGGAGAGACTCTGGTTCTTAGCTCTAGGAAATGATTTTATTTGGCTTAAATTAAGTATAATTTTTCCTCACAAAATTGTGGTAACTTAATAAGTTGAAATCTCCCTTATTTGCAGAAACCTCCACAGCCGTTGAGAAAAAGGAGAAACCTCTTCCAAGACTTAATATCCATTCTGGATTCTGGATTTTGGCATCCATTGTTGTGACCTATTATGTTGACTTCTTTAAAACCCTTAAAGAAAACTTCCACACTAGCAGGTAAGAAAACTTTATTGCTTCGTAAATTAAACCCATGTCTGGTTTTTCATGTTATATTTTGTTAGTTGAATTCTTCAAACAGTAAGCACCTACTCTCTGCCAGGCCCTGTGTTGGAGGTGCTGGTGATACGAAGATGAATATGAGATGGGGGTCAAAGGGTACATATTTTTAGTTATAAGATGAATAAGGTCTGGGGATCTAATGTACATACAGTATGGTAACTATAGTTAATAATGCTGTATTGTATACTTGAAATTTTCTAAGAGTAGGTCTTGTGTCCTCCCCCTGTTCCCCCACCAGTGGTAACTATGTGAGGTGATGAGTGTGATAATTAATTTGATTGTGGTAATCATTTAACAATGTGTGTGTGTGTGTGTGTGTGTGTGTGTATACACACGTATATATATATATTCATATATATGAATATATACATATATATGAATATATATGACTATGAATATATATGAACATATATACACATATATAGTCACATATATGTGTATATATGTGTGTGTGTATATATATATCAAGTCATCACATTGTATACCTTGAATGTATAAAATTTTAATTTGTCAATTATACTTCAGTAAAGCTGGAAAAAATAAAACCAATGAGAGGGTGTGTGCTCTGAGCATACACAGTAGAGTGGAAGAGAACTGGAAATTAGTTGTGTGCAAATAAATGTGTTGTAGGATGAGGAAGGTACTAAATTTAAGAAGAACCTAATCCATTTGGGGAAAAAAGGAGGGAGAAAGACTGACTGAAGGTCTTCATGAAGACCAAGTACAAGAGTACTGGGAGGAAGGGTCGAGAACTGTGGCCAGTGAGAACTGGGTCTCAGGGTTCGTTTCAGAGGGTAGTTACAGCTGACAAGGTAACTACAGGGTGTGACTGCGTTAGAGTGGAGGTGAAGGTCCACAGTGGGAGGAGTGAGAGCTTTGTGGCCAGGCCAGATGTCCAATAGTTCCTCATTCACAGGGACTGAGATCCTTTCAGTATAGTCTCCAGAGCTGACATGGAGGAGAGGGTTGGAATCATATCCTAGGGTCCTTACTGCACATGGGAGAGTGATGTGGAGACCCTTGAATAATAAACGGAAGGGAGAGGTGTGTTGGTGAGCATCACAACTGGCATTGGGAGGGCTGGTGTGCTTAGGGTCAAGAGTAATAATTTGGAAGTACCAGTGGGGGTAGGAAGATGCAGACAGGACTGTGGTCCCCTTGTATCATGGCAGGACACATGATTTCTCCTCAAGGGCCTTCAGGAGGAGCAGTGACTTCTGGCGGAGGAGACTGTCGAGCCACAAGGAACAAGCCCACAGGGGAAAGTAGGCAGAGGGGAGTTTATTTAAACTGTCCTCTACTTTCTAGGGGAGAAACTTTCCCTGCACACTCCCATCTTCTGCCCTTCCATGTCACTCACTCCTTTGTGGGAGGTGGCGTGACTGATTGAGTGTGTGATGAAGAACTGGACGAAGGTAGCTCAGCACCTTCTTCTGCTGTAAGTCGGCTGCCCGTAGGAAGTGCAGAGTCTGGTCTGCCTTCCCATGGTGTCATTTCACGGGGGCAGCCCCCACAGGAAAAGGTCTCTAGGTTTTCATTTTGACCTGGAACCCAGTGGGTAAGCCTGTCTGTTTCTGGGTGTCAGAGACCCAGTATTAGGAAGTGCTTTGTCATCACTCACCAAAGCCATATTCTTCCCACAGCTGCATCAGTATAACAGACATTTAATCTTCATTAGCTTTACTCAGTCATCTCTCTTAGAACTTGGGCTGGGAAAAGAGGGATGGATACTTTATTTTTATTTTGAGACAGGGTCTCGCTGCACTCTCACCCAGGCTGGAATGTAGTGGTGTGATCATGGCTTACTGCCTTGACTTCCCAGGCTCAAGTGATCCTCCCACCTCAGCCTCCCGAGTAGCTAGGACTACAGGCGCACACCACCATGCCTGGCTAATTTGGTTTATTTTTTGTAGAGATGAGGTCTCTTCATGTTGCCCAGGCTGGTCTCAAACTTTTGGGCTGGAGTGATCCTCCCAGCTTGACTTCCTAAAGTACTGCGATTACAGGTGTGAGCCACTGCGCCTGGCTGGAGGGGATGGGTACTTTAACCACCACCAATAGCAGCTGCTCTTCCCTTCATCAGGTACTTTATGGAGCCTGAAATGTGTTTGGCTGTCGGTGGCAAACACATGGAAGGTGCATTTCTAGCTCTCCAACAGCTCATTCTAGGCTGCAGCAGACAAGTTACCAGGCCGCATGGTATGTGCTCTGTAAGTGTAGGCGTAGGGTATTATGGGAGCATCTAGGAGGGGTACCTAGTCCAGCTCAGCCTCAGGACTGAGACCTTTTTGAGGTTTTGGGAGATGTGAGAGAACTTCTCTATTTGTGTCCTTATATTGGGTATTTTTATTAGTTTAAAGAAATGGCAGAGTAAGAAATGATCACACATAAGATATTTGGGGGCAACTGCAGTGAAGTGGAGTGCCCAGGACCACACAGCTGGCGTGTGGCAAATCCGGGACGCAGACATTGGGACGAGGGCTGTGGGGGTTGGAAAGAAAGTAGAAGTCGTAGATCTGTCCTCAACAAGGTGTCATCTTAGAGAGAAAAAGGCATAAATGCATTGTCAAAGGCTGAGGATTTAGAGTCGCATTGTTTTCTTGGGAAGGATTCATTAAGGGGGTATTGAACAGCCGTGAAATGAGAGGGCTCACAAAAGACAGCGCCGGCTGAGTTCTGCTTTTGGAAAATGGCTAAAATGGCTCGTTCTTCTGATGCCTGAGGCGATTTCTTTTTCCTCTGGCTCTAGCCTAAGTTTAGAAGCTTGAGGCCTTAAGGTTCTTTATATTGTTCAAAGATGGGAGAGCAGGTCTGTATTAAAAACAAAACAACACTGTGATGCTTTAGAAATCACCGTTTAAAAAACTCTGCTTGTGTGCATCAAAATCAACTGTGGAGTTAAAGGCAGAAAGTGAAATTAAAATCCCAGATGCTCAGGCCCAGAATTTTGGAAACTGGGGACTAGGTAATTTCTCTTAGAAAGGTGCAAGGTGACTGTGATATAAAGCCAGGGCCGAGGACCACTGACTGATAGTATTATATTTTGTTCAGGCAGTTTAAAAAATTTTCTTAGGCTGGGCACGGTGGCTCATGCCTGTAATCCCAGCACTTTGGGAGGCCGAGGTGGGTGGATCACCTGAGGTCAGGAGTTCAAGACCATCCTGGCCAACATGGTGAGACCCCATGTCTACTAAAAATACAAAAATTAGCTGGGCGTGGTGGTGGGTGCCTGTAATTTCAGCTACTCAGGAGGCTGAGGCAGGAGGGTAGCTTGAACCTGGGAGGTGGAGGTTGCAGTGAGCTGTGATTGTGCCATTGCACTCCAGCCTGGGCGACAACAGCGAGACTCCATCTCAAAAAAAAAAAAATTTTTTTTCTTACATCCTTTGCCAACATGTGCTTTTCAGCCTTTTATCATTACCCCTAAGGAGTCTTTTTAGACATTTTTTTCCTAATCATCCCTGTGGAATGTGGAATTAGATAAACTATATATTCTCTTATATACTGCATGCATATCTATGCTTTATACATACAGTTAGAGCCAGATTTTTTTCTTCACTTTGGGGGTGATAACCCCCCAGTGAGATTGCATGCTCTAGCAGAAGAGAGGTCTTTGAAGACTCCTAAAGATGAACGTGGAAATTTTTTCCTCATAGATACAACTTGAGTGATGGCTGGGCACGGTGGCTGACGCCTGTAATCCCAGCACTTTGGAAGGCTGAGACAGGTGGATCGCTTAAGGTCAGGAGTTTGAGACTAGCTTGGCCAACATGGACATGGTAAAACCCCATCTCTACTAAAAATACAAAAATTAGCTGGGTGTGGTGGCCGGTGCCTGTAATTCTAGCTACTCGGGAGGCTGAGGCAGGAGAATTGGTGAACCCGGGAGGTGGAGGTTGCAGTGAGCCGAGATTGTGGCACTGCACTCCAGCCTGGGTGACAGAGTGAGACTCTGTCTCAAAAATAAATAAGTGGAAATAAAAATAACATGAGTGGAATAATAATGATTATGATTGAGAGTGAACTGTGAGGAGCACTTTGCTGACCACTTGATTTAATTCTCATAGCTATTTTGAGTTAAGTACTGTCAATATTTCTGAAACACACGGAGGTTAGGTAATTTGCCTAGAGTCACAAAACTAGTCTTGCTCAAGTTAAGATTCAAACCCATACAGACAGATTTCAGAGGCTGTGCTCTTAACCCCTTCACTCTACTGCCTCTCATGACTCCAAATCTCAGAATTGCATCATGGTAAAAAGCCTTCATGGAATCCGGAACCTTGCCATTATTGGAAGTTCACTTTGTGCCGTTGTAACTTAACTGTTGTAGCCATCTGTGCTCCCTCTCTCTTCCACATGGACTGTCAGGCTTTTCCCATAGAGCAGCAGATGATGATGGGATGTTGGATTGAGTTGGGAGAATGGGAAAGGGACTTCAGTCCCCAAGTCCAGCTGGGGTGGAGGGAAGGGGTTGTCCAGGTTGCCTCACACTTGCTGAATCAGGTCACAGGTGGAATTGGAAGGGAGTAAAAAGGCATTGGCGTTGAGGGTGAGGTGGTGAGTAGAAGATATTTTGAAAATGGGAGGATTTCATTTAGAAATCTTTTATGAGAGAAAATTTGAATTATTGATCTTCCTAATTGTCTTTCAGTATTCCAAGAAAGTTCACTTAACTTGGAGAAATGAAGTTTCCCACTGATAAACTTCTTTAATCCTGTCACACTCAAAACTTCAGAAACAACCAGAAAGCCACTATCTTCCTCGTATTTTTGTTTTTATTTATTTTACTTTTTGAGACAGAGTTTCACTCTTGTTGCCCAGGCACTCCAGGCTGGAGTGCAATGGCGCCATCTCAGCTCACTGCAACCTCTGCCTCCGAGGTTCAGGCGATTCTCCTGCCTCATCCTCCCAAGAAGATGGGATTACAGGCATGCACCACCACGCCTGGCTAATTTTGTATTTTTAGTAGAGACAGGGTTTCTCCATGTTGTTCAGGCTGGTCTTGAACTCCTGACCTCAGGTGATCCACCTGCCTCGGCCTCCCAAAGTGTTGGGATTACAGGCGTGAGCCACTGCGCCCGGCCTCTTCCTTGTATTTTTAAAGAAAATGCATTGTCATGACCAGAATTTTCCCTTGGTTGGTTGGCTGATGAGAGTGTATATATAAATGCATGTATTTCAAGTCTTACTTTTCATTCTTTCCTGAGTTGTGTATCTCTTTTTCTCACCCCCATCTCCCATAGATGGAGACTTTCTGAAAGCGTGGATTGTTTAAGTATGGCTCCCTCTGCAACACTTGATATTCTTAGAAGCAGATTTTTAAGCTATTAGTAAAAACTTTTAAGATATCTGACGATTCATTAAGTGCTGTCAGACCTCTTACTGTTTTTATCTCCACAGCTGGTTTCTCTGTGGCAGTGCCTTGTTGCTTGTCAGTTTATCAATTGCATTTTACTGCATAGTCTACCTGGAATGGTATTGTGGAATTGGAGAATATGATGTCAAGTATCCAGCCTTGATACCCATTACCACTGCCTCCTTTATTGCAGCAGGAATTTGGTAAGTTAACTTTGAAATGACTAACAGGAATGAACAACAAATTTTTTTTTGATCAGATAGTGATATACTTGGTCCAAACTTCGAAAGAAAAAAAGTTAAAACAGAAAAATAGTCTCCTGGTCATTCATGCTCTCTGGTTCCCTTTTCGTTAGTATCTCTTTCTCCTTCTATTTATGGATCTAGTTATTTAAGCACAGATGGTGACATTCTGTACATATTCTGCATTTTGCTTTTTAAATATTTTATTATGACATAGAATACATATAGAAAAGTGGAAAAACTGAAGTGAATGAATTAGTGAATGAATTCTCATGAAGTGAGCATTGGTGTAAACTGAGCCAGCACACTGGGAACCCCCTTCATTCTCCTCCCAGTTACTACACCTTCCCTCCTGCCACAGGTAAATGCTGACCTGACCTTCATGGTAACTACTTGCTTTGCTTCCATTAGATATTCTATTTTTGTTTCAGCTATGCTTTTGAACTTTATAGAAGTGGATTCGTACAGGGTGTATTCGTTCACATTGAGCTGGCTGTGTGCAGCATTGTGTGCAGTTATTTCATATTGTCGCCAGGAACAGTGACTCATCTTCATTGCTCTTTAGCATTCCATTGTTTAATTGAATCCCAGTTTTCTTTTCCATTGTTGATTGTGTTTAGATTTTATTCAGTTTGGGGTTACTATGAAGGATGCTATAAAGAGCATTCTTGTACATGGCTCTCGTAGCACAGTGAACACATTTCTGTTGGATGTAGAGATGTGTGTATATATATATGTATATATTTACTCCAAGGGGTAAAATTGTTGGATGAACATACCTTTGACTTCAGTAAATCATGCTAAACTGCTTTCCAAAGTGGTTGTTCGTCTTTTTTTCCTTTTGGTTTTCAGTGGATCCTTACAGTTTGGGATTCATCCATAATGGTACATGTAGATGTGTCTCATTTTTTTAAACAGTTGCGTAGTTTTCACAGCATGGACAGAACATGATTTATTTAACGTGTCTTCTGTTGTTGGACTTCGTTATATTTATACTCACACAATGCCACGATGAATAACCTTCTTCATAAGTTAAATAAATACTCAATGAAAAATACAGGGTTTTTTGGGTTTGTAAAAGTAATACTTGCTCACTGAGGAAAAAAAATCTGTAAATTACAGAAAAACACAAAGGAAATGTATCCTATGATCCAACCAGAAAGAAAACTACTTTTCCTATGTTGTGTGTAGCTCTCTAGTTTTTTCTTTCTTTATATCAATTGGATTTTTTTTTTTTTTTTTTGGAGACAGGGTCTCACTGTGTCACCCAGGCCGGAGTGCAGTGGCATGATCGCAGCTCACTGCAGCCTCGACTTCCCAGGCTTAAGTGATCCTCCTACCTCACTCAGCCTTCTGTGTAGTTGGGACCACAGGCGTGTGCCACCACATCTGGCTATTTTTTGTATTTTTTGTAGAGATGGGGTTTTGCCATGCTGCTCAGGCAGGTCTCACACTCCTGGCCTCAAGCCATCTGCTTGTGTTGGCCTCCCAAAGTGCTGGATTACAGGCGTGCACCACCACCCCCGGCCTAATTGAATTTTTATTTTGGAAGAACCATATACCTTTATACATATTCTTTCTATGACTTATTTTCTGTAGTTGAAGTTCAAGGTTGTTTGACAGTGTGATGTGGTTATTGTTAACCTGTATGTGGGGGCATGCAGATATGTTGTTTTACTTTTTCCCATAAGGCTAAGATCATCTCCAGAAATATTAATTTTTTAGACAGTGTGATTATAGTTATTTAATACTCATACTTACCAAAATATTATATATTTAAACCAATAACCATCTGAACTTATTTGAATATAGTTTTCCCTATTCTGTTCTTAGAAATTTCAGTCATTAAAAATCTTTATACTTAGAAAGTGTTTTAATTTTACTTTGATGACAGGAATAGTGTTTTTCTCAATGAAAGATATAATAGCAGCTTATAAGTGATAACTGTTTTCATTCTGTTTTTAAGAGAAAATACTTTGGTCTTTTTTACCATGATAGTTTAGTGTGTGATGTCATAAAAATGGGCTGTAGCCATTTAAATTCTTGTTCAAGTGCAGAAACTAAGAGACTTCAGTTTCTATTAAGCCATGTCAACTCCTATTAGGAGACCTTTAGTGGTTCCAGTTCCAGGGCCTTCTTGAAGAAATTGTGATACTTGTGTAAGTCTATCTAGAGTTTTCCTTTCCAGCATTGGCTAAGTCACATAGCTGAGAAATATGATACACAGAGAAAGTTGCTGACTGGATGAACTTTTCTACATTGAACTCTTTAAATCTAGATTCTAGAATAAAATATATTGATGCATATTGGAGTTGTCAACTGTTTATGTCTTGTTCTTTTCAGCTTCAACATCGCTTTATGGCATGTGTGGTCGTTTTTCACTCCATTGTTGTTGTTTACCCAGTTTATGGGGGTTGTAATGTTTATCACACTCCTTGGATGATTTCCGAAGGTAAGATATCTGGAATGGTTTTTCTAAAAATGAACTCGTTTGAAAAATGTCTTTTATGACAATTTTCAGTGGATGGAGCTGTAACAGACTATTTGTGAATTATTTTCAGTCATGTTTACACCAGAGTTGTCCACACTAGAATTATTCATTCATTGAACTCTGAGATAGACTTTTTTTTTTTTTTTTGAGACAGAGTCTCACTCTGTTGTCCAGGCTGGAGTACAGTGGCATGATCACAGCTCACTGCAGCCTTGACCACCTGGGGGCTCAAGCGATCCTCCCACCTCAGCTTCCCAAGTAGCTGGTATTATAAACATGTGCTACCATGCTTGGCTAATTTTTAGAAAATTTTTTATAGAAACAGAGTGTCCTTATGTTGCCCAGGCTGGCGGGGGTTGGGGGCTGAGACACTTTCTTTTGTAAAAGTTGGTTCTAAGTGACTACTTTTTAGAGAAGGTACCCTGCCTTTCAAAGACCTCATAAAGACAGGATTTGTACCTTCCAATATAGTTAAATTCACACATTAGACCATTTTGTGTTGAAATTATATTAATTTGTGTCAGCTTATATTGAATGACTGTTGGCTAGATCATTCTTAAGAAATGGGAATACAGGAAGAATGGACAATTTTACCCAATTGGGAAAAAAAATTCTGCCATCTTCTAATTATTCTGACTTCCTCATAACAATGTGTTGGATGTCACAATCAGCTTTTGTTTGGTGTTATTTATAGAATTTCTGCCTCCCTACAGATCACCCCATCCTGAGATCTGCTGCCTTACACAGTGGAGGCTGTTTTCTGAGTGTCGGATAACTCTGTTATTAAATAAGTGTGTATTGAGAATACTCACTCCAGATGCTTAGGGGCATAGTGAGAAGGACAAAGATAGTGCCTCCTGTCAGGTCACTTACATCAGAACTTGCAGGAAACCTGCTTTATACAGCAGTTGACAGGTGTGGAAACTGAAGCTCATGGAAATAAAAGTTCATACACTAAATTTTCAAGGAGTTAATGAAAACTGACATTTCTGCTAAAAACAGCATGTTCTCCCTGTGGGATATTAAAGGAAGGTCAGTGGTAACTGTATAAAGAAGAAATGGACATAGTCTCCTTGTTAGCAGTCTGAAAATAGTTGCTAGCACCTCCATACCCACGCCAATGTCTCCAGCCTTCTTCAGGCACCTTGCTGTGTCTTGGGACCACTGGGAGCCCTCACAGGAGGCCCTTCATTCGTGTACACGTGTGGTGCCACAAGTGGCTCTGGGCCTGGAGGAATCCTACACATCTCAGAACACTTCCTCACCTGACCCTGTCACCCATCTCCCCTTCTCATGTTCTCAGCCCCTTCTTTGACTCTCGAATTTTGAGTTTTTACAGATGTTTGGGAGCTCTTACTCTGACATGAAGTTATAATTGGTAATGGAGACTCAGACAATGTTGTAGATCACAGAGTGAACTATGCTTTTTAGTGTTAAATGCAATAGCTTGAGATAGAATGTTTTACTTGGTACATAAATGCTGGTTTTCTTTCAGATTTAAGGACATATACTTTTTTTTATTTTTATTTTTTTTTAAGAGACAGGGTCTTCTATGTTGCCCAGGCTGGCTTTGAACTCCTGGGATCAAGTGATCCTCCTGCCTCAGCCTTCGAAGTAGTTGGGACTACAGGCCCACGCCACCGTGCCTGGCTGGACACATCAATTTGAAGTGAATGGTTAAACATCCAGCTAGCTGAAAGCATGGCAGACCCTAACAGAAAAGTTACAGTGTGTTTTTGCAACTATGAAATGAATGGTTTCCTGGGAAAAATTGTGACTTTGTATAACTATTGTTGAAACCAGAGTAACTTATATTTCACTTGCTATTCTTAAATTATTAAAATTTTCAGAAGTCAGTGATACAGACATACTATTTTGCAATGCTAATCTGTTTGAGTCTTTGGAGAAAGTGGTTTCATTATAGGTGCATAATGCACTCTTAATATTTTAAACAAATAGTTCACTCTTCCATTTAAGGGATAGCAGTTCCTTGTATAAAATGACTGGATGTGTATAAAGGAATTATGTTGTCATGTGCCTTTAACCAGCTTTAGTAATTACTATAATCTCATATTTATGATAGTTTTGTTAGGTGACAGGACCAAATGAAAATATTTTATGTTTTCTCATCACTTTAGATTTTATCATTGTGTAAATTACTGGGTTTTTAGCATTTCCTAATATGAAGTTTTAATCATTTTTAAGTATACATATTTTTTTCTGTATCATTTAAATAAAATATTTTTATAACTTGTGAGTTTTGTTCATGCAAACTTTGGAATAACTTCTGGTTTTTAGCTATTAGCACTTTGAATTAACTGTAGAAATAACAAGGGCTAACTCTGTTCTTCAAAGACTTTATAAAGACAGTATTTGCACTTTCAAATGCAAATATATCTACATTAAATCTAAACAGCATAAGCATTGTGACAGAATATATCTCATGTTGATTGTTTTCTCTATAAGGTGACTTCTAATAATGACCTGACTTAATCACCACTTATGTCTGGTTCAGATCATACCCTGCCATTTACTAGCTGCAAGACCCTCAGTAGTACAGGTTTAGTATCCCTAATTTCAAAATCTGAAACTTTTTGATTACTGATGTGACACTCAAAGGAAATGCTCATTGGAGCATTTTGGGTTTTGGAATATAATGCAAATATTCCAAAATCCAAAACACTTCTGGTCCCAAGCATTTCATAGAAGGGGTAGTCAGCCTGTAATCTTTTTTCAGCTGTGAAGTGGGAACAATATCTGTCTTGTAGGGTTGTGAGTAATAGTAATAATGTTTGTAAAACACCAATTACAGTGCCTGACACACAGTAGGTGTCCACTCAATAAATGGTAATGGAGAGGGAAAGAAAGGGAAAGCAGAATATAGGATCAGGAATATCATATCCGGTCATGATATTTGCAAAGGGGAAAGTCAGGCATGATGAGTAGACAGAAGCAAACCCAGTTTGTGGTCATGGGTATGTGAAGGTGTGGCAAGAGTGTCATTTAAAATAGGGAGCAAGGCCAGGCAAAGGCCACAATCAGGAAGCCGAGTCAGGCAGTGATTAATCAGGCAGCTGAGTCAGGCAGTGATTAATCAGGCAGTGATGTGAGGGTCTGGTACAACTGAGGCTGCAGCCCTGGAAGGTAGGGCATTTGGATCAGACTTCCTGGAGGGAGCTTGGGTGGAGAGTGCCCCAGTGTCAGCCTTCACACATTTTATATCTTTTTTTTTTTTTTTTTCTTGAAGAGTATGTTTACAATATGGATAGAAATCTAAGGCTGGGATGTGTTTAAAACAATTAGTTAAAACCCAGTTTCCTAAGAGCTAATAACTGGCCAATTAGGATGGTATGAAGATTATCCTATTACTTAAAAAAAGACTTTTTGAGACAGAGTCTTTAACTTGTCATAACATGTCTGAACAGGATCTAGTTTGAGACACTAAGAAGGATAAGACATCAGTTTGAAAAGAGACCACATCAGTGCAACATGAATTCTGCTAAAATTGAAGCAAGAACAAACATCAGTTTATTGTGAAGCTTGGGTGAAAAAATGGTGAAATCACTAATGCATCATGAAAAGTTTATGGGAACAATGCCCCAAAGAAATCAACAGCTTACAAATGAATAACTTGTTTTGAGAAGGTATGAGATGATGTTGAAGAGGAAGCCCTCAGTGAGAGACCCTACACATGAATCTTTGAGGAAAAAATTAATCTTGTTTAGCCCTAATCAAAGAGGACTGATGATTAACAGCAGTTAACAATAGCAGAAACAATAGACAGTGTCAGAGACGTCTCAGTTGGTTCAGGTTACACAATTCTGGCTGAAAGCAAACTTTCCACTTGATGGGCGCCAAAACTGTTGTGCCCAGATCAGTTGCAAACAACAGCAGAGCTTTCGATGGAAATTTAAACAAGTGGGATCAAGATCCTGAAGCATTTGTTCAAAAAGTTGCAACAGGATATGAAACGTGGATTTCCTAGTACTATCCTGAAGACAAAGCACAATCAAAGCAATGGCTACCAAGAAGTGGAAGTGGGTCAGTCAAAGCAAAAGCAGACCAGTCAAGAGCACAGGTCATGGCAACAGTATTTTGGGGCTCAAGGCACTTTGCTTGTTGACTCAGGAGGACCAAAGAATGGTAACATCTGCTTATTATGAGAGGGTTTTGAGAAAGCCAAAGCTTTAGCAGAAAATTCTTGGGAAAGCTTCAGCAGAGTCCTCCTCCACCATGACAATGTTTCTGCTTATTCCTGTCATCAAGGGCAATTTTGGGAGAATTTTGATGGGAAATCATTACAGTCCTGATTTGGCTCTTCCTAACTTCTTTTTGTTTCCTAATCTTAAAAAATCTGTAAAGGGTACCCTTTATCTTCAGTTAATGTGTAAAAGACTGCATTGATATGGTTAAATTCTCAGGACCTTCAGTTCCTTAGGGGTGGGCTAAATGGCTGCAGCATGACTTATAAGTGTCTTGAACTTGATGGAGCTTATGTTGAGACATAAAGTTTATATTTTCAATTCATTTTTTCCAAGTTTTGAAGTCCAAGGGTACATGTGGAATGGCTAGATTGAATTTATTAATATAGGCATTACTTTTGCATACTTATTTTTTTGTGGTGAGATTTCTTAAAATCTACTCTTCACAATTTTTAAAATGCTATAAGTTGTTATTAACTATAGTTACTATGCTGTACAATAGATCTCTTGAACTTACTCTTAACTGAAATTTTGTACCCTTTGACCAACATCTCCCAATCCCCCAATTCCCCCTGCTGCCCGGCCCCTGGTAGCCACTATTCTACTCTCTACCTATATGACCTCAGCTTTTTTAGATTCTACATATAAATGAGATCATGTGGCATTTGTCTTTCTGTGCTTGGCTTATGTCACTTAACATAGTATCTTCCAGGTTCATATCCATATTGTTGCAAATGTCAGGATTTCCTTTTTTTTTTTCTTTTTTGAGACAGGGTCTGGCTCTGTCACCGAGGCTGGAGTGCAGTGGCACAATCTCAGCTCACTGAAACCTGGACCTCCCAGGCTCAAATGATCCTCCTACCTCAGCCTCCCAAGTAGCTGGGACTACAGGTGCTCACCACTGGGTCTGGCTAATTTTTTTTTTTTTTTTTTTTTGAGACAGAGTTTCACTCTTGTTGCCCAGGCTGGAGTGCAATGGCACGATCTTGGCTCACCCACAACCTCTGCCTCCCGGGTTCAAGTGATTTTCCTGCCTCAGCCTCCTGAGTAGTTGGGATTACAGGCATTTTTAATAGAGACGGGGTTTCTCCATGTTTATCAGGCTTGTCTCGAACTCCCGACCTTGGGTGATCCTCCCGCCTCAGCCTCCCACAGTGCTGGGATTACAGGCGTGAGCCACTGCGCTTAGCTTTTTTTTTTTTTTTTTTTTTTTGTAGAGTTGAGGTTTTGCCATGTTGCCCAGCTGGTCTTGAACTCCTGGGCCCAAGCGGTCCACCCACCATGGCCTCCCAAAGTGTTGGGTTTACAAGCATGAGCCATTGTGCCTGGCCATTTCCTTCTTTTTAAGGCTGAATAGTATTCTGTTCTGTATGTACACAATGTGTATACATACACACATTTTCTTTGTCCATTCATCCATTGGTGGATGCATAGGTTAATTCCATATCTTGACTATCATTTGTGTGTTATGGATTTAATTTTTGCTCGCCAGAAGATCTGTTGAAATCCTAACCCCTGGTACCTCTGATTGTGGCCCTATTTGGAAAGGGAGTCTTTATAGATTTAATTAAGATGTAAATTACAGTGAAGTCATACTGGAGTAGGTTGGGCCCTTAACCCATTATGACTGGTGTCTTTATAAGAAGAGGAAAAGAGGCACAGATACAGACGAAAGATGGTCAAGTGACAACAGAGGCAAAGATTGGAGTGATATAGCCACAAGCCAAGGAATGCTAAGGGTTGCCAGCAACCAGCAGAAACTGGAAGAGGCTGGCGAGGACCCCCTGTTGGAGCCTTCAGAGGGAACTTGGCTTTTCTGACATCTAGATTTTGGACTTCTGGCCTCCAAAACTGTGAAAGAATAAATTTTCATTGTTTTAAAGCCACCCAGTTAGTGGCACTTTGTTACACCCATCCTAAGAAATAAATACACTTGGCTGTGCACAGTGGCTCACGCCTGTAATCCCAGCAGTTTGGGAGGCTGAGATGGGTGGATCACAAAGTCAGGAGTTCGAGACCAGCCTGGCTGGCATGGTGAAGCCCCATCTCTACTAAAAATACAAAAAAAAATCCAGGCATGGTGGTGTGCACCTGTAATCCCAGCTACTCGGGAGGCTAAGTCAGGAGAATCACTTGAACCCAGGAGGCAAAGGTTGCAGTGAGCCAAGATCACACCACTGCACTCCAGCCTGGGCGATAGAGTGAGACTCTGTCTCAATAAAGGAAAAGAACAGAAACGAATACACTAACTCTTTTGTTCTTAAAAATACTGGGATTACATAGCTACCACCAAAGGTGACTGGGAGCAAAATGTTCTAAGTGCCCCTTGGGACCTTCTGTTGTCTCTGGTAGTTGAGTGTGCCAGTGGGCCTCTGGCCTTGTGACATCCCATCATCTTCACTGGAAGAAGGGAGCCCATGCGATTATTAAAAAGGAAACAACAGGTGCTGGAGAGGATGTGGAGAAATAGGAACACTTTTACACTGTTGGTGGGAGTGTAAACTAGTTCAACCATTGTGGAAGACAGTGTGGCGATTCCTCAAACATCTAGAACTAGATTTGACCTGGTGGTTTCATTACTGGGTATATACGCAAAGGATTATAAATCATGCTACTATAAAGACACCTGCACATGTATGATTATTGCAGCACTATTCACAATAGCAAAGACTTGGAACCAACCCAAATATCCATCAATGGTAGACTAGATTAAGAAAATATGGCACATATACTCCATGGAATACTATGCAGCCATAAAAGGATGAGTTCATGTCCTTTGTAGGGACATGGATGAAGCTGGAAACCATCATTCTGAGCAAACTATCGCAAGGACAGAAAACCAAACACCGCATGTTCTCACTCATAGGTGGGAATTGAACAATGAGAACACTTGGACACAGGGCAGGGAACATCACACACTGGGACCTCTCGTGGGGTGGGGGGAGGTGGGAGGGATAGCATTAAGAGAAATACCTAATGTAGATGACGAGTTAATGGGTGCAGCACACCAACACGGCACATGTATACATATGTAACAAACCTGCACATTGTGTACATGTACCCTAGAACTTAACGTATTAAAAAAAAAATAAGAAAAAAGGGAAGGGAGCCCGTGTCCCAGGGCAGCATGCCTCCCTGTCCCTCTGCGTGGTACTGAATCATCACTGGGAGGCAGCTGCCTGGTCAGGACGTTTCCAGCTTTTACACTGATTGTGCCATGCCACACAGTTCTCAGGACACAGTGTGGGCAGGGGTAAGATGCGCCAAATGTGGTGAAAACAGCAGGCCTGGATGCCACCAGAGCATCGTTTCTGACCCCTTGTATCTGCCCACCACAGAGCAGGGGTCAGTCGTAAGAAATTGGGGGCCCCGTGTAGCTCAGAGTTTTGAAAAAAATCTCACCGGTGTAAGGCAGAACACAGTGTGGGTAAATCTCTCAGTTTTATTTTATTTATTTATTGAGATGGAGTCTCACTCTGTCATCCAGGCTGGAGTCCAGTGGCACAATCTTGGCTCACTGCAACCTCTGCCTCTGCCTCCTGGGTTCAAGAGATTCTCCTGCCTCAGCCTCTCAAGTAGCTGGGATTACAGGTGCACACCACCACGCTGCTGGCTAATTTTTGTATTTTTAGTAGAGATGTGTTTCACCATGTTGGCCAGGCTAGTCTCGAACTCCTGACCTCAAGTGATCTGCCTCGACCTCCCAAAGTGCTGGGATTACAGGCTCTCAGTGAGTTTTAACATTGTCTTGAGATTACAATAAAGGGGGCTGAATTTAGCCTCCAGAAACTTTCATTTCATTGCTTCTTAAAAAAATGCAGGCCAGGTGCGGTGGTTCATGCCTGTAATCCCAGCACTTTGGGAGGCCAAGGGGTGGATCACGAGGTCAGGAGTTGAGACCAGCCTAGCCAGCATGGTGAAACACCATCTCTACTGAAAATACAGAAATTAGCCAGGCATGGTGGCAGGTGCCTGTAATCCCAGCTACTCGGGAGGCTGAGGCAGGAGAATGGCATGAACCTGGGAGGCAGAGCTTGCAGTGAGCCGAGATTGCGCCACTGCACTCCAGCCTGGGTAACAGAGTGAGACTCCATCTCAAAAAAAAAAAAAACAAAAAACAAAAACAAAAACAAACAAACAAAAAAAAGTGCAGGTAGCCCAGAGACAGGCATTCCACTTGATTTTCAGATGGTGACTGAGTGTTATTTATCTTTGTACTCAACCGGTTAAGGTACTGCTAGCTGCTGTAACATTTCGGACTTTGGTGGCTTAGCACAATGGAAGTTTATTTCTCGCTCATGTAAGGTCCAGCTTTGGAGGGAAAGCCACCTCACCAGTCACTGGGGAGACATGCGGACAGGCTCTTCCATCTTCAGCTCAGGCTCCCAGGTTGCTCTGGCTGTTGGTAGGAAGAGGAGGGGAGAAGGTGGAGGGTCCCTAGTAGGTTTGCTGGATCCTCTCTCTGCACTGCATTTCCAGACCCCTGCTCCCTTCCGCCTGGCCATCCACTCCTAAGCCTAAAGAATGTGCAGGAGGCTGGACATGGTAGCTGGAGCCTGTAATCCCAGTGCTTTGGGAGGCTGAGGTGGGAGGATGGCTTGAGCCCAGGAGTTTGAGATCAACCTGAGCAACATAGTGAGACCCCTGTCTCTACAAAAAACAATTTAAAAAAAATGAGCCAGGCGTGGTAGCACACACCTGTAGTCCCAGCTATTCGGGAGGCTGAAGTGGGAGGAGCACTTGAGCCCCAGAGTTCGAGGTTGTAGTGAGCTATAATCACACCACTTCATTCCAGCCTGGGAGACATAGGGAGACCCTGTCCTTATTAAAAGATAAAAATAAAAGAAAGAAAGAAAGAAGACTGTGCAGGTGTTGCCTCCTCCCTGAACCTCTCAGCCTTCCTGCAGACCTGGGCTCTTCCCAGGCCCCTGGTTGTAGCCCTGCTCAAGGGTGCTGTGCTGCTTACTCTGTCCCCACCCCCAAGCTCCTAGAAGTTGAGGGCTAAGTCTCACAGGTCACGCTCCCCAGCTTCCCAGTGACGGCTCATTAGCTGTTTGTTTATTGCTGTTTCTCTACCTGAACATCAGCTCCACCTGAACAGAGCCTTTCATAGCTGAAAACCCAGCGCCTAGAACAGAGACCAGCAAATGATTCATAGGTCAACACATACATATGTGTTGATCAAATGAATGAATGCATGAATTGGAAGAATGATGGCGGCAAGGTAAGGTCCCCCAGGTTGACTCCTTGCTAGCCCAGGACTCCCCATCCCTCCTTTACTAGTCAGGACCTGCTATTGCAATTTGCTGCGCTTAGCGCAAAACAAAAACTTGGGCCCTCTTGTTCAAAAATTAAGAATTTCAAGACGGCAAGAACCTTAAACCAAGAGGGAGAGAGTGTCTTCCGGGACGCAGCCCTGGGCTGCTGCACGGTGGGTTGGGGGCTAGCCCCAGGCTCGCTCCCAACTCCCCTTTCCAACCTGCGGCTGGGGGCCTGGGGTCTGGCGCCTCCTGTCAGCCACGCCGGACCCGTAGAAAGCTCTTCTGCAGAAACTTCCCAGACCTCCACTTAGCGGCACCCGAGCGGGGCGCCCTGGCAGACGCAGTCCCCTTCCGGGAGCAGGCGGGTGCCAGGCGGGCACCCGGGCTTTGGAAGGGGCTGGTGAAGACGCTTGGGCGCCAGTAGCAACAGGGCAGACCCCGGGGCGTCCCTCATTCCAGCTCCTCTGGGTCAAGAACGGCTGCCGCTCCTTTGGGGGAGGGTGCGGGATGGTCTCTTTTCTTAGAAAGTGGCTCAGGTCTTATTCTGCGCCTGGGCATCTTGCAGCCGACACACAGGCACACCAGACGGACAAACAGAAAAACCCACAGAAGGCGGCCCCTCCCCCACTGCAGAGAGCCAGTGACGGGCGCTCCTCCACCCCTAACCAGACACACCCGAAAACAGACGGCCAGACATAGAGTGACCCGCACAGAGAAGACAATACAGAAATACGCAGGGACGAGGACAGACCGTCGGACGCTCGGACACGGACCCAGGCAGGATCACCTGGACCTCTGGGTTCCCCAACGGAGACCCTCGGGGAAGGCCCGGAGCATCGCACGCCACTGTGGAGCCCCGGGCGCCCCACTTGGCAGCAGCCACGCCCCCCGCGCACACCCCCCTCGGGCTGGCTCCGGGAGACCCCCTCTCCCCAGCCCGGCAACCCCGGGACCCCGGGAGGCACCTCTCATCACCCAGCGTTTCCGGGGCGCCCGGACAGGGGCTGGGTGGGCGGGCGTCGGCGCAGGGGTGAGGGCTGCAGACGGCGGACGGGGGCCGGGCGCGCGGGCGGAGGTGCGGGAGGACGAGCTAGTGTCGCGGCAGGGCTGGCCAGTGTCCCAGGGATCAGGAGCGGGGAGCTGTCCGCGTGGGTCCGGAGGGGGCAGATGGCTGCCCCGGGCGTTGCCCAGTGAGGGGCAGTGGGCAAGGGAGCTCGTAGAACCCCAGGTCAGCGGGGCGGGGCGCTGGGTAAGTGGACAGGGTGGTACCTTGACGGAGGACGAAGGGGCAGAAGAGGGGAGGGCGGGCGTCGGGAGGTGACAGGAGACGGGGCAGGTTGGCAGGGGCGTGGGGTAGGAATCGGAGGGGAGTTGAAAAGGGAGGTGCTGGTTGGCAGAGGCGTCGGGGCAAGGACAGGAGCCAGGAGCGCAGGCGGGGCCCGACGGCAGCCACCTCCGGGACCAGACTTGGCGCGGGTGTCTCGAAGATGCTCGAGGGCCTCGGGTCGCCCGCCTCGCCCCGGGCAGCTGCGAGCGCCTCGGTCGCGGGGTCATCGGGGCCAGCGGCCTGCCCGCCTCCCTCGCCCCCGGCCCTGAGGTCCCCGGAGTCCCCGGCCCCCCGGCGGGGCGGTGTGCGCGCCAGCGTCCCACAGAAGCTGGCCGAGATGCTGAGCAGTCAGTATGGGCTGATCGTGTTCGTGGTGGGGCTGCTGCTGCTGCTGGCCTGGGCCGTGCACGCCGCGGGCGTGAGCAAGAGCGACCTGCTGTGCTTCCTGACGGCGCTCATGCTGCTGCAGCTGCTGTGGATGCTGTGGTACGTGGGCCGCAGCTCCGCGCACCGCCGCCTCTTCCGCCTCAAGGACACGCACGCCGGGGCCGGCTGGCTGCGCGGTGAGTCCAGGCGCCGGGCGAGCGGGTCTCCGTCTCCTCGCCCGCTAGCTGCATCCTGCCCTTCCTTCTTTCCTCTCTCTCTCTCAAGCCTGGGTCGCCGCAGGAGCCTCCTCTCCGCCTCCAGACGCTTCCATCATTACAGCCACAATTACAGAAACCTCTCTTGTCCTTCCCTGGCTTAAAGCCATGCAGTGGCCCTACTGACCCCATGATGGAGGCCACTCTTCCTCCCCTGACACTCACAGCCTTCTAGCACCCGGCCCCCGAGGGCCCGTTTCCTTTGCTCCCCTCCTTTGTTCTCATCCTGTGCTGGGGTCATTCTTGCGGACTTTCTCTCCCATCGCAGGATCTGTGCCTCTGCACATTCGGCGCCTTCGGTTCCCTCCTCCAGGAATGTCTTTTCCACTCTCCCACCTGCCCCTCTGCTTTCCGAGACAGGGCTCAGGCCTCACCCCATTCTCCCCGCGAAGCTTCTCCGACCGCCTTCTCCTCCCCGCTTTGCAGGTCTGACCACACGCCCCCAGCCCGCACTGGGCTCCAGTGTTCTTGTCGACATGTCTGTACCCTCCACTCCACTGGCGAGCTCTGTAATCCCTGTCTCTCCGTCCTAGAGCCACCTCGGGGCCTGGCACGAAGTGGGTGTTGAGAAAATGAGGGGGGATGAATGAAGTAATGAATGCGTGGATGCAGGGTGGGGCAGAGAGGGATAGAGGCTCCTGCTGGTACTCAGGCATTGGCTGAAATTGTCAAGATAGGAACTCTTCCTTCCTCAAGGGGCTGCCACATTTTTTTTTTTTTTGAGACAATGTTGCTCTATCTCCCAGGCTGGAGTGCAGTGGCACAATCACAGCTCACTACAGCCTCTTCCTCCTGGGCTCAAGCAATCCTCCCACTTCAGCCTCCTGAATAGCTGGAATTATAGGCACACATGGCCTTGCCTGGCTAAGTTTTGTTATATTTTGTACAGATAGGGCCTCGTTGTGTTGTCTCCTGTTCTCAAACTCCTGGCCTCAAGGGATCCTCCTGCCTTGGCCTCCCAAAATGCTGGGATCACAGGCATGAGCTATTGTGCCTGGCTGGGGCTGCCAGTCTTGAATGGGAGACAGACATGGTGCAGGTGAAAGGGAGGAGGCCGTGGGGAGCATGCTTGTGAAGAAAGCTTCTGTCTGAGTAACCTTCCCAGGAAAGGCCGAGTGCATTTCACACCACGTGGTCCAGACACATCACACATTGCCACTTGGATTCTCATATTAGACCTGAATTTAAATCTCCATTAGAGTGGGGCTTCCGTGTGCCTTGCATGCGTAACCTCGGGCAAGTTACTTGATTGCCTTCCTCATCCTGAACCCTGGTTTCAGCATCTGTAGAATGGGGATCCCACACTGCATAGGATCCAGTGACTGATGAGGTGGCTGCCCAGCACACACTAGGCCTCCTTTCCACACTTCTTTCAAAGGTCCTGGCCAGATGCCACCCTCTTTACAAATGCCTGGCAGGAATTACTCCTCACTTCCATGGGCCACCATGGCCCTCCTTGTGTAAAGCTCTTTTGGTCGTTGTCCATTTCTGCCTTGTATTATGACTGTTGGATATTAGCCTTATCATCCAGAAGAGATTTTAGACTTCTTAGGCTCAGGGACTGGATCTAGTTCATCTTGCTTTTGGGGAAATTTGACACCATTGCAGGGTGGCCCAAATTTCTGTCCTAAAAATGGTTGTTTTAGGGAAGTTAATGGTTTTGTGACTCTGTGAATGACAGTGAATCTGGTGCTATTTAAAACAAGGCACAAAGTGTTATTTTAGGATATTGACTTACACAGGCTAAAAAGTATTATGCACACGAGCCTTTACCTGTGTTTTCCTGCAGTCAAAGCCCCCTTTTTTGTTCCTCACTTCTTTTTCTCCTCCATCCTTTTTTCTCCCTTCTTCCTTCCCTCCTTCTCCTTTCCTTTCTTCCTTCTCCCTCCCTCCCTGTTCCCTCCCCTTCCCTCCTCTCTCCCTTTCCTTCTTTTTTTTTTTTTTTTTTTTTTTTTTTGAGATGGAGTCTTGCCCTGTCGCCCAGGCTGGAGTGCAATGGTATGATCTCGGCTCACTGCAACCTCCGCCTCCCAGGTTCAAACGATTCTCCTGCCTCAGCCTCCTGAGTAGCTGGGATTATAGGCGCCTGCAACCATGCCCAGCTATTTTTTGTATTTTTAGTAGAGACGGGGTTTCCTCATGTTGGCCAGGCTGGTCTCGAACTCCTGACCTCGTGATCTGCCTGCCTTAACCTCCCAAAGTGCTGGGATTACAGGTGTGAGCCACCATGCCCGGCCTCCCTTTCCTTATTTTTTTCATTTTCTTTCTCTCTTCTCCTCCTTCATCCTTCCTTTCTCTCTTCCTTCCTCTATCCTTCTCTCCACTATCCCTCTTCCCTCTCTCCTCTCTTTCTCTTCCTTCCTCTCTTCCTCTCTCCCCTGCTGTTTTTGTTTTTGTTTTGAGTTGGAATCTCACTCTGTTGTCAAGGCTGGAGTACAGTGGCTAGATGATGGGTCACTGCAACCTCCACTTCCTGGGTTCAAGTGATTCTCCTGCCTCAGCCTCCTGAGTAGCTGGGACTACAGGTGCACATGCCACCACACCCAGCTAACTTTTGTATTTTTTAGTAGAGACAGTGTTTCACCATGTTGGCCCGGTTGGTCTCAAACTCCTGAGCTGAGGTTATCCGCCTGCCTTTGCTTCCCAAAGTGCTGGGATTACAGGCGTGAGCCACCATGCCCAGCCTGGTGCATTTAGAATGTTCCTCCTTCTCCTTCTCCTTCTCTCCTCCTCCTCCTCCTCCTCCTCTTTCTCCTCCTCCTCCTTCTTTTTCTTTTTTCTACTCAGTCTGTGCTTATCCAAGGAATGCTCTTCTTTATATTGAAGTGCAGTTAACTTCCCAGAACCATCATCCTCTTCCCTGGAGCTTCTATCATCATTCACTTATTAATCCACGATCCATCCATCCACCTATCCACACTTATTCATCATCCATCCATCCAACCATCCATCCATCCATCCATGTTTTTTTGTTCTTCCTCTCTCTCTGCCTCCTTTCAGGTTGACTCCGAGCATTGGCGCCTGAGTCTATGGGTGAATGGTTGCACCATTTCCCAAGATTGGGAAGCCAAAGGGAAGAGCAGGGTGGGGACACAACACCAATGACATGCTATATTTCTCTTATGGACATGCTACGTTTGAGGTGTCTTTGGGACACTAAGTAGAGAGGGAATAAATGGGCAAGGTAGAGAGAGCACGTGATAGGTGTTCAGTAGATGGTGGCTGTTTAGACATTCATTGAGTTGCCTCATAATAATGTAATTCAAGTGAGGTGTGTGTATCATGGAAATGGTGTTGGCTCTGGAAGGTTTGGCTTGAGGTCTCAGCTGTATCACCTTCACCTTTCTGAGTCCTGCTTTCCTCATCAGTAAGATAAGAATCCCAGCTGCCTCTCTGGGAGGAGCTGGGGGATGTCGAGAGAAGCAGTTTGCAAAGCCCTGGCCATTCCTGTGGGTTCCTCAAAGAAGCAAGAAGCTAATTATTAGTGTCGGGAGGCTCTGGTGCCAAAAGGAAGCACCTTCAGCTCCAACAGGGACTGGGGTTTCCTCTGGAATTCTACCTGGAAAGACAGGTTTGACCCAGGAACTCAGCTCTGCCCTGGTGTTGGTGACAATCTTAGACGAATAGACAGAGGGCAAGTCCCTCAGGAAAAAGAGCAATGATCCCCAAGATCCACTCTGGGGCCACTATGAGGGTCTTGCTTAACTGCATGTGTTTTCTTACATATTTGTTTTCTTAGATGATATTTCCGGTCCAATGGAAGATATAGACACAGTGTCACAATTTCAACACAAACAAGCGAATGTGGTTGCCAAAAAGTCAGATGCAGGCTTGGCTTTCATTGGAAAGGAAATCAGACTGTGTGTGGAGGGTCTCATCCTCCTTGAGAATTTCACAGGCCCCTGGAAAGAGTGGCGGCAGGAGGAGCAAAAAGAGGGTCAGTCCAGAAGAGAGAAGGATGTGGAGGTCACAGGGTAGAAAGTGCTGCTGCCTTGCACCTGTCAGCTCCAGGCCATCCTCTGTCTATCAGCAAGTAAGAGTCACTTCCTCTGGGAAGCCTGTCCCGATAGTTTCAGACCAGGGGCAGCCCCCAGGTTGTATGGTCTCATAGCACTCTTCATTTTCTTTCTAGCACTAATCAAGCAGGAGATTGTATTATTCAGTGATTGTTGGGGTAGCCAGACTGAGCCCCTAAAGGCAGAGACCCTGTCTGAATGTGCTTACCATTGTATCCTGAGCTCCTGGCACAGTGCCTAACATGTAGTAAATGCCAATTCATATCTACTGAATAATTGAATGATTGAATGATTGGATGGATGGATGGATGACTAGATGGGTGGATGAATAAGTGAATGATGATAGAAGCTCCAGGGAAGAGGATGATGGTTCTGGGAAGTCAACTGCACTTCAATATAAAGAAAAGCATTCTAAAGTAAGCACCAGGCCACACGTGGTGGCTCACACCTGTAGTCCCAGCACTTTGGGAGGCTGAGGTGGGCAGATCACCTGAGGTCAGGAGTTTGAGACCAGCCTGGCCAACACGGTGAAACCCCGTCTCTACTAAAAATACAAAAAGATGGGCGTGGTGGGACACAGCCAATTATGAATCATTTGCTGCTTTCTGTTTTAGGCACTGGGGTTGCAGCTATGAAAGGCTCTCCTCAGGTGGAGCTGATGTTCAGGTAGAGAAACAGCAATAAACAAACAGCTAATGAGCCGTCACTGGGAAGCTGGGGAGCATGACCTGTGAGACTTCTAGGAGCTTGGGGGTGGGGACAGAGTAAGCAGCACAGCACCCTTGAGCAGGGCTACAACCAGGGGCCTGGGAGGAGCCCAGGTCTGCAGGAAGGCTGAGAGGTTCAGGTGGGAGGCAACACCTGCAAGTCTTCTTTCTTTCTTTATTTTATTTTTATTTTTTAATAAGGACAGGGTCTCCCTATGTCTCCCAGGCAGGAATGAAGTGGTGTGATTATAGCTCACTATAGCCTCAAACTCTGGGGCTCAAGTGCTCCTCCCACCTCAGCCTCCCGAATAGCTGGGACTACAGGTGTGTGCTACCACGCCTGGCTCATTTTTTTAAAATTGATTTTTGTAGAGACACGGGTCTCGCTATGTGGGGTGCCTGTAATCCCAGCTACCTGGGAGGCTGAGGCAGGAGAATTGCTTGAACCTAGGAGGCAGAGTTTGCAGTGAGCCAATATCATGCCACTGCACTCCAGCCTGGACAATAGAGTGAGACTCCATCTCTAAAATAAAATTAAATTAAAATAAATAAAATAAAATAAAATAAAATAAAATAATAAAATAAAATAAAATAAAATAAAAGTAAGTAGCAGCTGGTGATGGAAGGGTGCGCTTTGAGAGATGTTGAGCCTCCCAGCCCTGGGCTTGTCCAAGTAGAGATCAGATGGCTGCCGGTCATGATGCATTGGAAAGCATTCTTGCATGGGATAGAATGTAGACTAACTCTGTGGGACTTTCCACCTCTAAGAGGGGGATTCAAGATTCTAGACTCCTAGAAGGGATTTGGGTGCCTAACAAAGAGGAGGGGGTTCCCTCTGCCATCACTAGATGGATACCCTAGGTAGTCTTTGGATTATTCTCAAGTATTGTAGCTGGTAAACTTTCTGATTGTTCTAATGCACCAACTTTTTCTTGGCGATTGAGTGATGATAATAACATCCCGCTTATAGAGCTTTCTAGGTAAGGAACACTGTTCTAGGTGACTTCCATGTAATGACTCACTTAATCTCCTCAGCACCCCTATGAGATAGGTGTTATTACTGTCATTACATCTTAGAGATGGGGAAACTGAGGCAAAGGTAAGTGAAGTAATTGCCCAAGGTCATCAACTAATAAGTGGTAGGAAATGGGCAGCTGGCCTCTGCCACTCTATGTTCTACTGTCTTTCAGAGCATATTTTTGTCAATATTCCATGGACATCCAACATTGTATACTCTGTTTTGAGGTATGCAAGATTTTATATACATATAAAGGCAAGTTCATTGATTGTATGATTCAATTCTTCTGTGTCTTATATTTTGTCTACTTGATCTATCTAGTTCTGAAATTTTCCATTTTGTTTTTTTATTACCAGCAGTTAAATATATAAAGCAGGGAGGCTGAGGCAGGAGAATCCCTTGAATCTGGAAGGCAGAGGTCGCAGTGGGCAGAGCTTGTGCCTTTGCACTCCAGCCTGGCCGACAAGAGCGAAACTCCATCTCAAAAAAAAAATATATATATATATATATGTATACATATATATGTATATATATGTATACATATATATGTATATACACTTATATACGTATATACATGTATATATGTATACATATATGTATATATACACGTATATACGTATATACGTGTATATATACACGTATATACATTTATACATATATATGTGCATATATATAAAGCAAAAACTGTTTTATTTGGGCACATGTGTGGCTGTTATATCTTCCTCATACAGTATGTCTTTTTTTTTTTTTTTTTTGAGATAGAGTCTCACTCTGTCACCCAGGCTAGAGTGCAATGGCACGATCTTGGCTCACTGCAAGCTCTGCCTCCTGGATTCACGCCATTCTCCTGCTTCAGCCTCCCGAGTAGCTGAGACTACAGGCACCCGCCACCATGCCTGGCTAATTTTTTTGTATTTTTAGTAGAGACAGGGTTTCACCGTGTTAGCCAGGATGGTCTTGATCTACCGAGCTCGTGATCCGCCCGCCTCGGCCTCCCAAAGTGCTGGGATTACAGGCGTGAGCCACCGCGCCCGGCAATCTGTCTTTTATCATATGTAGTGATAAAGGAGGAAGGATTCTTTATCCTACTTATTACATTAACTTTAAATCCCATATGGTCTGATATTAATATTGCCATTCTGACTTTCTTTTTGTTTGCATTCCTTTGTCCACTACTTTATGTTAAACCTTTATTACTTTGTTAAAAGTGCAATTTGTGTAAGATCATGTAACTAGGTTTTGTTTTTAATTCAATCTTCCTATTCTTGCTTACTACTTAGTGGGAGGATTTAGATCATTCTAATTTATAGTAATAATTTATAGTTGGCTTTTTTGTTTCCATTTTTCTTTATGATGTTTATGATGATATATTTTACATTTGTATTTCTTCCTTTTCCTTTTCCACGTTTGCCTTTTTTGAGCATTTGAAAAATTTATTGTGATTTTTTATTCCATTAATGGCCATTTTTTTCTTCCCTCACTCTCATAATCAGATGCATATTACTTCATTCTTTTTTTTTGAGACAGAGTCTCGCTTTGTCACCCAGGCTGGAGTGCAGTGGCACGATCTCGGCTCACTGCAACCTCTGCCTCCCAGGTTCAAGCGATTCTCCTGCCTCAGCCTCCTAAGTAGCTGGGACTACAGGTGCCCATCACCACACTGGGCTAATTTTTTGTGTTTTTGGTAGAGACGAGGTTTCACCATCCTGGCCCAGCTGGTCTCGAACTCCTGACCTCAAGTGTTCCACCCATCTTGGCCTCCCAAAGTGCTGGGATTATAGGTGTGAGTCACCGCACCCAGCTGCCTATTACTGCATTCTTATTTGAAAACAAAATATTGAACATTTCCCTCAGTGAGCCACACTGTGTCCCACTCCAAGATGTTTGCTGCTCTCACTTCCTCTCTACCTAATGGGATGAGACCTTTAGGATATGTTTGCCTCCCTATTCCTTTCCCTTCTTCCCTCTCCTTTTCTATTTATTTACCATGAGGGCTTTCAAAGGTTTTTCTTTGTTCCCTATCCAGTCCTTTCCCAACTTAGGTTTTTTTGTTGTTGTTGGTTTTTTTTTTTTTTTTTTTTTTTTGAGTTGGAGTCTCGCTCTGTCACCCATGCTGGAGTGCAATGGCGCAATCTTGGTTCACTGCAAACTCTGCCTCCCGGGTTCACACCATTCTCCTGCTTCAGCCTCCCAAGTAGCTGGGACTACAGGTGCTTGCCACCACACCTGACTAATTTTTTATTTTTAGTAAAGACGGGGTTTCACCATGTTGGCCAGGCTTGTCTCGAACTCCTGACCTAAGGTGATCCATCTGCCTCGGCCTCCCAAAGCGCTGGGATTACAGGTGTGAGCCACTGTGCTCGGCCGAACTTAGGGGTTTTGTAGAGATAGTTAATAGAATTTCACCTCAAAATGTCTATTCTGTATGACAAGTCTTTATAGGGCATGTAAATTACACATCTCAGGCAGTTTATCCATTTGAATTTAAGTTCTTTTCTTCTTTTCTCTCCTATTAATCTAATTATCTATCTCCATCTGTCTCTCCATCCATTATACCTCCACCCTACTCCAGGTTTCCACAAAGTTGATTGGTCACTATAATTTGCTCTCCTCTTCATCTTCCCCTCTTTTGGGGACTCTCTTCCAGTTCACAAGCTGCTTGGTTAGAGTCCTTTGTCAGACAAGTTATGTGGATGACAGTTTTCTCTCACCCTCTGTTCTCTGTTCAACAATCACCTCCTTTCCTGCCCATGTACCTTCAACCTCAGTCCCCTTTTCTGCTTTACTTTTCTTCATGCACTTAGCACTTCCTGACATTCTTTATATGTTTACTATTTACTGGTTTATTTTGTGCCTTTCCCACTAGATGTGAAAGTCCTCAAGGGCAGACACTCTATTTTATTGACCTTTATATCTTCAATGCCTGGGACAATGCCTGGCCCATGGTTGCTGCTCAATAAATAGTTGTTGAAAAAATTACATTTTGTGTATCTTCAAACATCATTCTGCCTTTTGCCCTGACACGTGGGCGACATCTTAGCTGGGAATAAGGTTTTTGAGGTGCAGTCCTTTCCTTGCGACACATTCCTCCACTGTCTTCTGGTTTCCCAGGCTGCACAGAAAAAGTCTGTTGCCAGCTCATCTCTCTGATATTTTGTGCACACCCCAATTTATGCAATATTATACTTGTATATTTTTGTTTCTACAGCAATCTCATATGTCTGTCTTTGAGCCCTTGGCACAATGCCTCATACATAGTAGGAGTCCCCAAGATATTTGTTGTATAAATAACTAGGTGAATGAATCCATGGATGAATGGATGAACATAGGAAGAAAGGGAGAACTTAAAGAGTATAAGAAAATATGTAAAGTATTTATTACTGAACCCTTGACATGTCAACCACAGAGATGGTCTAGACCAGTAGTTTTCAAAGTGGGGCCTAGATCAACAGTGGCAGCCCCACTTGAAAATTTGTTAGAGATGCAAATTTCGGGGCCCTGCCCAGACCTACTGAATCAGAAACTCTGGAGGCGGAGCCCAGGAATTTGTGTTTTAACAAGCCCTGCAGCTGATTCTGATCCAGTCTCCAGTTTGAGAACCACTGCTGTAGACCATCCTCATTTTCTGTATGGGAATCCTGAGGCTGGGAGCAGGAAGTGACTCATGTATTCTGTGAGTGTCCAGGTCTCTACAGTTTCAGGCCTGTGCTCTTGCCACTCAACCATGCTGCCTCGCCTCATCTTGCTATGTTTTTTTGTAATTAAAACTGACCACGTATTTGTCAAAACATTTCAAAGCACTGGGATCGAATCTCCACTCTTACAAAGTTCCTGATTTCATTGGGATGTTTCCAGGATTAAAAAATAAATGTGAGTTAGAGTTGTTTCTATAAGGCTTTGAGCAGTGGAAAAGTGCCAGGCGATTGCATTACTTTTCAGAGGAGGCTTCTCAGGCTGGGGCTGTAACGTTATAGCCCAATGTTATGGCTCATGCCCTCTTCTCTGCTCAGTGCCTTAATGCACGTCATACACGATCCAGTTTCCTCCTGTTGGTAGGAGCAAATGTGTAAATGGTGGTCAATGCTAGCCCAGGAGAGAGATGAGGAACTCTGACTTGATCAAGCGCTCATGATCACTGCCTTTTTCTCACGAATTTCTTCATTTGTCACCAAGTGTCTTTTTAATGTATTTTGTATATTCCTTTCCAGTCTTTTTATATGCAAATTTTTTATTAGTTTGTTTTCATATTTTGGGCAAAACCATGCTCATTATATTATCAAAGATTGCTTCCTTTCTTCAGTACACCTAGCACAGGCCCTTCCTCAACTACTACTATAGAGCCCTTACCCATCTATTTTTTTTTTTTTAATATACTTTCAGCCAGGCTCAGTGACTCATGCCTGTAATCCCAGCACTTTGGGAGGCTGAGGCAGGCGGACCACTTGAGGCCAGGAGTTTAAGACCAGCCTGGCCAGCATAGCAAAAAACCTATCTCTACTAAAAATACAAAAAATTAGCTGGGCGTGGTGGTGCACGCCTATAATCCCAGGTACTTGGGATTGAGGTTGAGGCACAAGAATCACTTGAACCTAGGAGGTGGAAGTTGCAGTGAGCCAAGATCATGCCACTGCACTCCAGCCAGGGTGACAGAACAAGACCCTGTCTCAAATAAATAAATAAATAAATAAACTTCCTATTTTAGAAAAACTTTAGATTTATGGAAAAGTTGCAAAGAGAATTCCTGTATACCTGTATGACCTGCACACTCTGCACTCTTATTTCTTATTATTTCATATTAATATATATATTTTTTGAGACAGAGTTTTTCACTCTTGTTGCCCAGGCTGGAGTGCAATCATGTGATCTCGGCTCAGTGCAACCTCCACCTCCTGGGTTCAAGTGATTCTCCTGCCTCAGCCTCCCGTGTAGCAGGATTACAGGCATGTACCACCACACCCGCTAATTTTGTATTTTTTAGTAGAGATGGGGTTTCTCCATGTTGGTCAGGCTGGTCTTGAACTCCCAACCTCAGGTGATCCACCCTCCTCGGCCTCCCAAAGTGCTGGGATTACAGGTGTGAGCCACTGCACCCGGCCAGCTGCGCTCTTATTCTTTAGAGAACAGGATTTTAGGATTAGAGAACTGAGATTTTTGAGTAGAGCAGTGACATTCTTAAATTGCTCCTTTTTGAGAAAGCTTCTAGAAGCCTTCTGTTGATTGGACCAGGCTTTGTTGATTGTGTATCATTTGTCAGACTCTGGGCTATGGGGTGGGTACAATGATGAACAGGACACAGCACCTGCCTTCTAGTTTTACCTTCGCAGCTCAACAGTAGAATTTATTTATTTATTTAGAAATAATTATTATGTTATTTTTGGGTAGAGATGGGGTTGCTTAGGCTCTTGGCCTCAAGTGATCCTCCCACCTTGGCCTCCCAAAGTGCTGGAATTACAGGCATGAGCTACCATGCTCGGGCTAGAATTTATTTTATTAATATATTTTTAATTGTGGTAAAACACGCATTTATATATATAAAATTTACCAACTTACCAGTTTTTAAGTGTACAGCTCAGTGGTGTTAAGTACATATACACTGTTGTGCAACCAACCTCCAGAACTTTTTCGTCTTGCAAAACTGAAACTCTGTCCTCATTAAACACTAACTCCTCATTCTTCCCTCCCTCTAGCACCTGGCAACCACCATTCTACTTCTGTCTATGAATTTGCTTACATTTGATACCTCATATAATGAAATCCTCCAGTATTGTCCTTTTGTGGTTGAGTTTATTTTACTTAGCATAATGTCCTCATGGCTCATCCATACTGTATCATGTGTCAGAATTTCCTTCCTTTTTAAACTGAATAATATTTTGTTGTATGTCTATACCTCATTGTGTTTACCCATCCATCTGTTGATGGATGCTGGGTTGCTTCCACCTTTTGGATACTGAAAATAATGCTGCTATGAACAGGAGAATACAGATATCCCCTAGGGTCCCTGCTTTCAATTCTTTTGGGTATATACTCAGAAGTGAAAAATGCCAGATCATGCCATAATAGAATTTTGAATTTTTTGAAGGCCCTCCCTACTGTTTTCAGTAGTAGCTGTACCATTTTACACTCCTACCAACAGAGCACTATTTCTCTATATCCTCACCAATGCTTGTTATTTTCTATTATTTTCTTTTTTTTTTTTTTTTTTTTGATAGTAGCCATCCTGATAGTGTGACGGTATTTTGTAGTTTTGATTTGCATCTCTCTAATAATTAGTGATGGTGAGCATCTTTTCGTGTACTTGCCGGCCATCTTTATGTCTTCTTTGGAGATATGTTTATTCGTGTCCTTTGCCAATTTTTAAATTGGCTTTTGTCATTGTTGATTGATTGATTTTTGGAGACAGAGTTTCGCTTTTGTTGCCCAGGCTGGAGTTCAATGGCATGATCTCAGCTTACTACAACCTCTGCCTCCCTGGTTCAAGGGATTCTCCTGCCTCAGCATCCCAAGTAGCTGGGATTATAGGCATGCACCACCATACCAGGCTAATTTTTGTATTATTAGTAGAGACAGATTTCACCACGTTGGCTGGGCTGGTCTCCAACTTCTGACCTCAAGTTATTCACCCTCCTCGGCCTCCCAAAGTGCTGGGATTACAGGTGTGGGCCACTGTGCCCAGCCCATTGTTGTTAATATATAAGAATTCTCTATAAATTCTCTCATAGCAGCTTATTTTCAGTATCCAAAAGTGGAAGCAACCCAACATCCATCAACAGATAGATGGATAAACACAATGAGATATAAACATACAACAAAATATTATTCGGCTTAAAAAGGAAGGAAATTCTGACACATGATACAGTATGGATGTGCCATGAGGACATTATGCTAAGTAAAATAAAGTCAACCACCAAAGGACAGTACTGTACGATTTCATTATATGAGGTATTTAATGTATACAAATCTGTATATTGTGGATATTAATGACTTATTAGATATATAATTTGCTAATGTTTTCTCCAGTTCTGTGGGCTGTCTTTCCACTTCATTGGTAGCGTCCTGTGATGTGCAAAAAGTTTTCATTTTCGTGTAGTTCAGCTTATTTATTTTAATTTTTGTTGCTTGCGTTTTTGGTGTCATAGCCAAGAAATTATTGCCAAAGCCAATGTCATGAAGCTTTTCCCCATGTCTTCTTTTACAAGGTTCATACTTTTATATTTAGATCTTTTATCTGTTTTGAGTTAATTTTTGTATATGGTGTAAGGTGAGGGTCCAACTTTATTCGTTTGCATGTGGGTATCCAGTTTTCCCACCACATTTGTTGAAAAGACTGCCCTTTTCCCATTAAACGGTCTCAGCACCCTTGTGAAAAATCGTTTGACCATATACATAAGGGTTTAATACATAATATAATTTATTTTGAAATGACATCAATGTATATTAATGGAATGTGTGTGTTTCCACTTCCCCCTTCATCCCACATTTAGGTAGTATCACATTGTTTGCAGTCATTACCATCATCCTGGGATGCCTTAAAATTGGATACTTCATTGGATTTTCAGAATGTTTATCAGCCACTGAAGGAGTTTTCCCTGTCACCCATTCAGTGCATACTTTGTTGCAGGTAAACCACTGATGTTTATTTATGTTGTCTCATTCCTGTGAAGTGTATCCCAGGTTGTGCAGAAACTTGTAACATCAAGACGTGTGGCAAGTGGAGCTAGTGTGAGCAGCTGTGAACTGAAGTGACTGAGGTGAACTGAAGTCTGTTTGAGGCTTAGTTCTTCAGCTGCCTCCATTGCAAAATAAAACTCTGTGTCCCCATGGCCATTTTCGCAGGGATCCTATGAGGCAGAACTTCTAATGATGAAGAGTCAGGAAATTCTGCCAAGCCAGAGTCTACAGTAAAGGCTTGAGGGAATTTTATTTTCTAGGTATGTAACAGCTTTATTGAGAGAATTCACGTGGCGTATAATTCGCCCATTTAACATGTGCAATTCAGTGGTTTAGTCTGTTTGTAGAGTTATGCAGCCATTGCCAAAATCAATTTTTTTAAAATTAATATTCTTCCTACATAGAAACCTTGTGCCATTGCAGTGCCTTCTCTGGGTCATGGAAACACTTTTGTTTTCTCGTTTGGGGATTAAAATCTTTTAGAAATGTATGAAGATTTTTTCCCACAGCACTGGTAAACTTGGTGTGGCTCAGAAGGAAGGATTTGATAAATATAATTTAAATACATAGCTTAGGGTCAGAAAAATTTCATGGTTGAAAAGAATGTTAGACAGGCCTTCAGGGTAGTGTTTGCCCTTGGCAGAAATCCGTGGTAATGTTATCAGAGTCAGGATCTGAATTGTTGAAATGTCAGCCTCATTTTTTTTCTTTTTTATTGTATATGTTTAAGGTATACAACGTGATTCTTTGATATTCCTATCCATAGGGAAGTGATTACCACAGTCAAGCATATTTACGTCTGTCATCTCACATAGTTGCCTTTCTTTTTTTGGGTATGGTAAGAGCACCTAAAATCTATTCTCTTAGCAAATTTCCAGTATACAATACAATACAATATTATTAACTACAGTCTTCACGTTGTCCATTACATCTCTAGAATTATTCATCTTACGTATTTGCAACTTTGTACCCTTTGACCAAAATCTTCTAATTTTTCCCCTCCAACCACCATTCTACTCTTTAGGTTATTTTGTTTTTATTTATTAATTTAATTTAATTTTAGAGACAGGGTCTTGCTCTGTTGCCCAGGGTAGAGCGCAGTGGTGCCATCATGGATCACTGCAGCCTTGAATTCAGCTCAAGTGATCCTCCTGCCTCAGTCTCCCTAGTAAGTAGGACTACAGGCCCATGTCACCATGCCCAGCTTCTACCGTCTGTTTTTATGCATTTGATTCAAAACGTTTTTCTAGATACCACATATAAGTGAGATTATGCAGTATTTTTCTTTCTGTGTCTGCCTTATTTCACTGAGCACAATGTCCTCCAGATTTGCCCATGTTGTTGCAAATGGCAGGCTCTGCCCTCATTTTTTTCTAACGAAGAAGTTGGAGCTCAGAGAAGACAAGTAACTTGCTCAAAGTCACTGCGGAGACACAATGATTATTTTCTTTCTGACAAGTCACCCTGGAAGACCATGAGCTTGTTCTAGTGATACTGCCATTGCTGGAAACATTTTTGGATTTCCAGTTTGAGAAGGTTCTTTGGAAAGTTTTCTACCTCTAGAAAACCAGGGATGACATTTTTAAAACTTCATTTTTTATCCAAAGTGACCTTCAGCTTGTACCCCCAGCTGACTTACCAGACAGCACTGAATGACCTCAGAGTGTTTCTCTAGATCAAACACATTCTCAAATAGTGAAGCTAACAGACAGAACATGCCCAGTGAGCCTGGAAACGGTTTAGCTCCATGGTGGCATGGGGGGATCACTGGGGAGCTTGCTGAGGGGCTCATTTGGAGGGGCTGCCTTGCACTTGAAAGCTGTTATGGACTGAGTTGTGTCCCCTGTGAAATTCATATGCCGAAACCTTCATTCTCAGTATCTGAGCATGTGACTGTATTTGGAGATAGGGTCGTTTAGAGGAAATTGAGGTTAAATGAGATCATTAAGGTGGCCCAAATTCAATATGCCTGGTGTCTTTATTTTTTATTTTTTTGAGACAGAATTTTGCTTGTCACCCAGGCTGCAGTGCAGTGGCGTAATCTCGGCTCACTGCAACTTCCGTCTCCTGGGTTGAAGCAATTCTCCTGCCTCAGTCTCCCAAGTAGCTCCGATGACAGGCACCTGCCACCATGCCCAGCTAATTTTTTGTATTTTTAGTAGAGATGAGGTTTCACCGTGTTGGCCAGGCTGGTCTCGAACTCCTGACCTCAGGCAATCCACCTGCCTCAGCCTCCCAAAGTATTGGGATTACAGGCCTGAGGCACCACGCCTGGCCCTGGTGTCTTTATAAGAAGAGGAGCGAAGGACACAGACACACACAGAGAGACAGCCACGTAAAGACACTGGAGGAAATTGACCATCTACAAGCCAAAGAGAGAGGCCTCAAAAGGAACCAACACCTTGATCTTGGATTTCTAGCCCCGGGACCCTGAGAAGAGAAATTCCTGTTATTGAAGCTGATGGTCTGTGGTCCTTTGTTATGACAGCCCAAGCTGATCAAAGATAACAGGCTGCTCATTCCAGGGGAATCCCATGAAGACAGAGCCTTATAGTGATACAGTGACAATGTGGAAAGCTTTAATGAGGCCAGAACGAACTGCATTCATTCATTCATTCATTTTTCATGCAGTTCATCTTTAAGTACTGGGTGAACATGGTTCTCAGCATGGGGAGTACAAGGGTGCAAAGCCGTGGTCTGTGGCACACACCATGGGGGTGTCAGTTAGGTGAGAGACAGTCCCCAAAACAGTGACAACACTGGGCTCAGTGCTTTGACCACAATGTCCCAGAGCAATGAGGGAGCACAAAGGAGGCCATTTCGGCAGCTTGGGGTGAGGGTCGATTTCTGCCAGGGAAGGGCCCAGAACCATTTGTGAGAGAGGGAGGAGCACAGGGGTAGTGGGTCAGAGGCCACTGGAAGAGGGTGTCTTTGGGATGTGCAGTCTTTCCTCAGAGTGGGGTAGGGGGGCGATGTGTGGGCACAGGCTGGATCCCTGTTTGGTGTAGGGCTTGTAAGCTTGCTCTCTGGTCAGATTGCATGACTCTGGCTCTGACCACAGCTGTGTGACTTCAGGCAAATTACTTAACTTCTCTGGGCCTCATGGGTCTTACTTGCAAGGTGGGGACAATCACAGTACCTATTTCATGGGTTCGTTGTAGAGATTAAAGGCACAGATGTATGAAAAGCACTTGGCACAGGGCTAGGTGTGCAGCAAATTCTTGGTCAAGGCTGACCACCACCTAGGGGCTTTGGCTTCACCTCAAGGGCAGTGGGGAGCCACTGAAGGCTTTAGGCAGAAGAATGACCGGGACAGATGTGAATTTTCAAAATATCCCTCTCAGTTGGTGGGTTGGAGATCTTAGCTTTCTAATTTAAGGCATTTTATTGGCCAGGCAAGTCAATGAATTAATCATTCTGTACCTGTTGGACACTTACCATGTGCTTTTGCTACATTAGATGACTGGAGAATAGAAAAAAGTATATATATGTGTATATATATAACAATTAGGCACTGTTCTAAAAAACAGAGTATTTATTTTAAAATTGTGGCAAATACTGAAAAACCTGTAGATATCAGGATGAAATCGCTTTTGTCAGACCCAGGCAAAATAGGCCTGGGAAAGCACCAAGGAGAGGGGACTTCTGCCTACGTGTCTGAGATACAAAGTGTTTCCAAGGACTTTCTAAAAACCCTTCATGCATCTCCTGCTTTGATGAGGCTAGACATTACTAGACATTCTTTAGGACTGCAGTAAAGCAGATAAGATGCTCTTGGAAGAACACTTGCCCAGCACTGGCATCTCCACCAATGAACTGATGACAACTCTGGCTTTGAGCCTCTAGAACCGATGAACTCTTTCTCTCAGTGGATTATGTAAATTTCTCTTTTCTAATAACAGCTCCTCCTTACCCTTCCCTCACCGAATGCGCAGGTGGCTTGCCGTTCCATGCGTTCTGGATTGTAATTCCTATTTCTATTTCCAAGTAAATCCAACATATTTAGCGATAATTTTCTCTAGTGTCTTTTTTTTTTTTTAGGTTGACAGTCACATAACATTTACCATCTTAGTCATTTTAAGCGTACGGTTCAGTAATGTTAAGTACATTCACTTGTTGTACAACCAATCTGAGGACCTTTTTCATCCTGGAAAACTGAAACTCTGAGCCCACTAAACAACTCTCTATTTCCTCCTCCTCTGGCTTTTGGCAAACTCTGTTCTACTTTCTGTCTTCATGAGTTTGAATATTCTAGATGCCTCATACAAATTGAATCAGACAGTATTGGTCTTCGTGTGTCTGATTTATTTCTCACAGCATAATGTTCTCAAGGGTCATCCATGATGTAGCATGTATCAGTATTTTCTTCCTTTTTAAGGTTGAGTAAAATTCCATTGTATGTCTATACCACTGTGAAAGGAAAATAAATCTTGGGGCCCCAAAATCACTAAGCCAAAGGGAAGAGTCAAGCTGGGAACTGTGTCAGGCAAACCTGCCTCCCATACTATTCCTAAAAAAGATTGCTACAAAGATTTTAAAGATTTTAAAAAGCTACAAACCTCCCTCACAATTTGTCCACTAGGAAATTCCTTGTGGGCTCCAAGATCTTTACCCTAAAACAGCTGTGTTAAATTTCACCCTCACAATGTAAATGGATAGCCGATCTTCCCAGGTACAGGATAAAGGACAGAGCTCAAAGTCATCCCTCTGCTCACCTGAGACAAATGCACACCTGATGGCTTCCTGTGCCCGACGTTTGTTTTATCTTAGTAGAAATGCAGGTTCACTGAGCTAGATGGATTCATAAGCAACTATTCCTCTACCCCCTCTCACATGTGAACGGCTGATCAAAGACTCAAAAGAATGCAACCATTTGCCTCTTATCTACCCACACTTTTATAAAAAAATTTCTTCCTTGTTTCCCAGTATTTGCCCTTTCTCTTTAAAATATTGAAGCCCTCAAAATCATCTGTAAGAGGCACAGACCTGTCTCCCAGGTGCGTGTCCTTAATCTTGGCAAAATAAACTTCTAAATTGATTGAGACCTGTCTCAGGTACTTTTTGGTTTATATTACATTTTGATCATCCACTCATCCATCAGTGGGCACTTCAGTTGCTTCTACCTCTTGGCTGTTGTGAATAATGCTGCTATGAACATGGGTGGACAAATATCTTTGTGAGAACTTGCTTTCACTTCTTTTGGATATATATATATACCTAGAAGTGGTATTGCTGGACCGTATGGTAATTCTAAAAAAAAAAAGCAAAAAGCATTTATTTAAAAAATATGTTACATTACTGAGAAAAAATGGGAAAGATAATAAAAATGCACCTGTAAGCAAATCAACTGAAACCAGCATTTGCTATTGTTTTTATGTATTTCCTCCATTCCTTGTACTTAAAGTGTACAGTCTTCTCAAAGTTTGTGGGTGTAGAATTTTCTATTACAAGTTTTTCACTAAAAAAAGTTTTCAATGTTGGTAGGTAGTTTTTATAAAAAGCATCAATTAGATGGCTGTCTAATTTCAAATCGTTGATAATTGCTAATTTACTTAACTGTTTCCCTATTATTGGGCTGAATGCTTTAACAAGGAGTCACTGCTGTCTGTTTTTATTATTGGATGTTTCAAGACAGTTAATGCCCTCAATGTGTTTTCCTGAGTAAGAGAGTAAATCTTAGGTAAAAGAATGTGAAAGAGGTGATATGTGTAAGTGTATTTTATTTTGTACTGTCTGATTTTATTTTTATAACTCTTAACTAGAGAATAAAGATTAAATGAGACAAATTTATAAAATGCCTAACAGTGTTTGGCATGCAGTAGGTGCTCAATATGTGTTTATCTCTAAAATAAAGCCCAAAACATTTTAGAAGCCCAAATAATGCCTGGTATATAGGAGAAGCTCAGACAATTTCAGTGAATTAGTGAGATAACAATGGAGAATATTTATTGAAAACATACACGCTTCTCCAGGTGCTAGTCTAAGTGATTGACATGGATCATTTCATTTAATTGCTCACAACACCCTCTAGGGTAAGTTCCTATGGGAAAACAGGTTCAGCAAGTTTCCCTGACTAGCCCAAGGCCATGGGCTATTCAGTGAGGAAGTCAGGATTTTCACAGGTCTGATACTATATAGCATCCATGATTTCAATCCCTTCCCTGCATGCTGCTAGTGACTGCATAACCAGGGGACTGCCTAGCATATGTAATAGAGTGAAATAAAAGACCAGCCCAAATCAATTTCATTATTTATTTAAAGCTCTCAACATTTCCTTTCTGGCCACTGGCAGAGAGTAACTGTACAGTGAATATTTCTTAGATGAAAACTAACACGTGATATAAACCAGTTATAGGATTAATGTCAAGCAGGCTACTACTTCCAAACCCTGTCCCACAGCAGACATCCTCAATCAATCACCCCATATCACAGAAGACATCTTTAATCAATTGCAGCACCATTTCTTCCTGAACCAAGAGGCCTCACTTTATTTTTCTGCACAGTACTCCTGGATCATTGTCCCCAGTGAGGAGTGGCTCTGCCACCTAAGATGGAGTAGGAAGTCACTGATGTCCCAGCATTTTCTCATACCTTTTCTTTGAGTTTTATAGCTTCTCAAGTTTGCAAGTGAAAAGATGAGTGTCTCATCGATTTTTCTTTTCTTTCTTTATTTCCATCTAGGTATATTTTCTTTGGGGGCATGCAAAGGATATTATCCAGTCTTTCAAAACACTGGAAAGGTAAAAATCGTGGGTAATTGCTTTATATGTTGAATTTGGCATTCATTTAGAATTATCAAAACTCATCACTGCCATCTTGCTTTGGTTATAAAAACAGACCAACTCTCCACTTGGTCCTGAAAGCTAAGCTCTCACTTGTGGCCGAGAGAAGAGGGTCGCTGCTTTTGGCTTCTCCATGGGACAGATCCAGAAGTAGCACGGGGTGGGCTTGAATTTTGAATCTGAATCTGCATCTTAGACACTTTTCCCTGATGACCCTCAGTTTCCTTATCTATAAAATGGAGATGAAGGGAAGAAAATGTAATTTCTTTTTTTAACCCTTATAAATTCTCAGTTGAGATGCTGTCCTGAAAACAAAGGTCAGATTGACAAGAGAAAAACTAGCAGGAGTTTATTGACACTTGCTGTGTGCCCATCATGTGGGAGGGACCTCAGTTCTAACATATTTCTCTTAAGGCCGTGGTTTAGGGGCCTTGCTTAGACAGTATTTTAACAAAGAGCCATACATCCTATAAGGACAAAACAAAGCTAAGTTTGCTCCCAGATTCTCCTAACTCTGCTGGCCTCGTTTCTGAGCTGGTAAAAGCCCAGAGCTGTCCCCAGTAAGAACAAAACTCACATCTCTTTCTGTATGCAGGAAAGGAAGGGGAGGTAGCAAGATCTTTTGTTTTTGTGAATCGCCGTCCTGCCTTCAGGCAGGCGCAGGGAGAGGCAATGTCCCTTGCATTTTTAACCTTCTGAAGCTTGATAATCTTCAGTATTGTAGAGAAGAATCTATTGGTTTCTTTCAGAGAAAATAACATAGCCTGCCTCAAGGACTGAATGAAGGAATTGATGTAAACCACCGTGTAACAGGCACTCGGCAAGTGTAGGATCTGCTACTAGGTCCACCCACCACCCTCCCAGGGTATGGTGAGGATGGAAGGAAAGAATCGACAGGGTAATGGAGTGAATCTCCTAACTGCAAGGCGTTGTTACCGTGTAAGAAAGCACCATGTAGGGCCAGGCGCGGTGGCTCACGCCTGTTATCCCAGCACTTTGGGAGGCCCAGGCGGGCGGATCAAGAGGTCAGGAGTTTGAGACCAGCCTGGCCAATATGGTGAAAACTCATCTCTACTAAAAATACAAAAAAAATTAGCTGGGTGTGGTGGTGCACACCTGTAGTCCCAGCTACTCCAGAGGCTCAGGCAGAAGAATCCTTGAACCTGGGAGGCAGAGGTTGCAGTGAGCTGAGATCGTGCCACTGCACTCCAGCCTGGGCAACAGAGCGAGATTCCATCTCAAAAAGAAAAAAAAAAGAAAGAAAGCACCATGCACACACACACACAGATGAAGGAAACATACACTGAGATTAAAAATGGCTCATGAGAGCCTTCCCTTTATTGTAGTCTGGGATTGTCAAATCCAGTGATGAGAAAGGCAGCCTGGCAGGAGAAAATGACGTCTGCCCTTGGTTTGTGGACCATTTCCACATCAAGTCAACAGGAGGCTGCCAGCTTGCAGGGAGCTTGCGTGGCAGAACAGTTTACAGTCATGTGTGGCAACAGTGCTACCTCCTTGAGTTCAGTGGGCCTGGGACTGGACAGTGCCATTTGGACCAGGAAAAATGAAAGAAGAAAGGGGAGCTGTGTGCATTATGAGTAAAAGAAAAGCCAGCCAGTATGAGGCAAACAGCATTGTCTACGTTTGTCAAAGGCTCTATATAATGCTTCCCAGATGCCTTGGGGAAGGCTGGCCATGATCTACAGCAACTGGGCAAGCGCAAGGGGCAAACAGATGGGCAAACACCTGACTCAGACACCCTGGGATTCTGTTTCCTTCTCCAATTGTGCTTGGACATTATGCCAAAGGAAGCCAGGATTCAAATGAGGCAAGATTTTGCCTGCAGTTTCCCGAGAGAGACCCAGAGAGATCAGCTGAGGTTAAAACTGAGAGGAGAGGCAGGGTCAAGGTTGAGGATGTGGTTGCGCCGTTTTTCCCGTGGGCAGATCATGGACGAGGGTTCTCTTTGGTTGTCTGCTTTTAATAAATTTTCATCCCTCTAGCTCTGCTTCCAAGACCCAGCTTCTTTGATGTCCTATAGGCACTGAGTTGGGTACTGGCAAGTTCAAGACTAAGGCTGAATGCCAAGATTCTGTGGTTTTGGAAGGTTCCATGGATCTGCCCCTCCCAGCCAGGCAGGGGACCCACCCAGAGCCTGAGTCGCCAGGTGAAACCAGAATCATGCTTCCTGTGGGCCTCCGCTCTCCAATTTAGGAGTGATCAATTCCACAGAAAGTTTTAAAGAATACCTCTCTCATATCACCAGTGTTTGCTGCACCTGCTACCTGCGAGGCACATTGCTAAGTACCCTGAAAGCTACCAATGTGAATACATCTTAAGCCTGCAGGTGTAGGAAGACTTTGGAGTATTTGAAGAAATCAGTGACCCTATGGGGACCGCATTCCCCATGGATCTCTCGCCTGCAACCCAGAGTACAATGTCTACCTTCCACTTAGTTCTCTTTTCTATCTTCTGCCTTAGGAGGCAGCATGGCACAGAGCCAAGGGCAGGGCTCTGGAGTCAGACTGGAAGAGCTCTGCTGCTTACCGACTCCACAAACCTCCATGTGGCTGCTTACTCCATGTATGACCATGGGCTCATTCTTGAGCCTATCTGGATCTCCCGCAGCTCAACAATGTCATTACCGAGCAGGCTTTTTCTAGATTTCCACTCTGCCATCCTCAGTTGGCTGCAGCTTTAGCCCAAGCTGGCTGTCTCATGGTTATAAGATGGCCGCCACAACTCCAGCCTTCATGTCCACATTCAAGGCTAGATAAAATGGAGAAAGGGACCATAGCAGACTTTTCTTATTCTTGTTTCTTTTGTCAGGAAAGCAAAAGCTTTTCTGTAGTGCCCAGTAGACTAAAGCTCACATCTCACTGGCCAGAATGGCCAGGCTAGCTGCCAAGGAGTCTCTGGCTTGTTTCAGTATCCTTAGAAGTAGGTGGCATGGCAGAGGGGGTGGACGATGGTTGGGGTTGGCCAATCAGCAGTAAGGGTGGACATGCTCTCCAGATTTCCAATGGTACTCTTTCATCTTTCCCTCATTGTTCTCTCCTCTCCTCTCCTCTTCCTTTCTGGGAAAAAGATTTGGGGTGTGGTGGGGTGGGTTGTCTGCTTTTAGTAAATTTTCATCCCTCTAGCTCTGCTTCCAAGACCCAGCTTCTTTGATGTCCTATAGGCATTGAGCTGAGTACTGGCAAGTTCAAGACTAAGGCTGAATGCCAAGATTCTGTGGTTTTGGAAGGTTCCATGGATCTGCCCCACCCAGCCAGGCAGGTGGCCCACCCAGAGCCTGAGCTGCCAGGTGAAACCAGAATCATGGCTGAGAAGGAGCCGTGTATTTGTGTGCACACGTCTGTCTCACCCCATGGTGCCTGAGGCTCTCCCAGGGCTGCTTGAGAACTGAGTCCTTGTGTTTTTCAGGTTTGGGGTGATCCACTCGGTGTTCACCAACCTGCTTCTGTGGGCCAACAGCGTCCTCAATGAGTCAAAGCACCAACTCAATGAGCACAAGGAACGGCTCACCACTCTGGGTTTTGGGAACATAACAACAGGTGAGTGGTGAGAGAAGTGAGTGGCCCTTCTGCCATGTTGAAATGTCTTGGAAACCTGCAGAGTCCACAGTGTTCAGAGATGGAGTGCAGGTTCCAAAGAACTTCAGGGCCACCCAACTCAGCATCAGCCAGACAGCCCCCTGTTGTTGAAAATCTTCCAAAACCTGAATCTCTCATAAGTGATGTGTACTGAGCATAATTAAAGGTTTCTTCCATGACTCACGGACTTGTAAGACCCACAGTGATCATTCTGATGGCCATTTTTCATGGTCCAGTTTGCTGCAGAAATAAATGTCTTTGTTTTCAACTACAGAAGATTGATGGTTGCCTCTGCTTGTGTTTTTAATTAAACCTCTATTACCAGTTCTTTCTAGTAAAAGTATGGCTTTTAAAAATTCACAGGAGTCTAATGGTAGGTTGTGGTTAATAGGCTGTAGTTCATTTGAAGTTTTAATTTAACTGTATTGGCTTATAATTCTAGCTCATGTCTGTTCCACCTTGTTCCTATTTGAGAGCCTGTTGGGTTAATCTTTATATTTTCATCTAAAATCCTTTAGCATTTACAATATGTCACTTCTATATGAGAACATTCAGGCTGAGGGGAATGTGGAGCAGGGAACTGGATGTCTCAGGTTTGTTCCCATCATGTGCAAGCTGTGTGACCTTTAGAAGACATTTAATCTCTCTGAGCCTCCCTTTTCTCATTTGTAAAGTGAGGGTATCCAAATCATGCACTTGCAAAGATCCCTTCTGGCTTTAACATGCAGCAAGTCTGTGCCAGTTGTGTAAACCCAGGCTGTCCTGGAGAGCCACTTTGAACCTGTTTCGTCATCAGTGGGGTGGAGACAACGAAGTCACCACCCCCAACCAGCAGCCACTCTTGGTGTTTGGGCCTCATGTCCTCCTTGGTATCAATATCAGTAGCAGCAATGACAACAATAACAAAAGTAAATTTTTATTAAGCATTTGCTGAGTGCCTGCCACTGTTCTTGGAAATTTACACATGTCATTTAATTTGTACCCCCACACTCTCTGGTAGGCTATATGTGTGTGTGTGTGTGTGTGTGTGTGTGTATATATATATATTTATTCTATTTTTTTTTTTTTGAGACAGAGTCTCACTCTGTCGCCTAAGCTGGAGTACAGTGGCACGAACTCGGCTCACTGCAACCTCTGCCTCCCAGGTTCAAGTGATTCTCCTACCTCAGCTTCCTGAGTAGCTGGGACTACAGGCACGTGCCACCACACCTGGCTAATTTTTGTATTTTTAGTAGAGACGGGGTTTCACTATGTTGGCCAGGCTGGTCTCGAACTCTTGGCCTTGTGATCCACCCGCCTTGGCCTCCCAAAGTGTTGGGATTACAGGCGTGAGCCACCGTGCCTGGCCTCAGGTAGACAATATTAACCTCATTATATGGATGAAGTCATCAAGCCACGGAGAAGTTAGCCCAGGGTAACAGTGAACACGTGATTGAGCCATGATTTGAATCCTAACAATCCGGCTTCAAGGCTGTCTGTGAAAGATGAGGTTGGATTAATTTTCTAAAAAAGGACTCTGTCAGCTCTAACATTCTGTTACTATGAACTTTTCCTCCTGATTTCTTCCCTTGTCTTCTGCATAACACCGTATTGAATTTTAAGTGCTAGGGAAGCCCTGCATGAATTGAAGATTATTATCGGGGGCAGTGACTCATGCCTGTAATCTGAGCACTTTGTAATCCCGAGGCTGGAGCATCACTTCAGCCTAGGAATTTGAGACCAGACTGGGCAACAAAGAGAGACCCCAGCTCTGAAAAAAAAAAAAAAAAAAAAAAAGCCAGGCATGGTGGCATGGGCTCGTGGTCCCAGCTATAGCTACATGGGAGGCTGATGCAGGAGGATCACTTGAGCCCAAGAAGTCAAGGCTGCAGTGAGCTGTGTTTGTGCCACTGCACTCCAGCGTGGGCAACAGAGGGAGACCCTATATAAAAAAGAAAAAAAAAAGAAAAAGAAAATTTCGTAGTGTTCTGTGAAAGTAAAATTAATGCTACGATTTAGTTTTTCTCGGATTTTTTTTTTTTTTTTTTTTTTTTAGACGGAGTCTCTCTCGTTGCCCAGGCTGGAGTGCAGTGGCATGGTCTCAGCTCACTGCAAGCTCCACCTCCCGGGGTCACACTATTCTCCTGCCTCAGCCTCCCGAGTAGCTGGGACTACAGACGCCCGCCACCACGCCTGGCTAATTTTTTGTATTTTTAGTAGAGACAGGGTTTCACCGTGTTAGCCAGGATGGTCTCAATCTCCTGACCTTGTGATCTGCCTGCCTCGGCCTCCCAAAGTGCTGGGATTACAGGCATGAGCCACCACGCCGAGCTGCTTTTCTCAGATTTTATAGGTAATATATACATATCATAAACTAAAACAATGACAAAGCGTGAAGCAAAAAAATCCACAACACTTACCCATAAATGCAGTAAATGCTGTGAACGTTTGGTTATTTTTTTGTAGTGTGCCATTTATTTATAGTTGATTTTATACTATATATTTGATCTTTTTTTATTGCAACCTTCAATAAGAGACAGATTTTACATTGTAACCCAAACACGCATGTACGTATGTGTGTATGCTTGATGAAATAATACTTAATTTTACTATATCAGAGATGCTTCCAAATTTTATCGTAGTTGATTCCACTCCATTCTATCCTATTCTAGTCCACTGAAAATTATTTCTGCTACAAAAAAGTTGGTTGCTACCTGATTTTACAGCCTGGTACTGGGTTGTGACTTGCATTAAAAAATAGATATACAGTTTGTTCTTACTTTTTTCCACTTTCCTTGCAGTGAGATTACTTTCCTAATATTAAAACACATCCTGGCCAGGTGCGGTGGCTCATGCCTTTAATCCCAGAACTTTGGGAGGCTGAGGTGGGAGGATCGCATGAGCTCAGGAGTTCAAGACCAGCCTAGCCAACATGGCGGAACCCTGTCTCTACAAAAAATATAAAAATTAGCCGGGCGTGGTGGCACGGGCCTGTGGTCCCAGCTACTCAGCAGGCTGAAGTAGGAGGATGCTTGAGCACAGAAGGCTGAGGTTGCAGTGAGCCAAGATTGTGCCACAGCACTCCAGCCTGGGCAACAGAAGGAGGCTCTGTCTCAAAACAAACAAACAAAAAACAAAACAAAAAAAACCCCAAAATACCCAAAACCATAAAGCACATCTTAATTATAATGTGCAGTGGCTGTCTACTATCTCATTGTTGGGATACACTAAAATTTACTTAACAATTTCTAAATTGTTGGACATTGAGCTGTTCCTCTCTCTCTCTGTCTCTCTCTCTCTCTCTCACACACACACACAATTTTACCTGACTTTTTTTTTAAATTATTTTTTGAGACTGAGTCTCACTCTGTCGCCTAGGCTGGAGTGCAGTGGCACCCTCAGCTCACTGCAACTCTCAGCTCGCTGCAACCTCTACCTCCCAGGTTCAGTCAATTCTCCTGCCTCAGCCTCCCGAGTTGCTGGTATTACAGGCTTGCCACCACACCTGGCTAATTTTGTAGTTTTAATAGAGATGAGGTTTCGCCATGTTGGCCGGGCTGGTCTCGAACTCCCGACCTCAAGTGATCCGCCTGCCTTGGCCTCCCAAAGTGCTGGGATGACAGGGCTGAGTCACCGCTCCTGGCCTTACCTGACTCTTTGATTACTTTTTTTATTTGTCCCTTTGAGTAGAAGGGTACAATGGAAAGAATGGAATTATGGGTCAGAGACTGCATCGCCTTTAGGGCTTTGGTGACCTACTTCATCATTTACTTGCAGCATCTGCCCCCCTGTGATGAGAGGGCCCTCCATACCGCAGCCAGCTTCTCTTCCGGAAGGTGGTGCCCGTTTGCTTTCCCCGCACTGATATCGGAGAGCGCCTGTCTCCTGCATGCTTGCTAGCACTGGAGTCTTAAGAGGCATATCTTTTGCTAATTAAAAGGAGCATTTTCTCCAGAAAGTATTTTTTTAAAATGATGTTAAAAAATCACACATGTAAATCATCTTCACAGAGAAAATTTAGAAAATACAGGGAAGCAAAATCTAGAAGAGATTAAAAATCATCTGTCATTTTTTCACCCAGAGATAACCATTGTTGACATTTTAGTTTGTGTCCTTCCAGATTTTTTCTGTCTGTCTGTGTGTGCGTGTATCCATCTATCTATCTATCATCTACATATCTATTTTTTACAACAATAGAGTCATCTTCTCTATCCTCTTTGGCAACTCACCAAATAAATATGATTTAGGTAATGAATATGCTTTGGGGATACTCAGGGCTGTCAGCTTAGCCATGGTATTAAACGTGATAATAAGCTATGACATGAAAAGCTTGTAATCCAGTGGGAAGACCCAAGCCTGAATCCACGGTGGAAACGGTTTTCTGTGCTTTTCTGCTCCCCCTTGCACCTGCTAATCGCCCTCCTGTGTGATCTACCTGTCTCCCCTAGTTTTAGATGACCACACACCACAGTGTAACTGCACGCCCCCAACTCTCTGCACTGCCATCTCCCACGGGATCTACTACCTCTACCCCTTCAACATAGAGTATCAGATCCTGGCCTCCACAATGCTCTACGTCCTATGGAAGAACATCGGGCGCAAAGTTGACAGCCATCAACACCAGAAGATGCAGTTCAAGTCTGATGGGGTCATGGTGGGCGCAGTCCTGGGCCTGACCGCGCTGGCTGCCACCATTGCCGTGGTGGTGGTGTACCTGATTCATATCGGGCGCTCCAAGACCAAAAGCGAGTCGGCACTCATCATGTTCTACCTGTATGCCATCACCCTGCTGATGCTTATGGGGGCTGCAGGGCTGGCTGGAATCCGGATTTACAGGATAGATGAGAAGTCACTGGACGAGTCCAAAAATCCGGCCCGCAAACTGGACTCGGACCTCTTGGTGGGCACTGCCTCGGGCTCCTGGCTTATCTCCTGGGGCTCAATCTTGGCCATCCTTTGTGCTGAGGACCACCCCTGCTACACCTGGTACAACCTACCCTACTCCATCCTGGTGATCGTGGAGAAGTACATCCAGAACCTCTTCATCTTCGAATCCATTCACCGAGAGCCTGAAAAACTCTCTGAGGACATCCAAACCCTTCGGGTGGTCACAGTCTGCAATGGCAACACCATGCCCCTTGCTTCTTCCTGCCTCAAGAGTGGAGGTGTGGCCGGAGATGTGGCTCCCCGGGGCAAGGACATGTCACCAGCAGCCAGTGGAAATGTGTGCATGAGAGAAAGCTGTGACAAGGAGGAGAAGCAGGAGGAGAGCAGCTGGGAAGGGAGCCCAAGTCCAGTCCGCCTTCCCCATTTCTTACAGGGCAACGCCAAGAGAAAAGTCCTGAGGAATATTGCAGCCTTCTTGTTCCTCTGCAATATTTCGGTAATCTGCACCAAGTTATTCTTATTCTTTTAATTTTACTTTAAACTTTCATTTTCGGTTCAAGGGGTACACATGTAGATTTATTATAAGGGTAAATTGTGTGTCGCTGAGGTTTGATGCACAAATGATCCCATCACCCAGGTAATGAGCATAGTACCCGATAGGTAGTTTTTCAACCTGCACCCCACTTCCGACCTCTCCCCCTAGTAGTCCCTGGTAGTGTCTGTTGTTCATACATTTGTGTTCATGAGTACCCAATGTTTAGCTCCCACTTATAAGAGAGGACATGTGGTATTTGGTTTTCTGTTCCTGTGTTAATTCACTTAGGATAAGGACTCCAGTTCTATCCAGGTTGCTGCAAATAATGTGATTTCATTCTTTTTTAAGGCTGCATAATATTCCATGGTGTAGAACTACCACATTTTCTATTTATTTATTTTTTGAGACAGGGTCATGCCCTGTTGCCCAGTCTGGAGTGCGGTGGCATGATCACAGCTCACTGCAGCTTCGACCTCCTGTGCTCAAGCAATCCTCCCATCTCAGCCTCCTGAGTACATGGGACCACAGGCATGTGTCACCACACCTGGCTAATTTTTAAAAACTTTTTTTTTTTTTTGAGACAGAGTTTCACTCTTGTTGCCTAGGCTACAGTGCAATGGTATGATCTTGGCTTGCTGCAACCTCTGCCTCCCGAATTGAAGTGATTTTCCTGCCTCAGCCTCCAGAGTAGCTGGGATTACAGGCACCTGCCACCACACTGGGCTAATTTTTGAAAATATTTTTAGTAGAGATGGGGGTTTCACCATGTTGGCCAGGCTGGTTTCGAACTCTTGACCTCAAGTGATCCACCTACCTTGGCCTCCCAAAATGCTAGGATTACAGGTGTGAGCCACCACGCCTGGTCAAATTTTTTTTTTTTTTTTTTTTTTGTGGAGATAGGTTCTCACTGTGCTGCCCAGGCTTGTCTTGAACTCCTGGGCTCAAACAATCCTCCCGCCTCAGCCTCCCAAAGTGCTGGGATTACAGATGTGAACCACTGAACCCGGCCATAATACATTTTCTTTATCCAGTCCATTATTGATGGACATCTAGTTTTGTCTTGCCTTTTTAAAATAAGGAATGGAGGCAGCTTGTAATAAAAATACTGTAAGTACAAAATTACAATATAAGGCTGGAAAATAGACCTATATTCTACAAATCTACCTACTGAAGACTTGCTGTGTGCTAGGTGCTGGGCAGGGTACTAAAGATTAAAGTGGAAAGACTCGGTCTCTTTCCTCTAAAAGGTCTCAGTATAATGGGGGAGGGAGACAAAGAGAAAATCTAATACAGTGATCAGGACGAGTGCTGAGATGGGCTTGTGCAAGGTGTACTAGGAGCAGGGATCCAGAAGGACTTCAGTGAGTAGTGGGTGCTTGATGGGAGGCCCAGTGTCAATCAGGAGTGCTTTTGGTTGCAAGTGACAGGCAATTTGATTCGCAGTGTCTTCAGTCTTAACAATGTTTAATTATCTCATGAGAATTCCAGAGGTTGGCTGCTTGGGGTTGGCCTGGCAGCTGAACCATGCCATCAGGCATCCAGGCACTGTTCATCTTGTCACTTGGGTGGTGTGGTGCTTGTTGCCACATGGTCATGAGATGGCTGCAGCTGCACCAGGCATCACATCTGGGTTCAAGACAGAAAGCAGCAGGGAAGGGCTGGTGCCAGGCACTGTCTCTCACGTGGGCACCCCTCGTTGCAAGGGAGGCTGGGGAAGTGGATGGTTTGCTTTCCAGTCTCTCTGATGGAAGGTAGCAAATGAGAGGAAGGTGTACAGTCACTCACCCATCTGTCTGCATCAGCAAGGAATGACTGGAAGTTCACCAGGTTATTAAGGCAGGGAAAAGCATTTCAGGCAGAGGCACACAATATGTGAAGACACAGAGGCGAAAGACACCATGGCATGTTTTGGGAGCACCAAGTAGTTTGGCTTAAATTCCACGTGTGTTAAGCAGAGTAGCAGAATAGGAAATAGGAGAGAGGGCCCAGCTAGGTGGACTCTGGCTTGAGCAGGGCTTCCTAGGCCTGACTGGAGTCTGGTCTTTATGCTGAGGGCAAGGGAGGACTCTCAGATTTGTGTTTTGGAATGATCCTCCCAGTAGCTGTGTGTAGCACGGATGGAGACAGATAGGGCCAGAAGCAGAAAGACTGGGAGAGAAAGCCCTGCAATAGCCCAGGCAGGAAGGGGAGGAGCTTGAACCAGGGCAGTGATGGAGGGATGGAGAGAAGAAAAAGGAATAAGAAGCATTGTGTGCTGTTGGGATTTTTTAAAGACACATAAAGGAAGGATGGTGGGGGTTGGTGAGAAGGAGGGGGAAGCAGCCTTTGCCACCGCATGAGTCTCTGCAGTGATGGTGACTGGTGGCTGGAGGGGAGTGCCCCAGTCCACAGAGCTGCCTGCCCATCACTCTGGGTGAAGTCAGCTCTGTGCTCCCAGCCTCTGTTATCAAGCCTGCTCCCTGTTGCCCCAGCAGCTCAGAGGCTTTTGAGCTTCCTCCCCTGAATTTCAGATGGTGCATACAGGGCCTGCAGCTTTTGATATTGCCCTAAGAACGCAAAGTTGGGAAAGTCCCTTCTGAAGTCAGAATGGCTGTGTGTCTGCCAAGCAAACCTGATCCACCCTAGCTTTGGATCACCCGGGTTCCTTCAGTTTGCTAGGCAGTGAGGAGGGGCTCTGAAGGGGGAAGGCCCAGAAGAGTTTGGCTGCAGGCAGACCCTCTTCTCCATCTAACAGACATTTGCCAGGCACCTGCTGTATGCCAGGGACTATGTCAGGGGCACAGCAGTGAGTCAGGAATTGAAAGAGTTAACAAGAGAGATAGATACTAGTTGGCTGAATTTTTTGAGGTGCATATTCCAAAATGCAAATTCTTATAAAGTCAGAGCTAGTTCTAGAATCTTCCTCAAGCATATGCTTTTTGTACATATCCTGTGATTGATATTAACATACATATATTTTGAGATGGAGTCTTGCTCTGTTGCCCAGGCTGTAGTGCAATGGCACGATCTCGGCTCACTGCAACCTTCACCTCCTGGGTTTAAGTGATTCTCCTGTCTCAGCCTCCTGAGGAGGTGGGACTACAGGCATGCAACCACCATGCCCAGCTAATTTTTCTACTTTTAGTAGAGACAGGGTTTCACTAGGTTGGTCAGGGTGGTCTCGAACTCCTGACCTCAGGTGATCTGCCTGCCTAGGCCTCCCAAAGTCCTGGGATTACAGGCGTGAGCCACTGCTTCTGGCCTAATATATCTTTTTAAAACTAAGTTCTGAAAAGTTGTTTTTCCCTGGTTGCCTTTTTGGTTGACCACTGGGTGAAATACTTGGCTTGCATTTTTGGACCCACTTGAAGAAAGATAGCACTGTCCGAAATACCAGAATCAAGTGGCAACCGATGGTCTGTCAGGACCTGAAAGCCAGACCCAGGGCCCAGTCCAAGGAGAAGGGTGGGCTTCGTCTCTTCCTCCCTGCGCTTGGCCTGTGATGCCCTCAGGCACTGGCTGGGTTCTGGGAGATTGAACCAGAGGAGGAAATCATTGCAGGGTGGAGTCTTAGGATACCCATGCTGGCTCATGGGGTGGCACTTTGAAACCTTGTGGTTGACCCCAGGTGGTGCCAAAGGCATCTGGCAGAGAGCAAGAGCTGTCTTCTCCAGCATCGGGAGCCAGTCCAGAGGCCCCAGCTGCAGGTGCTGATGTGCAGGTCCAGGTGGAGTGGGCTCCACTCCAGAGATGGACATGGAAATGTTAGTTGAATTTCCAGGAGCCGTGGCACTGGAGACAACAGAGGGTGGGTGTGGTGATGGGGAAGGGCAGGATGCTGTGGGAGATGGGTCAGGGAAGGCCTCTCCTAAGAAAGGGTGTGGATGGGGCTGGGATGAAAGACTATAAGGGCAGAGCTGCAGGTGTGGGGAAGGGACAGATGCAAGGCAAGGCAGGGCTCACTGGACACGACCTGGGAGCACAGAGCAGAGGGCGGAGGGGAGACCACACAGGGCCTGCGAGCCAAGACTCAATCCTAAACGCAACAGAGAAACATGGAAGGGTCTACACTGAGAGTGACGGGATCTGACACATGCTTATTCTATTATATTTTTAATTGTGGCAAAAAACACATCATATAAACTTTCCCATTGCACCCACTTTCAAGTGTGTAGTGGAGTAAAATACGTCCACATTGTGCAAACATCACACCATCCATTTCCAGGTTATTCTCGTCTGGCAAAACTGAAACTCTGCCCTCATTAAATATGAACTCCCCATTCTCCCCAGCCCCTGACAACCACCGTTCTTTCAGTCTCTAGGAATTTGACTCTTAGACTCCTCATATAAGTGAATTTGTGGAGTATTAGTCCTTTTGTGACTGGGTTATTTCACTCATCATAACACCCTCCAGGGTCTCCAGGTTGCAACTCGGGAAGGGTGACAGATGCCAAGCGTGACCCCTGCCTTCACACTTGAGTTCCTGGGGAGACGGTGATACTATGTTGGAGATGGAGGACCCTGGAGGAGGGGCAACCTTGGGAGCAGTGGGTGGAGGTCAGTGTGGAAGGAAGGACCAGAGTTAAGTAATGGACGTGTTCTGTTTCAGGTGCCTCTGTGGCATCCAAATGGACGACCCCAGTAGGCAGATATTTTGGTTTTCTATTGCCATGCAATGAACTACCCCAAATGTATGACAAAACCAACATGCATGACTGTTTTTGTCTCATGGCATTTATTGTGACTCATGGCTTTGTGGGTTAGAAATTCTGACAGGGCTTGGATAGGCAGTTCTGTTCCTCACAGCATCAAGCGAAGTTGGTGAAGCCTTGGGCAGAAGTTCCGTGGTCTGGTGCCTTGGGTTGGGGTGGCTGGGAGGCTGGGCTCAGCCGGGACTCTTGACTGGGGCATCCACAGGTGGGTCTCCAGCATGACGTCTCAGGGTAGTTGGACTCCATATGTGGTGGCTCAGGGCCCCAGAGCCGACCCTCCAAAAGATTGAACTGGAAGCTGCCTGTCTCCTAAGGCCTGGGCTTGGAAACTGCATGGTGTCATTTCTGCCATATTTTATTAGTCATGTAGTCACAGAGTCCATCTAGATTCAAGGAAAGAGGTCATAGGCCGCTTCTCAATAGGATAAGTAACAAGAATTTACAGCCAACTAAACAGCACATATACAGATGTGGATTTCAGAAAAGAGGTCCCATTTTCCTGCCTTCCTTTCTTCTCCCTTTTCCTCCCTGTCTCCCTTTCCCTTCCTCTCACCCTTCCTTTAAAAAGTGTCCCTTAAGTACCTACAGAGGTCCAGGGACTGCTACGAATGGTGAGAGTACAGCAATGACCAAGATCTCTGGTCTTCCTCTTATGGGGCTTACAAACCAGGCAACAACAGGGAAAACCATCAGCTGAGCAGGAAAGACACCTTATAGTCTACCTGTGCTAAGCAGAGAAGTGGAAAAGGAGGGTGTGGGAAATAGCTCTTGGGCGGCCATTGTAGATCAGATGGACCAGCTTAGCAGGAAGACCTCGCTGAAGGGTGACGTGAGACAGGGAGGGGCTGGCCACGCATGTTCAGGGCTGAGGGAACAATGGCTGGTATAAAACCCCCGGCGGGAGTGAGCGGGTCTGATTTGAGAAACAGGAAGAAGAGTTGCGTGCCATGTGGGTGGGGTGAGTGGGGAGAAGCGTGGGTGGTTAGAAATCAGCTAACAGAGCGCTTTATCACCGCATGCGGGAGTGTAGATTTTATTTTAAATATTTTGGGAAGACTTTAGGGGTTTAATCAAGGTAGGGACAGGATCTGATTTCCATAAAATGTAAATCTGGTGGCCGAGTGGAGCCCTAGTTCGAGCTGGGAGACCAGGCAGGGGGCCACCGCCATGGTCCAGGTGAGAGAGGCCGGCTGGACAGGTGGAGAGAGAGAGCCACAGGTGGGCTGAAGATACTGCTTTGGAGGTGCACAGTGGAGATGTGCTGACGGACTGGATGGGAGGGGGCATGATTATGAGACTAGGAGGGAAATGAGGATGACACCTAGAGCCTCGATGGACCACCTGGGAGGACGATGTAGCTGAGCAGATAGAGAAATGGGGAAGGTGGGTTGAGTTTGAGATGTGTTTTAGACACTCAAGTTGCCACCAGAAACTATGAGCCTCGGGTTCTTGGAAGTGGTCCAGGCTGGAGACTGAGACTGGGAAGTCATAGGACTACAGCTGGTATTTACAACCAGGGACTGGGAGAGAGCCCCAGGGCTCACATGTAGAGAGAATAGAAAGGGACTCAGGAATGAGCCCTGGACGCTGGCCAACATTAAGAGGCAGAGCAAAGGATGAAACAGCAAGGGAGACTGGGAGGGACCCACCGAACAGGTAGGAGAGCCCCTAAGAGTCACAGCAGCCAGTAAGCAAAGTAGAAGAGAGGGGTCTTGGTTCCAGGGCCCCCATGGTGGATACCAAATGCACAGATGCTCAAGTCCTCTATATAAAATGGGGTAATATTTGCATGTAACCTACCCATCCTCCCATACACTTTAAGACATCTCTAGATTACTTAGAATACCAATACAATTTAAATGCTATGTAAATAGTTGTTATACTGTATTGTTTAGAGAATAATGACAGGAAGAAAGTTTGTACATATTCAGTACAGACACAACCAACCATTTTATTTTTTGAATTTATTTATTTTTATTTTTTGAGACAGAGCCTCACTGTTGCCCAGGATGGAGTGCAGTGGCATGATCTTGGCTTACTGCAAGCTTCGCCTCCCGGGTTCAAGGGATTCTCTTGCCTCAGCCCCCTGAGTAGCTGGGATTACAGGCACATGCCACCATGCCTGGCTAATTTTTTGTATTTTTAGTAGAGATGGGGTTTCACCATGTTGGCCAGGCTGGTCTTGAACTCCTGACCTCAGGTGATCCACCTGCCTTGGCCTCCCAAAGTTCTGGAATTATAGGTGTGAGCCACTGTGTCCAGCCTACTTTTTGAATATTTTTGATCTGTGGTTGGTTCAATCCACAGACGCAGGTCCCTGGATACAGAGGTTGGCTGTATATACCAGGGAGTGTTCTGTATGGTATACTAATGAAGGCTATGTGTCTCACTTACTTATTGCTATGGAAGAGACCACCCCAATACTCAGCAACTTAAAACAATATACATTTATGATTTCATAGTTTCTCCGACTTATGAATCCAGCTACAGTTTTAGCTGAGTGTCTCTGCACAGGGCCATTCCCAGGCTGAAACTGTTGGCTGGGGCTGCATTCATTTCAAGGCTTGACTTTGTGAGAGGTGGCAGAGGATTTGTTTCCAAATCTACTCATGTGACTGTTGGCAGGATTCAGCTGTGGCTTGTTGGACTGAGGGTCTGAGTTCCTTGCTGGCTGTTGACGGGAGTACGCCCTGGGCCCCTTGCCGCATAGGGTGCTTCGCAGCATGGCAGCTCTGCCACCTGTCTTACAGGAGAAGATGAGCAAGAGGGATAGCAGGTCCTTTTGCGACCGAATTTCAGAAGTGACTTCCTGTGTCTTTTGCCATATTTTGTGAGTTGGAAGTGAGTCGTTAGGTGCATCCCACACTCAAGGGGTGGGGACTCCACAAGGGGGTGACTGCAGGAGCTGGGGGTCATTGAGGGTCATCTTAGAGGCTGCCTGCCACAGCCAGGGAGTGGAGAAAGCTGAAGAAGTGTGCAGCCTGAGGCGGGAGTGAGGAGCCTGACAACTCAAGGGGTGGCAGAGCGGGAAAGAACTGGGACAGAGAGGAGCCTGAGAAGCAGGGAACAGTGTGTAGGTTCCCTGAGCAACACAAACAAAAGTCATTGCTTTCAGTTTTGCAAACTTAATTCTCATCTAAGCCCTCTCAGACACGGGTTAGAATTCCCACCTTTCAAATGAGGAAACCGAGGCGGGGCGAGGGCTGTAGGGATGGAGAGAGTTGGATGGGTTCAAAAAGTGCTCATTTGGGAGGGATTGCAGGGAAGGGTGGGTGAGGAAGTGAGCAGGATCATGGCAGACATGGATTTGGTGGTTTCTGTGGAGATGGGAAATGCCACGAGGTCTCCTTATTGTTCTGTCAGGGGTGACTCAGTCCCTGTGCATCAGGGTCAGCTCCCATGAGGCCTGGGACTTGAGTGGGGCCTCCGTGGTGGCTTGGAAGCTGCTCCCACCACAGGCCATTTTCTCTTCTCTTGCAGCTTTGGATACCTCCCGCCTTTGGCTGTCGACCTGAGTATGACAACGGATTGGAGGAGATTGTTTTTGGCTTTGAACCCTGGATAATTGTGGTCAACCTGGCCATGCCTTTTTCTATTTTCTACCGAATGCATGCAGCTGCCTCCCTCTTTGAGGTCTATTGTAAGATATAGTCTGGGTCCACAAGAGACTGAGGAGTGAGCTAACAAGAGTTCATTGGCGCCAACTGGGAGTGGCCAGGTTGGACAAATATTGCCTGACAAATATGAGAAGGGCCACCTTTTGTCTGCAAAGATTGTGCTTCCTGTGGGCTGGAACTGCCCATCACCCCTGATGAATGTAAACAAGTTAGATCAAAATCCATGAGGTGGCTGGAATCTGTCCTTGGTTAGTTAAATGCTAATCAAGCCCAAATTATTTTATTTCCTTCTAAATGATTTAGAAGAATGTGATTCTGGCTTGGAAAAAAATCTATCCAGTTTGTTTTTCATAAAAAGCATTTTCTTTGTGTCATTTATCATGTGACTCCATACAACCTTTTCCTGACCACCTGCATAGTAATTTACACTTTAAAAATTTATCCTTCTCAAAGCCTATGAATTTAGACACAATCACAATGAGTTTATATTGTTTCTGAATTGAAGTTATTTGTACCATCTGGATAGAAATTTGTGTACAGACCAATATAAAAACATATTTCTTACCTGAAATGTTGGCACATTTTTGTGATCATTTTCAAGTATTTTTAAAAAGAAATTTCACTGTTCTCTCTTTCACTGTAAATACATACGTTTATTGTAAAAAATTTGGATATTTCAGAAAAGTAGAGAGAAAAAGTCACCTATGATGCCATTGTTCAATTAACAATTACTTTTAATATCTTGGTGTATTTCTTCCAACCATGTTGATGAGATTCTTTTTATTGTCATTATTATACCTTTGAATGGTGATGTAACATATGTGATTTTGTATTTAGTTATTTTCCCACTTAACAATATGGCATAAACCTTGCCCCCATATTGTTATAAGTTCTTTATAAATATAATTTTAATGCTATATGATAGTCTATCAAGTGAATGTACCTTAAGTAACATAGTTTCCTAGGTTGGTTTTACAGTGTTTATAACTTTTTGCTTTTATAAGTAACTCTGAAAAATCAACCATATTTTTGAAGCATTTCCTATATTTAAAATTGCTTCTTTAAGATATGAAATTACAATTAGGATGCCTAGTCCAAAGATTAAGATTATAAATATTTCAAAGGTGCCTAAGGAATATTGACATTTGGGAGGACTTTGTATAGTTTTTCCATAGCTATTTAAAAATAATAATAAAATTAATTTTCTTACTGTAAGTATTAATGTGAATATGTTTTCATTTGTGTGTATTTTTTTCAGACAGTGCAGGCAGTGGGACAGTAATAAATACAAAGTTTTTTTTTTTTTAATATGACTAAAGTACACTTATTTTAGAAAAAACTAAAAAATAGGCATATATACTAAAAAACAAAGGAAAACGTCATCTATACATGTCCCATCTAGAGAATCGGTTCTCCACCTGGGGACCTTGTTCCTTGAGGAGACATTTAGCAATATCTGAAGACATTTTTTAATATTTATTTTTTATTAAAATTAAAAGAAATCTAAATTATACATAATATTTGTACATACTTATAAGGTACATGTGATATTTTGATATAAACATATAATAAGTAATAATCAAATCAGGGTGACTGAGATATTCATACCCTCAAGTATGTATCTTTTTTTGTGTTAGGAACATCCTAATTTCACTATGTTAGTTACTCTAAAATATACAATAAATTATTGTTAACTATAGTTGCGCTTTTGTGCTACCAAACACATTTTTGATTGTTACACTACTGCACCCAGGGATACTGCTAACACCCTACAACGTACAGGACAGCCCCACTACAGTCTTTGGGCTGATTGTCAATGGTGCTGAGGTAATCTAGAGGTAACTGCTATTAAGTTTTGTTATCTAGGTAGCTATTAGTACACGCACACAGGCTGGGCGTGGTGGCTCACGCCTGTAATCCCAATACTTGGGAGGCTGATGCGGAAGGATCCCTTGAGGCCAAGAGTTTAAGACCAGCCAGGGAACACAAACATAGTGAGACCCTGTCTGTACAAAAAACAAAACAAAACAAAACAAAAAACCCAGGTGCGGTGGAGTATGCCTGTAGTCCCAGCTACTCATGAGGCTGAGTGGAGAGGATCACTTGAGCCCAGGAGTTTGAGATTGGGTAGTGAGCCAAGATCGTGCCACTGCATTCTAGCTTGGGTGACACAGCAGGACCCTGTCTCTAAAAAATAAAAATTAAAAAAAATTATATATATATATATTTATTTTTATTTTTTTGAGACGGACTTTCACTCTTGTCGCCCAGGCTGGAGTGCAATGGCACGATCTTGGCTCACTGCAACCTCCGCCTCCTGGGTTCAAGCGATTCTCCTGCCTCAGCCTCCGGAGTAACTGGGATTACAGATGCCTGCCACCACGCCCAGCTAATTTTTGTATTTTTAGTACAGACAGGGTTTCATCATGTTGGCCAGGCTGGTCTTGAACCCCTGACCTCACGTGATCCACCCACCTTGGCCTCCCAAAGTGCTGGGATTACACATGTGAGCCACTGCACCCAGCCGATAATTTTTTTTTTCAAAAGTAAGCATACACCCACACACAAATGAAGGGTGTGGTTTTTGTATATACTGCATTTGTATGTAACCTGCTTTTTTCCTCTTGATACACCAGAGTGCTTCTTCCCTATTTTGGGTCCCAGGCACCAACGCTCTGGCTTTAGTGTGCCTGAGACTCATCTGGGGAACTTGTTAGGATTCCTGCCCTCCAAGCTGGAAGTGCAGATTCAGTCTGGAGGGGGGCCCGGAAGTCTGTACTTTCACGAGCATCTCAGGGGGTGCCAACTCCCTTTGATAAGCATCTCCTTGGGAGTCCATGGACCCCAAGCTAGGACTCCTGAGCAAGTTTCTTTGACATTGTATATCCATGTGCAGTATGATTTTGGGTGGCTTTAAAGTACATTCCATGGAAGGATGTACCATTCCTTATTTTTTCAAACCGTGATGTTGGACATTTAGAGATATTTAGGTGCTTCCTTTTTTTTTTTTTGGTGCTATGTAAACAATGCTATGGTGATCATCTTTGTAACTGAGTCTTTGAGGTCAGTGACAAACTATCCTCTGGAGTGATTTATGCTGACTCAGCAGTGACTGAGCAGCAATACCAGTTTCCTCACTTTGGTTGGCATTACCTTTACCCCCATTCTAAGCACATTAGAACAGCCCTGAGGCCTCAGCTGTGGGTTTTGGGCTCTGCCAAGGAGATAAAAAGGAGCCATCATTATGCTGGGGATGATGGATCCAGGCTGTGGGGATGCTATTGTGGACACATGGCAGCATCGGAGCTTGGAAAAGCCTGCATGGCTGGCTGGGCTCAGCGTTTCCAAGAAAGGATCTAAAGATGGATGAAGCATCTCCTATCCTCAACAGGCAGCCTCAGGGATGGCTATTTCAGCCAGGTGCTTTTTACCTCCGAGTAATTAAGCATCCTGACTCAACCAGCGTAGGTGGCAAGGAAAATTTACTATCTTAATGCCAAGGCCATTTGCCAAAGAGGAACCAGAATGTGCAATACACAAGTGTTAAGATCTCAGGGATTAATACAGGGAATACAAATTGAAATAATAATGAGTTACCACTTCCCATTCATTAGATTGGCAAGAGTTGGCAAGAAGTGAAAGAAAGACTCATATATACTGCTAGTGGGAGCGTAAATGAATAAAATCAGATTGGACAGCAATTGGCAATATTGACTAAGGCTGGAGGTACACATTCCTTATGACCTAAGAATTCTGTTCCTTGGCATGTGCTCTAGAGGCAGCCTCACACCTGTGTTCAGGAATGTTCACTCAGCATCACTTGTAATTAGGAAAATGGAAAACAGCCTAAATGCCTGCCAATTAGGAGTGCAGATAGACACACTAGGGACTATTTCTATGATGGACTATTTCACAAGAGGAAAAAATGAACACAACAGAATTCATGTATCAACATGGATAGTCCCCCAAAACAATGTTGAATGAAACATTAAGTAGCATAGGGGTATAATTGGTATGATACCATTAATATGATGTCTAGGAACAAGCAAAACAATCCCTGATATTACTGGGAGATATGTCCATATGTAGTAAGATTACAAACACACCTGGAGAAAGAATACATGCCAAGTTCAGTGTAGTGAGAAGGGGAGGGGCTTGGAACCAACAACTGAGTTCATGCTGTGTCTGAAATATTTTTTCTTAAGCAAAGAGGTATTCATTATGTTTTCATCTGCACTTTTAAAATTTACTCTTTAAATGTACTTTTAATGTATTTTAGTGAACTTTTAAATGAGATATTTCATAATAAAAGTATTTGAGAGCAAGAAGAGAAAGTCCCGCATAAGGAAGATGAACTTAGACAAAGCCACCCGAGCAGGTAAATTTCCAGTATTCACCCATCATTGTTGAGAAATGGGTGTCAAAGCTAGTGGTGTTCTGTTCTCCTTGGCAGGTAGATCCCCAAGGAGGGATAGCTCAATGCAATTAGCTGGTGAGATCACCGGACTCACTCTTCCAGGGATGACTCTGTGCACATTAGGAAACCTGACATTGGTTTGCCTTCCAATGTCACTCTTTGCTGTGGGGACAATGACCTGGGCACACATATTATCAGGAAAATCTGCAATGGACTGGATGTTTGTTTCCCCCTTAAATTCATATGTTGAAGCTTAATGGCAATGTGGTGGTATTTGGAGGTGGGGTCTTTGGGAGGTAATGAGGTCATGATGGTAGGACCCTTGTGAATGGGATTAGTGCCTGTAAGAGGGAGCCAGAGAGGTTGTGCACTCCTGTTCTGTCATGTGAGGATGCAATGAGAAGACAGCTGTCTGTGACCCGGAAGAGGGCCCTCACCAGAACCCGACCATGCCAGCACTGGCAGCCTGATCTTGGGCTTCCAGCCTCCAGACCTGTAAGAAATAAATGCCTGCTGTTGATTAGCCACCCAGCTTGTGCTATTTTGTTATAGCAGCTTGTACTGAGTAAGTTACTCCCTTACCTGCTGTAACCGTATACAGGACAGGCCTGTGCATGTGGTAGCTTGGATTCATCCCTGAGCCTGTGAAACTCAGATTGAACTCATGTATTTTGGGTGCCATGACTCTTGTCGAGGCAGAGTGGAAGGGCAAGGGCATGGAGCTAGATATCCAGGCTGACAACAGGCTCCCATGGTGTCTGAGTGTGCATTAAAAAAAGCACCCCTTCCACAAGACATTCTCCAAACTGTCGAACCAAATCCACCGGCATCTTCCTACCTGACTATGTGCGGGGTGGGGGGCAAATTAGACCTGTTTGTCTCCCCACCACAAGTGTCGGCCAAAAGATCCAACTGGAAAATGCTTGCTACTACCTTCCAGTTTCACGACCCTCTCAGCCAAGGAAGCCCTTCCTGCATCCATCTCTCTCCATGCCTATCTGTGAAGTCCCAGCTCACAGTTGACCTGGTTAGGTAAGCACTGTTATTTTCTTTGAACGGAGGGAACCTTTGGATCACACGTACATAGCTAGTCAGTGGCAGCATTTGGTTCATCATGCTGGTTTTAAAAACTCCATTGCCTTTTCTCTTCATTAGTCATATCATCTTATGAAGAAAGTCAACTTAGCAAAAATATCCGTCAAACAATGGCTTAGGGATATGCGTACAGAACAATCAAATCAGCTAACAGAATATCTGGCTTTTCACCCAGTTATAAAATGCTGAGCTTTGCTTAACATGGTGAAGAATGAAAGCTGCTAACAGTTGGTTTCTTTCTCCCAAAATGTGAGCCCTGCTATGGGAGAGGGCAACCAGCAGGGGGCGCCAGCGCCTTTCCCTGAACTTCAGGGCACGCTTGAGAGAGGGTACCTGGCGGGTGCGCAGTGGCCTCAAGGTACCAAACGAAGGGATGGGCGAAAGGTATGCTGATTGGACTCCATTGGCTGCGCTGGGTTCCTATAGCGTGTGTGAGATACCTGTCACCACTTCCCGGCTAAGACCCAGCCAGTTTCAGCAAGGACGTTCCCTCCACCGGACCCACCAGGACCCACTCCCTGCAGGGCACCCTGGTCCCTCTCAAGAGGCTTTGGAGGAACTTGGGGGTTACAGGGTGTTCCGCTGGTGGGAGAGTCCCTGGCATGCCGGGTGTGAGTGGGACTGAGTTGGGTAGGGGAGGCTGGGGCAGCTGGCTGGGAGGGCACTTGTGCTGGGTGTGATGGGAGAATGTAGGCGATGTTAGTTCCTCCTAAGAGCAGCCAGTAAGAGGACTCTGGGGAGGGACAGATGGGCCCAGTGTTTTAACCCCAAATGGGAGGGTAATTCTGGCATGGTAGTTTCAGCAATGTTAGTAACACACGGACCACCATAACCATGATAGTGAAGCTACATGTCTAAAAAATGGAAATCAAATCACGTCACCTGCTAAAAACGTTCGATGGTTTCCCGTTGCTTTTTTTTTTTTTTTTGAGGCGGAGTTTCGCTCTTTTCACCCAGGCTGGAGTGCAATGGCATGATCTCGGCTCACTGCAACCTCCGCCTCCTGGGTTCAAGCGATTCTCCTGCCTCAGCCTCCTGAGTAGCTGAGACTGCAGGCGCGAGCCATCACACTTGGCTAATTTTTGTATTTTTAGTAGAGATGGGGTTTCACCGTGTTGGTCAGGCTGTTCTCGAACTCCTCACCTCAGGTGATCCACCCGCTTCGGCCTCCCAAAGTGCTGGAATTACAGGCATGAGCCACCGCGCCCCACCCTCCCATTGCTTTTAGTAGAAAGTACAAACTCCTACCCGTGGTCTATCGGGGCTATCACGATCTGGGCTCTGCATCTCCATCTTCTTCTCATGCCAGTCCCATCCTCTGCGTCCCCTCCCCCATCGCCCTTCCTCCTGCACGGCTGCAGCCACACCTGGCTTCCTCTCTTTAATATTCTTACCATACCTGCCCCACAGGACCTCCGCAGGAGCTGCTCTCTCTGGGGCGTGCACTTCTGGCTCCGGGCAAGGATCCATCTTTCTCACCCTTCAGGCCGTATATAGATAGATGTCCCTCTGTAGTGGGGTCCTCACTGTCCAGCCCATTACACTTCACCTCGGCACCCTGTCCAGCCCCTTCACAGCCGGCTGCCAGCTGTGTTTTCTTATTTATTGGTGCTCACCCAGTCCAGTCCTGGATGGGACTGCCTGCCTCATGAGGGCAGGAGCTTTGCCTCCTCCTCTCCCAGGGCCTCCCTGATGTGGTTGCGTGGACACGTGGGCCACCCTCCCAACACCAGACTATCGTAGGGCGTGGGAAGGGCCGGGGCCTCCGCAGGCCCTGAGGATCGCCCTGTTTCCTTCCCTAGTTTTTGAGACTTTGGTGAAGATCCTCTGCCTGCTTCCAGCACCACGTCCTGACCTCCTTTCCCCTTCAAGACACAAGATGGCGCTTTAAGCCTGGTTGTTGAGAAAGAGGTCTACAAACGCTTGAGTTTCTTCGCTCTGCTCACTCTCAGACGTGGCTTGCGAGGGGATCTGTGGGGTCCACCTCTCCACAGCTTGGTGGGTGGGTTTTGTCCTCCTCTTCGGACAGGGGAGGACCAGCAGCCAATCACTCCTTCCTGCAGGAGAACGAAGTGGCGCTCAAACTGTTTTTCTGACATCAGTAATATCCGCACGCACTCCTCCGGCAGGCGTCTCTGAAACATCAGTTTTGGGTGATTGGTCTAAGCCAAGCACCTTTGATATTAAGGGTAAGCCCGCTACCCGTTGCTGGAGATGGCCACGGAGTGGGCATGCGAAGAGTGCCAGACCAGGCCTTGACAAACTATGGCTCATGAGAAGAATGGAGTGTACATTTTAAAAGGGTCATCTCTCTCTCTCTCCCTCTCTCTCTCTGTCTCTCACACACACACACACACACACACACAGAATATGCTACAGAGATCGTATGTGACCTGACAAGCCTAAAATACTCACTATCTGGTCCTTTATAAGAAATGCTTGCTGACCCCTGGTCTAAACACTGAGAGATAAGGGGCCTCTGCTGCACCACCCTGGAAGGAGTTTGATCCCTAAATAAGAAGAGGTGAGGAGGAAGCCTGCCCTTCTTCCTGGCTTGAATGTGCTTGTGAGAGGCAGTCAGGCCTGGAACTGTGGTAGCCGGCTTGTGACCATGAAGCAACCAGCCCGAGAAGAAAGGCCAAGGAGGGAGGGCCTTTCCCTCCTCCTGCCGAGGAGGGAAGAGGAGGCTGGGGCCTCGAGGACGTTGTTGAGCCTCCGTGTGACCCTGGAGCCGCCTTCCTCTGGAGTTCTTGTGATGGCAGATAACTCAATGTTGTCATTGTTCAAGCCAGGGGTGGGCGAACTTTTTCCATAAAGGGACACGTGGAAAACATTTTAGGCTCTGGGTGGGCCATGAGACCTCTGTTGGCACTACAACCCTAAAAACAAACATAGACAATGTGTAAATGAATGGGTACACCTATGTTCCAATAAAACTTTATTTATAAAAATAGATGGTGGGCTGAATTTGGTCCTGAGGGCCAGAGTTTGCTGTGTATTTTGTTTGTTTGTTTGTTACTCGCAGCTGACCTATCCTAACTAGTACTCCCTGAAGTCTGCCTCAGCTCAGAAGCGCCCTTGGGTTCTAAGCCACAGGGGCGAAGCTTGAGTGTGGGTGGGGTCTGCAGCAGGGTGGAGGGAGCGATAAGCACATAAAGCCCCACACATTGATCTGTCCTTTCTATGGTCCAGGTCGTGCTTTCCTGCAATATCTTCTCATCATGGGCCTAGCAATCATGATGGGAAGGTACCACTTTAACAGAATGCTTTCAGCATTTCCAGGTGGTCCCTGCTTGCCCTCAACACTACACGCAGGCCTCAGCCTCCACACCTAGCACATTCATTAAGCAAGACTAAGCCACATGAAGCAACAGGGTAAGGGGAGGGCCCTTGTGTCCGCAGGGTCCCACGGCAGAAGTGTGGTTCGGGGAGAAATGGGGAAGTGTGCCCTTCCCTGAACAAGCACATTCCCTCAGTGTGGAGGAGCCCCTCCAACAATTTACAAGTGCTGTGATGACACGATGCTCATTCAGACCATCGGCTGCAGACGGATTGCAGAAATACGTGAGGGCTGTGTCCTTGGAAGTAGGATGTGGTTGCTCCTTGTCCCTAAGCTGGGCCCTGAAGGGAGGGCAGGATTCCAGCCAGAGTGAATGAACAGTGAAGCTTTGGGGAAGGGCTCAGATTGCCTCTCGTGCTTGTGTTCACAGATTCCTGATGATTGGTCGTTCCCCAGGGAGACGAGGCTTCGAGGCCAGGTCTCTGCTCTGAGTTACCTTCACCACCCTGCACCTTGGTGGCAGTAAGAGAGCGACCTCAAAGGGCCACTGAGAGAATCGTGGGGGATGCATGTACAGCTCTAGGTATGGCACCTATCCCAGCCCATGGCGAGCTCTTACTATGGTTGCAGGTGTAATTTCCAGTCTCTGCCTCCAGGGATTGCTGCTGAGCACAGACAGACGTTTCTCTGCTCACAGAGTGAGGCCGCCAAGATGATTCTCAGATCTCTGGTTCTGTATACAGCCCAGATAGCCTGTGAAAGGGGGAATGATAACCCCCAAAGATGTCCACGTCCTAACCTCCAGAACTAGTGAACGGGATGTTGGCAGAAGAGACTCTGTGGATAAGATTACTTCAAAGATTTGTGACGGGGAGACTATTGTGGGTTATCTGTGTGGGTACGCAATGTAATCACAAAGTGTCCTTATAAGTGAAGAGGGAGGCAGAGGAGATTCGACTACAGAAGAGAAGGTCATGTGACCGTGGAGGCAGAGATTGGAGTGGTGTGGCCACAATTCAAAATGCCAGCAGTCACCAAAGAGGCAAGGAATGGATTCTCCTCTAGGGCTTCTACCAAGGGCCCTGGCAACACCTCAGTTTTAGTCCAGGAAGACTCATTTTGGATTTGTGACCTCCAAAACTATGAAAGAATACATCTGCGTTGTTTGAAGCCACTGAGTTTGCAGTAGTGTGTTAGAACAGCACGGAAAATCCATTGAGTCCCATTGCCCTGCTTTTTGTGCCTTGTACAAAAGCAGAAAAGGCATGGATGGAATGGGAGGTCATTATGTTAAGTGAAACAAGCCAGGCACAGAAAGACACACATTGCATGTTCTCACTGATTTGTGGGATCTAAAAATCAAAACAACTGAACTCATGGAGCTAGAGAGTAGAAGGGTGGTTACCAGAGGCTGAGAAGAGGAGTGGGGGGCTGAGGGCAGGTGGGGATGATGTTAGAAAGAATGAATAAGACATACTGTTTGATCACACAGCAGGATGACTGTAGTCAATAATAACTTAATTGTACATTTACAAATAACTAAAAGAGTGTAATTGGATTGTTGGTATTAGAAAGGATAAATGTGCTGGGTGTGGTGGCTCACGCCTGTAATCCCAGCACTCTGGGAGGCCAAGGCGCGTGGATCATGAGGTCAGGAGATCGAGATCATCCTGGCAAACACTGTGAAACCCCTTCTCTACTAAAAATACAAAAAAATTTATACGGGCATGGTGGCGGGCACCTGTAGTCCCAGCTGCACTGGAGGCTGAGGCAGGAGAATGGCATGAACCCGGGGGGCGGAGCTTGCAGTGAGCGGAGATGGCGCCATTGCACTCCAGCCTGGGTGACAGAGCGAGACTCTGTCTCAAAAAAAAAAATAAATAAATAAAAAAGAAAGGATAAATGCTTCAGGGATGGACACCCCATTCTCCATGATGTGCTTATTTCACAGTGCATGTGTCTATCAAAACATCTCATGTAGCTCACATACATATGCACCTACTATGTACCCAGAAAAAAATAAAAAAGAGTATAAAAGAAAAAAAAACCCCAAAAGCAGAAAACAGGGCAAATGAGAATCGGGGACTGTGATCTCAGTTTGCCCAGGATGAAGCTGGGTGACCCGAGTACAGAGCAAGCCCCTTGGCTTCTCGAGCTCCCATCTGCAGAGTGAGGGGCGGATGCAGGGGCAGGATGTGACTTCGATGAACGTTCCCTCCAGGTGGCTCTGCCCTCGGCTCCCTCTCAGGATTGTTTGTAGCTCTTTGCCTCTTCTTGGCCATTTGGAGTTTTCAGAGGCTCTACTAGGTCCTCTTGACTTCTCACTTTGCTCTCCTTGGTGGTCTAATTCATGGCCAAGGGCCCACCTGCTGTCCGGACACTGCTTTTCAACCTGACCTCTCAGCTCCAGGCTGGTTATTTCCAACAGCCTACTTGGGTGTCTCAAAGGCACTTTACACTCAATGTGTCCAACACTGAACTCAAGGCTCCCAGCATCGCCAGCCGGTTCTCCCTCCACATTTCCAACCCCATGGATTGCACCAGCGTCTGTCCATTATGAAAGCCGACATGAAAAGACTGTCTCGACGCTGCCCTTATGCTGTCGGGGCTCAGAACATGACACCCCAAAGCGTGGTGCCTCAGCCTGAGTATTTTGAACTGAAGGACATTGGAAGGAACTCAGAAGCAAGGTCTTTCCAACCTTCTCCTCACACCCTCTCTTCTGCTTGCCTTCGTCCTCCAAAGTGAGTCACAGAAACCAGAATTCATCTTCCTCAAGGTGGGTCACAGAACCTAGAAACCCTCCTGCTAAAGCAAACCATAAAACCTACAAAGGTCACTCTCTATCTTCTCCTTCTCCTTTGAAAACTCTCATTTCAGAAGGGGTCCTGCTCCATACCCGGGAGGAAGGAAAGCTACACAGAGAGGCTGAGAAGAATCTGAGCAGACAGCTTTGCTGGGTCCCCTTTCTGTCTGTTCCCAGTAGGTCATACCCATTTGTCCAATCACATTTCTATCCGGCTGTCCATTCTTCATCTAACCTAAGCATAAAAATCAACAGTTTTCCCTGGGCTTTTGAGTTGTCGTTTCTGAAGCCTCCCATGTCACATAAAACTTGGATTAAATAAATTTGCTCTGCTTTTCTCTTGTTAATGTGTCTTTTGTTATAGGAGTGTCAGCCGTGACCCTTAAGATGGATAAGTAAAGGACTCACACCTTCACAGCCCTACAGCCCCATCTCTAATCAGTAGCCACACCTGCCACTTCTACCCACAAATACCTGGATTCCACTCATCTCTTCCCATCATCATTCCTACCACTCAATTCCCTGTCACCATCATCTCCTGATGGGTCTTCTGGAGCAGCTTCCTCACTCATCTCTCCAGTTCATCCCTTGCTTCTACCAGTCTGTCCTTGCTATGGCAAGAGGGGCATTTGAGAAAGGCAATTACACGGTTACCCCTCCCCTGCTCAGCACCCTCCAATTTGATGGACACCAAAATCCTTGCCTTGGTACCCTTGGTCCTGCATGCCCTCCTCTCTGGCCTCATCTCAAGCCACTGCCCTCGTGCTGCACTCTTCCTCTGTAATCCACACTGCCGGCTTCTTGAGTTCCTTGAACATGCCATGCTGCCTCCTGCTGCAGCAGGGCCTTGCACTTGCTGCTTCCTCTTCTTTCTTCTAGTGAATTCCTACTCCTCCTTCAGCTCTCCATTCAAGCCAGTGCCTCAGGGAAGTCTTCCCTCACCTCTAGACCAGGTCTAGTGTCCCTGCCATGAAGCCTTACAATACCATCTAGCTTTCCTTCCTTTCATCTGTCATAGCTTTTGATCATACAATGATGTGTGGGACTTTCTGAATAGTGGTCCCTCTTTACCAATTAACTATGAGCCTCAGGAGGAAGGAACAATGTCTGTTTGCTCCCCCTCTGTATCCCTAGTGATGGTAGAAGAGGAGCTCAATAATTATCCTCAAATGAACTAAAATGAAAGGATGCTTAGATCTTTTTTTTTTTTTGAGACAGGGCCTTGCTCTGTTGCCCAGATGTGATGATCACGGTTCACTGCAGCCTCGACTTCTGGGGCTCAAGTGATCCTCCCACCTCAGCCTCCCAGGTAGCTAGGACTACATGCATCCACCTCTATGCCTGACTAATTTTTGTATTCTTTTTTTTTTTTTTTTTTTTAGAGATGGGCTATTGTTACGTTGCCCAGACTCGTCTCGAACTCCTGGGCTAAAGCAATCTGCCCACCTCGGCCTCCCAAAGTACTGGGATTACAGGCAGAAGCCACTGTGTCTGGCCCAATGCTTAAGATCTTTTGAGATAAAAAGGAGGAAGTGGGAGATAGTTTCAATACAACAGGAAGCTCAGAAAAAACAAAAACCAAAAACACACCCCAAACCCCCCCAAAAAACATACATGTATTTATTTGATATTTGGCTGTGCAGGTTAAAAAGTTATTTATTTATTTATTTGCTTTTGGAAAAACTCAAGTCAGCTTGATGAGGTCAGTTTTTCCTGCCACTCCTTCCTATTTGGGGAGTAAAGGGACTTCCATGATCTGGATGGATAATTGTGATGAGGAGGTTACCAGGATTGCCCTGAGAGAATGGACTGTGAGCTTTCTGGGATGGAAGCTGCATCTTCATCTCTATAATCCCTTTTTTGGCACAGCATCAGCCTGAGGAGATGCTTGGTGGCAAATATGAATTATGGCACACACTGTTAATTTCTTACCCATGAGCAGTTCCTTTGCTTGCTAACCGAAAATCCTGATTTTGCTTGGAGAAACAAAGTGTCCAGTGTCAGGTGATGACTCATGGTTGGTTTAAGCCAGGCTGGGGCCTTTTGTTCCTTTTTGCCTGATACTTGAAAGAGTTTACAGTAGGGACTGTCCTGTGGTCCACTTCTGGATAATGAGACATAAGGAGAAGTCTGGTGTGTCCTTCTAAGAAGATTTTCTTTATTGGTTAAAGGCGAGAGACACATCAAGAAAAGCCCCCCTTGACGTAGCTTCTTCCATCTTGCTCCTGGAGTCTGAACTTGGTCATGATAGCTGGAGCTATAACAGCCATCCTGTGAGCATGAGGCTTCAAGGGTATAAAGCAGTAATATTCAGGAAGGTGGAGCCTTTGGACAAAAAGATAAAAGGAATCTGGGGCCTCAGCTACATCACTGAGCCTTTGCAAGCCCTTGCCTTCTTCCTCTTAAATCCTGTTATGTTAGATAACTAAATGTCTTTATTGCAAAAACCACAAGTAGTCAGGCTTTATGTTATTCACAGCTGAAAGCATTTCCCTTATTTTCAAATAATTTCAGACTTATAGAAGAATTAATTGTAAGGCAAAGAACTTTCATGCCCTTCACCCACATTCACCAATTGTTATTTGCCACATTTACTTTCTCCATCTATATAGTCTATTCTACTCTATTATCTTTCCCTGAACCATTTGAAATTCAGTTGCAGGCATCCTTCTCCTCTCCCTTAAACATTTCAGAACATATTCCCTTAGAACAAGAAGAGTCTAGTGCTCAAGTTCGGGGAATTTGAGGTTGATGCCATACAGTCGTCTAGTCGTTGATAACTGTCTAATATACAGTTCACTTAAAATTTTGCCAACAGCCTCAATAATGCCCTTTAAGGCACGTTTCCCCTGATCCAGCTGTCATACCTTTTTAGTCTCCTTTAATCTGGAACAGTTCCTCTACCTCTTTTTGTCTATCATGGGGTTGACACCGATGAACAGTTCAGGTCAGTCCTTGAAGTTCCCTCCATCTGTGTGTGTCTGATGTTTCCTCCGGGGACCGGAATGCTACAGAAGCGATGCTGTGTTCTCAGTGTATCACATCAAGAGACACTTGGCACCCATTTGTCCTATTCCTGGTGATGTTAACTTTGTTCAGCTCATTAAGGGAGGACCTGCCGGGTTTCTCTACTGTTAAGTTACCACTTTTTCTCTTTGCAATTAATAAACCATATGAGTGGAAGTGCTATGAGACAATGAAAATATACTTTACCTTTTTAAATTTTCACTCAGTGATGATTCTTCCTTGAATAAACTATTATGATCATGTTTGCAAATGGAGTTTTCTATTATTTCCTCTATATTTATTCATTGACATTCTACTGTAAAAAAGTCTTCTTCCTTCTTCTCTCCCTCCCTCTCTTCTTCTTTCTTTTCTTCCTTTCCTTTTCTTTCTTTCTATAGCTGTAGGTTCTCATTTTATTCAATAGACTATAATCTACCATTATCATTATTAATTTGAATGCTCACATCATCCCAGATTTGGCCAGTGGAAGCCCCTTCAAGTTGATTGATGTGTCCTTTGACATGTTCCTGCCATTTTTTAAATGCGTCCTTGCTTTCTGGCACCACACAGCACTCTGGGCTCACCTTGTACTTCCCTACCATAACCTTAGCATCAGCCACTTCTCCAAGGAGCTCTGAGTCCTTTTAGTGAAGGGTGGTATTTATAAACCACCATCTGGATGGTTTGTGGATATTGCACAGCATTCAGTCAGAAGCCATGGGAAGTGGAGCAACATTTATTGAAACTTGTATTAGTCAAGCAAATTAATGCTAGGCTAAGTTGCAGTGAGTAATAATCCCTAACCTCAGTGACAGTGCAGAAAAAGAAGGGTTTCATACGTGGAGTGTGATGCAGGTCAATGGGAGTTTCCTCCACCTGGTGACTCAGGTATCCAGGCACATTCATCTCTGCAGGTCTGCCATCTTGACACGAGATCATTGCAGAAGGAGAGAGGGTGTAGAGTCATGCCAGTTCTTAGGTGCTCCTGACAAGGAGATCTGCAGCACTCTGCTCACATTCCTGTTTTCCAGAACTCAGCCAGTACCCAGCGCAACTGCCAAAGAGTCTGGGAAGCATAGAGAGTACATGGATAGCTGGAGATCCCTCATCACTACTGTCACGATATCTTCATTTATGCAATACATATCAATGGGTCCACCCCAGTCAGGCTGACTCCAAGAGGCTAAGATGACTTCACCTTGGGTGGTTTGCAGCTGGGAAAGAAAGGCAAGTCAGCATCGAGCGAACAGATCATTCACTTCAGTGGGCTGTCGAGCTGTGCTAGAGGCAGGTGCAGTGTGCTGCAGAAATACAGATGGTGACTACTACCCTGGAGTCTTGGGGAGATCCTGGTGTGCATTGGTGTGGGGTTTGAAAGGTGAGTGGGCACTCATCCCCTTCAAGAAGAAGTGGGAAGGACATTTCAGACAGGGGCAAGTGCAAAGGCACAGGGCCTGAAAGAACTAGGCTGGGAGAAGAGGACAGCTTTGGAATGAGTGGGAGAGGGGTCTGCTGGGGAAAGCTGGGGAGGCAAGAGATGAGGCAGGACAAGCAGATTGTGAAGGGCCACACTGAGGAGCTGGGAATTAGTGCATTAATTTTTATTAATTGGATTAATGATTAATAATGTGGGTTGCAGGGAATAATAGGGAGTATGAAGAACACTGTGGTTGTGTTTCAGGAGGATTGCCTTGGTGGTAGAGTGTTGGATGGAGGAGATAGGAGTGGAGGTGAAGACATCAACACAGAGAGACCTGCCCAAAGGCTCTGGCAGCCATGCAAGCAAAAAGCGTCGAGGACCTGAATTAGGAGGTGGCACTGGGGATGGATAGAAGGGGTTGGCTGGTGGAGCCATTTTGAGATAATGAATCAATAATAGCTTCCATCTATTGTGGATTGTCAAGATGTATTATTGGCTCACAATCCTTCCTGGCCTTTCCACATTCCTGCGACTTCCCTGTAGACAGGACAGAGCAGATTTCTTGCTGTGCACATGACCAGCTTTGGCTAGAGATGCATGAGCAGAGTTAGTGCACACCTGGTCTGACCGGACGCTCTAACTGAATGTGGTGTTGGGTGGCCGCATTGACCCCACCCGTGCACAGTGAGAAGAGCAATCTCCAGGGAACCACCGGCCTGTGAATGAGACACACAGAAGCAAACAGAGCCTGGCCCCCAGTCCAAGGCAAGGCTTCCCAGCTGACTGCAAATTATTAGCAAGAAATAAACACTTGTCTTAAGCTGCTGAGACCCTGGGGCTGTGTGTTATGCAGCATTGCTGTAAAAAAACTTGACCAATACAGGGACTTGCGCTTTCGTAAGTACAGCATCTCATTTACCCATGATAGCTCTTCATAGTAAGGATTAGGGATGCCATTTTAAAGATGAGGCAACTGAGGCTTAGAGAGGTTACGTCACTTGCTTAAGGTTCCAGAGCTGGTAAGTCAGAGAAGGATTTGAACCCAGGACTGTCTTGTAAGCCCATCCTTCTGCCTCTGTCTACACAGTGCTGCCTTTCAAAGATGGCAAGTTCCTGAGTTAGCCATTTTAACCTGCCAGAAACATCCTTGCTCCTGAACTGGAGAGAGAGACTGAGCTTCGGATTTCAAGAGGAGGCCCTAGGGCCACTATCAGGGGTCCTGTGGTTGAGGTGATGTGGCTGGCTCATCACCTGGGCCTTTCCACCTGCCCCTCCCCATCCCCTCCCCTCTACCCTGTTCCCTGCCCCGTGCCAAGCTGAGCACATTGGCAGGGCTGGTGGCTGGGAGCTCAGCGTGTATCCTGTAGCCACAGAACAGAGCTTTCGTTGCTGTAATACAGAGTTGAGTCTTTTGACATCAGCAGTGGGTGCAGCAAAATCCCACCGATTTTCTTATCAATTTTCCATTTGTGTCAGTGAAGCAAATCCAATTTAAAATACATCTTCAGAAAAAGGAGGGTCAATGAGTTCAAATAGAAGAATATTTTCTAACTGGATTAGGAAAACTCGCTCTGTGCTAAAATGTTTGAGGAAAATCCTATTAGCACAATTTTGCAGGAGCCAGGCATGTGAAAGGATCATTTCCTCGTTATCATCCCCTGAGATCAGGGCTCTGGCTGGATGAAATGAGGCAGGAGTTTATTAGCTGCTTAGTTGATTAGAGCCTGTGCTGATGAGGCTGAGCTCCGACAAGTCAGTGTCAGAGAGAGATCTTGGTTTCTAGTAGTTTTTAATACTGCCCAACTCTTTGTGGGAAAGAGCCTGGGTAAGAGAGGACACCCACTGCTTACTCAAAACCACCATCCCCACCAGACAAGCAGCTCATGGAGCCCTCCCCGGGAAAGACTGAAGGCTGTGGAGACCTAGCTGCACATTATATTATATTTTGCATCATAAGGTCTTATTGATACACAGAAAACTCTCAGTTTCAAAAAAATGATGAGAAACTCAGTCTTTTTTTTTTTTTTTTTTTTTTTTACATAGTCTTGCTCTGTCTTATCTCCCAGGTTGGAGTGCAGTGGTGCGATCTCGCCTCACTGGAACCTCTGCCTCCCGGTTCAAGCGGTTCTTCTCCCTCAGCCTCCCAAGTAGCTGGGATCACAGGTGTCTGCCACCATATCCAGCTAATTTTTGTATTTTTAGTAGAGATGGGGTTTTGCCATGTTGGTCAGCCTGGTCTTGAGCTCCTGACCTCAGGTGATCTACCCACCTCGGCCCCTAAAGTGCTGGGATTAAAGGCGTGAGCCACCACACCTGGCCAAAAAATGATGAGAAACTCAGTGTTTTGGATAACAGGGAGAATGTTTAGTGTTCTAAAAATGTATCCTTTCACATGTAAAGCTTCCTGCCTCTGAGCCTTTGCCCGTGCTGTTCCCTCTGTTAGGGTCGTGCTTCCACCCTGCATGCTGGTGAATTCCACTTTGCCCTCCAGCCCAAATGTCATCTTTCCTGGACAGCCATTTGCCGTGCTGCCCACCAAACAGGCTGTCCCTTTTTCTCATGCCACTGCTGAACATTGTTTATTCCTTGTGCTAGGCAGGGCTTTGTCAGTTGTAACAACTGAAACTCCACTTAGACATGTTTCAGCTAAAGGGTGACTTATTGACTTCTGTAACTGCAAAGACCATGGTATGCCTGAATTTTGAGGTTCAAAGAAGTCATTTTCTCTCTCTCTCTCCTCTTCCTCTCCTCCTCATTTTCCGTCTCTTTTTCTTTCCTCTCCTCCTTCCCTCTGTTCTTCTTTTTCCTTCTTTTTCTCTTTCTTCCTCTCTCCCTACTTCTTTCTCTTTCTCTCCCTTTAATTTGCTCTATTCTCTATATGGGCCTCATTCCTTCTACTGCAAATAAGGAAAATGACCACCTGGAAACCCAAGGCCCACCACATCCCAGCAGAGCCACCCCAGCCAAAAGAAACCCAGCTTCTCTCTCCAGCATCTACACATCAATCCAGGCCAGAACTCCATCTGACCCTTGTAAGACATGCTTCCACACCTCGGTGGACCACTGAGGCCAGGGAATGCAGCATAATGACGGGCACTTCTGGGGTCAGGGGCCTTCCCTGTAGCTAAGGTGACAGAAGGACAGACTGGTCTGGAATGTCCATGCCAGCTGGCTCACATGGCCAGCCATTGATGCTGGCTGTTTTCTGGGAGCTCAGTTGTGCTCTAGACCAGAAAACCTCCATGTGGCCTCTCCACATGACCCTCACTTCTCACAGCATGGTGGCTGGGGCCCAGCGGGGAGACTCTCATGAGCAAAGTTTCCAAAAGACCAAAGTGGCAGCTGCGATCCTCCTCATGGCCAAGCCTCAGCCCCCATGCAGCATCAGAGCCACTGCAGTCTTGGCTTCCCAGGAGGCCAGCCCAGAAGCAGCAAGAAAGGGGACCTGGAAACCAGAGGTCTGCTTCCAGGGAAGGCCCTCTGATATAATTTGGATATTTATCTCCACCCAGATTTCATGTTAAATTGCAATCTCCAGTGCTGGAGTTGGGGCCTGGTGGGAATTGTTTTGACCATGGGGATAGATCCCCCATGGCTTGGTGCTGTCTTCGAGATAGTGAGTTCTTGTGAGATCTGGTTATTTAAAAGTGTGTGGCATGTCCCTCCCCATACCCACCGACTGTCTCTTGCTTGTTCCTGTTTTGGCCACGTGATGTGCCTGCTCATGATTGGAAGCTTCCTGAGGCCTCCTTAGAAGCCAAGCAGATGCCAGCACCGTGCTTCTTGTAAAGCCCGCAAAACCATGAGCCAATTCAAACTCTTTTCTTTATAAATTACCTTGTCTCAGATATTTCTTTATAGCAATGCAAGAATGGCCTAATACGCCATCTTTGGAGACTAGCTAGCCCATGGGCCTTCTCCATCTGTAGCTACACTTCTAGAACACACGTGGCTTCCAAGGCTACTGCAGCAGCCGGAGGAAGAGCTCAGGGTCCTGTGGGATGTTCCTAAGGCTCAGATCTGTGGTTCACATCACTTCCACCCACATTCTATTGGCCATAATCTCGCTCCCTAGCCTCCACTTGACAGCAAGGGAACCCAAGGGAAGGGATCTGCTGGGGGCCATCTCTGCCACAAGGAGCAAGTGAAAGCAAGTAGAGAGGAAGCCAAGACTGATGCCCAAGTGGGAGAGGTGCTGAGGAAAGAGGTCTTTCTTTTTTTTTTTTTTTTTGACAGAGTTCTGAATGTTTCAGAGTAGTCCAAGTACACCCAAAAGCACAATAATTAAATGAGGGGCAGGAGAGTGGCTTAGAAGAAGATTGTTTTTCTGGATTCAGCTCCAACAAAGTTTGTTCTGCGGGTCTTGGTGCTGTGCCATGGTCCTTCTCGCCACTGATATTCAGCCTGGACACCCCCCTGTTGCTCTACCAGGGAGGAAAATATTTTCCTGCCACTGCCCTGAGCCTCCTGACTGACCCCAGCTACCTTGGACATCCCGGCTTTTGGGACTACCCCAGACCTCCCTATAACCAGCAATCAGAGGCTGGTGCAGCAAGAGTGCTTTGAAATGCTGCCTGGTGCTCCAGGGTGACAGGCAGCACCTGCTGTCATTGGTTGCTGTCTGTACAGTATTTGCTAGAGTTTTGTGGATCTCAGCCTTGAAACCTGTGTCTTTTTACAGTCAAAGGGTCTGAGTTGGGAGAAGGCACCTAGATATGCTCCACCATAGCGTTCTGGTGTTTCCTGTCATTTCTGAAGCCTCTGAGCTCTTATAACAGGGGCTTAAAGACTGTAGCATTGAGATATGAAGGCTCGTAGTTATCGTCCAGTTCAGGGGACTTTAATTCCGGGTATCTGGAACTTAGAACAAATCCTCATGCCCTCACCATGGCAACAGGGCTCACCTCCTCTGTCTCATACCTCTCCCTCCCTTGGCCACTATTGCTACAGATATCCTGACCCTTTTACCTCTTTATCAAATAAGCTCACTCTGCCCCAGGGCCTTTGCATGGGCTTACTTTCCTCCAAGAATAATTTACTCCTGATATTGGCCTGACTAAATCCTTCTCACCTTTCTGATTGCAGAGAGGCTTCCTTGACAACTCATTCTGAAGCAGCTTTTCCCTCCAATCTAGCTACTCCCTCTTTCGTTATTCTGTTTGATTTTATTTATAGCACTTAGCACTGTATGACATTGTTTATTTTGAAATTGTTTATTTCTCTCTCCTCAATAATATAAGCCCAAGAAAGATAAGGAATATGTTTTTAATTCTGTTTCTATCCCCGGGCCCTAGAATAGGGTCTGGGAGATGGTTGCAGCAGAATCCCTAGCTGAAATGGCAATCTTGTGCTAATTAGAAAAAAAGAGCTCCCTTGCCCCCATCTCTGGTTTTTTTTTGTTTTGTTTTTTTTTTTTTTTTTTTTTTTTTTTTTTAGATGGAATCTCCCTCTGTTACCCAGGCTGGAGTGCAGTGGTGTGATCTTGAAGAGAGCCCTTTCTTGATATACTTTATCATTTTCTGCTAGAAGTTTTTTTATACTCATTATACAAACCCACCCTCTCTGTGACTTACACACCATGTATTGTCCTGCTTCCACCCCATCAAAAATGCTTGTGGAATGAATGAATGGATTGGTGGAAGTCAGGGGGACTGGAACATCTGAAAACAAATGTCAGTGTGTGTGGCCAGCGTATGTGCCCCTTTCTTGGTTGATTGAATCTTCTGTGCATTGATTTCATGGTGTTGGGCACAGAATCCCCTTTTTTGCTCATTACCAACAAAGATTTGTCAAGCACCCACTCACTGTGTGCGCTTGGGGAATTCAGACATGAACAAGACACAATTTCTTGATTTAAGAGGCTGAGATTCTAGAGGGCCAGGCGGTGATGTGAAAGATGGTGTAGTCCAGGGTCATAACGGCTGCACTAGGAGCCAGCCCAGGGCTCTCCTGGAACACAGGACACCTGTTCAGTGCAGAGGACTCAGTAAGTCTTTCTGGAGAAGTGATTGAGCTGGCTTTGCAGGATGGAGAGGTTCGAACATTGCTAAGTGCTTTGTACAACTTATAAAAATCCATGTTGCCCAGTCTCCAAGCAGTCTCATGTTCAGTAGACAAAAGGCAATTTTCAAACTGAAATTCTTTACTTGCATTTCTATTTCTATTTTCTTTCCTTCCTTCCTTCCTTCCTTCCTTCCTTCCTTCCTTCCTTCCTTCTTTCCTTCTTTCCTTCTCCTCCCCTCCCGAGTCTTGCTCTGCTGTCCAGCAGACTGGAGTGCAGTGGTGCGATCTCAGCTCACTGCAACCTCCAACTCCTGGGTTTGAGTAATTCTCCTGCCTCAGCCACCTCTCTCTCTTTCTGTAGCTGGGATTACAGACACATGCCACCACGCCTGGCTAATTTTTGCATTTGTAGTAGAGACGGGGTTTCACCACGTTGGCCAGGCTCTTCTCGAACTCCTGACTTCAAGTGATCCATCTGCCTCAGCCTCCCAAAGTACTGGGATTACAGGTGTGGGCCACCGCGCCCGGCCCTTTACTTGCATTTCTTAAGTTGTGTGAAGTCAGTAGGGATTGTTCTCTAGAATTCCCTTTTACTCTCCTTTCCACATTCCCCCAGATCGTAGTTCTCTCACCTCTTTCAGGCAATCTTCCCTTCAAAACTCCACCCACAGCTTTCGATACCTCTCCCCACTTCTCTGCTCTTTATTGTGAAGACAAGCACAGTTTCTTCCTTTTGGGACCATTCCTCCCTCCTCCGGCTTTTCAGGTCTAATAATGTATCCATTCTCTATCACAAAAGCCAAGCTAGAATCCTCTTTGGAGCACCACCCAGGTCAAGAAACTGCACAGATAGAGCAGAGGGAGAAAGGAGGTTCAGAACACTCATGCATTAATTGTTTTGGTCTCATCACAGTTTCTTTTTTTTTTCTTTCTTTCTTTTTTTTTGAGATGGAGTCTCACTCTGTCACCCAGGCTGGAGTGCAGTGGTGTGATCTTGGCTCACTGCAACCTCTGCCTCCCAGATGCCACCATGCCTGGGTAATTTTTGTATTTTTAGTAGAGACAGGGTTTCACCATGTTGGCCAGGATGGTCTCGATCTCCTGACTTCATGATCTACCTGCCTCAGCCTCCCAAAGTGCTGGGATTACAGGCGTGAGCCACCACACCTGGCTGGTCTCATCACACTTTCTAAACGACTATTATTAACTCATTTTCTAGATGAGAAAACTGAAGCTCAGAGAGATCCTGTGACCTGCCCAATATCCCAAAGCTAGTAAGTGCCTATTCTTCCTGCCTGCCGTACTTCCCTTCCCTCTGTCTTCCCCTTTGCTTACTTAACTGTGATTCAACCCAAAGAGAAATTTCCCCAGAAAGTCTTCCCTAAACATCTTGCCTTGGCCAACCTCCCCAACTGCTGTACACTTCGATAAGGCTGTGAACTTTCCCTTCACAGCCCTTGTCACATTTGTAACTGTGTATTTCTTTGGATTATTCCTGGGTTAAAGTCTATCTAGACTTTAAACTTTTTTTTTTTTTTTTTTTTTTTTGAGACGGAGTCTGGCTCTGTCACCCAGGCTGGAGTGTGGTGGTGTGATCTTGGCTCACTGCAAGCTCTGCCTCCTGGGTTCACGCCATTCTCCTGCCTCAGCCTCCCAAGTAGCTGGGACTACAGGCTCCTGCCACCATGCTCAGCTAATTTTTTGTATTTTTAGTAGAGAGGGAGTTTCACTGTGTTAGCCAGGATGGTCTCAATCTCCTGACCTCACGATCCACCCACCTCGGCCTCCCAAAGTGCTGGAATTACAGGCGTGAGCCACCGTGCACAGCCTAGACTTCAAGCTTTTAGAATAGCGTGTCTCTCTCTCTCTCTCTCCCATTGTATAACCAGTGGGTAAAACAACATCTGGGACATGTCAGTACTTGTTAAATATTTGCTGAATAAAAGAATGAATGACTGGAATTCAAACCCGTGTCTCCAAAATCCAAGCTCTTGTCTGACTTCATGACTTGGTGTTCTCCAGGAGAAGAGGATAGGGGAAGGTCATTCCAGGTTGAGGAAGTACCACATGACTGTTTACAATGGGTGTTCTTTTTTGGTGGCAATGGTGGTGGCGGCAGCTTGAATCCAGGCTGTATGTGGAGTAGTGAAAGGAGAAGAAGCAGGAGCTGTGGACAAAGACAAGGGCAATATGAGGAAAAGACCTTGCATGCCTGGCCAGGAACACGGGCCACAGGGAGCTCATCATGAAGCACACTGAGGGTGTTTCATCAGGGGAGTGACATGAATATAGTCACATTCAGGAAAGATCACTGCCTGCTGGGAAGACAGAGGGTCAGGGCAGAGCCTGGAGGCCAGGAAAGTGCCACCATCAAACAGGATGGAGGAGGCACAATTCTGGACAGGGATGTCCATGGCCGGAGGAGTGGTCCAGCTCCCAGAAGATGAGGAGAGACCAGAGGTGAGGATGGCCCTTCAGTTTCAGGTTTAGGCACCTAGAGAGATGGTCTTGCCCTCTCCAGCGGCAAAAAGCACTGAGGGGGAAGGAGTCTGGGGGAAGGGACTGCGTAGGCTGAGCAGCTTAAGTCTGAGAAGCTGGGCCACTTGCAGATGTTGGTCCAGGGTGCAGGTGCGTTTGGCGGAGGGGGAGACTAGGAAGGGAGGAGAAAGTCCAATCTGTTTCTAGACCTCACCATGCTGCAGGTGTCTGAGACAGCAGGTCGCAGCCGGAGCTATGCAGCTAGCTGCTGTCACATCCCTTTCTCTCCTAGCTGCCTTCAGCTGAGCTTAATGCCAGTAGAGGCCGAAACACTTCACAAATGCAACTTGTCAGCTGGGAGGTGCACTCAGAGCTCAGGAACACTGTTTTCCCTCTTTATTGTTTTCCATCATTCTTCTTTTTCACTTTGGGTTTTGGGCCCCCTCAGTTCCTTTTCTGTTAAACACTGAGCTATTTATCCATCCCTCTCAAGGTTGAAAAAGTAAAAGACTGTAAAAGTGCCTTGCAAAGAAGAGGCTTCCAACTCTATGGGGGGGCTCTCTTCCTCCTCTTGTCTTCTGAGTTAATTCCAAATTATTCCCCAAATGAAAAATCGCTCGAGGACTGGGGGCGGTGGTGGGGAAAAGGACAGTCTCCCAAGAGGTCAGGTGAAGCCCCAGCCTCAGGGTGTTGAGGGAGGGGCTGGGGGAAGCCGGAGCCTGTTCCTAGGAGACACTGTCTACTGGACACCTCATCCTAGACGGCTTCCCTGAGTTCTGACACTGTCCTAGGAGTAGGAATCATTATCCCACGCTGTGGAGAAGGAAACCAAGGCCAGGTAAAGTTATGTAGGGCCCTTAAAGTTGCAGAGCCAGGAATAAAGTCAGGATTGGGACTCAGGTCTGTGGGTAATCCAAGGCCGCTCCGCTTACCCTTCAAATGCTCTTTCCCCCTCCGGAAGCCCTCGCATCCTCATTCTTACCCCACCTCTTGTTCCCCAAGCGTGGCCAGGGCTAGGGCTCCAGGGATACGCCAAGCACCATTCGGTTTTCCCGGGGAGAATTTTCCCCGGCCCGGGGCTAGGGTGTGGCGCTGGGGCGCCCCTCGGACCTGCGGGATCGCCCCTACACTCTGGCGCGCTGAGCGCGGTGAGCGAGGGCGCCAAGGCACAGGTGGGGCGGGAGTCGAGCGCGGAGGCGCAGGGGGGGCGGGACGCGGGGCCCGGGAGCGGCCAGGGACCGCGGCAGCGCCGCAGTGCCAGCCCGGCGCCGGCGACTGCCTGCCCCAGCCCCTCAGTGGCGGCTTGCTCTCTTCTCTCGCTCCGAACCAGACACAGCCGCTGCCGCTGCCGTCCGGCGCGCTGCAGACTCCCGAGAACAGCCCTGGCTGTCAGCGGGCACCAGCCGCTTCCTGTCCCCATCGCCGAGACTGGAGGGGCGCACCACGGCCACCGAGCCAGAGGCGCTTCAGGAGGCAAGAGAAGTCCCCGCGCGCTCCGGGGCCCGGCGCAGCTCATGGTGAGCGCCCTCTGGGGCTCGAGGGTCCCTTGGCTGAGGGGGCGCATCCTCGGGGTGCCCGATGGGGCTGCCTGGGGGTCGCAGGGCTGAAGTTGGGACCGCGCACAGACCGCCCCTGCAGCCCAGCCCGAAATGCTGCCGCCAGGGAGCAACGGCACCGCGTACCCGGGGCAGTTCGCGCTATACCAGCAGCTGGCGCAGGGGAACGCCGTGGGGGGCTCGGCGGGGGCACCGCCACTGGGGCCCGCACAGGTGGTCACCGCCTGCCTGCTGACCCTACTCATCATCTGGACCCTGCTGGGCAACGTGCTGGTGTGCGCAGCCATCGTGCGGAGCCGCCACTTGCGCGCCAAGATGACCAACGTCTTCATCGTGTCCCTGGCCGTGTCAGACCTCTTCGTGGCGCTGCTGGTCATGCCCTGGAAGGCAGTCGCCGAGGTGGCCGGTTACTGGCCCTTTGGAGCGTTCTGCGACGTCTGGGTGGCCTTCGACATCATGTGCTCCACCGCCTCCATCCTGAACCTGTGCGTCATCAGCGTGGACCGCTACTGGGCCATCTCCAGGCCCTTCCGCTACGAGCGCAAGATGACTCAGCGCATGGCCTTGGTCATGGTCGGCCTGGCATGGACCTTGTCCATCCTCATCTCCTTCATTCCGGTCCAGCTCAACTGGCACAGGGACCAGGCAGCCTCTTGGGGCGGGCTGGACCTGCCAAACAACCTGGCCAACTGGACGCCCTGGGAGGAGGACTTTTGGGAGCCCGACGTGAGGGCAGAGAACTGTGACTCCAGCCTGAATCGAACCTACGCCATCTCTTCCTCGCTCATCAGCTTCTACATCCCCGTGGCCATCATGATCGTGACCTACACGCGCATCTACCGCATCGCCCAGGTGCAGATCCGCAGGATTTCCTCCCTGGAGAGGGCTGCAGAGCACGCGCAGAGCTGCCGGAGCAGCGCAGCCTGCGCGCCCGACACCAGCCTGCGCGCTTCCATCAAGAAGGAGACCAAGGTTCTCAAGACCCTGTCGGTGATCATGGGGGTCTTCGTGTGTTGCTGGCTGCCCTTCTTCATCCTTAACTGCATGGTCCCTTTCTGCAGTGGACACCCCGAAGGCCCTCCGGCCGGCTTCCCCTGTGTCAGTGAGACCACCTTCGACGTCTTCGTCTGGTTCGGCTGGGCTAACTCCTCACTCAACCCCGTCATCTATGCCTTCAACGCCGACTTCCGGAAGGTGTTTGCCCAGCTGCTGGGGTGCAGCCACTGCTGCTCCCGCACGCCGGTGGAGACGGTGAACATCAGCAATGAGCTCGTCTCCTACAACCAAGACACCGTCTTCCACAAGGAAATCACAGCTGCCTACATCCACATGATGCCCAACGCCGTTACCTCCGGCATCAGGGAGGTGGACAACGACGAGGTGGAGGGTCCTTTCGATCGCATGTCCCAGATCTCTCAGACGTCCCCAGATGGTGACCCTGTTGCTGAGTCTGTCTGGGAGCTGGACTGCGAGGGGGAGATTTCTTTAGACAAAATAACACCTTTCACCCCAAATGGATTCCATTAAACTGCATTAAGAAACCCCCTCATGGATCTGCATAACCGCACAGACATTGACATGTATGCACATACACGCAAATACATGCCTTTCCAGTGCTGCTCCCTTTATCATGTGTTTCTGTGCAGTAGCTCGTGTGCTTAGAAACCTCACCCCATCGATTGGTAGTTCAAAGAATTGGCAGAAGCAGTTGCAATAAACTCAGTCAAATATACCCTGCCTACCAGAGACGGACCAATGATCCTATGAGAGAAGAGAGTATGGTGCTGGGTCCTTAAAAAAAAAAAGTGATACTTGGTCCTTAAAAAATATGCTCTCCCCTCCCTATTTAAACAAATGGCTTGTTCAGTCACTTGTTTGTGTTTGAATTGATTTTTAAACAGCAGGTTGTGTGTGTGTGCAGTGATGCTGTGGGAGCACAGCTTTCCTGGGTCTGGATTCCCGTGGCTTTGTGCTTATGTCATTTCTTCTCTCTGTGCTGGTGGGGTCCTCTTTACCATAGCTTAAGAAGTCTCCCTGATTCATTCTGGTGTCTAATAAACACAGATTATTTGTATTGTGGGGTGACTATCTTTGCTTTGCTACATTGGGTTTCAGGATTGCTTCTGAAGAAACGATGAGTGCATCCTTAAAATGCAAAGAAGATATTTGCTGGGTCTGGAAGTACATGTTTAATCTCTTTACAGTTTGGCCTTTAAGATACACCAGGGCAAAGGACCTTAAGGGGCTTCTGTTTTCTCAGGTTTCTTTTTATTACTTATACCCATGTTGGGTCTGTGCTGAAACCTGGCTTCAATGGCATGGCATTAGATCTTCTCAAGACCAGATTTTTTTTTTTTTTTCTCATTTGGAATCTTTTTTGAAGTAACATAAGACAATTGTCCTTAATCCTAGACAGATGCGATCAGTTCATTGAAAAGATCATGTAGAATAATATCTTGAATCTTTCTCCATCTGAAATCTGTAGCATGTTTTAGAATGACATGGCTTTTGAGAAATCGTGTTTTCTGAAGAGCTTTGAAATGTGTGAATCAAGATGCTTTAAAAAAGAAACCCTATTTTTAAATAGGCATTTTCCTTAGTGGACAATAGCAAATAGGGAAATGCTTTTTAAGTAAAATGTAGAAGCCAGAGATGAAATGTGAATGAACTTGAAATTGGAAAATCTGTAGGTCGAGGTGCTCAATAGAAAAGCCCAGCTGACTCCAATCATTTTGTTTTTCCTCTCTGCGGTGTGCACAGCCAGGGGGAGTGTTTTATTCCAGACCCACACCAGTTGAGAGCATATTATTACCATCAGATCTAAATGTGAGCACTATTAATGGAAGCAAATGAAATGTGAATATGCAATTTCTTGCAAGTCCCTGCTTTGAAGCCGTTTTATCAAGGACAGTTCAATCAATTTTGATCTCTTTAAGGCTAATTTTATTGTCAGTCTTCTGTGCAGCCATATCTTGATCACTGCAAAATGTGCAGTTCCTGGCACATCGTGCTTAATAAATATTTGTTGAATGAATGACTATTTCTGGAACAGTGAGATTGAAAGGAAATCCTATTCAGTACATCAATTTTTATACATAATTTAGTCAAAATGATACTGGAATCTGAGCACCGTGTTCAGTTTCTGACCTCCTGTGAATGGATAGCTAAGCGAACCATTAGGCAACATTAGGGGCAGTGAAAAGCACACAGCTCTAGGATCAGGAGATGGTCGCATGACCTTGAGTGAGTCAATTAACCTTTCTGGGCTTCAATTTTCTGTCTGTGTCTGTAAATGGAAAGACTTCAACTAGATCACTGTTTACCCAATTGTGCTTTGTGATGCAGATGTTAATGGATGGGGTCTCTGGTGAAATAAGTTCAGCAAACCCAGGTTCAACACCTGTTTTCTCGATAGGACTTCTTAGAGCTTCTCCTGTGCATGATGCATCCTCCAGTGGGAGAAGATTCTGTATCATTTCCCAATGCCGTTCACCTCGTGAACCTTGTTTGGTGGAATTCCTGTTACTGTTTCTCTGGAGTCCACAGTCACGGCTTGAGAAACTCAAATCTAACTGATCTGGAAGTCTTTACAATATTCTATTCTAAAGCAAGGGTTGCTATAAGCAAAATCTTTTGTGAAAAACACTGTTCTAGGCTCCAGTTTAAATAAGTTCTGTGTTATGGAAAATGGACTATGTGAGGACTTTGGAATTTCCTTCTGTAAAGTATCACTCACCATTCATTATAATTATGTACTACACTCTAGGCATTGTTCTAGATGCTGGGAATATAGTTGTCAATCAAATTCTCTGCTGTCTTGGAACATTTATGTGAGTCGGGGGAGAGATAAGCCAATAAAGAGATCTGAACTATACTGCACTGCATTGCACTGTGCTGTACTGACAGGATAGATAATGCCAGGCAGGGGTAATTGCTATGTTGCAAAAAACCCAGGGTGAGTAGGGTGGTGAAGCTGCTGTTTTATTTATGGTGGTCAGGGGAGGACTTTCCCAAGAGCCACATGAAGAGAGACCTTGATGAAGTAAGAGTTGGAGGGCTCCTAATGTCTGGGAAGGAGAGTAATTCAGGCAGAGGGAGTGGCAAGTGCAAATGTTGGAAATGGGATTGTTCTTGGCGCCCTCGGAGGAGTGTGGCTGGAGGGCTATAAAAGAGGAGCTTGATAGGATTAATGTCAATTGCCATAGCAGCAATTGCAGCAGGCATGATGGAGTCCCAGCCTGTGCTGGGTACAATACATGTGTTAATTCATTTGACTCTCACTGCCCTGTGAGGTAAGCACTTTTATTACCCCATTTTACAGATAAGGAAATGAAGGCATTGGCAGGCTAAATAACCAGCCTGTGGTCACAGAGCTCCTGAGTGGCAGAGCTCAACTTGAACCCAGGTAGCCTGGCCGTGGAGTCTTTAATCCTAACTGCTCTTTGATGGTGAAAGAGGATTCCAGGACATCTTCAGTCAGCAAATGCACTAGTGCACAGATCAGGACATTCAGTTTTTTGTTCATTTATTACTGAAATGGTTAATTGATTCATCCCCACAGCTATACGACAGCAGATCTTCATTGTGTACCTGCTCTGTGCACAGCTTTGTGTTTGGAGGGAAGGCACCCTAGGGTTATGCGCAAAGTAGCACTTACATGACGGGCCAAGTGTTTTCCTGGATTCTCATTTATTCCTCACATTAACCTCACATGTTATTATTTTTCCATTTTACAGATGAGGACAGGGGGGCACAGAAGACCTTGAGGACAAGGTTGTTTGTCCAAGGTCACGTGACAAGTAAGTAGTGGAACCAGGGTTCACTACAGATCAGTGGTTCTTAATTGAGGGAACTTTGCACCCTGCACCCCACAGATATTTGGCAATGTCTGGAGACATTTTTGGTTGTCACAACTGGGTGTCAGGTGCTCCTGCCATCTTGTGGGTAGAGGCCAAAGATGTTGCTAAACAACTTATGGTGCGCAGAGAACTATTCAGCCCCAAATACCCATGCTGCAGCCTTGGCCAGGCGGACAGACTCCAGGTCCCAGCTCCCTGTCCACAAGGCCACCTGCCTAGGATTGGAGGCTCCACTGCCCTGGGTGTGAAGTTTGGCTCCACCATTTATTAGTCATCCGAATTTGGGCACCTTTCTGAGTGCCAGTTTCTTTATCTCAGCAATGGGCACACGAACCACACAGAGTGTGTATTACACAAAGCACGTGCCCCAGAACTTCCTTGTTCTGATACACGCTGAATCTTCTTTTATAATTAGGCATCCATACACCATATTCACTGGTTAGAAGTGAGTCATTAAGTCGAAATCATATTCAGGGGGAGGTGATTAGATGTTACCTCTTCATGGGAAAAGTGCCAAAGAATTTGCAGAAGAGATGTTTTACATTTTATGCATTATTTTAAAAAACTTGTTCTCACATAGCTTCAGACTTACAGAAACCTCGCAACACGGTACAAATAATTCCTAAATATCATTTACCCAGGTCCCCAAAACATCAATATTTCACTGTATCACTTATCTCTGTTCTTCCCTTTTTCTTCTGAGTCATCTAAGATGTGATGCCCATTTACGCTTGAATATTTTGTTGCATATTTCCTAAAAACAGAGAATTCTCTCATCTCATCTACAGACTTTATTCAGACTTCACGATAACGTCCTTTATAACAAAACAATCCAAGACCCTGTGTTGCATTTAGCTGTCCCCTGTAATTTGAAAGTTTCCACTGCTTTGTCTTTCATGACACTAACATTTTTGAAGATTACCTGGCCAGTTACTTGGTAGAACTGTCCCTCAACTCAGGTTTTTTGGTGCTTTTCCATGATTAGATTCTGTCATGCACATTGGGCAGGAATATCACAGATGCCATGCTGAGCTCCTCTAGCTCATGGCATGAGAGGCAGGTGCTGTTAATTAGTCGATTACTAGCAACGTTAACTTTGCTCACGGGGTTATGGTGCTGTTCACTGTTTTACTCTTTATAATTAATATGTATTTCCTTTGGAGAAATACTTTGAGACTATGAAGATATTCCATTATTTCTCAAACTTGCATCCATTGGTTTTAGCATTTATTAGTGACCTTTCCCTGAATCAGTTATTACTGTGGTTGTCAAATGGTGTTTTTTAAAAAACTTCCATCATCTTTCTAAATGTATTGTTGGTTTTCTACTGCAAGGAAGAACATTTGTTTATATATTTATTTACATCGGCATAGAATCCTGGTTTTCTAGTTTTCTGTTTGTTTGTTTTTGAGACAGGGTCTCACTCTGTTGTCTAGGCTGGAGAGCAGTGGCATGATCACAGATCACTGCAACCTTGACTCCAGGGCCGAAGTGATCCTCTCACCTCAGCCTCCCAAGTAGCTGGGACCACAGGCATATGCCACCATGCCATTGTAATTGGTTTTTTTTGTAGAGACGGGGCCTCCCTATGTTGCCCAGGCTGGTCTCAAGCTCCTGGGCTCAAACAGACCTCCCGCCTCAGCCTCCCAGAGTGCTGGGATTTACAGGCTTGAGTCACCATGCCCAGCCCAGGTTTCTAGTTTTTATAATAGGTTATAATCTTTTACTTGATGCTGTTAATGGATACTATTTTGACATTCCAGGTATGGGACCTGGGGACACATGTGTCCCATTTATATGATATTAACACAATGCTCAGTCTAGGGGCAACACTCAGAACACTGTTTTCTATTGTTTTCTAAGACTGTCCCTGACCTCATATCTCTCAGTGAACTGAGGGTATCCATACTTATCATGATATTTAGGTTGCCCTAGATTTGGTTAGTGGGAGCCCTTTAAGTTGGTTCTTGTGTCCTTTTGACATGCTGTCATTATTCTTTGAGTAGTTTGTTACTTTTCAACACGAGATATATCAGACTCATCTTGTATATTCCTTGTCCAAGCCTTGGAATCAGCCATTTTTCCAAGAAGACCAGGGTTCCTTCTAGTAGAAAATTATATGGAGAAATCAAGATGTAGGCACTAGGGTGTTTATTGTTACTGGGGTGATATTGTTTCTATATCCTCTTAAAAGACAAGAGTTGGGAAATGGATACATGTATATACATGCACACATATTCATATGTGCATATACACATATCCGTGAGCATCTCTATCTATTTCTATGCCTACCTATGTACATATATCAAATCCCATGCATTCATTTTGATATCTAGCAGACATATTTTAAAAACCATCACCTCTGGTTCAAATCTTGATTCTCTAATGTTCTAGTTCATGAGACCTGGAAGTCAAAGAGATTAAGTTACCTTCCTAGGTTTTAAAAAATACCAAAAAGGGAATAATTAGTTGCTTACCTTGTAGTTTATTGTCACAGTTATGTGCTGTGATGCATGTGGAATGTGTAAGGGCATTACACAATGAGAATTTAAAAATGGTCTTCTTGTGACTGTGTCCTTAAGAGCTGAGAGTAGAGGGCAGAACCTTCCTGTTTCTATGTAGTGGTTCTGTGCTCCATTTTACAGGCAGTGTGGGAAGCTACTAGGGATCAAGAATTCAAGAGTCAATATGCAGGAGAGGGATAGAGTGGCTAAAGAGCAAACTAGACTTGCCTACACCTAGAATAGGAAGAAATAGGAAAAGATGTCAAGCTTGATAGGAGGAAGTTGTTGATATGAGGGGAGAGTTAAGAGGAGAATGTTGAGCCAGTGTGGAACCCCTTGGGCCTCTAGGCCAATTTGGGGGAAGGGCTTACAGGGAATATGAGTACCCCTACTCACAAGAGCAGGCAGACCCATCAGACCTTTGCTTTGACACTGTTAATGAAGTACCATTTTGATATTCCAGGTATGAGACCAGGGGATACAGGTCTCCCATTTGTAGGATATTAATAATACAATGCCAGTTCCAGGGAAAACACTCAGAACATTGTTCTGATTCTCTTCTAAGACCATTCCTGTCCTGAAAACTCTTAGTGAACTGAGAGTACCAGCACTCCACCAACACTGACAGAATAAAGGTGACAACCAGAATTTGTTGACTATATACTGGGTGAGGTGCTTTGTATACAACTTCTCATGCAATCATTGCAATATTCTTGTGACATAGGCACCATTGTCCTCATTTGAAAAAGGAGGAAAAGGAGGCTGAGAGAGGTTCAATAGCAAGCCAGGTTATGCATCTAGTAAGTGATAGAAGTGGGATTTGAAGAGCATCTACTCCTGGAGAGCCCCCCTTTTGGGCTTTACACAACTCTTTGGAGGGACCCAGGAAGAGGAGAGCTCCTTCATGTATATTGCCCATGGATCCTCTCCAGGTGAAGTATTTTGAGGTTCTGAAACCATTATTAGACTTGGTTGTAAATTCCCTCTCCATCTTGAACCTTTTCCTGCACTCTTCCAATGGCCCTTTCCAATGGGCCATTAGACCTCAGTTGTCTACATGAGTAAGATCTGCTCAGCATGGAGGGGGCTCTATTTTTCTACATCCTTGATAATTTGTAGATTTGGGAAAGCATGCCCAGTATGGCTTGTCAGGGGTAACACATATGCCCTCGTTCATATGTCAACTTGGCTTCATGGGTAGGGGCTGCCTGGAGTCCTGGGATGAGAAAGACTACAAAGTTGCATTCCAACCAATGACATTGAGGAGCCTGGTTAATAAATGATTTCTATTACGAGTTTGGGAGGTGGGGGATGTGTGAATGTTCTAAGTACTTGCCATTCTGGGTCTCTCCGTAGCCCTTAAACCTGTCTGTCCTAGAACCACTTGAAAGTTAAAATATTGATGTCTGGGGCCCACTCTAAATTAGTTAAATCTGAATTTCTAAGGAATAGGGCCTAAGCTTCACTTTTTTAAAAAAATTGAATGTGTTAGAATGTATATAGCCACAATCGAAAAACACCATTGGTCTGCACTATCATTAGGCATGTTTGAAATTTATCTGCCTTGATCCTGCCCTGATCTTGCCTTTGCTACAATATTAAATGGGCTCTTATTAACAATGAATATATCTAATTATTCTCTAGATCTTTTATTAGCTTGAATTATTCTTAGATATTCTGCCACATAAAAGAATTTGAATGTATAGTCTTTGTGGTTGATGGTCTAAATAGCTAAACTAAAACCTCAATGCAGCTGTGACTAGAAAGTCCTCATTGATGGAGAATCCTAGAGGTCCTTTTAGAGAAGAAAAATAATTCAGTGGGCCAGGCTGTAATATTTTGCCTGTGATTCTCAGATTCCTTGTTGGCAAAATGGGAATGCAAAATAAATAAGGAGTCTATAGTCAGTACCTAATAAGTATTTGTTGAATGAATAAATTAGTGGAATACAAAATTAAAATACTTCTCTCATTAAACATCCAGAGAAAAAGGAGACAGATATAGAGCTAACCCATGCCTGTTACACCATTTAATGCTAGGTGTATGGAAGCAGATACTGTGTCTCTCTAGTTTCACAGGCTCTCAGATCGAGAGGAATTGTACTTTAGGAGCTGCATGTGACTAGTCATTCTCAAGAAGTCCCCACCCCAATACCCGATTTGATGAGATTCTGAACTTTAGTTGATGCTGAAGGGGGAGGAGATTTTTAGAGATCTTGGGAGGACACAAGTGTATTTTGCATGGGGCGGGGGATGTGAATCATTGGGGGCTGGAGGACAGGCTTCCCAGCAGCCCCTAAGATGGCCTCCAGTGATCCATGCCTCCTGGTATTCATGCCCTTTTATAATCCTCTCCACTCCCTTGCATCTTGGCTGAACCTAATGTCTTGCTCCTAACAAACACAATATGGTGAAACTGATGAACAGCACCTCTGAGAGGTTAGAAGAAGACAATGACTTCCATCCTGCTCACCCTCTCTTTCTCTCTTGCTTTCTTGTTCTGATGGAAGCCAGCAGCCATGTTGTGGGTGTTCTATAAAGAGGCCTAGTAGCAAGAAACTGGAGGTGGGGGGAGTGTCTGACCAAGATCCAGCCAAAACCTGAACCTGCTAATAACCACGTGAGTGAGCTTGGAAAGGAAGCCTCCCTCAGTTGAGCCTTCAGATGAGACCATAGCCTTATATTACTCCTTGATTGCAGCCTTTGGGAGATTGTGAGCCAGAAGACCCAGTGAAGCTTTGCCTGGGCTCCTGACTCACAGATACTATCATAAAAACACTTGCTGTTTTAAGTTGCTAAGTTTTGGGTTAATTTGTTACTTAGCAATAGATAACTAATATAGAAGAAAAGAGAGAGAACATTTATTGAGTCCTTCACTATACCCCAGGCACTTTGTAAACCTTCTTCCATTTCATCCTTACATCAACCTGGATGAAAATATTCAGGTTCAGAGATGTTGGGTGAGTGCCAGGGGCAGGATATGCAATCACTACTGTTTGATTTGAAAGCCTGTGCTCATTTCTCTATTCCAGGATGCAAACCAGGAGGTGTTTTCTATTCTATGTTTCTTTTCTTTTTTTTTTGTGGCAGGGGGACAGGGTCTTGCTCTGTCATCCAGGCTGGAGTGAAGTGGAGCAATCATGGTTCACTGCAGCCTTAAACTCTTGGACTCTGGTGATCCTCCTGCTACAACCTCCCAAGTAGCTGGGATTATTGGCATGCACCACAACAACTGGATAGTTTTTTTTTTTTTTAATTTTTATTAGAGACAAGGTCGCACTACGTTGCCCAGGTTGGTCTCAAACTCCTCAGCTCAAGGGATCCTTCTGCCTCAGCCCCCACAAAGTGCTAGGATTACAGGTAGGAGCCATTGTGTCCAGCCACATTTTCTCTGTTCGTAAAGTCAGCAGTAAAATAGCTAACACTGTTGCTAAACAGTTTGTATAAAATGAGTAATTATTAGTGTCTCTGCATGCAGCCACCTGCTGTTGCTGACCTTCTGTGCCTCTGCAGCCAAACACACATCAGGTACTTATGTACACACACTCCAGAGGCACACAGATGCCTCCACAATACACATGTGCCCAAGATGCAATTGCGAGCACACAAGTGCACAAATAAGCACACACATGTGTCTTCACAAAGAACTATCTCCACCTTCATTTTCTCCCATCCAAGTACTAACCAGGTCTGACCCTTTTTAGCTTCCAAGATCAGATGAGATTGGGCATGTTCAGAGTATATGGCTGTAGCCTACATCCTCTTTATTTATTTATTTTTTTGAGACGGGGTTTCACTCTTATTGCCCAGGCTGGAGTGCAATGGCGCGATCTCAGCTCACAGCAACCTCTGCCTCCTGGGTTCAAGCCATTCTCCTGCCTCAGCCTCCGGAGTAGCTGGGATTACAGGCATGCGCTACCACGCCTGGCTAATTTTGTATTTTTAGTAGAGATGGGGTTTCTCCATGTTGCTCATTTTTTAGTGAAAGACCCTTTGAGACAGTTCATACCTAAATATGTAAATAGTGCACAAGATTTTGCAGCCTGAACAGAAACGGCCACTATAGTTTTTTCTCTTTAGCAATTTTCTGTGTGCTGTAAGCAAATTTGAAATCTGGCTAGAGACTTCAGAAATCATGTTGACCACTCCCCATATTGTGCAGATGCGGAAATTGAGGCCCTGAGGGACTTGCCCAAGTACCCCAGCAAAGTGGTATGAACTGAAGTCCAGGTCTCCCAACTCCCAGTTGACTGTCCTTGCTGTGGCACTGTGCATCGTCGGTGGGGAGAACACTCCTTGTCCTTGGGAATCCATTTCCAAAGGACATCAGGAGCACAAACAAGTTCATGCCCTATTGTTATTTCCATGTAAAAGAAGTTGATGACATTTATGTTTTTCTCACAATATCCCATTAAGATAGAACATTATGGAATTATTTGTGGATTAAATACAGATGTGCGGGATTTTAGGGCCCTGATTGATTTTCTATTGAAAGAAGCGAAAGGAATGTTAATTTACAACTGGCAAATGTTAGCTCTTAGGAGGAGGCAAAACAGCATTTCAAAGGCCTGTTTTTTGTTTGGTTTTGGTATTTCATGAAAGAGATTTTTCTGTGCAAAGTGGCAGGAAGCCATTTTCAACAAGCGCTAAAGGGAATGAAGATTTAAAAAATGGACTGAAAACAAATTCAAACGTGCCAGGCCTTTGTTACTGCAAGCCCCTCCTGCAGGATGAGAGGCTGCTAAAACAAAATCAATAATTTAAGCAACTTTCTGTCCCTCTCTCCCCTGCTATTCTGGTAAAATGATTTGACATTTCAGACAACAAGGAATGAACACCAGACCAGGAAGAAAAGGGCTTGGGTATGAGTCCCAGTTGTGTGATTTTAAGTAAATGATTAAACGTTTCTGAAGTTGATTCTCTCATGTCTAATAATGAAACCATCATGCTTACATCTTGAGTGTAAAAAATGCTCATTTACTAGAACTCATCCCATATCATATGCCACATTAGGATTTGTGCAGAGTGATCTCATTAATTCTCTTTTTTTTTTGAAATGGAGTTTCACTCTTGTCTCCCAGGCTGGAGTGCAATGGTGCAATCTTGGCTCACTGCAAGCTCTGCCTCCTGGTTTTGGTTTCAAGCGATTCTTCTGCCTCAGCCTTCCGAGGAGCTGGGATTACAGGTGCCCACCACCACGCCCGGCTAATTTTTTATATTATTAGTAGAGACAGGGTTTCATCATGTTGGTCAGGCTGGTCTCAAACTCCTGACTTCAGGTGATCCACCCACCTCAGCCTCAAGTGCTGGGATTACAGGCGGGAGCCACCACACCCGGCCTCGTTAATTCTTTATAGCAGCGTTGTGAGGAGGTCTGTTCATTCTCATTGTACAGCTAAAGGTGCTGAGGCTCAGAGAACTCAAGCTCCTCGCTCAGGGTCACACAGCTAAGAAGTGACAAGGTGGAGATTTAAACCTATGCTTGTCTGGCTAGGCACTGTCTTATATAGTAAGAATGTGGGGATGACAGATTGCAAAACAAAGCAAAATAAAACTCACAAGCTCTGAAGATGTAGTGACTGCCTACTCTGCCCCTGTGCTAGCGACCCAGAGTTAAAGATGGGTTCTCATCATGGTCTCTGCTTCTGTGGATCCCTCAGCAGCTTGAGAAGAAAGCAAACCTGGTGGTGGCAACAAGGGGATCTGATACTTTGGATTCCATTTTGGACTCATGTTTAAAGTGCATATGGGCTATCCAGGTGGGTGTATGAGCTGAGGACCAGAGCAGAAGTCTGGGTTTGGGGCCAACATCACCAAAGATGATAGCCAACACTGAGTGACTGCCGAATTTGTGCTGGGCACTGTGCCAAAGAGTTCTCAGGCATTAACCCATTCTTTTTTTTTTAGACAAAGTCTCACTCTGTCACCCAGGCTGGAGTGCAGTGGCGCAATCTTGGCGCACTGCAACCTCCATCTCCTGGGTGCAAGCAATTCTCCTGCCTCAGCCTCTGAGTAGCTGGGACTACAGGTGCGCACCACCACACTCAGCTAGCATTTTTGTATTTTTAGTATAGTCAGGGTTTCACCATGTTGACCAGGGTGTCTCGATCCCTTGACCTCATGATCCACCTGCTTCGGCCTCCCAAAGCGCTGGGATTACAGGCATGAGCCACTGTGCCCAGCTGTATTAACCCATTCTATCCTTAGACTGATGCTGTGAGGCTGCTGTCCTTACCCTGCTGTACTGAGCAGTGAGAAAACTTGCTTGTACCTGAAAGTTGAAACCTCAAGGAGGATTCTTCTTGAAAGCCATCCCAGGATTTTTCTATTTGGTGATTCATGATCAATCTTATTCCCCAAGTCCCCACATTCTCTCTATTTTGAGTCACTCAGTCTCATAAGAGCCCCTGGTGCCTTTATTTTGCTTCATTTGAATTCTGGATTCAGCATGCATCAGAAATGTTCTCCCTGAGAGCTGGAAAGCATTTTTGTGATGGCTGGGCTGGAGGGCCATTAAGAAAATACCTTTGCACACCAACAAAAAAGACTTCATCTTCATCTCTTTTATAAGGTCATTAATCCCGTTCAGAATGGCTCTGCCCAAATGCCTTAATCTGCTCCTAAAGGCCCCACCTCTTAAAACTATCACCTTGATTAAATCTCCACATATGAAATTTGGAGAGACACAGACATTCAGACTATAGTAATCTCCATCCTCTGATGTGGACCAGCAGCACACTGTCAGTCTTACGTAAATGACTCTGCAAGTGCAGCTTTCTGAGCTCCATTCCAATTGTCCCTCCCCCGACCTCCACATCAGTTTTGGTGAAGCCCTATGTAATTTCATGACCTACAGGTAGATTTGATAGATGGTGTTATGGTACCAGGAGTGGGGAGCGGCCAAAACACAAGGCCTAAAATATGTGGCTCTAGAGCCAGATGGCAGTCAGCAAGAGAACCGTTACTGAGGGTTGGAAAGATGGTAATCTATGTTATGCAGTGGTGAAATATTTGGTAAAGCTGTTGTAGGAATAACTTGAAGGGTGGATGATGTGCTGAAGGAACTTGAAGCTTAAGGTGAAAAGATGGGGAAACTGAACGTTAGTAACATCCCTTGGTCACTACTGTAAGAAAGAGATGAGCTCAGAAAAGAATTGGCTAAATTGTAAGCAGGTATAAAAAGAAATAGAGAGGGTCCAGGACTTCTGGAGTCCCATTTCTCCCAGGAAGGGGCCTGCCTCAGTATCCCTACCAAGCTCAGTTACTGGCTGGGAGAAGCTTGTGGGATCTTGAACTCAGTGCAGAGCTGAATTTCAGAGTGCTGCAGCTGGGCTCTAGGTCATGGACATGGGTTGAATTGTTCCCTCTCAAATTCATATGTTGAAGTCCTAACTCCTAATACTTCAGAATGTTACCTTATTTAGAAATGTCCTTGCTGATATTATTAATTAAAACAAAGCCCTATGGAGTATGGTGGACCCCTAATCTAATATGATGGGTGTCCTTATCAAGAGAGGAAATTTGGACACAGGCGTGTATAGAAGATGATGTGACACCACAGAAAGAAAGTGGCCATTTATAAGCCAAGTGGGGAGCTCTCAGAATGAAATCAACCCTGATGACACCTTGGTCTTGGACATCTATCCTCCAGAATTGTGAGAAAATACTTTTGTGTTGTTTAAGCCATCCACTTTGTGGTACAGTCAGCCTTCCAAATCTGTGAGTTTTGCATCCTTGGATTTAAGCATCCACGGATCAAAATTATTCAGGAAAAGGAACACTAAAAATAACAATCCATCAATAAAAATAATGCAGTATAACAACTATTTACACTTAGCATTTACATCGCATCAGGTATTATAGGTAATCTGGAGATGATTTAAAGTAGATGGGAGGATGTGTGGAGTGATATGCAAATACTATGCCATTTTATATCAGGGACTTGAGCATTTATGGATTTTGTATCCTTGGGGGTCCTGAAACCAATCGCCATGGATACCAAGGGACAACTGTATTTTGTTCCAGCCGTCCTAGTACACTCATGCAGTCAGGCACGGTCCCTGGAGTTGGAGGTCTGCCAGGTTCTTCTCATGGATGCCACACCAGCTACCATGACACAAGCAGAAGCATGGAAGGCACTTGCAGACTGGTGTTGGCTGCTTCTGGAAACCCTGCTTCTACCACATGTGTAAGACACATGGCTCATTTGAATGTGGCTTTTGTTGTCAAGAGGAAAAAAAAAAAGACACATGGCTCAGTCCCCTCTTTCCCTCCAGCTGACAGGCAGTCAACCACCCGGCAGGTGAGCAAAGCTATCCCAGACTTTCCCCACAGTCTCTCAGCCTCGCTACCACCTGATCACACACACGTGAGCAAACCCAGCCAAGATCAGTCTAGTTCAGCCCAGAAGAGACCCTCCTGGGCCACTGTCTGGTAAACTTACAAGCTAAATACAATTTGGAGGAGTGGTTTCTTCCAGCAGTAGCTACTGCTAACTGAGGATAATTATAACCTCACAGAGGAAAAGCCAGTTGAGGGTGTGTTTTTGAGCTGGTTTACACAATAAATTCAACCCCGCTGGAGACCCTAGTGAGCTGTGGAGAATGCAGTCAACACTGTAGCTCTGAAGCATAAGCGGCTGAGGGTCTAACCCAGTGAGTCTCACCCCCCATCGTTGAGGGTGGTTCTCACAGACATTAACTCTCCTGAACTGCTGGGCTAGGGGCTGAGCCAGTTTCCATAGCTCCAGAGGAAGTTGAGGTAGAAAAGTTGAGCCTCAGAGGGCATTGAGATGAGAAGCCGTCAGGGTGCCCAGGAACTGTCCCCCCGAGCAGCAGCTGCAGTCAGCTACGGTGGCATCTCCTGCACGTGGTGAATCTAAGTTATCTAAGTTATAACATGGACAATGCAAAGAAACAAGGGGGTTACAGGATAGGGAGATCGGCCAAGGAGAATGGGTTTGGGAGTGCTGTGAAACTGCTGAATGTGATGCATTTTAATGGCTTTTCTTAATCTAACTCAGGGGATCACTTAATGGTGAACATTTCAGGCAAGGGTGAGCAAGAGATGGACTCCCAGCTGATTGATTGGGCAGCTGTGTTTGGGCTGCAGCGCTGGGAACTCTACTCCATCCCACTTGAGCTGCTCCCTGGAGGAGGCCACCTGCTTTGCCAAGTGTGGCCTTGTTCCTGCTTCTCCAATGATGGGCTTATCAGCATGAGACAAGTGCTTACTAGCCAGGCTTGTTTACTCGGTACCGAACCTTTTAGACGGCCATTCCAGCAGAGAAATAGGGATGTATGTGTACATATTTGATTAGAGACAAGGCATTTACAGATTAAAGGGTTTGGGAGAAATGTTTCTTAAAAATGCTCTTTTTAAAAAAAAAAACAAAAAACACTAGAGCTCATAATGAGAAGTAATGAATTTCAAAGAAGTAGTGACCTGTGGATCCTGGCAACGTGGAAAATACAATGTTGGGTCTGCAGGCTGGTCCCTGCAGCGCCTCCCCAGGACATTCAGGGACAGCCAGTGCCATGCTTGGGAAGGAAGGGTTCTGTGGCCGATATGATATGGAGGAAGAGACTGGGTGAATCTCCATGCTCATTAGCATAATTAGCATATTAATCTCTTCCAAAAGATGAGCAGTAAAGAGCTTTCTTTTTTTTTTTCTTTTCTTTCTTTCTTTCTTTTTTTTTTTTTGAGATGGAGTTTCACTCTTGTTGCCCAGGCTGGAGTGCAATGGTGTGATCTTGGCTCACTGTAAACCTCTACCTCCTGGGTTCAAGCAATTCTCCTGCCTCAGCCTCCCAAATAGCTGAGATTACAGGTGCCCACCACTACGCCTGGCCAATTTTGTTTTGTATTTTTAGTAGAGATGGAGTTTCACCGTGTTGGCCGGGCTGGTCTCAAACTCCTTACCTCAGGTGAATCCACCTGTCTTGGCCTCCCAAAGTGCTGGGATTACAGGCGTGAGCCACAGCGCCCGGCCGGGTAAAGAGTTTTCTAATCCTGCCCAACCCAAGAACATTTCCCAATTGTACTCTATCACAGAACTCTTTTTGAAGACCCCAGTTAACTTCCCCAGAATACTTTGTAGATGCTGGACTGCAGGAATTCACTTCACACCCATTTTCTTGGTAGATATATGGTGTCAGAGGAGATGAAACTTGCTTGGCAAGTGTATTGGCCTGGGAATTGGAAGGTTTGGACCTGGGCCTGACTTTGGCACTATCTTGCTATTTGTCCTTGGCAAACCACTTAGCCTTTGTAGGCTTCAGTCTAATTCTCTCTGTTTAGGCTTCAGTCTAATTCTCTCTGTTTTCTCATCTATTAAATAAGGCTAATAATAGTTGGGTTGTTTGAAGATTAAATGTGAGTTCATGGGAAATTCTTAAACAGCCTGAACACAATATGAGCTTGAGGTTGTTACTGTGATGATGATGATTTTGATGGTGATGATATATGGGACTTTGTGCCTGTATTTTTACTACATTCTCTAGCAGTATGCATTGTCATTTATCTACAAAGAACTGTGCTAAATGAATTATTTATTTAAATCCTCACACCAATGCTTAACATAGGCAATATTCTTCCCATTTTACAGATGAGAAACTGAGGCTCAAAGAATTTATGTCACTTTCTTAAGGTCCCAAAGCCAGTACACAGCAAAGCCAGGATCCCATCGCAGCCTGAAATCTCTTTGCCACTAAAAGAGTAGTCCACTGTCCACCAGAAGAGATTGAGGAAACCTTTGTTGACAGCTATGGAGACATGCTCTATCACACTCTGACCTCTTACTGTAAGTATTTTCAGTAGCACTTGCTATCACTTGATATTATGTGTCTGTGGTCTGCCTACCCCATAGAATGTCAGCACTAAGAGGAACGGAGTTCTTCATTGTCCTTTAATTATGGTGTCCTTAGTGCCTAGAACCCAGCGGATGCAGTAGGCTCTCAATAAAGAATTGTTGGATAAATGAATGAAGGATATACTTATTAAATACCTCCTATGTGCTAGGGGATATGTTAGATCCTCTGATACAATAATCACCAAGATAGATTGTGTTTTTGTGTTTTGATAAAGCTTAGATGAAGTTGTGTAAAGGTTATATCTATTCATTTCTTACCCTCCCTGTCTTCCAACAAAATATGAATCAAGCACTTTTTAATTTAACCATTGGTGCTCTGCAAAGTGATCTGAAGGTGTTTTACCCACGCATGTTCTTCTCAAGAAGTTCATAGTTATAAGGAGAGCAAGATACATGAACAGATGATAAAAATACAATTTTAAATCACTAGAAACTCTGTGTATGAGGAGAAGAAAATAGCTCTACCTGGTGTCATGAAAGCTTTTGGAAGAAAGGTGATGAATGTTCTTGTGTGAATAGGGATTTGCTGAGTGGACTCAGGAATCATGAACTTTTATGGTTCCAGGGTAGTGCCAGCAGGTCTAGGTTGAGAGAGGTCAACACACATGTAGAGTTCACTGGGGCTTGGTTTACTGTTCACAACTTCTTTAAATGGCCCTGAACTCATCTGCCTTTCTCTTTGACTTTTGTTCCTCGCTTCCTTCACCCACGGGCTGTTCAGCTGAGCAGAGTAGCTGTGAGCTGTGGAAAGCACCTTCTGTTCTGTGAGGATGGCGAGGGGTAGGACCCTCTTTTTATAGGCCACTGCTTTATTCCCATTTGCTGACTCCCCACCACATGCCAGGCAAGTTACCTGCCTGCCTACTGTGATGTTGCTCCCCTCCTCTCCTCCCACCAGGATTTTGAGGCTATATCCTGTCTTTGGCCAAATGCTGCATTTTTTCCCTATTATTGTGTTGGAATCACTCTTCTTTAATCCTCCCATCTGCCACATCAGTACTACAGTCTTCAAGAGTTGCAGCAGGATGGACAGGAGAGAACTGCTTCGGCTTTGAGGTAGTTTGATGCGGTTTCTAATTCCAGCTTCGCCACTTTGTTAGGGTAGAGTCCACTCATGACAGTAGAACCCAGGCCTGAAAGTTGAAAAGACAGACTTTAACATGGGGAAGCAGTTGGAAGACCCGAGAGGGCTAACAGGGGTGGGGGCAGCCCTGTTGTTAGTGACAGCAGGAGGCTTCTATCCTCCCTAGAGCCAGAGGGACAAAAAGAGGAGATGATGGGGCCACAGGGGAAATGTGGCCCCTGAGAGAGACTCTGCCTGAAGTAGAGAGTTGCCCTGGCCTCGCCCTCTGCCTGCCTGCGGATCTCCTGCCTGTGTCTCCCACTGACTGAGTCAGCTGGGCTAGGCTGAGTTAGGCCACATGACACACAATCCCTGAATCTCAGTGGTTTACAGCAGCAAAGCTTTACTTTCTTGCTCATGCTGCAGTGTAGCCAGAGGTGCTTCACTCCAGAACCCAGGCTGGTGCGTCAGCCTCTCCATGGGATGCTGCTGATTTCATAGCAGAAGGGCCATAGAAAGGTGGTGAGCCATGAGCTGGCTCGAAAAACCTCTGCTCAGACGCAACACACATCACACCCATCCGTGTTTCATTGGCTAAGCAAAGCCTCCTGGTCACTTCTGAATTAAACTCATCAAGGAAGTGTAACCCTGAGGTGGCTCATGCCTGTAATCCCAGCACTTTGGGAGGCTGAGGCGGGTGGATTACCTGAACTCAGGAGTTTGAGACCAACGGTACCTGGGCAACAGGGTGAAACCCCGTCTCTACTAGAAATACAAAAAAATCAGCCAGACATCCAGACATGGTGGCAGGTGCTTGTAGTCCTACCTACTCAGGAGGCTGAGGCACAAGACTCGCTTGAACCTGGAAGGTGGAGGTTGTAGCGAGCTCGCACCACTGCACTTCAGATTGGGCGGCAGGGTGTTAGTTTTTTTTTTTTTTGGTCTCAAAAAAAAAAAAGCCCCCTTTGATCTTGATAAAGAAGCATCCACTCTATCTTCCAGAACTACTCTGTGGATGAATAGTAATGGCAATAGCCAACAGTTATTGTGTGCTTATTAAGTGCTGGGCACTGTTCTAGGGGTTTTCCATGTAGCAACTAATGATGTTCTCACAATAATTCTAGAAGTAGTTCTTACTATTATCCCCATTTCATGGGTGAAGAATGCTGAGGCAGAGCAGGTTAAGTAACCTGACCAGAGTAACACAGCAAGTACGCGGTGGAGTCTGGACTTGAACCCAGGCTCTCCGGCTCCAGGGACTGCTCTTCTGTGCTGTACTTCAAAGGAGAGAATGCAGAGAAGGTGTTAGCCTGAGGCTGGGAGCAGTTAACACTCAGTAAATTCTTTCCACCTGCATGTTTGGCTGTTGGGAACAGGCCCCAAAATCTGGCCATCAACTGGCCCCAAAACTGGCCATAAACAAAATCTCTGCAGCACTGTGACATGCTCGTGATGGCCTTGACGCCCACGCTGAAGGTTGTCGGTTTACCGGAATGAGGTCAAGGAACACTTCGCCCACCCAGGGAAAACCTCTTAAGGCATTCTTAAACCACAAACAATAGCATGAGCGATCTGTGCCTTAAGAATGTGTTCATGCTGCAGATAACTAGCCAGCGCCATCCCTTTGTTTCGGCCCATCCCTTTGTTTCCCGTAAGGAATACTTTTAGTTAATCTACAACCTATAGAAATAATGCTTATCACTGGCTTGCTGTCAATAAATATGTGGGTAAATCTCTGTTCGGGGCTGTCAGCTCTGAAGGCTGTGAGACCCCTGATTTCCCACTCCACATGTGATATTTCTGTGTGTGTCTTTCATTCCTCTAGTGCTGCTGGGTTAGGGTCTCCATGACCGAGCTGGTCTCAGCATTTGGCTCCACTGGAGAGGGCACTGGAGAAGGTGCCCTCCCCTTGGAATAAAGGCTGTGTTCACGGGGGGTGGGACAGGAGAAGTAGGGGTAGTTGAGGAGCACAATATAGAGCGCCTAGCTTCACAGCAACCTGGGAAACATCAGCTTTTGAATCCCTGCATAATGTTTCTTTAGGCTGGAAAAATGGCTTTCTGCTGCCTGGCTCTCAGCACCTGTGAGAGTCGCTCAAGGGGGATGTGCTTGAACTCAAAATAGCTTCTCCAGAGGATGCTTGAATTGACCAGAGGAGCATCTGGTTGGCTTTTAAGACTCTTGAAGACTGAAAGAGACCAAACTCATCGATTTCCTCCTGAGTCCCCTTCTCAGCCCACTTTTCCAGCTGACTGACACCTGCCTTCTGGTTGTTCAGGTGTTCACATGGTTTGGGGTCTGGGTACAGAAGATGGACCCTGTTTCTTAAAAGTAATCCCAGACATAGTGGCCATCCAGCTGGCTGGCATGTGGATGGAGGAGATGCCATGACTATGGAAAAGAAGGGCTGGCACTTTCACAAGGGATCAACTTCAGGTGCACCCCTCTGTCCTTCGTCACTTGCTATGGCCCTCACTCAGGGCTGTGGCCACATTGAAACACCACGTCCCTGGCACACACCATGCTGTGTCATGTCTCCCATGCCCCTGCTCATTTTATTTCTTCTAGAATGCCCTTTCTTCCTTGTTTATCTCATGGATCCCTATGCTCCTTCAAAGTTCAGCTGAAATGTCTCTTCCTCCAGGAAGCTACCCCCTGATCTCCACCACATTCCCTGCTAATCCTAGGCCAGATGCCTCTCGTTTGAGCTTCCATGGTTTATGTTGAGACTTGCCACAGACTCTTCTTGTCTGTTTATCAGCTCTCTCCTCTGCTGAACTGAGCTGTTCCATAGCCGGGCCAGGCCTCTTGCCTTTTGCATTTCTAGTGCATAGCATCAGTGTGTGACAGATACTTATCAACTGAACGGCATTGCTGAGAAGCCAATTACTTGGACTCTGCAAGCTCAAGTAACTGACTTGCAGGAATCTGACTGATTTGTTGAGATACACAGGCCAGGTTACCCCATGTGGACCTTAAGCTTGATGGAAGATTTGGCTAGAATTCAAGATCTCCCAAATCCTTGGCCAGCTGTCAGTGGCCAAGGACAGTTTCTCTAAGGAGAGATGCAGCTAAGGCTGGTCAAATGCATGTTTCTTGTGACTCTCAGGGCTCTAGAATGGAATAAGAACATAGCCTCCTTGTCCCAGCAAGTGAAGATGGACAACATAATTTTGGTGAGCCCCCTGAAATAGTTGGCCCCAGGCCTGTTTATTTGCTCTTTCCTGAGATCTCACCATGCCTTGCCACCTGGCATCTGGATTGGCTCTAAGTCATGATGGAGCCATAGATAACATTGCCATTGTGGAAGCCCCATTGCCATCTCTGGGCTGGGTGGCTGGCTCCACAGCTCTATCCTTGGCCAGGAACAGGCAGGGCTGTCACGGTGTCTTGGCTGGAGCAGGGACCTGACTTCTGGGACTTGTGCTCATTCTTTTCCTAGCAGCTGTGCACAAGCCCCCTTTTCCACTGGCCAGGCCTCTTCTCAGAAAACTTGTTGCCATTTTGATGAAGTTCTTCTCCCCTGGGGCCAGCCCCAGTTCACCCTGGTACCCTAGGTAATTAATCACACACTCTATGCCGGTCATTACGTTGCCTTTGATCTCACTGGAACTTGAAAGTGCGGGTTTTGCTTTTGGTGTACTCTGCCTGCATCGGCCACAGTGAGAAGCAGTCAGCCTTTAGGGGCCATTGGGTGGTGACCTGTTGTTGAGGGGATGGGCTTGGCTAGCAAGGCCTGAGCGACCTTGCAGTCAGACTTAGAGGACGGTCTCAAGTTGGGGGGGTCATAGTAGCTGCCCTGGGGATGAGGCAGAATTTCCCTTCTCACCTCCGAGTTACTGACTGAGTGTCCTCTTTAGTCCAGGCAAGGTGTAGATGCTGCCTACTTTCTCTCATTTGTTCTTCCCAACAAATTGCTGATGTAGGGATTGTCATTTCCCTATGAGGAAACAGAGGTTCAGTAGGGCTATGGAGGCGGGAGAAAGAGCACCCATGCTTCCCCGGGGGGCAGCCAAGGCCAGATGACCCTTGAAATGAGACTTGGAGGATATCTTGAAGTCTTCCAGGGTAAAAGAGATGGAAAGACATTCAAGACAAAGGGAACAGCATATGAAAAATCTTGGAGGTAAAGGAAGGAGGCATAGCCAGAAATGGCAAGTATGGCTGGAGCGAAGACTCAAGAAAGGCAGTACGGGGGAGTGGGTGGAGTGGGTACAGGCTACAGTGTGGACCACCATCACAGCAGCTTGAGCAAGACCAGCTGCGGAGCTATGGCAGCGATGCAGCTATGCAGACAGGCAACATCGATGCCCAGACAGGGGGAGCAGTGCTGGAGGGTGAGAGGAAAGGGAAGCATGCTCTCAGGGAGTGGCGTCAGGACTTGGACGCTGACTGCAAGTGCTGGGGAAGAGGACAGCTGGGTCCATGTGGCCCTCTGGTTTCTAGCCTGGACAGGTGGATGGCAGCAGCTGTTCTCTGAGGCAGGGTGCACAGAAGAAGAAACAGATTTCAGCACAGGTGAGTTCTGGTTTGGATGTGCTGACGAGCAGTGCCTGCGGGTGTTCAGGTGGAGATGTCTAGTGGGTATTTGAACACAGGTCTGCTGCTCGAAAGGGACATCTGGCCTGGAGATACCATCTGGTAGCCTTCAGCATGTTGGGTTGTTGAAATCATGGAGATGGGAGACATTGTCCAGGGATGGCATTTGGATGTGAGAGGGATGAAGGCTGATGATGGAGCCTCCGAGGAAGAGCAGCAAAAGAAGCCAAGCAGGAATGCTTAGAGAGGAAGGAGTGTCTAAGGCCCGTGGTGTCACCATTCACTGGGCTACAAGTCACCCTGGGCACTGAGTATGGGCCATCCTACCTCTCTGGTGGGTCAGGGAGGGCTTCTGGAGGAGGCAATATCTGAACTGAGCCTTGAAAAATGGCTCTGAAGCTGGTGAGGAAGGAGGGATGCCAGGAGGATGGAGAAGCTGGGCACACTAAGGAGTAACCTGTTACAATAATCGTAATTGGTGATATTTCTGGAGAAACGTGGAAGCAGACTAATAAAGGGGCAGTTGCTTCACTCTGAACAGCTCTCCAATACACCAAGCTGACCAGGTTATTCTTGGGCTTAAAAAAAGCATTTGAAGTCTCCCCAGAGGCTCTGGCAGATTTCCCAGAGTGTTGTGTGGGATGGTAATAGATATTCCATTTTTCCTGGTTCAGTAGGCTTAGGAAGGGAGGGGTGACATGGTTTGGCTGTGTCCCCACCCAAATCTCATCTTGAATTGTAGCTCCCATAATCCCACGTGTCATAGGAGGAACCCGGTGGGAGGTAATTGAATCATGGGGGAGGATTTTCCTGTGCTGTTCTCCTGAGAGTGAATAAGTCTCACGAGATCTGAAGCTTTTATAAAGAGGAGTTCCCCTGCACATGCCCTCTTGCCTGCCGCCATGTAAGATGTGACTTTGCTTCTCTTTTGCCTTCCACCATGATTGTGAGGCCTCCCTAGCCATGTGGAACTGTGAGTCCATTAAATCTCTTTTTCTTTATAAATTACCCAGTCTCGGGTATTTCTTCATAGCAGTATGAAAATGGACAATGGGGTTAGACAAAATTAAACAGGTTTTTGCTGCAGGGCCTCTCAGGACTTTTATTATGTGAATGCACTCTGTGACTCTCCAAGGGAGCTGGATAGTGTGAGGGTTTTCCCAAACTCATTTGACCATGGAACTTGTCTTTCCCAGGGGTTCCAGGGCTCTACAATTTCAGGAAGAACACTTTGGGAACAGCTTGCCTTCAGCACAAAGGCCTTATTCCTTAAAATAGATGCAAGATCCTGTCTGCTTCTTGAGTCTAGAACATTATTACATCTTTCCACTTCCTAAAACACCCTGAAGGCCAGTTGTACCAGCCCTACGCGTGTTCCCTATGTGCCGCATTGTCATATGTCTAGGGCCTCTGAGCAGTGGCTCTTTCTCTTTTGCTGGACAGGCCCTTTTCCTTATCTATGGCTCCCTCCAGTGAGAGCCTACCTCCTCCAGGAAGCCTTCTCTGACTCTCTCAGTCAGGTTGGGTGTCCTGCTTTAATCCCACAGTGCCCCATGCTTCCCTACATGCCAGCACTCCTCTCATCACCCTGAGACTGTGCACCTGACTGTCTTTCCCTATCAGGGGATATGATGGATTCACCTCTATATCGTCAGTTCTGGGCACACACTGGTTGTTCCTCATCATAGTTTTTGAGTTAATGGAAAGATGGAAAGAAGCAGATACTGAGCTTGCCAGTAACATTTCTTACAGAACAATGTTCTTTGATGTAGCTGCTATCAACCCACTGGCAATTCCTTATATCCCAGAGCCCTGTCTGGCTTACAAGTCACGTTCTATACACTTCCTCAGTCCCTGGAATTATCAGTAATAATAATTATTATATTTATAGTAATAATAGTAGTAATAACTATCACTGGGACCTGCCTTCTTCCAGCCTCTCGGGATAAATTATTTAACCTGTTATTAGTATGGTTCCACATTTAAAAGAGAGACTTTGGAATTCTTCCACCAGCATCTTGCACCCACAGATAAAGATTGCCCACATGCAGGATGAAGCCTCATAGATCCAGTCTTTGAGAAATGTTGTCTCTCCCTTTTGCAACATGCTTCCAAAGTGAGCAGCAGTGTGAACCAGAGAGAACACTGTCTTTTGGCTTAGAAATCTCTCTCCTCTGTTCTATGTGGACTTGGGGTCACAGCTGCCCTGCACAACTCCAGGGGCACCATTCACACAAAAGAAGGTGCAACACAATGGCTCTGGCTTGGACTGTACCTGGGAGGCATCATTTCTTTCTTGAATCAGACATCAGGATTTTCGCTGCAGCCCTGGAAATGGGCAACATTTGTGTTTGAGTCAACTGGCCTTTCTTGGGAGCCCCCTAATGCAATGGAAAAGAATGATTCTAATTTACCCTAGTTGGGAAAATCTGTTCATTTTCTCGACATGATGTGACTTGGTAGAATGTACATTAAACTAAGGTTTAGAGTAGGTGGGCTCTAGGAAATCTTGAGCAGGTCACAGATGTCAGACTCAATTTTTAATTATACAAATGGACAAAAGTGGACAGATAATCCCAGCCTGGAAGTTTCCTGGTGGGAGCAGAGTGTGTGGATCAGATGTCCTTGGGTATCATATCCTGCTGTCTCCAGCCCAGCTGTCTTGGTTGCTGGGGGTCATGGGAATGTTAGTGTTGCTCTGAAGCCCCGAAAGCACCTAGTTAGTGAGGACTGGAACGAACAGGGTTGGGCGTGGGTAGCCCACTGTCTTTTCCATTCAAACAGAAATACTCTGTGGACCACAGGGCGCCTGACTCTAGTCTCTTGTGTGTACTAGGGTGGAGAGAAGGGAGCAGAATGGCCCGGGCACAAGAGGAAGAATCGTGGAAAGGCTGGAGAGAGGAAGCAAACAGCTGAGCACATTCCAGACGACCCTTCAGCCTGGCCTGCAGGGCCCACCATGACATACCTTCTCCCAGCCTCTCTTGGGATAAGTTATTTAACCTCAGCGAATCCAGTTTCCTCACTGGTTAAATAGTGAGACCAATACCTGCACTGGCAGGGATGTTGTGAGAATTAAGAGATAATTCATTTTAGGCACTTAGCAGAGTCCTGAATAAATTGTGGATATTGCTATTACTATCAATGGTTTTAACTTATTCCAACCCATACAACCCTAATCTAGCTGCCATCAACAAGTTTTCTTTTTCTTTTTCTTTTTTTTAAATTCATATGATATATTGTTAAGTTAGGTCTCCGGTCTAGACATATGCATGCAAAGATCATTTTGTCCAGGCAACCTATTTTATAGGTGGGCACCTGAAGCCCACGAGTAACATTTTGATGCTATTCTTATATTATTCTTCTCTGGCCATCCAATCTAAAGTCACAATCCAGACACTTTCTAGCACATCACCATGTTCTAATTGTTGGCATTGCACTGATCACCATTTGACCTATCTGGTGGTCTATTTATTTATTTGATTATTTCCCATGTTTCTCCACTTGAATGTCAGCCTCATAGAAGGCTGGGCATTTTCTGGCTTCTTTACCACCATATGTCCAACACCGAGAACATTACCAAGTGCACAGTAGAGCCGCAGTTAAGTGTTTTGTGATGAATGGATTGTATTGAATGAGTGGTGAAGAGCCTCTTTCTGCTTTATGGTTGCCAGCTGTGACTGTGGGCAAGTCATTTTTCTCATCCTTAGTTTCTTCTGATGAAGTGGGGACAATACCTAGAGGCAGGTGCAGCATGAGCTCAGGCATCTCCAGCCAGGCCTCAGGGAGACCCTTTAAGGGATGAGATTTTGGTAAATTCACCATGGTGTGTCTTTTAGCCTTCAAGATGAAATCCTCCTTAGTATCTGAGAATTTGTTGGACTGGGAAATGAATCACACCTACTAGTCTCATGAGAGACTGATATATGAGCCAGGCATGAGCATTTACTAATTTTTGCTGCAAAAATAGTATTATTAAGAAAAGTCAGTGTTCAAATTGGCCTAACCAGTTTGCTGGAAGCCAAGTTATAATCAGAAAGCTGCTGAGGGATTATGGAAGGAGAAAAAGGCACATGGGTTAACTGACGTAAGTATTTGCCATTTCTGGCGGTTGGCTTGGAGAGTTACGCATTCATTACCAAAGGAAGGAGAGATTGGACAGGTCGAGTCTGTAAGCTGGGGCATTTTCATCCTGGAAGGGCCAGTGGGCAATGCCCTTTGACACCTTGAACTTTATCTTTAGGCTGTCACCGCTGATCATCATCCCCTTATGATGAACAGAGCCTGCTCTGAACCGCACTAGCAATAATTTTGTCTTCCAAACACACTTTTCCAACCTTTTCTGGTTTGTGGGAGATTCCCTCCCTGATTCTAGGTGGCTCTGAAAGAGTTGTCCACGAGATTATTCTACTTCTTGCCGTCTCCCCTGTCCACCACTTCTGGGCTGAGCACATGACCAAGCTGGCCAGAGTAACTAACCCTCCTGGGCCACTGGGATGGACTCAGGGATACACAAATGTCCAGAATAGGGCCAATACAAATCTTCATGAGATTGAAGTCTGGACATTGGGGGTGGTAGATAGTTTGCAAAGCTGGCCGTAGTAACTCCTCATCCTGCATGCCCCTTTGGGATGTGACTTTGGGGGCCTCTCATCAGGAGCTGAAGTCTACTTTCCCTCTCCTTGAATTCGGGCTGGTCCCATGACTTGGTTTGATCAGTTGAAGAGATGTTGTATGAGTTCTGAGTTCTCAGCCTTGAGAGGCCTTGCAGGTTCTATTCCTGCTCTCCTTTCTAACACTGCTGCTTTGTCAGAAAGTCAGGCTGGGGCCTTTTGGAGATGGTAACACTTGGTCTAGGGACCATATTGAGAGAACAGAAAGAGGGAGAGACATCCCAGCCATTCTAGCCATCCCAGTTGAGTCCCCTGACATGTGAATAAAGCCATTTCAGACCAATCACCTCCAGTTGACACCACCTGGCCACAAATGCCTGATTAAATTCAGGAGACACCACCGGGATCCACAGGACTGCCCGGCTGAGCCCGAATTGCTGATGCACAGAATTGTAAGGAAAGAAAAGGTTGTTTTTTCAAGCCACTAAGTTTTGGGGATTTTCTTTCCTCAGAAATAGATAACTGATACACTGGGAGGCAGAAGTTTTTTCCTCACTGAGGTGGCCAAGCTGAGAAGACACAAGGCTGAGGCTATGGAGGCTGCCATCTTGAGAAACTGAAGAATAAAACCAAGCAGAGAAAAGCAGAAGCAAAAAATAAAGGAGGCAGAGTTGAAATTTTGAAAGATGTTATTTGAGTCCCTGAATCCAGACAAGACACGAACCTGCTGTACATCAGCCTTACAAGGCTTCCTAGTTAAGCAAATAAGAAACTTCCTTCTTTTATGTTAAAGCCACTGTGAGTCCGGATTATGTCACTGGTAACTGAAAGAGTCCTAAGTAATAAACATTCATTTGCTGAGTGTGTTATTACATGCAACTCGGTTTCAGCCAAATTTTATTGGCCTGGTGATTTTCAGCACTTTTAAAGTTAGTTCCTATATCTCTCAACAATCCCGATTTTTAAAAATTATCTTATTCTTGAATTAGTTTATTCATTCAGCTGCACTTTATTTAGCACTTACTATGTGTAGAAACTGCGGCAACTCCTGGAGATTTAGCCGGAAATGACATATCCAGTGTTCCCAACTTCCACTTAAAGTTATTTAATTAGAATTGTGTTAAATTCCAAGAAGAAAAAGAAATGGGCATTACGAGAGTGTGAATATCCTATCCTGCAGTCCTGTTGTGAAAACCAAAGAGGATTATATGTGTGAAAATACTTAACATAGTTCCAGCATAAACATGTTTTTTTTTTTTTCTCATGGTTTGAAACTATAAGCCCTTTCTAACATACCTGCTTTCATCACTAAAAATATCTGTCTTTAGATGTCCTTTCTGCATCTAGGTCTTGCATTTAGATGCAACATTCTCAATTTGCCAAATGCGTAGGTAGCTGAGAAGTGCCACATTTTAAAGACTGCTCTAAATTCAAGAGACACATAGTCATGGAACTGCTGGAGGTTTGGGCTTCCAACACACTCTGAAATACTGCCTCTCTCACCACCCACACTTCCTGCTGAGAACCCAAGTTTTTTTTCTTTGCCTTTATTACTTCCAAGCTCTAGCTCTTGGCTGAGACAAACTGCAGTCCCCAAATGCTGTGATTTAATGAGAGGAAATTTACTCGACTTAATGTACAAATTTGCCAGGGGAAGTGATTTTGATAAGGATAATTACATTCACATCTTAGTGTAAATTATAGCAAATATCTTAGACTGGGAGCAGCTGCTGACTCCCTGTCACTCGGTGTGATCTCTGTCCTTTGGGATTCATAACCAGCTAATGAATGTTTAGTGAAAGCAAAATGAGAAGGCTGATTATAATGATCTGAACTCCCAGAGCCTCAGCACTTATTCAAGTAAGAGGCAGTATCAGAATTGAGTGTTTTCTGCATAGACCTATGTTCAGCCATATATGGAAAATGTGGGGCAGGCGGGTTGCAGAAATATTTAGGAAGTGGTGTTGGTGTGATACGCATGGCTTTTCAGAGTCTAGACCAAAACCATCAACCAGTTTCATCTCTCACTCTTACTCTCATAGCCACCACACTTGTCCATACCAACAGTTTGCTGTTCTCTGAATATTCCATTTACTTGTTCACTCCCATGTCTTCAGCCCTTGGTCTTGTATTTCTTTTTTCCCTCTTCGCAGTTTGATGAAATCCTAGTCCTCACTGGAGATGCAGCTCACATCTGCATCTGCACCTGCCCTGGTCACCTGGAGCCACATTCATTCCCTTCACAAGACACCCATCACATTCTCTTTATATATTTATGATGGTATCCATTTGTTCAGTAAACATGTAAGGGGCACTTACTAGGTGCCAGAAAAGTGGAGCCCTAAGAAAAACCCAATGTAGTTAAGGATCCCAGAGTCTATCATGGGAGATGTGCAAGTGAAAAATAATCACAACAATCCTAAAGCAGTGATAAATCCATCAATAAAAGTGAACACAGGCTTCTATGGAAGTCAAAAGGAAAGAATCTAGCACAGACTGGGAAGTCAGAGAAAGAGTTCTAGAGGCAAGGGTGCCTCAGCATAGTCATTAAGAATGAATGGGTCAGGTGATGTGGCTCACACCTGTAATCCCAGCACTTTGGAAGGCTGAGGCAGGCGGATCACTTGAAGCCAGGAATTCAAGACCAGCCTGGCCAACAAGGTGAAACCCCATCTCTACTAAAAATACAAAAAAAGTAAAAATAAAAATAAAAAAGTAAAAAACAAAAATATAAAAAAGAGCCAGGCGTGGTGGCACATGCCTGTAATCTCAACTACTTGGGAGGCTGAGGCAGGAGAATCGCTTGAACCTGAGAGGCAAAGGTTGCAGTGAGCCAAGATTGTGCCACTGCACTGCAGCCTGGGTGACAGAGTGAGACTCCATCGCAAAAAAGAAAAAGAAATGAATAGAAGTTATCCAAGTAAAGAGGAGAAGGACATTCTACACAGAGGAAACACTAGACTCATTCTGGCTATCAGTGGTTTGTCTTCCCTACCATTTTCTCAACTTCTTGAAGGTAGGTATTTGTTTCAGCTATTTTTATATTCCAATTACCTAGCACAAGCATAAAGTAAATGCTCAGAAAATGTCTGGTAGATGACTGAATTAACCATTAATCCAGAGAATATTAATTCTGGTCTTGTTTGGGAATCCAAGAAGTGCTAGAGAACTCACTGAATGGTGAGAAAAACGTGGCCAGAAACAGTGGGTCTGTAGTAGCCATCTATTGCTGTTTAACAAACCATGCCAAAAGTTGGTGGCTTAAAGCAACAATAATTTATTATTTGTCATGATTCTGTGAATCAATCGTGTTCTTCTCTTCTTCTGTTACTTCCTCCTTGGCTCACTTGTATTTAACTGGAGGGTCACTTGGATCTGAGCTTAGCTGGGACAGTGGAGACAGCTGGGCTGTCCCTTTATGTGGTCTTTCATGCTCAAGAAGGCTAGATTGGGCTTCGTCATGTGATGACATCAGCATTCTGAGAGAAAGTGCTAGAGCAAAGGTGTTTATCAACTTCGGCTTGTATCACATTTTCTGATGTCTCAGTGGTAAAAGAAAGCTGCATGGCTAAGTCAAGAGACAATGCAGTAGAGGATTACACATAGGCATGTACTGGGGGGCATGGTCCACCAAAACCACAAGGTTACTAGATGTCAAAGTGCCATGGTGAAAGGGATTAACAAATGGATGTGGTACATGCAGGTAGGGAAACAGATCAGAGACATCACTCTGGAGACAGAGAGGTCCTGCAGTGTAGTGATAGGAACACTAAACTTGACTGGATTGGAAGCTGGAAGAAGAGGGTTTGAATCATAGAAAATAACCCAATGATATTTACTTCACAGGTTGTCTCCAGCATCATACACAATAGTGTGAAAGTATTTATGCAAACTTGAAGAGAAATTAGCACTGCTGGGTGGAAAGCCCATGCCAGCACCACGGATAGCACCAGAACTCCATCAAAGCTGCTGTAACTAGAGAATCCAGGACTAGGAATCCATGCTCCTTTAACCTGAAGGCACCTGTGCCCCACAGAAACAACTTGTCAAGTGTCTAAAGAATTGGGCTGGCTTCACATATTCTCATTTGCCTTGTGCCCTTTCCTGTCATAACCTGTATGGATTGAGTTTAGGTTTTATTCATGAGTAAGAGAAACCCAAGTAAGAGTAGCTTAAACTAGGCAGAAGTTTTGACTGTCACAAGCACAAGGCAAAGGTAGGCAGATCACAGCTGTTACAGAAGCTCTGCTCCATGAAGTCCAGACCCAAGATCCTTAAAGCTCCCTGGCCTGTGCCCTTAGGGTGTGGCCCTCAGTTTCATGGATTAAGGAGGGTGGCTGGTGAGCCTGTCACTATATCTGCATGCTTCATTTGTTCCTCCCTCCAACAAAGGCAACTTTTCTGGTTCCTACTACGGACTAGAAAGAAAGTAAAAGGTGTTACTTGTGTGGGATTAAAAGTCAGCCCTCTTGGGATTCTGAAGGAAGGTGGAAAAGAGAAGTCCTTCAAAATGTCTGCAAAAAGCAGCAGCCAAGGTGTCTAAGTAAGGTAATGGCTAGTCTGGGTTAGGACAGTGTTTGAATCATGTAAAATAAAATCCAAAAATATTTACTTTAAAATAAAAAATGAGGCTGGGCATGGTAGTTCACGCCTGTAATCCCAGCACTTTGGGAGGCCGAGGCAGGTGGATCACTTGAGGTCAGGAGTTTGAGACCAGCCTGGCCAATATGGTGAAACCCCATCTAAACTAAAAATACAAAAATTAGCCGGGCATGGTGGCACATGCCTGTAATCCCAGCTACTCAGGAGGCTGAGGCAGGAGGATCACTTGAGCCTGGAAGACAGAGGCTGCAGTGAGCTGAAATTGCACCACTGCACTCCAAGGCAGAGGCTGCAGTGAGCTGAAATTGCACCACTGCACTCCAGCCTGGGTGACAGAGCGAGACCCTGTCTCAAAAAATAAATAAATAAATAAATAGAATAGAATTTCTAACATTTTCTTCTCACATCACAATAAAGCATCTTGTGCTCTGCTCACTCATTACCTGCTCTGGAGACAACTGCTCCAGGCTGTCTGTAATAGTTTTCTGCTGCTGCTGTAACTAATTTCTAAAAACTTATGGCTGGACAGAGAGGAGATTGGTGGTTTCCAGGAGATGAGGGAAGGGGAGAAATGGAAAGATGATAGTCAAAGGGTACAAAGTTTCAGTTACGCAGCATGAATAAGTTCTGGAGATCTCATGAACAGCATGGTGACTACAGTTTCAGGTACTGTATACCTGAAATTTGCCAAGAGGGTAGATTTTAAGTGTTCTCACCACGCATAAAAAGAAAGGAAAATGGTAAATATATGAGGTGATGATATGTTAATTAGTTTGATTGTGGTGATGGTTTCATAATGTATACTTATATCAAAACATTGAGTTCTACATCTTAGATGTATGCAATTTCAGATATACGAGTTCTACATCTTAAATGTCTAGCCCTTGTGAGTCAGTTGATTATACTTCAATGTAGCTGAAAAAATGGAAATCTGGGTGATTTTCTCTTTTCATAAGTTTTCTGTAAGTGTGAAAGTATTTCAACACAAAAAGTTAAAAATTAAAAAAAAGATGACACGCACATACACCTTCTTAGTGGCTTAAAACAACACAAATTTATTATCTTACAGTTTTGGAGATCAAAAATCCTAAAATCGAAGTGTTCATAGAGACGCAACACCTTGGAATCTTTAGGGGAGAATACATTTCTTTTCCTTTTCCAGCTTCTACAAGCTGCCTGCCATCCTTGGCTCATGACCCCTTCCTCCATCTTCAAGGCCAGCAGTGCAGCATCTTCAAATCTTTTTCTCTCTCATCTCTTCTTCTAGTATCACTTCCTTTCTGACTCTGACTCTACCACCTCCCTTTTATAAGGACCTTTGTGTCCTTATGAGGACATTGGGTTTACCCAGTCATCCATGTTAATGACTCAAACTCAAGATCCTTACTTTAATCACATCAGCCAAGCCCCATTTCCCTGTAAGTTAACATACTCGAAGGTTCTTAGGATTAGGCCCTGGACATCTTTGAAGGGGCCATGATGCTGCCTGACATACTACCCATTCATTAATGCATTCATTCAATCAATGTTTGTCAGGCACCTTCTATGTATGTGCCAGGTACTATGTTGGCTGAATACAGTGGAGAATCAAACAGACAAGACTCCTGCCCTCCTGAAGCAGTTCTTCATTTTTCTAGATAAGCACCACTGATCCATCCCACAGTGGGTCAACATATGTAATAATAGAAGAGGAATGTTTCATATGCTTAACATACATGCACAAACACATCCACTCACATAGTCACATTTGTATGAGTGTCCTGGTTACTGTAAATGTTTAAAACATGTTTTAGAAACTTTTTTTGTTTCTGTAATGTCCACTCTGAGTCCTTTTGCTAAATGAATGGGACTTCATTATGAGGGAACACTCCCAACTCTCAGTGCAACTCTCCTAATTCTCAGTCTTATTAAATAAAAAGCAGGGAGATTTTTTGCCCCACCAAACCTGAGTCTTCATAATCTCAGCCCCCTAATCTCTCTGGAAGCCATGGGTGACTCCATCCTGTTCTGCAAGAGAAGCAGACAATCCCTGCTGCCAGAGGCCAAGCTCGACCAATCACTGGCTTTGTCTCTCTCTCCTGTTTGCTGGTGTTTAGCAGGGCAATTGTGTCACATTCTTGGATTGACCAGTGAGTATGTGGCTAGGCACTATTTTGAGTGACTGCCTTCCAGTGATACATTACTTATAGTTTCCCAAACTGTAAGACAAATTGGGGTTGAGGATTATAGGTTCACTAGTCACCTCCTTGTCAGAGGCCCAGCATCTTCAGTTCCCTTTATTGTCTGCACTCCAGAGATGGATGCTGGATCGTGGATGACCCTAGCCATGCTGAGCGGGTGTCCTTTGCAAGACTTTCATCTCCATCTGACACTGTGTATGGGGCCAACCATTATGTCCTTCTCTTATTTCTTCCTGGATCTGTTAAACAGGAACTTCTGCCCTTTTTACTCACTCCTGCCCCAAGCAAGGAGGACTGATCTTCTGGCTCAAGTTTTTGTCTGGATAAAGTATAGAGCTGTGAGTATTGTCGAAGAAAAATTTCACTGGACAGACTGAAACAGGTAAGGGGAACTTTATTCAAAACTATTGCAGTAGGTGTCAAGACTATTGCAACAGGGGAGACAGCTTGAATTCAACTACTCAACTCTGATTACAACATGGCCAGCTGGGGATTTATAGCAAGGAGCAGGGTGAGGGAGTCAGTGAATGGAAAATTACTGAGAGAGCCTTGGTTAGGATTCAGGGGCAGGGGGTTTTCACTAAACTGGCTTAGCAGGATTCTTGCTAACACTGGGGCTGCAGGCCAAGGCTAAGGCCTAGTGGAGAAGAGTGCTCAGAGGAGCTGGGCTAGAGTTTGGTCAAGGAGGAAGTCCCTGTCACGATTATTATTTTCTCTGTTCTGGGAATTGCTTGCCACAGGATTGACACAGTCTCTGTTCCTCCATCCAGGGATGGGCTAGCCCTTGTGAGTGTGTGTGGGATGGGGGCAGGTGAAAAGTATACAGGTCTTGGGCTGGGCAAGGTGGCTCATGCCTGTAATCCCAGCACTTTGGGAAGCTGAGGTGGGCGGATCATAAGGTCAGGAGATCGAGACCATCCTGGCTAACATGGTGAAACCCCTTCTCTACTAAAAATACAAAAAGTTAGCCAGGCGTGATGGTGGGGGCCTGTAGTCCCAGCTACTCTGGAGGCTGAGGCAGGAGAATGGCATGAACCCAGGAGGCGGAGCTGGCAGTGAGCCGAGATCGCACCACTGCACTCCAGCCTGGGTGACAGAGTGAGACTTCATCTCCAAAAAAAAAAAAAAAAAAAAAAAAGGTATACAGGTCTTGGTGGGTACAGTCAGCTCAGGGGTTCAATATTAGGAAATATGCCTAAGATGTTTTCTCCAGTACAGCTTCAGTCAGTAATAGAGACAATATTTTGATCACCACTCCACTAGCTGTTTCTGTTTTTCATTCCCACCAGCCATCTATGGGAGTTAGTTCCCACTGCTCCACATTCTTGCCGACACTTGGTACTATGAGGATTTTTTATTTTAGCCATTGTAATAGGTTTGGGGTATCTCATTGTGATTTTAATTTTGGTTTCCCAAATAACTAACCATGAACCACTTTCTTCATGCTTATTTGCCATTTGTATATCTTGTGCCTGTTCATAGCTTTTGCCCAGCTTTTGAGTTGTTTTCTCATTGTTGAGTTTTGAATGCTCTTCATGTATTTTTGATACAAGTTCTTTGGTGGATATGTGTGTGAGAAAAATATGTGAACACATTTTTATTCCAGCCTGTAGCTTGTCTTTTCGTTCTTTTAACAGTATCTTTTGGCCCAGCGTGGTGGCTCATGCTTGTAATCCCAGCACTTTGGGAGGCTGAGGCGTGTGGACCACCTGAGGTCAGGCATTCAAGACCAGCCTGGCCAACATGGTGAAACCCCATTTCCACTAAAAATACAAAAATTAGCTGGGTGCAGTGATGCGCGCCTGTAATCCTAGCTACTCGGGAGGCTGTGGCAGGAGAATCACTTGAACCCGGGAGGTGGAGGTTGTGGTGAGCCGAGATCATGCCACTGCACTCCAGCCTGGGTGACAGAGCCAGACTCCGTCTCAAAACAAACAACAACAACAACAAACAACAACAACAAAAATCCCCAGTATCTTTCAAAGAACAAGGTTTTAAATTTCAATGAAGTGTAATTTACCAAATTTTCTTTTATGGATTGTGTTTTGGTGTTACATCCTAAAGCCTTTGCTTAAATTTAACAAGAATTTCTCCTAAGTTTTTTTTCTAAACTTTTTCTAATTTTATGTATTATATTTAGGTTTATGATTCATTTTGAATTCATTTTTAAGGAGTGAGATATAGCTTGGAGTTTATTTTCTTGCACTATTTCAGAACCATTTTAAAAAAGATAATGCTTTTGCACTTTTGTCAAAATTCTATTGATCATTTTTGTGTGGGTCCATTTCTGGATGCTCCATTTTATTCCACTGATCTTTGTGTCTATACTTTCACCAATATTGTAGTGTCTTGACTGCTGTAGAATTATAATAAATCTTAAAATCAGGTAGTATGAGTCCTCTAACTTCATTCTTTGTTTAAGAAACTGTTTTGCCATTCGTATACATTTTAGAATAAGCTTGTTAATTTCTACAAAATTTCTTTTCGGATTTTGATTGAGATTGTGGTAAATCTATAGATAAATTTAAGAAGATTGATCTTTTAACTTTAGTAAAGTCATTCATTCAATGAACACAGTATACCTTCCCATTTATTGGTTCTTTGACTTATTTCATCAGTGTTTTGTAGTTTTCGGCAGAAAACTAAAGAACATAAATATGTTTTGTTAGATATTTAACCAAGTATTTCTTGTTTTTGGAACTATTATGAATAGCAACATTTTTTATGTTTTAGTTTTTAGTTGTTCATTGGTAGTACAGAGAAATACAATGAATATTTGTGTGTTGAACTTCTATTCTGTAACCTTGTTAACTTTTTAGTTCAGGTAGATTCTTTGAGATTTAATATGTAGACAATAATGTAGGTGAATAGAAGGAGTTTTATTTTTAATGTTTTGCTTTTCAATCTGTACACCTTTTATTTATTTTTCTCACCTTGTTACATTGACTTGAACTTCCAGTATGATGGTGAATAGAGGTAGTGATGGAAAATATCTTTACTTTGTTCCTGATCTTAGGGGAAAAGCATTTAGTTTTGCACCACTAAATATGATGCTAGCTGTATGTTTTTTGTAGATACTCTTTTTCAGGCTAAGGCAGCTTTTTTCAATTCCTGGTTTGGGAAGTGTTTTGAACACAGAGGGATGTTGAATTTCGTCAAATGTTTCCCCTGTATCTATTGATATAATCATATGTTCTTTTCCCCTCAGTCAGTTAATATGGGGGATTAAATTGACTGATTTTGGAATATTGAAACAGTTTTGCATTTCTCCACTTTGTTGTGGTGTATTATCCTTCTTATATTGTTGATTTAACTTGCTAATATTTGATAAGAAATTGTGTGCCTTTGGATGGATGAAGCTGGAAACCATCAATCTCAGCAAACTAACACAGGAACAGAAAACCAAACACTGCATGTTCTTACTCATAAGGGGGAGTTGAACAATGAGAACACGTGGACACAGGGAGGGGAACATCACACACTGGGGCCTGTCAGGGGTTGGGGGGCAAGAGAAGGGAGAGCATTGGGAGAAATATCTAATGTAGATGACAGGTTGATGGGTGCAGCAAGACACCATGGCACATGTATACCTATGTAACAAACCTGCACGCTCTGCACATGTACCCCAGAACTTAAAGTGTATCTAAAAAAAGATATTTTGTGCCTTTGTTTATGACAAATGTTGGTCTGCAGTTTTATTTTCTTGTACTGTTTCTTGTATTATTTTGGTATCAGGCTTGTGTTAGTTTCATAAAATGAGTTAGGAAGCATTTCTCCCTTTTGAATTTTCTGGGATAAATTGTGCCGATATTTTCCCTCAGTATTTGGTAGAATTTTCCACTGAAACCATCTGGACCTGGAATTTCCTTTGTTGGAAAGTTTTAGCTAAGAATTCTGTTTATTTAAGTGAATATGGGACTATTCAGGTTATCTATTTTTTCTTGAGTGACTTTTGATAGCATCTTTTGAAAATTTATCTATCTCATTTAAAGTTGTTGGATTTACAGGCAGGGTTAGTAATAGTATTTCCTTATTACCCTTCTAATATCTGTAGGGTCTGTAGGGATATTGTCTCTTTCATTACTGCTCTTGGCAAGTTGTGTCCTATCTTACTTATCCTCTCTGTTTCTCCCTCCATCTCCCTCCCTCTCTCCAACATCACTTCTTCCATACTCCCTCTTTTGGTTAGCCTGGATAGAGATTTATCAATTGTATTGATCTTTCCAAAGAACCAATTTTTGGTTTCATTGATTTTCTTATCTTGTCCTGTTTTTGATATATTTCCATTTTTGATTTTATATATTTTATTATTATCTTTATTATTTTCTTCCCTGTGTTTGCTTTTTGAATAGTTTGCTTTTATTTTTCTAGTTTCTTAAGGTGAAATTTTAGATTAATTACTTGAGAGCTTTCTAGCTCAACTGACCCATTTATAACTACATAATTTCCTCTTTATCGTGGGTAATTCCTCTTGTTTCAAAGTCTACTTTTTCTACTACTAATACGCCAGCTTTCTTTTGATTTGCATTTGCATACTATATCTTTTCTCACTCTTTTACTTTTAACCTATCTACATTATTATGTTTAATGTGGGCTTCTTGTAAATAGCATATAGATCGGCCTTCAAAAAATTCAAACTGGATTGACAGTTCTTTCAGTATTTAAAAAAATACTGAGATATTGTTCTAGTCTCTTCTGGCTTATTTGGTTTCTGATGAGAAATCTAAAGTCATGCAAATAATTTTCCACTCTATGTAATGTTTTGATTTTTCTAAGGTGCCTTTCAAGATTTTTTCCTTTATATTTGATTTTCATCAGTTTGATCACATTTTTTCCCCCAAGGCCATCCCTTTCCTGTCACTCTGGGAAGGGATCGAGGCAGGAGATGTCTCCTGCAGCATTTTCAGTCCATGTCCATTGCACAGTTTCCAAAACTGCCCTATCTTGGAGTATAAGCCAGGAGATACTCACTGCTATATTAACCATCCTTTGGGTTTTGATTTCTCTCTTCAATTTGCCTGATATAATTTATTTTTCTGAGTCCTTACATGTTTGCATTATGATTCTGTCCAGGGTTGCTAGTTATGATCAGTGGGAGAAATAGGGTGGAGTGCGCTTACTTAGCCAGAACTAGCAGCTGGAAGAGTTACTTTTAGTGAACCTGAAAAGAAGAAATATAAACCTCCATGGCTTGGAGGTGAGAGAATATGTAAAATAGTAAGACAAGGGCCTAATCCCCAACTACTGGTCAGGAATTAGGAAAGGAGACTTGTTAATTTGACTAGAGATTCTTTTAGGGTCTGTGAATGGATACAGGGTGCTGTAAGCGGCTAGTACCTTTCAGCCAAGAACCAGAGCCTGTGAAGCAAAGCTTACGAAAATGTCTGTCTCTCTGACTCGGCACTCCCCATTACATTTGGGTATCTGGAAAACAACTTTTTTTTATGTCACATGTATTTTATTTCATTGAATATCATATGAAAATCGGGAAAAATGTGAGACAACAAATCCTAGATTATCAACATAGGTAACAGAGAGGAGAAAGGCCCAAGCAAACATAAGAAAAAAGTTCTGTACTGAAACACAGCTATTCCAGTCTACTCATTTGTAAAGTTAAAGTGTGAATATTAGAAAGTAATACAATATTAAGGACACTAAAAGAAAGAATACCCCCTAGATTTGTGGTACAAGTATGTGGCTGTGAAAAACAACTTTATACATGAAGAATTCACTGGAGTGAATATCAGAGTATAAACAAAAGGGTTTGGAATTGAGATGATGCATTTGATTTAATATAAAGTGGAAAAAATAGAAGATAAGAGACAAGATGATTGTAATTGTGTTTCATGTATTCTGTGATTCCAACTGGATGAATAATAAGCAAGAAATGGACAGAACTGTCTAAAAATTAAATTGCTTATGTTGGGGGAGTAAAGGATATGAGATTGTGGGTGTCTTATTCTTTCATTTTTCAAAAATTTCCTTAATGTGGCTGCTATGGTTTGAATGTCCCCTCTAAAAGTCATGTTGAAACTTAATCCCCAATGTGGCAGTATTGAGATGCAGAGTCTTTAAAAGGTAGTCAGGTCATGAGAGCCCTCATGAACTAATGGATTAATGAGTGAATGAATGAACGGGTCATCATGGGAGTGGGACTGGTGGTTTTATAAAGAGAAGAGAGACCCCAGTGAATACAGTTAGCCGCCTCACCATGTGATTCCCTGTGCTACCTCAGGACTGCAAGAGTCCCCACCAGTAAGAAGGCACTCGTCAGATGTCCCTCTGACATTGAACTCTACAGCCTCGAGAACTGTAAAAAAAATAAGTTTATTTGTCTATAAATTACCCAGTTTCAGGTATTCTGTTATAAGCAGTAGAAAATGGAGTAAGAAATGGCTCTATGAGCTTTTCAAATAAAATAACATGTAAGAATAATTCCTGGCCTATTGCCTGACGGTCATAGTGTTCCCCATTCTATTTCTGTCACTTATTTGGGAAGGTTTTCCTGATTCTCACCTCTCACCCCAGTCATCCCTGTGGCATGTTTCTATATCACTGTATTGATGACAATTTACTGTACTGTAAAGTACAGTACTGATGACAACTTTACAGTTAATGCTTTGATTTTCTACCTTCTCTGGTAGACATGGGCTTTTGCAGGTGAGGGCAGTATATTTTCTTGCTTACTGACACATCTTTAGCATGTAGCTAGTGCCTTGTCTATGATAGGTACCTAGTAAATATTTATTGCCTAAATTCTCAAGTCTCCAAATAAAATAGAATACCAAAAAGCTAAGACTTTTATTTTACACTGTCTTTGGCTCTTTTGGTCTCAGGCACTTTTGGAACCCACACCTCACTTTCTCTTCATCTTGACAAACACTGTCCAAATTTTTCAGCAAACCCAAAGCTGGATGGCATGGTGCATTGAGTTGGCAATTAACCAAAGGAGTGGCCCAGTGATGAAAGAATACTCCACAGAAAAGGAAAACAGAACTCAAGTTTTGGCTAAGGCTGCCATCGTCAAGAATGATCTGAGGAAACCCAAGGGATTATGGCCGAAAGGATTCTAGTGGTATTGTTAAGTCAAGTCCTCTCTGGCCCCACTCCTATGAGATACCAAATTCAAACACACTGGTGCTAATTCAAGTGCACTTTACTTTACTTTAGGACACGTTGTTTCATTTTAGAAGCAAGTATAGGAAATCGCCCAAACCACAAGCCACACATTACGATGGCAGGCTGTAAGTAGATCTTACTCAAACAACCCTAGCATGTAAGAGTTAGAAGTGCCCTTCAACATATCTATTCCAAACACCTTCCTCCAAAGTTGACACAGATTTTCTTGGCAACAGTCAAGATGAGTAATCACCCAGTCTTCCCTTGAGCACTTTGAGTGATGGTGAACTCCCCATCTTTCAAGACAGCTCATTACCTTTTCAGAGAAATCTCTTGTAGACTTGGTAAACATGAGGTACATGTGCTGACACTCTGAGCCCCACACTTGTGGCAGAGATCACCAATTAATCACAATGTTTTTTTTCCCCCACTAAGCCTAGGTTTAGCTTTAGAATCATCCTCAACATTGTTTTTCATTTGGATAGAGGTCAATTTTCAGTCCCTGCTGCAGTTACGAGAAAGTTAAGTCTTCCACACATTGCTCTTCTTCATGTTCTCTGTGAGCACACAGGACTCTAATAGTCTGGGGTGAGGACAGCGTCAGCCCTGAAGTTTTGAGCCCATTCCTGGAACACAGTTTGGGAAAGACAAAATCTGCAGGCTGGTGGGTTGGCATTAGGATCTCCAAAACCTGAGATCCACAAGGTCAAATATTGGAAACAGGCATTTCTTAGGCACTATGAATAATCTTTCCACTGACTTCTGAAAGCCTATATCAGGGATGGAAGCCTAGGGTCATTGAGGCACTGGGACCCAGGTTGAGGGCAGGTCAAGGCTGCTTGTGGTAAAGCTGGGACTAGAACCTCAGTCTGTGATCTCTAATCCATTGAGTCCCCTATCAGACCAAATTTATTTTTCTTTGATAAAGCATTAACATACTATTTCCCCAATTTCATTTTGAAATCATGGGTTGAGTCATGAAGAAGGCAGGTCATCAACCTATATGGAAGAACGGTGGGTCTACTGAAACACAGAGTGATTCCTTGCAGCTTCCAGAAGAGTTTGGGAGATTCAGTTGTGAATAATGCTAACATAGTTGCAATGTTAGATTAGTACAGGTTTACTTTTAAATATTTAATAATATAAAAGACTTGCATAGCTTCAATTCATTTAAGCCTCCCAATAATGGGTAAATTTTAAGTTTCCTGAAAAGTGAGATCATCCATGTAGACAATCCTGTTTTTGACATAATTGTCCAACGTGGAGGAGGAAACTTGTTCAGGCCTTCCTTTTGTCTTACCATCAGTGACAGCTGAGTCAATTTTCTCTTCTGGTGGGTATGCTTTGTTCCTTTTGGAAAATGCCTGGCTGATTTCTGCATAGGTTCTGTTTTTGGTCTCAGGCAGCACAAAATATAGGTAGATAGCACCTGTCATACAAATTGTAGCAAAGACTAGGAAACAGTAGGTGTCCAGACTTTTCTGTGGAAAGGCAGAGACAAAAACCATCAAATAGATAATCAGTAAACTTGCTGTTAAACCATCTCTACACAGATTTTTAAAATAGCTCCACATTCATATACCAATACTCCTAGACAAAACACCATGTGTGATGTTGGCTCTATAAGGCAAGTGTGCCCTACATGAAGTGTTATCACATAAGGCTTGAATAAATCAGCTTCAAACTCTCGGAAAGATGAGAAAATGGCACTTTTTTGTTGTTGTTGTTGCAAATTTGGCATTTAAAAATTAATCATCATAAAAGCAAAATGGAATGCTTGCTGAATATTAGCTTAAGCTTATATTTACAATTAACCACATTGTCTCCATGCTTCTACTATACACATGAGACAAGAATGACATCAAAAGGGAAGAGAAATGCCTTAGTTCATAGGAAGAATGTGGAGCATAGAATAGGCCAAGGTAATGCCAGTTTTTCTAATATGCAAATGATCTAACTCACTAATTGATACTCTGAGACGGCCTTGCACAAATAAGAGAGATGAGAAAAAATAGAAATGTTCAATGCAATCACTCTGTTTTATGTATCCTGATTAGTGCTTGGACTAGAATAACCCTGCCAACTGCACTAGACCTTGAGCTTCTCAGTGACTCAGTCACCTCTGTAGCTCCTGTGCCTTATAGGAGGTACTCAGGACATGTTTGTGGAATAAAAGGCTTGAAATTCTAGCCTGAATCGATCTGCTTGCTTTGGTCTCCCAGGTACTGGGATTATAGGCATGAGCCACCATTCCAGAAATAAAAGACTTTCTGGGTCCCAGCTGTCAGGATTGTGACTATTATATGCAACAAACATCTACTGATCCAAAGATAAGGTGACACTGTCTTTGAATAATATTTCCCAAGAAGCAATATCCAGATTTTAGTCAATTCCATTCTATTCTTTGATTTGACAAACATTTATTTTTGGAGAATGGCAGAGTGCTTAAGCTTGATCCCTGGATCACATCCTAGATCTACCATTTACTAAATCTGAGACTCTTTGTCCCTCAGTTTCCATGATTGAAAAAGAGGATAATCATGGTACATGTAGGGTTGTTGTATGAATTAAATGAGACATTCCCTTTAAAGTGCCACATGCAGTAAATGTTCCACACCTGGGGGTGCTTAGCTCTTGAGACTGTGCCTTCTGCTCGTACAAAGACTTCAAGAGTAGTGTGGAGAAGGGGGAGAGTATGGGCTCTGAAGCCAGTTGAGTGGGATTCAAATCCTGATCCCATTACTCACATGTTGTTCTAACACTTATGATGTGCCATTTAAGATAGAATTTCAATCCACTGAGCATCTGTTTCCTCATTTGCAACATGGTGATATATACCCACATATTGTTTTGAAGATGAAATGAGACATATCAATTTTTGCATTCAACATCCTCCACACCCCCATCTGCAGGCGGAATGGACATCTGACTTATCAAGTCCAAAGTGGAGCCTCTAAAACTGCCTGCTCTAGCCGTCCTCATCTCTGCTGATGGCACCTCCATCCTTCTGATTGATTATGCCAACAAAAACACTTGGAGGCAGGCTGAGCTTCTCTCTCTCTCTCCCACCCACATCTGCTCCATCAGGAAATCATGTTGCTCCACCTTGAAATGTATTCCAAATCTGAGGGTTTGTCATCACTTCTATTGTAACCTAATTTTGGTGCAAGCCACCATTATGTTTTGCTTGGATTTTTGCAATAGCTTGTCAACTGATTTCCCTGCTTTTCACTTTAAGCATAATCTTAAGATTATTCTTAACAGACAAGCCAGAGTGATCCTGTTAAACAAAGGACAAAACTTGTCACTCCTCTGCTCAAAACCCACCATGACTTCCTAAGTCACCTGCAGGAAAGCCAAAGTCCTCACCATGGCCTCCAAGGCCACCGACCATGTGTCCCTCTTATTTCTCTGATCTTTCTCTCCTCACTTTCTTTGCCCCAACTCCACTGCCTTTATGATTTCCCTCCAGTATTAGGCCTCAGAATCTTTGCACATGCTGTTCTCTCTTGCTGGAATAATCTTTGTTTAGGCCTCTGTGTATCCTGCTTTCTTTCTCCTCTTCATCCGACTTAAAGGTCATTTTCTCAGAGAGGTTTTCTTTGACTCTCATTTCGAAATAGCCCCTCCCAGCCCTGCTTCATTGCCTTCAAAAACACTCATCACTATGCAGCATTATAGTGTGCAACTGCCTGTTTATTAACCTTCTCCCTACCAAGAGGTAACTATCTGAAGGCAGGAGTCATCATTTTTCTTGTATTCCCAGAGCCCGGAGAATGTCTGATATACAGTAGATGCTCTGAGTATCTTAGTGAGTGGATGGATGGACTGAGGCTCAGAGAGGCTTCCTGCCCTATCCCAGGCCACACACAGGGCTTCCTAGGACCTCTCTGACACCCACACAGCTGCCTCTTGCTTGGCTTTCTTTTCCCAAGGGACCTGATGGGTGTCGTGAGGATTATTCTCACAGCTTCACAAAATTCAGTCAAGAACACGTGGCTCAGCCAAGCACAGTAGCTCACGCCTGTAATCTCAGCACTTTGGGAGGCTGAGGTGGGTGGATCACTTGAGGTCAGAAGTTCAGGACCAGCCTGGCCAACATTGTGAAAACCCATCTCTACTAAAATTACAAAAATTAGCTCGGCATGGTGGCAGCCGCCTGTTATCCCAGCTACTTGAGAGGCTGAGGCAAAGATTAAAACTGGATCCCCTCCTTACACCTTATACAAAAATTAACTCAAGATGGCTTAAAGACTTAAATGTAAAACCCAAAACTATAAAAACCCTAGAAGAAAATCTAGGCAATACCATTCAGGACATAGTCACGGGCAAAGATTTCATGACAAAAATGTCAAAAAAAAAAAAAAAAAAGAGCAACAGAAGCAAAAATTGACGAATGGGATCTAATTAAACTAAAGAGCTTCTCCACTGCAAAAAAAAACTATCATCATAGTGAACATACAACCTACACAACGAGAGAAAGTTTTTGCAATCTACCCATCTGACAGAGTTCTAATATCCAGAGTCCACAAGGAACTTAAACAAATTTACAAGAAAAAACAACCTCATTAAAAAGTGGGCAAAGGACACAAACAGATGCTTCTCAAAAGAAGACATTCATATGGCCAAAAAACATATGAAAAAAAGCTCAACATCACTGATCATTAGAGAAAGGCAAATCAAAACCACAATGAGATACCATCTCATGCCAGTCAAAATGGCAATTATTAAAAAGTCAAGAAACAACAGATGCTGGCGAGCTTGTGGAGAAAAAGGAATGCTTCTACATTGTTGATGAGAGTTTAAATTAGTTCAATCATTGTGAAAGACAGCATGGTGATTCCTCAAAGACCTAGAGGCAGAAATGCCATTTGTCCCAGCAATCCCATTACTGGGTATCTACCCAAAGGAATGTAAATCATGGTATTATAAAGATACATGCATGCGTATATTCATTGCAGCACTATTCACAATAGCAAAGATATGGAATCAACCCAAATGCCCATCAATGATAGACTGGATAAAGAAAATGTGGCATATATACACCATGGAATACTATGTAGCCATAAAAAGGAATGAGATCATGTCCTTTGCAGTGACATGGATGGAGCTGGAAGCTGTTACCCTCAGAAAACTAACACAGGAACAGAAAACCAAACACTGCATGTTCTCACTTATAAGTGGGAGCTGAACAATGGAACACATGGCCACATTGAGGGGAACAATACTGGGGCCTATCGGGGGGTTGCAGTGGAGGGAGAGTGTTAGGAAGAATAGCTAATGGACTCTGGGCTTAATATTAACACCTAGGTGATTGGTTGATCTGTGTAGCAAACCACCACGGCATGTGTTTACCTGTGTAACAAACCTGCACATCCTGCACATGTACCCCCAACTTAGAATAAAAGTTGAAGAAAAACAAAAAGCTCAGAAAAAGTTTGACTAGCCCTGCCCGTCTCACTCTGCTGAGGCACTCAGGATATGACCCAATATTCTTCAGGTTGAAAAGAATAATTTGCTCTTTTCCAGAATTTATTGAACTCAAACTGCATTTTACAACTCGAGTAGAATCAAAGAGGCACACATTTGCATGCAATTTTCTCTGAATCGGAAAATATTGGCACTCCACACTGGAGACCGTTTTTCGCAGGCTTTATAACAAATGGCCCAAGCAACACTGATGCTGACCACAGCAAATGCTGCCAACAGGATCCCAGCGCCAGAGTGTGGAGGTGAGCATGAAGGGATGTGGGCTCCTCCCCACAACCACAGTGGCCTCCTTTCTCTATTGGTGATGAGAGGGCTAAGGATTTTCCCTGTTTTACAGGTGAGGAAACTCAGGCTTGGAGAGGAAACCCATGCTTGAGGAGTATGCCCAGGGCCCTCCGCTAATACATGGGCTTCAATACAGGCGTGATTCGTGCCGTTGTCTGTGGCTCTACTGGTTCAGACATTTTATTCTGAGGAAGAAGTCCAGGCTTCTTAGGGGTCTGTTTGGGGGCTGGAATACATTTGCCACTGACACTTATTGGAATAAGTGAAACAATCAAGATGTGTGAGTAGTTTCTCTTGGTGGCTGCTGTGGGCTGAACTGCGTCCCTCCTGAAATTCATCCATTGTGTCCTAAGCCCTAGCACCTCAGGATGTGATTAAGTTGAAATGAGGTCATTAGGGTGGGCCCTAATCCAATATCCTGCTGTTCTTATAAGAGACGAGATGAGGACACAGATCGACACAGAAAGGAGACCATGTGAGGACACAGGGAGAAGACAGCTGTAAGGAACATGTTTGTGCTTTGGTCAAGGGTAGGCTGAGTTAAACATCCAGAGTGACTTAGTGAGTTTAGAGGGCAGGCGTATAACTCCACCTGTTATCACAGCCATGTAGCCATAACATGGGAAGGGCATCCCTTGGCCCTACACCACTGTTGTCTGTAAAAGGTATAACTGCCCTGCTGACACTGTACCAGCACTCTCGCGCTGGCGCCCAGAGAAAGAGAAAGAAAACAAGAGCTGTCCATCTGCAAAATGGAAACAGGGGAGCTAGGACATAGCTCGAGTTCCGGTGCCCAGAGAAAGAGTTAAGCTGATGACCTTGAAGGGCAAGCTGGCAGTGCAGCCACATGTGGGAGCTGCTGGACTAAGCAGCCAAGACAAGGTGGACAGTGTGAGAGAACTAGTGTGAGTGAGCTGCTGAGAGACTACACTGCAGCTGCCTGCAGCCCCCTGAGTGTTCTTCCAGCTGTCTGCTCATCCACCCACTGCCTTCAGACCTCAGCATAAGCTGGAACCTGACCCTGGGAATAGCAATTGGTGTAGTTGTGAACTTGACAACAGCCATTTACAAGCCAAGGAGAGGGGCCTCAGAAGAAATTAACCCTGCTAAGCCCTTGAGCTCAGACTTCTACTTTCTAGAATTGTGAGAAAATAAATTTCTGTTGTTGAAGCTCCCTAGTCTGTGCTATTTGGTCATGGCGGCCCAAGGCCCAAGTAGATGAACATAGTAGCTCTTGATTGTGGCTGAGCTGGTTTTCAGAAGGGAGGTAGGTCAGAAATGGTTCATGTATGGCATCTACAACACATACATGTTGCTCCCGTGGGCGGGTATGGGTGGGGCTGTGGTGGGCTGGGGTTGGGGGATGTGACTTAGAACTTGTTAGCCCTGTATTTCTCTAATGCATTGATCATTGCTCATAGCAGCCCCCTAAGCCCAGCTCTCTAACTTGCTAAGCTCCTCTCTAGAAAGGAAATTAAGCGTGGCTGCCTTCTTAGGCTTGGGTCAGGAAGCTGACATTTCACAAAATACTAAACGTAGCTACCTGCCCAGCGTCTCCATCTGTATGTCCAGCCTGGCTCTTCCTGCTCCGATGAAGGTTCATCAACAGTCACACCTGCAATGTTTCCCGAATGACCCCTGAAAACCCAGACACCCTGGACATACCCAGCTGCTCAGGAACTGTTTCCAGAGGGGATTTGTTTCGAAAATGCCCACAGGCATAAGAAAAGGCTCATAAATGACAGGCAAGAGAAGCAAGAATAAAGCAAAGAATTGATCCTAGTTTTTAGAAATACAAAAAAATCTAGGTTTGGAAGTGCAGTGACCTTGGAAGTTACTACATCTCTCTGAGCTCATCCCCTTGCCTGTCAAAGGGCGTGATACAGGCACTACCTCCTAGCACAGGCAGTGGTAGAGTGCTCTGGGCACACAGCAAGCGTTCAGTGAACACTATGCTAAAGTGGCACGTTGGTGCTGTTAACGCTCAAACTGTGGCAGGCAAGCAAGGTCTTTCACACCCCACACCCCCGAGTGGCTCAGAAGATAGTGGCCTGCTTCTCGGACATACAAATCTCAATACTGGGCCATGTGAAGGTGCTGGAGCTTCTCTACTTAATTTATAAATGTGATGGGGGAACCGTGTTGACAGAAGCAGCTTGAAGTTAACTTTTGCCACAATGACGACTTTACTGACACCTGGCTCTGCTGGCTTTGAGCCAAACTGTAAAAAGCCACTTGAGGTTTAAAGTCAATTGAAAAGATAACTTGTTATGTTCTGACTGCAGCCACGTGAAGGTGTCCCAGGATGGGAGTAAATGGGTGTGGGATCTTGAGTAACTCCATGGCTCATGGAGCCCCCAACAGCACTTATGTTTCAGAAATAGAGTGGTTGTTGCTAAAACACAAAGATGCCTTGAAAGTTCTGGGTGTGGCAACCTTCTAACCCTCCTCCGAGACGAGGAGGCTGTAGCAAGTGATGGATGGAGAGGGAAGTTGAGCACGAGGTGGTGAAGTGGAGAAACTGGGTTTGATGCTGATTGTGGGAACTGGGCCGACCATGTCTGCTTCCTGGACCTCCTTGCCTGTACAGTGGCAAGGATCAGAAACTCCACCTCAGGACTGTGTGAGGGTGATGTGGGCACAGAAAGACATGCATGGGGGAGGGGGGTGGCACAGAGCAACTGCTCCGTAACTGTGAATGTGGGAACAGCCACCATGCAGGCTTGGAGCTGGGGTGGCTGGTGCCTGGAGTGCCCCATACTGGGAGTTGGGTATTGGAGTGCAAATACTGACCTTCGGCTCACCTAAGCTGGCAGCAGAATCTCTGGGATGTGTCGGGCTTGGCACTAGTAAATTAGCAGGCAGACTTAGAACTGAGTGTCCAGAACAGTTGGTGAGGGGAGGAAGACAGGTTTGAAATAGCTCCTGAGAATGGATGGTGATGTATCTGACGGATTCTCACCTCCTCCAGGTGGTACCACCCAGCACTGAGGGCAGCAGGGAGCCCTGGTGGGCATTTGAGCAGGGACGCTTCATCCTCCTTCTGCAAATGCTTCCGGGCCCCTTGCTCTGTGCAGAAGGCTTGCAAAGCCTTTTGTGTTCCTGCTCCCAGATAACCCTCTGATCTGATCCTCTATCTTGCCCATCTTTCTTGCTCACTCTGTTTCAGTCATATAGGCCTCTGGGTGGTTTCTTACACAGGCCAAATATAGCCCTGCCTAAGGGCCCTTGCACTTGCTGTTTTTCTAGCCAGGACTTCACCATTCCCAGACAGCTCTGCTCCCTCACTTCACTCAGGCCTCTGCGCAACTGTCACCTCCTTCCAGAGCCCTTCACGACTGCCCCATTTAAAATAGCACTTCTGCCTCTTTTGTTTCCCCGTTCAGCTCCAGGACCAGGAAACACAGGCTTTGTTACCACTGTATCCTCATTGCCTAGAATAGTGCCTGGCACACAGCTGGGACTCAACATATATATGTGTTGAATTAGTGAATCCAACGAATAGATTCTTTCCCTACCCAAAAAGACTTGTATCTGATTCTTGAGTATGTGGGCATTTTCCTACTGATCACTGTCACCCTTGGGACAATGATCCCATTAGCTGTGGTTATGATGATGACAATGAGCATGCTAAATGGGTGGTGGTTTGCAGTGTGCACTGGAACTATTAGATGGAATTTGTTTTACACAGTGATGAGCACATTGCAAAAATGATAAGTAGGCTGTAGGTTTGAGTTGCTAACCTAGGAGTCCTTGCATACCGTCAGCAATGGGTAGTCCATGCCCTCTGAAGCAGCCCACAGCATTTAGGGAAGCTCTAGGAAGGCATAGGAAACAGAAAGGGATGAAAGGTTTTGCCCGAAACATAGTTTCTTCCTTCCTTAGGAAAATAGCATGAGTTTCCAGTTGAGAGGACAGAGATCAACCTCTGCTCTATGAATCACCCCTCAAGGGCTGCAGAATCAAAGGGAACCCCATGGGCAAAAGACTCCTTGTCAGTCATACCTGAATGAATGGGAAGAGGAGCCCAACAGCAAAGTTGGAGAGCCAGTTGACGGTGCCTGCGATGATGAAGGCAGCCGGCCGCTGAGATTGCTGGAAGAACTCACCAGTCAAGATGAACGGAATGCCACCTGCAATGTGTGAGCCAGGACACGGAATTAATCACTCTGAGGAGGTCATGCCTCCAGCATCCATCTCCATCTGCCACACTTTAGAGCCCCCCGCTGCCCCTTTACTGGATGTGTAGTGGGCCCCAGTTCCTGAGTCGCCCTTGTGGCTTAGTGTTACTCAGTGGAGATATCATTGATATTGGGGTGGGACAAGTCTTTGCTTTGAGAGACTGTCCTGTGCAATTGCAGGGCATTTATTACCCTTTACTTTCTGATGCCAGGAGAGCCTCCAGTCACCACCACAACCCAAGCTACCTCCACACATTTCCAAACTCACATGTGGTCTGAGGTCTATACCCTTCCATTCCTCCATATCCTGTACAGTGAGACCGGTGATCGCGCCCTGTGCCCAGACTGGGACCTAGGACTCAGCATGATTGCTGGGATCCCACTTGAACCTCCTCATCTCCAGCTGGAGTCACCACTCTGCCAATAAGATCTACACCTGGGTGTTTCTCAGACAAGACAGAGTGTGTACTGGATGGGAAATCCCTCAGGGACTTTTACTAAACTCTAGAGAGACACTGAACACAATTTGGAAATTACTAGGCTGGAGCCATTCATTGTGTCAACATCCAACAATTATTTATGTGCTGGGGCTGTTCCTACAGTGAGGTCAAAAGCAACATGTCTTTGCTTTCATGGGGAACCCTTGTCTGCTGGGATGACTTGTTCATTAAAATGGGAGTGAGTCCAGGAATGGAAAACCAAACATCGTATGTTCTCACTCATAAGTGAGAGCTAAGCTACAAGGATGCAAAGGCATAAGAATGATACAACTGGGGCCAGGAGCAGTGGCTCATGTCTGTAATCCCAGCACTTTGGGAGGCAGAGGCCGGTGGATTACCTGAGGTCAGGAGTTTGAGACCAGCCTGACTAACATGGTGAAACCCCATCTCTACTAAAAATACAAAAATTAGCTGGGTGTGGTGGTGCATGCTTGTTATCCCGGCTACTCGGGAGGCTGAGGCAGGAGAATCGTTTGAACCTGGAAGGTGGAGGTTGCAGTGAGCCGAGATCAAGCATATTGCACACCAGTCTGGGCAACAAGAGTGAAACTCCCTCTCAAAAAAAAAAAAAAAAAAAAAAAAGATAAAGAATGATACAACAGACTTTGGGAACTCGGGGGAAAGGGTGAGAGGGGGGTGAGGTATAAAACACTACAAATTGGGTGAATGTATACTGCTTGGGTGATGGGTGCATCAAAATCTTGGAAATCACCACTAAAAAACTTATTCATGTAACCAAACACCACCTGTTCCCAAAAAAACCTACGGAAATGAAAAAATTTAAAAAGGGGAGTGAGCAAATGAATAAATAAATATAAATACAAAATGTGATAAGCATTCTGGAGGAGATGCACTGTCTATTTTGGCAGTGGGTGGAGAACGATGCTCTGGGGAGGAGATGGTGGAGATGTGGATTGAAGAAGGAAAGGTGGCTCCTGAAGATCTGGGGAAGATCATGCCGGGTGGAGGGAGGGGCCAGCACAGGTCCTACAGGTGAAAAGATTGGGCCAAGGTCTACAACAGGGGCCAATCTGTCCAGACACCTGAAGGAGGCAGAGATGCATGGGGTGAGGTAGCAAATGAGAGCAGGGCCAGTGAAGCAGCCTCTTGTAGATCAGAGGGGTTTGCAGTTGAAGAAAATCACTTTGGGCTGCTATGCAGCAGTTGAGGTGATCAATTTGCATTTCACAGAGGTCACTCTGTTTGGAGAAAAGCCTGGAGGGTGTAGCAGTGGATGCAGTGGGCTGTTGGAGCAGTCCAGGGAGGAGGCAATAGTTGTTTAGGGGGGCTCAGATCACGGCAGGTGAGATGAAAGGAAGGGGCTGAATTTGGAGACAATTGTTTCATTGAGGTAAAGCTTTCAAGGTAAAGCATTGCACATACACAATCACTTAGCAAGCTGACCCAACCAAGCAGCCCAGGGTGACAAAGCCACAAAGCCAGGGCCAACTCAAGTCTGAATCTCTCCAGACCTTTCACTGTTATCACCCCACTATGTTGCCAGCAAGGCTTGCACTCCAACAAATCAAAAACGACTTGGAATGGACCGTCCCCTCACCTCCCACTACGCTGTGAGCCCCACTGAGCAGGCACTATTTCCATTTGCCTGGCATTTCCCACAGAGTAGATACTCCATCAATATTTACCTACATAAATTAAATGCTCAGAAGTTGATTTTGATAAGATTTGATATGCTGTTCACTACAAAAATACTAGACTCTGTATCTTAAAGTTATCTATTGAACTGTGTGAAACAATGGTTACATGCTGAAAAGTAATGAAACCAGCCTTTGGGTCTGCAGAATATTTCATTGTCAGAAAGTGTTTGTGTCACACACTCAGTTGGTCCTGCAGCTAACACCACTGGGAATCAGTTCACAGCAATTCCGAAGCCTGAACAGGGTTAGGTGATGATGTTTCACTTTCTGTGTCTTTCCTGGGTGTGTTTTTGGAAGCACCTGTGGATAACTCAGTACTTCTGATGCTGGTACAATGGAATGCGGTACAACAACGTACAATGCAGTAGAACACTGACAAATTGCCTCCTGGTACATCTCTTTGTTTCTTCAGAGCTTGAGGCCATGACTTGTTTATTGGTTAAGGCTCCTGATCCTAGCACAGTGATGAACACATACCAGGTGCTCTGTAAGTGTTTGCAGGATTGATGAAAGAATAAATGATTAGGATGCCAGGGAATTCGTGGTACATTGATATCAGATCCTCTCTTTCACTAGGCCTTCAGACCAAGCCCTAAGCAACCATGAGGAGCCTGCACAACGCCATTGTACACAGGTGTTTTCATTCCTGTTATCTCCTTTGATCTTCACAATCAGAGAAGGTGGTAAAGCACAGTGGACTGGAGCTTGGGCTTTGGTGTTAGTAAGATCAGGTTTAAGTCCTATCTCAGCTAAATCTTTCCAGAAAGGAATTCTCTCACCTGTAAAGTGATGATAGTAGGAGCTTACTACTGGGGGTATTTGTGAGCATGAAATGAACTACTACTAAATGCAAACACTTAGTATAAGTCTTGCACACGAAGGGCACTCAATAGGTGTTAGATACTATAATAATAATCATCAAGACTCCTCTGTATTATATCCCCCATTTTATGATTAGTTAGCTGAAGCTTAGAGAAGGGGAGTGATATATGCAAGGTTTCTTAGCAAGAAGTGATGGTGATGAAGAAGATGATGATGGTAATGATGATGATGATGGTGCTTCTGTAGCTGCTGGTGAAGATGATGATGGTAACTGTGACAGGCATTATGAAAAGCACTTTACCAGGTCTCTAGAAGGAGAACTACAAACCACTGCTTAAAGAAATCATAGATGGCACAAACAAATGGAAAAACATTCTATGCTCATTGATAAAAAGAATTAATATTGTTAAAATTACCCACAGCAATTTATGAATTCAATGTTATTCCCATTACACTACAATTGACATTCTTCACAGAGCCATAAAAAACCATTTTAAATTCATATGGGAACCAAAAAAGAGCCTGAATAGCCAAGGCCATGCTAAGCAAAAAGAACAAAGCTGGGGGCATCATACTACCTGACTTAAAACTATACTACAGAATTATAGTAACCAAAACAGCATGGTACTGGTACAAGAACAGATACATAGATCAATGGAACAAAATAGAGAACCCAGAAATAAGACTGTGCAACTACAACTATCTGATCTTTGACACACCTGACAAAAACAAGCAATGGGGAAAGGACTGTATTCAATAAATGTTGTTGGGATAAATGGCTAGCCATTTGCAGAAGATTGAAACTGGACTCCTTCCTTACACCATATAGAAAAATACACTCAAGATGGATTAAATACTTAAATGTAAAACCCAAAACTATAAAAACCCCGGAAGACAACTTAGGCAATACCATTCGGCAAATAGGCAGAGGCAAAGATTTCATGACAAGAACACCAAAAGCAATTGCAACAAAAGCAAAAATTGACAAATGGGATCTACTTAAACTAAAGGGCTTTTGCACAACAAAAGAAACTATCAACAGAGTAAACAGACAACCTATAGAATGGGAGAAATTTTTGCAAACTATGCATCTGACAAAGATCCAGCATCTATATGAAACTTAAACAAATTTACAAGAATAAAATCCATTAAAAAGCAGGCAAAGGACATGAACACTTTTCAAAAGAAGACATACATGTGGTCAAAAATCATATGAAGAAAAGCTCAATATCACTGATCATTAGAGAAATGTAAATCAAAACCACAATGAGATACCATCTCACAACAGTCATAATGCCTATTATTAAAAACTCAAAAAATAACAGATACTGGCTAGGTTGTGGAGAAAAACGAACATTTATACACTGTTGGTGGGAGTGTAAATTAGTTCAACCATTATGGAAGACAGTGTGGCCATTCCTCAAAGATCTAAAGACAGAACTACTATTTGACCCAGCAATCTCATTACTGGATATATACCCAAAAGAATACAAATACAAAGATACATGCATGTGTATGTTCATTGCGGCATTATTCACAATAGGAAAGACATGGAATCATCCTAGATGCCCATCAACGATAGACTGGATAAAGAAAATGTGGTATATATACACCATGGAATACTATGCAGCCATAAAAAAGAATGAGATCATGTCCTTTGCAGGGACATGGATGGAGCTGGAGGCCATTATCCTTAGCAAACTAAACGCAGGAACAGAAAACCAAATATTACATTTTCTCACTTATAAATGGGAGCTAAATGACGAGAACAAATGGACACACGGAGTGGAACAACACACATTGGGGCCTACTGGAGGGTGGGAGAACAGAGAGGATCAGGAAAAATATTAATAACAAATAGGTACTAGGCTTGGTACCTGGATGATGAAATAATCTGCATGGCAAACCCTTATGAAACACATTTACCTATGTAACAAACCTGCACATGTACCCCTGAACTTAAAAATAAAAGTTAAAAAACGCACTTTATATATATATTATTTTATTTAATTATCACTATGATATGATAGTTACTGCTATTATTTTTCCATTTAATATATAAAGAAACTGAGGCTTGTGGAAGGTAAGTAATTTTTTCAAGAGCACATCACCAGTAGGCTGCAAACTCAGTGACTCTGGGTAACTCCACAGCATGAGTTTTAACTACTCCCGTGGGCCCCAAGCAAGTCTAAGATACTAACAAAACTTAAAATACTTGAAAAGAACTTAGCTATCTTCATAGTTTTATCTGAATGCTCTCCCAAACCCTGCAATTCATTTGTCTCTTTTACTGAAGGCATTGGCGGCCTGATTTCCTAAGAATCTCTCAAGGTCTCTTTCTTCCAATCCAAGGTAAAATGAGAAAGAATGGGGTTTGATAAAGAAACAGAATGAATTTCAGTCAGGCCTTCTTTTATTTTTATTTTATTTTTCAGAATGGAAATAGTTTTATTGTTTTTTTCTGACTTTCATAAATAATATTTGCTCATGTAAAAAAATTTTTAAAAGCATGCAACTTGACAAAGTATAAAAAGGAAACAAAAATTACCTCTAAGCCTTCCACCTAGAGATGATCTCCATTTGTATTTTGGTATTTAGCTTTGAGGTTAAATGTTCTGTGAAGAAGATTGGGGCTACATGGGATATTTGTCTTTTAGGTGTTTGCCTTTTTCTACCCAGAGCCCTGAGGAAATTGTTCTTTATCTTTGAAATTCATTAACTTAACTATGATGTTTTTGATTGTATTAGTCCATTTTCACACTGCTATAAAGATATGCCTGACACTGAGTAATTTACAAAGAATAAAGATTTAATTGACTCAGAGTTCCAAATGGCTGTAGAGGCCTCAGGAAACTTACAATCGTGGAGGAAGGCAAAGGGGAAGCAAGACACATCTTACCACATCAAAGGAGGACAAAGAGAGAGAGCAGGGGAAACTTCCACTTTGAAACCATCAGATCTTGTGAGAACTCCCTCTCTATCACAAGAACAGCATGGGGGAACCACTCCCATGATTCAATCACCTCCTACCAAATCCCTCCCCTGACATGTGGGGATTACAATTCAAGATGAGATTTGGATAGGGACAGAGAACCAAATCATATTCTGGTGTTGATTTTCCTATAACGACTTTTTGTAGAACATAGCATATCCCTTTGAGCTGCAGATCCACTCTTTATTTACTTCTTATGTTATACCTTTGAAAATGTCTTATATTCTACATGTTGGATTCTTTGCTTTAGCGACACCAATTATCCTTGTGTTGGATCAGCTTTGTTTCCCTTTCCTATTGGTCATCTCGTGAGCGACTTTGTTCTCTTGTTTTCTGCATAGATATTGTATGCTCTGGGAAATCTCTCTCTTCCTTCTTCTCTCCCTTTCTTTCCTTTCTTCTTTGTTCTAGTTTCCCAGGTTGGCTCTTTCCCTGTGCATTTTCCCCCATTTCTCTTATCCTTATTGGAGTGAGCTACTTTGTCCAGATTTCCACCTGCTGTGATATGGTGGAAGACCCATCTTTGACACCTTTTCTTTTTATTATCTTCTAGTTTATCTTGGCTTTCACATCACAGTTTGAGATCTGACTACTATCTTTCAGTAAGTTTTCAATGAATTGAGGGAAAATGTGGCAGGGGTGGGTTGGGTAGAAAAATTGGTTAGGGCTGTCAGCAGCCCTTTATGGAGGATCTGGGTTCTTCTCTCTCTCTCTTCTTAGATTTTGTAAAGTGACATGCACCAGAACCCATTCCATGTGGTCAGGGGCATATTCTACTCCAGTGGCCTTTAACTGGTTTCCTCAAATTAGGACATAGTCTTAGGAAGTGGCAATCCCCAGGACCCTTTCAGAGGGCTGCTTGGGGGGAAGGTATCTTCTTGATCTTTCTCTGCAATGGCTGACGCACCTGCTCATTCTGTCTCCCCCATAAAATCAAGGTGGTAGCGAGAGTTTTTAGGGTTCATAAAATCTCCTTCTCTGGTCAGTGATGTTTTCTTTTTTTTATTATTATACTTTAAGTTCTAGGTTACATGTGCACAACATGCAGGTTTGTTACATATATATACATGTGCCATGTTGGTGTGCTGCACCCATTCACTCATCATTTAACATTAGGTATATCTCCTAATGCTATCCCTCCCCCCTCCCCCCACCCCACAACAGGCCCCGGTGTGTGATGTTCCCTTTCCTGTGTCCATGTGTTCTCATTGTTCAATTCCCACCTATGAGTGAGAATATGCGGTGTTTGGTTTTTTGTCCTTGCGATAGTTTGCTGAGAATGATGGTTTCCAGCTTCATCCATCTCCCTACAAAGGACATGAACTCATCATTTTTTATGGCTGCATAGTATTCCATGGTGTATATGTGCCACATTTTCTTAATCCAGTCTATCACTGTTGGACATTTGGCTTGGTTCCAAGTCTTTGCTATTGTGAATAGTGCCGCAATAAATATACATGTGTATGTGTCTTTATAGCAGCATGATTTATAATACTTTGGGTATATACCCAGTAATGGGATGGCTGGGTCAAATGGTATTTCTAGTTCTAGATCCCTGAGGAATCGCCACACTGACTTCCACAATGGTTGAACTAGTTTACAGTCTCACCAACAGTGTAAAAGTGTTCCTATTTCTCCACATCCTCTCCAGCACCTGTTGTTTCCTGACTTTTTAATGATAGCCATTCTAACTGGTATGAGATGGTATCTCACTGTGGTTTTGATTTGCATTTCTCCAACGGCCAGTGATGATGAGCATTTTTTCATGTGTCTTTTGGCTGCATAAATGTCTTCTTTTGAGAAGTGTCTGTTCATATTCTTCACCCAATTTTTGATGGGGTTGTTTGTTTTTTTCTTGTAAATTTGTTTGAGTTCATTGTAGATTCTGGATGTTAGCCCTTTGTCAGATGACTAGATTGCAAAAATTTTCTCCCATTTTGTAGGTTGCCTGTTCACTCTGATGGTAGTTTCTTTTGCTGTGCAGAAGCTCTTTAGTTTAATTAGATCCCATTTGTCAATTTTGGCTTTTGTTGCCATTGCTTTTGGTGTTTTAGACGTGAAGTCCTTGCCCATGCCTATGTCCTGAATGGTATTGCCTAGGTTTTCTTCTAGGGTTTTTATGGTTTTAGGTCTAACATTTAAATCTTTAATCCATCTTGAATTAATTTTAGTACAAGGTGTAAGGAAGGGATCCAGTTTCAGCTTTCTACATATGGCTAGCCAGTTTTCCCAGCACCATTTATTAAATAGAGAATCCTTTTCCCATTTCTTGTTTTTGTCAGGTTTGTCAAAGATCAGATAGTTGTAGATATGTGGCATTATTTCTGAGGGATCAGTGCTGTTTTCTAAAGATTGGAGACAGAATCTCCTATGCTAGAATTATCCTTTATTAGCTGCTAGTTTTCTAGGTATGTGATATATTTCCTTGTTTAATTACTGCTGGCCATTTTTTTTTTTCAATCTGTGTAAAGGTTTGCTTTGTTGGTATTGTTACTGTTTTTTAATGACTCTTTTCCTGCTCATTTTCTTAGGTATTTGCAGGAGGAAGGTTCTGTAACAAGTCTATGCATGACCACATTTACCTAAAATCACTTGATTATTAGCTTTTCAAAGGTAAGTTATTGGTATTTCTTGTGGTAGGTGTGTAGGTGCTGCTCATCTGAAAATTATATCCTTCAAAATTGAAGAGCAGGAGAAAACAATCCCTTCTTATAAAGGATTTTGCCAAGAGAGTGCCTTCTTTAAAATTCTGTGGTTTGAGACCTTTACTTTTGTGGACTTTTTTATTCATAAAAATACTTGGCACACCTTATCTCATCAAATCTTTCTTCATGATCAAACTATGAATTATGAATTGTAATTACAGATTAGGAAACTGAAATTTCAGGAAATAGAGGGCCTTGCGCAATTACTAGTCCTTCTTGTGACTGGAAGAGATAGGACATGAAGTTGGGTCTTCTGACCATGTCTTTTTGACGGCACCTCTCATTTCAAAAGAACAGAAAGATAGGGAAGGTGTCATGTCTGTATCCAATGTATCTTGCACAGGGTCCTCTCCATATCACAGTTCTCAATATATGTTGCCCAACAGTCCAATATAGCTTAAACTTTGAAAATTAGCCCCAAATAATTATGTATGTGGGTCCACTCATCTTGTTATCTTATTAGAGTCTTCTTTGCTATCTTGTTTGAGTATCCTATTCTGGATTGCCTCAGAAGCAGACCCTGAGAAGCAGTTTATGTGCCAGTTGATCCCAGGAAATGCAGGAAAGAGTGCAGGAAAGTGAAGGAGGTGGACAAGGGGTATGTTATTAGCAACACCACCATGGGCAGCCACATCTTAATCCAACTGGGATCCTCGGGAAACTGTGGAAAACACATCTCAGACTTAGCCAATCTGAGGGGCAGGAGGGCTGGGTTATTTATCCACCATGTCTCATCAGTCACTCACTGAGTGTTACACTTTGAGCAGTGCTTTTGGCCTGCCACGGTGTAGGCTGAGAAGGCTGGGGAAGTCCTCAGGCAAAAAGCCACATACAGGAGCAGTTGCAGGTCTGTCCAGGAATCACAAAAGGGTGTGGACAAGGGGATTTGGGGAAGGTAACAAGAATCTTTGCTACTGCCATCTATTCCTTAAGTGTTTAACTTCTCAGTGACTATTGCAATAATCAGGTAGCCATTGCTAATAACAACAGTGAAGAAAATCTTTATATCATATACACCTAAGTACTAGTTTCAGGAGTTGGGGTATAACACTAGGGTTAAGAACATGGGGTGGAGGTCCCACACCCTAATTAGGAGGGTGGAGTGGGGGTCTTACCCTAAAGTTAGGGGCCTGGGGTGAGGGTATAACACTATAGTTAGGGGCCTGGGTGGGGGTCTGATACTATAGTTTGGAGCATGCTGCTTGAATCAGACCATCTGGGTTAGAGTCTTGGCTCTGCCACTTGCAGGCTCTGTGTGACCTTGGGCACATTAGTTCACCTTTCTGGCTCGACTTTCGTCCTCTGTAAAGCAAGGACACTGAAATTGATTTTATGGGGTTATTGCAAAGCTTAAAGGACCTAATGCAGATAATACACATTGAACTGTGTCAGAGGTGTGATGAACACTCAATAGCTTTTAATGATGATGATGATTATTCAGAAGAAGCATAATCCTGTGATCTGAGTAAGCTTCCTGGCTCCTGGATCCCATGGACACTGAGCCACACTGGTTGACTAACTGTTTTTCCTGAGTGGGTGGTTTGCCCGCCAATTTGCTTTGGCAGAAAAGGGCTTCCCCAATAACATATAGTTGCTCTTGCCTTAGTAGCACATGCACTGTAGAAAAGGAAACCAGATTTGAATCCATGCATTTGAGGCACAGAATCCTAGGATACTGCCTAGGACTCTAGGTGAAATAAAAACTCTTATTTTACAGGTTAGGAAAATGAAGCTCAGAGGGGGAAATGTATTTGCTCAAGATCATGAAACTTGGTGGAAGAGCCAGATTTAGTTAAAAAAAAAAAAAAGTCCCTCTGACTCCTTTCTTTACAGAATATCAAGAGGTGATATGGATTGAGGTATATGTCCCTCACCTTGAAATTATTTTATTCCCCTCTTTCTTTCTCCCCATCTCTCCTTCCCCCATTCATTTTTCTCCCTTCTTGCCAGGAAAATAGAAAATATGTGCTGATTAATTGAGTATTCTATGTAAAAACTTGCCAAGTAATTTAAAAAATTCTGTAGATATCCTAAAAATATTCCTAATAATTTTGAGACATTTATCTACTTCATTAATAATGCCATTATTTTTCCTTCAGAAATGTTCATAAGCAAAGAAATATTCTTCCACCTCATTGGTAAATTCCTAATAGTTATATTTAGTTATGTTCAAGTGAAAAGGAATTGAATTATGCACATTCTTCATATAAAAATTACTTTTTGAAAATTGCCTTTTCCTCCAAATCTCTGTTTTCTGTGAATCTGTGCTCAAGCTCCGCTTCTTCATATAAGAATTACTTTTCGAAAATTGTCTTTTCCTCCAGATCTCTGTTCTCTGTGAATCTGTGCTCCAGCTCAGCTGGTCTAACAACCAAGCCGTCTTGTGGCAACAGCTCCTTGGTGTCTATAGTGAGGAACAATCTGCTACCTTTCTTTCTCCAGAGATGAACCTGATATAAATTCCCATCACTTTACCTACTAGCTATGTGACCACATGTATCTATGGTTCTCAGTTTTCTCATCTATGAAATGAAGATAACAATAGTTCCTACTTAGTTTTGTTTTGTGCATTAAATGAGACTGTGCTTAGCAACGCGCACCTGTGGTATTTCTCTAAAGCCAGCTTTGTTATTTCTGCTTCCAGCAATGTTTCCTACATATTATCTTTAGGCCCTTTCTCCCTCCTCTCTATTTCCTAACTCTTTCCCACATACCCTAGAAAAGTTCAATTTTAATTTTATTTTTGAATAAAAGAAATAAAGGGCAGCTGCCCAAACTTTTCATTAATTCACATTTATTAAAGTGCTTCCAATGGAACCACGATCATCAATTTCTGAAGCCCTTCAAAATATCTATAAACCCCCTTAGAAATTTCCTTAAGTGTGTCCATATGTCACTTAATCCTTTAAATAAATTTTCTGTTAAGCACCAGGTTTAAAAATAGCTCTCTTCTTTTATTGAAATATAATCATTTTGAAAACTCTTCATGGCCATTCTGCTTTGTTTATGTCAATAGACTTAATCTTGTTCATCCATTCATTCATCCATTTCCATCCGACATTTACATGTCAAGTCCTGTGCTAGGCATTTGCAGACTCTACTAGTTGATGTAAGAACTATCTTGGGAGGCAGTTATTCTAACTGCATTTAACTGGTGAGGAATTTGCGACCCAGGGTAGAGAGTGACTTGCTCAAGGTGGCACAAACAGTAAATGATAGACTTGGCTCCGAAACCAAGAGATCCGGAGTCAGGTAAGAGACTGTCTCCTCTGCCCTTTCTCTAGGAGAGACATTTGAGAATTTGAAAATGCACAGGCTCCCAAACAGATGTGTTCCATGACAACAGCCAAGATATATCAGCAATTAGAACTCATGCCCTGCAGTCTGTTGGAACGGGTGGCACTGGAGTGCACACAGGAAGCTCTTCCCCTCACAGGATGTATGCAAGGTCTGTCCTGTCATTTCTGAGAGGGGCTTAGACACCCACCTCCTCAGGCATGTGCTTCCTAGGTAGGGAGGCAGGGGAGGCTGCTAAGCAACCAGGGATGAGGAGGTATGGCAGATGCTTTCTGGGGGCTCCTTGCAGAGCCTTGACTCACCCTGACTCTCAGTGGGCTCCTGTGGCTCTGCTGACCACCAGGTGGGAGGCTTTGGTCCTTCTCTAGACCTCAGTTTCCTTGCCTATAATCTCACTTAATGAGCTATTTAAAATCTCTGTAAAGTCGAAACCTTGATAGTGCTTACTTGGCACATGGCAAATTATTACCATGTGGAGGTGACCAGGCTAGTAGCTAAGACCACTGGCACTAACTCTTGCCCAAGTAACCAAGAGAAAGCTCAATTGTAATTTCATTTTTACATAAAAGAAATAAAGGGCACAGCCCAAACTTTTCCTTAATTCATATTTATTAAAATTATTCTAATGGAACCACTATCATCAATTTCTAAAGCCCCCCCAATCTCCTTAAAAATCTCCACAAGTGTGTCCATATGTCACTTAATCCTAGAGATCTCCTTAAAAATCTCCACAAGTGTGTCCATATGTCACTTAATCCTTTAGATATATTTTCTCTTAGTCACAAGGTTTAACCCAGTTTAAATTCCCACCTCTCCACTTCCAAGTTGTGTGACCACAGGTAAGTCGTATCTCTGGCTCTTCATTTTCTTGTATATAAAATGAGGATAGAACAGGAGTTCCTGCCTCTTAGGTCTGTACTGGGGATTAAATGAGATAATGTTTAGCAATGTATTTAATGTGTGGCTGTATTAGTCCATTTTCACACTGCTGTAAAGAACTACCTGAGACTGGGTAATTTATGAAGAAAAGAGGCTTAACTGACTTACAGTTCTGCATGGCTGGAAAAGCCTGAGGAAACTTATGCTCATGGTGGAAAGGGAAGGGGAAGCAAGTATATCTTATTGTGGCGGAGCAGGGGAGAGAAAGTGAAGGCAGAGATGTCATACATTTTTAAACCATCAGATCTCATGAGAACTCACTCACTATCATGAGAACAGCATAAAAGAAACCACCTCCATATCCAATCACCTCCAAACAGGTCCCTCCCCTGACACATGGGGATTACAATTTGACATGAGGTTTGGGTGGGCACACAGAGCCAAACCATATTGGCAAAGGCCCAATCAATATCAATGATTACGGCGATTCCTCTTCTGCTTGTCATTAATCCCCTCAGTGTTTGCTGGGAACGGACTACGTGCCAGGAACCTATGCTGGGGCATCAATGGTGGCAGAAAGCTGATTCAACTTCTGTCTTCAAGGAGCCATCAGCATCTGAGGTCCACTGAGTCAAGAAAACCAGCCCTGAGCACAAGATTAACGTTCTCCTTCATTGGGCAGTAATAATAAAAATAGTTAAAATTTATTGAGCACTTTCTATGTGTTCTTGAAAGGTTTTCCCTTTGTAGGGTTTCTAATTATTTTAGAAAAGGAGTGATAAAATGTCATCAGATATGGCATCGGACATTGTTGATCTTGGGCAAGGAAGATCAAATTATCAGGAATCATTGGTCTGAACTGAAAGAGCAAAGGAATTTTCCTCCTGTTGTATCCAGAGACACTGCAAAAGTTAGAGGCAGAAAATATCTTAGGGACCCCCTAGGCCAGCCCCAACCCAATATTTCAGGTGGGGAAACAGAGGCCAGAGAGGTGGAGTGAGACTCCCAATGTTTCTGCGGAGCAGGATCCAGGACTTCCAAACTAGCCTGACTGACTGCTCTACTGTGTCCTCCCTGGGAATTCCTGGTGCCCACCCATGCTTAGACTGTTCCCACTCTTGGAAATGCCCCTGAGCTTTGGAAAGATTTCAAGGCACACAAGGATATGGGTAATTTGCTTCACATGAGCTTGGCTCCCAGTATAGGATAAAGAAGCAATGGTGCCTTTCTCCCCTTCTACACAGCCCAACCAGGTAGCCAGCATAAGTATCTATGCAAGCCTGTAGTCTCACCACATGGGATGTGTTTTCTAAAAAAAAAAAAAAATTGAAAAGAGACTTCTCCAGGAATGGGCATGAGACATGAGCATGTATTTAATTAGGCAAAAGGGCGGGGGGGTCCCTCCACCACTATCTTATTCTCGATCACAGCCTCATGTTTATTTATTTCCATGGATTGCATCATCATCTTTGCATTTATCTTTTGCTTGTTCATTGTGCTCCTTGAGGGCAGGCATTTTGTCTCTTTTTCTCACTGTTGCTTCCGCCATAGCAAATCATGTCTGTCTCTTGGGTGTTTGACAGATGTTTGCTGAATGTGTAGATGAAGGGAAAATGATGATAGTTAAACAGATCTTTTAAGGATGAGTGGAAATTCTTTTTTTTTTTTTTTTTTTGGAGACCGAGTCTCGCTCTGTCGCCCAGGCTGGAGTGGAGTGCAGTGGCGCGATCTCAGCTCACTGCAAGCTCCGCCTCCCGGGTTCACGCCATTCTCCTGCCTCAGCCTCCCGAGTAGCTGGGACTACAGGTGCCCGCCACCACGCCCGACTAATTTTGTATTTTTAGTAAAGCCGGGGTTTCTGCATGTTGGTCAGGCTGGTCTCAATCTCCTGACCTCGTGATCCGCCCGCCTCGGCCTCCCGAAGTGCTGGTATTATAGGCGTGAGCCATCGCGTCTGGCCGGAAATTCTTTATGCAGTTGAGGAGATGGAGGGCTAACCAGGGTGCAGGTTCGGTGAGAGCCCCGGCTGCGATGGGAAGGTGGGACAGCAGAGGCGTCTTGTGAGGGGCCAGCAGGGGTGGATTCTAGGGTGTCTAGGAGGCCATGCTTGGGGCAGGAGTTTGCAGGCAGAAGCTGTAGGCCCGTTGAAGGGTTTTAGGAGGAGAGAGACAGGATCAGATTTGTGATTTGAAAAGTGTCCCTGATGCAGAGTGGGATATGGGTCAGCAGAGGGACGATGTGGAGGCAGAGGGGGACACTGGTTAGGAAACAGTAGTCCAGAACTCCAGAAACAAAAGGGAGGATGTTTGTGAAAAGAAGTTCCTGCCTCTCAGCATCGTTAACAACCGTACATGGTGATTCTAACTTGAATTTGTGTAGGATCAGTCATAAGACTTAGATTGTTTGCTGAACTCTGCTCTAGGGAAATGTAAAGTGGTTCTTCCTCTTGACTATCAATTAGCATGTTTTGACATAGACTTTCTTCCAGTGGGATTTAAAATCTGTGTTCTTTAGTTGAATCAATAGGCTTGAACATTACCATCCTGGACTGTCTGAGGGAGAGGATGTTTTTGAAGAGTCTCAGGAGCAAACAGGCCATGTAAGGCCAAACTGACTGTTAATTCTAATTAAAAAGAGGAAGCTGCTACAGCATAATAATGAGTGCGGACAGTTAATTAGCAGGTAGGAAAACACAATTAAAGTCTATCAGAACAAACCCACAGTGATTCTAACTGGTGGTGAGTTAAGCACACTCAGATGACCTGTTTCTAAGCTTGGTGAGGAGTTTCTGTTTCAATAAAGACGGAGGTCAGCAGTCTTGCTGGTAGGTTCTCATGGGCACATTTTAACATTCTTCCTTTTTGGATGAGCACGGGCTGGTGGGGTTGTTGAATAGAAAAGCAAGGGTGACTAGATAAAAGAGGGTCGAGCTAGGAGGAACATCTCCCACCGAGAGACCGGGACATCAGGAAGACTGGCACACTCAAGCCACATCCTCAGAGAGAAGGCATTGAGAGTGGATAGAGGGAGGATGCAGATGCTGGGCTGAAGCGGAGAAGTCTGGGAACCCTGCACAGGGCTGCTGAGCAATGGGACTTGTTTCCTGGCCCCCAGTGACTCCTGGGGAAGGGATGAGTTGAACAGGTGAGGAATGACCTGCTCTCACCATGGACCTCCAGAATCCTAGCAGCAGGAGACTCCACAACCCCCACAGACACTTGAGATGACAGGGAGAACTGCTTAGACAGGTGGCAGGGGCAGGACTCCAGCCTGTATGTTGCCCAGAGTGTTTGGTGTGGGAACATCTGCAGTGAAGCATGGCCAGTAATGTCCATTCCCCAAGGCTTGCCATGCTCCTCTAGGAGCATGACTGTCAGACCTGGACAGAGCAGGGTGGCCTTGCCTGTGGGATGAGGCCAGTACATTCTGAGTGCCCCCCATCTGCTGGACTCTCTTGGGGCCCCAGCCTGGCTGTGCCCATGTGTAGTGCAGTGTCAGATGCCCAACCAGGGTGCTTCCCCGGGGCCCTAATCATGGCTCCTTTGCCAGCAGACCATGTCAGACCATTGGAGAACTCTAGCAGACTGGCTCCCACTGGTGTGCACCAGTCCACCCACAGCCTCCCCTCACCACAGCCTCCCTTCACTGGCACACACTCGTTCATGCCCCACTCCCCCACCACCCCACCATCGCTTTGCCGGTGCACTGTGAGTGGACCTTGCCTCCCCCTCTTCCAGCACATGTGTGTGCATGCACCACATAATGCCACCACTGCTGGCATGTGCGTACCCTACTGTGCCCCCTACTGATACATGGGTACCCTGCCATGCTGCCACTGCCAGCATGAATGCACAAATGGACACTGGCAACCCTGCCCCTGCCAGTGCCCCACCCCCACTGGTGCAAGGGCTAGCACAGGTGCTGGCAACCCCACCCCCACCAGTGTCCCACCCCTGCTGTGCTGCTGCCATCACTGGCACAGCTACGTGCAGGAACACCACCACCCAACTCCTGCTGGTGCCCCACCCCAGGCAACGCACGTGCACCCCACTGCACTGTTGCAGCTGCTGGCACACGTGAGCGAGCATAGATCCCACTGCCGAAGTGCTTTGGCTGGCACACCCATCAGAGTGTTGTGGCCAATGGGCTGGGAACACCTCGGCCCGTTCAGCGTAGCAGGTTCCTAACCTTGAGGGGTCAGAGAACAAATCTAGGGGCCCAATGTCAGTCCCCCAGAGCCAGAGCATGCAACCCAGGAGTGCTGAGCTGAGCGTTGGCTCCCTAAAATCTTCCTGAAATGAAGACAGTCAACTGAACCCACCTCATGCTGCAATCAAACCCCCAAAGGCATCAAAGAAAATAAAAGCAAAAAACCCTGTCTAAAGGTCAGCAGCCTCAAAGATTGCAGGACCATCAGTCAACACAGATGAGAAAGAACCAGTGCAAGAACTCTGGCAATTCAAAAAGCCAGAGCATCTTTTTATCTCCAAATGACCACACTAATTCCCTAGCAATGATTCTTAACCATAGTGAAATGGCTGAAATGACAGACATAGAATTCAGAATATGGATAGGAATGAAGATCACTGAGATTTGGGAGAGTCAAAACCCCCAAGGAATCTAAGGAATTCAATAAAACAATACAGGAGGTGAAAGACGAAATAGCCATTTTAAGAAAAAACCAAACTTATCTGATAGAGCTGAAAAACTCACTTCAAGAATGCATAATATAATCACAAGTACTAGCAGCAGAATAGCCTAGGGTGAAGAAAGAATCTCAGAGCTTGAAGACTGGTTCTCAGAAATAATTCAGTCAACAAAAATAAAGAAAAAAGAATAAAAAGAATGAACAAAATCTCTGCGCAATATGGGATTATGTAAAGAGACCAAATCTATGACTCACTGGTGTCTCTGAAAGTGAGGGAGAGAAAGCAAGCAACTTGGAAAACATATTCGAGGATATTGTCCATGAAAATTTCCTTCAGGAAATGCAGGGAACCCCTGCGAGACACTATATAAGATGAACATCCCCTAGATACATAGTCCATCAGATTCTCCAAGGTCAAAATGAAAGAAAAAATGTTAAAGGCAGCTAGAGAGAAGAGGCAGGTCACCAACAAAGTGAACCCCATCAGGCTAACAGTGGATGTTTCAGCAGAAACCCTGTAAGCCAGAAGATACTGGGGGCCTATATCCAGTATTCCTAAAGAAAAGAAATTCCAGTCAAGAATTTTGTAGCCAGTCAAACTAAGCTTCACAAACAAAGGAGAAATAAGATGCTTTTCAGATAAGCAAGTGCTAAGGGAATTCATTACCACCAGATCAGCCATATAAAAGTTCCTGAAGGGAGTGCTAAATTTGGAAAGGAAAGACCATTACTGGCCACTACAAAAACACACTTAAGTACACAGACCAGTGACACTATAAAACAACTACACAATCAAGTCTGCATAATAACCAGTTAACAATATGATGACAGAATCAAATCTGCACATACCAGTATTAACCTTGAATGTAAATGGACAAAATGCCCCAATTAAAAGGCACAGAGGCCAGGTGTGGTGGCTCATGCTTGTAATCCCAGCACTTTGGGAGGCCAAGGTGTGCGGATCACTTAAGGTCAGCCTGGCCAACATGGTGATACCCCATTTCTACTAAAATACAAAAATTAGCTGGATGTGGTGGTGTGCACCTGTAATCCCAGCTACTCAGGAGGCTGAGGCAGGACAATCACTTGAACCTGGGAGGCAGAGATTGCAGTGAGCCGAGATTGTGCCACTGCACTCCAGCCTGGGTGACAGAGTGAAACTCCCTCTCAAAAAAAAAAAAAAAAAAAAAAAAAAGGCACAGAGTGACTAGCTTGATAAGCCAGACCCAACTATATCCTGTCTTCAAGACACCCATCTCACCTTCAGTGACACCCGTAGACTCAAAGTAAAAGGATAGAGAAAAATTTACCAAGCAAATGGAAAACAAAAAATCAGGGGGTTGCTATTCTAATTTCAGACAAAACAGATTTTAAACCAACAAAAATAAATAACACAAAGAAGTGCATTACATAATGATAAATGACTCAATTCAACAAGAATGCCTAACTATGCTAGATATATATGTACCCAACATGGAGTACCCGGATTCATAAAACAAGTTCTTAGAGACCTACAAGGAGACATATGTAACCACACAATAATAGCAGGAGATGTCAACACCCCGCTGACAGTATCAGACAGATGATCAGGGCAGAAAACCAGCAAAGATATTTGGGACCTGAACTTAACACTGACCAAATGAACCTGACAGACATCTACTAAATTCTCTATCCAAAAACAACAGAATAGACATTCTTCTCATTTGCACATACTCCAAAATTGACCACACAATTGGCCATAAAACAATATTCAGCAAATTGAAAAAATAATAAAATTATACCAACCACACCCTTGGAACACAGTGCAATAAAAATAGAAATCTTTACTAAGAAGATCACTAAAAACCATACAATTACATGAAAATTAAACAACATGCTCCTGAATGACTTTTGGGTGAATGATGAAATTAAAGCAAAAATAAAGAAATTGTTTGAAATTAACGAGAACAAATATATAACATACCAGAATCTCTGGGACACAGCTAAAACAGTTTAAAAAAAAAAGTTCACAGTGCTAAATGCCCACATCAAAAAGTTAGAAAGATCTCAAATTAACAACCTAACATCACACCTGGAGGAATTAGCAAACCAATCCCAAAGCTAGCAGAAGATAAGAAATAACCAAAATCAGAGCTGAACTGAAAGAAATTGAGACACACACACAAAAAATACAAAATATCAATGAATTCAAGAGTTGATTTTTTTTAAAGAATAAATAAGACTGATAGGCCACTATCTAAACTAATTAAAAAAGAGAGAAAATTCAAATACACAATCAAAAGTGACAAAGAGACATTATCACTGACCCCACAGAAATACAAAAAGCCCTCAGAGACGATTATGAACACTGAGAAGAAACTGATAAATTCCTGGAAATATACAACCTCCCAAGATTGAACAAGGAAGAAACTGAAACCCTGAACAGACCAATAACAAGTTCTGAAATTGAATTGGTAGTTAAAAGCCTACCAACCAGAAAAAGCTCAGGAACAGATGGATTCACAACTGAATTCTACCAGATGCATAAAGAAGAGCTGGTACTATTCCTACCAAAACTATTCCAAAAAATTGAGGAGGATGGAATCCTCTTCAACTCATGCTATGAGGCCAGCATGATCCTGATACCAAAACCTGGCAGAGACACATACATACACAAAATAAAACTTCAGGCCAATATCCTTGATGAATATAGATGCAAAAATCCTCAACAAAATCCTAGCAAACCAAATCCAGCAGCACATCCAATAGCTTATCCACTATGATGAAGTAGGCTTTATCCCTGGGATGTAAGATTCCTTTGACATATACAAATCAATAAATGTGACTCATCACATAAACAAAAGTAAAAACAGAAACTACATGATCATCTCAATAGATGCAGAAATGGCTTCTGATAAAAGTAATATCCCTTCATGTTAAAAACCCTCCACAACTTGGCATTGAAGGAACATACCCCAAAATAATAACAGCCATCTATGACAGACCCAGAGCCAACATCAATCATACTGAGTGGGCAAAAGCTGGAAACATCCCCCTCGAGAACTAGAACCAGATAAGGCTGCCCACTCTTACCACTCCTATTCAACATAGTACTGGAAGTCCCAACTGGAACAATCAGGCAAGAGAAAGAAATAAAAGGCATCCAAATAGGAAGAGAAAAAGTCAAACTATCTCTGTTTGCAGACAATATAATTTTATACTTAGAAAACCCCATAGTCTCTGCCAAAAAGCTTCTTGATCTGATAAACAACTTTAACAAAGTTTCAAGATACAAAATCTTGAAATGCACTAAATGCACTAAATGCACTAAAACCAGTAGTATTTCTGTACACCAACAACATCCAAGCTGAGCACAAGATCAAGAATTCAGTCCCATTCACAATAACCACACAAGCACACAAAATAAAATTCCTAGGAATACAGCTAACCAGGGAGGTGAAAGATTCCTACAGTGAAAATTACAAAACGCTGCTGAAAGAAAAGATGACACAAACAAATAGAAAAACATTCCATGCTCACGATAGGAAAAATCAGTATTGTTAAAATGGTCATAGTGCCCAAAGCAATTTACAGATTCAATGCAATTCATGTCAAACTATCAATGACATCCTTCACAGAATTAGAAAAAACTATTATAAAATTAATATGAAACCAAAAAAGAGCCCAAATAGCCCAGATCCTAAGCAAAAAGAACAAAGTGGGAGACAACATGGTACCTGACTTCAAACTATACTACAAGGCTATAGTAACCAAAACAACATGGTAGTGGTACAAAAACAGACACATAGACCAATGGAACAGAAAAGAGAGTCCAGAAAAAAGGCCACCTACCTACAACCATCTGATCTTCAACAAGCTGACAAAAACAAGCAATGGGGAAAGGACTTCCTGTGCAATAAATGGTGCTGGGATAATTGGTGAACTATACGCAGAAGACTGAAACTGGACCCCTTCCTTACACCACATACAAAAATCAACTCAATATGGATCAAAGACTTAAATGTAAAAACCTAAATCTATAAAAACCCCGGATGAAAACTTAGGAAATATCCATTCTGGACAGAGGCCCTGGCACAGATTTTATGACAAAGAGGCCAAAAGCCATTGCAACAAAAACAAAAATTGACAAATGGAACCTAATTAAACTAAAGCGCTTCTGCACAGCAAAAGAAACTATAAACAGAGCAAACATACAACCCAGAGTATGGGAGAAAATACTTGCAAACTATGCATCTCACAAAGGTCTAATATCCAGAACCTGTAAGGAACTTAAGCAAATCAACAAGCAAAAAGCAAACAACCCCATTTAAAAATGGGCAAAGGACATGAACAGACACTTTTTAAAAGAAGACATACACGCAACCAACAATAATAATAAAAAATGCTCAATATCAGTAATCATTAGAGAAATGCAAATCAAAACCACAATGAGATATCATCTCACATCAGTCAGAATGGCTATTCTTAAAAAGTAAAAAAATAACAGATGCTGGCAAGGTTGCAGAGAAAAGAGAAAGCTTATATACTGTTGGTGGGAATGTGTTAGTTCAGCCACTGTGGAAGCAGTTTGCCAATTTCTCGAAGAACTTAAAACAGAACTACCATTTGATCCAGCAGTCCCATTATTGGGCACACACTCAAAGGAATATAAATTGTTCTGCCATAAAGACAGATGCATGTGTATGTTCATTGCAGCAACTATTCACAATAGCAAAGACATGGAATCAACATAAATGCCCATTAACAGTAGACTGGATAAAGAAAATGTGGTACATATACACCATGGAATACTATGCAGCCATAAAAAAGAAAAAGATCATGTTTTTTGCAGCAACATGGATGGAGCTGGAGGCCATTATCCTAAGTCAACTAACATAGGAACAGAAAACCAAATACCACATGTTCTCAATTATAAGTGGGAGCAAAACATGGAGCACACATGGACACAAGGGAACAATAGACACTGTGGCCTACTTGAGGGTGCGGGATGGGAGGAGGGTGAGGACGGAAAAAGCAGGTACTATACTATGCTTATTACCTGGGTGATGAAATAATCTGTATATCAAACTCCTGTAACATGCAATTTACCTATATATCAAACCTGCACATGTACCCCTGAAACGAAAATAAAAGTTAAAAAAAGAAAAAAGTGTTCTCTGTATGGGTGCTGGAGTTATAAGGCTGCCTGAAATAGGGTCAAAGGATCCAGGGGACATAGCTCAGAACCTGGGTTCCCACTCATTCCTGTGATTTGAGGCCATCGCACCCTCAGCCTAGGTCTTGGTTTTCCCAGCTGCAGAGCATTTGTTTGTTCATTCAGTGAACAAAAAGTACTGAGTTCCTGCTTGGAGGTGGCGCAGGGTTGGAGACTGAAGATAGAGCCCGGAAGGAGCCACAGTCCCTGGGCCAGACAGTGTCTTAAATCCTGTGCAGTTCTGTTGTTCTCCAGCTCAGATCCTGGAATGCTGGGGCAAATGTGGATGACTGGTTCTTTACTCCATCTTCCCTCACCATCTCAGGCTGTCCCACATCCACCTGCCTGCTGGCATCCCTGGCAGAGGCTTTTGTTGGCTTTTCACAAGCCAGAAGGGCTGTGGAGCTGACAGAGCTTCTCTCCAGGATGGACTGAAGAGAGCTGGTGCCCTAATGCTTCCTGTGAGATGATGCAGTTGTCTTCCCCCACAGTCTCCCAGAACTCCCCAGAGGATCGCACTGCAGGTGCCCACAGCAGGAATTTGCCCTGAAATGCACTCCATGGCTGCCTGCCTGGCCCTGCCCTGACTCAGTGCCCACTCCCTCCTGATGTCTCCTGGGATCACCCCCCAAACAGACTGCCTTCACTGGAATCTGTGTCTTAGGGTCTCTTGGAGAAACACTTCCCAGCTTTTCAAAGTCCTGCTATCCCCTCCACTGAAGCCTACTCTGACATGCCCTTTACTGAACTCCTATTGGTTTCTAATCTACACTGCCACAGTACCTAGGGGAACAAACTTATTGTCCCAGCTTTAAAAATAGAATGTCCCATGTCTCAGAAACCCCTTCAGAGTCAGCAAATCAGAGCAGTTGGTCACTCTAATAGTATCACATTTAATTATTTCTTGATTACCTAAAAGGGTTTATTGTATTACGATATGGGGAGAAAGAACATACTGAGTTGTAAATGGTTCTGAGACACTAAATTGATCTGCATAGGGAAGCACTGAGTAGAAAGAGGGGAGGTGAGAGATGGAAAGGTACAGAGGTTCGAATATGAAGTAGACCTGGGGGCATGGAGTGGGCAGGAGCTGGACTTTGGCGGTAGCTTGATACTTTAGCAATGCTGAGGTTAATTGATGCTGTGAATGCATTTCCACATTAGTGTCTTTGTAACTGTCTGGGGTAGAATATAAATTTCTGCTTCTCTTTGTTAATGGACTGATGTTTCCATGCATGCACTTTATCAAGGCTGCTATGGTGGAAAGCAGTGGTATTTCCATGTTTATCAGGGTTTTTCCTTTGCATTCCCTTCATTCTCCCTCATAAAAGTCCTTGAGTGTGGCACTGTCCATTTTATTGATGAGTAGAGACACTATGCTGTTTACTTTCCAAAATCAGACATTTTGAGAGTGTAAGGGGGGGTGGTATTAATAATCACGTCAGGATGTCAGGCATAATCTGAGAGTGTCCCTGGCAAACTACTGATGAGGGCACAAGGTAAAAACTCTTAGCTAAGGTCCCACAGCTAGTAAGGCAGAGGCAGAGGTGGAATGATGGTTAATATTGAGTGTCAACTTGATTGGATTGAAGGATGCAAAGTATCGTTCCTGGGTGTGTCTGTGAGGGTGTTGCCAAAGGAGATTAACATTTGAGTCAGTGGACTGCGAGAGGCAGACCCACCCTCCATCTGGGTGGGTGCCATCTAATCAGCTGCCAGTGCTGCTAGAATAAAGCAGGCAGGAGAAGATGGAAGCACTGACTTGCTGAGTCTTCCAGTCTTCATCTTTCTCCTGGGCTGGATGCTTCCTGCCCTTGAACATCAGACTTCAAGCTCTTCACCTTTTGGACTCTTGGACTTACACCAGTGGTTTGCCAGGGGCTCTCGGGTCTTTGGCCACTGACTGAAGGCTGCACTGTCGGCTTCCCTACTTTTGAGGTTTTGGACTTGAACTGATCCACCACTGGCTTCCTTGTGCCTCAACTTGCAAATGGTCTATCATGGGACTTTACTTTGTGATCATGTGAGTCAATTCTCCTTAATAAACTTGCTTTCATCTATACATCTATCCTATTAGCTCTGTCCCTCTAAAGAACCCTGACTATTACAGGTGGGATTTGAAGCCAGGTCTATTGGGCTGTCCACGGGGTCCTCTCCGTCAAGGTGAACACCTTAAACAAACATATCTACCATGTGCTGACCACCTACAGTGTGGCCTTCCATGCAGAGCTATATTGATTGGTAAGACTCTTTCCAGGTAGGTGGTATTATCTCCAATTTACAGATGAGGAAACTAAGGCACAGAAAGATGGATTGCCTAAAGTCATTCACCTAATTTGTGGTAGAGATAGAAATTGATGAATGGTTTTTCTCCTATACCAGCCATGAGGCCAAGTGAGGGAGCATAGAGACTGAAGCCGTTGTTCAGATTAAAACAGGAGATCCTGAGGGTGATGGAATAGGTGAAGCGAGGCCTGCTTTAAGCACTCTGCGCACATGTGACCTCATCAGACTTTGCTACTGTTTCTGACTTCTCTTGGAACTTTCTTCCAGCGAAAAGTGAGCTTATTTTTCTTTTCCAGGTGTCTTCCTCCAACTTGCACAGCCTGCAGCTCCTATTGCTGCCACATATATTAATGCTGATATCAAAGCCCCTGCTGGAAGTCAGGGAGCACCTGCTCTCTTTGCAGAACCGGCAGTCCCAGGTGTGCTATCTTTCCCCAGTTGGCTGTGACAAGCAGCCTCTGCAAGGCCAAACCATTTCCAGATCCAAAAGCTGAATGCCCCTTGGCTGCACTCAGCCCCCAGCTCCTGAGGGTGTGGAGAGCAAAAACCTTCCTGCTGAGCCCTGACCGCTGCTCAGTCTGGGCCCCTTTCCACAGCCTGGCTTCTTCCTGCCAGGAGAAATTCATTTTTCACAGCAGAGGGAGTGAGGACAGCCTGCAGTTCCTGTTGGATGGCACCTGCTATCTCTCTGCCCCCTAGGTAGTACCAGGTGTTCTCCTCTGTGGGAAATGCCCTTCCTCCTCCTTCTCCTCCCTCCCTGTCTGCCTGAAAAATGACTCAACTTTTACAATTCACGCACATCACTACCTCTTCCCCGCCTTCGAGGCTGTTGGGGTCTTCCTCTGTTCCCACAGCCCCTGCCCAGCCATCTGGCACAGCCTCCTGCACACAGAAGGACACTACCTGTCATCCTTATGGATTCATGAGTGATGAAGCAACAGACCTGGCACAGATGAGGTACTTGGTGAGGGTGTTGAATGAAGATGGGGAGATGAATGGATGGGTGTGTGAACAGATGAACAGGAGTATTTAGAAATGAATTAATGACTGACACAGTAAACAAACAAACAGGTGAAGGAACAAGAACTGATGAGCTGAAACCCTGCCTTCCCCAGGACAGGACTGAATTTGAACTTGGCTTCAAGACTCATTCATTTCGTCCCTTTAGGAGTGACGTTGTCCCCTTCAGGGCCCCACCTTTCCCATCTAGGGCTGGACTCCAGGCCAGCCTGGCTCCCTTGTACACCTCAATTGATGGGCAACTCACTCCTTTTTGACAGAAAGAGTCCAGTTTTCCGATGGAGCCCAAATCTGAGTCTCGATTGTCTCCCAGGCCCCTGATCAGATATCACAACCCTGGGAAGTCCTCCCTGAAGCCTGAGGCTGATGCATGCACCTTCGGAGCTGCGATCATGAATGCTGAATGACACACGGGGCCTTTGCACCAGCTGCTCCTCTGCCTGGATTGCTCATGTGCAGATGTGTGCGTGGCTGCCTCCTTCTTGTCTCCCGATCTCTGCTCCATGATCAACTCTGTGGAGAGGCCTTCCCTGGCTACCCTAAGATAGCATCTTCTCCAACATTCTCCTCCTCATTTTGCATGACTTCTCTTCAGAGCACTTATTGCTACATGTATTACTCTGTTCTCCCATTGCTATAAAGAAATACTGGAGACTGGTAATTTATATAAAAAAAGAGGTTTAATTGGCTCATGGTTCCAACAGGCTGTACAGGAAGCATGATGCTGGCATCTACTCAGCTTCTGCGGAGGCCTCAGGAATCTTCCAATCATGGTGGAAGGCAAAGGAGAAGTGAGGTGTCTCACGTAATGGGAGCAGGAACAAAAGAGAAGGTGGGGAGGTGCCACACACTTTTAAATGATAGGATCTCATAAGAACTCACTATCACAAGGACAGTACAGGGGGGATGGTGCTAAACCATTCATGAGAAATCCATCCCCATGATCCAATCACTTCCCACCATGCCCTACCTCCAACACTGTGGATTACAATTCAACATGAGATCTGGTGGGGGCACAACTCCAAACCATATAATTACAGTATATTTTCATGTGTTTACAATAAGCCTCCCTCAACAGAATGTCCATTACTTGAGGGCAGGGATTTTTGTTTGTTTTGTTCCATGCACTGCTCCAATTTCTACAACATTATCTGCCATATAGGGGCTCCTCTTGGCATATTGGGCCTCTGTACCAACAGTTTCTGGTATAGGGGCTCAATAAATATGGATAAGTGAATGAATGAATGAATGAATGAATGAATGAATGAATGAATCTGGCTGTGTCCTCATCAGGAGAGTCTTATTCATCTTTGCATCCCCTGGGTCTAGTATGGAACCAAGCATGTCATAGGTGCTTAAAAACTACTTGCTGAATTAATGATTAAAGTATAGACACATCTTTCACATTTTGATCAAATCCTTCCTCTGCTTCAAATCTCCAATGGCTTCCCGTGGTATTGAAAGTAAAATTCCTGATTCCTTACCACGGAGTTATGAGATCTTCTATCCTCCGGCCCCTACTATCCTTCCAACTTCATCTCTTTCCTTTGCTAATATGGAACATCATAATATTCCACCCCAAAACACGAAGGGCTGTTGAGCTGAAGGCATTTAAAAAGAAGTAGATGCAGGAAGGCTCTCTGCCTTCCCTCTATTTGCCTAAAAGCAGGACATAGATTTACAAAGACAAGAGATATTCTGCTCCCACCCTCTTCTGCCAGGGAGAACAAAGGGTAACCACTGAAGACAACTTTGGATGCTTATAGGTCTGGAGCTTACACCAGAGGAACCTACATGAACCAGTTTCCCTAACCCACCTTGATCTGCTACTTATTTGTTTTCCCCCAAGTTACTGTCACTAGAGACTCAATGTTCTTTTCCTTTGTCTTGTTGCTTCTTTCAACATTTACTGTTCTTTCTCAAAGCTGGAATTTAAAGCCACTTCTTTGAGCACTACTCATTCCCTGGGTGTCTCCCATGTATATGTGAAACATACATGTTAATAAGCTTCTGTATTTTTTTCTCGTGTTAGTCTGTCTTTTGTTACGGGGTCTGTTTCAACTAAGGACCTGCGAGGGTTGAAGAAAATATGTTTTTTATCCCCTATGCACTGCAGCCTTTCCTGAGCCTTCCAAGCGAGTTCTGCCTCAGGACCTCTGCACATTCTTCCCCTACATCCTCACAGGGCGGTTTCCTTCTTAGACCCAAGTCCTGCCTGCAGTGCTAGCTTCTCATGGAGGCCCTTCCTGTCCACATCACAAAAGCAGTCCTCTCCTCCCATCACCCTAGTCCCTTACCCTGTTTATTCCTTCCTAGTACTGGTCAGTAATCCTCAATATTTATTAGCTTACCAGTAACGGTTCTATAAATATACATTCGCAGTGGCCTGTGTCATGTAGTGGGGTATCTCCTGTGCCTGGATCAACATAAGAAGTGCTTGATTAATACTTTCAATTAACAAATGTTCTTGCCTATCAACCTTGCTTTTCCAGCTCCTCTCTATTGCACTGGACAATAAAGCACAATGAATGTGCCCCACCCAGGAAGGCCTACTGTTATCAGTGGATATGTCTCCTTAATTGGATTATGAGCTTGACAGGGACTGGGAAATGTCTCTGACTCTATTTCTGTGTCAGAGTATAGTACCTGGTCCATAGTATGTGTTCAAAAAATTTTTTTGTTGTGAGACAGGGCCTTACTCTGTCACCCAGGCTGGAGTGCAGTGGCATGAACATGGCTCACTATAGCCTCGACCTCCTGGGCTCAAGCCATCCTCCCACCTCAGCCTCCCAAGTAGCTGGGACTACAGGCATGTGCCACCATGCCTGGCTAATTTTTAAATTTTTTGTAGAGATGAGGTCTTGCTATGTTGCCTAGGCTGGTCTTGAACTCATGAGCTCAAGAAATCCTTCTGCTTCAGCCTCCCAAAGTATCGGCGCCACTGTGCCCAGCTAAAATCTTTTGTTGAATGAATTAATTTGCGGCATGACTGAGAATATATAAAAGAGGAAAAATGACTGTGAATGATCAGCATATATTTCAGAAAATCCTGCACTAAAGCACATGCATTAGTTTCCTCATTAAGACAGCCTCCCCATAGGCCCTCTTAAGGCATAATTCTGACAAGCTTGATTTTATATTTTAATCTATATTTTGTTTCAAGAGAGAAGTTGGGCATGTAAAGGGAAGCACCTAAGGGGTGAGAGAATGTATGTCCGCTGATCACTCTTTTGCTCACTAGACCTGACGAATGAGACTTCACAGTGGGGTGAGAATTTCCATCAGAGGCTACGTGGGAACAAGAGTGACTTTATTTTAAATGCTAATCCACCACATAACTTCTGACTAACCCCAGGTCCAGGAATGCCTCCAAGAAGTCGAGTTGATGTATTGCTCTTTATGTAGAAACATCTATTCACCGCAAGTTTCCTCCAAAACAACTCTTGATGCTGTTGCAGAAATCGAAGACTGTGATGCCTGCAGCCACCTACACATTCCTCCCAGAGTACATACACCTTTTCCCCAGATCTAGGCCCTGGGACTGGGGGGTTGCCATACAGAGATCTACCTGTCTTGTGGCTGCCCAAGACCATGCTTCAGTCTGCAAATCCCCCTAACAAAGCACCCTATACCATCAAACTGGACTTGTCTGCCCCTTTCTTTGGTTTCTTGGCTTCTTCTTTGCCATTTGGGGATTGCTTTGTGTACACAGCCGTTTCAAGAAACAGGCTGCCACTGTCTTAGAAAAACAACCCCTGGCACATCCGGTGTGATGCCCTCTCAGAACCAGTTTTCTTCTGGAAGGCTGGTTTGGTTTAGCCAAGACACTCATGTCCCCAAAGCTTGTTGACAGCAAAAGTGACCTCCTGCAAGTGCCCAGAGCTGTAGAGCTGGAGGGTAGCTGCCCCAAACAGCCTTCTGCTCTCCAAGGGTGACTCCATCAGGGTTAGTTTCCCTAAGACAGAAGGCAGAACCACAGCTTAGGGAAATTCTTATCATTGTCGCCATTTCTTGAGTGCTTTCTATGAGTTGGAAGTTTATTGTCCACCTTACAGAGATTTGTTTTAAACTCAGACCCTGCAAACTGTGCATCATCTTCATACTATAGATGGGACCTGCTTTAAGGTCACACAGCTGTTAAGCAGGGTCCCAGCTCTCCAAACCCAAGCCTGGAAGAGTACAAATTCTGCAGCTTCTCTACAAGCTATCCATCTGGGAAGCATAAAAGAGAGAAAATGCCATTTCATATTTCCATTTTCTTCCTCTCCTTGTATACTTAGAGCATAAAGGATGCTGTGGTAGACAGAATAATGTAACCCCAAATCCTGTGCGTGTGTTGTCTCTCATGGCAAAAGGGGTTTTGCAGATGTGGTTAAGTCAAGGATCTTCAGATAGGAAGCTTATCCTTGATTATTCTGGTGCCTTGGACATGGTGCCTTGGCCAGGTCTTGGCTGGAAGCCAGGAGAAAGGTTGGAGTATCAACTGCTTCCACCTCTTCTTAGCTGTGAGCATAGACACTTGAGTACCCCCCTTTTTGAGTCACAACCCACAAGGTTTGAGACCAACTTGCCCAAAATCACAGTAAGTAGGAGGTGGAGCCAGATTGGTCTGAGTCCCAAGCCTATGCTTCTTCCAAAACACCAGGTTAGAACAGCAGTTCACAGCCAGGAGCGATTTTGCCCCCAGGGAACATTTGGCAATTCTGGAGACATTTTTGGCTATTACAGCTAAAGGTGGGTGCACCTATCAGCTAATGTGTAGAAGCCAAGAATGCTGCTCAGCATCAGACCATGCTCAGGACAGCCCCCAACAACAAAATACTTTTCAGTTCCAAATGCCAGAAGTGCTGAGGTCGAGAGACCCTGTCATAGAATTTTCTCTAGTAAGTCACGTAATGGCATCATTAAATTATCACATGCTCATCCTTTTGGTGGGTTTGTGAACAAAACAAATTTGTATGAGACCATTTATCATTTATTTCTAGAACTATGAATTTATAATTTATATTGTTACAGAGTATATTTAAATCTGCCTTAATAAAGGCAAGGAGGCAAAGAAGGAAATTCAAACTCACTAAGCACCTTCTGTGTACCAGGCACCATACATATCGCTTAGCAGTCTTTAAATAGTTCTTCTTGCATAATAGCTCTCAAGGTGGAGGCTTAGGGAGGCTGGTGACTTTCCAAAGACATCACACATGGCTGGAGGTGTAGCCTGTGTCTGACCCAAGCTCATGCCTTTCTCTCGATGCCACATGGCAGGGCTGGGTTTCCTACTCTTTCCAGGACATAAAGGAAGGGAGTGGGCAGGAGCTGGTTTTGTTTGACGGTCTTTGAAGATTTGCCACAATTGGATTGATGAGACAGCCCAAGGTCCCTGCAGTAACACTGGTTTGCAGGAATCTGGCCCTGGGGCCCATGATTTGCCATTTTGGCAAACAGAGCATTTCAAAGCACATGGCTCCCAGACGCAAGGATGTGATACAGAGAAGTGAGGCACAGCCGAGCACTTCACCCAGGACCCCTCCGCCTCCAGGTAGTGGTTTCATCCCTCAAGCGATTCAGGAGGGCAAGGAGGGACTTGTGGTATGGGGGAAAGGGCCCCAGTCCTTGCTTTGATACTAACTGCAATATGCAGGGCCTGTTACTTATTACCCAGCTTTCTCATCTGTAAAATGGGTGATCCAACAGAATGACGGATATGAACATGGATGCTAATTACTATTGTATTATCATTATTATACTATCATTATTATTATTATTATTATTATTGAAAGATCTGCCCCAGGGCAGCTCCCCTCTGTTGAGAACACTCTGGGCACACCTCCTCCAATATGTTAATCCACACAACAGCCCATGTGATCATTTGAAATAGAATTGAGATGAGGTCTGTCCTCAGATGCAAACACGCCAAACGTTTCCCATTGCACTTGGAATCCAGCTGCTGAACTGACCAAGCTCTGTGGCCATGGAGTTTGCTTCCTTCCTGCTCTCTGACTTGGTTTTCCTTCACTTTGACCCTGTTGATTCCATTCCAGTCACACGTGCCTCCTCGTTCTTTCTAGAACTGCCCAGTCTTCATGCTCAGGTCAGCGACAACCTGAGAACTGGGGAAGGAAGATGGGGCTGAGACCTGGGATCCCAGGCAAAATGGCACATCCATGGATACAGGGACGATGCTGCCATTACTCCTCCTCAGGCAGGAGCTGTGAGGAAGGCAGTGGCAGCCAGCACCTTGGACATACTCCGCATCCACGCGCGTCGGCTGCATCTAACTCGCTTCATGTATGTTGTCTCCTCACAGCACCTAGCGCCCATTTTACATGTGGGTAAACTGATGCACGAGGGGGGGAACAGGCCAGCACCACTCTACTGGTTGCATGGGGAATTCCAACCACGGTGGGTGGACTCTGAGCTCACAGTCCTCCCCACTTCATGTTGGCTCTCCGGGAAAATCATCTTTTGTTCTTTACACATCCACTTTTGGAGCCTAGAATCTCCTGAATGCTAGTCACACTGCTCCCAATACGGGGAGACGAACAGTAGTCCTTCACGAACTTTTTGTCAGCGTGAATCTTGCCTTTCCTCAGTTTAACAGAAAAACAATAGGCAGCGTGTGAATGCAATGGGCACGTTTCCATCCTAGCAGTTTATTTTTGACACCTCACAGAAGTGAATCATTGTCATGTAACCACATCCCATTTGCAAAAGTACAAATTAAAACAGAGTTAATGCCAATTCCCTCAGCTTCCACAAGAGCTTGGTAATTAAAGCTGCTAAAGAAGAAAGAAAGTGGAAGCAGTGTTTCCTTCAAGGCCTGGTTCCACCCCCCAACCCAGCCTGCACTCTCTGCAGCCACGTGGGTTTCTCATGTCAGCTGAGGCGGCTGGAGTGGAATGCCTCCCTTTCTTTCTCAACCAACTCTTGAGTTTCTTGTGAAAGGAGATAATGCAGGTAAAGTACTTAATTCCATGCTTGGCCTATAATAAGTACTCAATAAATAGTATTGGTGATAATGATGATAATGATGAAGAAGATGATAATGATGATTATTTTGACATTAGGAATGGAAGAGAAAGTGGGGAAGCAGAGAAGATTTCTGTAGAGATAGAGGGGCGGCTATTGCTAAGCCATAAGCCCCTTTCCCTCGCCCCATCATGGAGAGTGCAGGGGAGCCTCACTCAACCCAAGCCTGGGAAGAGGGACTCACGCTACCCCCTGAGAGCTGGGGACACCGTGGATGGAGGTCTGACTGCCTGACTGCCTGGGAGAGAGATGGGCTAATGATCAACTGCTTAAAAGGATGTAGGGGTTGAAATAATATTCCTGATATCTCATGGACTGTCCCCCTACGCAGGGGACTAAACATTAAGCCTCTGCATGCTGATCCCATTGTGTGAACCGGTGGAGTGAATTCACACATGCAACTCACATGCGTGGCCCCCCTACCCGAGGCCTGGAATGCACTGCCCAGACACACTCAATTACAGGCCTCTGAGAACGTGCCTTGCACAGTCACACCTCGGCAATTCCGCCGATGCTAACTTCTCCACCAGGCATGTCTTTCTCTTCTGTCAGCCTTGGAGATGAAAGATCCCCAAGTGGTGGATTTGCGCCTGACCCGGGATAGTCCCATGCCCTCCTCTGTTGTCCTCCAAGCCCTCTGCTATGTTCCTGCTGGGGAAAGTGGTCTGTTCTGGTGGGCATTAGTCAAGTTCTGTCTGTCTCCCTAACCAGAGCGCCACTCCTCTATGATGGGGCCATGCCCAGAGCAGGGGCTCAGGAGTGTTCTGACCTCAGAGCTGCCCGGCAGTGCAGCCTGGTGCCTTCACTAGTCCACTGTGGCAGGGCAGGCAGCTGTTCCCGTAAACTCCCTTGGGCAGGTGGCCCATCATGTAATTAGAAGCCAGGTGACCTGATAATAATCAACTCCTGCCTGGCTGGAAAGCCCTTGACTTTAAAGCATCCAGCTAACCAGGGCTTCTTCCCCCGAATTGTTTACTACCCTGAAGGGGAAATGCTATCCACCCATTTATTTCAACTGGGTACCTGCACTTTCATAAAATGGTATAAACTAAACAAGAAAATCCCTAGAGTCCTCTGCACCCCAGTTGTCACCTGTTGAGGAGCTCGTATATAGGGGATATGAGAAGTCAATTGTTTGTGGAGCTGACAGCCAGCTTGAAGCTCTCCCCCTGTCACCCAGGAACCCCCATACCTGTGGGATTAACTGAGCGCTTCATAAGCCCAGAGCAGAACTTCTCCCCTCAGCAATTTTGTGACTAATGCTGAAGATTTTGGAACAGAATGTTTATATTTTTTCAAGTTTGAACATTGAGATAACTAAGTCAGCTCATGCTTGCATCACATTTTGAGCAGTGATGAGGTTCCCAGGGGGAGAACAGCTCTGTGTCTGCAGGAACACCCCCCAAAGGCATGGGTTCTGATTCCCTCTAGGGTCAAAGTTGCTGACATATAAAGGGGAATGTTTTCCTTCCTCCAAGAGGTTATTCCCTGCTCAGCCAGGCTCCCTGATGGTTTTTATTTTAGTGTTTATTTAACCCACAAGTGAAGACAATGAAAATGGTCAACTAAATTCTATGTATTGACAGAGCCTATTGGCAATAATGATCTCATTTGACTCTCACACTAATCCATAAGAGAGAGACAGTGTAAGTTGGGATCTGGACTTTTCCACAGAGAAAATGGAGGCTGAGAAGTGGATGGAATGGGGGAGTGGTCTCCAGCCTCAGGTCTCAGCGTCAACCTCCGTCTCCACCCAGCTTCTAGAACCAATTCTCACATGCAAACCTGGTCAGTCCATGCTTCCTGCTTAAAACCCAACAGTAGCTTCCCACTGGCTTCAGGGCAGTTCTACACATTAAGGCCTTCTGTGTTGTAACTTCTGCCTACCTTTGCACTTTCACCAGCTGCTGGTTCCCATTTCCAGGCACAGTGTCAGTCTCCTGCCTCTGGCTCTGGGCTCCTATGCTCCTCCTTCCTCTTACAATGCCCCCTCCTCACATTTGCCCAGTGAACTCCTCCCTGCTCACCTTGCTAGACCATGGCCAACCATTTCCTGCTCTGGGACTCTTATCTGACACACCAGGCAGATGGGATGGCTTGGCAATACGTCAATTATCACTCTTATTTGATTTTACGCCAATCTTTCTCCCAAGGGTCTGGTGGCTGTCCTCTGCTCATCTCTGTAGCTTAGACCTAGCACAGTGACTGGCAGACAGTAAGTAGGTGTCCAATAGACTAGGATCTAACTTGAATGAACTGTTTTTGGTAGAGGAGGCCAAAGTGTTTACCAAAGCATATGAGAAAACAGATGCTTATCTCTAGTCCACTGCAGTGGGCTGAGTGGCGGCCCCACAAATGTAAGTCCATGTCCTCATCCTGGAGTGTGCAAATATTACTCAAATGGCAAAAATATGATTAGGTTAGGGATGTTGAGAGGAGGAGCGTAGGTCCTAAATGCAATCACACATGTCCTTGTAAGAGTGTGGAAGAGGGAGTTTTGGGATGCACACATAGGGGAAGGCCTGTGAAGGTGGAGGCAGAGACTGGAGTGATGCGGCCACAAGCCAATGAGCACTGGTAGCTGCCAGAGGCCAGGAGAGGCGTGTGGAAGGGACTCCCCTCAGAGCCTCTGCAGGGGCTCTGCATCCCTACTGAAGCCTCGATCTCTGCCTTCTGGCCTCAGAACTGTGGGAGAACACATTGCTGTCATTTGTGGAACTTTGTCACAGCAGCCACAGGAAATGGATACAGCCCAACAGAGGACTGTGTTCTCACCATTTCAGCAGCTGCAAGGAATAATTAAGTGACAAATTCCTCTGCTGGATTCCCAGGGATTGCCCAAGTGACAGTGAAGAGGAAGACAGCTGCTGACAGAAACCACAAGAAAGACCTATGAGCCTGGCAGGTGTCACTGATTTCAGGGACTGCAGAGCCAGTTTTGAGGTTTTCTACATTTCTGTTGAAAACCTCAGCATATGCACCAAAACTTTGAAGGGCTCAAAATCTTTCTCAGAACAGCATTTGCTTGGACTGCTTCTGAGGGGAAAGGTTTTCTGGAGGGTTTTGGCAAAAAAATCATAAGGAACACTGCCATGTTTTCGCATTCAAGTTTCAGGCGATAAGCTCACTAATTAACTCTGCCATAGGCTGCGGGAAAGTGATAAGTAGTAAAACCGAACATGTGAAAATGCAAGGGAGAACGGCTGGAAAAAGGAGACTTTGGAGTTGGGCAGACATGCGTTCAAATCCTGGCTGGGCCACCTAAACTATGTGCCATGAGATGTGGCCCAAGCAGGGCTCCCTGGAGCTGTGGTGTCCTCATGGGGAGAGGAGGGTCTCCTTGCGGATACTTTGTAAGAATTAGGGTGAGTGTGGCCAAGTATCTAGCACTGACCAAGTGCTTAACTTAGGAAGGTTTTTTTGGGGGGTGTGTGGGCTCTTGCTATGTCACCCAGGTTGCAGTACATTGGTGTAATCTTAGCTCATTGCAACCTTCAACTCCTGGACTCAAGAGATCTCCCTATCTTGGCCTCCCAAAGCATTAGGATTATAGGTGCAAGCCACTGTGCCTGGCTTGGAAGATAATATTATTAATTTTAAAAGTTCCCTGGTCTTGAAAAAGCAGAAAGTGCACCATAACCTTGGCAAGCAGCTTGCCCACCCACCATTGTTTGACATTAAGAGTCAGATGGTGGAAATCACTCATTTCCAAAGCCCTGGTACCCTGCATCTACAGCTATGTAGGGGATTAGGAAATACTTTCCTGCCAACTTAGTGGCTATATTCATTTTCTAGGGCTGCTGTCACAAATCACCACAAACATGGGGACTTAAGAGAACAGAAATTTATTCTGTCATTGTTCTGGAGGCAGAAGTCTAAAATCAAAGTGTCAGCAGAGTTGGTTCTCTCTACAGATTCTGAGGAAGAAACCATCCATGCCTCTCTCCTCGCTTCTGGTGCTGCTGGCAATCCTTGGTGTTCCTTTGATTCTAGATGCATCACTCACTCTAATCTCTGCCTCCACCTTCATATGCCCTTCTCCTCCCTGTGTCCTCTCCTTGTCTTATACAGGCACCAGACATTGAATTTAGGGCCCGCCCTAAATCCAGGTTGGCTTCATCTTGTGATCCTTAACTAAGTACATCTGCAAAGACCTTATTTCTAACCAAGGTCACATTCTGAGGTTCTGAGAGAACAAGAATCTTTGGGGGATACTACTCAACCCATTACAGTAGCTAAGAGCACAAACACTGCCAACCCACTGACTTCAGGGGCACCTGCCCCATAAAATCTATGAGTTATGACCTCTCAGAAACTCAGCCCTTCATGTGCAAAGTGGGAATAAGATGGTCTGTCTCCTGGGCTGCCATGAGGATTGAATGAGGTGGATTGCACAGCCACAGGGTTGGTAGATCTGGCCACCAATTCTGGAGGCTTCCATGCTCCAGAAAGTGGCTTGGGCTGGGATGGCTGCTGAGGAATCATTCAGGAAATATGTGGAAATGCTGTCCCTAGGCCTCTTCAGCAGAACCTGGATGAGGTCCCTCCTCATCCAGGGACCTGAGTGGGGGATGTTTCCCCAGGGAAGGGGGTTCTGAAGTGCAGCCATGTAGTTAGAAAGCCCTTAATCTGCTTCATCCCCTCATTTCACTGATGGGGAAACTGAGGCGAGAGAGGGACAGGGACTTGCCGAACTTACTGTAGATTTTGGGAAAGTCACAGCAAGATTCCAAGAGCATCCCAGACCATCTCTCCTGTGAGGTGGGGCAGGTGCAGTGGGATGTGGTACCTCTGTGTCCTGGCCAGGAATGAGGGCTCAGAAATGCCACGAATGAAAGTCACATTGTCAGGTCAAGGTCAATTCATCAAAAAGTAAAGACTGGTAGATGCATTTTTGAATAAAAATATGTTAACAAAAGAAACCCAATCTGTGAATGTGCAGCAATCCCTCTCACTATCTGAACCTTTGCTATCCAGACTCTTGTTTTCCAAATGCAGGAATGAATACATTAGATAAATGTGTTGCTATATCACTTGCTATCCAAATCCTATTTCCTGTTGTATGTATAAATTTCTGGAATAAAATGGATTTGGAAAGGGAAAGATATATATATTCTTATTGTGGATAAAAGTATATTTTATGCCACTTGGCTGAGGCTTCTCTCTGTTTACTAACCTCCAGCTATAACAACAGGGAACTGAAGCAGAAGGAACAACAACAAAAAAAACATTCTACAGAATTCACTATGCAGACACGATGAAGAACTTAGAAACTGATCAAAGCTGTTAGAACCATTCCATTCTATGCACAAAAATGTACAAAATTGTGTTTCTCTATGATTTGACTTTCAGCAATGTGACCTCTCAGTGCATTGACTTTTGATGAATTAACTTTCATTAAGTTGCTTTGTTTTCTTCACAGCTAATAGCTGGAGGGGTGGACCCTTGGAAATGACCATAATATGTTGAGACTGCTGGAATGGTCAAGGTCTTCAACATCCCCCTATAGCCTTCTTGCACCATAGCAATTTGTGTCCTTATTGAACATTCCTCAGAATACTCCAGTTTGAGTGTACCATATGTTCCCAGTGGGGACCCTGACCCATGACTGTTATTGAAGATAAGATCCGTAAGGACAGAGACTCTATGTGTGTGCACATGCATGTGAGTGTGTGTGTTTGTGTGTTTGCTCCTCCATTGCATCTCCAGGCCTAGAAAGAGGCCCACTTTCTAGTAGGCTCTCAGTGATTATTTGTGGAATGGGGGTAAATGAAGGAAAGCCCATAATTCTCATCTCTTGCCTATTCTACAGTTACTGCCTCCGGGCAATTGTGGAATAGCCACAGTTCTTTGCAGCCCCTCCACTGGGAGGGAAAGTCTTTCCCCATCCCTTGAATCTGGGCTGGCTTTGTGACTTCCTTTGGCTGATAGAATGCAGCAGAAATAGTGTGGAGTTACAAGCCCAGGCCTCAGGCAGTTTTGCACACTTCCCCTTCTTCTCTTGCAACTTTGCTACCATCATATAAACAAACCTGGTCTAGTCTGTGGGATAGTGATGGACATGTGGTCAAGTTACCCTTCGCAGTGCCAGACCAATGAGTGAGGCTACTTTGGACTAGCTGGTGCCCAGATGACCTGCCAGCTGGATGTAGATAGGAGGAAATCATCTAGCAGAGATCAAAGAAGCCTGGGCCAGAAGAGCAAAACTGCCACACTGACTAAGTCTTGTGAGCAATAATAACTGGTTGTTGTTTAATCCATGAGACTTGGGTGTTATTTGTTACACAGTGATAGCTAACCGATACAAATTCCTTAGTGATCTTTCTGAATTCACTCTTCCCAAGCCTCTCCCATATTCCACATTTTACCTCTGGTTTATTCCCTCCTCTGCAGACTTTTTAAACACCAGTGTGATAATGCTATGTCCCAGCTCAAAATTCTTTGGTGGCTACCCACTTCCACAAGGACAAAGTTTAATTATTTCAGCCTGTGAGGCCCACAATGATCTGGCAACCACTTTCCCTGCACCCTGATGTCCCCTGAGGCCCCTTTACTCCAGAGCGCCTCTCCAGTTTTACATGTGTCCTAGGCTTCCATTAGCATCCTCTCTGATGTCTGTCCTCTACTCAGACGTTCCTCCTTTTCCCTTTAGCTGGCTACCTCCAGGACCACTTCTAGCTCAAATGGCACTTTTGCTGTTAAAAAAAAATGTGCCCCTTTCTCAAATAAAATATTTTACAAGTTAGTGCATTACTGAATAAACAGAATGATCACACCCGGTGGCCTGGCCAAGACTTGCCAGGGAAGTTCTCCAGACGCCCTCTCTGATGGCAGCAGCCCTGCAGATGTACATGTGTACCCCCACAGCTGTCTGCTTACCCCACCCGTGAGCCAGTGTACACCTAGGCTCTGTCCCCTTCCCACAAAGTGGAGCACCATGCCAGTTTTGGAACCGCGCAGAGGATGAGAATCAGGCCTCTGAGAGTGGGCTAGAAAGGAAGCTCAGAGGCCATCTGGAGAATGGAGTGCACATGTGTGTATGCGCATGTGTGTGAATCAGTATATGTGGACGTTGTGTAATCCCAGCTGTGTGTATGACTGTTCTGCTTGTGGGCTGATGTAGGAGATGGTGCAGTCCTGTTGTGTCAGAACCTGGCTGGGAGACCTCATATCCCCACATCGGCACCCATGTTCTCATAGGTTAGTGTCTGTCTAAGATGGGATGCTGTGTCTTTAGAAATGGCCATAGGTTAGTGTCTGTCTAAGGTGGGATGCTGTGCCTTTAGAAATGGCCATAGGTTAGTGTCTGTCTAAGGTGGGATGCTGTGTCTTTAGAAATGGCCATAGGTTAGTGTCTGTCCAAGATGGGATGCTGTGCCTTTAGAAATGGCTTCTTGTGCAGTGCACACCCTGAGAACCCAAGATGCAGTATGAGCTGACTTTTTGAAGATGAGAAGCCACACCTCAAATGGATGAATAAGGGTGGTTGTTGCAAGTGGGGAAATAGCACATGCAAAGGCTGAGACCATGAAGTGGGGGGGGGGGGCGGGGGGGGGCAGGGGGGCAGCTGCCTGTGGCTCCAGATGGCTGCAGTGCAGGGAGAATGTGGGATAGAGAGGGAGGGCAGGCAGGGCAGGCAGAGCCGACCACGTAGGTCCCGTCAAATGCTGATACGCCCCTGCAGTCTTTCCAGGTGAAAACGATGTGATAAACAGAGGGGTCCCTTTTCCAAGCAAGGTATGTGCTGAGTAAGGCATCTTCCATCAGGACCGCTCCATCCTCTGGGGTGCTCAGACCTTAATTCGCACCTTGATAATGGCAGTGGCCTTACCGCTCCATCTTGTTTGCATCTGTCCACTCCACTTAAACACAAACTCCCCATAGAGGACTTAACTTGGTGCCAGGCACAGAGTCAGGGCATCATGTGATTTTTAAAACTAGAATTGACACATTTTGGCAATGATCTTCTTTTTTTAAAAGGTGAAGCTCTTTTATTTTGCCTCATTTATTAGACTTCCCTGCCACTGCCTTGCGGTTATGCACACAAATAAAATATGCGGCAGGAAACTGCCTCTCTTGTTTTCTTTCTTTCCTTTCACCTAATTTCAACTCCTTGTCAAGTCTTCTTACATCAACCTGTTCCTCACAGAGGCTGCCTCAGGCGGCCTCCTGGCCCTCTCCTGGGAGATCCATCCCTCTTCTTTAATCATGGAGAGCAGGCCAGTGAGTCTCTCCGCCATTCAGCTCTGAGCATCTTCCTGCCACACTTTCCCGGGTGGCTCCCCTGGGGACTCGCTCTTCCCTGTCCACTTAGGAAGATGCAAGATGGTCTCATAGTCTAAGTGGCAGGTTTCCTTAGACAGGTAAGTTCCCTGAGGCTTTAAACCGTACACTGTCAATGTGAGTTTAAATGAAGCTTCTAAACCCTGGCCAATCTTGTGGCTAAAGTCATTGCTAGCCAGCGAGGCCCAGGTGCTGGGTCAACACAGGAGGTTGAAGATGAATTGGGGAAGTGGAGGGCAAGGGCTGACAGGTGATCTGGGATTGGGAGGTGCAGGTGGCCTTCCCTCCAGGGAGTTCCATAGACACTGAGGGGGAACCCAGCATTTAAAGCCCTGGAAATGCAGCATTTCTATAGTCAAAAGAAAGCCACAGTTGCAAACACTTGGAACAGAATCAGGATCATTGCAAAAAGGCTTGGGAGGGCTTAGGAAAAAAAAAAAAAAAAAACAGAGAAGGCTAAGCTTGGTGATTTTGGTTAGCAAAGAACTTCAGGCAGATTTGCGGATGAGTCCAATCTGGCTTATTTGTGTGCATGGGTGGGGAAGAAGGTCAACTTTTCACTCAGATACAATGCTGACATTTACCGTTTCTTCCGGGAAAACAGCTGTTATGGAAAAAGATAACTCGAGAAGCACTGAATCACACCATGAAACGTACAGCTTTCTTGCCCTCATGACCTGCACTTATCATAGTGGCAACGCCCACGAGACCCTTTGCAGGGGCGGCACTGTCCCAGATAACTGCCCTGGGCTGTCTGCTCCAGGCCCCTGGCTGGTGTCTCTGCCTCCAGTTTCTTCTCACTGCAGATCTGCCCTGTGAAATTCATGTACACAGATTCCCCAACAGACCTCTAGGGAGTTCCATAAAACTGCAAATCCTTAGTGCAACCTCCAAGACACTCTGAGATTTGCTTCTAGCTTATCTCCTGACTCTTCCTCTGTGTCTCACCCTGCACTCTGGGGAGTGGTTCCTGACGAGCACTTAGCTGTCATCGGATGAGGCCTGAATATCAGTGTTTGCTTTGGTTTTCTTGAACTTGGCTGCACCTTGGAATCATGCGATGTTAGAAAATGCCAAGCCTGGGTCCTACCCCTCCAAGATTATGGCTTGGTTGGCCTTCAGTGCAGCCTGAGCACCAGGGCTTTAAAAGCTTCCCAGGTGACTGAGCAATGTTTGAGCACCACTGCTCTGGCTCTGGCGGTTTATTTAAGGTTTGTTTAACACGAACTTCTTCCTATATTCTGGCAGTGGCTGCTCTCACTGCCTGGAAATTCCTCCTTCCCTACCTCACAAGCTAGCCCACTCTCCCAAGTTCCAAATTTCAGAGCTGATGAACTATAGCAGGGGTTGACAAATGTTTAAAATAAAAAGTTAGAAAGAAAATACATTAGGCTTTTCAGGCCACATGTGGTCCCTGGCATGCATTCTTTCTTTCCCCCTTTTAAAATGCAAAAGCCATTCTTTGCTTGTGAGTCATATAAAATGGGCCAGGGACCAAATCTGACCTGTGGATGATTGAATTGCCTGTTTTGTGAGGCAGTGAGTTCCCTGTCAATAGATGCAATCAAGCCATGGCTGAAGGAATTCCTGGTAGGGAAACCATGACTAGGACTTAAGCTTCTGATAAATGACTGAACTAGAAAATCTTCACGGTTTTTTCCAAACTTGGGATGCCTTAATTCTAATGCATCTTAGCCCCTGGAAGATTTCCTTATCTGCCAGATGACCTCCCTCCAGCTCTGAAGTCATTCCCATGTCGTGTTCCGCCTCAGTTAATTGTGAAGGTCTGCATGTGTCAGCACAGACTTCATTTCAACACCAAGTGCCATGATTTAGGTGTCTTTGAATTTAAGAGACAAAGGCCAAAGATTGTTTTTGACCTCTGCATTGAGATAATACCTGAAGCAGGAATGGCTGGAACCATGAAAATCAACATGGTTTTAATTCACCCTCAGCCAAGCTGATCTGACAACTAGAAACAAATGACAAAATTATTTATTTCCATGTAGACACAAACAGGACTGATTTATGAGGATCAAGAGTAACCCCATCCTGGGAAGATAAAAACAGAAGCCTCCTCCCCTTATCCTCAATTCTCTGTGTAGGCCATTTCTCCTTGGAATAGTTTTTAATCTTGCAAGTAAATTTCAAAATGGGCATAATTCCACTCAATCTTTAGCAAAGAGCTGAGGTTCTAGGACAAGATGGTGAAGATTTAAATCTAGCATTTGCCTCTTAGCTATGTGATTTGGGAAAAATTATTGGATCATTCTGAATATTGTTTTTTTCATCTATAAGAGGCCAAGGCAGGCGGATCAGGAGGTCAGGAGATCGTGACCATCCTGGCTAACACAGTGAAACCCCATCTCTACTAAAAATACAAAAAAATTAGCCAGGCATGGTGGTGGAAACCTGCAGTCCCAGCTTCTCGGGAGGCTGAGGCAGGAGAATGGTGTGAACCCAGGAGGCGGAGCTTGCAGTGAGCCGAGATTGCACCACTGCACTCCAGCATGGGCAACAGAGCAAGACTCTGTCTCAAAAACAAAAATAAAATTAAAAAAAAAGGATTAGTTTGGGAAGGAAGGATTTAGCAGCTGATCTATAAACCATCTTCTATCCTCTAAGACAGACAGACAGAAACCAGGGAAATAAATGGCATTGTCCACATAAACTTCCTACCCCAACCTCATGATGGTGTTTATTAGCAGAATGATAAGGGAGAGTCCTTATATACCCAATGCTTTTAGTGGGCCTTACCTGGTCTACTTAGATTGTAAGGTTTAGCTATGGGGCTAGCTTGCTGGGAAATATCAGTGTTAGCTGAAAAATTATCTGAGTATAAAATGCAGAAAATAGCTTCTTTCATGGAAGTGATGCATGCATGTCCTTTTTAGAGCTCTCATATGTTAAATCTGGACAACTATGCATCCAAATGTGGCAAAGAAGAACTATCTTTGCAAAGGGAAGCTATCTACACACACACACACACACACACACACACACACACACACACACAGAGATTTGAAAATCTGACTCTATTATCTTATATTCACCTAGTATTTTTGTGAAAACTAAAGCACTTAGAACAGGGCCTGGAATAGAGTAAGTGCTCAGTAAAAGTTATTACCAGAGACTGGATTTGGGGACAGATGTGAATGTGCTATGGAAAGTCCAGGGTAGTGTGTAGAGGTGAATTTCTTATGTTTGTCGTGGAATGAAAAGAGCATAGATTTTTAACACTTGGGTTCACATCCTAGCTCCAACACTCACTAGCTGTTTCTTATCAGGGGAGCCCGTAATCCCTCTGGACTTCAGTTTCTTCATTTGTAGATGGGAGTGGTAATCCTAATTTGCAAGCCCATCTTGCACACTAGGGGTGATGTATGTAAGGCAGCTGGCGCAGTGTCTAAGTTAAAGTTGATGCTAAAGAAAGGCTAGTGGCTGAATGCCATTATGAGTGGAAACTGAGCAAGTGTGACAAGGACTGGGCAAAGAACAGGACAGAGGCTGGGAAGCCCTAAGCCACTGCTTCTGGGTTTAACCAATCACTTTAAGGGTGCCCTGTGGGTTCAGCACCTCCCAGTCCACATCTTAAAGCTTAGTGCCTACTCGGCCCCTTCTATCTGAGTTCCCTGGTCATGATTAAACCACCTGCAAATATGTCCTGAGAACCCTCTAGATCTCAGGCCAGGACTGGGCACTTTAGGGGAGGCTGGTGTGAAAGTGCCAACTCTGCATCCAGGGCTGGCCATGGGACTTGTCATCACCACTGGAATACGAGTGGAGAAGAGGGTGTTACCCCAGGTCAGGGCTCTTAAGAAGCTTTCTGCACAGTCTTTCTCCTTTTCGCCTACTGGATGCAGTAGACCAGAGACACTCGGGGTTGGCAGAGCCACAGCGCAGGAGGAAACTGGGTGCATGTGCTCATCTACCTGGGACAGTAGCCATGGCTGGTTCTATGAGTGAGACATGAATTTCTATTGTGTGAGGCTTCTGTCATTCAGAGACATATTTGTTAGGCAGCTAGCATTACACTGACCGATACATGCTGTTAGTGACTAAGAATTCAGACTGCACATGTAAAACATTCGAGGTGCCTGCTCAGGAGCATGTTACTTTTTTAAACAATTTTTTAAAAAAGAGATGGGCTTTTTTCTCTAGCACCCTGGCTAGAGTGCAGTGCTGCCATCACAGCTCATTGTAACCTAAAAATTCTGAGCTCGAGTGAGCCTTCTGCCTCAGTCTCCTAAATAGCTGGGATTACAGGTACATTCCACTACTACACCTGGCTAGAATTTTTTTTTTTAATTAGTACAGTTGGGCTTGAAGATACAAGACCATTTTTTGGGGGGTTAGCAATTAAGAAGCCGTTGGCCATCTGTGCAACAGTGTATTTGTTTGATGGAGGAAAGTGTGGGAGAATGTACGTGATAACAGACAAACCCTTCAGTTTTGACTTTAAGGTATTAAAAACCTGGTTCTGAGAAATACCATTTGACCCAGAAATCCCATTACTCAGTATATACCCAAAGGAATATAAATCATTCTATTATAAAGACACATGCATGCATATAGTCATTGCAGCACTATTCACAATAGCAAAGACATGGAATCAACCCAAATGCTCACCAATTATAGACTGGATAAAGAAAATGTGGTACATATATACCACGGAATACTATGCAGCCATGAGAAGGAACAAGATCATGTCCTTTGCAGGGACGTGGATGGAGCTGGAAGCCATTATCCTCAGCAAACTAACACAGGAACAGAAAACCAAACACCACATGTTCTCACTCATAAGTGGGAGCTGAATAATGAGAACACATGGACACAGGAAGGGGAACAACACACACTGGGGCCTGTCTGGGGTGGGAGTGGAGGGAAGGAAAGCATCAAGAAAAATAGCTAATGCAGGCTGGTCTTAATACCTTAATTGTTGTCGACAAGTACAGCAAACCACCATGGCACAAGTTTACCTATGTAACAAACCTGCGAGTCCTGCACATGTATCCCGGAACTTAAAATAAAAAAGCAACATGTATCCCATGAAAAAAAATCTGGTTCTATTTTATCTTCCTCCTGCCTCCCCCTGCTCTCCTTTCCCTCCAGCTTGGGACACAACAGGTGCTCAATAAAGGCTTGAGAAATTGATCTGAATGGAATTCAACCTTATACTTGTTCTTTCTCTGAAAAGAATCTTGGTATTAGCTTGACTAATCCTTTTGCTCCATGCAATTGGCTAGTGCCACCTTCATATTTTTCTGATATCATTAAGCCCCAGCTGCCTCTTCCCTGGAGCTCAGGGATACCGCAGGACAAGGGGTCTGCTCTCTCCACTTCTCTCCCCCAAGGTTTGTTTTGAAAAACCCTGCTGCCAGGGCAGGCTCCCGTGTTATGCTGCTCACAAAAGCACACATCTTCCCTGCCAGCCTCTGCTCAGTTATTTTATTCCCTCTCTAAAAAGTACTTGTGGAGCCTTACTATGTCTTCAGCATAGTTCTAGGTTATCAGGATAAGACTGTGAACCACACACCAGGCCCTTTCATGGAGCTTATTTTCTAGCCTGGAGGAGACACACATTAAAGACAGACTGCAGCACACAGGTCGCATGCAGCCCTCTGCCTGCTTTTGTAAATAAAGTTTTATTGGAACACAACCATGCAGTCCATTCATTTACTCGTTATCTATGGCTGTGTCCACACTACCATGGCAGAGGTGGGTAGTTGTGATAGAGAATGCATGGTCTGTGAAACAAAAGTATTTACACCTGGCCCTTTGCAGAAAAAATCTTCCCATGTCTGCGTTAAACAAATAAGTATGCAGGAAACCAACATGCCCGTGAACAGTGCTATGATGGGTGATGAGATAGAGGGTAGGTGTGCATGTGTGTGTGAGTGTATATAGTAAGTGTGTCTGTGCTGGTTTTAGAATAAGTGGCCAGGAGAGGCCTCACTGAGCAGCTGACATCTCAGAGGGGACTTCCACACTAGAGGCAAGCCCCTCTGGGAGCAGAGACTGCTCCTGTCTGGTTTGCTCACCCATGTCCCCAGGCTAGCATAGGGCCACAGGCTGGACACCTCCAGAGCACTGATGTGAAGATGTGGATGTGAGGTTGTGATGCAGATGCCCTGGAGGACTAACACATTTACTCCTCGTGTCCACTGTAAACTACAACACGTGCTGTGTGTTCATCCTCTAATTCGCTGCCCTGCCTGGAGGTGCTTTCTTTTTCCTGCAGCTGTTCTGACCACCCTCATAGCACTGTGTCTGTGTGTGTGTGTGTGTGTGTGTGTGTGTGTGCTGTGTGCATGTATGTGCACCTGATGCCCTCCCCGACCATTCCATGGCCCACCTTGCCATCTTATTATAACATCCCGATGTCCTGAATGGACACTTTCCAACCACCATGAATGCGATAGAACCTGGAATGTAATGGCTCATGAGAATCAGCAACACAAAGGGAGAAACAGAAGTTCAGTTCCCTTTGTTCCGATAGAAACTTACTGTTTGCATCAACCAAGAAACACAACCAAAGAACAGCCATGAACATCATCCCATGAGAGAGCACATGGCTGTGTCAGACCCTGCCCTGAGCCCCCCTTCTCAGTCTGACCTTGGCCTCTGCTGGAGGTCCCTGCTGGAGGTCCCTGCTGGAGGTCCCTGCTGGACGTGGACACAGGGCCAGGGAATGGTAGGGTCCTCAGTTGCATTGCATCCTTGTCGTTGTACAGATGGGGAAACTGAGGCTAACAAAGAGAAGAATTCTTTCCTACTGACCCATGGCTAGGAAACAGCAGGGCTAGAAGTGAGTCCCAGGTAAACTGAGGCTGGGATACTCCAGCTACACACTCACGCAGGTACCATGTAAGCTGGTGGTTGGGGCCTGGGCCTGGCAGTCAGGCCACTCCACCTACTCACTCATGCAAGTCACCTTCCATCTCTGTCTTCTTTGGAACTGTCCTGAGCCTTAAATGAGCTCACACAGGTCAAGTTCTTAGCCAAGTATAACACAAAATCAATGATCAATATGTCTTAGACATGATTATTGCCACATCTTTCACCATAGACCGTAACTGCTTAGGCACAGACTGTGACTCGGTTGTCTTTGATTCATCACAAACCAGTGTCACCTCTGGCTCAGAGCCCTCCCGCGTGTGAACTGCTCTCGCTGTGTGGTGGGAAATTATCTCCCACTCATCTTCAGGTGAGTCCATTTTCACCTTCTGTCGGGTAGACTGCAGACAGTCGGCTACATTTAAACTGGGCCAAAAGAAAGGCAGCAGACACACATCCCCAGTCAGGCTTTGCTTATTCTGGGCTCTGGGCTCCTCATCTGTATGAGGAGAGCCCCCCAGCTTGGTGATGCCAAGAGCCCCTGGGCGGGGCAGTGAGGAGGGAGGAGTGCCTTACCTGGCCCACTGCAGAAAGAGGCGATGATGGCCAGAATGCCCACGACACTCAGGTAGGGGACCCAGGGGGCGCGGTCCTGGGAGAGAACAGGGAGTGTTCAGGTGAGGAGGTGATGGTGTGTCCAGAGGACCTGAGTTCCCACCCCAGCTCCTCCTGCATCCATCTGTGTGACCTTGGACAGGTCACTTGATGTCCCCAAGCCCCAGCTTCAGCATCTATAACATGGGAACAATGATAACCCTTCAGTCATTCCATCTGCTTATTTTATAGCCATGATGAAATCAGATGAAGCCTGTGATGAGTTTGACATAGTCCTGGCATACAGGAAGTGGTAAATAAATCAATAACTCACATTGATTGAGGGCTTAGTTGGCAGCAGGCAATATGAGCAATTTTCACAGCTTTATCACATTTTAAAAAGTTCATCATTCTCAGCAAACTGACACAAGAACAGAAAATCAAACACCGCATGTCTCACTCATAAGTGGGAGTTGAACAATGAGAACACATGGACACAGGGAGGGGAACATCACACACCGGGGCCTGTTGGTGGGGTGGGGGACTGGAGGAGGGATAGCATTAGGAGAAACACCTAATGTAGATGATGGGTTGATAGGTGCAGCAAACCACCATGGCACATGTATACCTATGTAACAAACCTGCACGTTCGGCACATGTATCCCAGAACTTCATATATATATATATATATATATATATATATATATATATATATATATGAATGTTTCCTCATATACATTTTAAAGGCTTCTATATTTTGTTTAAAAGAAGTTATCTTAGTTCTGGTATTGTTATATAAAGGACCTTATTTGTACCCCTGCCATCTTGCAAGGTGTGAGATGCGTTAATTCATTTCATGGAATGTGTCTGGAGAAGCTGTCATTCATCTGGGGGTTGGGTGGCTTGGTGCTGGTTGCAAAAGGATATTTTGGGATTGCTCCTGCTCTAGCAGACTGGACGGCTGAGCATTAGAGCACAGTGTCACCGGTTCTGAGTGTGTGGGGGTGCCAGGGCTGCCCCAGGAGAGGTCACCTGACTTGAAGGGAAGGTAAGAGCCTGCGCTCACCTCTGTAGGCTGAGCCAGAGTCAGCCCAGTGGGAAAGGAAAGGAAAGAGGTTCCAGGAGGGGGTTCAGCATACACAAGGGCACAGAATCCTGAGAGGGCACCATGCGGGGGTGAGCTGCAAACAGTCTGGAGTGGAGGGCGAGGGGTACAGAGGGCAGACAGAGGAATGGGGAACTCCTTCCTTCCCCTTGTTCTGTGTCCAAATCCACTAGCTCTAGGGGTTGAGAGGGGCTTTGTGGACTCTTGCACACTGTATGGCTTGTTTCTGTACCAAGTCACTCACTCACTAATTCAGCTGATTGATCTGAGCTGCCCCTGGGTGCCAGGCACTGGGATGGGAGGTGGAAATGCAGATATGGTTCACTCATGGCCCTGGCCCTACACAACTCACTCTATTGGGAGAGAGACATGCGTCAACAGTGAAAGTCAATGGTCTATGGTAAGTGATCTCACAGGGTTCCCCCTTGGGGCTTATGGGAACACAGGAGAGGGCACCTCACCCAGACTTGGAAGCAAGGGGAGGCTTCCTGCAGGAAGAGGTGTCCAGGAATGTCCAAGGCCTCCTGAGTCCAGAAAGCAAGGAGAAGCTAGCCCAGCACAGAAGAGCCCTAGGAGAGGAAACTGCCAGGCCCCTTGAGGAGCTGCTGGGGGCAGGGGGTGGGGCACTGAGGGAGACAAGGGTGGCCAAGCCAGGAACAGCTCTGAAACCTTGTGAAGTGAGGCTTAGATAGGGTTCGTGGGCTTCAGGCTTTCCTTTTAAACTTCTGACACAAGTTTCAGAAAGATGATGGCCCGGAACATCGCCCAACTGGCTTCCTGAGAACTTCGAAGGACAAAGATGCTGGAGCTTGGGACAGCTTGGGCCTGGCTGTCAGGAAGAAACTGCATCTGCCAGCACATTGTCCCTGAAGGCAATGCGTCCACCTCCTGCCGGTCAGCATGCTTGCCAGCCCCACCTCTTCAAAGGGCACCCATCAGCCACCACCATGCTAATAGTGCCTTTTTCTAGAAACATTTGGGCCACTAAGACATTTGACAGGTGATCAAAACATGCACCTATCAATTTCCAGATGCATTTTTGAAAAATGCAAAGATTAATCAATTGCTGCAACCTTGCTTCATGCTTCCCATGGCACCAAGACAAGTTGGAGATACTGAGGCAGTGTTCAGTTAATGCAAGCTGCCCTGAGCCATGCAGGGGGCAGAAACCCAGGATCCGGGGATCCAATCACAGCTTGCCACCTTTTGGTGGTGTAACCTTGGGAAGCTTATTTATTTATATTTATCCCCCAGTTTCCTTATCTCCATAAAAGAAAAAAACACCGATGTTGTAAGGATGAAGTACATCATCACCCCTCCTCCTACATGGACATCCACTGAGTGCTTGTTCCAAGTGCTTTCAGTGCATTTTCTCATTTCATCCCATAACACCCCTGGATGAAGGGACGACTGTTCCATTTTAGAGATGAGGCCCAGAGAGGAGCTGACTTGCTAAAGTTTCATTACAAGTAAGGAAAAGCCGAGATCCACACAGGCTGTCTGCCTCCAGAGCCACTGTTCCTAAAATTGTGACAACTGCGGAAGTGGCTGATATGCAGCACCTGGCACTCATGCTGGGAGATGACAGCTGGAAGGGGCATCTTAGGGTTGTCTAGTGCAAGCTCTTCAAGCTCTTCTATTCCATAGATGGGTGAACTGAGGCTCAGAGAGGGAAAGTGTCTTGCCCAAGATCACCGGCTCATCAGCGGGAGTGACAGGACCAGAAGTCAGGTCTCTCATCTCTCATCTCCCAGTCCAAGGACCCCTCACCAAACTCTCTTCACTGAGACCCTAAGCAGCTCCAGAGATGAGATGCCCCCGGGGAGAGCTTTATCAAAAGTGTTCTTGGTAGAAGTATGAACCCACAAATCAAAGGCCCCAAAATGATGAAGCCAGAAGCCAGCCCCATGCTTATCTCCCTCAAATGTGACAAGCACATCGTCTCACCTGCAGGGTCAGTGTGATGGTGAGGGTCCCAAAGAAGAGGGCCATCAGCCCAAAGCCACCAATGAGGAGGGGTCTCCGTCCCAGGTGCTCAATGACCAAACCCTAGTCCAGGGTAAAAGAGAGAGAGAGAGAGCTATTATTTCATTTCTAACCACAACAGGGGAATGTGGCACTGGGAACTGGCAATGGCATCATGATTAAAAACCGGCTTTGACCCTGAGACAGTTGGGCCACCTTCTTTATGGCCACAGCCCTGAAGCAATGCTCTTTATGAGAAAGGAAAAAGTGAGGGAGAGAAAGTCACAATTCTTGAGCACCTACAGCATTAATAATGAGCACTTTCCTTCTAATATTCCTTGCTAGGGTGGACTCCTCCAACAGGGTGTTTGGGAGAAGGAACTGGATGGATATGGTCACCACAGCCCTTCTCCTCTTTCAGAGGCAGCCTGCATGGAAGGCGACTCCTCTGTGTCTCCATGTTGTGGGTTTCATAGGGGTAGGCACCCACAGCGGGGCACAGGGGTGTGAGCAGGCAGAGAAGCCCATGTCGTTTTCCAGTCTGCCTGTGTCTGGGGGAGTCAAGTTCATTGTGGGATGTGATGTGGGGAGTCCCTGGGGAAGTCCCTAAAGCTGTGTCCTCCAAGCCAGCTTCCCTCAGCCTAGGACTGTCACTGACCTCCATCTGGCTGGCCCCTGTGCCCCTTGTCCACTCGGTCAGGAAACAGCTGCCAATGACTGAAAGAGTAATTGTAGCCGAATGTCAGAGACAGGAAAACCTGGGTTTATATTCTGGCTTTACTACTTTCCAGATGTATGAACTTTGGCATGTGACTTCACTTCCCAAAGCCCCAGGGCCTTTATCTGTGACAAGAGAATCAAAATATCCTTCAACAAGAGTGTCTGGAGTGGAAGGGTGTGTTAAATAAGAGACTGCACTCAACACACAGGTTAGGTACTCGGATTATGTGAGGTATCCTCCTCTCATGCTCCATATCACAAAAAGAGAACACTGAGGGTCAGAGAGGTGAGATAACAGCAGACACCACAGAGCAAGCAGGTGAGAGAGGGCCAGAAATCGAGCCCAGAGTGACTCAGAATCCATGGCTTTTCTCAATGAGGCAATCAGGTGAGGCTTCCTGGAGGAGGCAGTAGCAGGCAGAGATGTGGAGAGCTTGTTAGGCAGAGGGATTAGTAGCGGAAAAGGTTTTGAGGCTGGATGGTCCCCATCACAACAGTCATTTGGCTTGGACAAGGGGAAGCAGTGATGCTGCTGAGGGCCATGAAGCCAGAGCACACATGGCTCCTGCCTGCCAGCTTCAGGTGATGGTGCAAAGGTCACAGTACTGAGAAACAGTTGCAACTCTGCCCCAAAGCCTCAGGGTTTCTCCACAATGGAGCCCAGCTGCAGGGACCCCAGTGCCCTCTGTTCCTCTTTCCTCATATCCTGCTCCTTAGAGGAGGGCAGGTGAGAAGCCATCTAGGCAATGGGCATTCTCCCCCCAAGCTTAGCATGGGCTGTTGTTCTGCTTGGCAGAGCCGTCACTGAGGGGTGAGTGACAGCTGCCTGTCCGAAGGGCATAGCCCTGTGGGTCAGCTGAGCACCCCGGCCATGTAGTGCTGCCTGGGGCCATGGACCTCTCAGTCACCTAGGCATGAATGTTGAGGGGAACGGAGGGTGCTGGCCCAGAAAGTCAGAGGCCTGGGAGGAAAACGTGCCTGGCTGATGACCACGTGTCTCTAAAAGCATCCAAGACTTCTGGTCAGAAATGCCTTTCTCCTGGTTGCTTAGGGAAGAAGGGCAGACTCACGCCTCTAAACTTGGCCTCCTAGAAACCTGGCCCAATGGAACAGAGCACAGATGACATCCAGGGGCACATAAGTCTGAAGATGGGCGATCTGAGCTCAATTCCTGGCTTTGCCACTTAGCCTTCTTTGCACCCAGGACAGGTTATTCAGCTTTTCCAAGTCTCAGTTTCCCCACCTGGAAAATGAGAATGATGATACCATTTTTGCAGGGTAGCTGTGAGATAAAGGGAAAGAACTCACGGTGCGTGAAACAGACTCATGAACAAAAGAGGTTGCCAACAAATGGCAGAAAATATATTATTCATTTTAACTAAGGAGTGCCCTGGAGGTCTGGTCCCAGCTCTTACCTGTAGCTGGCTGTGTGGCCTTGAACAAGTTAATTAACCCTTCCATGTCTTAATTTCTCATCTTTTCTGATGATAATGGAGTTAGTCTAGATACCAATAGCTAATGATCATTTACTGAGCACCTACTATGTGCCAAGCACTGTATTAAGCACTTTTCTTGCAGCAACTCATTTAATCCTGACAATAATTTTGAGCAGGTTCTATTATTTGCTCCATTTTACAGGTAAAAAACAGAGGCACAGAGTCTTTGGAAACTTGTCCAGGGTTACATGGCTGGTAAGTGGCAAAGCTGGGATCACCTACAAAATCTTTTCTGTTGTTGAGACATTACATTTTCTTGACATTAAACTAGAAACAGACAATGCCACCACTTGGTAACAGCCCAGTGTCCCACCTGGTCCAGCTCCTGGACCTGAACAAGGGCACTGATCACTTTTCTGCCCCCCCCCGCACCCCCGCTGCATTCCTGGCTCTCTGATTCTCTTTCTTCACTTGAAGGCCAGGAGCCTTCATTTTTGCTTTCCCAGAGCCTGGAAGAATACCTGACAGGTGTGGAGTAAGTGTTTGCCGAGGGAGGGAAGGTCTGTCTTTACAAGGCAGGCAGAATGATTCCCATTTGCAGGGGGAGGGCGGGGAGGGCAGTGAGGTTCGAGAACGCTGAGGGACAGTAACTTCACTTGGTGGGAAGTGGGGAGGGAAGTCAGGCCCAGTGAGAGTCATGAGGGAAGCAATGACCAACAGCTTCTGAGAAAGAGAGAGAGGGGGAGGCAGAGAGGGACGGAGGGAGGGAATGAGGGACAGAGGGAGGGAGGGAGGGAGATGGAGAGAAACTTGCATTTAAAGCATCCCTTCCTCCTAGGCCCTCATGAGGTGGGTTTCATCAAAGGGGAGACACTATGGGGCTGCTGTGCCAGGACCAGTGCAACATGGGCAAGGGAGCTGGGTCCTAGTGCCAGGAGGGACCCCCGCAAAGGTGATGGGAGAAAAGGCCCAGAGATATCAGAGGCTTAGAGAGATTATGAAATTATGGGCCCAGAGAGATTATGCTTATCTCTGTTTAACTCATACTAATTTCAGTGTAACAATGCAGCACATGTTAATCTCAGCGCAACACATGTTAATCTTGGCGTAGCACTCTCAGTGATCTAGGCCCAGGATCAGAGGCCAAGAGTGATTATGGGATTTATCAAAAGTCACCCAGGGCTAACTATTCAGAGAGAAGGAAGTGAGATAGATGCTGTTTTACACCAAGGGGCAGCTGCAAAAGTCCACACCCTTGGACTCACTCACCTTCTGGGCATTGATCCTAAGGAAATAGATGTTTGGTCAAAGATGCATGGACAAGGATCTTTGTTGGTGTGTTATTTATACTACTGGGGAAATAGAAGTAATCTAGAAATCCACCAACAATTAGTTAAATAAATACCAGAATATTTAGATAATAAATATGTAGAAATTAACATAATTTAAAGAATTGTAAAATGGTATAGAAAAATTCTCAGGGTACAATCTTAGGTGAAAAGAGTAGGACATAAATCTGTATATACTAAAACATGTAGTTATATAATATAAAATACAATTATGTTAAGCTTATACACCCTGGAAAAATATATGCAGAAATAGTTTATAATGGCTAACTCTGGTTGGGGGAATATGTGATTATTATTTTATTTGTCTGTCAGTTTTCCTGATTTTCTATGGAGAGTTTTGACTTAAAAACACCAAAAAGTAGATTTAGTTGAAGTGTTGGATGCAAATCTCTGTCCCCTGTATTATGTCTTTATTCTTTCCTAATCACCGAATATTTCCAATACCCTTACTGGTAACTTTTCATAACTGTGTAAAACATGGTTTTGGTACAATCTAAAAATGTCACAGCTTTTCTTGTGGCTAACAGGACAGAGCCCAAAGTTAAGCTGTTGCTGAAAATGAAGGTTGTTCATAACTGGAATATGCAGGAACTTTGTCTCCTAAGCTTCTTAGGGGAGTTGGATTAGAGTTTCCAGTGACCTGGTGCTGAAATGACAACAGAATGTGCCATGGAAGAGCATCACAGTTGCTGGGAGATATTATTACACTGCCATCAGCATGTGTTACATTGTCATACTGAGATCAGCACATGTTACATGGTTATGATGAGATTAATATGTGTTATATTGTTACACTAAGATCATCATGTGTTACATTGTTATATGGAAATTAATATATATGGTTACTGATTTCAGTATTTTGAAGTTTTTAAAAAAGAGTTTCAAGTGCACCACCCACAATTTCAGAGTCAGAAAGTGTGCTTACAAAAGTCAGTTGAGAACCATTATCTTACACCATGATGCTGATGTTCAAATGCTCTGGAAAGGGTGGGGTGAGGGACATGTGGCTTTTTGTTTCGTTTCCCTAAAGTCTCTTGATGAACCAGTAACTTAAGCCAATGAAAAGCTGAACACATTCTCCCTGATTTGGAAATGATCTTTAAAGATGGTCTAGGAAGACACCAGGGAAACAGCTTTGAAAGAGAAAGAAGGGATAAAAACAACTCTCCCAACTGACAATCAGTCTCCCGGCTCTGTTCTTCCTCCCTCCCTCCTTTAAGTCCAGTTAAAGCGCAGCCTGTTGGAAGGGATTAGAGCGAACATGGTATTTCCACTTGACATTAAAATCATGAGTGAAGACATTAACTCAGACGAACAGCAGACTGAAGGCTACTGATGTCAGCTGGGGATGACTGTCAAAATCCTAATGCTCCCAGGAAACCACCTCTGGGGACTCTGGAGCCATGGGGTCACCCATCCACTCAGCAGCCATTCACTCAGCACCCAGTGCCCTTCCCCATAGGGCTGGGACCTCTGGTGAAATAATAATGGGAACCTTTTGCTCTGGTTAGGATTTTAAGAAGCAGCTTTATAAAGGTGTAGTTTTCATTCAGTCTAATGTACCCATTTCAATTGCACAGTCTTGCATGTTTTGACAAATGTATATACCTTATATCCACAACTACAATTAAGACATTGAACATTTCCATCGCTTCCCAGACTTTTCTTGTGTCCCTTCCCCCAACCCAGGCAACCTCCAACCTGCTTTCCAGCACAAGGATTCGATTTATATTTCAAGCATTTCATATTGCTTATTGCAGTGTTTTTGAGATTCATCCTTCTTGTAGTACATATCAACAGTTCCTTTGTATTGCTGACCAGCATTCCATTGCATGGATATACCAAAATTTGTTTCTCCACTCACCTGTTGACCCAATAGCTGTTTCCAGTTTTCGGCTCTGAGAAATAAAACCATTATGAGTATTGAGTCTTCATGTAGACTTGTGCTTTGATTTCTCTTGGGTAAATACGTATGAGTGGAATGACTGAGTTGGATGGGTAAAACCTTTATAAGAAACTGCTAAAATGTTCTCTGAAGGGGTTGTGCCATTTTACGTTCCCACCAGCAGTGGCTGAGCCTTCCTGTTACTCCACATCCTTGGCAACACGTGGTATTATATCAACCATTTAAATTTTTGTCACCATTTTGGTGAACAATGGTATCTCACTGTTGGTTTTAGTTTTAATTTCCCCGGTGACTAACAATGTTGAACATCTTTTCATGTGCTTTTTGATGTTTTGGATCTCTTCTTTGGTAAAGCATGTGTTCAGATATTTTGCTCATTTTCAAGTGGGCAGTTGGTCTTATTTTTGAGTTTTAAGAGTTCTTTATATATTCTGAATTCACGTCCCCTCTCAAATGTGTTTTATAGGTATGTTCTCCATGTCTGTGACTTACCTTTTTATCTCCTTAACAATACCTTTTAAATAGTCACAGTTTTTAATTTTGATGAAATCCAATGTATCATTTGAAAAATGGTTTGTGATTCTGTATCTTTCCTATCCTAATGTTGCAAAACTTTCTCCTTTGCTTCTAGAAGTTTTAGAGTTTAGCTTTTATGTTTATATACATGGTCCATTTTGAGTTAATTTTTTGTATGGTATAATAAGGGTTGCCATTCACATTTTTCCATGTGGATATCTACTTTTTATGACACTACTTGTTGAAAAGACTATCCTTTCCTCATTGAATTACTTCAGCAACTTTTTGTTTTCTGGACTCCATTCTGTTCCATTGATCTGTGGGGCTGCCCTTATGCCAATCTCATGCTGTCTTTATTCCCATGTTTGAACACTGTTACAATCCTTGCTATGTACCAGAAATGGTTCTGGCTGCTTTATATATATTAGTAACTTAACTCTGACAACATTTTCTTGGGGTAGGTGCTATTATCATCCACTATTATATCCAGAACTTGAGGCTCAGAGAGGTTTAGCAACCTGGCTAAGGTTGCGCAGTGAGTCAGAATTCAAGTCTAGGCACTCCGGCTCCAGAATCTTGCTCTTAACCTTTGTGCTCTACTTCCTCTCTCCAGTGTTTCTGAGGCAAATACACATTCACATTTATCAAAAGAATATGCACATGCTCCCAAAGTTTTTCTCCCTTCATTTGTGTGAGCTGCCTGAGGTCACTGAGAGCCTCCAACGGCACTGGCACTGGGGCACAGAGAAGACACAGCCAGGAGTCTCTGCCCTTGGGGAGCTTTATGGGCTGAATTGCATCCTCTCAAAAAAGGAAATATTGGAATCCTAATTTCCTATTCCTAACAATGTGAACTTGTTTGGGAATAGGGTCTTTATTTTTAGGTGATTCAGTTAAAATGACATCATTTGGATGGGCCTCAATCCATGATGACTGGTGTCCTTGAGCCAATGGAAAAGGGAAAGTGTGGACACAGAGACAGACAGGCACACAGGCCTGTAATCCCAGCACTTTGGGAGGCCAAAATGGGTGGATTACTTGAGGTCAGGAGTTCGAGACCAGCTTGGCCAACATGATGAAACCCCGTCTCTACTAAAAAGAATACAAAAATTAGCCGGGTGTGGTGGTGTATGCCTGTAATTCCAGCTACACAGGAGGCTGAGGCAGGAGGGAGGTTGAATCGCTGGAAGTGGGACGCAAAGGTTGCAGTGAGCTGAGATTGTGCCACTGCATTCCAGCCTGGGTGACAGAGTGAGACATTCCACCTCAAAAAAACAAAAAACAAAAAAGACATACACAGACAGAATGCCATGTGAAGATGAGGCAGGGGTTGGGATGATGCTTCTGCCAATCAAGAAGCACCCAAGATCACCTGCAAGTTCCCAGAAGCTGGGAGAGAGGCACAGGACATTCCCCCTCACAGTCCTCAGGAGAAATGAGCACTACAGATGCTTTGCTCTCAGACTTCTGGCCTTGAGAACTGTGATACAATAAATTCCTGTTGTTTAAGCTACATAGTTTGTGGCACATTGTTTTGGCAGCCTGGGCAAACCAACACAAGGAGCTAACACCTGATGGAGGGCAGGGCTTGTAATGTTGCCTGCTAAATGATTGAATGTATGTAAAAAAAAGATGGAAGGTACTCCCCAAATATGTATAACTATTATATGTCAATAAACAACATTTTAAAAAGGAAGAGCTGGAGGGCAGGAAAATATCGCCTAAAATTTCATTTATTTCAAATTTATCTCAATTAAAGCTTCCAAATCTGATGTAATGTGCTTTCATATTATTTCACATACATTACTTTATATACACTTTATTTATTGCTCATTGTCTATATTGTATTCAATGTGTATATCTCTCTATATAAACTGCATGTGGTACTCCATGCATGGCAGGAGTTCCTGACTTTCTTAGAGACTACAGCGTCCTGCATGAGTTCATTGCTGTGCGAGGGTGAGCCTTTTGGTCATAGAAGATGCCCCATTCTCTGTGTCCAACTCCAGGCCGGGGCCTTTTTAAATTCTGCTGATTTACATAATCCCTGTCCTTGCCTGGCTTGATGCTTCTGGGTCTGTGGGCCATGTGGACTGACTGTGCGCAGGGGCCCTAGAAGCTACCAGGAGGAAGCCCTGTTGGTGGGGCTCTGCTTCCCTCAGGACGTCCTGTCTGACTGCTCCCTGCAGGGATCCCAGCCAAAGGCAAGAGCTCCCTCTTTAGTCAGCTGGTGTGATTTCCTCAATAGGCTTTACTAGAGCCGTTCTCCATTGAGCAACCATTAATGGTATTGAATGCATGACAACTACTATGGCCATTTCTTTAAACCTGATGCATGACACACACACTCTCTCTCCCGCCCTCCCTCTCTCTCTCTGTCTTTCTCTCTTTCAAATTTACATTTTAAAGCAACTCTATGAGGTTTCCCCTAATAACTCAGCCAAAGCGGTGGAGACAACTGAGACTCTTTCAGAGAGAAATGTAAATGCTGGGGCAAGATGTGGCCCAGATGAGGGCCACCCCGCAGGCACCCCAAATAGGTGTTTCCTAATCCTGACATGTTGGGATGGAGGAGTTCCTGAGGAACCCTTGGCACATGAGCAATTGGTGACTTTCTAGTCAGAAGTTGGATTATTGTCAAAGTTTTAGCTGCAAAAGGATGGGAGAAAGGAGCGGAGAATGGTATGATTATCACTGATGCATCTCCCTCCGCAGAGGAAAGAAGGCCAAGGTACGTTACATGAAAAGAAATTTCACATTCCAGTATTACTTTTAGCTGCTAGTAATCCTGTTTTAAACATGCAAAGGCTAATCTTTACTTTCACAAATCTCTCTAAAAAGAAGCCAAGACCTTTGAAAGCTGTGGTTATTGCAAGTTAGGGAAATTTTAAAATTTATGTTCAGAGGACTGAGTGCCAGAAATAATTTTCTGCTTGGGACAGGCTCTCTCTAAATTAAAAACGGAATATAATTCAATGAAACAAATTTTTTTTGAGAGTTTCTGCTTAAAAGATGAATGTGCACAAAAGATATCTGTATATCTGTTTGGGCCAAAGGTGTGAGAAGTGAGAGTTGCGTTTTAAATAATGATCATCCCAGGGTGGCCCATGATCCCTAAGTATAACAAATTAAAATGTCTTGAGATATTTCAACCAAAGTGCAAAAGAGACATGGGTTTTCCTTTCGTCCCATGCCAACTGGGATGGAAGGAAAGGCCGGCAGCAGACAGGCTTTTCCAAGTTCTCCAGTCCTGTGGACGTCTCCTCCTCTTGGGTGACTTTACAACCTTGGCTTGAGGCCGTAGCTTCCGCAGTTTCTAAGTGAAGCACTCCCCCTCATGCTCTCACCCTTCTCAAAAAAGGCAAAATGTGGTTCTAAACAGGTTTGTGAGGATACATTCAAATTGTTCTTGGAAATTTGGGCAAGTGGAAAAAAATTAGCTCTTCAAGGAGCAGAGAAAGAGACACTGGATGTCCAGATGACTTAGGAGTCAGAGATTCCATAGCAGGAGCATCAAGTTGGCAGAGGGCAGTGGGCAGTGGGAACAGCCACCACTTAGAACTGACACAAGGGGATGGTGAATGCTGTCTCCACCCCACACCCCATGAGCCACATCCGCGCTTTCCTTTGGTGAGTGAAGCTGGTGGGGCCAGTCCAGATACAGGGGAGCCAAAGGATGTTATCAGAGGGTTGGGGAATAAATCAGGAAAATTTGGTGGGAAGTAAAGACTCAGGAGCACATCCCAAGAGTCAGAGGGTGAGCTGCAGGAACGGACTTGTGGGTATGTCCTTGGTCAAACTCAAAAATAGAGCTACTTACTTAAAAGATATTATTCAGAGCTTGGGGTGGGTGGGAGTGGAAACTGCAGGGGAATGTGCTTCCAGGGCAAAACCCCACCTTTTCTGCTTGGGGATGCTGGGGCACTGACTCTGTTTCTTCCCTTCCTCATCCCCACCCAGTCCTCACCCCATGAGGATGACCTGTCATAACCAGAAGTATTAGTTCATTCTCATGCTGCTATAAAGAACTGCCGAAGACTGGGTAGTTTACAAAGGAAAGAGGTTTAATTGACAAAGTTCCACAGGGCTGGGGAGGCCTCAGGAAACTTACAATCATGGTGGATGGGGAAGCAAACTCATCCTTCACGTGGTGGCAGGAAGGATAAGAATGAGTGCCCAGTGAAGGGGGAAGTCCCTTATAAAACCATCAGATCTCATGAGAACTCACTCACTATCATGAGAACAGCATGAGGGTAACTGCTCCCATGATTCAATTACCTCCCACCGGTCCCTCCCATGACACATGGGGATTGTCGGAACTATAATTCAAGGTGAGATTTGTGTGGGGACACAGAGCCAAACCCTATCAAGGAGAGTCCGCACTTCTCTGCCTGCTTCTTGCTCAGGCAATGGTAACACTAATGCTTTTGATCTAAGCTCTGAACATGAAAAGCCATTTAGCCTGAGTTTTAACTTCTCAGATCTGGGGATGCCACCCAGCTCAGACTGAGCTCAGGCCCCCAGGGGGTTTGGGTTGGGAGCCAGGGGGAAAATCTAGCTTTGCTTCTGCTTGCTACAACCCTCATTTCTCCTAAGGTCCTGTAACATTTGTAAAATAAACTGGGGACTTGATCTAGTATTTTATTGGAGGAAGGGTGTAGTTTCTTCTAGTCTGTGACCTATAGAAATGCCATAGAATCATTACTTATCAAGGAAAAAGGAATGTCTGTCAAGGGAAATTAATTGAACTCAGTCCTTTCGAGGCCAGTTCTAGAGCACATGTCAGTCGGATGATTCACAGGGAAAACTGGCCTCTCTCCAAGCCTCGTGACAACGCTCTCTGTTTCTACCCTTGTCACCCTCTGCCATTATCTATTTTGTCTACAGCAGCCAGAGGGATTTAAAGCATGACCTGGCACTCTCCTTTTAACACCCCTGTCCACTAAAAGCCTTTATAGACAGCAAAGAAAACAATCAGCAGAGTGAAGAGAAAACCTACAAAATGGAAGAAAAGATTTGCAAACCACATTTGAATCCCCTCAAGCCCCCTGCCCTCCCACCAGCCCCTTGGCCCCTCAAGCGGCAGACACATCCTTGCCCCTGCCTTGGGCTGCTGCAGACATCCCTGTCACCTCTCAGATTCTTGCTCTCTGTCCTAGAGGGAGACCCATGGGCTCAAATCAACAAGCTCCCTGCCCTCTGACCTCTGGGTGGCTTCAGCAGAAATCAGAAATCAGCGGTCAGATATCAGAAGGCAGAAGAAAGAGAATGAGGCCAGGGGTTGGTTTGGTGATTCACTTTCTACAGGGACATTGTGCCTGGCTTTGTCCCTCTATCAAAGGTTGCAGCTCCTGATAGGTGGTGTACCCACCCTACATGCCCTCCGCTGCCCTGAATTAATCTGCCTTCAAGCTGCTCAGGTTCACTGTGTCCCTCTTTCCCAAAGGTTTTTCTTTCAGCCGCTTCTTTTGCCTGACATGCTTTTCCCAGACAGCTGGGCTCACCTGGAGCCTGACCACAATATTTAAGATGGCAACTGCCCCCGTCTCTCCAGTCCCCTTTCTCTGCTCTACTGTTTTCTCATAACATCCTTTACCTTCTAAAACACTGTGTGGGGTACTCCCTTGTTACACTGTCTGTGCCCCCTTGAGGAGCTCTCCTTCTCCACAGCAGAGACCTTTGTCTGTTTTGTCCACTGGCACACAGCAGGGGCCCAAGTGAGCACTTGCTGAGTGCTGGAGGAAGAAGCACCCTGGCCTTGGGCTCGTCTTCTAGTCTTTGAGAGGCAACAGGGCAGCTTCGGCATTTTCCATATCTGCTTCTCTTCAGGGATATTAATAACAAGAGTAACTGCGTGAGTTTGCCAGGGCTGCCGTGATAAGGTCCCACAGACAGAGAGGCTTCAGCAATAGAAACGTGTTGTCTCACAGTTCTGGAGGCTGGAAGTCCAAGATCAAGGTGTCTGCAGGGTCCTGCCTCTGGAGGTGCCAGGGAAGGGTCTGTTGCAGGGCTCTCTCCTGGCTTCTAGTGTGTTTTGGCTTTGAGCAGCACAATTCTAATTTTTAGAAGGCGTTCTGCCTGTGTGTATGCCTGCATCTAAATTTCCCCTTTTCATAAGGACAGTCGTGTTGGATTAGGGGCCCACCCTATTCCAGTATAACCGTATCTTAGCTTAACTAATTACAACTGCAATGACCCTATTTCCAATTCAAGTCACATTCTGAGGTACTAGGGACTTCAACATATGCATTTTGAGGAGGTGCAATTCAACCCATAACAATAGTTAACATTTATTGAGTATCTTCTCTATGCCAAGCACTGTGAATTACAGTATGATTCCAATGACAATACCTGCTGAGGCTTAGGTCTGTTATTATTGCCACTTTCACTAAGAGAAAAATAGGTATCAGAGAGGTTAAGTGACTAGCTCAAGGTCACCCAGCTAGCAGGTGCGGGGCCAGTATGACACAGAGCCCAGTTGCTCTATGACCCTACTTTCTCTCTTTTACCACGTTCTGCTCTCACACGGGCTGGATCCAGTGTCCTGAGTTCCAGCAGTAAACTCTGAGGCCTTTGATTCTGAAATTGTTGAATTTATTGGGAAGCAATGGAGACTACAGGCAACAGAAGCCATATGAATTTTTTATTTTTTTTTTACTACAACTCAAGAGCATACTCCATTCTTGCTAATTATGAAAATGTACTGCAATGAATCAGAATGACTTCCTGTGAATTCTGACCCCTGATTTATAAAAGCACAGAGTCTGTGCTTCTCAAGAGTGAGCCCTCACCCCACAAAGCCCCTGCCTCACATGGCCTGAATGACGCTCACTGGAAGTTCACTCATCAGAGAGTTAACACTGTGCCAGGCAAATCACTTTGGAAAACCAGCTGTTTCTGAAAGATAGCAATTATTTACAGTTGTCCAAGCTGATGACTGATGCCCTGAGCCAAAATTAATTGCAGATCAAATGAGCAAAGATGTCTTTCCCCTCTCAACTTTATTAGCCTCCTGAGCCATTTTAACAGACTGTCAAAATCTCATAAGAGGAATGAAAAAAATTGGAAAGTCTTTTTGGATAGGCAATCACTTCAAAGGGCTGGATGAAATATATGTATATGTATTTGTGTGACTATTACATATGTAACTGTATATATAAATATATATTTATTGCCTTGTTTTCAAATATATTTCAAGTTATATGTATTTTTGTATATTATATAAATATATAAAAATATATTTATATAATATATAAAAATATATCTACATATTTTATTTCCTTGTTTTCAAATACATAATATATAAACATTATAATATATTATGCATATTATTATATATATAACCTATATAAATATGATATTTTATATATACATAACTTTGGAAAGTGCAAGGAATTTACCTTATATTGATGCTCTGTGAGGAACAGGGGAGTGGCTTTCACACACTTTGGATTTTGTTTCCATAATTCTGTCGGAGGCTGTATTAGTTTCCTATTGCTGCTGTAGCGAGTTACCACAGACTCAGTGGCTTAAAACAACCCAGGTGGATTATCTTATAGTTTTGGAAATCAGAAGTCTAGAATAGATCTTGCAGTGCAAACACGATGGTGTCTGCAGGGCTGGTTCCTTCTGGAGGCTCCAGGGCAGAATCTTGCCTGTTGCAGCTTCTAGAGAACATCTGCATTCCTGGGCGTGTGACCCCTTCCTCACCTTCAAAGCTGGCAATCGCATCACTCCTGCCTCTGCTTCCACCATCACATCTCCTTCTCTGACTCTGACCCTCCTGCCTCCCCCTTTCACTTACAAGGACCCTGTGATAATACTGGGCTCACCTGGGTAATCCAGGGTTAGCTCCGTATCTCAAGATTAGTCCCACCTGCAACATTCCTTTGTGCCATGTAAGGTAATATATTCCCAGCTTCTGGGAATCATGGTATGGACATCTTGGGGAGCCGTTATTTTGCCTACCACAGGTGGGAATGGTTATGTCCATTTTACAGTTGAGCAAATAAATTCAGAGGTGTTGGGCAACGTTCCCAAGACCATGCAGCTGGTAAACAGGTGATCAGGATTTGAATTCAGAGTAGCCTCATCCTAAAGCCAAAGCTGTTTCTCCCCAGAACATTTTTCTATTCCACACTCTCAGCCTCATGCTGAATTTAGTCTCATGCCTTTCCAGGAATTGAGATCAATGCTACCACTTTGAGGACTGTTTCCAATGGACTAGTCTCCATCTGCCCTTGCATCTCCAGCTCTTTGAGAAGATGAAAGGGGGACAGACTACCCAATGCACTTCACTTTACCTAACTTCTGCTAGCCCTTCAGCTCTCAGGTTCCTGGTCTCCATCTCCAGGAATCCCTCCCAGAACCCCTTATTTGGGAGGGAAGCTTGTCTCAGTGTTGCATGTGGTAATTGTTTCCAGGTTTGCTTTTCTCTCTAGATCATGGCAACTTCACCTGTGACAGCTGGCACAGTATGAGTGCATCTTAGGTGTCTGTGGAATGGATGAATGCATGCCTGCATGAAAGAATCCACCACCCAAGCTCTGAAGCATCACTTCCTGCTCAGAGGAACCTCCTACACCGAGGTTCCTGCACCTCTAGAACAGCAAAACATCTTTTATCCTTGGGTCATAGTCAACCTCCTCCATTGGACTGTGAGCTCCTGCAGGCAGGCACCATGGCAAAGGCCCTCTGTAAGCCCAGCACAGGGTCAACAGCCTGACCATAGGAGGAGCTGGCAAGAGCTTGCTAAATGGCAGGGTACCAACTGGCCATGGTCCAGATGACTGAGATCCACCGGGTCCACACTTAAAGGAAGCGGCAGGAGCGCTCTCCAGAGGCTGTGACTCCAGAGAGTCACAGAGAACCAGAATCCAGAGGTTCTGATTTTAGAAAGGACTCCTCCTTCCCTTCCAGGACTGTGAAGTTATTTACCCTCCTTTCTGGGGTTTCCAAGGAATACTTTGCCCAATATTGTCAACTTTTAAGGAAGAGGATCTGCCTGCCAGAGCATGGGGACAAGAAGGAGTGGCTTCTGGAGTCTAGAATGCATAAGAATGGCTTCCCGTGAAGTTTTCTTGGACCAAGGGAAGAAGTGTAGCCACTTCCTCAGTGTGCTCCTCTTTCAAACAAGGGCAACCATTGGACTTTCAGGCATGAAGTGAGCATTCATGAGGTCCCATGTAGAACACTTTGGGGTGTCAGTGGCGGGGACAGTAGGAGTCCCATGATGTTCACTTTCCCCACTCTCTTGGGTTCTGAGCCAGCTGACTGTGTGACCCAGAGTAAGTCACTCCTTTTGGCCTTAGTTTCCTCAACTGTCAAAAGACAGCAAGAGTCCCTGTAAAATCCTGCTCTCTACAAGGATGTCCATCGTAGCCTTATGTAAAGTCACACATTATGGAAATCTACCTAAATAGGACAAGAATAGTTACCACTTACTGAGTGCATACCATTTGCCAGCCACTGCTGGAATCACTTAATGTATATTCTTTGGTACAATCCTCAGCCCATCCCTATGAAGCAGGGATGATGGCCTTTAGAAGTGGGGAAACTGAGTCACAGAGATGCTGAATAACTTACCTGGGGGTCACGCAGCTAATAAAAAGACACAGAGCTGGGACTGGAATCCTGAAAACATGGCACTGCCATCAGGTTCTGAGTAGAGACATTCAACAACCTCACCCACAGACAATGGTTAAGGAAATTATCATATAGAAAATTACTGGAGAAGGATAAATTGTTCAACACTAGTGTTAATTCAGGGAAGGTGATGATCTGCATGATTTTCTGCATATATGATACCCTTCAACAAAAAATACTTAATAAATAAGAAAATGGAGAATCGTTCTGACATAAGATTATGCGAACAAAAGCAGATTAGAGCTAGTATTTAGAATAGGATTACTGTGCTACTATGTAAGAAATATACATCTATGCATAGAAAGACAAGGGAAGAATTTGCCAAAGTTCCTTGGGTAGTATGATTGTAGGTAATTTCTTCTTTGTTCCTCTCTACTTTTCTGAATTTTACAAATTTGCCCTGATGAGCTGGTATTGATTTCTTCACAATACCAATAAAATACTTTACAAAAAACAAAAACAAAAATCTCCCGTACTTTCCCCATAATTTTCATCTCAGACTGTGTTTTTCCGTTGCTCAAAGTAAAAATTAATAAAGAAAACTGGGTGCAGTCTATAACTTGAGAATAACAAGAATGAATCTTGTGAAACTTCCAGAATGTGAAACGTTGAAATGTTTTCCTCTAATAAAAAGACCATGAAGTAGAAAAGGAAAGAGACAAAACATCATTCCTCTACATTTTTTATGGTATCTATTTTTTAAAGCATCTTGTTAGAATGACCCATTAAGCGCAAGGTGCAAAATGAAGTGTTCTGTCAACAAGAAGTCAGAAAGACAATTGCAAGCCTCTGCCTGTTTGCATGGGCATCAATCTTGTCAGTGCAAATCAGTGAGCAAGAGTGAAAATAAATGAACTACTCCATCAAGGTCAGAGAACGTAACTCTCTAATTTTAGCCCTCTCCTTCCATTTGGAAGGGAGCCTAACTGTGTGCTGTGTGCCTAAAATGTGAAGCACAGGCATAGCTACAAAAAAGAAGAGACACAAGCATCTCATAAAGAGGGCAACTGAAGCTCAGAGATGTTGAGTGCACTGCTCAGTGCTACACAGCCAAGAAGTGCTGGAGCCAGGATTCAAATCCAGTTTGATCTGATTCCAAGATCTGGAAATTTCTGCTAGGTTCTGAAGCCACCCAACTTTCCCCTCCACCAGATGTTTGTTTTGCATATTGGAGGTTGAGAAACAGTGACGAGCTCTACGCCTTCTTTTGAACATATTGGCTTATTATTAAGGTCTTCCTCTCTGTTATACTGGTCAAATGAATGTCCTTTCTCCTTTGCCTTGCAAACTCCCACATGTCTGGGGTAGTGAGATGACTGCTAATGGCTTTGAAACATTTTAAATGTCATGGCAAGAGATTGGAGACTCACGCCAATTCTCTGATCCGAACTCCTAGGGACAATATGGCCCTCTTTCACAGGGCATTCATATTTCATCATTTGTGACTAGGTGAGAATTCAAAGGATGGAGTTATTTATTAAAAGGAAGATGACAGGGAAGCAAAATATAGGAAAGAAATATTCTCTAGATGGGTAAAATGTCAGTGAAGAATATTCGCTACATGGGTAAAATGTCAGTGAAGAGCTGCATGATGAACTCCTAAAATCCAGCCCCCTTTGGCATGACAAAGGACATGCTCCTCAAACAGGACATGCCTGTTTGTTGCCTGAGGTTCCCACAGAGCAGTGCTGCCTGTCCCATGAGGTGTCAGGAACTGGGTGAGAATTGTCACTCTTCAGTATTCACTTTGAGGTTTTGGATCAATAGCCCGGACACAAATGATGTCTGGGTTCTCCCCATCCCAGCTATTTCTTTAAAACCAAGAGTTTGCTGAATGATAGAAAACCACATTGTTCTAATTGATGAATTCTGATGGGGAAACCCCCTGCCTTAAAGGACCTTATGAACATTCCCACTGTGCTGTGTAACCCCCTGTGGCATTCTCAGGAGTAACCCTCAGTTGACTTACAGAGAAGATGGCAGCCAAAGTCTCGATGCCCCCTGTACTCAAGGTGACGTACGGGATCTTTGCCAGAGGGATCCCAGCTTTTCCAAAGATGCTGTTGGTGTAGAACCAAATCTATAATGCAGGAAAGAACAAGAAGAGAGAACGGTCAGTGGAAGGACTTAATCTATTTTCTAAATCAAATTTGGGTATCAGGTGGTCTTTGGATTAAACTCAGAGTCCCAAGGTGGAGAGGCGTGCATGCTCATTTTTCACTTTCATCCCACCTTCTCCCTTTCTTCATTACTTTTTTTTCCTTATTTTATTATTTTATTTTTATTTTTTTTTAATTATACTTTAAGTTCTAGGGTACATGTGCACAACGTGCAGGTTTGTTACATATGTATACATGTGCCATGTTGGTGTGCTGCACCCATTAACTCGTCATTTACATCGGGTATATCTCCTAATGCTATCCCTCCCCCCTCCCCACATCCCACAACAGGCCCCAGTGTGTGATGTTCTCCTGCACTACTGGGAGTGCCCAGCTAAAAGACTACACTTCCCAGTTTTCTTGCAGCCAAGTGTGACAGTGAGATAGAAACAGTAATGTTGGTGGGGCTTCCAGGAAGTTTCCTTTTTTTAAAAGGAAATTTTCATCAAGGAGGTGTGCTTCCATTTTTGTTTTTTATTTTTGTTTGCCCTTCCTTCTTTCTGTGTCAGGATGGTGGAGGTGATGGCTGGAGTCTCAGCAGCCTTTTTTGGATTACTAGGTGACTTCAGAACAGCACTGCCATTAACCTCCATTGAAACTTTATGAGAACCAGAAAAGGCCCCCACTACACAAAACGCTTTACTGTCATCCACTGAAAAATTGCCATAGTAAATCCACAATGCATACAAGGTGAAAGATGTTCCCCAGAGTTGGGTAATGCACAACCTGTTTAACTATACATAGAGCCCCTGCGTTGGGATAAAAGCCACTTGTTTAGATGCTGGACCAGGAAGTTAGAAAGAGTTAGCCTGTGCCCTTACTGACTACCCTGGTTCTGTAATTTATTATCCAAACATGAGCACTTTTGAGAGTGCTGATAATTGTGCTGGGACAACACACTTATATTGAGTGTGTCCTGGGAAAACCACGATGTGTGGTCTTGGAGTTGCTATACCAGCCCTCACAACTTACTTCATGTGAGACTGAAAACCTTCCATCTTGTTGAGGTCTCTGTTGGGGTATCTGCCACATAAGGTTAGACCTAAATCCTAATTGACGCCCATGGCATCAGACAAGCACTGATTAGGAGTTTGGAGACCTGGCTCCATCTTGAACTAGCTGTGTGACCTCAGGCAATTCACCCTGCCCTGCGGAGATTCCTACTCCTCCCCAGTCAAATGAACATGACCATGCTTATTTTGCCTGTCCCATGAGGTGTCAGGAACTGGGTGAGAATTGTCACTCTTCAGTATTCACTTTGAGGATTTTAGCCTGGACACAAATGATGTCTGGGTTCTCCTCATCCCAGCCATTTCCTTAAAACTGAGTTTGCTGAATAATAGAAAACTACATTGTCCTAACTGATGAATTCTGATGGGGAAACCCCCTGCCTTAAAGGACCCTCTGAACATTTATGAACAGTTTAATCCCTATTCAGCGGCAATGTTAGAGCACATTGTTCATAACCTGTCAGGTCCAACGTTAGCTGGCCACACTCTTGCATTTTGCTCTTTGTTTCTGGATGAAGCTCTTGTTTCTATAGATCTGTCTTATTACAGATGTCTTTAGCAAAAATTATTCATGCATTGGGGGGAAGATATAGGACCTACTTATATCTACAGATGGCTAAATTTTGTGAAGAAAGCAAACCTCCATAAAGTTATGGGCATACTGAGAGATGCCAGTGAAAACTACGACACCCATTTCTTCGAGCTTGCAGGCATGGATACATCTATTGGCAAAAACAGGTTTTAATATTCGTGTAAAACAAGAACCTTCGTGTTCTGCACCTGTTTCTCATTTGAGCGAACGTTAGACTCCATCGTTAGCCTGAACCTTTGCTGTCACATCCATGGTGTACAAAGGTAGTGCCTAATAAATCCACTAATTCCTATTATTCTCAGGGCTGTGACAGAAGCTAACATTATCCTGAAAACTCTGTGTCCATTGAATATGTTTATACAATTGCTTCCGCTTTAGAAGGTAACTATGATCCCCAGTGCACCGTCAGGGTTGGATTCCAGAAGTGTAACAGCCTTTCTTAGTCATCAGCCAAATTCAGTGATTTTCAATGGCCAACGTTCTCTAGAGACCCTCTTAATGCCCTCAGGCTGCCAGGCTGTCACCCATGTGAAGGTGTCTGACATTTGTGTCATTCACAGCCGTGGTTCTGATCCCCATGGCCTGACCAGCTCATGGTCCTGAGGCTCCCAGCCCTAGATCCCACTTAATGTGAATCCTCTTATGTTGTGGCCAGCACCTCCTTCTGGCTCCTCTCACCCCCCACAACCCCGTCTTCCCTGGTTTCAATTCTCCCCATAGAGACCCTGCTATAGATATCCCTTAGTAGGTTAGTGAAGAGAGTCATTGTACATAAAGTTCTAAGTTCAGTGAGGGACAGTTATAACTTTTGCAGGGAAATGGATGAAGCTGGAAACCATCATTCTCAGCAAACTAACATAAGAGCATATTCTCACTCATAGGTGGGAACTGAACAATGAGAACACATGGACACAGGAAGGGGAACATCACACTCTGGGGACTGTTGTGGGGTGGGGGGAGGGGGGAGGGATAGCATTGGGAGATATACCTAATGCTAGATGACGAGTTGGTGGGTGCAGCGCACCAGCATGGCACATGTATACATATGTAACTTACCTGCACATTGCGCACATGTACCATAAAACCTAAAGTATAATAATAATAATAATAATAATAATAATAAAAGAAAGAAAAAAAAAAAAAAAAAAAACCAAACACCACATGTTCTCACTCATAAGTGGAAGTTGAACAATGAGAATACATGGACACAGAGAGGGAAACATCATACACCGGGGCCTGGCAGGGGGTGGGGGGCTAGGGGAGGGATGGCATTAGGAGAAATACCCAATGCAGATGACAGGTTGATGGGTGCAGCAAACCATCATGGCACGTGTACACCTATGTAACAAACCTGCACATTATGCACATGTATCCCAGAACTTAAAGTGTAATAATAATAATAATAATAAAGCAATAAATGCCATATTTATTCTTATATTCATTCATGAATCAAAAGGCAGAAATCAGCCCACAGATCCTCTCCCTCAGTTCAGGGCCTGCAGGGGTCCTGCCGGGCTGGCCCTGTCCACCCTGGGGCAGGCCTGGACATCACACTCGCTGCCAGTCTTATTCTGTTTGTGCCACAAAGCCACTGCCCTCCCCCTGCATCAGCTGATAGACTGGGAAGGTGACTGCCTTCAGCTTTACCTCTGCTCACACTGACGCTTATTTGATCGGACAGTTTGAGGTCGCTGTAAAATAAGAAAGCACTCAGGAAACTTAAGAGTGCATCCTGCCCCGGAGCCCCCCAGCCCCCATGGAGTGTGCTTTGTGTTGACCTAGTTCACCACACAACTCTGTTCTTTCAGCTTGCCCCCTAGCCTCCCCATGCAGCGTGGCAGGAGCAGCAGTTCTGGAGGCATGGAGTGGGGATTCCAGCCCCAGCACTGCCTCTCATGACCTGCGTGACCACAGGAAAGCGACTTCGCATCTTGGAATCTCTGTTCTCCAAAGAAAGGTAATAATACTTTGTCTTTCAGGGTTCTTGTAAAAAATTTAATGATGATAAAAGAAATGATCCAGGACAGCACCTGTTATAATTGGCATATAACAAGTGGTAGGTATCATTCTAGAAGGTTCTGTCTCTCCATGAAGATGTGATTGCTTCGTGGTTAAGAAGAGCATCTGGAACCAACCCAAATGTCCAACAATGATAGACTGGATTAAGAAAATGTGGCACATATACACCATAGAATACTATGCAGCCATAAAAAATGATGAGTTCATGTCCTTTGTAGGGACGTGGATGAAGCTGGAAACCATCATTCTCAGCAAACTATTGCAAGGACAAAAAACCAAACACTGCATGTTCTCACTCATAGGTGGGAACTGAACAATGAGAACACATGGACACAGGAAGGGGAACATCACACACTGGGGACTGTTGTGGGGTGGGGGGAGTGGGGAGGGATAGCATTAGGAGATATACCTAATGCTAAATGAGTTAATGGGTGCAGCACACCAACATGGCACATGTATACATATGTAACAAACCTGCACGTTGTGCACATGTACCCTAAAACTTAAAGTATAATAATAATAAAATTTAAAAAAAAAAGAAGAGCATCTGACAGTGGCACATATGCTATGGTAGGAATGCACCTCTGGGTCTCTTTTCAGCCTCCTCCTTGTGGGATGGGGCTTTGAAGAACTGTGCAGATAGTGGGTGTGGGGGTAAGGGCAGCAGGAAAGAATTTGGGTCTTCTCAAGTCCCTGCCTCTAATGCCCTGAAGCTCTCATTCTTAACTCACGTCATAGTATTTTAGAGACAAAGTGTAACATACATAATCATTTTTACCCTCTCCACAGTTGGGCATGCCTAAGGATGCCCAACATGTCTAAGAAAGCAGCATGTCTAAGGATCAGTCAAGGGTCCATAAGAGTAAACACCCCATTTACTTTTGCCTAGAACAAGGTGATGCTGACAAAGAGTATGCGTTTAATCTATGCTTTCTGGATGTGGTGGGCAGAACAATAGCCCCCCCGCCCTCAAAATGTTCACATGCTAATCCTGGGAACCCCAGAATATCTTAATTTACATGGCCAAAGGGACTTTGCAGATATGTTAAGTTCAGAGTCTTGACATGGGGAGGTTATCCTGGATTATCTGGGTGAGCTGTAAATGCAATCACCAGGGTCCTTAAAGAGGGAGTCAGGAGGATCAGAGTCAGAGAGAGAAGACGTAAGGATGGAAGCAGAGGTCAGAGAGGGAGAAATATTTGAAAATGCCATGCTGCTGACTTGCAGATGCAGGAAGGGGCCACAAGCCAAGAGATGCAGGTGCCATCTAGAAGCTGGGAATGTCAAGGAAGTGGATGATCCCTCTGGAGTCTCCAGAAGGAATGTGGCCCTGCCAACACCTTGGTTTTAGGACTTCTGAAGTCCAGAACTGTAAGATAATAAATTGGTGTGGTTTTAAGCCACCACATGGGTGGGGCTCCTTCAACAAAATAATGGCTAAGCTATTGTGGTAATTTGCTACAGAAGCAATAGAAAACTAATATATACTGGATATAAATATAATTAATATATATTATACATTTATGCATTTCCTGTGTGTGTGTTTGTGTGTGTGTGTGTGTGAGAGAGAGAGAGAGAGAGATAGAAACAGATAGAGAGAGATAGAGAGAGAGACAGAGAGAGTTGTAAACACAGAGGTGGCCGCCACAGACAAATGGTGATGTATAGGATCTATTTTGAAGTACAGAAGACAGGGAAGACCTTGCTCATTTATTAAACACTGTGTTCCAGGAACTGTGCTGATGCCTTACCTACTGTTTCCAGGGACCTCCTTTCCCTTCTATTTCCTGTTTCCATTTGGGGAGCATCCACTACGGAACACACCTTCCTCTCAACTCAAAGGACAGGGAGGTAGGGAGTGCCCTCTTGCATCCCCTGGGCTCTTTTTGTACCTGCCTCCTGCAGGAAGCTGGAGACCTGTCTGCTGCCTCCACCCAAGGAGGGGCTTGCCCTGTAGAGGGGTCTGGGGTTGCTCCTTCTGCCTGTGGCTGGGTCTAGCATCTTAAAGCTAGAGGTGCTGAACTAACTGCCACTTATGAAGCCATGCTGTCTAATCCAGCTCCACTCAAAATAGAGAGCTAACATTTTCATCCCCATCTGGTTCTTGTGCCTCTCTCTGTCTCCCCCTCTCTAATCTGTTCTGAATTTCAGAGAAGAAGGGGGCTTATCTATTGTAAATCCCCAAACCTATCCCCTACATGACTTAACTGCATTCCCAGCACAGCCCAGTGAAGGAGCTATCACTGCTCCATTTAACAGATGTGAAGCTGAGGCTCAGCCAGGTAAGGGTGACCCAGCTGTGAGTGGCAGAGCTGAGATCGAGCCCTAGTCATCCCAAACATTTCTACTGTCCTCTGCTACCTCTGGGTGGGAAGGAATCTGCTTTCCTTCCAGAGATGCTAGGGGGACGGTGCTAAGTCCTATGTAGCAGGGCAAGTGGAATCGCCCGAGAGGTGAGAGGAAACGGGGGCACCATGGACGAATCACTACCGGCAGCTGCCAAGCAAAGCAAGACCCTCTCCACCAAGGGCGGGCTGTGTGCTTCACGGCAATGCGTGGAAGCCCACTCTCTCTCAGCAGAGCTGCTTCATCCACAGCCCCAAGCAAATGTCAGCTCCCATTCTCATCAGACCTCGCTTCAGCTTGGCAATGGAGGCAGAGGAATGAGCTGACTCTCCCACGTCTCTCACTGGGACCAGTTGCACCCCGACTACAGCTGCACACCTTACGCTTCACAAGACAGGACCTGTGGGTTGCTCACTGGCCTTGAAGGGCTAGCTGGGCTTGAAGCTCTGGCCCCTGGTGGTTGAATCCCCAAGGCAGGGCAATTGACCATCTAACGTCCCCTCTCTGTGAGCTCCTATTCTTTGGAGGGATGGGAGTCTGTGGGCTGGACAGAAGGGATTTGACCCCAGCAATTGCTATGGTGGTGAGAACGTGAATGCAGATCTCAACCAACCTGGCCTTGCTTTATATCCTTAGAGCACATGTGAGCATGAAACTGGACAGCGTATCTAGATGCCCAACAGCCGGTCCATGCTCAGTAAGAGGCTGCTTCCTTCTCTGACCTCCACTGTCTTTCTTTATAAAAATCCAGAAGGATACAAAGTAAGGACTCAAACTTTAAGAGTGGCCAGAAAATGCTTGCTTTTAAAAGCTTTTCTAAGAGTGTTGGATCACCCAGTCTTGCTTCTCATCTTACAGATAAAAATCTAACCTCACACTGACCTAGCCATTAGCCCAATGATACCACCTTTCTGGTCTGGTCTCCTTTGAACTCCAACATGAGTGATTGAGGCTCAGAGGGGTGAAGTGTCTCACCCAGGGCTACACAGCTGGGAAGTCAGAGGATGTGGGCTGGAACCATAGCCTCCCTGGTGGTCTCAGTGTGGGGGTCCTTCAACAAAATAATAGCTAAGATTATGGAGCACCACCTATGTGACTGATCCCATGCTGAACTTATTTATTTATTTGAGACGGAGTTTCGCTCTTGTTGCCCGGGCTGGAGTGCAATGGTGCGATCTCAGCTCACTGCAACCTCCGCCTCCCGGGTTCAAGCGATTCTCCTGCCTCAGCCTCCTGAGTATCTGGGATTACAGGCATGTGCCACCATGTCCAGCTAATTTTCTATTTTTAGTAGAGACTTGTTTCTCCATGTTGGTCAGGCTGATCTTGAACTCCCAACCTGCCCACCCCAGCCTCCCAAAGTGCTGGGATTACAGGTGTGAGCCACTGTGCCTGGCTGCTGAACTTTAAATGCATCCTTTCATCTATCTTCACCACCACTTTACAGCTGGGGAAACTGAGGCACGGGGCAGTCATGGCAACTTGTCCAAGGTCCCATAACTCAACAGTTCAATGTTGCAAGTTGCATGCAGGCAGATGACTCCAAGCCTGGCACTCTTGACCACAGTTCAGGGTGGCCACATGGAGGGTCTCTTCTCAGCTTTCTCCCTATTCATCAGGACGTAGTGAATTGCTGCAGTGAGATGGTCTCCACTTTTATGATTACAGAACATTTTGGATTCTTCCAATTTGATCTAGGAAGTGACTTCAGGAGAATCTTTTCAAAACCAAAGTTACTAATAACTGCTTCTGAAATTGTAATTTGAGATTTTGTACAAAACTTGATTTGGGCTCCAGAACTCCTGATGATGGTTCAACAAATCAGATGGACATTCACGTGGTTCCAGGCCAAAACAGGGGGAAAGTACCACAGTTTTCTATAAACATATCTAAGGTTTTCATGTCTCCTTCCCCGCATTCCTCCCAGCCATCTCCCTTCCCTCCCTTCTACTCAACTGTTTCGAGAAAGCATAAGAAATCTGGGACTCTCTTAGGCACTAAGGTGACAGCAGACAACACAGGTCCTCGTCTGCCCTAGAAGACCTCTTAGTCTAGCAAGGAAGGGAGGAGTACACAACGATTTCCCAAGTAAGTGGTTAGAGGAACACACCAGGAACCCTGTAATGCGTGGGCATCCCACCAGGTGCAAAGACCCAGGCAGCAGTCCACTGCCAGTGAGCACCCAGAACCAATGTCGCCAGGCCCATATGGCTCATTCACAGCTGGCACTCTGATCCTCTTTGCTCTTATTTTATATCTATTTCTAACACACTTGGGTGTCCTGTTTCCCAACCAAGACTGCATATCAGGAAGCAGCAGATTTTGAAACTGCATGGCATTGAGAGAGGAGAAAACAATGCTAGAAACAGTCGTGCTGATGACAGCAAGGTTGGGAGGAGATTCATGCAAGCTGAGCAGCTGCCACCTGTGAGATATTTTACATAATTCCACAGATTCCTCACAGCAGTTGTGCAAACTGAGTATTATCATCCCCATTTTTCAGGATGGGAGACAGAGGCCCAGGGAAGTGACTATGATTGGCTTCTGCGTTTAAGAAAGAAGGAACCCCGAGGAAGGAAGGGTCATCGCAAGTAGATACGAGAACCACCGTGACCCTGGGCATTCTGGAAGATAAGGGAAGGTTCAAGGAAATGAAGGCTTCCCTACACTGGGCTTGACAATTGATATTGATCCAATTTTCAGCCCAAGAACTCCCTCTCTCCTGCCCTCGCCTCCTTTTCTCCCCGAGACACTCAGGTGCCCACCACGTGGCATAGGCTGCTCTGGTGCGGGAGACACAGGATTGATAAGATGCAGCCTCCATCTTCCAGGATGGAGACCCACTAATAGCTCTCTCTAGGTGAGGGGAGCACAGTGGAGGGGCAGGAACTGCTGTGGCCACCCCAGCAATGGGGACGGGGATGGGCCTAAGCCAGGAGCCTCTTTCACACTGGCAACAGACTGACACTCACACTGAAGCCTGGTTTTCATGCCGAGGACCAACTGCTCGAAAGGAAGGCAGCTGCCTAAAATAAGTCACTTTAAGCGACAGGTCTAATTTTAGAGAATGGAATTTGAAAGCTTATTGTGTGAAGCAGGGGGAAAAAAATCCAACACCAAAAAGGAATTTAGAAATAAATAATGGTGTTTATCCCAACTTTTGAATAATTTCTTTTTTCCTTTTTTTTTTTTTTTTTTTTTTGTGATGGAGTCTTGCTCTGTTGCCCAGGCTAGGGTGTAGTGGTGCGATCTTGGCTCACTGTAGCCTCCGCCTCCCAGGTTCCAGTGATTCTCCTGCCTCAGCCTCCAGAGTAGCTGGGACTACAGGTGCCTGCCACCACGCCTGGCTAATTTTTATATTTAGTAGAGATGGGATTTCACCACGTTGGCCAGGATGGTCTCGAACTCCTGACCTCAGGTGATCCGCCTGCCTCAGCCTCCCAAAGTGCTGGGATTACAGGCACAAGCCACTGCACCCAGCAAAATTTTGAGTGACTTCTAAAGTACATGAAAAACATTCATCAGCTCCTTAGCATAAATATACTGAGCCATCTGTGATGTTTGCTTGATACGGAGGTTCTCAGCCAGGGGCAATTTTGCTCCCATCGGATGTTTGGCAGTGTCTGGAGCCATTTTTGGTCGTCACAGCTGGTGGGTTAGATAGTGCTACTAGTACCTAATGGGAAGAGACCAGGGAGGCTGCTGAATACCCTAGGCACACAGCACAGCCCCTATGACAATGAATTTTCCAGCTCAAAATGTACATAGTTATGAGGCTGAGAAATGCAAGTTTGGTACAAAGTGCCTGGATGGGCTGTCCAGGGAGTGCACCCAACACCAGCAGGTGTGACTTTGTCTGTGCAGGCACCACCCCTGGGACCTTGGGCAAGCTCTGACCCTCTGTAAGCCACAAGTTCTTCATCTAGAAAATGAGGACAATACCACTTACCCTGTGGGGCTGTTTGGGGCTGGAATAAGATGACAAACACAGAGATGCCTGGAAGTATTTACGGATGTCTCCAGTGACAGGTCATGTCCCCCAGATAATGTCTGGGGAAATGAAGAAGACAAAGCAAGTCTTCCAAGGCAGCTGAAGTTTTGGATTCCAGGGGTGGTGCCTGCACAGACAAAGTCACACCTGCTGGTGCTGGTAGCTCTCTTTGTCCGGTGAATTTGGATGACAAGGCAGCAGGTACAGGGGAGAGCCGGACCACAGCGTGGCTGTGATGCTGGCATTTGCCACTAAACAGCATGGGTCTCTCTGTATGTAACACGGAAGAAGACTTGTCCCTGTGGCTGCCTAGGGATGGCCTGGGGACACAGCCTGAGTGACATGCATGGGGGTGCTCTGAGGGGGACCTTGGGCCAGATAGCTGGGGCTCAAATCCTTTTACTATTCCTCGCTGTTTGACCTTGGAAAAGTTTCTTTATGTCTTTGGGCCTAACAGTGCGGCCTAACTCACAGCGCAGCCATGGGGACAGCTCCTGGCCCACTCTGAGTGCTACATGCATGCGCACTTGATGAGGTTTGCAGCCCAGTGGGTGGAGGCCAAGCAAGGGGGAGCAGCTGGCCCGGGTTTCTCACTGCAGGTTTGTGTCCCACTGAGATGGGAAGCCAGGCCTCTGACTCTTGGTCCAGAGCTCTGCTCCAGGTCAGGTAAAGCACGCTCAGCTGGAAGTATTATTCCCAACTTAAAGATTGAAGATCATCAACATGGGAGGGCAGAACACTCTGAGGCTGGGGCCTCATGACTGCTGGCTTTGGGAGCAGCTGAGATTTTTTTCATCACATGCTTAGGCAGCGCGGCTTGCAGGTACACCATAGAGGAATTTATGAAGTTATATGGGGGATGCAAATGGGAAAATGATGTCCCTGTGGAGAAGTGAATTCTGTTTAGAACTGATGGTTCTCAATGTAAATGCCTCATTCACTACAGGTTCCATATTCGGTCTTTAAGGCTTCAGGTGTTAGCTTTAAGAAACAATTCACTCCCTCTCTCTACTCTCCAAGAACAAGGAGCGCCTCCTTGAGACTGTCTGGCACAACCTCAGTCTCGTCAACAGGAAGAGACAGCAGGACTCTCCCAGGATCACTCGGTTAATGTAGGTACAGCCACTGACCCAGGCACCTGCTCAATCTCCTGACTTTAACCAGACCAAGGAGAAAGGTAAAAGCAAGAAGCAAGGTGATCTCATTTCATCCCAGTGTTTCCGAAAATAGAACCAACAGTTGTTTAAAGGAGGTGGAACAACACTGTGGTTGTAGATTTCTATGCTGCTGTTTTTCCTTCTCTGGACAGGAGTGACTCCCCTTCACTTCACCTTCCCTAGACACCCCCAAACGCCCTCCCGGCCCGCCTTTGGAGGTGCTGGGCTCATGCTTATTTAGTATAAATGCAAGCTCTCTTACCTGGGGCCCTTCGGAAGGGTGCTGGCGGCTGCCCCTTCTCCCTCCCTCTGGGTTCAGCCAGTCTCCTCCCAAGTGACATGAGTGACCTCAGAGGCAGTTTGGATGCTTTATGCAAGAATCTCCTCTACACTCCCCTGCCAAGTGGTCGGCCAGCCTGTTTGCACACCTCCATAGATGGGGAGCTCACCACCCCTAGAGGCAACTCATTCCATTTGTCAGAAGCAACAATAACAATAAAGATCCAGACTCTGCCTTCCCTAAGTCTCCAACCAGAAATTCCACCTTGGAGTGCCCTCAAGGGAGAGGAGACTGCTGTGAACATCCATGCATCTGGGGAACCTCATGGAGAGACCTCCTCAGACTTCCCTGCCCGCAGCAGCTCAAGCCCCAGAACATTTCTTACTTAAAGCCTTGGGGTTTTTTTCAAGCCAAAGTTGTGAGTTGAAGACAGCCCAGCCAAGAGTACTTTTATTAAAATCATCTCAATGTCTCTCACCTCTGACTTCCTAATATCCATTTTTTAAAGAAATATGACTTTTAGACATGTCTAGGAATAATTAGTGATAGCATTTATTATAGGATATCTCTGTGGCTAGCGGCTGAACTGAACACTTCGCATGGATTGTGTCTTTCCATATTATGCGATCCCATTTTACAGATGAGGAGACTGAGGATCAGTCAAGTTACATGGTTGCCTAACAGCATAGAGTTTGTGGCAATGACAGAACTGAGATTTGAACCTGGGCGTCCGGGGCCCAAGCCCTGAACCTCCCCACCCTCTGATCCCTCCGGTCATGCGAGGATGCCCACCGGGCCCCAGGACTCACTGCGTTGAGGCCACAGAGCTGGTAGCAGGCCATGGTGACAATCACGGTGACCACCTGCCAGCGGACGTAGGGAGCTCTCAGCAGCTCCAGCACGGACACCAGGCGGATGCTCCTCTGCACACGGCTCTCAGCCACCTCCTCTACCTCTCGGGAAACGTCTGCTTTACCCAAGAACGTCTGGAAGGCTGCAAACAGAGGCACACATGGACTTTCAGCAGGGATTAGAGTGTCCAGCATGTCTAATGCTGGGCCCTGCAGGGACGGGTCCCACCTCCTAGCCACATACCTTAGCTGGGGGCAGAACTTGGCAGGGGCCTTTGAAACTATAGAGTCCAAAGCCCTTGTTTAAAAATGGGAAAACAGAGGCCCAGAGAGATGCCATGATTTGCCCAACATCACCCAGCTGGCTGGGAGAAAAGCTGAGAACGTGGGTCTCTTGACTGTCCCCAATGCAAGGCAGAGCACACCCAGAGTTCAAACCCATCTATACCATTGGGCAGTTGTGCCCCTGTTCATCTTTGTTATCATTCCTGCCTCCAACAGCTGTTGTAATAATTGCATGATACCATATACATTCAACCATGGCTCGGAGCTTCCCACACTGGAGCTCGTTTGCTGAATATTCACTAAGCGCCTCCTGTTTGCCTGTCTCATGAGTTCATCCTCATTGCAGGTGTCCTGAGAGCAGTAGGATGTCACTTGGCCAGGATGCCCTGCAGTGCATGCTATCGTGAAAAGAAGGATTGAGCTTAACGACTTAATGCAAGGCCCTTTCCATGTGACCCTCTAAAATACAAGAAAACTTGGGTGGAAATAGTCCCAAAGAGTGAATCTTCCCAGGATTCAAACCCACCCTCGTGATTTATGCCTTTTCCATGTTGAACACTGCAAACTTCCAGCCTCAGAGAACCCATCAGTTTTTTTTAAATGAAGACCTTAATTGTGCAAACCTCTATGAATGTATGCTTGAAGGCGGGCTGACTGATTAGACCCCTGAAAGCACAATAATCAGATCATGGGGTGCACTTTTGGACACAGATTTCAATACTCAGTGCTCTGATCCTTCTTCCTCCCGCAGGGAAAGGTGGCTATTGTGATGGCTCCTGTGGACAGTCCATTCTAGACACAGCAGGCAGCATCCCTAAAACATGGCTATGCCCCTCAGGGTGTGTGAAAATGCTCTTCTTAAGCAAATGCCATTAAACCTGCTCCAGATTCTCCAAGAAGCAAGAACCCTTCTGAAGGCTTTGGAGTGTTATTTCCAGCAGGGTACTGAAAACTGCTTCAGAACATCTTTTTTTATGAACTATAATTTAATGCTCTCCCCAGCGTTTATTAAGGGTAAATGAGAAAAGCAGCTGAATGAGCAATGTTTCTGTTTCATGCATTAAGTGTAATATTTCTACTATTTCCTCAAAGTTCAAAATGCAACATCTATGTGATAAAATAACTCTAGACTTTTGGGGTAGAAAACTATTTCTTTCCTTCATGACATACATATTTTCTATTATAAAATAAGGATAACTTCACAACCTATGTTTTTTTTTCTCTTTTCACCATGGCTGCCAGGAAGCTCTCAGACAAATGCAATGTTTAGCCCTTAACAGAATTTCCTGAAACAAAAAATCTCTCTTCTTTCTCTTAAAATTTCCTATCTTCCAGCTCCATCCATGTCCCTGCAAAGGACATGATGTCATTCCTTTTTATGGATTCATAGTATTCCATGGTGTATATGTGCCACATTTTCTTTATCCAGTTTCTTTATCCAGTCTACCATTGATGGGCATTTGGGTTGATTCCATGTCTTTGCTATTGTGAATAGTGCTCAGCAAACTAACGCAGGAACAGAAAACCGAACACCACATGTTCTCACTTATAAGTGGCAGCTGAACAATGAGACCACATGGTCACAGGGAGAGGAACACACACCAGAGCCTGTTGGGGGGTGAGGTGGGGGGAGGGAGAGCATTAGAAAAAATAGCTAATGTATGCAGGGCTTAATACCTAGGTGATGGGTTGATAGGTGCAGCAAACCACCATGGCGCATGTTGACCTGTGTAACAAACCTGCCCATCCTGCACATGTATCCTGGAACTTAAAAATTAAAATTAAAAACAAAATTCTGATCTTTTCTTAAAGCTTCAATTTAATCTTCCTATTGTATATATGTTCATAAAGTGGGTGATACTGTTTCAGAGTGACCCCCAGCCTATGAATGAGCAAGGAGGCAGTCCAAGGGCCCAGCCATTTCTGCCCAGTGGGGGACCTCCTGCAATGCACGAGTTTCTCCAGAGCTCTCCCCTGGACTTGCTGAGACTTTGCCAGGGGCACTGTGGCCTGATAGCTCCTCCTGCCCAGTTCTTCTCCCACCCTTGTCACTTCCCATGTGTTATTCTCCATTGAAACTTCTGCACTCCTAACTCGTTCTCAGACCTGCTTCCAGGAGAACCCAAACCTGCACCAAGGACTTACCTGCTGGGGCCTCCCACACCCTTCAGCTCCTGCCTTTTCAGTGCCCTGCAGGACCCTTGCCCAAGCGGGCCAGCCTTCTATCTCCCTAACTGCCAGGTAAGCCCACCCCCCATCCCTCCATGACTCCCCCACTATTTTCAATCACTCCTAACAACGGCCTGTTGGGATTTGGGCTTGGAGTCCTCCTTATTCCACATGCACCCTTTCTGGCTGAGGGCTCACAGATATTCTTTTGAAAATAGCAAACGTAGAAGACTGAGCTGGAGTCCTGAGCGGGCACCAAGGAGGGGGCATTTCAGGCTGCCAGAGAAGGCATGGGTACTCTGGGCAGGAAGCAGAAGGCTGGAAAGTTGCCTCCTATTCCCGGCACTAGGGAAAAGCAAGAGACATTCTGTAAGGTACATGGATGTGCTTTGGTCAAGGAATAGGTCACATCCAGGCCAGAATGACTCAGTGAGTTTAGGTGCGCAGGTGCATACTCCACTTGTTATATAATCTGTTTGTGTAAGTTCATACTTGGCTTGGAGCCACTATTGTTTGGGAAGGTATAACTGCCCTGCTGACACTGTACAAGGGCTCTTCGGCGTGGCTCCACATGACTCTTGTGCAGCTGCTGGCACCCAGAGAAAGAGACAGAGAGATAACCAGAGCCATCCATCTTGCAGATGGACAGAGGGGAGCCAGGGCAGGGTTCGGCACAGCACGGCATGGCACGGCTCACGCTCGTGCTCAGAGAGAGAAAGAGTTAAGCTGCCCACCCTGAAGGCAAGGGAGAGCTCGCTGTGCAGCTGAGCGTGGGAGCAGCCGGCTCAAGCAGCTGAGACAGAATGGACAGTGTATGAGAGCCGCTGATGAGAGAGCTGCTGAGTAAAACCATACTCACCTGCTTACGCCCCCCCGAGTGTTTTCTCAGCTACCTGTCCATCCATCCACCCTCCTTGGGCCTCAGTTGGGGCTGGAACCTGACATATTCATCTGCACATCTGGCTCTTTCCTCAATCTGGAATGTTCTTTTGAGCTTTCTGCACCTGGCTACTTGCCTCGTTCTTTGAGCCTTATCTCAGACACCTCCAGGAAGCCTTCTCTGATGCTTTCCTGGCTGGACGACAAGGGAGGAGCAAGCCGAGGAGGGCCTTGAGTGTTTGCACAGGGATGAAGTTCCTGCCCACAGGTCACAGGGGGTGGCAAGACCAATAGTTCTGAGAGCCCCAAAGGTGCCAGGCATGGGGCTTGGGAGCTGGGCATATGGTGATTAAAAAAAAAAACAACCCAGATTGTCCCACCCTTTGGTCCAGCCTCATTATCTTATGACCAACAAGGAACAAAGACAGAACCTGGTGCTTCAATTTGTGTCCCTGTAGCTGGCACTGCATGCCACCCATGTCTCTCCTGCACATGGACAGCTTCCTACGACCAGCACCTGTGCCTCTCTGCCTGCGGCTTTCCCTGGGCACAGGTGTGTGCTCAGCCTCAGCAGTTAACACCCCCAGGAGCAGCCCTTGGTTAAGACAAAGCTGATGTTAACAGAGGTATACCTAGCTTCCTCGCAGACACCTGAGTGAGTTCTACGCTGTCCCCCAGAGGTGACTGGGTGGGTGGGGTCCCAGTTGCCCACAGCTGACACCTGCTTATTATTGAACCTCAATGCCTCCTCCACTTCCCTGTCCCATTTCCCAGCTGGGGAAGTGATGCTTCCTCAATTGCACCTTCTGCTTCCCTGTCCCATTTCCCAGCTGGGGAAGTGGTGCTTCCTCAATTGCATCCTCTGTTTCCCTGTCCCATTTCCCAGCTGGGCAAGTGGTGCTTCCTCGAGTCACCTCTCAAATAAACTTCCCATCTTCAAAACCTTGACTCAGGCTTTGGGGGCACCTGACAACAATCACAAAGTCACCTAAAGTAGATGCCTGTGGTCACATAACCCAGACACTGCCTTCCGTGTCTGATTTGTCTGATCTAGTGACTAAGCCCCTTCAGTGTCTAGAGTCCATGTGCTCCTCTCTGCCTGAGCCCAGGCCTGCCTTAGTTCAGGCCTCAGCCTCTCTCCACTGGGCTCATTATCCCCATGCTAATCCCCAGGATAATGACTCCCACGGTCCCTGTGGCATCTGGAGGCTCCCCCCATCTCTCTTGGCTGCTGCTCTGGAAAAGGCACTCGTCCTCCATCCCACATACCGCCATGGCCTTGCCTCTGTGCCCTGCTCGTGCTGTTCCTTGTGTCCAGAACACCCTGCCACTTTGTTGCCTGCCTAGGACATCCTTTTCCAAGGATCCCCTCAGCAGTTACATCTTTTGGAGACCTTCCCTGCCCCCATGATGGCTAATCACTGTTACTCTCTCATCTGGGTCGCTCTTGCACCTGTGTCTGTCCCTCTTGGGCACTTTCACTCTTGTCTGGGGCATTCTGTCTGCAGACCTGCTGTGCCCACCTCTGGGAGTGCCCCCTGACCAGGGGCCATTTAAGGGATGCTGTGTCACCGTGGAAAGGGGTGGGCCTTGGAGTCGGAGCAACCTGGGCTTCACACCCAGCCCTGTCTCTGCTAGAAGACCCCAGACTAGTTACCTATTCTGCCTGCCCCATGCTTGTTCTTCCACGAAACAGAAATGATAAAACCTACCTATGAGGTTGTTTTGGGGAATAAAATCAATGTGTGTTAAGTGTTGGCACATAATTTGTGTTCACTAAACAATTATTATTATTTTATTTCCTCTCTGTTGAGCCTTGCATAGAATGGACATCCAACCCATGTGTTTTGAATGAAATAGTAAAAATCAAGACTCAGGTGACAGGGAAGGAGAAGGAGCATGTTATAAACATGGAAGCGGGGGTGGGCTGAGCAAACAGGAACAGAGGAAAATTATGCTAGATGTCAACCAAACTGAATCACCAGGAGGGCCAGTATCTGTTCAGTGTTCTCCCTACTGTTCTGGGCATGGTGTGATTTTCCAATGGCAGGCTCCCCATGGTCCTTAGACACCTTCAGAGTACAGCAGAGTGACAGACACTGATTGCTCACTGCAACCTCCACCTCCCAGATTCAAGTGATTCTTCTGCCTCAGCTTCCCAAGTAGCTGAGATTACAGGCATCCGCCACCACACCTGACTAATTTTTTGTATTTAGTAGAGACGGGGTTTCACCATGTTGGCCAGGCTGGTCTTGAACTCCTGCCCACACACGACTGCAAGGAGATGAGACGGAGTCAGCTAGTCTCCCTCGGGGTCCTCAGAGAGCCACGCTGTTAGCACAGGTGCCATCCTGGCCTGGAGACCCCTCCAGGTGTCTGTACACCTGCTGAGCCCACACCTGGGAGTGCCCCCTGAACAAGAGCCACTTAAGGGACGTTGTGGTACAGTGGGAGAGGGCAGGTCTTGGAGCTGGAGAAACCTGGGCTTCACATTGTCTCAGGGCCAATGGGTGCTCACTAATGCAAACACACATTGTCTCAGGACCAGTGGGTGTTCACCAGTGCAAACACACATAGTCTTGGGCCAATCGGTGCTCACCAATGCAAACACACATTGTCTTGGGCCAATCGGTGCTCACCAATGCAAACACACATTGTCTTGGGCCAATCGGTGCTCACCAATGCAAACACACATTGCTTCGGGGCCAATGGGTGCTCACCAATGCAAACAAATCCTGGCTGCACCAGTTTCCATCTAGTATGACACCAGGTGAATTACTTACTGTTTCCATGCCTGAGTTTCCTTGTCTGTAAAATAAACATAATAGCATTGGTGGTGTAACCAGTGTTCAATGGTGGCACACACAAAGTCCTCAGAACGGTACCTGGCTCTTGATGAGCAAGGAGCATTATGAATATATGTGCTATCACTGTGGGGTACTTGCTATATTCTCCCTCTCCCTTTCACCTTTAGCCTGGCAGTGGGTACAAAATGCTGGAAACTTCTGCTGTGGGTTAAATTGTGTCTTCATAAACATATGCTGAAGTCCTAACCCCTGGTAGCTGTGAATGTGAACTTACTTGGAAATAAGACCTTTGCCAATATAATTAAGATATAAGTTAAGAGGAAGTCATACTGTAGGAGGATGGACTCTGGATCCAATATGACCCTTGTCCTTACAAGAGGAGAAGACACACAGAGAGATACACACAGGGAAGGCAAGCGTGTGATCACGGAGGAGAGGCTGGAGTGATGCAGCTGCAAGCCAGGGAGCACCAAGGACTGCTGGTCACCATCGGAAGCCAGGAGAGGGAGCATGGCCCCGCTGGCATGTTGACCTTGGACTTCTGGCCTCCAGAACTGTGAGGGAATCCATTTCTGTTGTTCGATTTTTTTTATTATTTTATTTTTTTTTTTTTTACAGAGTTCCGTTCTTGTTGCCCAGACTGCAGTGCAGTGGTGCAATCTCCGCTCACTGCAACCTCCACCTCCCAGATTCAAGTGATTCTTCTGTCTCAGCTTCCCAAGTAGCTGAGATTACAGGCATCCGCCACCACGCCTGACTAATTTTTTGTATTTAGTAGACACGGAGTTTCACCATGTTGGCCAGGCTGGTCTCGAACTCCTGACCTCAGGTGATCCACTCACCTTGGCCTCCCAAAATGCTGGGATTACAGGCGTGAGCCACTGCGTCCGGCCCCATTTCTATTGTTCTAAGCCACTAACTCATGGCACTTTGTTATGGCAGCAGCCACACTTTATCACCTCTTTTATCACCTCCTGCTAGAGCAAAGTGCAGAACAACCCAGAGGCCTCTTCCCTCTTGTGATTAGGGGCCCGGGATGAGACAGGCAAAGGGACTTTGCGTGGAGCACAGGGCAATAGCCTCGTATAAGTTGCATGCCCAGAGTGGCACTGAGCTTGTTCTCTCTTACACAGTGCAGGCCTCATGCTTCTAAAAATAGGAGATTTCATCAAAGCATTTATTTTTCAACGACTAATGGAATTTAAGAGGAGGAAGTCATTGGGTTTTTTACTTAGGTTCAGTGTCTTTTTATTACCAACAGCAGTCAGATCCAAAGTAGGGTATGTAAGAAGGGTGGTAGGAGGAGATATTGGAGCTCCTATTTATAGCTTTATAACGTTTTATTGTGGACTGAACCTGGAGCCTTCACACGGCCTATGTGACTGGGGATCAGGGCTCCACTGT